>NC_134138.1:35622472-36990597 GCF_033958435.1 Carettochelys insculpta | reverse complement strand
ATACTTGGAGTCTACAGAAATTACTTATGTGTAATATAAATGCTCTGAATGGATTTCTCAGACTTCTGTGGAAGCAGATAGTAAAAATGGTGTTCATTTACCATTTTTCTTTTTTTAAAAAATGGGTCCAAAGTCGGGGTATTTGGTCGCCTGGGTACAAAACTCAGTGCGGTCAAGAATGTTGAATGTTATAGGAACTTGCTTATTGGATATTTAATGATTTTGTTAGCTTTTTTATTGCTGTAGTGACAGGAGGAGATCCCAGTGTGAGAGGATTAACACAAAGCCTTAGTGCAAGTTTTGTAATATTGCAGCATTAATTCTAACCTCCAACCAGTGGTTTGTCAGT
Organism: Carettochelys insculpta; assembly: GCF_033958435.1. Lineage (NCBI taxonomy): Eukaryota > Metazoa > Chordata > Testudines > Carettochelyidae > Carettochelys > Carettochelys insculpta. The sequence continues at coordinate 36,990,248 of NC_134138.1, read as the reverse complement.
TTTTTTCCTCTTTAGTTCTTTACTCAGACTAAATTATATAACACTGTTTCCTCCTTTCCTTTCCAGAAAGTAGTAAAAGAATCACATTTTCAGTGAAAAGGTGACCATTCTCACTGTGCCAGAAAAAACAGTCCCAGTTCTCATAGATAATTAAAAGTCAGATCTTCCGACTATATCAGTCTACATTTTCAGTGCCCAGATTTTCCATTTATTTTGGGAAATTTACCAACAACTGTTTTAGAAAAAAAACAAATAGTTCAGAAAATCTTTTATTGCAATGTATAAAAATGTGTGACATAATGAAGGCTATTTCTACATGATTTTTTTCTCCAGTTTCAATTATAGTTTTTTGCTTTTTTCAAAAAATTTAAGCAATAGTGTATGGAGTTTCTCCTAAATAAATTGAATGATTGAACCACATTGAATGTATACCCATAAGCATTATCAAATAATGTTCAAAACTATTGATTATGAAATAATGTATATTTGGCTGAGAAACAGCTGAAAATAACTTTTTTAGGAAATAATTGTGGTCAGCCAGCCCTTCTCAGCTGTGTCATAAATTCTGTTTTGACTTTGAAGAGGTACCACATGCCTCTGTAAAGTCTCAGTGATGGTCCTTGGAATAGCCAGCCATCTGTGTGTGAGCTGAAATCAGGCCCATCATAGGCTACATCTGCACTAGCCCCAAACTTCGAAATGGCCACGCAAATGGCCATTTCGAAGTTTACTAATGAAGCGCTGAAATGCATATTCAGCTCTTCATTAGCATGCGGGCGGCCGCGGCACTTCGAAATTGACGCACCTCGCCGCCGCGCGGCTCGTCCCGACGGGGCTCCTTTTCAAAAGGACCCCGCCTACTTCGAAGTCCCCTTATTCCCATCAGCTGAGGGACTTCAAAGTAGGCGGGGTCCTTTTGAAAAGGAGCCCCGTCGGGACGAGCCGCGAGGCGCGTCAATTTCGAAATGCCGCGGCCGCCCGCATGCTAATGAAGCGCTGAATATGCATTTCAGCGCTTCATTAGTAAACTTCGAAATGGCCATTTGCGTGGCCATTTCGAAGTTTGGGGCTAGTGTAGACACGGCCATAATCTATAATGATAAATGTATGTGCCCAGATACGAGTAAATTGTGGACCAGAATTGCGGGTTCATTTACTCTTACAGCAAAAGTAAATATCTGTCAATATTTACTTTATAACCCCCAATTTTCTGCTATTTCAAACCATATTGAACTAAGATGTCTTATATCTGGCTTAAATTAAATTCTGAATGTTTTACAGGTAACATTGTAAATCATGCGAGCCACGTTACAATTATTTCGTTTATATATTTAGATAACAAGAGGGCCCCAAAGCCACTTTTCTGAGCTTTTATCAGGTACTTTGTTAAAATCTTCATTAAATAAAAGTTAGTAACATCCTCTTTTGGAATGGTATAAACATTTCCATTTTGTACACTGTATTTTATTTGTATGCAGATCTGCTTGACTTGATTCAGAAGCCTTCATAGTAAAGTGTTAGGTCTCAGTCTTGCAATTAAATCCAAAAGGGTAGACTTTGTATGGGTAAATTTCCGAATCAGAGCCTTACACCATAATTTTCAGTGGCTTATGAAGAATCAGTTAACTTGACACACAGCTGGCCATTTCAAAATTATAGTAGCTTGTCTTCAAAATTAATCAATGTTTCTGGCATTTTGAGTTTTTTTTTTAAATTTTGAAAAAGCATCAGATGTCGTCTTATATATTACTGTGATAGATACCTCCTAAGCAGCGGGGAGTAAGTGTTCACATTCTACATTAATGGTTTGTATATGCCAAGTTCACTAAAATGACACAAAATTGTAGTATATACTGGTGAACTTTTGTAAATATCTCACTGGCCATAGTATGTATAATATGCATACCATCGAAGCTTGATTATCCAGTATCCCTCAGGAACAGGGGTTACCGGATAATCAAATATTCCAGCTGGTCCTTGTGGGGTTGTGTATGTGTATATGACTCCTGAGGGCTAGGGGGGCTACCATGCTGTCACCTGCCGCGGCCAGGGTGCAGGGTTGGCCCGGGGGCCACATACCCCAGACAGGAAGCTGGCCCGATTTACTAGGTAACAGAATGTGCCAGTAATCTGAGTGCCAGGTAACAGGGCTGTTACTGTAGTAGGGTTTCAAGATGTCATTGTACTGTTCAATAAAGAATCCGTAACTCCAATGCATAGTACTTTAGAAGAAGCATGAGTTCACAGTGTTGTCAGGGTCAGTTCAAAAGATCTATGTCAGTTCACCAGGCATTTTTTTGTTTTGTGTTTTAATACAAAATTAATCTTCAAATTTAAAAAAAATCTCTCTTAGGTTAAATTTCATGAAATAATGACACAGTCTATAATAAGGAAGGCTAATAATACTGAGCTATAAAGAATACAGTAGCAAAGTTTGTTTTGTGTCACTTTCTGGTTTTGATGTTCCTCAGTTATGCAAAGGCAGCCTTCTGTTTGGAGGAGCTTATGATGACTAATCCACACAACCACCTATATTGTCAGCAGTTTGCTGAGGTAAGTATTTAAAAAAATATTAATAGTTTGAATTGCTGCTTTGGTTTTTCTGCTGATGTGGATAATACAAATGGAGTACAAAAACTATATATTTTCCCCTTTAGAAGTACAAACAGGAGGCATTAGTTTAAAACACCTGATAGAACATTGCACATTGAGTGATGAAATGTGGTTTGTTTTTGTTTTTTTTTAAATAAATAACTGAGGATTACTGCTGTTACTAAATTGTAAATAAGAGTGAAGCCATCATTTTTGAATGTACAAACTCTTGTTGAAATAAACTAAGGTTGTTGAAGTATTTATGCTTTTTAATGAAGTTTCAAAACTAGGTACATGAATAAACTAAGCCTTTAACTGATATTAATGGTTTTCTTAGAAAGTCTGTTCTACTTAGTTCTAGCAAGGAGCCAGCTCTTGCAATACTCCTTTGTAACAAGTCTTGTCTGACAGAGAACTGAATGACAATTACAGGCTTTGGCCAAAGATTTTTAGCAGTTTCCACTAGGTTCTAATTTTTAATATTTTTGAAGTGATACTGTCATAGGTGAGAGTAAATATAATTTGTTCTGTTTGTTTATATATGTATACATACTAATATGTATTCTTTTTCTAACTAACATAATGGCTGTGTCTGCATGAACTCCCCACTTCAAAGGGAGCATGGTAAGTAGGGTGTTGGGAGATTACTAATGAAGTGCTGTGGTGCACGTGCAGCACTTCATTAAGCTAATTCTTGCCCGTGGCAGCTACACGCACTTGGAAGTTTGCTGCTTTGAAGTTGCCACAGGGGAGAATTATGTTAATGAAGTGTTGCATGTACACCACAGCACTTCATTGGTAATCTCCCGACACCCTACTTACGATGCTCCCTTCAAAGGTGGGAGCTAGTGTAGAGCCAGCCAATGTAAATTAATTCAATTTCTCCTTTGCTTGTGAGTGACATAAAAGAGCAGTGACTTTTTTTTTTTTAATAATAAGACCATCTTTTTTTCTAAGTTTGATTATGAAAAAGATCAGATACTTCAAGACTAGCGCTTTGCTTTTTGTATTTCACATGACACTCAAGATTTAGATGAGTCTTAAAAGTAGTTTCTATAATCTGTCTGATAGAAAATATGTACCTACTACAGTTACTGTTGCTTGAGGCATGATGCAACATGTAAGTTTCAAAGACATAAAATAAAATAGGTTTCATCAATCTATAATTTTAACAGGTTAAATATACCCAGGGTGGGCTTGAAAACCTTGAACTATCAAGAAAGTATTTTGCACAAGCCTTGAAACTGAATAACAGAAACATGAGAGCTTTGTTTGGGCTATACATGGTGAGTTTGAATGCATACTTGTTTAGTGTGTTTTCATTTAAAATTCAGTAATCTTTCTAGTCTAGTATAATAGTTTTACTTATTTGAATAAGATTTATTAACTGTCACGTACAAACTGCTTGTTAGGTCAATGCATTAAGGGCATCCTCTCACACCCATTGAAATAAGTGGAAAACAAGAAGATGCAAATTCTATGCTTGTTCTACCTTGCCTTTTCGATCCCCCTTCTGTGCTCTTAGTTCCCCATATATCAGATGGGATAATTATATTTTAGCCTTCTTTTTGAAGCGTTTTGAAATCTGGCTAGTGCACTGTAATGTGGCTTTGCTTTTGTTTGGGAATTTAATTGCAAAATATGTGATTATTCTATAACCCTTGTGCTACAGAAAATTTTGCACAAATGTACCTGGACATTTTAGTAATTCACCTTTGAAAAGCAATTGAATAAAGTGAATTGTGAGGGCATTAGATTTATTTATTTATTTAACCTTAGCATACAATTTACATGCATTTTTGAGGTTGGGTTATTAATGGTAATAGTGTTGGCTTTCTAGCAGTTATATTGTAGGACTGTCTTAACCTTAAGGTACAAGTGCGTTTTTCACTGGGAATAAAAAATGAATTAGTATTCCCTATCTGTCAATTAGAAGTTTGGTAATGAATGAAACACACTATATGCAATGGCTTCCCTATCTATTTAGGGCACTGCCAAGCACTGAATTATTATGGACTGAGACCAAATTAATAATAAACCTTTTTTTACCTAAAACTGTAGCTTCTTCATTACTGAGTGGTGATGGAATGTACTGCTACAAGAATGCCTAAAGAGTCCGAGCGTTTCTGCAGTCACGAGTTATAATTAATTTGGAGAATTTTTTGCAAGCCATCAATAATTCCTTAAGTGTTTTATGCTAATGGAAACCTCTCTAATGAGGCAATGTCCAACATTTATGTTTATATCTATGTATTAAGGGAAGATGTGTACAAAGCCTGAATTATCCTAAATCTGGTGATCTCTAATACCGCAATAGGTCAGTCCAGACACAAAGGCTATGTCTACCTTGCAGTTAGACAAGACTTGAGCTAAAAGGCTACAATAAACTCTTTGATATCCAACAACCCCAGGACCGAGAGGTTGCCAGATATTCAAATATTCTGGTCAGTGGAGGGCAGCTTGGGGGAGGCACAGGCAGGCGTCAGTGGCCCCCAAAATACGAAAATGCAGCTCTTTCCGCCCTTGTGCCAGCTCCTGCTCAACTGCTGCCCCATTGGACTGCAGGAGCTTCTTACAGAGCAGTGGACACCAGGCACGAGAGCCTGCTTAGCTGGGAGGTTGTGGGGGGCTTATGCATCACCCTGGGATTGACAAGAAAAAAAAGGTGGGGGGAAGACATGGCATGGCTTAGGCTTTATGCCAGTTATCTGAGAGTTCTGGTTGATCAAATACTGGATAAACGAGTTTACTGTATTTAACTGCAGGTTAGCTGTTTGGGCTCAGGCTCTGGGGCATTTCTCCACTTGCAGGTCCTGGAATCCAGGCTCCAGACCAAGCCTGACCATCTGCACTACAATTAAATAGTCTTTAGCGCAAGTCACCTGGCACTGGTCAGCTGAGGGTTTTTAACACCAGTGTAGACTTAGCCTAAGCCAATGGGTTTTATAGCCGCCTTGCTAGCAGTTAGAGACAGCCATTTTTGTGATACTTTCACTTTGTAAATGGAGATGGACTGATGGGAAAAGAACTGGGTTTATTTAGTCTCTCGTACAGGGACAGGAGAGATTCTCTTGTAGACAGCTGAACCCCAAAATCTTTCATTTCTCAGTTCTTTTAACAGTCTAGTTTTAGGCAAGAGACAGTTTGAGCTAAGAGTTTGTTTTACTTTCTCTCTTTGATTCCTTCTGTTGGACTGTGGGTGGTGTAGATCAGCCGTTTGTGGGTCCCCTCTTTTATAAATGCACATATTTTCCAACCTTACTTTTTTTTTTTTTTGGTTTGTAATCCTAGTCTGCCAGTCATATTGCATCCAATCCTAAAGCAAGTGCAAAAATGAAAAAGGACAATATGAAGTATGCCAGCTGGGCTGCTAACCAAATCAATAGAGCTTACCAGGTTGGTATTTTGGTTTTGCCTACATTTTAAAGTCTTTCCTTGAACATACTGCATATCTCCATGTTATGATAGAATGGATTACTAAAAGGCAAGACATCTGCATATCTTAACTTTTCTGCTTCTTTTACAAGTAAATAAGAAAGTTCTTCAGCTTGTATAAATCAGCATAACATGGTTTGATTTCAGGTCACGCAAGGTGATGATCTGATACAAACACATGCATTCTATTTTTATGTAACGTCTCACGTAAAGGACTCCGATTTCAGTGCTGCATTTAGCTGTATAGTCTGATTTTTGAGAGTGTGGGGTGGGTGGATGAGTTGGTGGGGTTATTGATCAGTTCTTTCTAATAATGGCACTGGCTGCACAGGGTAGTATTATATGAATCTCCCAGACTTGGGACTAGATATACAGTAAATTCTTTGATATCTGGCATTCATAGGACTGGGAGGTGGCAGAGTAATCAAATATTCTGGATAATAGAGAGCAATACCTAGCACGGCATAACACTAAAAAAATAAGATTAGACATTAAGAAACAAATATTTTTTCCAGTCTTTTTCCACAAGCATCCACATACATTAGAAGAGTGTTATACCCTGCCAGCAGGACATGACCTCAGCTGAGTAGCTCTGGTTAGTGGGAGTAGCTCTGGGTGGGAGAGCAGAGGACCTGCTGGCTGCAATCAGACAATATCCGTGCCCCAAAAGGGGGAGGTTAGATAGTATACAGGAGTGTTAATAGCAACGAAGGGTCCTGTGGCACCTTATAGACTAACAGAAAAGTTTTGAGCATGAGCTTTTGTGAGCATAGACTGACTTCGTCAGTGTGCTCATGAAAGCTCATGCTCAAAACTTTTCTGTTAGTCTATAAGGTGGCACAGGACCCTTCGTTGCTGTTACAGATCCAGACTAACACGGCTACCCCTCCGATGCTTCAGTTCCAGTGAATTCCTTTAAGGAAAAATGTAACCCCACCCTCTTTATTTTCTTTTTTTCAGTGTATCAACTGTTATTAACTTGAAGTTGGAACATCTATTGGAATGTTTATTTATAAATGTACATAAAGCAACTTATTGACATGTAATGAAATACATGACAGTTACTTAGATAAATGACAGGTACTTTTTCATAGATTAAAAATAAAATAGGTGAATCATGTCCTCCCATCTCTTTCCCAAACAGTTGCACATGGTATCCCTGGCATTCAGCAGCACTGAAACTGAGTCACCCTTTGTCAGAAAGTAATACTTCACTCCAGAACGGGCGACAGTAACACACTGAAGTGAATACAGTAGCACTGCTAGGATGCAGTATTGCCCATAGCCTGGGTGGTGAGGTTCTCAGTGCTTTCTGGAACACAGCCTCTTGTAAGATCAAAACAAAAAAGCAGTCCAGTAGCACTTTAAAGACTAACAAAATAATTTATTAGGTGATGAGCTTTTGTGGGACAGACCCACTTCTTCAGATCATAGCCATACCAGAACAGACTCAGTCTTTGAGGCACAGAGAACCAAAAATAGTAATCAAGGTTGACAAATCAGAAAAATATTGTCAAGGTGAGCAAATCAGAGAGTAGAAGGGCAGAAGGGGGTGGGAGGGGAGGTCAAAAATTAGATTAAGCCAAGTATGCAAAAGAGCCCCATACTTGGCTTAATCTAATTCTTGACTCCCCCACCCCTTCTGCCCTTCTACTCTCTGATTTGCTCACTTTGACAATATTTTTCTGATCTGTCAACCTTGATGACTATTTTTGGTTTTCTGTGCCTTAAGTATGATCTGAAGATGTGGGTCTGTCCCATGAAAGCTCATCACCTAATAAAGTGCTACTGGACTGCTTTTTTGTTTGGATAGTATATAGACTAGCAAGGCTTTCTCTCTGTTACTATTCAGCCTCTTTTAAGGGGTGTCAAGCTGAATATCCAAAGTCACAATTTTTGACAGTGAATTGTGAATTGGTGGCGTAGTTGGAATTAGTACCGTGGAATCTGAGTCTCCTGTAAAATTAGGGGTTTGCTATTTAAAAATGAAAGCTACAGTTATTTACTTCACATCCACTTACTCTTGTTCTTTTCATGTGGCTGTCTGTTAACAGCTCAGTATCACTCAAGAAGCATGATTGACAGGGTTATATTTTGTGGCCTTTTTTTAAAACTTTTTAGAGTTTTTGTGAAGTTATGTTGAAGCCAGATTAAAATGGTTGGCTGCTCTTTCTCAGTTGCATAACTAAATTACATTTAAAGCAAACATTCGGAACTATTGTGCCTTCATTCTTTTGTGACACATTGCATACTTCAGTTGTGTTTTATATCAGTTTAGGGTAAAAAGTGACAAATACCATATCTTACTGAAACTGCAGGAGGGATTTCAATTGGTAGCATGTAAATAAATACTCATATTAGAATGTGGCCAGAAACTGGTGTGGACACTATTCCTCCTGCCGGGGGGCAAAAAAAAAATCCCAGTCCCAACACTGCTTTTTACATATCAAAATGACACAACCACAGTAGGACTTAACCACGCTATATTTAAAGCCTTAGAAGATCCAGGCGCTACAGGAAATGATGGTGGTGTAGTGGGTGGCTGTCCTTCTTCTGAGTTGATGTGGGATGATAATGTGTGCATACTATTGTGGTGTTTGAAAATTTCCATGTTTGGATGTAAAGATGAAAATTTGGTCACTTGTGCTTATAAAAGTCCTTTTTTGTGAGGAGATTCTATTTAGGGTAATTAAATAGTCTTTATAAAACTCCACCCTTCTCCCATATTTCCCAGCGTTTTATGGAAAGTGAGATAGGAGACATGACATCTTAGTGAGTCTGCCCATAAGGGTTTATGAGTTCTGCTACTTGGTCTTGCTGGCATTGTCAGCAGCTCAGTGATGTCTTTTCCTCTTACTCCAGAGAGAGAGAGAGAGAGAGAGAGACATTCTTAATCTTGATTTTTGGCTGCCTAGTAACATAATGTGGATTTGTGGTTCTGAAAATGGATTTTTAACTGGGTTTTGAGAGTTCTGTTTACATGGCTTTTTCCATGTGGATTTTAAATTTAATTCCCACCAATTTCATGCAGGATACCATTAATTTTGTATAACTACCTCAATTTCAGTTCTAAAAGTTTACTTGATAAATATTGCAGTGTTGTTTTTCAGTAGATCTTTTACTTTGTTTTTTCCTGCAAGCTTGAAGCCTCTATTCAAATTATTCAGTAAGTTTTATTTTTATTTTGTTTGTGAGAACTGAGATGAAATTTAAAAACAAAAAAAAAAGTAAATCACTAAATCATCCAGGAAGCTCTGATTTCGCTGAAAGGAAATCAAGGAAAGTGGTAGAAGTTAGGCACTCGTCTAATTTGATCCTGAATGTTTTGAGTTTTAATATTTCCACTTATTTATTTGTTGGCAATCCATATTTATTTAGGAGTTCTGTATTGGTCCCCTCCTGTTGACTGTTGCTTCTCTAGCTGTGCCTGGTCTAGTAGAAAAATGTGCATTTTAGGAAGGGTGAATTGCCTGATATCTAGAACTCCTGAATTCTAATGCTGATGCTCAAAACAGGATTGCTTCTCGGGGCACTGGCATGAGTTGTTTGTGAAAACACTGCCTACCCGCTACATGAAAGTACTAACTATTGCAGAATACGTGCATTTCTATTGGATTAAGCACTTGAGTGTTGGTTTGTTGTCTAGATCAAGTGTTACATTTTGTGGTAGTCACAGCATATCTTTTCAGGGGAATTCTGACTTTTGGTATCAAAGCAAGACTTCTAAAATAGTACATAAAATCATTTTTTTTTCTGTCTACACGAATCACACAAAAAGTGAATGGCAACTTTTCTTTGTTTTGCTTAACATTGAAACAAAATATAGCTACTTAAGGGTCTTCAATTAGATAATTGGTTTAGCATGTCTTGTGGTAGAAGCATTTCAGCAGAGGCAGGCAAGTTTGATTAATGCTCATGAAAATCTTTAATGTGATCCCACTTGTGGTAACTTCCCAGATGAATGTTTCTTGGGCACACTGCTAAATTCTTCATTGTTAGTAAGTCACATAATATTTATGATTCGAGAGGTGATTGTATTACAGACCATTTAGGAAACAGAAAATTAAATCATATATATATATTTATATATTTTAAAAGAGGTTCTGGTTCAATCAACTGAATGGCAGTATAATGCCAGAATAGGCCAAATAATTGGTCATCAAGGAAAATTTTGAAGTGGTTGGATTTCAGGCTTCTGTTTATTATGATGTGAAATTTAGTTTTATTTTTTCTAACTTACTAAAATGTGCATCAGTATCATTAAGACAGGCACTCATGAAACTCCCAGGTAGAGTTTCTTAAATTGGTGTAAAATACTGTTTTTTTCAAAATTCTGTTAATTTTGAAATCTCTTGCGTTTCTCCTCCGATCACCCTATGTCACCTCAAACTGTTTCTATCATAAAGCATGACTTTTTACCACAGCACACATATACTTCTATACTGTTTGTTGAAAGTGTCACAGGAATCATAATGCTTGCTTGCTTAATTACTTATTTACTTTATTTCAAATCCAAAGCCATTTCTCAAAAAATTGGATCTCCCCATGTATTTGACAAGGACTGTTCTTGTTTTGTGTTGGAAAAGGAGGGCATAGAAGAATGGCATTTTCTCTTCTGTTCAAATCCAGGCAAAAGTTACTTGATCAGCTGGGAAGGCATAAAGTAATCTCTGTTCCTCTGAAGAGTTAGCGTTCTAGGCAGTTATGGGAACCTGACAATTTAAAAGGTGGTTTTACGCAGGCAAAATTAAATGGCATTCCACTGCCAGAAACAGCTAAGTATTTTTAGTTAAGGGATGCAGTAAAGAATTTATCATAGATACATTTCTCACTCTTAGATATTTAATTTTCAGTGCCATTTATTTACCATATCAAATCTAATTTTTAACAACACAACACTACCAGCTAGGAGTTAAGGGAAACCTAATGTTAGACTGGTACCTAAAGGGGTCAAAAACAGGTTAACAGCTCCTGCCGCTTTTTTCAGCTGTGGTATTACCTGAGTTAAATCACTTAATCTTTTTCAACAGGTCATGAGAAGTTTGCTAAATTTAAGTTAATTACAAGAGAGATGGGACACATCATAAATCAGGGACTAAGCATGCAGGACAGCAGTGGTATTTGAAGAAAAAAATCATTAAACTGTGTAGTTACTAAATGTTTCATTGTTAACATTTTAGTTAGAGATCAGGGTATTTTACTAATAAAATTATAGTGAGTACTCTTTTTATCACCAAAATGTTCTTTGTGCGTATATTAAAAATTGTTAGCGTTTATTTTCCACTTGACTTAAGTGCCAACCTAACCAATAAATCTGCTGTTACATCAGGTTGATGAGTGATGAGAATTGTCAGTACAGTTAGAAAACTCATTTTGAGATCAGCATGGGGTAGTCAGCAACTCCCCCCTGCCCCTTGATGCTAGGCTACTTATGGTATGGAATTTTAAAAGCTAAAACGTACAAAAGTAGTATTTGTCTGGCTACATAGTCCTTCATTACCAATACATGTTTTGTTTCAAATTCAATCTAGAATTAAAATAGTAATGGTTAGATTCTAATTAAATAAAGTTCTGACTCACAATCACTATTTTTAGCCCAGAAATATATTTATAAAATTGCCTTGCTTTGCAGTATGTTCTTGTAAGTAAACTATTCCGTTCCCTTTCAGGACATAAGTCTTCCTAGTTTTTCATTATGCGCAGATCCTGCCTCTGTCGGTGTATGAACATGATCTATGTTAAACAAAGCCCAGCTTTTTAAAATGTTTGACAAATCCCAAAGCAGACAATTCTTTTCTGTTTGTTGAGATAGATGCTAAATTCAGTGGTACAATCTTGATGAAACATTTCTTTGTTTCGTAGTAAATTGGTGAAGTGTGTGTTTTAAAAATTAGTCCGACTAACCTTTAGAACCATAGCTTGTACAAGACTATTGCACAGCATTGTGTAGTGAATTTTCTGTCACATGACTGGTAAAAGTAAGTTTCTTTTCCTTAGCTTGCAGGTCGAAGTAAGAAGGAGACTAAGTACTCTCTGAAGGCGGTGGAAGATATGTTGGAAGCCCTGCAAATCACTCAGTCTTAGGGTGTCACAAAGAGATTTAATGTTAGATTGTACAACTTCATGTTTAACATTTAATGACCCCTATGAATTATGTTACTTTAAATGCCCAATTCCACTGTTAATGTACTATCTTAACGGAAGGGTTTGCTATAAAAGTTGAAAAGTCTATTTATTTCTGCTGTGAAGAAGACACAATGAAAATTCACTGAAATGTGTAACTTATCCCAGGAAAACAAAGAAATTAAATGAATTGCACATCAGTCTCTTGAGCTCCTGTATGTATAGTAACTGCTCTTTAAGCCATAACATGGTGTAGAAATGAATTGCAGAAAGTACAGTAATGTATTGGATCTGCAGACTTAACACATGTAGGTGAATACCATATGTTAGCTAATTTTATCTGAGTAGAATATTTGAATTAAAATATGCTAAAAGTAAGTATTTACTGAGTAGTATTTATTATACAAGCATGAATCATTACAGTACTGGAACACAGTTTATTCAAGAATAAATTTAATATTAAAATTTTTGTTCATGTATTTTCTTGTGTAATTGGCAATATAGAAACGGAATCAATATAGTCATACTCTTGCTTTCGGTAGCACTAACTCATATGCTTAAAGAAGAGTTCAGTGCTTTTCTGGAGACTTTGTGTAATAGTGCATGAGCCAGTGTCCGCTTGTCCTTACGGCCCTGTGAATGGCATTATGTTTAATTTAGATGTTTGTGTAGCAGAGCAGTACACTTTGTGGTTTATGAACCTTTGGTTCAGTCAGAATGAAGCTGCTGTTCATTCATAAACTATGGCAATTTAGTCATGCAAATATTTCTTCTACTGCAGTTTCAGCAATCAGGCAGCAGAGCAGAATTTACATTACCTTTAAAAGTTTCAGTCAGCAATATATGAACTCTTGGTTTTAATAATGGATAACAACATAAATAACATTCATATTTTAAACTTCATATTGTTTTATAGAAGTAGGTTAAATTAAAGGCATTATAAGTCATCCTAAGGGCCTAACTCTTGTAGTTAGATGACGAGATCTGACTTTCAGTGGCCCTTTAAATAAATGTTTCGGTCCCTTGGATTCATGGAATATCTTGAAAACCTGACCCAAACATAACAGATATCTGCCTGAGTTGGCCTGTGATAGCTTCACAATGTGAACTGCCTTATTTTAACTCATAGGCATCCTACCACCCTGTGCAGGAGTGGAGCATGGACATGGGCTTTGTCTCCAGATTGCCTTAATTCTGCTGAACACCAAAATAATATGTATTTTTTATAGTTTGCATGTCAGAAACACGGTTTACTTCATTTTGATCACTGCAGAAAGATTGGTTTTTTTAAAACAAGATTCATTAATTTTATTTTATAGAAAATCATTAAAACAAAGCATGAAGTGTTTCCAAACAAAGGGTTTAAAGATTTGGTAAAACTATTGAAAAATTCCAGTTACATTTTTCTATGGGTGCTAGTTAAATGTGAAGCCAGTAATGTATGTATTTGGGGTTTAAATGAATTGCCTTTGATTAATCAGTTCATAATTAGTAAATATTATAAAGAGTGCTCTCAAGTGTAGGAATAAAATAAGGTTTTTGTGTTTTTGGTTTTTGTTTCTTTTTCTATATTAGGAATATTTTTAGTTTTAATTGTACCAAGTTTACATAGTGGGAGTTCTCAAACATTTTCTGTCCTTTATTATGATTTTATTCCTCATCAGTGCCAGAGAAAAAGGATTTCCACCTCCAAATTGTGTGTGTATATAAAAGGTTGCCCTGTCTCTTAGGATATACTTTAAATATTTAACATTTCCCTACTGTATACTAATAACAGAAAGAGATGTATGTATTCAGCCAGTTCTAAGTTCAATTGAATAAAGGAGATACTTTACTATTACAAGCCCCTTTTATTTTTGTACTTTTAAAATGACAGTAATATGTCAATAGAAAATATTAAGTGTAAAACCCTCAATAGTAAACATAGATATTTTTCATGAATTTACAGCTTTCTGCTGTAGAAGTGCGCCATCTAGAGTTTTAAAAAACTCAGTAAGTTTCTTCAGAATGTCCTCTGATAACTTGGGTGCATCCTGCAGTCCAAAAGGAATGGGAAGGTCTAGCAGTATTTGTTGAAACCCTTCTATATAAGAATAAAATCTCATTGCCTCGGAGACTTCCTTGAAACAATTATGTTATCAGGTATGCATTCATCTCTAACTCCAGTGAATCTACTACAAGATTCATGCTGTGGCATTTCATCTCCTAGTGTTGAATCTAAGATCATCATTAAAATAAAATCACTGGAGTACCAAGTGTAGCAGTATCCCAAACCTTCCAACGTATTAATACATAGTACGCTGGTTCCATGCTGCAGACAGCTGAAAATGAACATACAAGGTGTTCTCTGGTAAAAGACAATTTATAGCATAACTAACACTCTGACAACTATCATATAGACCCTTTTACTAATTTCCAAAGTGTCTGCAAATAGACATCAGTTATTTTGAAATTATTCAATGGCAAGTGTCGTTTTATTGACTGTTAACAAAATACCTACCACTGCTGTTGCTTCAGGTAGTCCCTCTTTGGGTTAAGCAGCTGCTCTCATTGCTTTGATGCCTACTCAAGGTTCAGAGCTCAGAAAATGCCCTAGCAAATATTTATGCAAATCCACTAGTGTGAATATTGTTGAAGTTTTCTATTTTCACTAACACTTGCAAACATTTGGGTTACATGAATGTTCGGGGAAAGTGAATGAATGAGGTTGCAAATACCATCAGATATGCTTGTTTTTTATTCAGATTAAGAACTGTACATCTTTTACATTAGTCCCTCCTTATACAGCTTTGTATACAAGATCTCTGGTAACCACATGTAGTAATAAGTGTATATAAGAAGTAGTTTGATAGGAAGATTTCATGTTGGTTGACTCTTCTAAGAATAGTAAACACTTTGGTAAAATACCATTGTTGCCTTCTTAAGTGAAAGCATTTCATACAAGGTAGTGTATTGAACTGAAAAATAAATGACAAGCACTATGTAAGTGTTAACCACAGTTGTCAGTGTGCAGTCTCCTCTCTCCAGAGCAATGGGCTGTCTTTCTATATTGCTTCCACTGGTACCATAGACAAAGCATTGTGTGCTGCCACTTTATTCTGGGTTGAGATGCTGAACAATGAAGCTGTTAATCTCTTACCTGTTTGTGTACACCTACACTTTGACAGCACGTTGATGGGAGGTAGATATTTGTGGTTTGAATTGGAGCAGTGTGTAGAAGGGCACAGCAGAACGTCTGCTCCTTAGAGCTTTTTTTTAAATACAAAAGTTAAATGACGTTTTTATCCTCAATCTATCAACGTCAATAAAATTCATGTTGTCCAGATGCAGGAATGCCTGTATTTGGTGAAGAATGCAGCCTCAAACCTCTAGCCATTTAGTGTCCAGAAAATCTTGCAGTTGCTTTGGGAAGTTCTGTTGTTAGTCAATGGAGAGTTTCCTCTTGGCAGTGTTCTATTTGTGATGGCACCCATGTTTGCTAATCACTGCATTTGCAGTGGAACTTGTCTTTCAGCCAGTTTTGAAAGAGAGGAAAAGGAAAGGCAAATTGAACTTGATTTACTGGCACAAATTCATTAGCTTTTTGTTACTTGCACCCACATATTCCAAGAAGATGAGGCACTCAGGTTTGCCATTATTGCTCTCCAAGTTGTAACTGATAAGCTCCTATATATTTAACTGTACAACTAAAAATCCATTACAATCTAAAACATATGCAACACATTTAAAATAATGTATGTGACTTGAGGCTACCCAAGAATGCAAGGCAGAGACCATTTTCCCAACTTTACTCAAGTCAGGATTAGTATTTAGCAGCATTACAATGCTGCTTTAACACTCTTTCCCCCCCTCATTCCCTGATAGTTTTACTTTACACACTGCTTATATTACTTACTTTACTTGGTACTTAAATGAAGAGAATTTTAGGACTAATTATTGATTGGAGGTGTAGATATTTGTATCAACATGGAGGGTAAAGTACTTTGGATCAGTCATTCTTCTGTGAAATGATTCTGTACACTTGAAGATCTGTGAACTTTTGATAGGCACCAGCCAGAAATTGAATTTAAAGCAGAGAATGTAGTTTTCAATAATACAAGTTTATTAATCTAATTGCTTGTCAAATGAAAATGGGAGGGGGCGAGGAAGTCCTCATACAGTTAAAGTTTTGGTGCAGGTCATAGATGTGAAGTGAGAAAAGTCTTTACTGGGCAGGTACGTTAATTTGTTCTGTTAAGATGTCCTACAAGTGCCCTCCAGCTGTTGGCAAGACTTTTATTAGAAGAGAGTACTCAGGGCAGTGAAGCTGTGCAAAGGCCTGTACAACCCCTATGCCTTGGGAGTAGGGCTTTGCGTTGGCTAATGCAGAAAGGGCTTATGTGAGAAGCTAAAGTATGGGCCCATTGAGTCTGCGTCCTGTGAATCAGTACTCATAGGCTATCCTTGACTGGGGTTATTAGTTCCAGCTCTCCACAGTGCACCTGGAGTAGAAAGCTTTAGTATCCTCCTTCCTGAATTGGAGAGCACTAGCCAGCACTAGAGCACACTGGTTTGTCTGGCTTTTTTCCAAAGGTAGGAAATAGTAGCCATAATATTTATTTCAAATATAAATGTTGCTAGGAAAAAAATGTTGCAAGTGTGCATATTGCTTAATACAATTTATGGATCTAACAGGAAGGGCAGCCTATGCAGAAATAACAGGATAAGGAAAGAGTGTATGAAACAAAGCAAAAGATGAGTGACAGCAAAAATCCTGGGACTTCGATCCTTGCCTGACAGAAGCAAAAATCCTGCTGACTTCCAGACAGCCAGGAGTTCACTTCTGTTGTGCATGACCCTTTCCCCTATGCTTCATCTGTATTTTTTATGCTTGGGCTTGCATTCTGCAGTCTGGTCCATGTGTGCGAACTCCTGTGGGCACATAAAGTCTTCCTGATTTCGGTTGGAGTCTGTGCAAATGTGAGGGTCTATCCAAACAGATCAGATTGATAGATTGGTGCCTTCGCCTCTGATTTTACAAAAGTTTATGCACATTCCTTGCATCAAAGCACACATGTGGAACTACATAGTTCATGGGTTTATTTGCATCTATACGTTTGAGAATGCATCTTTGTGAGATTGGGACTTTAGAGTGCAATCTTGTCAGCCCAGCAATCTGTTAATTATACATCTGCACTGTACTTATCACTCTTGTGAGAGTTGGGTGTAGAATGCAGAAGGGTAGATTTTGCTCAGTGGATGGCACAGAATTGCATAAATATTTTTCTTAATTCTGACAACCTCTTGAATTTTGTCCAACAGCTATTATTTGTAGTTTTATCATTATCTTTTAAAGAAATCTAAAATTGCATACAACTGGCCAGGAGAGAGAACATTTTCAGTCAGGGTGAGCTTTACACTCGCTCAAGCTGGCAGTTCTACCTATAGGTATTCAGGGCAGCCGCTCAGATAAAGCAGCATATCTCCTAGGGCTCAGTTCTGCATAGCTACCTAAATTTTTTTACATTGTATGCTGATTTTGCATGGGTGTTGACATAAGGTGCAAGACTGGAGAATCAGGTCTGAAAATTGCAAGTGCAAACTTACTTCTGTCCTCTGGTTGGTTGGTCTGTATTCCAGTTGGGGTCTTATTTTGTCTTGTACCTGTCCAGCAGCTTTAGTGCTAGGAATCCAAGAGCCATTCTAGGCTGAGTAAAATTATTCCAGAACTTCTGCCATTGCAGGAGCAGAACCTAAGCTGATGCTGTGTTGAAGTATCTTGTGTAGGCACTGGGAACAGGGCTTATTCCTAAGGCAGTGCTTACCCATCAGATCTCCTCTTAACATTGAGATTTGCTCTACCAAAAGAATGAAGGTTTGTGCCTCAAATGGATCATAATTTTCTGTAACAAACTTTTAGTTTTGGACGTAGCATTTGGAAGTCATATTTTATACCATGCCAGTGTGGTCCCCTAGGGAAATAATTGCAAAGATCAGCACTGAGGCAATTTCAAAAAGTGAACTATTACTAAAATCAAGCATTGCTTCTGCTTACTTAGGTAATTGAGCCTGACACAGTACTACATTTGACAAGTTGGTATGCAATTTTTTGTTCCATTAAATAAATATAAAAATGGCACTTGACACTGTCACTGGCAGTCTGGAAACGTTGGTTTAATTTTAAGCTTTGGAAATCATGTTAAGTGTGGCTAGATCACTGTTCTGTGGGCAGCAGGCTGAGGAAACTGCTCAATAAGGTGCAGTATCTCCTTTCCCTGGAAAAATGGTGTAGCTTTTTCTGTTGAGGTCAGAATTAAGAATGAAAGTCATGGAAAAATTGCTAGTAGTACTATCAAAAGTCATAGCATGGCCTCTTCACTCTATAACCAGCATTGTCATTTTTATTTCACTTGCAAGCTACTAGAAAGACCCCTGGAGCGTTTTTACTTTATTTTTAGCTAGAAAAGTATTTTGAAGTCCCAATAGAGAATGAAAATGCTGAACAAATAATCCATAGTTATTCATCTCCTTAGATGGCTTTCAGTTTCAGATTGGTACTTTCCAGACCTACTCTAACCTGATCCTATATACTTCTGCAGAGCAGGGACTGTTCTTTGGGTCCAGAATTTGTGCAATGTCTTGCACAGCGTAGTTCTGGTCTCCAGAAATTATTGTAAAACAAATGATGGTCATGCTTTTTAAAATGCAGAGGATAGGCCACATGAAATGGGATCGATGGTCTGGTGTGTTACTCCTCCCACTAGTCAATATACATGCCAAGATTTTAAAAAACGAACTCAGGCTCTAAAATCTATATTTAGTCAGTGGAATAAGTTGATTTTTCAATATCACTGTTCAAACAGCTCTTATTAACTTCAGTGACAATTTGCATCTGCTCAGTACCCAAATATTTTTATTGTTTCATTATTTTCCAGTGTGAACAATAAAAATGTTTGAGGGTCAGAGGTTAGGATAGATAAAGGACATTACAGAGGGAGAGGGCTGGAACTACATTGGGCCAGCAGTGTTCAAAGGGATAAAGTAGGAAAAGGAATAGTTTACTTGGAAGAAACTACTTCTAAACTTGTGGTGGTTGGCATCAGTGTTCCCTCTAATTTTTTTCATCTATGTGCAGAATACATTTTGTTTTGTGCATCAGACCACATGTGGATGCAGACCACCATTAGAAACATGCTGCCAACTGTGGGATCTGTTGGCAGTCTGCTAATAAGCTAGGTGGCATTTGAGTCTGTCCTGGTGGCCATCTAAGCTCTCAGCATAGAGGCAACATGGGTTGGCATATAGGTAGACATCCTCCAATGCGGGCAATACAACAAGCAACCTATAGGAAGTTTTAAAAAAGAAGATTAAAATGGTCAAAACTTGAGTGGGAAGGCCTTTCAATGAACTTTAAGTACATCCACAGAGGACCTTCATTGGACCAGCTCAGCAAAGGCAGGTAGCGCAAGCGACCGAACTAGAAGACCTCTTGACATCCATTCCAGTCCCATACTGCTATTATTCTATGACTTCTATGAAACATGAACAGAGAGCGCCCCATTCAGGCTCGAGAGAATACTGGGTACTAGAGGAAGGACAACATAGCTAATCTAAGGTTCCTTTGCAGAGCACAGTGTGAAGAGAAACATCACCATCAGAATGTATATTACTGCCTGTGATTCTGCCCCTCATTAACTGCAGCTGTGTGACTCAGTAGCTTGCCTTCAGAAATCTCTCTCTCTACCTTACGTGTAAATAAGTAATAAATGCTAAGGGCCTGATATTGTTCCCTTTGCTAACACTGAGTAATATCTTGTAACATAAGTAACTTGCAAAATCATTCCAGGTCTATATCGTGAGGGACGGTCCTTTAGTTTTTAGAGCAAAGATTTGTTTGCTAGGACTGAGTGGGAAGCGGACCCACATTTTTGTACACCATTTGTTGTGAAACCTCCATTGTTTCTTCTCCTTCCAGTTTGGGATTTCATTGCAAAATTTCACTTACACTTTTAATTTTTTTTTCCAACCAACTCCGTCTTTAAGCATTAGCCCAGGTGCCCAGTCAATGTAAATTGGCATGCCTGCAACTTAAAATCAGAGGGGCTGTATCACTTCACTCCTGACGAGGAAGATCTGACACTAAGGTGTTTAGTACAGAAATATGATACAATATACGTATTCTTTTTGTCTCTTCAAACTCTTTCGGCATAACACCCATGTATTTTCCAACCAAAGTCCCTAATTGAATATATAAAGAAAATCCTGTGAGATCTTCCTTTGGCATGGAGTTGAGAGGGTAAGTTTCATAAAAAAAATTGGTGTGAAAGTGTGCTTTTGTTTCCCAGCCAGCACTGACACCTTACTCTGCATATTTGCTCACTGAGACAAGTTGACACCACTGACACCTGGCATTGGGGGTGTGGTCCTGCCCTTACAGACCCCTTGGCAGGATCATGACCTACGCCTGGTAATGAAGTGCCACATGGAGCAGACAAAACACAACAGCAGTAATGTAGCACTTTAAAGACTAACAAACTGAGTTATTTGGTGAGGAGTGGCTACATTACTGCTGTTTTGTTTTGCTGGAGTACAAACTAACACAGATACGTCTCTGTTACTATTCAACATGGAGCTGTTAGATTCCTTTTGGGTTCTATGGTACTTCTTTGGCTTGCACTTTCTCCTTGGTTATAACAACTGAACATAGATACAGGTTTCAAGCTTTATGCTTTCTAGGAGCCAGTGAATCAGTTGTGTCTTTACTAGAATCAACTGCTTTAACATGAGACTTGTTCACTTAGCTGGAAGGCTCGTGAAAGCTGGCCCTGGTGAGAGAGAGAGACGTGTCATTTCAGCAATGCTAGGACTTCAGTAGATGCTAAATTTTTAAATTTCCCAGTTGGTGCCAAGTTTTCACATTTTTTCTTCTTGGCTGTGGTCCTGGTTGGGGGAGGGCAGGGGACAGAAGCATTATTTTCCCATTATGCCGATGCTTCTGAAAAAGCCCTAAACACTGCTTTCCATGTTACCGGCCTACTGCTTTGCCTGCCAAGTCAGCGCAGTGTTTGAAGTCATGAAATCCTCTAAGATTATGCATTAAGTGATATTAAGATCTCTCTGATACTAGAGCTGTGTCTACGCTTGGCCAAAATTTTGAAAGGGCCATGCTAATGGCCAAAGTGGAGAATACCAATGAGGCACTGAAATGAATATTCAGCACCTCATTAGCATGCCGCTATCCACAGTCCTTTGAAAGTGCCACATTTTCATCACACGCGGCTTGTCTACAAGGGGGCCCTTTTCGAAAGGACCCTGCAAATGTCAAAATCAGCTGATAGGAATAAGGGGATTTCAACATTTGCAGGGTGCTTTCGAGAAGTGCCCCGTGTAGATGAGCTGCACGTGATCAAAATGCGGCACTTTGGAAGTGCCACGGCCAACAACATGCTAATGAGGCACTGAATATTCATTTGTGTCGTCTTAGTATTCTCAGATTGGGCCACTAGCATGGCCCTTTCAAAATTTTGACCACATGTAGTCATGGCCTAGTAGTTGGAAACAGAGGAATAACAATGAGAGAATGATCTTTGACTTACTATATATTTTTTTTTCCTTGTCATAGGCATATTGAATCCTATGTTAGGGTAAAAATATGGCAAATATGTAAGAGGTATAGTCTAGTTATCAGCATGGGGGATTTAAAGTCAGTCTCTTCTTAAGTTGTATTTTTGACTCTCCTGTGTAATGAAGGGCAAAATCTAATCATTTAGCCATTGCACCCCAGTTGCCATATTAATAAAATAGGGTAAGACTCAACTCACCTTGCATATAAAAATTTTGTAAGTACTGCTCAGCAGCCAATGAGTTGTTTATTGTTGTTATCATTGTAAATTTGATGGACAGTTCCTAGGCTAGAACTTCCTTTAATTATTCAAGGTGGATGCTCTGCCTTCAAGCTCTGTGGTGCTAAAAGAGCAGGGAGCCTTTTTTTTAGGTCAGCAACCACTAACCCACAGGAAGATCAGTCAAGGGCCACACACAAGCCAAAACCAAAAAAAGCAACCCTCACTACTCAGCTGCTCTCAGTGTAGGAAGCAAAACACAAACAAACCCACCCCCACTCATATTTTAGTTGGTGTGTGTAACACTCCAGCCCCACTGGTGGTGGGGTGAGGCACTGAAGCTTGAAGCTTCCAGACTATGGTGTGGAGACCTGACTCGAACCAGATCCAGCCTGTGGACCATTGGTTCTCTTACATGGAGATACGTATCTCACAGAGCTGGAACTGCACTTCTGGTTTCTAATGAAGTATCTGTTTATCCTCTGCTATTTAGATTATTAAGTAAAATTTGTTAAAGTCAGTGGCATGTGAAATTTTGGGTAATCATCTATACATCAGTGGAACAGAATAAAGGAATTTGGGGGAAATTATGAACTGTTGTTAGGCAGGATGCAAAACAGCAGATAAAATGTTTCTAAATATCAGAGGCATCATTGTGATGTTGGTTATTCTCTAAATGTTTTCCTTCATCCAGCTCATATTCAAGTCAAGGGGGCATGTGGGTGGGTCTTTTATTTTTACTTTAATCGAAGCTGCATGACGGCTTTATAACAGCTTTTACATTCCCTTAAAATGTTTTATTTTGCATATAAAATTATTTTAGGTCACCATTGTGTCCCAATATTACCATATTTTGTGATATATTGAGAATAGGGCATTGTCAACTACATTAGCATGTATCTGTGTTCAGAAGGAAAAAACAAAATAAGAAGTTGACTTAAATTTTGTTGCTCATTTTTAAAATGTTTTTCCATGCACTATGAATTTTTTTAATTACCATTAGGCAGCTCTAGTATAATTTATGTTCAGAGGTTTTGGCCTGTTTGCGTGTGCTGGAATTTGCCAAAATTAGTAATGTGATATTCCATCTTTAGCAAGCCTATAGCGCAATAAATAATGACACATGACTGTACGTGAGTGCTGTTAGCTTAAAATAAATTTTTTTGTGGTGTTTGTGAAAGGCAGGGATCTTCCAGCCCAAATTCTGCAGCATTAGGCAGCAAGTTGTACTCTGAACTAAACCAGATGCTGATCAGCTCTGTTCCTATTATCGACTCAGGGCCGAGACAGTAACCAGACCTTATTTGCAATGTTAACATTTGGAACAGATTAACAGCAGTTAAGCTGAAATGAGAAACCTCCACTTTACTAAAAGGTTCAAAACATGTAATGCTGTAAAATCAGAAGGTCTGTAGACTGTTAAACAGAAATAAATAAATAAACTGCATGCCAAGCTTTCCCCATTCAGCATGTTGTTTCCAGTTTCGGTGCCCCCCTTTAAATGATATTTTTGAGGTATATGAAGCTTGAGTCCTGTTAAACAATGTACCTCACAAGGTACATCATATTCAAGCTCACTGATGGAGTTTATTTCCCCGTGGCGTGAGTCACTTGAGTTTTGCAGAAGTATTATCTGTGAAGGGGAATTGTCTCTATTAGGACCATATTGTGAGTAGCCCGGTGTATCTGTAAGAGGCCATTGTGATCATCTAGTCTGACATCAAATATAACACCAGCCATAGAACTTCCCCCAAATAATTCCTTCGGCAGATCTGTTAGAAAAACATCCAGTCTTGATTTTAAACTTGTCAGAGAATCCCCCATGAACCTTGGTAAGCTGTTCTAGTGGATAATCACCCTCAACGTCAAAAAATTATGCTTGATTGCCAGTCTGCATTTGTCTAGCTTCAATTTTCAGTCATTGGGTTGTTACACTGTTCTCTGCTGGATCGAAGAGCTGGTTCTTAACTATTTGTTCTCTTTGTAAGTACACATAAGCTTTAATCAAGTCACCCCTTAACCATCTCTTTAGTTAAATAGATTCATCTCTTTGAGTCTATCACGAGAAGACATGTCCTTTCAAAGACTTGTAGAATCCTATGGCTGGAAGGGACCTCAGGGGGTCATCTAGTCCAGGCCGCTCCCTGAAGCAGGATCAACCCTAACTAAATCATCCCAGCCAGGACTTTGTCAAGCCAGGACTTACCCTTTAGGGATGGAGATTCTAGCGCCTCTCTAGGTCATGCATTGCAGTGCTTCACCACCGTCCTGGTGAAATAGTTATTCCTAATATCCAACCTGCACCTCTCTCACTGTAACTTCAGCTCATTGCTCCTTGTCCTGCCATCTGTCACCACTGAGACCAGTCTCTCTTCATCCTTTTTAGCACCCCCTTTCAGGAAGTTGAAGGCTGCTATCAAATTGCCCCTCACTCTTCTCTTCTGTAAACTAAATGAACCTAAGTCCCTCAGCCTCTCCTCGTAGGTCATATGCTGCAGCCCCCTAATCATTTTTGTTGACTTTTACTGGACCTAATCCAATCCATCCACTTCCCGTCTCTACTGGGGGGCCCAGAACTGGACACAATACTCCA
This sequence comes from Carettochelys insculpta, assembly GCF_033958435.1. Classification (NCBI taxonomy): domain Eukaryota; kingdom Metazoa; phylum Chordata; order Testudines; family Carettochelyidae; genus Carettochelys; species Carettochelys insculpta. The sequence continues at coordinate 36,965,684 of NC_134138.1, read as the reverse complement.
GATGTGGCCTCACTAGTGCTGAATAGAAGGGAATAATAACTTCTCTAGAGCTGCTGGAAATGCTTTTCCTAATGCACCCCAATATACCTTTCTAGACCTTTAATTATTCTTGTGGCTTTTCTCAGAACCCTCTCCAATGTATCAACATTCTTGAATTCACCAGAACTTGGACACAGTATTCCAGCAGTGCTCCCTCTACAGTCTAATACAGAGGTAAAATAACCTGTCTGCTCCTGTTTGAGAGTCTCCTGTCTATGCCTCCCAGGGTGCATAAGCTCTTTAAACCAGCGTTGGGGAACATTTTTGGGTTGGGGCCACTGACCCACACAATAATCCAGTCAGGGTCCACATGCAAGTGAGAAGCTCACAAAAAGACACTCATTTTATTCATGCAAGTTGGTGCATTAGAGTTCCCCTCACGCTCGTTCTTTTGTGAGGGCACCAAGGCTCAGGGCTTTCCCCCACATCTGGATTAACTCTTCTGAGGGCTCAGAGCTAGTAGATTTTGTGGGCCCTCTAGGCTCTGGGTGGGACCAAAAATGAGGGGTTCAGTGTGTGGGAAGGGCTCTTAAGGTGCAGGTTAGTTGGGGTGGGGATGTGGATCTGGATGGGAGGTTGGGTGCTGGAGCAGGGTGGGAGGTGCAGGATCTGGATGGGAGGTAGGATGCAGGAGTGGGTAGTGGAGTGGGTCCTAGGTACCCCACCCCTGCTTTAAGTCAAAGCATCACACTGGGAACTCATGTTCAGCTGACTATCCATCACAACCCCAAAATCTTTTTCAGGATCATTGCTTCCAGAATAGACTCCCCCGTACCGTAAGAGGGGTCCACATCCTTTATTTGATGTTTCCAAATACAACTTCACCAAAACACCAGATTCTTCAGAATCTCAGACTGGGGAGGTGAAGTGACATCTGTCTTTAAAGGTCTGTGATTAACACAGGGTCTGAAAGAACCCAAGTTTGAATTTTTCTTCTTTTTTTTTTTTGTATGCAGTGTTGTTGTAGGCATTTTGGTGCCAGGATGCTAGACATGAGGAGAGTACGTGGATATCTCGTACTGGACCTACGTCTGGGAATGAGAGAGACTAGCTTTCAAGTTTACACAGTCCTCTTCAGTGCTGGAACCAAGCTGGCTTGTTTTCAGCTAATAGACATATATCTAAGTTAAAACACAATGCCCATGGCTGCACTGCACCTCCCTTTCGGAAGGGGCGTGTAAATATGGCCGTTCAAAAATGCTCTTGAGGCATGGATTTAAATATCTCGCACCTCATTAGCATACTCCTGCCAGATCTCGCTTTTGAAAGGGGCTGATTTCAAAATGCAAACAGCCGTGTAGCTGGGGTTCCCTTGAAAGAAAACCCTGATTTGGAAAGCACCCTTCCCCATGCCCCCTCCCGCCCCAAAAATTGGGAAGATGGGTGCCTTTGAAATCAGGCTTTCCTTCTGAGGGAACCCCGGCTATGTGGCTGCTTGCATTTCGAAAGCAGCCCCTTTCAAAAGCAAGATGCTGCAGGAGTATGTTAATGAGGCACAAGATATTTAAATCAGTGCCTCATTAACATTTTCAAATGGCTGTGTTTACATGCCCCTTCCAAAAGTATTGTATGCTTGCACCTGGTTTATCAAGAGATTGAGATTGTTTTGTACCAGTGACAGGCATCTTCATTAGTAACTCTTCCCCCCCGCCCTCCAATATTTGTTTCATCTGCAGACATGATCTGTGATGATTTTGTTTTCTCTTGAGCACTGATAGGAAGGTCAAACAGCTTAGTGCCAAGAAACTTATTCCTGAGGGACCTTACCAAAAATGCACCTGCATGATGATGTCTCTCCATTTACACTTACACTGTGGGACCTATTAGTCAGACAGTTTTTAATCAATTTACTGTGTGTCAGGTTAATATATTCTAGTTTTTAATCAAAATGTCATGTGGCACCAAGTCAAATACCAAACAGAAGTTAAATATTGTACGTTAACGTTATTACCTTGATCAGCCAGACTTGTGGTTTAATCAAAAATTATATATAAAAAGAATATATAAGAAACACCTGACTTTACTGCAGAATCACTGTCATGACTGGACAGTTAAGGCATCAACCAGGTTTCACTGTACAAAACTACTTTTAGTTCAACTCCAATCTAATTTGCTTTTTGGACTATGAACATAGACTTGACATGAAGATTGCTAAAAGGACACTGGACTAAGGAGTCAGTGAAGGGATGGTTCTCAGAGCCAGCACTTCAGTACCAGCAGGAATGCTATTTTTCAGCCCTACAGCCTGAGACCTGCAAGGTCAAATCAGTTGACCTGGGTGCTGAGATTCAGTGCCACTGGTTTTTCTTTGCAGTGTCGATGTACCCTAATTCATCCTGGTAGGCAGATGCAATGGGTCTGCTTAGAAAGACATCACAAGAAGAAAACTGTGTCTTCTTTAACTAAGAGACAGTGGGAAGAACAATAAGATCTTGTTTGCACAGGAAAGTTGCACTGACATCACTTAAGTGTGAGAGTAAACCAATATAGCAATGCCTGCCGAAAGTTCTGTGTGCTTGCTCTTATTTGAGTATAGAACAACTTTTTAAAATTCAGTTTCAATCAGCTGGTAACAGTTTTGCGTTAAACCAAATTATGTCCACCCCAGGTTTGCACTGCACTAGGCTATGTCTGCATTAGCACTTGTCACTCATGGGTATGCAATAATACTTCCCTGACTGACACAAGTTACTCCAACAGAAACACCTGTGAGGACAATGCTATGTTGGTGGGAGACATGCTACTGCTACTTCTTAGGGCTGGTTTGATTAAGCCAACGGGAGAGCTCTCTGCTGTCAGCATAGAGCAACTACATAGAGACATTAGAGCCGCTCATCTGAATGGGTACCGTTGTGCTGTTGCTGTAAGGACTCTAGTGTAGATATAGCCTTAATTATGCCAGTTTTTAAAAGAATTAAAGTTAAAGTTGTCAGAACTTTCCCATGTGGACAAGACCTGAGAGCTTGTCTACACTCACAAGTGGTAGTGGTATAACTGAAATTTGTTTTAAAAAATGGTAGTTGAACTAATGCAAATCTCTTTGTGGAAAGACCTCACTTTAAATCTGCAAATTCACCAGTTAATAGTGTCCATAAATAGAAGTGTGTGGGTTTAAAAAAACACCTTTCAACCAGTTTGGCTTTATGTGTAGGCATAAGTGCTGTGACAAGAAGTCCGGGAAAAAATCTTTCCTGAGAGGAATCTTGGGTGAGGATTTACAGAGAATTGCGAGTCTGGGCAGACCTGCCTCAGAGTTTTATTATTGCATTACATTCTTGAGGCTGCATAATAAAGACAAGCTGCATGAGTTTTGTACATTGTTGTGCGTGTGTACAGTGTGAAACGTCATGAGGATCATACCTGATTAAGAGTGAGTATACTCCTTTCTACTAACACCACGGTGTCCAATATGCTCCCCGTTTGCCTCATGTGGTGAACGGGGCAGCAGGGGGTGGCGAAATGCAGCTCAGGAGAGATGAACATGTGGGGCGCCCCTCCCACCACTCTGTGCACGTGTCCCACCACTCGGTGGGACAAACACGTGGCAGCAGCGGTGGAGGTGTTTCTGAGCCACAGACTCCTGCAGCCCTGTGAGGCTCGCATGACGGTGAGTCCAATCATGGGGCGGTGTGGCATGGCTCGCGCGATGGTGGCTCCAGGCATGTACAGCATCAACTCGAGCCGCGTGGCAGTGACTCCAGCCGTGTGGTGGCGACTCCAGCCTCAGGACACTCGTGCAGCTCACGCAATGGTGGCTCCAGCCTCATGGCAGCTCCAGTGAGTAATCGGGGGTGGGGGCACCAGTGTCTGGCTTGGGGTGGTGGTGGTGATCCATTCAATTTCTTTTGGACACCACTGCACTAACCTGTTTCTGCTTAGGGAGAAACACACAGGTCTTTCTATAGATGACGTTTAAGAAGGTTTCCTTTAGTTCAGTGGTACAGATCTGTATTCTAGAGCTGTTGAACCAGAGTTTTACTTGTAGGCTAACTTGTCTGTGTGGGTTTTGAGTTTTTGAGTCATTGTGTTTTTATTCCCATTGCAGCAATGGACTCATCCGAGAATGCACCTTACTCTCTTTGGTCCTAATCCCACAGGCTACGGCTACACTAGAGCAATCTGTTGACAGAAGTTACTGTAAGAAGATATCTTCCGACAAAACTTCTGTCGACAGATAGCAGCCAGGCTGCCAAGTGGATCAAAAGAGCAATCTGCTCTGTCAACAGACAGCGGCTGGACTGCCTGGCTGCTCAATTGACTGAACGGCCAACTGCAAGTAAAGCAGACAGGGCTGCCTAGTGCCCTGGAAGCCCTGTCTGTCGACAGAGGGCCCCCAGAGCATTCAGAATCTGTCGACACAGGCATTCTGCCTCACGGGTGAGTGGCGGAACACTGTTAACAAGAAGTGTCTAGTTCTGTCAATTTACTGTTTACAGAACACCTTGCGAAAGTGGATGCTCCATGGGTTTTGTTGACAAAACTGGCATTTTGTTGACTGAACTCTTTAGTGTAGAGACAGCCACACAGACTGACCTCTGTGCTTGTACCCATGAAGGGCACAACTGTAGGGTTGGGGCCTTCTTTGTATGGTGCATTGAGTAGACACTCTTTGAGTTACAGCTCATTAAAATTTCCCATGGATTTGCACTGCTTAATGGAAATACCACCCTGTCAAGGCAGTCAGCAGTCGGGGAGCAGAGTTTGAACCATGAAAACTAGCTTTTGGGGAATTTGAAGAAATTATATAAACTGCATTAAGTTGTGGGTGCTTGTAACAGGATGTGCTGAGCCAGGAGCTAACTCAGTACCCTGCCACACTCGTACCCCACAGTAGTTACTAAGTGGAATCTAGCTGGCAGACAGGTAGTTGATGGAAAGTGCCCATTAACTTCACAGAGCCACATCTGAAGGGCTAACTGAAGGGGAATCAACCCCACATCTGGGGTAATGTAAGCAGAGAGGAAGGAAATGCTGGAGTCGAACGTGGAGCCTGGAGGATGGCTACTAGAAGTAGTTAGGCCTGGATGCTGCGAGGTCCCTTCCCTGAAATCAGGTGGAGAAACTGGCTATGGATTGTGTGTGGGAAAAGTGCAACAGGTTGTGGCCTGAAGAGTACAATAAACTCTAACGGTGAAGGAGAAGTGGAGTGGTTGTGATCTCAGGTTAATTTCTGAAAGCCTCTCCTGGGACACTGTGACACTGTTTTTCAGTTAGACTGTCAAAAGGAAGGTGTACACTGGAAAGCTGCAGGAGGAATGCTGGTTCCAAGAGGCACTATGAGGAGGGAACTGCATTGCAGTATTAGCAGTGTCAAATTGGGCCTTAAAGGGAGCCCTGACTGAAAGGACACACAGATATTTCCATTTCTATATGTAATCTTTGAGGAGTGAGGGAAGTTTCCACTATTGCGCAGGAAGGATCATGTGCTGAAAAACAACTGAGCAGGAGCAGTTTGATGCAAAATGTGTTGCCTCCTGGTGTTTGACCTGTGTCAGCCCAAGGAAGGCTGTTGGTTGAATAACATGGGAATTCTGAATGGGAATATCCCATGAACCTAAATATCACCTACCTCTAAAGAACCAGAATTTTGTTCCAGTAAAGCTTGATGAGCCCGGTCTCTCCACCCACCTTCCTCCTTCCCTCTTTAATCCCCTCTTGTGTGGTCTTTCTCACTGCTTGATAGCAGCTGTGGAGCAATGCTGCATTCCACAATGGTTAGGCCCTTCATTAAGTGATGGTGAAAGTATCAGTCGACATGTCTTCAAGCCATGTATTGCTACCAGAGGCAATGTTGCACGTGTCTACTTCTCTCATTTTAACCTCTCCTTATTAAACAGCACAGAAGTGTGTGTGGGGGGGGGGGGGGGCTGAAACAATTTACATAGTAGGGATGCTGAGAGCCATTGAACCAACCTGTAAGCCCTGTGCATGATGGAAACCACTTAATAAGAACGGCCATACTGGGTCAGACCAAAGGTCCCTCTAGTTCGGTATCCTGTCTTCTAACTGCGTCCAATGCCAGATGCCCCAGAGGGAGTGTTCAGCGCAAGTAATTATAAAGTGATCCCTCCCCTGTCAGCCATTTCCAGCTTCTGAAAAACGGAAGCTAGGGACACTATTCCTACCCATCCTGGCTAATAGCCATTCGTAGACCCTTCCTCCGTGTATTTATCTAGCTCTTTTATGAACCCTGTTAAATCCTGATCTTCACAATATCTGACAAGGAATTCCACAGGTCGAGCGTGCGTTGTGTGAAGAAATACTTCCTTTTGTATATTTTATAGTACTTCAGAACAGCACCTCTAGTTCCAGCACCTATATATATACATAGAAAGGATCAATATTATTAAAATATCCAAGTCCCTTCATAGTCTGATTACTAATATGTAAGATCCAGTTTACCCATTGTAAATGGTCCTCCATACTGGAAGAAGTGATTGAATTTTAACTACTGAGCACACAGATACTCTGTAAAAACTAAGTCACTGGTTCCAATATACTGAGGGATTTAAAAGCAGCCAAAAATGTATTTGTGGAATAAAATTTGGCTATGTTCACAGCCTGGGAATTAATTTTCAGACTTGGAAGAAAACTTGCTTGGCCTGTTTTTTCCGTTTTCAGGAACACTGTAGATATTTATTTGCTGAGTTAACGGTTTAAGATGATGCTTAAGGAAAGATTATTCTTTGGACTAAGTGTATTTTGCAGGTGTTTGGTCCTTGGGCACCTCTCAACATTTTGTAGTTAAATTGCTTCAGAAATAAGCAATGCAGAAACCCCTATGAAGTGGCTCTTAGGGAACGGAGCCTGGCACATAGAGGACAGATGAGTTTGCTAGTGTGTCTGTATGCAGCTGTCCTCTGGCTGAAACCTAATCTGCCCAAGTCAGCATTTTGTCCTGCCCACTAGTAGTTATGCTAGGTGGTGGCATGTGATTTTTAAAAGTTTATTTGTGGTGGTGCATTTCGTCTGAAGAAAAAGGAGTTCAGTTTTTGCTGACCCAAGGACTAATGATTCGCATGTGTGCCACCTGAGCTCAAGTGGGGTGTTAAGTGGACTTATGTACTGGAATTTGGTGCAACACAACCAGAAATTTAGCACAAAGAGGGTGTAGTCTTTAACTACCAGAAGAAGCCTGAAGGCCTGTAAGACTTAGTAAGTGACAATATTCCTTAGCACAATTGCTTTTCCCCCTTGACTGTGATAGGTGAAGTGTTGCTGAAGCTATATTGGTCCCAGGATATTAGAGAGACAAGGTGGATGAGGTAATATCTTACATTGGACCTACTTCTGTTGGTGAAAAAGATAAGCTTTCAAGCTGCACAGAGTTCACCCACCTTGTCTCTCTAATGATGGGCAAAGTAATTTTAAATAAAATAAACCAAGAGAGTGGTATTATCAGCCCCAAGCATTATGATAAGATACAAATGCTTAAACAAAATGAGATTTTAAAAAACCAATAGTTTTGATATTAATTTTATTTGTTTCTGGGTTTAATGCATTTAGGGTACACTCAGGTTACATTTCCAAGCTTTTGTGCCCAAGCATGAGGAATTTTTTTTTGCCATGAAAGCCACAGTTAACCCTTTGCTTTCTGGTAACCCAGATGCTGTATCTTTTCTAGGAACAAAGATGTGTTTATACAGTGAGATGGCTAACATATTGTGGATGCCTACTGTGAAATCCTGACCCCCTGAAATCAAAGGGAGTTTTGCCATTGATTTCACTGTCACAGTAGACAAAGTGACTTTACCAACCATGTCAACCACCACCATCAAAGTAAAATAACATGAATGTCTTCATAACCTGTTAATTGTCATGTGTTAACCAGCTTGTAAAAACATGCTTTATTCCCTAGTGTAGTCATTATAGGAATGGGTGTGTCTAGACAGCAAAGTTATCGCGAAATAACAGTCGCTACTTCAAAATAACTTTGTGAGCGTCTGCACAATGCACTTGCTACGTTGAAATAATTTTAAAATAGTGGACGCCTTATTTTTGGTTTGGTAACCTCATTCCATGAGGAATAGCACCTATTTTGAAATATGGGCTGTGTAGACAGGCAACAGGGGCTATATTAAAATAAGCTATGGTGGAATATCTTATTTCGAAATAATGCTGGTACGTAGACATAGTATTTCAGATTAGAGCCCTAGAAGCAGTGCTCTATAAGCTGCATTGTGTAGGCACACTGCTTCAGAATAACTTTTGCTTATCTGGAGGCTTCCCTGTAGTGTAGACATGTTATTCTGGAATATCTTATTTTGGAATAATAATTCCAGCATAAACTATTCCAGACTAACTCTGTAGTGTGTACATACTCTAAAAGTCCTTAGCAGCCAGTTTTTGTAGTTTTATAATCTCGTTTTCCTCCCTCTGAATAGGTAAGCACCTTACTGTTGCTTTGTGAAATATAAACATCTAAAGCAGAGGAAACCAATGACTGTTGTACACTGCAAAGTTATGTTGACATAAGTCTCACTGGCTGTCTAGATTACTTCCAACAAAACTTTTGTTGACAGATTGTGGCCAAACTACCAAGTGGATTGCAAGAGCGATCCGCTCTATCAGTGAAGAGCGGCGAGACTGCTCAGCCACTGTCTCGACAAAACGGCCAACCGGAAGCATAGCACACAGGGCTGCCCAGTGTTCCCAAAATCCTGTCTGTTGACAGAGGGCTACCCCAGAACATCCAGTTTTCTGTTGACAGACCTTTGTTGACAGAAGTGTTATGCCTCATGGGGAGGGGCATAAGTCTGTTGACAAAAGTGCTTCATTCTGTCAATTTATTGTCAACCCTATAGTATAGAGTAGCCATTGTGTCAAGCTGTGTGTGCATGTGGCTTTGCTCAAATTTGTCTCTGGCCTACGTGCGTGCTTCATTACACTGACACAATAAAATCACCTCGCTGAATGGCAGGGAAACTTGTTTTACCTGTTTAGGTTGACTAGGTGTGAATGTAGACACTCCATGGTCTGCGTCAATGCTAACAGTCCTCCAGAAATTCCCCCATAATGCCCTGTTCTCTCTAGCAGTGACCACTTTGGTCAGTTGCAAACTCCTCTGCCCAGATATTAAAGAGACTAGATGCCACATTGCTGTAGCACACAAAGGTCTCAATCTGGATTGGAGACGTACTGTACTAGGTGTTGTACAAACAAACGAGTATACAGTTCTTGCCCCAAAGACTTTACTGTTCTGTTTAAGGCAACATGCAACAAGCAAGTGAAATAAACAATATCAGGGAACGGGAGAAGAAGAGTAATGGTACGAACACTTGTTAAACCATTATTTGCATAAATACATTGACTGACTGTTGCTAATCTTTTACAAGTTATTTTGTTTTAGTTTGTTTTAAAATATAAAAATGGCCAGCAATCCCCACTGGTCCTCCAATTGTCCATTAACAGGTGATGGTTTCCTGTTCATGTTATGATAGGAGTCTTCAGAGGGTGTTTAAGGATTTATTTGGGGATGGCAATTTCATGCATAAACAGGGCTTGGAAGAAACTGAAAAGATCCTTGGTGGGAGAAAGTGTCTTAGAAAATAAATTATGTTGTTTTTCTTTCCTCTTTGCAAACTTGAAATAAACTTCCTATATTATTTCTTGCGTTCTTTAATGGGACTTACACATTTAACATTACAAACTGCATTAGAAATTTATATTGATACCTGTATTCCATATAATGCCAAAATACAATCTCAGCCAATTTCTTCTTGAAGGCCAGCCAAAGTTTTTAATGTGTTGAAATGATTGACAGGAGAAGGAAATTGCAGTTAAAATAGTTTTAAATTTACTTCTCACTGCTTTTTAAAGGGCACCTTATGTAAAGCAAATGTAGAACAGTCTTGAGCAGGTTCCAGATTGGGTCCTGGAAGATTTGAGATTGGGATGCTGCCTTTCGTGTTAGCATACAATTAACTCACTGTTAACTTTTCATATAACCTTTAGTCAGAGATTCATATCATTTTTATTTTACAATCACCAAGACTCACTCACAATAAAAAAGCCCCTTACTCCCCAGATGTTATTAAGACTGTGTGGTCCACATTGGATCTTTTCCAATCCTGTCTGCTTATAATTTTCAAGTCTGAACAACCCTGCACAGCAAAGAGATAAAAACCAACCATAAATATACCCTTTCATATTACTCATAGCTCAGTTAAATTATCTGAAATACTACCTGATATATAATGCAATCAGGAGAATTCCAATTTAACATTAACTACTTCCACATCACGTTTTTCTAATTTGAGACCAGGTTTTAGATTACTAGGTCTAAATTATGTAAACATCCAATCAGTGATTAATATAACAATCTCAAAAACTATTTTTTTAAAAAAATCATAACTATAGGTGTGTGTTTTTCCTGGCTGTGATTTATGTGACCAAAGCCATGATGTTCAGAGGAATTTTTCTTCATGTGAAAGGTCATTGTAAGCTTTTGAACAAGAGTCTCTACCGATTTATGCATCTGTATGTATGCACCAGGCATCTACACCAATTTATATCTCTCTATATATGATGATGTGAAGAAAGTCTGTGAGACTTGGGATCAAGACTTTCAAACTTATCTGCCTAGAGCTTCATTCTAAAGGAGTGGTGTCATTTTTTTGGTCAGAGCTGCTGAGCAACTAATAGCTCTCTCTGTACCCTGTTCAGTAAAGCTCTTACCCATATGACTTCAATCAACACAACTTAAGTATGTCAGCAGTCCAAGGATGGACTAATGCCTCCAAAGATGCTGAGAGAGTTGGCTGATGTGATTGCAGAACCATTGGCCATTATCTTGAAAACTTGTGGCAATGTGGGGAGGTCCCGGATGACTGGAATAAAGCAAATATAGTGTCCATCTTCAAAAACGGGAAGGAGAATCAGCTTCACTTTAGTTCCTTGAAAAATCATGGATCAGGTCCTCAAGGGATCTATTTTGAATCACTTGGAGAAGAGGAGAGGAAGATGATCAGGACCAGCCAACATGGATTCACCAAGGACAAGTCATACCTGACCAACCTAATTTCCCTCTATGATGAGACATGGGGAAATTGGTGGATGTGATATACCTTGATTTCAGCAAATCTTTTCATATGGTTTCCCACGGTAATCATGTAAGCAAGTTAAAGAAGTAGGGCTTGGATGAATAGACTTCAAGGTGTATCAAAAGCTGGCTAAATCACCAGACTCCCCAGGTAGTGATCAATGGCTTGATGTCTAATTGGCAGTCAGGATCAAGTAGATTGCCCAAGAGGTTGGTCCTGGGACCAGTTTTGTTCAACATCTTCATTAATGATCCTGATGATAGGATGGATTGCACCCTCAACAAGTTCACAGGTAACATTAAGCTGGGAGGGGTGATGTGGATAAATGGAGCATAGGGATATGGTCCAGAGAGACCTAGACAAATTGAAGGATTTATCCAAAAGAAACTGATGACATTCTACAAAGACAAGTGCAGAGTATTGTTCTTAGGACATAAGAGTTCCATGCACTGCTACAGACTGCAGACCAACTGGCTAAGCAGCAGTTCAGCACAAAAGGACCTAAGGAGTACAGTAGAAGAGAAGCTGAAAATAAGTAAAGAGTGTGCTCCTGTTGCAAAGAAATCTAATGACATATTGGGCTGCATTAGTAGTAGCATTGCCAGAAGATCGAAAGAAGTGACTATTCCCCTCTATGCAGCACTGGTGAGGTCATATCTGCAGAAGTGCATCCAGTTTTGGGTCCCCAACCACAGAAATGATGTGGACAAATTGGAGATAGTTCAGTGGAGGGTGACAACAATTCTTAGGGGGCTGGGGAACATAACTTCTGAACAGAGGCTGAGGGAACTAGACTTTTTTAGTCTACATAAGAGAAGAGATTGAATATCATCCTTCAACTATTTGAATTGGGGGTTCCAATGAAAATGGAGCCAGGCTACCCTTGCAGTGGCAGCTGACAGAACAAGAAACAGAACTCTCAAGTTGCAGCATGGGAGATCTAATTGGATATTAGGAAAAAAGCTATTTCATTAGGAGGCTGGTGAGGCATTGGAATAGGCTTCCTAGGGACATGGTAGATCTCCATCTTTAGAGGCCTTAAAGGCCAGGCTTGACAAAGCCCTGGTTGGAGTGATTTCAATCTTAGAATCACAGAGCTGGAAGGGGCCTCAAGAAGCCATCGAGTACAGTCCCCTGCCCCAAACAGGATCAACCCAAGTAAGTCATCCCAGCCATGACTGTGTCAAGCCAGGACATAAAAACCTCTAGGGGTGGAAATTCCACCACCTCTCTAGGCAACACATTCCAGTGCTCCACCACACTCCTGGTGAAGTAGTTTTTCCAAGTATCCAACCTACTCCTCTCCTTCTGTAACTTCAGACCATTGCCCCTTGTTCTGCTGTCCGTCACCACTGAGAACAGTTTCTGACCAACCCTTTTAGAGCTCCCCTTCAGGAAGTTGAAGGCTGCTATTAAATCACCCCTCAGTCGTCTCTTCTGCAAACTAAATAAGCCCAAATCTCTCAGTGTCTCCTCATAAGTCTTGTGCTCTAGCCCCTTAATCATTTTCATTGCCCTCTGCTGAACCTGCTCCAGCACATCCACATCCTTTCTGTACTGGGGGGGCCCAAAACTGCATGCAATGCTCCAAATGTGGCTTCACCAGTGCCGAATAGAGGGGGACAACAACCTCTCTCAATCTGCTCAGAATGCTTCTCCTAATGCACTCCAGTGTGCCATTGGCCTTCTTGGCTACAAGGGCACACTGTTTGCTCATGTCCAGCCTTGGATGGGGTTGGTCCTGCTTTGAGCAGGGATTGGACTAGATGATCTCCAACACTAATCTCCTCTGATTCTTTGTGTTAACTTTAAGCACATGTTTAAGTGCTTTTCTGAATGGGGATATTTTTGTGAAGTGGGATCACCAAGTTTGAGGTGGACTTAAATGGCGGCCATGTGTCCTTAGTATCTTTGGAAACTAGCCAACTTTGTTTGATGCCTAAGTACAAATTTGGGTGCTTCTTCTGAAACCATAAGTATGTGCATAGTGTCACTGGTGTAAAATTAAGTACAAATGTTTGTTTTCAGGAGCCCTTGTGTCCAACAAAAGCTTGTCTGACTTCTCTGTCTTGATACTCTTTTGTCATGTTTCTATTTCAGAATGTTTTTATTTAGCCTTGATATTCTTTCAGTCAGTTTCATCTCATTGCCCCATTTAAGCCACATGTACACTAGCCAGTATGTTAGAAATTTCAAAAGAGAACGCAAAGTGTCAACACACAAAGTGCACCCTTTCAAAAGGAAATTGAAGGAAAGCGTTGCAGCTTTCAAAATTCCTCTTCCTATCTCATAGCAGGAAGAGCTCCTCCTTTCAAAAGACCTTTCCAAAGAAAACATGTGTAGACTGCCTGCAACCCGCTCTTTCAGAAGAGCAGGTCCTCCATGGCTCTGGCCAACCAAGATGCAGGTATGTGCTGTCTGGCAGCTGTGGAGCTCTATGGTTCATGCTTCCAGCAGCCCTTAAAGCCACATGGACCCGGAAACCCTGTAGCAGGATGCTGACAGCATGCTGGGAGCAGCCTTCTCGTGTGCTGCACCCTCACGCCCCACAGTGAACCCCCGACAGCTCCTGCAGCAATGGCCAGCAGCCAGCCCCCAGAGGAGGCCCCTCTGCCCCTGAGCATTCCCAGGGCTTGCAGGGGACTGGCCAGGCTCTGAAAAAGGGATACCCCGACCTGGACAAAGCCAGAGCTCAGGAACCTCCTGGGCCTCTCGCAGGAGGAGGAGGTCCTCAAAGAAATGGGGACCAAGCGCTGCAATGCATCTGTGTTCACCCAGCTGGTGGATGGACTGGCCTCCCAGGGACACCCTGGTCATGCTCTTGACCAAGTCAGGAGTAAAGTCAAGGAGTTGCAGCAGGGCTATGCCTGGGTAAGGGACTCAGCTGGGTGGTCAGGGGCAGGGCCTGCATCCTGCCCCTTCTACAGGGAGCAACAGAGCCTCCTGGGGCTCAGTGACTGCTCCTCCCCACCTGCTGTCCTGGACAGTGTGGCTGACAAGCCCCACCCTGGGGCCAAGGAGGAGCTGGGACCCCCAGCCAGCCCCACCATACTGGGCACAGAGCTAGGCACTGAGTAGCAGATAACAAGGGGAAGCTGGTGATCAATCTCCTCTCCTGGTCCTCCAGCCATGCCTCAGCCAGCTAGGCATCCCCAGACCTCAGTGGTGGACCCTCTGGTAAGTACCCACTGGGGTGCACACTCTGGATCACTGGACAGGGGCACCACAGCCACCAGAGGGTCACCCACATGCCCTGTGGACCCAGACCAGATGCAGCACCGCTGGCTGTGGCCCTCAGGATGCCTTAATGGCCACCAGCGACACTCAGCACCAGGGGCCACTCACACGGGGAGGGTTGGGCAGGGCCTGACATTGTAAGGGGGCTGCCTCCATGGGGGCAGGGATCCCATCAGCCTCCATAATCCCCTAGGGCAACCCTGCTGTCAGGTGGGGGATGGAGGGGCTGCTGCCCATGGAAGGCCGTGGGCATGGGCCACAAGTCAGGGACTCAGGACTTATGGGCTGTCCGTCTCTTCCTTTCCATTCATACAACTGTGCTGGCAGAAGACCAGGACCATTGGTGGTCCTGGACAGCCCATCAGAAGCGGGGGAGGGTGACTGGCAGCCCCCTCAACAGCACCAGAGCAGACCATGCCAGAAGGGCCCACAGGCGGAGCACAGAGGACATCCTCCACACTGCCTCCATCTGTCACCAGCTGGAGGCGGCAGAGCAGCACCTCCACCTGGAGGAAGCAGAGGTAAACTGGCAGAGGGCAGCCTGGTGGGAGTTAATGTGGACCCTCTGGGACATGGCAGGCACCTTCAGGGAGCTCCTGGCCCAGCTTCCCCCTCCAGCCATCCCTCCAACTGTGCCCCTCCTGCCGACCCTCCTGCCACCATGATCCTACCTCCCCATCCTCCCCACCCCATCCCAGCCCTGCCACAGACCCCAAACCAGGGGCAAGAGGAGATCCCGTGGTGGATGGGGCTTGAGCCCCACCACCCCTGCCTTACAGGAAGGCCTCCCTGGTGAGATGCTCCCACATGCCACTCCCCAATGTAAATATTTCACACCTCTTCCCCGCTGTATATAGTTCTAGTCCCAGTAATTTATATTTACACATTTTTGGTTAACATAATATAGTTTATTTAGTCCAAATAACTGTGTGCTGTGTGGGAAGGTTACGGAGAGGGGGAGTATGCAAGGGTGGTGGTGGGGAAGGGAGAGTGAGCAGGGGGCCTGCTGGGGGCACCTGGGGAGGTGGTTAGTGGAGCCCCTGAGTGAAGTGCTTAGGGAGGGCCTCCTGGATGTGGACCCCTTCCCAGTGGGCTAGGCAGCTAGGGGCAGCAGCCAGCTGTTCATAGGCCGGGCCAGAATTGGCTGCCCACCTCTCAAAAATGTTGTGCAAGGTGTAGCAGGTCCCCACCACTTGGGGGATGTTTTGCCCTCCCATCTCCAGGTGTGCCAGGAGATACCACTACCACCATGCCTTCAAATGCCCAAAGGCTTGTTCCACCAAGTTTTGGGTGTCGTTGAGCTGGGAATTGAAGAGCTCCTCACTTGGGTTGGGGTGGCCTGTGTCAGGCCATATGAGCCAGGGCTGGAGGTGATAGGTGACATCTGCCACCATGCATGGGGGACATGGTGTGTCCCCAAGAGGGAGCTCCCTCTGGGGGATGAAGGTCCCTACCTCCACGCAGCAGCACAGGCCAGAGTTTCTAAACGTCCGCACATTATGCATGCGGCCTGCCCAGCCCACATAGATGTTCTGAAACTGGCCCTTCATGTCCACCAGGGCCTGGAGCACCATGGGTGGTACCCCTTCCTGTTTATATACTGGCTCTTGCTGTGGGTTGGGGCATGGATCGAAATATAAGTCCCATCCATGGCATCAAAGCAGTCTGGGAACCCAAGCGCTGTGAAGATGACAATGGCCATGTCCAGGTCCCCCACATGGATCACCCTCTGCAGGAGCATGGCATTGATGGCCCAAACCACCTGCATGGGATGGAAGGTGTGTGCACTCATGATGGTAAGTGCCTGGCCCCCCCACCTCCAGGCCCTCCACCCCCAGGGCCCTCATGGTCCCAAGTCCCTCCCGACCCCCGGTCCCAAATGCCCCCCTTTTCCTGGGAACCCTTTTCCCTGGTGGCTATGTGACCTGGGCATGGATTACCTCCATGAGGACAGACCCAACAGTGGCCTTGCCCACCACAAACTGGTGGCCAGCTGAGCGGTAGCTACCCAGGGTGGCCAGCTTCCACACGGCTATGGTGACCCTCTTTTTAACAGGGAGGTAAGGCTGCATCTACATGTCTTAGTGTCTGAAGGGAGGAGCTAGCCATGGGCAGAGCTCCAGGAAAGCCTGTCTCTTCATTCTAAAATTCTGGAGCCAACAAGTTTCATCCTACACCCAGACACTCCCGCTAATCAGAGCAACTGGAGTGGCTCCAGCATCAGCCAGAACACTGCTGGGGTCCCAGGTCTGGGGGGGTTCCATGGCCATGGCTAGGGGCAGGCCCCCCAGGAGAAGGTGAAGGGTGGCCACCACTGCTGTGGACAGCAGGGCAAGTGCGCCATTAATGAGGGTCAGCAGGAGAACCAGCTGCTGATGCTTGTCCATGTGGCCTTGGTCAGTGCGTCCAGTGGCTTTACTTGGTCTGCTGGGTTCATGGCAGCTATACAGACCATGGTGTGTGCAAGGTAAGGATGCTGGAGAGAGGCCCTTTAAAGGAGAGTCTGGCTGCAAGCCCAGAAAGGCTTGTCTGCCATGTGACCCCCTTCCATGGTGTTTCCTGGCCCTTTCTTTCGAAAGGGTGCTTGTGGCAGTGTGGACACTTTCTTTTGAAAGATCACCTCGCCCTTTGGAAGGGGCAGATTGGAGGCACCAGCTGCTGCTTGTGTGTGGACGCTTTGTTTTGAAAGGTGATCTTTCAAATGTGAATTTTGAAGAAACGCCTTTCGAATTTGCGCTGTAGTGTAGACATAGCTTTAGGCTGTACCAGAGTAGCCTTAACAATTTTCTATTTCGCTCTAATGTTTGTGGATGAGTGCCATAAATGTCTCCCTCATCTCCTGATATATTTTCTTATTAAAGCTGACATTAGGAAACCAGTTCAAAAATTGTTGATGTCTTTTTCATTGTCACTTATTAATATACCTACATCAATATCTGTTTTCCACGAATATTGGCTCAAATTTGCTTAGCTTGTATTCATCTAAGCTTCAAGTTTGGTCTCAGTGAATATTTCTTTATTTTGGGGAAAGGAATGTTCAAAGAAACATCCCATTTAACAAACTATATCAGCCAGAGTGAACTCTGAAATTATAATGTGAGCACTGGGATTAGAAATCATACAGCATTTTTGCTCAATAAATCAGGGAACAGAAACAAGATTGTGATCTATGTGTCATATTAAAGGCAACTGACACAGCATTGATTCTGGATGTTTAATATAAACAATAAACTTCTTAGAACAATCTGTAAGTCCACAAAATTAATTTTAGAATGATGCAATACATTTCCAATAATAAAAATTGTGTTGGGGAGAGGGGAAGAGGTTGCACAGTCTTTTTAAAATTTGAAATAGAGGGCATTTTTATGGAAAGTTATAAGTATTTTTATTCATTTTATTAAAAAGTAAGCAAAAATAACCCTCTTTAGTCTCTACCCAATAAAGACCCAAACAAAAAAATGCCAGATTTTTTTCTTTTGGAAATTTCCTTTAAACTAGTTGCTGAATTATTATCTGTAATTTCTCAAGTCCCCTTTTCATTTTGATTGTTTCTTGTGGTACCTTCTCAGTTTTCAGTCTCCTTTAAGAAAGTGATCAGAAGAGCAAAGAGTATTACAGATTTCTCCATCCATAGGCCTTTTCACCTTGCACTTCTAGAATACTTCCATTTGACTAATACTGTGTTCAAGCTTGCGGACAAGATCATTTACATTTGAAAGCTCACTGTGTCAGTTTCTCAAGGCTCCATATGAGCTCCTTCTTAAACTGAAAGCTTTTTAGGAAGTAAGCCTAGGATGTCAGTCACTTACAGCTCAACCCTGTTTAAGAAGTTTGCATCAGATCACATCACCAAAATGGAATAGATAAAGATGAGGTGTAAAGTATATGTAATGTGGCTTGTAGTTAAATGCAGTAATTGGAGAGCTCAGGCAGTTGATCTAGAAAGGTGATAACGTAAGAAAAAGCTTCTTGGGAAAGGTAAACTATCTGAAGAATTGACAGTGATATGTACTGGCTGGAAGAAGCCCAAGATTGGTTTAGCCTTTAAGCATTGCAACAGAGACTAAAGAATTTGAGTGACTGTGTGCTTTGGGTCCAGTCATCCTGTCCCCGATACGCATGCATCTCAGTTATTAGTGCAATTTAAATTTGATAGCCACCTAATGGACCAAACTGTGTTGGTTGTATTAATGCAAACAGCCCTGTTGGTTTCAATGTGAGGAATACTCACATGAGCAAAGTGAGCAAAATGTATGTCAAAAGACTTATTTTCTCTCTGATAAATTGAAATCCAGTGATTCACACATATATGCAGCCATGGTCAAGTTATATGGAGAGTTGGAATTTGTTGAGAAACAGAGTGGCCTCAGTGAGAGAGGTGTAAGTTACACACATACATTGTATACAGTGTTTTTATTCCCTTCCAATGTTAGCAATTTTTCAGCAATGTGCGTGCAAAGGACTGTTCCCAAGCTTGTTTTATGCAACCCTGCTCTACACTACTGCAGTCCAAGAACTCAAAACTGCTGGCTGCCCAGAATGCATTGCTGACAGTAGAGTGGTGGTTTTGTACTCATGAGACCAGCACATACTAGTGGGATCATGTCATTTTCGAGTCCTGGGATGAGGAGCAGTGGCTGCAGAACTTTTGCATGTGCAAGTCCACTTTTATGGAACTTTGTGATGTGTTGGCACTCACCCTGAAGCGCAGCAACACAAGAATGAGGCTGTGTTTAACAGCTCAGAAGCGAGTGGCAATCGCTCTGTGGAAGTTTGCAATGCCTGACAGTTATCAGGCAGTGGCAAATCAATTGGGGTGGTCAGATACAGTGGGGACCGGGTTGATTCAGGTAGCGAATGCAATCTGTCAGCCTCTCCTCAGGAAGACTGTGACCCTGGGAGATGTACAAGCAATAGTGGATGGCTTTGCTGCCCAGAGGTTTCCTAACTGTGGTGAGGCAATAGATGGCACACACGTTCCCATCATGGCCCCAGCCCATCTGGCCTCTGAATATACAAACAGAAAGGGGTACTTCTCCATGGTTTTGCAGGTACTGGTAGACCACAAAGGTCATTTCACCAACATCAGTGTAGGATGGTTGAGGAAGGTTCATGATGTGCACATCTTCAGACATTCTGGGCTGTACAGAAAGCTCCTGGATGGGACTTTTTTTTTCCCAGCCCAGAAAATCAAGATTGGTGACATGGAGAAGCCTACTGTAATATTGGGCAATTCTGCTTACCCTCTGCTTCCTTGCCTTATGAATAAAACCCTGCAGGAGCCCTGGACCACCTCAAGGAAAACTTCAATCAAAGACTTAGCAAGTGCAGAATGTCAGCTGAATGTGCCTTTGGACATTTAAAAGCAAGGTTCAGATGCCTGTTGACCTATTTGGAACTCCATGAAACTAATCTCCCCACTGTGCATTATTTTGCATAACATTTGTGAATCCAGGCAGAAGAATTTCCTAAATGTCTGGAATATCGAGGATGAGGTTACAGGCAGGGCTTACTCTCAGCCGTCTACATGGCCTTTCACCAATTACCATGTGGAGGCAGCAGCAATCAGGAACACTTTAAAAAATAGCTTCATGAATGATCTGCCATTGTGTAGAGTCCCATTAGTAACCTCTGGCTATCATCAGCTGTGAGATCTTATTACATACGTTTGTGTTTCTCTTGGACACCCAAAGTCTGCTTGCCACTGATTTCTCTCCCCAAACTGCAAGAAGATCCATAATCTCCTGATGACTCCATGGTGGAATTCTCTTGTGGGACTGAGAACTACTAAGCAGTTCAATACCCTGAGTGCCCATGATTGAAGGAGATGGCTACTGATGCGGTGCGATTCGATGGGTAAAAAAAAATTTCATTATGGGCACCCTTTATATTTTCAGACCTGGGTGCTGATGAATTCAAATTCACAGGCTTCCTGTGACCTCCCTCCTGAGCACCTGGAGAGCAGCAGAGAAGGAAGTGGCCATATCTGGCAGGTAACTGTGAAGCTTTGTGGGATACACATGGGACACTTATGGAGGCTAATAAATTCAATTTTAAGACATGGCATTTCCACACTGACTTTTATTTGAAATTTTAAATTCGAACTTGATGCTACACCCAGCCAGTTCCAAAAATATTATGATATCGATATTAGTGATCCTTAATTCAAACTAGTTGTATTTACAGTGAAGACAGTGACATTTTAATATCAAGCTAACTGCCTTAAATTCAAATTTATCTCAGAGTGTAGATGTATTAGAGTGTGATAAATCCGCACCCCTATGTGACAGAGTTGTACTGACTCAATCACAGTGTAGACAGTGTTATGTATATGGAAGGGCTTCTCCCATGGACATAACTGCCACCTTTTGGGGAGATGGACTGTGATGGTGTAAATATGGACAAACCTTTACAGGGCCAATAGTTTGACAGTGAGTCAGACTGGCAAAGGGCACTGTATTATAGGCTATGTCTACACTGAAGTGATCTCTTGACAGAAGTTACTGTCGGCAGAGATTTCCTGACAAACTTCTGTCAACAAATTGTGTCTACACATAAAAGCAGATTGCTCTGTCAATATGCTCTGTTGACAGAAAGCAGACAGACTCTGCATTTGCTTTCTCAATAAAACGGGCCCCAGTGACCCAAAAGATAGTCTATCATGGATGACAATCCCTTCCTGGAGATCTGGCCAGGTGCACCCTTAAAAGTCCACTCACAACCCATGTTCCCTGCCCATACCAAGGCTTGCCTACCTCCTGGAGGGACAGCAAAGCTAGAGTAAGGCTCCCACACTTGCTGAGAGTTTCATCTCTCCAGTGAGCAATGGTGCCAGAGCAGCCCCCAGGCTTGCGCTGGCCTCACACACAGATGCTGCAGCTTCTGCTGGACCTCATTCTGGCCCTTCTACCCCTCCTTCTCCTCCTCCAGAGGGGCAATGCTGACACCACTGACAAGGAGGTAGTGCTGCAGGACACCACCAGTTCCTGCTCTCTTGGGTGAGCAGGTGTGTCTGGAGATACACCACGAGTTCTAACTGGTGGGACAAGCTCGTCATGAGCCAGTGGGATGACCAGCAGTAGCTCTAGAACTTCAGATTGTGGAAGGACACCTTCCTGGAACTGTGCCTGGCTTGCCCCAGCCCTCTGCAGACAGGACACCCACCTGTGGTCCACCATTCACGTGGAGAAGAGGGTCACCATCACCCTCTGAAAGTTTACCACCCCGACAGCTCTGTTTGGAACTAGCTTAGCATGGGCAGGTCCACTGTCAGGATTGTCTTCATGCAGGTAAAGCGCATCTGGGCCGTGGACCCTGGATGGAGGGAGGGGTGTGTGTCCTGCCTGAGGGGAACCCACAGAGAGTGGTCTTGGGAGTATGAGGTGAGGCAGGGAGCCCCATCCCTGTCCCAGCCCCAGCTCTGCAGGGGGTTGGCCTGCCAAGGCAGGGGCCCCTGGAGAGCTCTGAGGTGGAAGGGGGACAGGGAACCCTCCTGGACCAAGGACTTAATCACCCCAGGTCTGCATTCGCTTCCTCCCCTTGCAGGTCGTGAGGGCCATCAACTCACTCCTGCTGTGCAGGGTCATCCATCTGGCTGACATGGATGCAGTCATGGACAGATTTGACACCACAGGATTCCCCAACTGTTTTGGGGCCATTGATAGGATCCACATCCCGATCCACACCCTGAACGTCACAGCACAGCATGGTTCATCAACAGAAGTGGGTATCACTCCTTTGTGCTGCAGGCCCTGATTGACCACCAGGGAGAGTTCATCGATGTGTATGTGTACGTCATGGGGTCAAGCCAGGCATATAATGCCTTCAACTCTGGCCTGTCCCAGAGGAGAGAGGTGGGCACCTTCCTCCCCTGTCAGGAACTGACCATTGGGGATGTGGACATGCCATTTTGCATGGTGGGGGATACCACCTACCCTCTCCTGCTCTGGCCCATGAGGCCCTACACTGAACAACTAGACCCCACTCAGGAACTGTTTAATGCCCTGCTCAACCAGGCACAGATGCAGGTGGAGTGTGCTTTCAGGCATCTGAAGGTGCTGTTCAGGTGTCTCCTCACATGCCTGGATGTGGCGAAGAACAATGTCTCCCAAGTTCCATATTTGTGGTGGGGAAGGAGAAGGCCTTCCTCCTGGGGTAGAGGGTGGACACTGGCCATGCCTATGAACAGCCGGGGTTGGCCCTCATCCACCAAGTCCATTCAGAAGGCCCTGATGGAAAGATTCTCCCAGGGACCACCAGTAACCCCCCAAGGGAAAACCCAGTGGGGGTCTTGGGCCCACAGCCCCTCCTGTTGCCTCCTCACCCCTCCCCAATCTCTCCCCAACAGAGAGAGACATGAGGCTGGTGAACAAAAACATTACTTACTGTAACATAAACGTGTTCAAAATAAACAATATGCTAAGAAGCATGGAGGATGAGTGTTTGTGTGGGGGGGGGGTGGAGGACGGGGGGGATGATCATGGCCGGGGATGGGGGGCTGAGGGACAGGGTTAGTGTTAGGGTCTGGTTGCAGACAGAACACACCAGCTGAGGGCCAGGACATCCAGGGGCACGTCTGGCAGGGGCAGGGGGGAAGAGGGGGCAGGGGGGAGGGGGAGGAGTGCCAGTGGGGGGATCTGAGCTGGGAGGCAAAAGTGGCTGGGCCAACTGGCCCCACCAGACACCAGAGACCCACCCTAGGTGCCCAGGTGCTCCTTGCCACAGAATGAGCCCTCCAACCACAGGCCCACCCCTGCCACAGTGGGGTGCTGATGCATCCCACTACTGGTAGTTCCAGTGGCACACATGGCTCTGGCTCCTCCCTGGGGCTGGCTGGCCCTCGTGGGAAGGTGGGGCTGGCCTAGCACTCTGACAATGCAGCTGTAAGGAAGACTAGGGGGAGAGACAGTGAGTCCTTCATGCTGCACGGCCTCTGAGGTTTGCCCCCGCCATGAGCAGCAGCCCCCTCCCCTGGGCTGGGAGACAGGGATGTCCCAGGAGCACAGGCAGACCCTGCTGCATGGGGATGGTTTGCAGTTCCCTGGAGATAGGGCCAAGCCCCACCTCCCTTGTCCCCCCAACACCCTACTCTATCGGCCTTTGGACAAGGGGTTTTTGTCTGGCCACAGTGGGGTCCCTGTATGGGTGGCAGGTGAGCCAGGCATGGCCTGGTCCTCCATGGGGGTTGCCCATGTACGCAGCTTGGGGTGCTGTCCACAGGGGTGGATGCTGCCTATTGCCTGCGTGCGTGCCTGAGAGCCGCAGTCCCCGGTGGTGTGTCTGGGGTCAGGGTGTCATCCATGCAGCTGCTCTGCTGCCAGCTGCATCAGGGGCAGGTGGGCCCTCCTTCCTTGGGGCCCTGGGGCTCTTGCAGCCTCCTGAGGGGCTGACAGCAGGCCGGCACCCATGCCCTGAGGCCGCATGGTTGGACAAGGTGGAACATGCTGTCTTGTACACATGCATATGCTGAGCCGATAGGTAAGGTTCTGCCTGAGCTGGCCCAGTGGAGCTTGTGGCACACACCTGCCTGCTCCCACCACCTGTGCCCTGGTTTTGTGATCTGTGACCTGATCAGCAGGTCCCTTGAAAAGGTTCAGGGAGGCCCTGGAGGTGCCTTGGCTGGAGAAGGGGCCCAACTGCAGGGTGATTACCAGGGTCCCATCACTGCTGATGGTGTCCACCCTCTGTGCCCAGCTCTGCCTGGGTCCCAGGCCGCTTCTCCTGTGTGTGGGGACCTGGCTCAGGGTGTGTGTGTGTATGGGTGTGAGGTTCATTGGATGTGTCTAGGGGGGTTGCAGGGGAGAAGCGGGGAAGTGTCCTCTGCCCCCAGGAGCTCATGCGGTTCTGTGTGATAAGGGCATCCTGCCCCTGACCTGTATATGGTGTCCTGGGCCCAGATATAGCTCTGGCACAGTTCATTGACTTTTGCCTAGACCTGTTCCATGGTTTGGGCATGGTGACAATGCACTGCCAGGGTGGCAGCGATCTGGTGGTAACCCAGCGTGTTCTGTTCTAGCAGGAGGGTCTCTTTGGACCAGAGACCCAGCAAGTCCCTAATATTGGGCTCCATCCAGGAGGCAGCCCTCCTCCTTGACCTCTGGTGTGGGTCTTGATGGCCTTCTCCCCACTCCCTGGAGGGGCCAGAGGGACATGGGGTGCCTGTGCTGCTGCCATGTTGATTGTGGGGCTGCAGGGAGGGGCTGGAGAGCAGGCAGCAGAGAGCATGGTGCCGCTGCTCCTCACATGCTGCCTGCTTCCTAATATGGGGTTTCCAGGGCTCCCTGTACCTTTAGGAATGGCCGGAGACACAGGACATAGCGCTGTGATTGTGGTGGACAGGGCATCTCCTGGCTCCAGCTGACCTGCACCATGGAGGACTGTTCTGTCAACAAAAGGCCCTGCTCCCCTCACCCTCACCCCGTGCATCTACACTACCGTTTTGTCAACACAATCTTTTGAGAGAGGTTTTCCGCCTAGTGGGGGAGAGACAAAAGTCTGTCAACAAAAGTGCTGCATTCTAGCACCAGAATGTATTTTAGGTGTAGAAGCTCTGGTGCGGGGGGTGGGGGTGGGGTTTGCTGACACAACACCTGTTTTGTTGAGAAAACCCTACGGTGTAGACAGAGCTACAGAGCCAAGACCCGCCCATCAACCTTTCTCAAAGGGACAAGAAGCTACTCCATTATCAACTGGGTCAGTAAGATAAGATGTTTAAAAAAAATCAAGCCTACTCCATAGCCCCTCTCTTTTCATGTGCTCTTATTATTTCCTCAACACTTTCCAACACTACCAAACAGTCAGATCACTGTAAACTCTTTGGGGAAGGGAACATCTGTTTTTCTCCAGGCACTGCCTTGGTCCATGACAGGCTCCTTGGTGCCACCACAATAATAATAATTAATAATCAGAGCGTTCAGTGCCAATATATAGGTGTGACATGGCAATGTCATCAGCATAGGCCAATGCCTTTGTAGCACAATCGCGCATGTATTTTAGTATCTTAAAGGGGGGGCAATATTGTTTGTCTACCTAATTCTGCTGGGATGATTGATTAATATTTATAAAGTACTATATATAGAGAGCCAGTGCTTTTTTTCTATGCAAAAAAGTGCCAGAACTCAAGCCCCAAACCACCACCCCCCGGTTTAACCCTCCAACAGCTCCAGACTCCCCACCCACTGCCCCCCTGCTCACCCCCCCCCCCGCAGCCACAATCCACACACCCCACCCCCTGCTAACTGTGAGTGTCCTGCCTGAGATCACTACCAATATCAAACATAGGGAAGCTGTCTTTGCAATAGCAATTACGTTACACATTCAATTTTTTTTTGTATCTCTGTGTGATAATCGTCATGACAATTCACTTTCAGCAACATTTCCAGTACAGCACTCTCTCCAGAACTGAAGAAGTAGATCTGTCCCACAAAAGTTCATCAGCTAATAAACGATTTTGTTAGTCTTTAAAGTGTCTCGTGACTGCTGTTTTTTTCTATAGCCATTGGTCAATGGTAAAACTCCCACTGACTTCAATGGGAACAAATTTATTCTTTTGAAAGGCCCATCCTTTTTGCTCTCTCCTTCTATTGGTTGTTTTTCTGATATCCCTTTATTAATCCCTTGATTCCCTTTCTTTTCCTTCTCCTTTCATGCCTGAGTATAGCTACTTGTACCATGCAATGCAGCTGTGACAGAATTTGTACTGTAGTTATGAAATGCCTTGCCCCAGTGCATTTAGATACTTTTCCTGTCGTCCATGGCTCCTGATGTAGGTCTACAGAGCACTATTTTTAAAAGAACACTTCAAAGTCCATTGCGGCGTCTCCTCACTTGATGAAAACAGAGATGAGTTCATGTCCCTGAGTTTGATTTTTAAAATTTTTCAGATGTTTTCTTTCTGGTCACCAGTGTGTTAATTCCCACACCAAAGCACTGGCAAATGTGATTTTGGTTAGTGCAGGGTGTGCTGCATGGAGCCATATTTGTCATGTCAGATCAGAAAAAGAATCTGGAAATGTTATTGCGATTAATTATTGTTGTTATGCAAATACCTGCAGGGGTGGTCTAGCTGGTGCTTGGTCCTGCCATAAGTGGAGGAGCCTGGACTTGATCTCTTGAGGCTCATCTCAGTTTAACCATTCTATGATTGTGGAAGTTATGATTATTATATTGTTCATTATTATTTCATTTTAAAACACAGCATAGGAGGCAGATCGTTACTGTAGTCATGCAGGTTTCAGAAGTCATCTCGGCTCATACTTATGAGACTGTCAGTCCCCTTGATTACATTTCACAGGAAATTCCTTTTATGATAGATTAGCAGATTACATGTACTTAAGTAGCACTTTAAAGACTAACAAAATAATTTATTAGGTGAGCTTTCGTGGGACAGGCCCACTTCTTCAGACCATAGCCAGACCAGAACAGACTCACTCCCTCTCTGTTACATGTACTTACTTTCTGTTCTAACATAAATTACTCACACACATTAAAACACCTAAGCATAAATTAGCTCAATAAATAAAATATCTTCAAAAACGTGTGAGCATCATTTCTAGCAGCCAGCTGATTGACTGTAGCCCTTGTACTCTGGTTCCCATGTCAATTTCTTTTCTTAGTGTTAGTCTGCATAATCCATAGATTTTTGTCTTTATCGAGGATCTGATTTTGCAAACACGTATAGTTTATTGATCTCAATAGAATGATGACTGGCAGCGAGTCCCATGGAATCCCCAACAAAATTATTAAAAATGTTTCGGAACTCTCAATGTGCATGCGGTATAGATAAACCAGGAGTTAGTAGATTGGTTTAAATTTAATCTGAAGGTCAGGCAAAGTTGCATCTTATTCTTCAGCTTGTTTAAAGTGGTTGTCGACTTTGTCGTGCAGCAGATGATCAGAATAGGCATCACATGACAGAAGGGGAGCTGAGAGACAGACTTTTCAGATGATATAAATGAACAGAAGATTTTCAGAGAAAGGCACATGACCTTGGAAATTCTGCCAAACAAGAATGTCTTATTGTCAATAAATCAAAGACAGAAGTCATGACAATTACATTACCTACCAATGATTTTATCTACTAGGATGGGGAAGCATTGGAAACTATGAAAAACGTACTTACTTAGGTAGAATAATTCATGATATATGTGTGATAAAAACCGTAGAATTGGTAAAGACAGCGCTGTATTTTAAAGATTCAAAACAGTATTGAAGTCCAGTGTCATTAGCAAAAACACCAGACTTAAAATCTTCAGAAGTAACGTTTTAGGCATCCTGCTATCTGGAGTAGTGCAAGATCAGGACCTTTGACTGAGAATTCTTCAGGGCAGGAGGGCCCAGCACAATGAGCTATTGTAACAGAAATAGGCCGTGTCTACACTAGCCAAAAATTTCAAAATGGCCATGCAAATGGCCATTTTGAAGTTTACTAATGAAGCGCCGAAATACATATTCAGCACCTCATTAGCATGCGGGCAGCCATGGCACTTCGAAATTGACGCAGCTCGCCACTGCGTGGCTCGTCCAGATGGGGCTCCTTTTCGAAAGGACCCCGGCTACTTTGAAGTCCCCTTATTCCCATCTGCTCATAGGAATAAGGGGACTTCGAAGTAGCCAGGGTCCTTTCGAAAAGGAGCCCTGTCTGGATGAGCCACGCAGTGGCGAGCCACGTCAATTTCAAAGTGCCGCGGCCGCCCGCATGCTAACGAGGTGCTGAATATGTATTTCGGCGCTTCATTAGTAAACTTTGAAATGGCCATTTGCATGGCCATTTCGAAGTTTTTGGTTAGAGTAGATGTAGCCGTAATGATTTTGTATATCGTCAGTTCTGCAATTTCTCACTATTACAAATTACTGATAGAATGGACATGTTAGATCTTACCAAATCATATTGACCGGATACAAATGAGATAAGTAACTGAAAATGACCAAACAATGGTACAGAGAAACTAATAGATTTGGTGGACTGCCTTTTTTCATGTTTATTTCCAATGAAATCCCTGGGATCATTCAGGTAGTAGAGCTAGAATCTGGCTCTCACTGCTGTGATGTTATTTTCTACTTGATTGGAATTCATCTGCTGAGTCAGCTTTTCTCCACCACAGAATTTATACCCTATTTATCATTGAAATATGGGGCTGGAAATGAACATGAGAAGGCATCAAGTCCACCCTCCTGTGTTGAGGCAGAACTAAATAAACCTAGTTTATTCCAAACAAATGTTTGGCAATTCCACAATGCCCTTTGGAAGCCTATCCCAGAACCTAACTACACTTATCAATAGAACTCTTCCAAACATCCAATCTAAATCTCCTCTGCTGCAGATAAGCAATATTTTAAGTTTTTCATTACCTTAGCAAAGGTTTCCACTTGTCTATCATAGACTGTTTAATAGTAAAAATATTGAATTCGGGGTTTAACAGAGAATGATAAATTGTTTTGCCTGAAAACATTTCTGACAATGTCTTTTAATGAAGAATAATCTAAACATTTAAGTTTTTTACAGATCTAATTACACACCTCAGGATTCTGACAAATAATTTCCCCTTAATTAACTGTAGGCCTGGGGAAAAATGTAAAAACACAAAAGTAATGATATCTTGCGGGAGAAAAGGTCAAAGTTGCTTCCTTTGTATACAAAACAGCAGGGTGAGTAGGCTAAGACAACCGAGGTGAACTACAATGTTCAAAAATGCATAATACATTTAAAATAGTTTCTAGTCACATAATGCCTTTTTTCAGGCTGAAAGATCCCAATGAACTCTACCAATTATGGGCTCAGTCCTTCAGCCTTCATTGATATGGGTGGGATTTTAGGCCCAGATCCTTACAGGTATTTAGGCACCTAACGCCGATTGCTTACCAGTGGAGTTGAGTGTCTAGGAGGATTTGGGCCATAAGGCATGTTTCGCCACTGGGCTACTCCACGTTTATGTTGATGTAACTCAAAAGAATAAGGGTTTCTAGACTCAGAACCTGTATACATGCAGAGTTACTAAAATGCTGCCAGCTATTAAACAGAACTAGGACAAGAGGAATTTTGGACGTCAGGATAAACTACTGGTCTTTCTAAACTAATCTAAAGGTACCATGGAATTGTTACAGTCACTAGAGAGCATGCAGATTTAAGTTCTCACCCATCAGGCTTAATTAAATAAATTTTTGACACATGGAGGTAAAAGTTACAAAGTGATCGGAGAAGCTAATAAAATAATGTGAATCACTGAAAATTCTGAGTCAAACACAGTATTGAAAATGGCTTTTATATATATATATATATATATATATATATGCTCGATTTGAAAACGCATTGAAAGCAGGTTGTTATGTTGAAAAATTAAAACAAGGACAAGAAATATACATTAGTGTGGACTTTCCACCAGTCTTTCTTTGTTCAGATATATTTTTAAAGTTGTGCCAAGAGTGTCAAAGATGGGAAAGTTTTCACGACTGTTGCTATCGGCTGCAATTTTTAAAAATTGTTGTCTAGTTATTGTACAGTCCGATATAAAGGACTAAATGTTTCTGCTGCTAGTGGGAAGTACAATGAAAATACATGGTGAGTCAACCAAGAGATAATGTAATCCTCATAATGCGTTTAGCATAAAGAGTAGGGTTCTCAAAGTCGCTTCTGAACTTGGAAAGACAGAGAGAACGAGAGAGAGAGAATTCCAATAGAAACAGGTTTTGCTAATCAAATAAACATTCCCCTGTTTTCTTTGCAACCCAAACTCTGAACAATCTTGTGAGTTAGAGCTTAGCTAATAATTTGCACAAATACTGTAATAGACAAATGAGGCCTGTTTAAGGGTCTGATCCCATTGGCTCAAGTGTGCTTTGGAGAAGGGGCTGGCTGCTTGTGGAAGATCAGTGGATAGATCACGGCTTCCTTCAATTTGCTCATTATTTAATCTTTCTGAGTTTGTTACTTTGATTTTGAATATTTGATGAATTTCATTATATTGTTCCTGGTCACCTATTGGGAGATCACAGAAGTCCTGGCAGTATCACTGTTCATTTATAAAGTTAATTTGCATCAATATTTCTCCATTTCAGCTTGAAATGTGTTGTCTACAGACGTTTTGCCCAATCAAAACTAATTATTTTGATGTTCTCAGCAAGTGAGCACGGAAGTGACAGAGTGACTTCACGTGAATAGTCCTCGATAGCACAAAATCCAGTTTGCTCAGCTCAGTTACTAATATAGAAACACCAGAAAGTAAAATAGGGAAAGTCCCCGGTTCAAGTATCAGAGGGGTAGCTAAGTTAGTCTGTATCTTCAAAAACAACAAGAGTCCTGTGGCACCTTATAGACCCACTTTGGGTCTTTGCCCACAAAAGCTTATGCTCCAAAATATCTGTTAGTCTATAAGGACTCTTGTTTTTGTCCCTGGTTCAGTTTTTTCCTGATTTGCCTGTGCCCAGTCCTGATGTTTTGGTTGTGGGAACCAATATTTTTCAATAGAATACGATTTATTATTCTTTCTTTAGCTCTGGTCACATACATATCCTTTGTGTACCTCACTAAAAACAACACTCACTCTAAATAGATTGCCACTTCAGAGCTAATTCTCATCAAGTTAGTGAAAGTGAAATGGAATGACAACATTTTACCATTTCTTCTATTTCATTGTTTAATTTTAATTAAACAAACACTTGCAAGGACCGGTTTTCCTAGCGTGTGTTTGTCAGAAGCTGGGAATGGGTGATATCTCTTTCTATTCATTCTCTCTGGGGCATCTGGTAGTGGCCACTATTAGAAGACAGGATACTGGGCTAGACAAACCTTTGATCTGTTTTTGTGTTCTTACCCCATTAAAGGTGTACATACCCCTTGCCACAGGCACTCCTTGACAATTCAAAACATACAACCACACAGTGGCCCATTCCCATATTCTATTGAGGTTCTTCCTCAACACTCATCACCTCAGTATCTGAGTTACTTCCAGAGATGCAAATAAATCTAAAAAGAGTATTTACATTTGTTCTTATTGAATTCCATCTTATTTGCTTCAGACCATTTCTCTATCTTGTACAGATAATTTTGAATTTTAATCCTATCCTCCAAGGCACTTGTGACTCCGCAAAGTTTGGTAGTATCTGCAAACTTTATATGTGTTCCCTTTGTGCTGTTATCTAAATTATTGAGGAAGATATCAATCAGAACCAGAACTAGAACTGATCCCTGCAGGTCCTCACTTTGATATGCCCTTCCAACTTCAGTGTGAATGATGGATGGCTAACTTCTGGATAGTGTTTTCCAACCAGTTACACATCCACCTTTCACCAGCTCCATAAAGGTTTTATTTCCCTCTGTTTGTTTGAGACTGTGTCTACACATCAGCATTATTCCCATATAAGTATCAGAGAGGTAGCCGTGTTAGTCTGTAGCTTTTAGAACAACTAGAAGTCCTGTAGCACCTTACAGACTAACAGATATTTTGGAGCATAAGCTTTCGTGGGCAAAGACCTGCTTCAACAGATGGATGATGAAGCAGGTCTTTGCCCACGAACGCTTATGCTTCAAAATATCTGTTAGTCTATAAGGTGCCACAGGACTTCTTGTTATTTCCAAATAAGCTATTCCAGAAGAGGAGTTCCAGAATAGCTTATTCCAAAATAGCACAACTGCACACAAAATGCATTTTAAAATAGCATTGTAGAGTGTCTACACACACTAGAGCCTATTTCAAAATAGAGCCATTGGATGCACTCTGGGTTATTTTGAAATAGGCTCTATTCCTTATCTACACAGCCCTTATTTAAATTAGGTCATATTCACCATAGGATGAGGTTTACCTATGTTGAAATAAGGCAACCTCTATTTTGAAATTATTCCAAAATAGCAGTTGAGTTGTGTAGATGCTTACATAGTTACCTCGAAATATCTTTGCTGTGTAGACTTCTTCTTGGCAGTCATTCAATAAATGAGTAGGTTGTTTTCATGGCACCCTCCTATTTGTGGTTCTGTTGATGGCTGATCAGCCGAGTTCTGGAGCCACAGATCTTATCACAGAAGGGGCAGGTGCTAGTAGCTGTTGGAGGGATGTGGGACAGTTTTTGACACTCTTTTCTTCTTCTCACCTGTCCTCATCTGCACTGTGGCAGGACCTCTCAAATTGCGCCACCCGTTCATGAATTACCATTCTCCACTGGGTGCAGTCTTCGGCAAGGTTCTCCCAGCTGTCAACACTGATGCTCCGCTTTTTCATGTGGGTCTTCAGCATGTCCTTTTAGCGCTTTCGCTGGCCTCCCAACATTCCTCTGTTCCTCCTCCAATTCGGAAAACAGAATCTGTTTTGAGAGGCGCTGACCAGATATCTGAATGTGACCAGTCCAACGAAGTTGTTGATGAATAATAATGGCTTCAATGCTGGTCATGTTCAGCTCTTTCAGGATGCTAGTGTTTATGTGCTTATCCTCCCAAGAGATATTTAGGATTCTCCTTAGGCAGCATTGATGATATTGTTCAAGTGCCTTCAAATGAAACTTGTATGTTGTCCAGGTTTCACATGTCTATAGTAGCATTTAAACAATCACTGCATGGTATACAAGGAGGTTTGTCTTGGGATAACTGTCCCAGTTCTCAAAGACCCTTTGTCTCAGGTGGGTGAAAGCAGAGCCTGCACAGCTGAGATGATGCTAGATTTCCACATTAATGTCGACTTGAGCAGAAAGATGACTTCTAAGGCATTGGAAGTGCTCCAGATTTTCCAGCAGTTCTCCATTGACTTCAAAAGAAGGTGCATGAGATTGTCCATCAGGGAAGGTTGGTGGAGCACTTTGTTCTTTTTGATGTTCAGTGTGAGGCTGAGATTCTTGTGTTCTTCAGCAGAGGCACTTAAGATAGTCTGAAGGGTTGTGGGAGAAAGAGCAACAACCATATTGTCATTGGTGTACTGGTGCTCCATGATCTATGTTGTGGAGGTCTTGCTTTTAACCTTCAGTCTCCTGAGATTGAAAAGCTTCCTGTTCATTCTATAGACAATCTGCACACAATCTGGAAACTTGTCATCAATGAGGTGAAGGTTCATGGTGATGAAGGTGCAGAACAGTGATGGGGCAATGACGCAGCTTTGCTTGACTCCTCTTTTGACCCCATTTGGGGTCCATTGTTGCTGAATACTGTGGCAGTCATGTTGTCCTGAAGCAGCCTTAAAATGCTAATGAATTTTGGGCAGCTGATCTTTACGAGGATTGTCCACAGGGTGCTACGACTGACTGAGTTGAATGCTTTGGTCAGGTCAATGAAATTCATATATAAGGCTTGGTTGTGTTCATGACATTTGTCTTACAGTTGCCAGGCAGTGAACATCACGTCCACTGTCCCTCGGAATGGTCAGAAGCCACCCTGGGCTTCTGGGAGAATTTTTTTGAGAGTGTCAGGAATCAGTTTGTGAGGATTTGAGCTAAGATTTTTCCTGCTGTTGCCAGGAGAGAGATGACACCATAGTTTCCAGAGTCCGACTTGTTGCCCTTCTTGAAAAAACTGATGATCAGTGTGTCCAAAATCTTGTGGCATCTGCTCCCTATTCCAGATCTTGAGAATCAGGAGGAGGAACTGTTTGTGGATCTCTGGCCCACCTTCTTTGAAGACTTTGGTGGGGATTCCATCTAGTCTGGTTGCCTTGTTGCACTTTATAACTTTGATGGCAGCTTGGACCTCATTCAGGGTAGGAAGTATTGCAAAATCATCTCTAGGCAGTTGCTGAGGGATTTGGTCAAGGGATTCTAGGACCATGGTGGATGGGCAGTTCAAGAGCTCATTATACTGTTCCCTCCAGCAAGAAGCAATGGCTTCATTGTCTTTCAAGAACTGGGAACCATCCTTTAATCTCAGAAGACTGATTCCATGGTTTCTTGGTCTATTAACAGCTTTGGTAGAATTGAAGAAACCTATTGTTTTGATGTATGCAAGACGCTGGAGTTCTCACATCCTGAGAAGGCAATGTGAAAGAATTTCCAGTGCCTTACTAGAGACAAGATATACCACATCTATGGGTTTCCCCCGTCAACAAGACTTGTTGCCCTGCCATAGAAAGTAATCAGGTTGGTTTGACATGGCTTCTTGGTGATAACTGTATGCCAGTTGCTATTTATCACCCTGTAATCTAAGTGTTTGTAAACTGCTTAATTATTTCCTCCACTGTATCTCTGTATACTAAAGTTAAGATAACTGGTTCACTTTGTATTTGGTCAGGAAAAGTGTGAGTTGCTCTTGAATGTCAGAATTCTGGGGCTCTAGAGATTCTTGAGGCTTCCAGGGTGTAAGAAGGCCCTGTCTCCTGCATAAATGAGCTTTACCTTTTCATTGGACAATTCCACTGAGGCTGAGGGCTGAATAGTCAAGATCTTAAGAGTGAAGCAATTCTTCAGATATCCTCTCTCCGGACCCACTTAGCATCTTGCGAATGACAGAGACTTTAACCTTTTCTGACATTCCACAGGGAGTACACGGTGGTACTCTTGTGATAACTCATGCTGCTGAAGAAGTAGGCCACTACCTTCTGCACCCATTGAAGTTTTCTCAGGACTGTTGATTTGGGAACAAATAAATTGTGTTGCTGTAATCCAAACAGGAAACAGATATTGGGTTATCATCAGTGAGGCTGGAACACAGGCTCCTAGCCAAATGAGGATGGTGGAAGAATTTGTTACTCACTGATGGTACTATGTGAGTGCTCGGCACCAGTGAGAGGTCTAGAAGACTTTTTGTGCTGTGTGCAAGATCTGGAGGTACCTGCAGTTGAATTTATGCTTTGGCAATACACAGAACTACAGTGTGGAAACAATGTCAGATTTAGTAGCATAGAGTTAGGAAATTAGCTTTATGATTTCCTCATCAGCTTTAACTCTATTGTCCTGTATGCATTGCATTATAGTAGGGTACGTTATTGCAAAGACCTCCAGCACATATGCTAGTTTTTGTCTTTTCTAGATCAGTTGGAATAATAGAAATCAATTCAAATTTTTATTAATCATAATTAAAAACAAATGTATTTCAATAGTTAAAAATAGCGATTGCCTTATTTGAAAATAAGCACCTCAACTTTGACATTTAGGTAGCAAGACGAATCTCTTGCCTTGTTATGAAATTTATCTGTTCTACTAATGTTATCTAAAGCTGCTACATTTTTAACATGTTATCTAGTCTACTTTCAGCACAGGCGGTTACTTGCAGTTCTGTTCCCAATGCCTCTCCCTCCACCCCATTTACATGCAATAAGGGTGTGTTATTTTTCTAATGAAACACAAACCCCTATGTTGTGTAAATCATCCTAATTCCATTGATTTAGGTAGAAAAATCAAGTATTTTCACCCTCTGAGATCTACCCACCATGTTATACATCATTACATGTGAAATAAAATGACCTGCCCTCATATAAGGTAATGTCTGTTTTCTACAGCATTAATAGACTGAGGGTCCATTTTATAACCATTGCTCATGGGAATAGAATCTTACCCATGTGAGTAATCCAATTCAGTAGAAAATAAATACTGGACTACTGACAACCCATATGGGTAAGATTTATTCATGTGAGTCTAGGCTCAAGCCCACATTTTGTACCGCTATGGTATTTTGGGGCATTGTGACTGCATATGGGGTCATTTTGAGCTGAGTATACAATATGTTTAGTTTGGGCAAAAATGTATCTGCTTAATTCCAAATGACTTTATCTTCAAATTCACTCCCTGTAAAATAATAAAATTCACCTTTACTTTTCCCTTGGAAAGGAGCCTTCATTTATCAACAGATATAAAATCATTGCTAGATTGTCTTTAGAATATTGAGAAGTAATTCCTTCTGTTATAGTAAAGGGAAACAGTATAAGCTCCTTCATAAACAGCTTGTAGCTTTCCAATGATGGTTTTTTGGTTTGGCATATTGGCTTTCCATTTATGAGCCAAATGTAAAAGAACATCTGGTTTATTTTATCATTAATTCTGGGAATGTCCATTTATAATGCATTTTTGGGAATTGTTTTTGTTATTCCTGGAGAGCACTATAATGAACAATCTTATGCTTGTTCTATTGGGAGACACATTTCAGATTAGGGGTTGTTTTGCAGATTTAATTATATTAGTTACAATCTTCTTTTTATTGCCAGAAAGTATGTCCTGTTAAAATGAATTGCTGAGAAAGCTGCCAATGTCCTTTGTGGAAAACCAAACTTCCTAATATTTTGCTTTTGAAAATGAAATTTAAGGCTCTTTTCTGGAAATCTGGCATCCATTCACCCAAGTGAAGGAAACACACTATAAGCAATACACACCTTTTTGTTTCCAGATATCAGCCCAACTTTGAAATCATTATGAGTGGAGAAATTGTTCTGACTATTGGCAGGAAAGTGAGACACCAAACTTCCCAGGCTTATTCTAGAATTCCCAGATCTAATACAGACTGATCACATAGCTTTAAAAGTTGAAGCAAGATTTTCCCAGGTCAGTTAGGCAGCCAGTGTTGCTTGTTTCATTGTGAGTGAATGCCACTCTAGATGGTAGACTGTCTTGGTTCTGGGAAAGCTGAAGTTGTATCAAATCAAAAAGTTGAAGAACTCTAAAGGGCTTTGCTTTGTGGACATATTATAATATTGTCTGGTGGTTAGAAGTAGGGACTGGAAGTTAGAAAACCTGGGATATAATCCTACTTCTATCCTTGCCTTTTTGTATGTTGACTGTAAAAGCTCTCAGCTCTGTATTTCAGTACCTTTCTTTGTAAATTGGGGATGATGAGCAGGTTTCGTGAAGCCCACTGATGTCATTCAAGATTCTTTCCATAGATTTGCATGAGCGTTGGCTCAGGCTTCATGTTCATATCTTGGAGGATCCACTGACATTTTTGTCTATTATAGATTAATCATCTGTGAGTTCAAGATTATTCCAGGTAAATGCTAATCCTTAAACTTCGTATTTTGTGTTGATTTTGTTTGTCTTATAACAAAAGGAGAAGAGAAGCAACTGCTGGCCTGGGGTGGTTGTAAGGAGTAATATAGAATGGATGAGGCCACTGACATCAATAGAAAGAGGTAAGTGTTGTATGCCACCCAGGGAACAGTAAAGCAACTGTGCTCCAAGCACTTATCTCCAGTTGCATGAGTGAAACAGATCAGCTCAGGGGGGCACTGGAACAATTTTTGTAGTGGGGTTGCTGAAAATGGGAACCGTATATTTGGTTGCACCTTAGGCCAGGAGGTGCTGCCACACCCCTGGTTCCAGCACTCTTGAATCAGCTCCAGATATGTTTATGCCAGGACCATACTTTGAAAAGAATCAAAGAAGCCCTAAAGTATGTACATTCAGAAACAGATAAGCAATAATTCCTTGGCTGCATTCTCCTACACAGGAAAACATTCCCTTTATCAATGGTACATCTACAGTTTCCATCTGTAGATAAGAAAGGCTTATGTACTGACAATTGTAAGTCATCTCTGAGGGGATCTGCATCTGAGGAATATTTGGGATCTTTCGGAATTCCATGACCCCATCCTGAACATTCCGTGAGTCCCAAATTTCAGGCCAAAAGTCACAGGCATCTGTCTTCCATTTTGAACACTTGTCATGAATATTCTTATTTAATTCAAGCATCCATTTAGGGGCATTTATTCTCTGTCTCTGGCTTCTTTACCACTGTACATGGGCACATAGGCTCACAAGTGAGCCTGCCTATAAAATCTGTCCGAGTTCCCCGTCTCTTCAAAGGGAGTATTAGTCATGTGGTAGTTGGGCCTGGGCCCCTCAAAAACATTGAAATCTCCCATCATTCCACAAATATCCAACAAAGTGTTGGCATCACATTCCTCACACTGCTGAAGCAGGGGGAGAATGAATTCAATTTCCTCCTGTTCATTTTAGCAGAGCTGTTATTGAGTATGACATAGCTGTTGGGAATGCACAGAGTTGCAACCATTTTAACCGGGCCTTTCATTTATATCATCTCAACATTCACCAAAGCAGGAATTACAATGGGGGGCCAGGAAGTGGTGGTTCTCTATGCAACCTCTGCCCTCAATCCTAGAGTAGCTGAATGTTTCCTTTATCATGAGGGACTACATCATCCTGTGAGATTGCATATCCCTTAGCAGTACGGGGCCCAGTATAGAGAGAAGGCTTCCGTGCAATTAACAACTAATACTAAAGTTTCAGCTAACACATACCTCCATGAATTGATCAACACTGCCGGCACTTAAATTGTCTTCAATAGGCTCCAGAATCAATATTTCATTCAGATGAAGTTCACCCTCACTTCGGAACTGCGAGGCTCGAGTCCCATTTATCACATGTGTAAAACAGGAAAAATTCAATGTAGTACAGTGAAAAAAACATCCAGTTGCTAGAGTAAAATAAATGGGAGGTAAGAATAAATTGCGTTGTTTCCATCTTCAGACTTGGGAAGATAGTACTGCACCACTGCTCCGTTTGAAGGCTCTTTTTGCAACCAAAATAGTTAGAAACTCCCCCTCCAGCTCCCCCCCCGTGAAATTAGGTTCTTCAGAAATGAATTGGAGCATGAGGGATATGTTAGTGCAGTGTGGAACCACGTGGCTGCTCAGTCCCTGTAGAGCATTCAGATACTAGCTGGGGGTCAGAACCTCAGCTACTATAGAGCTATGCCAGTTCACACCAGCTGAACACAGGCCAATATAAACCAAAATAACATGGAAACTTTCAATGTGTTCTTCCCTCACACCCTCCATATTAATAAATACATCGAGCTTTCAAAATAAATGAATGGCTTTTAAAATGTAGTCTGGTATCGTGCATTTGAAACACTTTTAAAAAAATAAGGTCAAAGTGAGGCTAATCTAGAGCAGTAGATAAGTTAAATATTGAAATTATGGAAATATGTATGTCCCTTTATTACAATAGTGCTAATGGAGTTGCAGGCTGTGGTTCTTAATTCATTCAGTAGCCTGGTGGGACAGCAAACACACACAGAATGCAGAAACTAAGCATTGTTATAATAACTTGCTGCAGGATCCAAGAGGAGCTAAATATTTGTTTTTGAGCATTTTCTTGGATGGGTTCCAGTTAGGCATGTGTGTGCAGAGTGCATGGTTGTTACAAGTTTTCCCCTAGATACTACCTGTTGAGTTGGCAATGGAACCCCTTGGAGTGGCATTGGTATTGGCGCTCTATATATGGCCCTGATGACCCAAACTCTCCCCGGTTTCAGTTCCTTCTTACTGCCTATCACAATTGTTGGAACAATTGTAGTCTTGTGTAGCATGTTCTCCACTCCTCCCCATCATTACTGCCTGAAGCCTGTGCCTACAGGTGACCCCCACAACTCCTGTCTCTGGTCTGGGGGAGGCGCAGTCAGACAAGTGCAAGATTTGTAAGGCTTTTTGACCACAAATCAGAAAGGAGAGGAACTTTAGCCTTAAGCAGCTCCTCATGGAGTTGGCCATGCACCCACTAGAGTGGCAAGACCCAGAACTGGGTGCCTCAGTTTGGAGCACACACCAAGTGATGTCTGAAATGGCCCTGGGAAGGGAATTGACTTGTCAGCTGGTGCCCTGCTGCCCTCCAGCACTGACACTGCCAACCTTCTGACACTGCTGTCACTCATCTGCTAAACATGGGAATGGGACTAGACTGGCACTGGTGCCTGTGACATCAGCTTCCAGGCCCAGGTAGGACAGAGGAAGGGCCTGTGGGCATGTGACCTTCAATCTTCACATTCCTGTCCCCACATGCACTGAGCTAATTTGAGAACCCCATTCTCCTGGATGCCCCACACTAGCAGGAGGAGGAGGTGGCAATGTCCTCCACACCCAATGATTTTAAGGTCACCAAAGGCTTCATTCAAGTGATGGTGCAGAAGTCTTCCACTGTCAGAGACAAGCCTCTGCCTCCCCTTCACCAGGCTCCATCCATAGACAAGCTGGCAATGTTGAGATCATCAGCTTGAAGGACTCCAGGAATACCGTGAAGTGCCTGGGTATACATACCCCAGTCACCCAACAAAACTCCTTCAAACTGCAGGCCTTGCAACAATGGGCATACCCTTTGAGGCTGAGACAGGATTACTTGTATAGGCAGTGGATACAGCAGACAGACACCTTCCTGTGTCCGGCTAGGCAGACCCAAGATCAATCCAAACCTTCCTCAGGGTCTAAAAAGCCCTTTTGAAAGTGAGCCCAAGGGAGGACTACTGGGTCTTTCTTCTGCCTTCCTAAACGGTCTGTCCCACTTTAACTGTGTGTGGCCTCAGACTACTTCATACCTCTGGGTACTTCAGAGGGTAGAACTGGGATATTATATTCAATTCTGTTCCTCCCACTACTCTTACTTGGCCCTCTCTGGGACCCCCTCATAGGCATCTTCTTGTATAAGAGGTGCATTCACTCTTAGCTTTAGGGGCAGTGGAGGAGGGTCCCCAGGAACTCAGGGGCTGGGGATTCCACTCCCAATACTTCCTCATCCCCAAAGCAAAGGGGGATCTCAGATCTATTCTGGACCCGAGAGAGGTCAATAAGTTTGTTGTCAACCCGAAGTTTTGCACAGTTTCCTGGAACACAATCTTTAGGTGTGTGAGACTGTTATACTGCCCTCCACGTGAAGGACACAGACTTTCACATTGCCATCAGACCAGCCCACAGGAGGTATCTGCAGTTCATCGTAAACAACGTACACTATCGGTTCACAGCTCTGCTGTTGGGGCTGTCCATGGCACCATGTGTCTTCGCCAAGTGCATGGCATCCAGGGCAATGTTTATTCACCAATGCCAGGTACAGGTTTACCCTTAACTGTGACAACTGGCTCTTTAAGGGCTGTTTGTGCCAGCAGGTACAGTCTACTTTTGCCCAGCTGGGTATCTATCCACATACCCACTCAGGAGATAGAGTGCATGAGTGCAGTCCTGGATGCAAACCAAGCCCAAACCCTGTTTCCTGGCAATATCACAAATCATCATGAGCCTTACCATGTTCCCTGGCAGCATACCAAGACAGCATCTCAAACTCCTTGGGCACATGGCAGCCTGCGTGTATGTGGTCCCACACACCAGACTAAGACTCAGATCCATGCAGACATGGATTGTGTCAGTATATTGCCCCACCTGAGACAGCTTGGACATGGCGGTGACACTTCTTCCCCATGTTCTTGACTCACTCCGGTGGTGGCTGGACCTGCAGATACTGTCCATTCCATCCTCCACAACTTACTCTGGCTCTGGTTACAGATGTATCCACTTTGGGTTGGGGGGGGGCACATGAGGGCATTCGGATAACACAGGATTTGTAGAAAGCACAGGAGTTATCACTCAACATCAGTACGACTGAACTCAGAGCAGTTTACCTTGAGTGCCAAGCGTTCCTTCCACACCTCCAAGACCCATGTGCTGTGGTGATGATGTACAATGTGACTGCCATGGTCTATATAAGCACATGAAGTAGTGCCTGGCCATCCGCTCTCTCTTGGGAAGCCCTCCAGCTCTGGGAATTCTGAATAGTCCACTCCATCCACCTGGGCATTTCCTACCTCCCAAGAGTCCAAGGTCCAAGACTGGGGTAATGCAAAGAGTCCTGATATTTTTCAGGTATTCCTGGCAAGCCTTCCTACCCCACAGATGTCTGAGGGTCACGCCAAAGCTAGTTGCTTTCAATGTGTATGCACAACAATCGGGAGGCACAACTGCGATGCATGTGAGCGTGCCTCACTAATACTGATTGAGCTAGCCTGCCAGAAATGTGTGGCTGCTGCAGCACAGCCAGCAGCATGGGCTATCTGCCTACGCATAATATCTCCTGGATAAGGTGAACAGAATCCCACTTTTAACAGGCTAATGCTGTATTTGAGGTCTTCTGCAGGTGTCCCAACCTTCTTAATACTGGGCAAATTGTCCCATATATTCTGCCTCCTCCCCAGTCAGTACTGCCGTTCCTACTCCCAGCTGGGTCCCTGCTCACCAGCCAGAAGTGTGTGTGGGTGGGTGGAGGGGGCTGGCCTGTGGCCAGCCATGAGGACAAATGTGCAGGCTGGTGGCGGGGTGATGCTGCAGTGTGCAGGGACAGCTGGCTCCCCTACCAGTCCATCAGTGCTGTCCCCCACTGTGTGCCAGCTACAGAGGGAGAGGGGAAGTGATTGCCACCATGCCCATCTCAGACCTGCAGGCTCCACAGAATCCCCCGCTGAGCAGGGTCTTTACACCTTCTTCACTTCCTCCCTCTCCTGCCCTGGGTCCAGCCCACTGGGAACACAGATCTCCTCCATGCCCTAGCACCCTCTCCTGCTGAGCTACCTCTCTTTCCAGGCTTTGTGGCTGTAGAAGCCCCTGTAGTCAGTTTTCCTGGGCCTTGGTGCACAATATGGCCTTAAGGCTTATCCACTTCTTGCCCACACTATGGCCAGAGGGAGGAGGCAGCTTTCTTATGTGTGTGGATATCTGCAGCCTGGAGGTGTTAGATGCGTTTTGACACCGTGCAGGCAAAGACATTGGCCATATCATCCCTTGTTTTCCTC
Organism: Carettochelys insculpta; assembly: GCF_033958435.1. Lineage (NCBI taxonomy): Eukaryota > Metazoa > Chordata > Testudines > Carettochelyidae > Carettochelys > Carettochelys insculpta. The sequence continues at coordinate 36,922,904 of NC_134138.1, read as the reverse complement.
CTTCTCCTTCCCTGGATCTGGAAGAAGCTCCCATCTCTTCCCTTCTACACAGTGTCAAAATGCTGCTGCTGCTGGCCACGTTCTGGTGTGAATCCTGGCAGAAATCTGAGGAGGGCATTGACTCCACATGGCCTCCCCCACATTGCCTTTGGAAGATGTAGTGCCAGGTACCTGGAGAGGCAAACATGTCCTAGGAGCCTAGCCAGACATGCAGCGTGGAGAGCACTGGGCAGGGAGGGTCAGTTGGCTTGTGTGAGAAAGGGGTATGGGAGTGTGTGTGTGACCTCTCTGTGAGGGGGAGGTGTGCATTAGGGATGTGTGTGTCATTCCTGCCCATGGGAGCCTCAAAGTTTAAGGATAAGAAGGTAAATAAAAAGACCACAGCTAGTCAGTACACTTTTAGCAGAAGCTTAGTCAGCTTAATGTTAATTTGACCACTTGCATTGCATTGTTCTGATTAACTGCCATTGACTTCACTGTAATTTCAGCTGTTTTAGAATAGCGAAAGCAAGAGCGAGTTTGAAGGTGATGGATAAGATCTGGAAAAGCAAAGCAATTAGCTTAAGAACAAAGCTGGGTGTCTTGAAAATGTGTGCACTCAGCATCATGTTGTACGGATGTGAGACATGGGTGATAACAAAAGATTCAAAAAGAAGAATATTGGTGTTTGAAAAGAGTTGTTATAGAAAGATTCTGAGAGTAGGATGGATGCAGAAGGTCACCAATGAGGAATTATACAGGAAGATACAGCCAAAAGAGAACCTGCTGCAGAAGGTTATAAAATGGAAGCTACAACTATTTGGACATATTTGCAGAATGAACAACGAACAAAAAAATCAACACCCTGGTATTTGGCATACTGGACTGTTGGAATAGGAGAGGCAAACCCCACAGAGAATGGATAGATGATGTAGTTGATTGGTGCGGAGCTAGTCTACAGAAACTAAGCCACTCTGCACTGGATAGGGAAAGATGGAAGGAAACAGTGAGAGAGGCATCAGACACCAACGGGTGCTGAGCCCACAGTTATTGATGATGAATATGGTCATCCTACACCGGAGACTCTACATCTGTACTGGGGTGGCTAGCCCATGGTGCCACAGCTCTGCTGTGATTTTTAGGAAGCTACCATGATCACTTAGCTTGGGCATGCCAGATAGACCTACCCTTTGTTCTCTCAGTCATTATCCTCCACAATGAACCTGGTAGACTGCAAAAAATACCAGACTTCAGGAAGTGCACACTGCACAATAATGTCTAAATGTTTAGGTGTATGAAAGAAATTTGACTCCTAGTAGTCATATCTAATTTGCATCACTCTTGGAAGTAGTTGAATTTGACAGGTATGTACTTTATTAGGAAATGAGGCCTTAATCTGCCTCTCCCAAACTTCTGGGTGTCCTGTTGGAAAAAGAAAGTGGGATGTAAGAAAAGTTATTACTTTAGAGCACCTCTTTTTGCAGCTGCAGTTAACAGAGTGCACAAAAACGATGGTGCAATTAATTCTCTGTGCAAATTATAGCATGTATATGTCTAACTCTCTGACTTGCAGATGCAATCAGCTACAGTACTTTGTAATTAGCTGTTGATACAAAATTATGCATGTAGTAATAGGACTGATTTATATATGATGACTTTTTTTGGTTAACATTCAGAGGGTTAAGGTACAAAAGCTATGTTGTGCTCCAAAGCAATACATATTCAACTTTCTTTTTCCAAAAAACACACCCAGAAGTTTTGGGTGGGGCAAATTTAGACATCATCAGAGCAATGACTTTGACAAGTATGTACATTAATAGGAAATCAGATAGGCTCAGTGTTCTAATACATCTTTCCCTAGTTTCTGGATGACGCTCATAATGGTTTCTGGCATGCGTCCTACATGTGGTCCTTCCAGCCAGACTTCATTATGAGACAGCCCAACTTTGCCTGGAGTTTTTTTATTTGACTAGAGTGGAGAGAGATGATCAGGAATTTCCAATTTTATTTTAAGATACCAGGAGGAATAAAATGCAAGGAGTTTATCGGCTTATTCAATAGTTAATTGCATTTTGTATCTTTTTGAGTCAGATCTTTTATCATGCTAGAAGAGTCTGAGAAAAACTGTGCTGCTTGACAGGTCTGAACTGTATTTCTCAGGGTCTGGAAAAATGCAAAGCTGCAGGTTCCTGTCCCAGAGAACTTACAGATGAGAGTAAATCAAAATATAACACACTCAGTAGGGTGAAGAAATAATGGGGGGTGGGGGGTGAAGCGGAGAGCAGTGGAATGGGCACCAAAGGAGATCATATGATTTATATTGTAAGCTGCACATATATTATTTCAAAGTGTTTTTGTCATCATGTTAAAGATACCTGAAAGAAGAGTAACAGAGAGGTAGCCGTGTTAGTTTGTACTATAACAAAACAAAGCAGCAGAAATGTAAACACTGTAACAAAATGACTTAGTCGGTGATGAGCTTTTGTGGGACAGACCCACTTCATCTGATCCTCATGAATCTGATGAATCCTGGATCTGATGAAGTGGGTCTGTCCCACAAAAGCTCATCACTGACAATCATTTTGTGAGCCTTTAAAGTGCTACTTTTCTGCTGCTTTGTTTTGAAAGAAGAAGAGTTTGACAAAGAGAGCTTCAGGCATCAGATGATAGCAAGTAAAGACAACAGATCCTTTGGTCAAAGAGCCTGCCCTCTAACACTGTATAGTTACTAAGCAGAAAGAAGAGCAAGAAGAATAATTTCAGTCCAGGCAACTTCCTAGAAATTTGTCTCTCTTCCCTTAGGCTGGGTCTACACATGCCCCTTCCTTGCGAAAGGGGCATGTTAACGAGTGGGTTTGAAAGATGCTAACGAGGTGCTGCAATGAATATGCAGTGCCTCATTAGCATAATGGCGGCAGCAGCAATTTGAAAGTGCGGCTTTTCGAATTGCGTGCCATCCGTGGAGACGGGACCTTCCGAAAGGACCCCCCAGTTTTCGAAATCCCTTCTTCCAACTGCAGATAGGAAGGAGCACTTTCAACAAACTAGGGGGGTGGTCCTTTCGGAAGGTCCCGTCTCCACGGGCTGCGCACTATTCGAAAAGCCGCACTTTCGAATTGCTGCTGCTGCCATTATGCTAATGAGACACTGCATATTCATTGCAGCATCTCATTAGCATATTTTGAACCCACTTATTAACATGCCCCTTTTGAAAAGAAGGGGCACGTGCAAACCCAGCCTTACTGACAAGTAATCAAGATCAGGGGTTGTGCCTCCATGAATAGCAGGGATTATAGCCCAGAAATATATATAAAAGTTTGTTTTTTTTAAATATAATCTTTTCAAACATGGTGTACTCTTGGGGGCATAAGAAAGCTGTTACACGACCCATGCCTCCTAAAATCAACAGATACCCAAGATACATTCCTGGTCACAGTATTTTCCCATTCCCAATACATCAGAAAAGGTCATTGTACTGTCTTTTTAATTCAGGTATTGGAATAACTTAGTTAATTTTCCAATTAAGTTGCAGTTCCTTAGAAAGAACACTTTGTGAAAAGGTATAATGAGGTTCCACATTTATTTTTCAATCCAAATGCATTTATTTTACAAGTAAAAAGGTGACTTTCTTCCCAGCTAGCTCTGCAAATTAAGTCTGGGACTTGAAAGTCAAGCTAATTTTTTATTGGCTCACACAGTACCAATTCTAAAGAGCCTGCAATTGGAATTTAGTTAACAATTTAGGTTACAATGCAAGAGATCACATAAAATCCACCTCTTTCTTCTGGAGCTGTGGGAGGGATAGCTTGGTGGTTAGTGCATTGGCCTGTTTAACCTGGGGGGTGTGAACTCAGCCCTTGATGGGGCCTTTCAAAGAGCCTAGGGCAGGTTAGAGTTTATTTAAAAAAAAAAAAGAGAGTGTTAGGGTTGGTAATAGTCCTGTTCTGAGGGCAGGGGACTGGACTTGTTGGCCTCTCGAGGGCCCTTCCAGCTCTAGGAGATATGGTATGCATATTCTAGCAATAGGAGACTATAGCATGAAAAACACCTCCCAATGTTATTTTAGTCAGTAAAGAATGCACACACAGCTGGGTACACACCAGGAAAAGGTCTGTAAGAAAGACCAATTTTACACCTTGTTGGGTAGAACGACACTTATGGTACCTGTATATACATTGTAAGCTAGAATCTTTTTGAGAATTGTTTCTCCATAAAGGATAGCCTGCTTGTCAGGGCAGCTAGGTTTGGAGACCTGGGTTCAGTTCTCTGGTCTGAGAAAGCCTTTCTATGTATCTTTATGTTAATTATGCTGTAGTGTTACTTTCAGAAGCACCTAAGTAGCCTGGGTTTTGAGATCCCATTTTAAAAAGTGAGTTTGGCACTTTGTGAGAGTTAGGCCTGGACAGACCTAAAACTTGAGTTGACTTACTCACCACACTTAGACAATGGAAATTTTCAGACCCTGTGCAATGCAGTTAGGTTGCCCTAACCCCACTCTGTAGATGCAGCTATTGATCACATATCCACGAGGCGGATTAATTACATCAACACTGTAGCCACTGGCTGTTATCTTTGAAAATTTGTGGTGAGTGGGGGAGGTCCCAGACGATGGGAAAAAGGCAAATGTATTGTCCATCATTAAAAAAGAGAAGAAGAAGAAGAATCTGGGGAATTAGAGCCTTACCTCAGTCCTTGGAAAAAATCATGGAGGGGATCCTCAAGGAATCCAGTTTGAAGCACCAGAGCTAAAACTACGAACATACATTTGTCCCTTTTTTGGAACAGTCAACATGAATTCACCAAGGACAAGTCATGCCTAACCAAACTGACTGCCTTCTATGATGACGTAAGTGGCTCTGTGGCTATGGGGAAGGCAGGAGAAATAATATGCCTTGACTTTAGCAAAGCTTTTGACATGGTCTCCCACAGTATCCTTGCCAGCAAGTCAACATATGGATTGGATGAATGGTCTAGGTTGGATATTAGGGAAAACCTATTTCACTAGGAGGGTTGTGAAGCTCTGCAATGGCTTACTAGGAGGTGGCACAATCTCCTTCCATAGAGATCTTTGAGATCGAGCTTGACAAAGCCCTGGCTTGGATTATTTATTCAGCAGGAGTTTGGACTGGATGACCTCCTGAGGTTTCTTCTAACCTTATGATTCTACGATTCTAGGACGCATCTATGGGACGGCAATGCAACTGCTGTACCATTTCTGTACGGCTGTGGTGTAGACATAAAGTTTTTCCTTAAACTTTTTGAGACCATGGAACATCAAACAAACAATGTTCTTTTTTACACAGAACACCTATGAAAATTCTCTTAAAAATTGTTAGAGCAAAACAAAACAAAACAAAACAAAAAACCACAGCAAAAAACCTCAAACAAACCAGCCAAAAAAAAAAACAACCCAAAAACCCCAAACAGCAACATATACAGCAAAACCAAAAACAAATGAGGTAATTTAATCAGGTATCATAGCAATGAAGTAGTAACATTGTATCTGGTTTTAGTAACAGATAATATATACCATCCGTGTACAATATCAAAAAAGCATCAGATACTTGCAGCACACCTGTGAGCTGGTCATGGAACTCCAGTGTTCCGTGAAATGTAGTTTAAGAAACACTGCCCTAAATCTCACTGAAAGTCAAAAAGACTCTGGCTCCTAAAGCCCAGAGCCTCAAATGTACTTTTGCAGAGCTGAATCTACGTGTCACTTATGAAAAGTGCCACTCAGCCACTTAGCTAGCCAAGTCTTTTAGGCCTTGCAGTACAGAAGGAAGCAAGTGTCTTTAAAAAATGGGGTCAGAATGCCTAAGTCCCTATTAAAAACAGTATTTCGACACTTTGGGACTATTTCCCTCTAGTCTCTTGGTCCCTGTCTATAAAAGAGCGATAACAGGACTTCCTGTCTTCATAGGTGGGTTGGCAGGACTGTGGATTCTGAAGTGCTCGGATACTATGATAATCATATTCATACAAGTACCATAGTACTGATTTTTAAACAGATGGGATCCTGACAATAATGAGCCGGCGAGAAGAGCTTCAGAACTGCTCAGGTTGGTAGGAACTGTAACATAGAACAGCCATGAAGATAAACATGGTGTTTTCAGAAACCTCAGCATGGTTTTTGTATAGGGAAATTGTGCCTCCTCAATTTAATCAATGCAGTGTACTTGGATTTTCAAAAAGCCTTTGGTAAGGTCCATAACCAAATGTTCTTACGGAAACTAAGCAGCTATGGGATAAGAAGGAAGGAAGCTCCTGTAACTTATCAATAACTTACTGAAATCTAGGAAACAGAGTAGGAATAAATAATTTTTCGCAGTGCAAATAGATGAACAAAGGTGGGAGGGTGGTCCCTCCGAGGATGTATACTAGGGCCTGTGTTGGTCAACATATTCATAAATGATGTGGAAAAAGAGAGTGAACAGGAAATAAGTGATGCTTATACAAAATTATTCAAAGTGGCTGAATTCAAAACTGGCCGCAAGGATCTCAAAAACAGGATGAGTAGGCAAAAGTTCATCTGCTAAATGATGCATGTTAGAACAATAATCCCAATTATACATTTACAGTGGTGGATTCTAAATTAGCTATTATTACCCAAGAAAGAAATATTGGACTCCCCTTGTCTACATGCACCTGACAAAGCAGGTCTTCGCCCATGAAAGCTTATGCTCCAATAAATCTGTTAGTCTATAAGGTGCCACAGGACTTCTGGTTGTTATTGCCCTGTTACACTTCCCCTGAAGCTCTGGTGTAGGCCACTGTCAAAGACAGAATACTGGGAAAGAAGTCTAACCCAGCATAGCAGCTCTCATGTTAATTTATCTCCTTTGTATATGATGTTAAGAAAGTGGCATGGCTGCATGTGCCATTTCTAACTACTGTTTTCCCCTTGTTTTCTCCTCCTGTTCATTCTTTCACACCTACCATTGCTCTGCTTTCTGCTCAAGAGCACAGCCTAAGAAATGCCACCGCTGAGCAGTTCCTTCTTCAGAGGCTCACCACAATTCTCCCTAATGTACACTTTTCAAGAAATGTCTTTCTGCCCATGAAGTCCTGAAATCCTTAGCAGGACCCCTGAAAGCATCTGTGGAAGTTGTACGTAAAGACTGAGGATGCAGCTAAACTTGGGCAGAGGGCATAGATGGATGCCAGCTTGAGAAGACATATCTGTGCTAGCTCAGACTGAGCTAACCTGGATTTGCTAAAAATAGCATGCAGCTGCAGCAGCACAGCACAGCGATGATCTAGCTTCCCCAGTTACATACCTAGTATTTTAGACTGGTACTTACATGGAGCAACTTCTCCTGCCGGTTGCCACAGCTATCCTCTACTCTTACTGGGAAAGCTTCATCACACCTTGTGCAGGTGTGTTTCCCTGAGTTTGATTTAACACTTCTGGTTTGAAGTGTAGTCATATCAGTGCGTCCGATAAAGCCACCAGCCATTGCCAGGAAGAGCTTAGATGCGTTCAGTAAATCCAAAAAAGGTTTTGTATTTGAGTATTGGTATAACTCCCATATTTAGGCTCAACACAGACATTAGCAGATTACCCATACAATACTTCACGAGGTCAGTAAGGATAATGGATCCATACTATGGTAGGAAATGAAGATTCAAACCAGATGCTAAATGGGTGTAAGTCTGTATCGTCCTGTTGACTGGCAGCTATGCTAGTTTATACCAACTAACCCTCTCCTCCTAATTCTTACCTGCTTTTTAAAATAAATATCCCCATAATTATGCTTCTGTTAAGTGAAATCTGGCTAGATTGTAAGATTTATAACAGCTTACTGCCCAGTTCTCCACAACACCTCTGCAGAAATTCTTGAGCAAAGATCAAAACTGATACTACATATCAAACAAAAGGACAGAAGAATGCTGAAACTGGAAATATACCACCATTTTAGTGACTAACGGGCTGTTAACTTGGAGTTTGGCACACACAGACAAAAATGTCAAATCCCTGTATGCACAAGGAATTTGGCCCATCATCCATTTTTAAGAACTAGGGATGAAAATCACCCCCCATGCAAAAGAGCAAGCACAAGGTCCTTCCACCATGGAAGTCCCTATTGTGAGGGCTGAAGTAGGATAACAGTGACACCTGGGCCTTGTGTTGCCTTGGAAAGGGAGAAAAGAAGAGGGGCAGCTTAAACTGTAGATGGGTATGCCTCTCCCCCACTCTCAGTCTCCAAGGAAGGCCATGCCCCTTTGTTACAGTTGCTTCTGAAGCCAGCTAGGTGAGCAGGGAGAGGAATTAGTAGCTTGGGCTGCTCAGGCATGGGAGACTGAGTACCTACACCCCATATAGGATGCACAGGCATGGGGGGTGTGAGTATTTGGCAGGCAAGCCTTCTAGCCTATAGAGGAGAAGGACAGCTGCCCCAGTGGTGGGGTGAGAGGGGAGTCACTGGGCTACCCAATTCCACTGAATCTCAGCCCTTATGCCCTAGCAGTGGAAGCACAGTCTGCCACTGGGTCAGAAGGGATCCCACCACAACATGCTGAGCACATCTCCAGCAATAAACCATCCAGAGGTTTGTCTGGTTCCCTTGAGCTACTTCCTTAAACTTCCTGTTGTCCATACCTGTGTCCAAAGGCTGTCTTCTGTCTCCTCTGGATACACAGAAAGTGGCAGTCTCAGCAATTCCACTATCTTAGGTGTATCTTTCCATCCTGGACTCAGGGTGGTTGAAGTCCTCCTGGCTTCTGGCTCCCACAATCATGTGGAAACTTGTGGCCAGTCTCCCAGCTCAGGAGCAGACAGGAGATGTTTGACTTCTCCAGTGACTGCTGCCCACCTGAGCTGCAGGGCTCACTGTTTATACTTCCTATGCCTGTGTTGGACCCACCCTTCTGCTTCCTGCAGGGTGGCTGAGTTCACCCAGGTTCCTCCCACCAGGAGGCATCTGGTTCTCCCCTGCTGTCAGCCTCTGAGGGAAACCACACCCTTTGTTCCAGACAGCTTTCACCCAAAAAGACCAGAGGAAGCAAAGTGAGACACACCATTATTATTGCTGGTCTAAAAGATTATTAACAAACCTTTTACTATATAAAATAGTATAAAATCCTGGTCTCAGGGTCATTGATTTATTGTAAGTTTTAATATGTGAATTCAGTACTTGGGGAATTTTCCAAGTATATATTTAAAAAAGGTACAATTGGCCAGTGATGAAGAATCTAAGAACATGGGAGAGAAGAGCTCTAAGTTCCATCTACACCACTGAATTCCTGTGTGACCTCAGGAATTGCAGTGAGTAGCTCTGTGCCTCAACTTCCTATCTGTAAAATGGCAATAATAGCACTTGTCTACCTCCAAGGGGTATTGTGAGGACAAATACATTAAAACAATTGTAAGGTGTTCCAATACTACTCCTACAGGAATGCCAGCCATATAAATACCTGTGTCACATATTGACAGCTAGAAAGGTCTCTGCTTATACTCACTGATATGCTTCAATTCTAGTTTGTCGTGCTCACCTTATTTCTCAAAGGCCACTAAACTACTTTCAGTCTTTCAGGTTGGATTTGAACCAGTAACCTAGCAGTGAAAAGTTTTATAGCCTATTAATATTCCTTGAACAAGCCAGTCTCCCCTAACACTTATGACCAGCTGTGCTGTAGGATTATTCTAAGTACTTCAGATGTGCCCATTTAAACATATCATTCTATAACCATTAGAATTAAATGGGTGCAATAAAAAAAAAACCAGTGCTCTCAGACTGTGTTGTATGGGGACTCTGGACAAGTTTTACAAGAGCTCTTCAATTCCAGACAGCATATCGTACTCACTCTAAATATGCATCTTACCATCCCATTTAGCTATTTCCTGACCCACACAAATCATTTTGTTTATGAAGATACACAAAACTTGCTGGGCCAGCTAAGTGAGCCATTTGGCCCCATTATGCTATCAAGCATTAAGATTTTTAAAGAGTCTACAGGAATGTTGAAACATGATGAACTTGATTATTAGAAGAGGTAATACAACTCCAAAACGGGTGGGGTAAAAGACTTTGTATCATAGCTTAGAGAGTCAATAACATAAGACACTAACCTTTCTTCCACATATGTGGAGAGGAGCACATGCCTTCGAAAGGGATGCATCAGATGTTCGCCTTTTCTGCCCAGCCTGGCAGGGCCTTTTATTGTAGGCTCTGTGAGCTTCCAGTTCTAAGGAGTTGGAGGGCATGGACTGGTTTTCTAGCTGGGCCTGGCTGCCCCCAAACTGCTGGGAGAAATACTGGTGTTAATACAGATCAAGGCCTTGTGGCTCCAGGGATAATGATGAGCAGGCATCTCGATGGCTTTGCAGCTCTTCTGGATTCATACTACTACTGTCAGGGTGAGCAGAGAGCTCCAAACTGAGGAGAAAAGTTCAAAGTCCAAGAATTTTCAGCTAAAAAAGGGACAAATGTTTAACATTTTTACAGTTTTAGCTCTGGGGCTGATAGACCTGCCGATGGTGGAGGAGGAAGGAAAGGGGGCAATTGTCCTGGAGCCTGGAGATACCAAACAGCACCAGTGTTAAGGGCTGGGGTGGAGCCTCCACAGTCCAGGTGAGGCTAAGGGCTGGCTGCTCTTGGGAGGCCCCTTTTGCCCAAGGCTCCACCCTCTCCAGGGTGCAAATCAGGGCTCCTCCTCCACCTTGCCCAGGGGCCCAGTGAGGCGGTTGGCCCTACTGAGCACTGGAAGGGAAGCACAGTGGTCTGCAATTCTTGAGGGCTGAGTGCCTGGTTTCTCTGGGTGCCAGGGGGAGACAAAACCCACAGAGGCCCATAGTGCCATTTACACAGAGCCACTTTACAGAGCAGAACCACATTTCAAACAGGCCAAACCCTTGCACAGGGAATTACTTAGGGATTAGAGATGCCCAGGTCTTCTACAATCCGATTGCAGACACTGCAGTTTTTCCAGAGTCATCTTGTCTGTTTTCTAAAACTGAACGCTGCACTTTACACCAAAACCCTCACCCTCAATCTTCAACCTCTTCATTGTACCAGTCTGTCTGATGCAGCTCTCTGATAAGGGTTCATCTAATCTTCTGGCATTTAAGTGGTTCACAGGAAAGTCTTTTGTCATGCCCTATTACATATAAGCTGTGTCTACACTTGCATTCTTCTTTTGAAAGAGGCATGCAAATAAAGGAACTTGAAAATGCAAATGAGGCACTGATTTACATATCTGGCACCTCATTCTCATGCTCTCCTTTCAAAAGGAAAAAAGCAGTATAGACGGGGCTCTTTCAGAAATAGACCCCATCTTCGAAAGAACCTTCTTCGTGAAATGAAATAGGAAGAAGGGTTCTTTTGAAGATGGGGTTTATTTTCAAAATAGTCCTGACTATATTGCTTTTCTTCTTTTGAAGGAAGCTCTTCTGAATGGAGAATGTGCAAATGAGGTAACAGATATATAAATCAGTGTCTCATTTGCATTTTTGATTTCCTTCATTTGCATGCCTCTTTCGAAAGAGGAATGCAAGTGTAGACACAGGTATGGTGTTTTTTTTTTCCTGAGCCTTTTCTTGATGTCACACCTCCAAGTAAAATGCTCTCGTGCTGCAGAGTCAACGTCTGAAACATCACAGCCCAGTCCTCACTGACCTGGAGGAGACATAACTTTACCTCTCTTCCCGTCTTATATTGTATAGATACTGGAACGATGACCATCCGGTCCCCAAAGCCTGTGAGTTAAAGGGGTCCCTTATCAGTCCATCAAAATTAGTCCTGCAGATCAAGTCCTGCTAGTAAAACAACACTTAATCGCTGTTATGGTCCTTATGAGTACTCAGATGGTTTTGTTTAACCACTCAGCCAATGACTTCAATGCTTCTTCCAATTTGTCATCACTTTTCTCCAGGCTACAAGACTTTTTTGTAACTGTTATTCACTTTCCATTAGGAGAATAAGCCTTGTAGAAGCAGATTTCATTTGAGATATTTTCTTTATGGATAATTGGTGCTGGTTTAAAAAAGCATTCCAAGTGGATTTTATGATCAGGTGCTCCTTTATAATCACTGAGGGTAACAGATTCAGTCTGAAGTGAGATACCAAGGTCATTACAAAATGTTTAACCATTCTGGAGCTAAGCAAAGAGATGGAGGGTTTAGCCACCTTTTGGTGCAAAAGCAAGGGAATTTACGGCTCCTTGTTTACATTCTAGAAATATCTTATTGATGGTTATTCACTGAACATGTTTTTTGAAAGAAACTTGCTAAATAGCTTTGCACAAAGTTGTTTAACAGAGCTAGAGAGAGGATATGAGGGATGCAATATGAAGAACAATTCCTGTTTTACTTGGAAGTTTCCTATCCCAGATTTGCAGACCCAAGCAGTTATCACAAGCATTTGAACTAATGAAGGATCCACTGAACTGAATCTCTGAAAATTTGTCATTTGCCTTTCACTTTACTTTATAGTACATGGGGATTATCTGATGCCTCCAAAACAGAAACTGTTGGAGCAGATTCTCAGCCAGTGTAAACCGATGAAGCTCCATCAACTTCAAAAGGGCTGTGCCAGCTTCCAACTGAATCTGACTCTGAATGTGCAACATAACCTTTGAAATACAGAGCAAAGATTCCAAGTTATGGAGTCAGCAAGAGCAGTAGAGGAGGCAGGCAGAACTCATGTAAGATTCATGTCTTGAATAGAGCTGTGTGAAATTTTTCTGGTGAATAATTTATTTAGGAAAAAAAAAAAGCAGTTTTGGTCAACCCAAAACTATCCACAGATTTGACATGAATTTGCCAGAGGTACAGCCAATTTGTTTTTTCACTTAATTTTCATTTGGAAAAATGGCCAGAGGAGAAGATAGCTTCTTAAAACCATTAGTTCAGTAGCTACAAGAGTCAGGTTTAATCAGCGCCACTGTGGGGCCCAGGAAGGGGCGGAGCCAATGGCAGAAAGGGTGGGGCCTAGGGCTTTTGGCCTTCACGCTGCCAGGACCACAGTGATGCCCTCACCACTCCCTCCCAGCTGCACACAACCAGAGCTGCATTGCCACAGCAATTCAAAGAGCCCTGGAGATCCTGTTGCTGCTGCTGCTGCTACTTTGGCAGCAGCTGTGTCTGGAGCTCCAGGCTGCCTTGAAAGGCCAGGGCAACTAACCCCTTTGCCTCTCTCTCCGCCCCCCTCCCCGGTGTCAGCAGGCCTGGATTTAATTACTTCTTTTGCCTGTTGATGGGGAGTAGGGCTTTGAATGGGGCTCTCACATATTGTTGGAAAATATCATAGCCACTGGGCTGTGGGATATTCCCACGATCTCCTGTTGAAGAATGTTCTGGTTGGTATAAAATATCTGAATAGTCACTGGACCAGAGCAAGAGCTTGAGGCTGATTCTGTTGCCTGATTGTGGCAATGTATTTGCACAGGTTACAAAATTATCAGATGTCTCTGAACACTTCAGCTGGTCAGCATCAGTTTCAGAATATGTCCGCCAACTGAAAATAAGACATATGACAGAGCAGCGAGGCCCTCACCTGGGCGGCGAGAGACTCAATGTGAAATCCCTGCCCACACCAAGCAGAAAGGTTAATTAAACTTGTACTGCCTATTCCCCAGGAGAGTACTTCACTCACTGGGATAAAGGTTATAAAGGAGGCTCTTCCTTCCATCCATCCATTTTGCAAATGCTGTTGAAGTTCCTTTTGCCCACTAGAGCAAGGTGCTGTGGCCTCTCCCCAACTCAGAGGCAGAGGAGGCCGCTCAGAGACCCTGGTGGGTGGGCCAAGAGCTGGAACAACTGTGCCCCACCCCTCACAGGGCGGCGCCTAGAGCCAGAAGTGCCGGGGTGGGGCTTGAGTCCCCTTAAAGGCCAAGCCTCCAAGCAGGGTAGAGGGCCCTGACCAGGCTCCTGGGTGCCAGGAGGAGGGGACCCGCTGCCGACCAGCCTGCTGGCAAGAGTTGCCCTCCAGCAGCCCAGACCAGCCTGGGCAGCCGCAGCCATACCTGATATCAGGCTACTACCCCGACTTCCCGGATCTACGGGGGCTCTCACGCTGGTGGAAGGTCCCCCTCCCCCGAGGCCCTGCTAGGATCAGAGAGACTGCCCAGGGCTAGTTACCCTGGGGTTCCAGAAGAACAAGGTCCTGGGGTCCTGCCTGACGCTCACCATGCTGAGGCCTCCAAACGTCTAGAGCCCAGAGTCCTGCCACCAGTGGACTATCCAAATGATGTAGAGATGTCTGACTGGCCGGAGCCACCAAGGGTGATCTACCCAGAGGAAACCTACCAGCCTGAACCAGCAGACCAAGCCAACTGGGACCCAGCGCTGATGGAGGTCGAGGTAGGACGTGGCCCGGGGAATGCTCCCCCTGAGACCATGGTGGTGTATTATGGTCTTGATCCCCACTACCAAGCTCAGGGTGTGAGTGATCAGTAGGGCCCTGGGCCAGGTCGCAGTGGAGTGAGAGGGCCTGAGACACCCCCCCTCCCAACCTCCCTGGAGGGGCGACCCCCTCGCCTCTCCAAAGCCACCCCGTTTAGTGGATAGCTATGTGATTGCTGTCCCGCCCTGAACTGAGGGCTGGGCTCCCCAAACTGCCTGCTTACCTGCAGCCCTGCCCTGAACCAAAGGGCTGGGCTTCCAAACTGTTTGTGTGACTGCTGCCCTGTCCTGGATTGAGGGCTGGGCTCCCAAGTTGTGTGCTTGCCTCCAGCCGTCCCTTAAAAAGGACAAGGCCCAGGGTTGGCCACACATGGACGGAAGAGCTGTGTTGGCCCCTGCCCCCTAGAGGGGGCGACTGCCACGGGCCAAAGTCGCTACACCTACCCATAAAAAATCATTTTCCCTAAAACAAATATTTTGTTAATTTTTCCAATCTCCTGAGAATTTTCAGATTTAGGTTGACCCATAATGAGATTTATTTTTGAGTTTTTGGAACTGCCCATGAATTGAAAAATCAGTTATTCATGTGGCTTTGCTCTTGTCTACACTGCAAAGTTTTGTCACACTGCTGCATGACTTGTGTTGGGAAAAATACCTGCATTAAGTATAAAAATGCTTCCTCCTTTAGGGAAACTATTTAATTTTTTCCATCCCTTAGTGTTGAGAAAGAGCCAGTGTAGACACCACACCTGCTTTAAGCACATTGGAGGTGTCCTACAATGTCCAGGCTGCCCCAGGATTTCAAATTCCATTTCCTGCTAGCTGGCACAGCATGGAGGAGTCTCTTTGCGTCTTCCCAGGTGACAATGTCTGGCCTGGTAAGTTGAGAGAGGCAAACCATCACCCCTGTGCCGCACCTAACACCAGCCGTATGTATAAGAAGTTGGATGCTATCCTTGGTGGTGACCCCACCTCCACTACCATGAGCCTGATGGATACTTTGGGGGGCGTGGATACAGTGGAAAGAGGAGCTAATGCAGAGGATGAAATTATTGATGAAGAGATGGAGCTAGATGAAGATGCGGTGCTCCTGGAGGGCTTGCCCAGTGGTCTACAGGGCTTGCCATGAACTGGTCTACACTCCTGAGGTGCATAGCCAGACTCAGCAATTGCTCTGTGGGGAGAAGGAAGCAGGAAGTGAGACACAGGGTAAGTGCCTGTGGCTTGGGTAGTGCGGAGGTGGGTTTGGGGAATAGAAAAGTGGGAGGCTGGGTATATTTCTGTGAGCAGGACATTTCCTCGGGTAAGTTAATTGGTATTGAGGCAGTCCCTGATCTCATGTTGAATTGCAACAGAGAGACAGCTGTGTTAATCTATATACTATCAAAACAAAAAAGCAGTCCAGTAGCACTTTAAAGACTAACAAAATGATTTATTAGGTGATGAGCTTCCATGGGAGAGACCCACTTCTTCAGACCTTAGCCATACCAGAACAGACCAGAACAGACCACAAAAGCTCACCACCTAATACATTATTTTGTTAGTCTTTAAAGTGCTACATGACTGCTATTTTGTCCTGATCTCATGCAAATCCTACAGAGCGATCTCCAGGAAAGCTTCTTAGTGGTACTTGTTCATATCTGATGCAAGTTCCATGGCAGTACAGCTTTCCTCCTTCCCCAAATCTAGGGCATTGTGCTGCACCCGCCTGCAAAGTCACTTGTGCAGGGACCAAAGCAGCACATACCTGAGCTGCTTATAGAGCACAGTGAGGCTGCAACCAGGTACACTGGTTTTCCAGCTTTCCCTGAGCAGTGAGGTATGAGCTGGAATAATCCCCACCTGTGGAAAAGTGTGGGATATTTTACATTTAGCTCCTTGTAAAGTGGCACTGCAATCCCTGCAAAGGCTGTATTTTCTTTTGCCCACATGCAAAACTCTCCCCCCACAGCAACACTCACCGGGCTTTGGGTGCTCACAGAAATGAGTACCTGGCAAGGGTGAGGGGGAAAGTCATTGGGATGTTTCAAAGGTCCATCCAAATGAAATGTTTCAATGTTATGCTGGAATTTAGCAATCCACTGCTATACATTGTGCCCTTGTGCTTCAGCAGATGAGTCCTTGAGAAATACACCACACATCCAGGCCACACTTCTCTGACAGATAAAAAAAGATGCAGCAAAAAAAGACATGTCCCTGGAGGTGCTGGCGACAAAAGGAAATGAAGGGTGACTTTTGCGTGTCGGCACAAGTTTGGTTGCCAAAACTTGGTAGTGTAGACAACGCCTATGTAATTTCCCAACAAGTCAGTTTCATGATTCAGCATTTTTGAAGCATAATTATAATGCTTATGTGTGGACCAAGAGCTTGAGCTGGATGCTGGTTTCAATGTAAAATGAGGGACATCCTGTATAATGATTTATGTCGTGGAACTAATTTATCCACTGCCCTTTCTGGTTTCTGCCAAGGGCCACTTCTAAGTGGAGCTGTGTGCACCAGGACGGGGATGGAAGCAGAGATTTGAGGTCGTGAAGCCACTTTGCAGATGCTCTGCAGCTCATTAGAGGGTGAGTCAGGACCACAGATCTGGGCTGACGTAGCAGTTGAAGTAGCAACTCACACTGAAGAGGATTCCCTCCCTGCAACCTCTTTATGCACTTGTTCCCGATGCTTCATTCTGTGCTGATGCTTATTTACACCCATCATGCGGTATCCAACCACCTACGTGGAAAGGGCTGATGATATGTGCCATACGATACAATGTTTCTATGATTCATCAACACCACCCTTCCCAAACGCACGCACACACTGTGACATCTGGACACAGCTGAAAAGAGCTGCCTGAGCAGTGACAGAATCACTGCGGGAATTGTACTAGTCTAAGCCTCTCTGCTGGCTTTCAGTGGCACTGGGGTTAGCAAAAAGATTTTATTAACTTGCGCCCCCCGCTGCTGGAGCTAGGGGTGTTGAGGTGCCACCTCACTTCCAGCTTGAAGTAAAAACAACCCAGATACAATGGTTCCACCTTCTATAACCCCACTGCAAAAGGTCCAGCTTGCCCCCTAGTGTAAAGAAGGAAGCCTGGACACAGAGGATGGTCTGTGAATGGCTTTGTTTTGTGAGTAAATTTCAAATTCATCGAATTTAAGTGGCTTGGGATCTACTTAAATATACACCCCCAACAAGGCCTTAAAAACCAGAAACAAACAGTACAGCAGGTTACCTATAGCCTTTTAATAGCCTACCGTACTGGTTTTCAGGAAATAGTGTAGAACTATTAACATTCCTGTAAAACCATTAACCCTAAATGCATGTAATTGATGGCAGCACTAATGTTCATAAAATGAACTGAGCCTGATTTATAAGACTGATAATAACATAGTTCAGTAGAAGGCTTTGATCTATAAAGCTGTGAAAACATTGCATACACCTTAAAGATGATCATTTCAGATACTCTCCTTTCAACTTTTACTGGTTCCAGGCACTATAATTTCGGGTGAAGGGGAGGAAAACAACCAAGTGCATCTCCATACAAAGATAATTGATCAGTTAAACTCTGATCTCATTCAGAAAATGACCTTATAGAAAAGCACTTAAATCCTCTATGATAGCATATTATTGATTCAAACTGATGTAAATAAAGGCCAGACCTATTTTTAACTAACAGAAGTGAAATGGTTAAAGATTTGTCCTAGTTTGATAGTGGGCTAACATAATATAATATTTCTCCTATGTAGTTATAACAGACATTGAGATTGTAATAAATTTCCAATTAGATTACCCTATGCACAAATCCAATCACATTGTCAGGATCTAGAATCAGCAGCAAATCTTAGCCCAAACCCCATTAAAATAATTCATGCATGTAATTTAAAAACAATCCTTTGAAATATCTTTTTGCTGACATTTTTGTAAACAACCCCCACACAAATGAAAGATAACTACAGATAAGGAAACAGTTGCAATTCATACAAGATATCAGGGTGACCAAAATTACACCCATCCTTGCAAAATTAATTTAAGGTATATACGTAAAATACCTTATACTCAGCAGTTAGCAAAAGTTAGAAAGATCAGAAAGGAATTTGTCCTTTAAATATGTGATAAGTATTAATTGTCTTTTATGTGCTCTAAGGTATTTACTGGAAGCAAATGGTTCACATAGCTCACTTTGGATTTTATCAATTACTCATGCATCGGAAACAACTTCTGGTCCTTCTATTTACCACTGTGGGAATCAGTATAGTGCAACTGTAACACGACTGAATAGCATAAAGCAGGCAGCTGCCATTTTTAAATGGTATTAGACATACTATTGTTCCATAGAAATGCATAACAAAACTTCCCTCAGCTTGTGCCTTAGTAAAGTCCCAGGTCAGCAAGGAGCTTAAGTACATGTCTAATTTTGAACATTCAGTAATTCCATTAACTTAAGGGAATTTCTTCACATGCTAGCTGAATTTGGGTCTGAAAGATTAAACTAGGCATTCATTGATATTAGTTAAATAACTTTTAAAATTTTGCAGTAAATCACCTATTCTGTGAGCTTCTGCCGAACTTATGAAGTTAGTGGCCTCTTCTGAGTGGTTTCTAGGCTTTTTTACATTTGCAGGCCTCTAAATGCTTTAAATAGAGGAAAAGACCACTTTCAAGATCTCAGAAGCAGTTTGTGGACCCTCAGAGGTACACGGACCCTAGCTGAAATTCACTGTTCTGTCACGTTCCAGGTGTTATACTGTTCTCATCACTTACCTTCTTTTTTGGCTGAAGATAGTATTTCAAAAACACCTAGAAGCACATCCATTTATCTCCTTGCACTCTGTAAAACTTTGAAACACAGTAGACTTATGTAAAATTGCTTTGGACTGTCAGTTCAAGTTGTTCCTTGCATGTTATTCTTGCAGAGGGAGCTCAGCCCTGCCCCTCCTTCCCCCATGCAGAACAGGAAGGAGACAGAGGATGGGGCTAGGACTGGAGGCCCCATTGCGAAGGCCTCTGCATTAGTGTGGGGCTGGTGCAACAGCCCCCCTGGAACCCTCCACCATAGTGCAGGGTTGGGGCCGGATCCCTACCGTGGCAGCTCCTGCTGCACAGAGCCCCTCTGTGGGCCTGGGGCCAGAGCCCTGGGTGATACAGGCCTGGGGTTGGAGGCCTGCTCAGATCCTCCCTGCAAGGCTGGGGCCAGATCCCCCACCATGGAGCCCTGCAGAACTTGTCAGGTTGTTTACCCCCCCACTCCGTGGGTTGGGGGTGGGTGTGTGGGTTCTGGCCAGGAGAGAGGGAAAGAGGTTGCACATATAGTCCCCAAAGCATAGACATATGCTTATTTTGTTATTTCATAGAATAAGGCCATATCATAGAATCATAGAACAATAGAGCTGGAAGAGACCTAAAAAAACCATCGAGTCCAGCCCCCTGCTGTAAGCAGGACCAAACCCATCAGATCAGCCCAGCCAGGGCTTTGTCGAGGTGAGACTTAAACACCTCCAGGGATGGAAACTCCACTACTTCCCTGGGTAGGCCATTCCAATGCTTCACCACCCTCCTAGTGAAAAAGTTTTTCCTAATGTTCAACCTGGACCTTTCCAACTGCAACTTGAGACCATTGTTCCGTGTTCTGCCATCCGTGACCACTGTGAACAGCCTCTCTCCAGACTCTTTGCAACCTCTCTTCAGTAAGTTGAAGGCTGTTATCAAGTCCCCCCTCAGTCTTCTCTTCTGCAGATTAAACAGTCCCAGTACCCTCAACCTTTCTTCATAAGTCATGTGCTCCAGCCCCCTAACTATTTTGGTCGCCCTCTGCTGGACCCTCTCCAATGTATTCACATCCTTCCTACAATTAGGGGCCCTTAACTGGACACAGTACTCCAGATGCAGCCTCACCAAAGCCAAATAAAGAGGAATAATCACTTCTCTGGATCTACTGGCAATGCTCTTCTTGATGCAACCGAATATGCTGTTAGGTTTCTTGGCTACCACGGCACACTGTGGACTCATGTCCAGCTTCTCGTCCACTACAACTCCCCGGTCCTTTTCTGCAAAACTACTACCAAGCCAGTTGGACCCCAGCCTGTAACAATGCTTGGGATTCTTCCTGCCCAAGTGCAGGACTCTGCACTTGTTCTTATTGAACCTCATCAGATTTCTTGCAGCCCAGTCTTCCAATTTGTCCAAGTCAGTCTGGACCCTGTCCCCACCCTCCAGCGTATCTACCTCTCCCCCTAGCTTAGTGTCATCCGCAAACTTGCTGAGGGTGCAATACAACCCGTCATCCTCGTCATTGATAAATATATTGAACAGAACAGGACCCAGAACCGAATCTTGGGGCACTCCACTAGAAGCCAACCACCATCCCGACATCAAGCCGTTGATCACTACCCGCTGGTAGCCAGCTTTCTATCCATCTTACCGTCCATTTATCCAATCCACATTCCTTTAACTTGCTGACTGCAAGTTATCTATCTAAACTGCAAAATCTACACTGCAAAATTATGTTGACCTAAGTAACATCAGCATACTTCCACTGTGGTTATTACATAGTGTATGTGAGTGCATGCAGTACTTCTTGGCCATTTCTACACATGCCACTTTCTCTGGAAACAGCATGGTAATGAACAGCCCAAAAGATACTAATGAGGGGCAGATATAAATTTCCAGCACCTTATTAGCACATGGTCACATGATTTGGAGTGCAGAAGAAGCTCTTTCAGACTCCAAAATAGCAGTGTAGAAGTGCAGCACATGGGGATCTCCCGGAAGGAAATCCTCCTTCCGGAAGCCCCATCTTTCTCAAAATTTTGAGGAAGACAGGGCTTCTGGAAGGAAGATTTCCTTCTGGGAAATCCCCGTGGGCCATGATTCTACATGGATATTTTGGAGTGACTCTGTATCACGTGACCATATGTTACTGAGGAGCCAGAAACTTACATCCATGCCTCATTAGCACCTTCTGGGCTGCTCGTTATCCTGCTGCTTCTGGGGAAAGTGGCATGTGTAGAAATGGTTCTTGTGTCAGCGGTGCAGGTCCTTACCAGGAGCACTTGTATCAATGCAGAGTACAATGCATTGTGGGTAGCTATCTCATTGGGCTACTCACCACTGTCCAAGATACGGTGTTTGGGAAAGTTTTTGCAAGGCCTCCCAGAAGCAATATGAAGCATGGGTTCAACTGCTCACAGAACAGAGTTCTTCATCTCATAACTTCATCTGCTTTCCATAATAATTTGAATCTCTTTTCACAATTTCTGAAAATCAATGTCTCCCTTCTCTCCCTCCATCATCTGTGACAGGAGTGTGGAGCCTGCAAAGCTCTGGAATATCATCAAGAACATTGCAAGGAACTTATCCTGATCCTGCAGGATTTGCAGAGCTGCAAGAGGACTTCAGAGCAACATGATGATTCTTTGGAGGTTAGATTAGACATAGAAAGAAACAATTTGAGGTTACTGGTGGCATTCACAGAGCAGCAGCAGATGGTGGAACGCTCTTTCTAAGACCAGGAAACAAGCACTGCCTGGTGGGATTATATTGTCATGCAGGTTTGAGATGACAAACAGCAGCTGCTGAACTTTCAAATCTGTGAAGCCACATTTGTGGATCTGAGCACTGAGTGTGTTCCGGCCTTCCAGCAAGGGACACCAGACTCTTTGCCATGCTGACAGTTGAGAAGCAAGTAGTGATTGCACTATGGAAACCTGCAATGCCAGATTGCTATTGGTCAGCCAGAAATTAATTTGGAGGCAGGAATCCACCACAGATGCAGTTATTATGCAAGGTGCAGAGTCGTTAATCTCACCCTGATGTGCAGGACTGTGATTCTGGGCAATTGTGCAGGACACAGTGGATGGTTTTGTGCCAAACTGCAGTGGGACTGTAGATAGCATGCTTACTCCTGTTTGACCCCCAAGCCAGCTTGCCAAAAGTATATCAACAGAAAGGGCTATTTTCTGTGGTAATGCAAGAGCTGATGGATCAGGGCTGCTTTACTGACATAAGCAGCGAAGGTGAGTGACACAGGTGGCTTTAAGACCAGAGAACTGTTCAGAAAGCAGCAAGTGGAGAACATCTTTCTTGATTGGAGAGTTACCCTTGGGGATATTGAAATGCCAATAGTGATGCTGCAAGACCTCTTGCTACCATGGCTCATGAAGCTGTACACAGGCTATCTCCAAGCAGCAACGAGATGGTGACCAGGCGCGGAATGACAGCTGAATGCGCATTTAATCATTTGAAGGGCCACTGGTGTTGTCTACTTATGTGATAGGACCTGACTGAAAAAAAAAAACGTTCCTGTGGTCACAGCTGCCTTACTGAGTTCTGCAGTCACAGCTGGGAAACAAGGGTGGAACGTTTCCAAGGCTTAGGTGGAGCAGCTGTCTGCTGAATTTGAACCAGCAGATGCAAGGGCTATAAGAAGAACTCAATACGGTGCACATTGCTGTAGTGTGTCCTACCCGGCCTTCTGCTTGTACAGCCTAGTCTGAATTCTGTAAGTGAGCGCCTCATACGCAAGCATATAGCGCTGCCAGGTCACCAATTAATATTGTCTGTGAATGATGTTCTGCGTTCCGTAACAAAATAAAGTAACAGGAAATTGGTGGGTGCCAGATCTGCTCACCACCAGCTAGCATCTTCTGTGAACTAATAAAGATGAATTATGTTCAAAAATAGAATTTTATTCTGTAATATGAACCAGGCAAATAAAAACACATACAACTTTATAGAACATAATAAGTTAAGGGGATAGAACTTAAGATGGGGAAAGAATAGTCCTGTCCATTTCAGGCACATATAGGCCATCCGTGCCATCAGAATATGTGCAGTTGTAACACTCTGTAATGTCCCCCTTGGTGGAAGGATGGGGCAGTGCAGCAGCTCCTAAAGACATGTGGAATGCTGAGGTGTGTGTAGGGATGTCTTGATGTGGAGTTATGTATGGGCTGCAGAGGGAAGCAAACATGGACGTGCAGGTCGAGCAGAGTCCACACTTCTGTTTGCTGCCTGAGAATCCCCACAGTGTCCTGGTGCATCCCCCTCTCCTTTTCTGGCTGAGGCTCCTGGGCCTTTCTCCTCTCTACTTGTTTTTATAATCCAGGCCAGAGGTGACTGGTGCAGAAGTCCCAGAGGTCCTGCCTTATCCCCATCCCTGTGTCTCTCCGTTCTGGTCCTGCTCTGCCCTTGCTCCACCCCTTTCCAGTCCCTGCCCTGGCCATGTCCCACACCTGCTCCGCCTCCACCCTTCTCTTCCTGCTGAAGTGCTGCACTGCTGCATCATTTCCAGTGAGTGCGGGGAAGTCCCCCCCTTCCTGCGCGTAGTGCATCTCCTATGATTCAGCCTCTCAGCAAGGGTCATCCTCTGGGCCCTGGGATCTTTCTGTCATGCAGCACAGGCTTGCAGCATCTTTTTCAATGTCATCCCAAGTCCTCTTTTTTCTCCACTTTTTCTGGCTCAGACATTCAACAGGTATTAGGGGGAGACCATCAATGCTACAATACCTGCAGGTGAAACTTCAAGACAGCATTCATGCAGTACTGCTGTTGGACCCTCATATAGCCTTTCTCCTCCGTACCCCAGGAGATTGGCTCACAGATGACCAGTTTCTACAGCCTGATTGGAGCTCTGTTTGCACCACCCAGGAGATCCAACATTTCCTGTCTACTCCAGGCAAGAGCACATCCACAGGGTGTTGCTGGCTTGCTCAGCTGGACAGTGCACACAACAGTGGACAGCTGTTAGGTGTGCTCACCAAGCTGGACAACCAGGAAAAGGAATTTCAAAAACACGCAGGGCCTTAAAGGGGCTGCCTTTCCACCTGGCCCCTGGAGCTTCCTTCCATCTGGCCCCAGGTTGGGGAGACCAGAGCGGTTGCTGTGGGGCATTGTAGGATGGCTCCTGAAGCCCAGTAAGAGTCTATGTGAGTTATGTCATGTCTATGCTGACACTGTGTTGATCTAACTACAATGTCACTGACAGATGCCATGGGCCTGGGGGCATGATGGGAGGGGGGCCTAGCTCCTCCCCTGGGAAGAGGCAGGGCCAAGGCCAGAAGGGGCAGTCAGCCCATGATCCCTCAGAACCATGCGTGGAGCGGTGGCAAAGGGCTCCTCAGTGTTTCAAAGGGGCCTGGAGCTCCAGCTGTCGTTACTGCTACTTTAGGAGCAGTGGCAGCTGGAGCTCTTGGCCCCTTTGAAATGTCAGGCCTAGGGGCAACTTCCCCCTCCACGCTTCCAGTTGGTGGGCCTGCCCCTAACTACATCATCCTTGACTCTATGCCATTCTGGGAGGAACTGCTGTTCTCCAGCCACCTAGTGCCAAAGGCAGCACCACAGCCGTCAGCGGCACAAAAGTGAGGGCCAGTATGCTATAGTGAACTGGCTATCACTTTTTTGGCATGGGGTGTCACAACTTGAAATATCATCAGACGACATCCCAGGAGAAAGAGTCTGAGAACCCTTGACTTAACTGACAGCTATAGTCTTGTGGTTAAGTCTCAAGCCCAGGTATATATTGCATTAAAGCACAGGTGACACATGTTCTGTTCCTGTCTAATCGTCTCCATTCATATCTGGAAACTGAGGATCATATTATTCACTTATCTAAGTATGATGTCATACTACATTCATTATGTTTGTCAAGTTCTTTGAGGTCACCACATAGACAATGCAAAATCTGCATTACTGTATTGCAACAGTGTGGGGGAATCTCTTAATATTCAATTTACAAATTCCAGTTTGATTTTATGAACTGACCACAGTCTTAGTTCTTATGACCATCTTTTACTGTGTACTGCTTCATGCTTCTTTGCTAAGGAGCAGTGAAGTAGCACCTAGGAATTAGTCTTTGAAAGAGACAGTTATTACAGCAGCTTGACTTGTACACCTCGCTAAGATGGCTGAAGCTCAGTGGCAGCCAGCTCTTTCTAAGTTCTAAGCACAGAGCTGGGGTTTGGAGCAGTGGAACAAAAGAACAAGCTGTAAATGGAAATTCAAGAGACTCACAGAGGAGAGGGAAATAAGATGGGGCAGGGGAACAAAAGGGGTATGTGCCTGTACCTTGCAGGATTGTTTCTGATTCTGGGACCGGAAAAGGAAGCTGACCTGAAGGAGGAAACAAAAAAAAAGCTTCCTGATTTGCAGGAGGAAAGCGTGATATCGGAGGGAAGAATCCTAGACACCTGACAGGACTCTGACCTAAGTTGGAAGAACAATCTTCAATATCGAGGAAACTGAGTCAGAGAAACACGTGCACGTTTTATTTTATTCTATTACTTGTTTTTTCCCATCGGGTCCATATGTCTTTTGTGCAAGCTAAAGTAAAGCATAATTGTGTTTAGAAACCTCCTTTGCAAAGCCTATGTATCTATTGGGTTTCACTATCATGTATCTGGGTGGAAGTAACTGTAAACCCAGAGTGCCCACAAGGTTGGAGTGCAAGGAAAAGGTTTGCTTACTTCTTCTGGGAAATCTCGGCTGATGAGCCTAGACCTGTGAGTCTAGAAACTCTGGACCTTGGGACCCTATTTACACAAAGGATAACAGAAAGAAAGCCTGTGGCCAGAGGGAAAAATGGGAGGGAAGGCAAAGTCCTACCAAGGCTGAAGAAAACTCAAGGGTCTATGTGTTGACTATGTGAGATCCTGACACAGCGCCTAGCTAATGGTCCTCCTGCCAGGAGCTGTGGAAGAGGTAAGTATTATAACATAGAATATTTTCAACTCTCCTAATAAATATAAATGTATTTTAAATGCAATCATGCTAACAAATAACACAAGTTGTTTTGTAAGAAGTCCAGTAAATGCAAACAAACAGCAGCTGTGACCTTGCCTACCTCATAGCTACATAAGTTGAAGACAGGATAAAATAAGCTGTCTAAATGCCGACCCTTCTGTGAAGCAGAATGCTATTATTTTCTCCTTGCTGGTTTGGTTCAGGAGTGATAGAGAAAGGACTATTGCTGTCAAGATTTACTTTTGCTTCAATCTGAACGGTAAAAATGCAATGTTTTGTGCTGGAACCATTCTATATACAACCTGTCCATTAGTCACCTAATACATTTTTTATCACTTCATGCTTCATTTTCTTCCTTTGACCTTTGAGGATTCCCAAGGAATTCTAAAACCCATTAGTATCTATGAACACTCACAGTAAATCCATAAATGATTGCTTAATGGTCATTGCTAATCAGAATTAAGCAATCTTGGCATAGCTAAAGGTCTTGCATGGTACACACATTTTTCCTTTATTTATTTACTATACTCTTTTTAAGTATCAGATGATAAAATAAATGTGTACTACCAAGCAAAAAGCTAATAAAACACTACATGCACCGAAGTGTTGAAGCCACAAAGGCATTTAACTTGGTGAATACATGTTTGCAAAAGGAAAGAAAAGCTGTTATTCTGAGCATTGCAAAATCTCAAAGCAACAGGTAGCTAATATTAGCAGTGTCATAGATGAACTTCTGAAGGTCTTGCTTCAATTTAGATAAGTATCCCCAGTGTTTGAAAGCTTATCTGCTGTTTATCTAACCTGAACTACATAGGTCTGCTGGAAATGGCATAAGGATTTAAACATTTCCTGGTACATTCTGCTTCCAGGTAGGCTAGAAATGAAATGAGAATTGTCGTTCTTCCAGTTGTTTGGCATTTCTGATTTCAGGACTTGCTGCAACACTCAAGAGCAGACATTACAGAAAATGAAAAGCAATTAAGCAAACTCAGCCAAGTGTTTTTACACAACAAAAATTCTATGGGCCAGGTTGAAAGCAAGATTTGAGAGAAAGTTCAGGCTGGCTCATCATAGCTTATCTAAACCAATTCTACTTGAATTTAATGAAATAATTCCTGTAGTGTAGACCATATATAGACATACTGGCAATGACCAGTAAATGTGGGACAAAATACTTGTATTGAGAAACATGATTTTTCACAATGATTTTTTTCACAAGCCAAGTAAATGACTTGTACTTCTTTATGAAATTGCTTAAATATGTAGAAAAAGGATTGTCATGTAGTTAAATGTGAAGCCCTGGGAATCAGACATGAAATCCATTTTTGAGTCTACCACAGCCTTGCAATGTGATCTTCACCAAGTCTCTTAACATCTCTCTGATGCAGTTTCCCAGCTGTAAAATGTAGGTGATAATACCTCCTAGAATTCTTTCAACATGATTTCATTTTGATTTGTCTTGGTCATGTGCTTTTCTTTGGCTTACTGGCTAGCTTTCTGATCAGGGGAACACCATCCTCTCTAACTTCTGTGTCAAGCTTTGCTCATTTGCCAGATTCACTATCAGCTCCATAGACAACCTTCCAAGGGTAGGTGGGGACAAGCATTTTAATTTCCTGTCTTTTAAGTAAAGCAGACATGGGTGTTACAGGGTGCAGCATTTCTGGTCTTTTGCCATAGCAATAGAAAGGGCTAATCTATGAACTGGTGCCAAATTCTCAAGTCAGGCAAAACTGCCAATAATGATGATTTATTCGTATTACAGTGTCACCCAGGGACTCCATCTGATATCAGTGTCTTGTTTAGCTAGGCACTGTGCAGACACAGGGCAGGTCTACATAGCAAAGTCATTTCAAAATAACAGCTGTTACTTCAAAATAATTCTCCTAGGCCGTGGCCACACTAGCCCTCTCCTTTCGGAAGGGGCATGGTAATGACGGATTTCAGAAGATGCTGATGAGGTTCTGACATGAATATGCAGTGCCTCATTAGCATAATGGCAGCCGCGTGCAATTTCAAAAGTGCTACTTTCAAAACACACATCAACTGTGTAGCCAGGGGGCCTTTCGAAAGAACCACTTGATTTCAAAAGCCTCTTCTTCCCATTTGGTTTTTAAAACAACAGTTGGCTGATTTCAGAATTGGTAAACCCCATCTACAAGGAACAGAGCCTTTTTCGAAATAAACTGTAGTGCATCCAATGTCTCTATTTGAAGTAGATTCTACGTGTAAATAGGTAAATAGGGGAACGCTATTTTGAAATGCATTGTTGTGTGTCAATGGCCATGTCTACACGAGCCCCAAACTTCAAAATGGCCACGCAAATGGCCATTTTGAAGTTTACTAATGAAGCTCTGAGATGCATATTCAGCGCTTCATTAGCATGCGGGTGACCGCAGCACTTCGAAATTGACGCGCCTCGCCGCCGCGCAGCTTGTCCCAACGGGGCTCCTTTTCGAAAGGACCCCACCTACTTCGAAGTCCCCTTATTCCCATCAGCTGATGGGAATAAGGGGACTTCGAAGTAGGTGGGGTCCTTTCGAAAAGGAGCCCCGTCGGGACGAGCTGCGCGGCGGCGAGGCGCGTCAATTTTGAAATGCCGCGGCCGCCCGCATGCTAATGAAGCGCTGAATATGCATCTCAGAGCTTCATTAGTAAACTTCAAAATGGCCATTTGCGTGGCCATTTTGAAGTTTGGGGCTCGTGTACACATAGCCAGTGTGTTATTTCAAAACAAGCTAGTTCAGAACAGTTCTTCTGCAATAACTTATTTTGAAATACGGCTCCTATGTAGACATGCCCATAGGCCACATCTACACTAGCAAGTTCTTTTGGAAAATCAGGCCCTTTTTTGAAAGCACACGTGGAGCGTGTACACACAAAATGCACTATTTCAATCTAAAATTGAAAGAAGGCAGCTCTTCTCCCAGAAGCCCTCTTCTACTCCCAGATCAGGAAGGTTGCCTCCTTTCAAAAGCTTTTTTCAAAAAAAGCATGTGTAGAAGCTTCGTGGGCCATTTTTTCGAAAGAGCAGTCCTCATGGGGCTGGATTTTTTGATCCCTGTCCTCTTCTTTCGAAAAAGATGGGCTGTGTGGGCTCTCCGTATCAAACGAGTGGATGGATCTTTCGATCTGCTTTTTTGTGTGTGGATGCGTGCTTTCAAAAGAAGAGCTTCTGGAAGAGCATCTTTCAAGAGATTGCTGTAGTATAGATGTGGACATAGAGTAATAGACAAGCCCTGCCCCAAAGAGTTTACAATCTAACCGAATATAATAGACAAAGGACATTGAGTGGAACTCTACCATGCGAGCAGAGTGAACAATAGGATTGTTTGCAAATGTCATGTCAATTCCAGGGGGTTTTGTTTGTTTGTTTGTTTGTTTTGCCAACTGACTTCACAATTTAGGTTTTTATATTTTATGTACTTTTTTAAAATACTAGCAGTAAGCAGATTAGCTGAATAAGCCAAAGCCCATTGAAAGCAATGGAAGAACTATCATTGACTTCAGTGGGCATTGCATCAGACTTTATGTTCAGAGGAGTAAGATGCATACTTTGCTGACAGTGCAAACATAGAGGTGAGATCAGGCCTGCAGATGGGGGTAGGGGTGGTGGTGAGAGAGAGGGGGGCAGCTGGAGAATCCAAAGGATCTGGGGCTCCTCGCCACCATTGCCACTGTAATGGTGGTGGCAGTGGCCAGAACCCCACACCCTTTGAATTACTGCCAGATTGCTGGGCAGCACGCTCCTGACAATGCTAAGATCTGGCGGGGAAGAGGCACAGTGCACTGTGGGGGGTGCTGAGGGCTGGCTGCTCCCAGCCCTGCCCCTTTCTGCCTGAGATTCTGCCTTTTCTGGGAGCATGGAGTCAGGCTCCCCTCCCCAACCCCCTGCCCTTTGCCCAAGGGCCCAGCAGGTCTGTCAGCCCCCTTTCCCCATTTCTGAGGTGCTAAAGGCAGGCTCAGAGAGGCTCTTACTAATGCGAGTGAGTAACATTTTTATCTCACTGAACCTGACTGCAGCACGACCAAGTGTAAAGCCAACCAACTCTCGTGATTTCACTGTGAGTCTCACCACATTTATTCTTTCGCTTAAATCTCCAGCTCCTGGACTCAGGAATAAATGGAAATCTCAGCTTCTGCATTTTGAAAAGGTGACTTTACAGCCCTTCTGGCTGCAGGAGAAAACTGGAAAATATGAACCCTAAGGGCTCAAACCCAAGAAACAGTCTTTTATTTTAAACAATCTTATGATTTTTAAATCTATCTCATGATTCTTGGTGCTGGTTTCATGCTCTTAGAAAGGGTGAGGCTGGAAGTATTACCCACACAATTCGCTGTGTCATTATAAAGCTTTAAACATATTTGCTTGGTTTTGTTTTTTGAGTATTCTGCTTGCCATCCATGCCAAATAAACTCTGCTTCTATGTCAGCTAAATGGGTCTGGATGTGGTGACTGTTAATTTGGGGTTACATGCTCTTGGGGATCTGAACTCTGACATAAGGGTGTCAGAGACAAGAAGAAAAGTAACAGCCTGAGCTTTTGGGAACCACTTTTTTTTTCTGCCTTCCTCATTTTAGATTTTTGTCCCATGTGTGGACCATTGCTTGGTGAGAGACTGTAATGTATTTTGCTCTGTTCATCATTAAGGTTCTGGTCAAAAGTCCACTGAAATTGCTGGAAAAATTCCCATTGATTTTAATGTGCTTTGGATCAGGCCTTGTGTAATATATGTATATCACTCATTTTCCACAGGGACAGAGACTGGATTTGATTCTGCTTAGTCTTTATATTGCAGAATTATTATTTCTGTCTTAAAGGATATATGACCATTTTAAAATAACTTATTTTAACTGTACAAATGACCTTACATGTGGAACGAAAACTGTCTAAGATGATGAAGGATGGAATAATTTTTTAAATGTATTTTACTTTCCCCATTTATGGCATTGGGCTGCTTCTTTCGCCTTTTGATCAGCTGGCTTAAGACAATGCATTAATCAGTTCCACTTTTGTTTCTAGTAAGTTTCACTTTCTGGTTCTCAT
The DNA here is from genome assembly GCF_033958435.1 of Carettochelys insculpta. NCBI lineage: Eukaryota > Metazoa > Chordata > Testudines > Carettochelyidae > Carettochelys > Carettochelys insculpta. The sequence goes on along the minus strand of NC_134138.1, from coordinate 36,891,807 downwards.
ATGTCGGCCTTGTGCTGAGTTTGGCCTGTTATCTTTGGAGTATAAAACCAGTGATGCCCCTTGAATGAGGGAATGCAACACACAAAAGAAAGCTGTCTATTTCAGGCACACTCCTGCAAGTTCTTGTGCATCTGAGGCAATGAAGCACCTTGCAGGCCTGAGTCCTTTTATTGCTGTGTAAACTGCCAAATTCTGGTTAAAGAAACCAAAGCAGAAACAAACAGAATAATTGAGGAAATTACAATAATAAACCTTTACTAACATGACATTTCACTGCTGACAGCTTATGAAATGAGTCCAGAAATACTCATAAAACAGGAAAAGAAAAGAAAAAAAGAAAAACATGTTCTTGGTCATGGACATTGAGCAATTTGGCCCTAGATTTGCCTCCATTTGGCTTCAGTTCAGCAGGAAACATTTTTGGTAAATCATAAATTCTTTCCCAAAATATACAGCACATCAGTTTAAAAACAATCAATCATTCATGAGAAATAAGGATTGAGTTTCTGTTACAGGAATGTCTCATTTTGAGGTAGCTAGGAATAGGAACAAGTGGGAACTTTGCCTGAATAAGGACTTGGAAGATTTGGTTTTGTAGAATTTGGCCTACATTCTACAGGATATTAAGATAAGATGAGGTGATGATCTGAAATGTACTGAAGCAGTAAAGGTGTGTTCCTCTGCTGAGTGAAGCCAATCACAGTGCTCCCATTGACTCCAGTCCTGAAGGATCAGGGCCCAACATTATTTGCTGCTGCATTAAAGACAATTTAGTTTTCTGTTAAGCAAATATAGTGAACATTTATCTGCACAAGTTCAGCCAGGCTGTAGAAGGTATTCACATGTGGGCAAGAAGCTCCTGGGGATATGTATATTGCACTGTCCTTTTAAATATAGAGGAGTCCCCATTCTCTAATGCAGAAGCAGCCGACAATTTGTCCAGCTTTGGATGCAGACTGTTACAAAGTGAGTCACTACGCCCCTTCCTGTCTTTGGATACTTTAATTTTTATTTGTTGCTTCACAGAAAATAAAAGTAACCTAGATCAAATGTGCAGGCTTTGCTTTTCACCTATGGGGAACATGGAATTAAAAAAACAAACAAACGGTGGCAATGATGATATAACAAATATAAAACTGAAATAGAAAATTGAAGATGCAACAAAGAGATTTCCTTTAAATAGCTATCTATCTATCTATTGTAAATGACCAAGTTGACAACATAGCAAGTTTTCAATTTAATGAAAAGAAGAGCAAATTTTAGGCACATACCCATAAATATTTAAACAATATTTTATACAAATATTACTGAAGGAGGAAAACCATTTTCCTAATATTAAGACATTTTAAACTATCAAGGAAGTTATTTTGGATAGTCACTAGCAATGAGATCAAACTCTTGCTCTGTGAGGGTAAGTGATTTATGGTAATGTTTCCAACAGGCTGGAAAGCACACAATAGCTCCCACTGTTGAAAATCTGGCCACTAATTTTTCTTAAGTTTTTGCCAGAATTGCATTTCTTTAAAAACTAAAACTAACAATATACATATTTTCAGAGGGCCTAAACAGTGACAAAATGTAAAAGGTAGGTTAGTGTGGAACTTTCTTCTGCCTTCAACGTAGATAACCCTAATCATCTTGATCTTTCTTCAGGTATAGATTATAAGGTCTTTCATTAAAGATCAAAAAGCACTAGAAAAAGAGAGGCAAAGGCATTTAAAATGTTGGTTAACTAGGATGATGGGACAAAATACTTCATAAACTTTTCAGTGGAGCAGCAGCACATCTTAGCCCTTCGGAAAGGAATAGATAACCCACAGCCTAGGATAATAGCTTGTGAAGATTCTACAGTTCACATATGCCAAAAGACATTCTACAAATGCATAAAAAGGAAGCACAGTCAGAACAGGTGTGTCACTCTCTGGTTCCAAGTGCATTCCTCATATGGACATGTGAGGGTTAGTGTTTCCATGGTGCACACACAAATGTGCACCAAGCAATAATGGAGGACAAGAGACTTAGTTTACCTGACAGTGCTTTTTTCAGTTATGCATTATGCACCATTTTTCATAACTGGTTCTCTTGTTTCTATAGAGGGGACATACTTAGCCCTCTCTTGCCAGGCTCCATTGCCGTAGGTTACAGTTACTTTTCTGGGAGTTCTGCTCCCAGCATACATCTCAACTTGTCCACCTTTACTTCACCCAAGATTCCTGGCTCTTACTTGCTCCTGCCCACTGTATCCATTTGGATGTGCACATAAACTTATACCCAATGGCACTCAGACTTTGTCCTGCAGTATATGAAATTAGATTCTGTAGGCAAGGTACATAGAAGTGGGTTTCTGTCAAGTCGTATTACAGTGCGTACACCAATTGTTTGTGCAGCCATTTCCTGAGCTTGCCAGTTTTGTCCCATGCTCGTAAAAATTCTTTGAAACCTAATTTGTTTCTCGTAACTCACCTCTCAGATTTCCAAGTTCCACCAGCAATTTGTAGCTGTCTGCTTTTTTTGCTTGTAGGTTTGCAATCTTAACCCTTGAGTCATGCAGTTCGTAAAGCCTCTGCTTTCTGTACAGTGCAGTAATGGCAAGCAGACATCTTTTTAAGGTCAACCTAGAAAGATCCCAAAATACTTCAGTGTTAACATTACTCTTACTAGTGACAAGAAGTTCCAGCCCAGAAAGTGCTTGACCTATTTAACTGTGAACACATATCTGGAGCACTTGCTTTTCTATGGAGAAGAACTGTATGAATTTCCAAATCATCACCTCATACATATTTGCAGTACGAAGATAGCATGGAGAATATTCTCAGCATTTGCTTGAATGAAAACTTTGGTGCACATTGCACAAACAGATTATTGAAGTTGCAGAGAACTAAGGTCATGCCATTCATTGGTAAGAAGTATTAGCAATTGATTAGTAATTTAGATGTTCCATTAAATGGTGCTAATATCTTCGTGTAACTATTGCACAGGATCAGCTATCAGAGATGCCCACGAAAGCTTATGCTACAAAATATCTGTTAGTCTATAAGCTGCCACAGGACTTCTTATTGCACAGATCATAATTCAACTTAATTTTGCTCTCAGCTGCATTAGGGCAAATACATTAAACTTAACGAGACTGCCCCTGTATATAAAGAACCTGTGATGGGGGGTAAAGGCCACAGTTTTCCATGTGCCGAACTATTTCATATCAATGTAAAAGTCACTAAGGCCCTGTTCATGTTCAGGAATACTCGATTTCAGCACCCAGTGGCCAAAAAGGCTATTTCTGCATGGTGGGCGCTATGTCGGGATACAAAGGTATCCTGAAATTGCAATGCTGCAACTTTTCACAGCGCCCAAAATAGTGCATTTTGGGTGTGCTATTCCAGTTTCGGTACCCCTCTTTGTACAAGGAGTAATGGAATGTTCAGAAGAGCCCCTTATTCTGAAATTTGGTGCCATTTGGGTGGCACCTAGCTAGGAATAACTTATTTCTAAACACTTTACACAATATGCATCATGCAAATTGTGTAAATTATTTTGAAAAAAACAAAAAGAAATCTCACTGTGCCCAACAGACATACCCTGCACCGGTGACATTCCCTAAATGTAGACATGGGCAAGCTCGTGTGTGCAGTATTTGAGCTACTCCTGGATTTTGCTACAGGAAACCATATTTTTAAAATAATGCCTCCCCCACCATTTTTCCAAATTGACAAATGTCAGAAATTGGGAAAGTTTCAAACAGCTCTCTAAGCGGATGAAAAATGGTGGGTAAATTGCCAGTTGTTTCAGTTTATTTTTCAAATTTTAAAAAATTAAACAACTTCATATGACATAGCGGTAAATATGGGAGCAAGGAGCCCAGCATTCTAGTCCAGTGGCGCTATGCCTTAGGCCCCACTCCTTCTGCCTTTTGCGTTGCCCCTGACAGGGCATGGAGGTGAGCCCCCCCTCCCTCCTTGCCCCAGGGTTCACAGCGGCTGTCGGCCCTGCTGATTGGGTGCCTGTCTGATGTCCACACTTTAAAAAGGATTTGAGAAACTGGAAAGTGTTTAGAGAAGAGCTACAAATACAGCCTGGAAAGCAGGTCCTTACAATGAGAGATTAAAGGAACCCAGTATATTTAGTTTATCCAGGATAATAAACTATTACATTAAATTATGATCTGTGAAGACCTCCACAGTAAGAAATCTGATATTCATCCAGCAGGCAAGGGCATTACAAGATCCAGTGGCTCAAAGTTGGAATTAGCAAAGTTCACAATGGCAATAAAAGTTATTGTTTAAGCAGTGAGATTAGCTATGGATGTGGAAATCAAGACTGAATGTCTTTCTAAGAGATACGCTCTTCAGATGGTTGTCAGGATCTGGGAATCACTGTAGCTGGGTCTACACGTGAGTGCCCTTTCAAAAGGGTGAAAATCGAAGCTCGGCAGTCGAAATCGCAGCCGTCGAAAGGGAGCACCCCCGCCATTTTTTGGATGGGCATTTCGATCTGCTCTTTCGAAGTGCTGCCGCAGGTCTTTCAAAAGAGAGTGTCCACAAAGCTCCAAGCCCTCTTTCGAAAGAGGAGAGGCAGGAAACGCCGTGGACAAGGTCCCATGGCTGACAAGCCCTTCCAGGGCTGCAGCCAGCCGCCTCCTTTAAAGGGCCCCTCCCTCCGCCCTCCCCTCCACATGAGCAGAGAGCTGCCCAACCTTTCCCAACCCAGCAGAGCCCACTCGTGCCCATGATGGAGGCCCAGCGACAACTCCTGCAGGAGGATGCCCTCATTATGGGCGCCCTGCTGGCAATGCTGCGCACCATTGCATCAGCTGCACCCGATCTCATTGGGTGGCTGGACAGTCCCCCTGGGGCTGCGGGGCTCCCCCACCAGAGGCACGGCTGGGACCCCCTCCTGGGTGCCCCAACGCCTCTGGACCCACCCCAGCAGCACCAACTGATAGGAGCGCTTGGTGCTGGGGGAGTGGGGTGAGGAAAGGTGGCTGCAGAACTTCCGCACGTCGAGGCAGAACTTCGAGGAGATCTGCCACTGGCTCGCCCCCGCACTCTGGCAACATGACACCTGCATGCGGCCAGCGCTCACCCTGGAGAAACGGGTCGTGATCACCATCTGGAAGCTGGCCACTCCGGACTCCTACCGCTTCGTGGGACAGCAGTTCGGTATGGGCAAGGCCACGGTCGGGGCTGTCCTTATGGAGGTAAGGTAGGGTCAGGTGGGTGGGGGGCTGGGACAAGGGGAACCCTCCGCTGCGAGGGGTCAGATGGGACGGGGCTGGATGGGAGGGTGGGGGAGCAGGGGACTGGGTGGGGTAGGGGCTGGATGGGAGGGGGTCAGAATGGGCCTGAGGTGGGCGGAGACAGCCGCCACACCTGCACTGACGCACGTGTCCCCCTTACCCCCCTGCAGGTTGTTAGAGCCGTCAATGCAATGACGCTCCATAGGGTCGTCCACCTGGAGGATCTGGACAACACTGTAGACAGCTTCCAGGACCTGGGCTTTCCGAGCTGCATTGGTACTTTGGATGGCACGCACATTCCCATCCGCGCCCTGCCACACAGCGCCAGCCAGTGCGTGAACAGGGAGGGCTACCATTCAGTGGTGCTCCAGGCGCTGGTGGACATGAGGGGCCAGTTCACTGACATCTATGTGGGCTGGGCCAGCTGCACTCACGATGCCCAGGTCTTGCGGAGCTCCGGCCTCTGCTGGTACATGGGGGCAGGCACCTTCGTCCCCCAGTGGGAGATCCTGGTGGAGGAGGATGTCACCATGCCATTCTGCATGGTGGCAGATGCAGCATAACCCCTGCAGCTGTGGCTCATAAGGCCGTACACGGGACACTGCGATTCCACCCGGGAGGCATTCAGTCAGTGCCTCAACCCTGCCCACAACATTGTGGAGCGGGCCTTCGGGCGCCTAATGGGGTGGTGGAGGTGCTTCCATACGCTGCTGGAGGTCAGGGTCCTCAACATGCCCCAGGTGGTGGGTGCCTGTTGCGTCCTCCACAATGTTGTGGAGGGAAACGGGGACACCTATATCCCTGGGGAGGGCCCTCTGGCCGGCACCAGCTATGAGCAGCCAGGCACCGCCCCGATCTGCCAGGCCCACTGGAATGGCCACATCATTCGGGAGGCCCTCAGGCAGGACTTTGTTGATGACCACCTCTGACCCACATGCACACCCACATCCCATGCACATCTACCACCCACCCTCCCTGCCACCCCCGCCCCCACCAGCACCGCACCCACACATCCGCCACCCACCATCCCCCTGAGGAGAACAGCATGGAGTGGTGAACAATAAAATAAATATTTATCTATACTATTTTCATTGTTAACTATGCATGGGGGTGGGAACCTAACTTGGAGGGGGGGGGTGGGGGGGAATCTAACTTGAAAAGGGGTGAGGCACTCAGTCAGCGTCAGGGGTGGTGGGCCTCAGGCCCTGTTGGCCCCTGGAACCCCTGCTTCCCCAGGTGCGGGATCTCTGGAGAAGAGGAGAGGGTGCGGGTAGCACCAGCAGATATTGCCAGTGTAAGGGCCTGGTGGGGGTGGAGGGTGCAGGTTCAGTGAGGCCGGAGGGTGCTGGATCAGCAGGGGCGGACGGTGCAGGCTCAGTGGGGTTGGAGGGGGACAGGCTCGGGGGGGGGCAGAGGGTGCGGGCTCAGTGGTGGCAGGGGGGCAGGTTTGGGGGGGGCAGGCTCAGTGGGGCGGGGGGGTGGGGAGCAGGCTTGGTGGGTGCGGGGGCAGTTTCGGGGGCATGGAGTGGGCAGGCTTAGTGGAGAGAGCTGCTGGGAGGGCCAGGAGGTGGGCAACGGTGGCCGTATGGTCCTGGAGGGTGTGGCCAATGTCCTCTAGGGTCATCAGCAGGCTCTCCCGGCTGCCCTCTGACACTCCATGTTGGCCTGGGTGAGCCTCAGGTGCTGCTCAGACACCTCGGCCTGGCGCTGGCTGGCTGGGTCTTCCTTGGCCTGGCGGGGGACCCTCTGACCACAGCCTCAATGATGTGCTGCCCGGGGTGGCATCCGGGCACCTCTGAGGGCTGCAGGGGGGTGCTCTCGGGGACGAGGGATGGCGCAGGGCTCTCCCGGCCCACAGATGGTGCAGCTGTGTGGAGAGGAGGACAGCATGTCAGTAATGTGCCATGAACGGCGGGGACCAGGCTGTGGCCCACCCACCCAAACTCACCCCATGGGCACCACAAAGGACACTGACCCTCCTGGGGGCACCGACCTGCCCCCCACGGGCTGGGCATCCCGGCCTGGGGGTGCATCCAGGGGGTCTCTCATGCAGGTGGCCCTTCCCAGCCTGCAGTGTGCAGGCCCCAAGTGCTGTCCAGCACTGACTGGTCACCACCCTTGTGCGGCTTGTGGTGCTGTCTACTGAGGGCGGGTGCTGGGCATTGCTGGTGCACCACCACGGGGTGCCGCATCCCATTTGAGGGGTGGCCTGTGTGCGGCCCGGGACCGCCGGTCCTGTGTGTGGGCAACTATCCGTTGCGTCGCCCTCACCCTGTAGAGCAGGTGTGCGCCTCTCCCTGTACGTACCGGAGGGTCCCTTGGCGACATCCGGGGATGTCCAGCTCCCGGTTGCTTGGCTGGAGGAGCAGGAGGCGATGATGATGGTGAGGTCCCCCTCCTCACTCGACCACCCGGTTGTCTCCTCACCCTCCTGGGTCCCCGGTCCGGACTGCTCCTCCTCCTCCTGCAGCTGCAGCTCCTTGCTGGATGTGTCCAGGAATGCCGTGGGTGGGGAGTTCTCCTGGGGCCCCAGGATGCCCTGGGGCTCCTGGTAGTAGGGACATGTGGCTGGAGTGGCCGGCCTGGTCCCTGGCCCAGGCATAGCCCTGCCACAGCTCCTTTACCTTGGAGTGTACCTGCTCTGCGATACACTTCAGGTGGCCCCTAGTATGGAGGCTCTGCACCAGGTGGCCAAAGGCAGCAGCATTGCGCCGCTTGACCCCCATCTGGTGCAGGACCTCCTCGTCCTTCCACAGGCGGAGGAGGTCCCGCAGCTCCAGCTCCGTCCAGGAGGGGGCCCTTTTTTTTTCTCCCCCTGGGAGCCCTGGGGGGGCTCGGAGGGGCATCCATGGGGCTCGGTGGGGGGGCTGGCTGCTGGCCACGCTGCGGCGCTGGAGTGTCAGGCTGGAGAGTGTGTGCAGGCTGCTCCTAGCACGCTCTCACCTTCCTGCCATGGGTTTCCCGCGTGCGTGAGGCTTTAAGGCAGCCAAATGCAGGGACCATGGAACCCTGCTGCTGCCGGCTGGAGCGGCCCCACGCTCCAGCTGACTGGCGCCATGGTGGACCTGTATTTCGAAAGAGTGGGCTGTGGAGCGTCTACACGTGTACTCTTCCGATTTAGTATTTCGAAAGGGAGTGATCTTCCTGATACGGGATCAGGGTTCGGATTTCAAAGTCTGCACCCCGTTCTTTTGATTTGCTTTCGAAAGACGGGTTTACATGTGTGGACGCTTCTCCCGCTCTTTCGAAAAAGGGCCACTTACTTCAATTTTTTGTGCACGTGTAGACACAGCTTGTGTGATTTTTTCTGGGTGGCTTTTGTTACATAGTTCAGACTAGATGATCGGAATGCTCACCTTGGGCCTGAAATCCATGAAATATACTGGAACAATAAAGAAGAGGATATTAAGTTTATGTTAATTTGAACAGAAAAGTTGAGGAAAATACATTTGAAATGGATGTTTTCTGTTAAAAAAAATAAGATTCCCATGACTGAGTTAAATGAATGTTTATTTAGTAATAAGACACAGAAATAGGCACACAAGAATTGTCATATTGTATCAGACCACTTGTGTCAAGTCTAGTATCATGTTTTGACAATGCAGAAGCCGGTATCTGATGCTGCAGAGGAAGGTGGAAGAAATCCTAGCAGACAGTTGTGGAACCGTCAGTTCTTAAGGTGAATTTCTTTCTAACTCATGCCAGGAAGGGTTTGGGGGTTTTAAATTTCATGTATCTGTGGATTTGCCATTTGTTTGACAAGGTTTTTAGAAAAGGACGAGCGTGTGATCTGGGACTGATATTGGGATGTGGGTTATTTTGGAACTTTTCCAGTTTTTTTTTATTGGCTGGCTGAGGTTAAGTATTCATTTAATTTGATTATTTTATATTGTTGGATGGCAGTGGACAGTTATTTGTATATTAATACTTATATGGTGGAGTGGTTATTGTTGTTAATCTAGTTACCACCAGGATGTTCATAGCTTTTGTATGAGCATTTAAAAATGTTATATCTCAATAAATGTTCTTAATGCTAACCCTGATTTTTTACCTCAATATCCTCTCTTCCTCAGGTGTATCTTTTGGGAATGAAGTCCATAGATCTATAATACATTGTGTTAAAAATATTTCTTTTCATCCATTTAAGTCTGTGGTCTTTCAATAGAACTGAATGTTCGTTTAGTCCTGTATTATGCCAGAGCACCTAATTCATGTTTCCCATTCACCTTTGTATATATGTCTCGCAAATGCCCTCTCGTTTGCCATTTCAATAAACTACAAAGCAGTCCCAGTCTTCTCTATCTTTTCTTATATAGTTGGGAGTCAGGTTGTTCCAGTAATAATTTTGTCACTCATTTTTTAATATTTTTGAACACACTTCCAGTTCTGTCTTTGACATAGAGCAATCAGAAATGAACACAGAACTTCGGGTAAGGCTATGCTTTTGATTTATATCACATATTTTCAGTATTATTTTGTCGTCTTTTTGGACCATTCTCGGGCATAAGCAAAGCCATCCTAGGTCTGTCTTTGAAGTTGTTGTAATTAATTTGCAACTCACTAATGGGTACAAGTAGCTTGAATTATTTCTTCTGGTTCATATCACCCCATGTTTCTCAAAATTGAATTTAAAATGACATTGCTTTGCTCATTTACCTATCTTTATTAGGCACCTGTGAAGTTCCCTGCAGTCTTCTCTAATCTTGGGTATCTCAAATAACTTTACAATTCTGAATATATAAATGGATGTCAGACTATGTAATGACAGAAGTGTATTTGTGCATCTTAAATCCAGGTTTGTCAGGGTGGAGGGATAGATGAGCCCTACTTACAATATTATATTATAAAGGAAAACAGATAACACTCAGTAACTGTACATCTGATTGCTTTAATTGCCTCATTCATCACATGACCCAATGATCTGATGTTTTCCACTCTGGTTCACCCATGTAATTCTTGTAATATAAGAACAAAGAGCTGCTGCCAAGCATAAGCGAGAAAACATCCCTCATGAGAAAAGCTATCACAGGAGTGATGTTGGCTTTGGCTTTCAGCTTACTGAAAAATCAATGTCCATTTGTGTGACCAATACCTATGGCAGTCCTCCAGACTGATGGTTGCTTCAGGTTGCCTGATATCAGGTAAAGAAGTTGGATCAGGTTACTCAATGCCTGATTACAATTAACAGAGTAACTTGGTCATTAAATAAAAGTGTTATTTTTATTGGCATTTTTCAATGGCTTCTTAATAGTCACCCTTTAAATCCAGAGCAAATAAATCAAGGTAACCAATAAAATTCACAGTGGCATCAATGGCTCTTTATGTTTGGAAATGGAATTGAATATTTTTTGCTGTGGAAAAATATTCATTTTACCTTGAGGAAAATATCTCTCAAATTTAGAGAAGGCTAGCTGATACCATTGGGTACTCAGGGATGGAGGAGGGAGTTGTTTTGTGAGTGACTAACATGAGATTGTTTCAGTGTTAGTTTTGCCTGTCCTACTAATGGAGATTTTATACGCTTAGGGGCCTTCAAGTTACCAGCTACGTGTATGGCCCTTGTCCCTTTTAACTAATGAAATCTAATATGAAGACACTGTTGTATGCAGTGTTGTTTTAGCTGTGTCAGTTCCAGGATATTACAGAGACAAGATGAGTGAAGTAATATCTTTCGTTGGGTCTGTTGGTGAGAGAGACAAGCTTTGAAGATTACACATAGCTCTTCTTCAGTCTGGTAAATGTACTCAGAGGCTAAGTCTACACTAACCAGAGTAAGTCAAATGCAGATATACAATTCTAGCTATAGTAATTGGGTAGCTAGAATCAATGTATGTGCACTCGAGTTACTTGAGTGTCTTTACTGAAGAAGGTTGATGAGAGGGTTTCTCTTGTCGACCTCCCTTACTCCTTGCATCAAACAAATGCTATGTCTACACCACAGAGATCTTCCAAAAGAAGCCCTTCTAGAAGATCTCTTTCAAAAGAATTTCTTTCAAAACAGTGCATGCACACAGCCCTCGCGCTTTCAAAAGAACGAGTCGGGGTTGAAAAATCAGATCCCGTGAGGACTGCTCTTTTGAAAAAAAGGGACCGCGGAGCAAGTACTCATGTTTTCTTTCAAAAGAAGCTTTCAAAAGAAGGTGTTCTTCCTGACATGGGTGTGGAAGTGCACTTTTCAAACAAGTGCCACATCCTTTCGATTTACTTTCAAAAGACCACTTTTTGCATACAGATGTTCCTCAGGATCTTTTGAAAGAGCCCCCTTCTTTTGAAAAATCTTTCAAAAGAACTTGCTAGTGTAGATGCAGCCAGGGAGTACAGGGGATGACTGTGAACCCTGAGAGGTCGACTTCAGGCTTCCCTACCAAACGCACAAAATAGAACCCTGGAAGATGGGCCCTAAATGGTTCGATCTTCCAGGGTAGCGTAGACATAGCCAGAGTGTAACAGCTAAATACAAGGTACACCAGATTAACATCAGTAGTTAACATGTATATCAATGGTCTCTTCAAGGTGAAATAGCAGTTTACATCCTTCCAGTCTTAAGGATAAAAGGGGCTGGGAGAAAGCAGCTGGGGAGGTTGTCAGTGGATTATTGATCTCTGTACTAAGCCCTAAAACCAGTATCTGTGTTAAGTCCTTAATTTTTAGTGTACAGAGGGATAACAGATATAAGTTCTCCAGCTTGTTTTTTGTGATTGTTGTGCATCCTTTGAGAATGAGGACTGACAGCTCAGACATAGAGTGATTGCTTTGTGAAAAGTGGTCAGCCACAGGTAATGTGATATTTTTGTCTTTTGACATTCTCCTGTGTGAGCTCATTCAAGATCACAGTGATTGTCTGGTTTGCTATTGGAGCATTTAGTGCACTGGATGACATACACTACATGTTGTGATAGGCATTTGTGTGGCCTATGGATCTTGAAAGAAGTGGTATTGATCATTGTACTAGTGGAGATAGTGTAATATAGGAGGTTTATCCAGGCACAGCTGAGAGAGCCAAACCAGGGCAACTTGCTTAAAGCAGGGTTATGTACAGCCCTAGACCATGGGTCCTCCTCTATAAGGCACAACAAACCAGTCACAAAGAGCAGACCAATTGCCACTCTGGCCAGCAAGAAGTCACACAAACAACTCACTCAGACACTCCAGATTCCTTTGTGCCACAACCAGTAACCCTCCTTACGCAGATGAGAGGATACGAAATTCAATGTCACCAAATCCACACAGGTTCTTCCAGTCCTAAAGGACCAGCCACAATCCCAGGTCAATATCTACTTCAGATCTTAGCCAAAACAGCACACTGTGTTAATCCTTTACAGTCTAAAATCTAAAGGTTTATTAATAAAAAGAAAGAAAGAATAGGGTGAATGTAAAAATTGTTAAAGCAATTAATTTACATGCAGCAAGCACAAAGTTCTTGATTCAGGCTGCAGCAGATGAAATAGGCTGCTCTTTTAAAAGTGTCCAGAGTACGGCCTTTGTTCGGATGGGCCATCAATTGTTCCAGGCTCAGTTCATAGCTGAGGTGTTCCTGAAGTGATGAACTGGATTTAAGACTGAAGACAAAATGGAGGAACCTCAGGGTCCCCTTTATACTATTGCTTATGTGGAGAGAAAGTTATTGCTCCTCCCTGTGTATGAAAATGAAGCCTATCCATGAGCAAGTCACCTGTCTATGTTCTTTTTTGGGTATTCTACCATTGGCAGTCTCCCAGGCTGCACATCCTCAGCCAAATTTCTCAGATGTGGATTGGAGTCAAGTGCTCCTTTGCCTGGATAGGAACTGTTTTACAATAGGTTGCCATGATCTCACAGAAACTACAATTTCAACTACAAGCACAGAGGCAATACTTATAACTCCACATATAAAAATGATACAAACATATAAGCAGCATGAACAGATTCAGTGAATTACTAGCTTTCATTAGACAGCTCACTTGACCCACCTGGTGCAAGATTTGGTGCAAGCCTAGGGCAGTGGTTACAATACTGGTTCTCATCTACATTCTAAAATCCTATAACATCACAGATGGGTTTGCATGTTTTGCATCTGTTGTTCTGGCAAAGTCTGGTGACCTTTTGAGTTGATGTATCGTAGTCCAAGGGGAGCTTGTTTTGGATGATGAGCTTGGAGGTGTTGGGGGTTGTTTGAAGGCCAGAAGAGGGGGGTTCATGAAAGATTACTTTCATGATGGGGTTCCAGTGGGGTTTGGGTTGTACCTGTTTGATGATGACTGGATTCCAGTGTGGGCTAGTAGGTTCAGCCAGGGGTGAGGTGAGGATTATTTCTGCATTGAAGCAGGTTCTCTTGGGGGATTCGGATGGTTCATACCATAGTGTAATCTGCTTCTGAGATAGTATGTCCTTATTTGGTAAAGTAGGCCTTGAGTGTATTAAGATCTGTATCTTTGACTTTCTCCTCCAAAGATATTCTGTGATATCTAAATGCCTGGCTATAGATAACAGATTTCTTGGTGTAGTGATCCAGGGGTTTCTTGTATGTAATTCCATTGCTGATGTTGATTGTGGTGTCCACAAAGTAGATGCTGGTGTCTGAGTGTTCCAGGGACAGCTGAAAGTATGGGTGGTGGATGTGGAGATATCGTAGAAATCTGTGAGGGAAGAGAGTTCAAGCCATTTGTCCAGAAGCCAAAACTATCATTCATGTATCTCAGGTGCACCATTATTTTCATGGTGTATTTATCCAGAAATTCTTCTTTGAGGTGGCTCATGAAAAGGTTGACATATTGGGGAGCCACATTAATGCCCATGACTGTTTTCATGGTTTGGCTAAAAATAGTTATTGTTGAATGTAAAATTGTTATAGTTAAGGATAAAATGGATGAGTCTGGCAATATGATTGTTGGGAATATCTGAGGTTTATCCGGTGTCTTGTAAATGTCTGAGGCTGGCATCTATGCCATATTGTAAGGGATGATGGTGATTAAGGAGGTGACATCCATGGAGGAGAGGATGGTGTTCACAATGAGCTTGTTAGGGTTGCAGAGGTTGTGGATGTAGTGGGTTGCATCCTGGAAGAAGCTTACCCTTTGTGTAGTGAGTGGCTTGAGAGTGCTTTTCTGTGAGTCCTGATACTCTTCCACTAAGGCTGTGTCTACACTTGCATTCTTCTTTCGAAAGAGGCAAGCAAATGAGGGAATTTGAAAATGCAAATGGGGTGCAGATTTACATATCTGGCACCTCATTTGCATATTCTTCTTTCCAAAGAGCTTCTTTTGAAAGAAGAAAATCAGTGTAGATGTGGCTCTTTCAAAAGTAAACCCCATCTTTGAAAGAACCCTTCTTCCTATTTTTTTTAGAAAGAAGGGTTCTTTTGAAAATGGGATTTACTATTGAAAGAGCCACATCTACACTGATTTTCTTCTTTCCAAAGAAGCTCTTTGGAAAGAAGAATATGCAAATGAGGCACCAGATATGTAAATCTGCACCTCATTTGCATTTTCAATTTCTCTTATTTGCATGCATCTTTTGAAACAGGAATGCAAATGTAGACACAGCCTAAGAGTACCATGACTAGGTAGGATGTATCTGCTTGGGTTCTCGTGTTTGTGTATGGTAGGAAGCACATAAAAGATCCTTACAGTGGGTTTGTGAAGTATTTAGCAGCATTTATTGCTTTACATGTGTGCCCTGTGATCTTATTTACTATCACTATGCTTGACTGCCTGAGTTTAGCCCAAGCCCCAACTTCAAAGAGCTAATTATACAAGCATTTTGAATGCTAGCATAAGCCTCATGGAGGGCCAGTTCTAGACCATATGGCACCCTACTGAGGAGTGTCTTCAACATCCCCCTGCTATTTGTAGCCCATTTCATGATGGATAATATGGAAGGTTCCAGGAAACTCTTCAAAGGTCCAGAATATTTTAGGAAGTTAGGGAAAATTAATCCATATTTGGAATATCTGAAATACTTTATTGGAAGCATTCCATTTTCCCTGTTGTTGCTAACAACAAATACAGCACCCTGAGCATAGCATTCTCCAAGCCTGGCACCCTAGGCAGTTGTGTGGGTCACCTGCCCCTAAATCCAGCCTTGACACCACTGATAGTGATAACAGTGATCACTTATTGCTGAGTATGATCATCTTGCCTGGGAGTTGTGGGTCCTTAGGTGGCCAATAAGGTCTGTTCTTGAACCATAGGTTCTATCACAGTATAGCTGTTTCCATGTATGGCAGGGGGCTGTTGACCATGGCTGAAATCCAGTCTCCCCTTCCTCTTGCACCTCTTGTCCTCCTCAGCTTGTCAGCGGGCAAGTTCAAAATGCAGGGGACCTTCGTGTATTATTTCTCTCCATTTTGAGCAATCCTGGTGAGTGTCTCCCATGTGTTGATGTTATTATTGCACTGTTTTAAGTTATCCTTCAGCAAGTCCTTATAATGCTTCCGTTGTCCTCCTAGTCTACGGTACCCTTTTTTCAGCCGAGAGGACAGGATCTGTTTTGGGAGGCAATGGTCTGGCATCCACAAACATGATCAGCTCAATAGAATTGCTGATGGATGATCATTGCCTCAGTACTGGTGGTCTTTGCCTCTTCCAGAACACTAACATTGATGCATCTGTCTTCCCATTTGATCTTGCCTGGGCAGTATTTGTGATGCCTTTCAAGGACTTTCAAGTGATGTTTGTAACTTGTCCAGGTTTTAGATCCATAGAAAGATGTTGGGAGTATAATAGCTTGATGAACAAGAGGCCTAGTGTCTGTTCAAATGTGATCTTCCAAGACCCTGTGCCATAAATGAGAAAGGTTGTACTGGCACAGCTCAGATGGTGTTGGATGTCTGTATCAGTATTTGCCATGGATAAGAGATAACTTCCAAGGTAGAGGAAAAGGTTGACGTTATCCAGTACTTCTGCATTGATTTTAATAGATAGAACTTTAGTCTTCTTGATATTGAGCATGAGACCAACACATGTGTAAGAATCAGCAAACATATTTAGGATAGTATGAAGATCTGTCTCAGAGTGGGCAAAAACTGTGTTGTCATCTGCATACTGAAGTTCCATGACAGATGTGGTGGAAATCTTACTCTTAGCTTTCAGCATGCTAAGCCTGAACGGCTTTCCATCCATTCTATAAATGACTTCAAAGCCAGCTGGGAGTTCTCCAGCATTTAGGTAAAGAATGACAGCAATAAAAACCACAAATATGGTTGGGGTGATGATGCAGCTCTGTTTGATTCCTGTTTGTACTCTGAAAGATTCACTCTGGGAGCTAGTACTCCTCAAAACAGTTGCTTTCATGTTGTTGTGAAGCAACTTTAGGACACTGATGTATTTATCAGGACATTTGATCTTTGAAAGTACAGTCCAGAGAGCACAGCAATTCAGCTACTCAAGGGCTTTAGTTTAGGTCAATGAAAACCATATACAGTAGTTGATTTTGCTCCCAACACTTTTCCAAATTTGTTGAACCAGTCTGAGAAGCGTACTGCCATGAACTATGTAAACATGCCTGGAAAGGCTAGAGACCCAAAACCTAGGTGCCTCACAGAAAGAGAACAGAGATACCATTAGTCCTACAAGTGTGAGAGTCTGCAAAAATCCTAATTTATTAATTATTAGAACTACAAAGCTTATATTTTCTCCCAGGCATTCCTGGAAAAATATTCTTTGCAATAATTAGCATTGTCAGGATAATCCTTGAATGGATGCATTGGGGAGGATTGAATATTTTAGGTATTGGTCCTAACTAGTATGTTGTAGCATTATAATATGTTCTAGTATGCGGAGCTTCACTTTTAAATAAATCTGAGTAACTCACATAGAAGCATATAGTCTTAGAGTGGTAGCCATATTAGTCTGTAACTTCACAAACAACAAGCAGTCCAGTAGCACCTTGGCAATTAAATTTATTAGATCATAAGCTCTTATAGTAAGACCCACCTCCTCAGATGAATGCAGTGTTTATCTGAGGAAGTGGGTCTTACCCATGAAAGCTCATGTCCCAGTAAATTTGTTGGTCTTGAACAGGCTATCGAAACATATAATATTTAAAATAAAATTAACCTAATGTGAAAAATGTAGTATATGTATGCAAAAGAGCATTGCTTTGAGAGTGACAGCTGTGAAAATATATTTACACAGCTGTATGTGTGATCACTTCCACAAAAGTAATTAACTTATGTTTGCATTGCACTTGGAGCATATCAAATGCTATGTAGATGCTAGGCATTAGTATTATTATTAGTTATAAAGCCTCAAAAAAAATCCCAGATTATGGCAGCCTTGACTATTCATGTCAAATGCGAAACCAAAATCAACAGGACAATGTTTAATTGAATCACTATATAGCTATATTCAGGTATTTTCTTTGGTAGTCATTACTTAATTATTAGAAGCAAAACAATCCCATTTTCCAGTAATGAAACAGAGTTGTATTTTTAAATCTTCTTCTTCCTTCTCACAGTTCTTTCCCCCTTGGCAATAACACTCCTACTGATACTCTCTGGCAGTAGCAAAAAAATTGGCAAGGTCAGCTATATTTGTAAAAGAGCGCTATGCCAAAGCTAGCAATAGATCCATCCGGCTCCGTCAGTTCCATACCCCATCATCTTCTCACATGATTCTTTTCTTCAGTAGAGCAAAGATGGTAGAAAACAAAATCCAGAGATTCAGTGAGCCAATAGTGCAGGTCTTCTGATATAGCATAAAGCTCATTGTATATATGAGGGTTTCCAAATTGTCAAAGAACTGAAAATCACCATATGCCATTAGCCTCATTGACAATAACATGTTTCAGTTTGAATTTGGGAGGGTCTGAAAATACTTTGGACAGTCTAATTACAGTGTCAGGTTGGCAGACTGGACTATAAGTTGATCTCAACCCAATGAGATTCATTGAAGGCCTAAAATGATTCAGATAGGAAGGAATAATACAAAAGCACAAATATAAAATGGGAGGGAGTGGATATTAGCGAGTTGTAGTTTAACACAAAGAAGAATTGGGGTGTTATTGTAGAACCTAAACTAAATAGGAGTCAGCACCCATTGAAACACTGCAGGAAAACAAACTAAAAAGGCAGATACTCTGTTCCACCCAGTTCTGGTATCTGATGTACACAGGCAGGCTTCTGCACCTATGAAGAGTACCAGCACTTGTACACACTAAAGCTGTGTCTACATTTGCCCCCTCCTTTTGGAGGGGGACATGTTAATGAGGCAGTTCAGAAGATGCTAATGAGGCATTGACATGAATATGCAGGGCCTCATTAGCATAATGGTGTCTGCGTGCACTTCAAAAGTGCCGCTTTCGGAATGCACACTGCCCAGGTAGATGGGTCTTTCAAAAGGACCCCCCTGACTTTGAAAGGCCCTTCTTCCTAAAACCAAATAGGTGCTTTCAAAAGGCCCCATCTACATGGGTGGCTTGCATTCTGAAAGTAGCACACAGCCCCCACTCTTTTGAAAAAGTGGGCCAAGGATCAAAAAATCAGGTGCCGTGAGGACTGCTGTTTCCAAACAAGGGCCCTGAGGAACGTCTACACGTTTTCTTTTGAAAGATTTTGAAATAAGGTGCTCTTCCTGAAACAGGAGTGGAAAAGCGCTTTCGAAAGGAGCGACACCTTCTTTTGGTTTACTTTTGAAAGAACAATTTTTGCATGTAGATGCTCTGGGGAACTTTAAAAAGAACTTGCTAGTGTAGACGCAGCCTGAAAGGGCTTGTATCCGTTACACAGTGGATTGATACTGCAGCAGTCCATCCACAGGCCTTTGATTTATTACATCTGCTTAGGCATAATAAATCAATCTGAGTGCTCTCCTGTTGACACCAGTATTCCACCAGGATAGGAAGACTTTAGGAAGTAGCCCCCATGCACTGTGCACTGTTCAGATGGTGTCGCTATCTTGTCCTGTGTATTCCATCCTCTCTCTGACAGTATCCGATCACGGTCAGTGTGGACTGTAAACTCTTTAGGGTTAGGGACTGTGTCTTTGTTCACTGTGGGCACATCTGTAACACATAGGTGTGTGGGTTACACATCCACACAGGAATAAAAGACCCACAGCACTGCCACAGCTGGCCGAGGCCAGTCATATTTGTCTCGCTGGACTTGGGCTACAGCACAGGGCTAAAAATTGCAGAATAAATGTTTGGGCTCAGGATGGAGTCCAGACTTTGTGTCACTTCCCTGTTGATATCTGCAAAGACAGAGCATGGAGGTGCTACTAAAAGTCACTTCAAATTAATATTCCTTAACATTGATTGTCCTGATGCTGAGAACAGTTATTCAGGAGAGTAAACTCACTCATGCAAGTAGTTACATTATCAGGCTCCTGTTGGCAGGGTTAAGCCCCAAATTATGACGCATAATATAATCTATTAGTACTAACTAGCATCTGCATATTATAAGCATTAATTTCCTTGTCCTGACATTGGTGTGGAAAGCAAAGCACATTAGCGGGACTAATATTTATGGCAGCAGACACATTAAACAGGACAAATGGTTAAAGCAGCAACCAGTTTAAAAGAATGTTTACAGGACAGTGCACACTAATAGTTTCTCATCTGTTTTATGTGGATGGGAACTGCAGGCCAGGGAAGGGTCAGCTAGGAGTATAACATTTTAGCAGACATCAATTTCTAGTCAACCAAGTAAAGTTTCTGATGTTATCACTCTGAATGTCTAGTTCAGTCACTGGAACATCTGTTCTTATAACAGCCTAGCATGAACTGGCCCATAAATTCCAAGCAAGCCTTCTGAAGTGCACTTTACATAGACTTACTTGCAGACCGAGACACTTATACTAAAACAACTGTGCTAATCCATGTTAAAGATGCAATGGTAAATGGGCGCTGATTTTGTGTCCATCTAACTCTATGGCAACCTTTCCTCCTTCCCTACCCTAGCTGACTTCAACAGGAGCAGGATAGAGCTCTAGTGCAGCAACTGTATATATCATGTAATGCTATTTCTCGTAGGGAACCATCAATACAGGTCCAGCATTATACTGAGTGTGTCATGAAGGAGTTTTGTGTGTGGTGTCATTATTCAATGTCAGTGGCATTTGATTTTGGAATATGAACACGTAAGTGACTAAGCAACATAGAAGCATTAGAATGGCCATACTGGGTCAGATCAATAGTCCGTATAGCCCAGTTCTCTGTCGTGTGACAGTGAACAATGCCAGATGCTTCAGAGGGAACAAAAAGAACAGAGCAATGTGTCAGTGATCTCTTTCCTGTTGCCCACTCCCAGCTTCTGGCAGCTGGAGGTTTAGGAAAACCCAAAGCATGAGTTGCCTCTTTCACCATCTTGGTCCCTGATGGACCCATCCTAATTTTTTAAAACCCAGAGAGAGAGAGAGAGAGAGAGAGAGAGACTGTCATAACCCAAGGCAACAAGTTTCATAGGTTGATTGACAGTGCAGTTTGTTAAGAGCTACTTATGTTTGCTTTAAACCTCTTCCCTATTAATTTCATTGGGTGACCCCTGGTTCTTGTGTTGTGTGAAGGAGTAAATAACACTTCCTCAATCACTTTCCTCTACACCATTCATGACTTTCTAGACCTCTATCATATCCTCCCTTAGTAGTTTCTTTTCTGTTCCATGCCCCTAGTAATTTTTGTTGCTCTTCTCTGTACTTTTTCCAGTGCTAAAATATCTTCTTTGAGATGGGGTGACTAGAATGGCAGTTATATATTCAAAGTATGGGCGTACTTTTATGTTCTAGACACAGAGAGAGATAGTAGATAGATAGTGACATTGTATTATTTTATATTTGATTAGCTATTCTTTTCCTAATGATTTCTAACATTCTGTTAGCTTCTTATTTTTTTTTCTTTTATTTAAAGCTGCCATTGTACATTAAAATGCTCAGGAAGACCCCCTGGGGCCTGCATTTCTACACGCCATTTTGGAGTCCAGAAGAGCATCTTCCGGACACCAAATCATGTGACCTTATGCTAATTAAGCACTGGGAATTTACATACATGTCTGATTAGCATATTTCAGGCTGTTTATTAGTAGAAACAGCCAGAGTGTCTACACACAAAGGCCGTTTCTACACATGCCACTATCTCTGAAATTTTCAGGAAGAAGGGGCCTCCAGAAGGAGGACTTCCTTCTGGAAGACCCCCCTGGCGGCCATGCTTCTACACACTATTTTGAAGTCCGGAAAAGCTTCTTCCAGACTCCAAATCATGTGACCCTATGTTAATGAGGCACCAGGAATTTGCATCTGCACATCATTAGCATCTTTCGGGCCATTTGTTAGCATGCTACTTTTGGAGAAAGTGGCATGTGTAGAAATGGCCAAAAAGTGTCTTTTCAAAAGTAAATTGAAAGAACGTGGTACTCCTTTGGAAATTGATCTTCCTTTTTTGCATAAGGAAGAGTGCACCCTTTCGACAGCTTCTTTCGGAAGAAAACGTGTATAAATGCTCTGCAGGCCCTTTTTTTCAAATGAGCAGTCCTCGTGGGGCCTGATTTTTTTGATCCATGGGCCATTCTTCCAAAAGAGTGGGAGCTGTGTGGATGCTCTCCTTTGAAAGAGCAGATCACTCTTTTGATCCACTTTTTTGTGTGTGGACGCACTCTTTTGAAATAAGTTCTTTCTAAAGAGATCTTTGGGAAGAGCGTCTTTCAAAAGACCTCTGTAGTGTAGACATAGCTTACACGTATTATCATAGCATCAATTGGCCTGGCTAGAAATGCTCAATGAAAAAAGTAAAGACTGGATCCTGCAAGCTGGAAATTGTCACCTCTGAGGTGCAGATCTTCCGCTAGTTCCTGCTTAATTCCATATGTGATAAGGGCACACAACACCTTACAAGAACTTACATCCTCAGATGATCCAGACCCAGGTACTGCCTAAACTCTATTGAGATATATGCAGAGTGCTGGATCCTCTCTATATGTTTAGAATCATCTGTAGTGGGAGACAACTGCAAAAAATATTTTAAGTTGGATGAAGTCACAATACTATTGGATGAAAGTCACAATACTATTTATGATGAAATGCAATCTAGAATACTCAAGGAGCTGAGAGAGGAGGTATCTCACCCTTGAGCTATGATCTTTGAAAAGTCCTGAAAGGCAGGAGAGATTCCGGAAGTCTGGAAAAGGGCAAATATAGTGCCCATCTCTAGAAAAGGAAATAAGAACAACCCAGGAAATGACAGACCAGTCAGTTTAACTTCCGTGCTGGGAAAGCTAATGGAGCATGTAATTAAGGACTTCATCTGCCAAAAACAGGGATAAAAAAATAAGGTGATAGGTAACAGCCAGCATGGATTTGTAAAGAGGAAATCATGTCAAACCAATCTGACAGCTTTCTTTGACAGAATAGTAAGTCTTGTGCGTAGGGGAGAAGTGGTGGACATGGTATATCTAGACTTTAGTAAGGCATTTGGTACAGTCTCACATGATTTTCTTATCAATAAATTAGGCAGATACAACTTAGATGGGGCTACTATAAGATGGGTTCATAAGTGGCTGGATAGCCATTCTCAGGCTGGATCTACACGTTCATAGCAGTGCCTCATTAGCATCTTTCGAACCCGCTCATTAACATGCCCCTTCTGAAAGGGAGGGGCTTGTGTAGACACAGGGTCAGACAGTAGTTATTAATGGTTCACAATCATGCTGGAAGGATATAACAAGTAGGGCTCTTCAAAAGTCTGTTTTGGGACCAGTTCTATTCAATATCTTCATCAACGATTGAGATATTGGCATACAGAGTACGCTTATTAAGTTTGCAGATGATACCAAGCTGGGGGAGATTGCAGCTGCTTTGGAGGATAGGGTCAGAATTCAAAATGATATGGACAAACTAGAGAAATGGTAAATAGGATGAAATTTAATAGGGGCAAATGCAAAGTACTCCACTTAGGAAGGCGCAATCAGTTTCATACATACAGAATGA
Source organism: Carettochelys insculpta (assembly GCF_033958435.1). Classification (NCBI taxonomy): domain Eukaryota; kingdom Metazoa; phylum Chordata; order Testudines; family Carettochelyidae; genus Carettochelys; species Carettochelys insculpta. The sequence goes on along the minus strand of NC_134138.1, from coordinate 36,868,680 downwards.
GAAGCGACTGTCTAGGAAGGAGTGCTACAGAAACAGATCTAGGGGTCATAGTGACCACAAGCTAAATATGAATCAACAGTGTGATGTTGCAAAAAAAGCAATCATGAATATAGGATGCATTAACAGGAGTGTCGTGAGCAAGACACAAGAAGTCATTCTTCCACTCTACTCAGCACTGATTAGGCCTCAGTTTGAGTATTGTGTCCACTTCTGGGCACCACATTTCAAGAAAGATATGGAGGAACTGGAGAAGGTCCAGAGAAGAGAAATAAGAATGATTAAAGGTCTAGAGAACATGAGCTATGTGGGAAGACTGAAAGAACTGGGCTTGTTTAGCTTAGAAAAGACTTACAAGGAACATGATAGCAGTTTTCAAATATCTAAAGGAGAGTTACGAAAAGGAGAGAGAAAAATTGTTCTCCTTGGCCTCTGAGGATAGGACAAGGAGCAATGAGCTTAAACTGCAGCAAGAGAGGTTTAGGTTGGAAATTAGGAAAAAATTCCTAATTATCAAGGTGGTTACACACTGGAATAAATTGCCTAGGGAGGTTGTAGAATCTCCATCACTGGAGATATTTAAGAGCAGGTTAGACAGACATCTATCAGGGGTGGTCTAGATGGTGCTTGGTCCTGCCATGAGAGGAGGGGACTGGGCTTGATGATGTCTCAAGGTCCCTTCCAGTTCTAGTGTTCTATAATTCTATGGTTATTGTAACACTTATGCCATGTCTACACTAATACAGGACATTGAATTAAGATACACCACTCTAATTATGTCACTGGAGTCAACGTACCTTAATTTAGGCTTCTGCACTGTGGGAGGTCAATGGGAGAAAATGCTCCTGTTGACTTCACTTACTCCTAATGAAGGGCAGGAGTTCCAGGGCTGCTAGGGACCCCCAGTGAGTTCAGTTTAGCCTGTCCCTACCAGTCCTGCCAAATCAAACTCCGGAAGATCAACAGTGGTAGTGTCGATCTCCCCTATAATGAAGACATACCCTTACAAATAATAATGCTTGAACTTTTGTACTATTTTTAACCTGTTCACCTCAATGCATCTTACCAACCTGGTTACATGCATTCTGCTCTCACTTTACAGATAAAATCACTGAGGCACAAAGAGATTGAGCAACTTGCCAAAAGTCACAGATCAAGACAAGGACAGAAAGTATCAGTATTTCCCATTCAGAATAGGATCTTTTTCATAATCAATGATCCTGCTAACCTGTCTAATACTTGGCCCCTGGGGTTGTCATTTAATTAATAAAAATTAATGCTGTCTCTCACTCACAAGCACAAAATACTGCTGAGATCAAGGAGGTGAATCTGTTAAAGTAAACAATGTGTTGCATATTGTAAGTATGAGAGGCCCAGGCACCACATTTATATAAGAGATTGTGACTGGTGTAGGGGAAAAAAAATAAGAAAGCGTTACTTCTTCTCAAAACTCAAGTACTAGGGGTCACACAATGAAATTAATAGGTAGTAGGTTTCAAACAAACAAAAGGAAGTATTTTTTCACACAATGCACAGGCAACCTGTGGGACTCTTTGCCACAGGATGTTAGAATCATAGGATCATGGAATCACAGAGCTGAAAGGGACCTCAAGAGGTCATCGAGTCCAGTCCACTGCTCCAAGTAGGATCAGCCCCAACCAAGTCATCCCAGCCATGACTTTGTCAAGACAGGACTTAAAAACCTCGAGAGATGGTGATTCCACCACTTCCCTAGGCAACACATTCTAGTGCTTCACTGCCCTCCTGGTGAAGTAGTTTTTCCTAATATCCAGCTTAGTCACCTCCTTCTGAAACTTCAGACCATAACCCCTTGTTCTGCTGTCTGTGAACGCTGAGAACAGTTTCTCTCCATCCTATTTAGAACACCCCTTCAGGAAGCTGAAAGCTGCTATTAAATCACCCCTCAGTCTTCCCTTCTGCAAACTAAATAAGCTAAAATCCCTCAGCCTCTCCTCATGGGTCATGTGCTCCAACCCCTTAATCATTTTCTTTGCCCTCTTCTGAACCTGCTCCAGCACATCCACATCCTTTCTATACTGAGGGGCCCAAAACTGGACACAATACTCCAGGTGTGGCCTCACCAGTGATGAATAGACAGGAACACCAATCGCTCTAGATCTGCTTGAAATGCTCATCCTAATGCACCTCAGAATGCCATTGGCCTTCTTGGCTACAAGGGCACACTGTTTACTCATATCCAGCCTTTCATCCACTATAATTCCTATGTCCCTTTCTGCTGTACTGCTGCTTAGCCAATCGGTCTCCAGCCTCTAAAAATGCTTGGAATTCTTCTATTGGAAGTGCAGAACTCTGCACTTCTCCTTGTTGAGCCACATCAGATTTCTTTTGGCCCAATCCTCCAATTTATCCAGGTCACTCTGGATTCTATCTCTACCCTCCAATGTGTCTATCACTCCTGCTAGCTTGGTGTCATCAAACTTGCTGAGGGTGCAATCCAGGTCATTAATAAAGATGTTGAACAATGCCAGCCCCACAATCAAGCTTTTGGCACTCCATTTGAAACGGACCGCCATCCGAATATCGAGCCATTGACCACTACCTGTCACGCCCGACCATCAAGCCAGCTTTCTATCCATCCTATAGTCCATGTATCTAATCCATACTTCCTTAACTTATGGGCAAGAATGTTGTGGGAGACTGTATCAAAAGCTGTAGTGAAACTGAGGTATATCACAACCACTGACATCCCCATGTCCACCGAGCCAGTTCCTCATCACAGAAGCAAATCAGATTGGTCAGGCAGGACTTGCCCTTGGTGAATCCTTGTTGACTACTTTTGATCACTTTCTCCTCTTCCAAGTGCTCCAAAATGGATTCTTTGAGGATCCCTTCCATTATTTTCCCAGGCACTGAGGTAAGGCTGACCGGTCTATAGTTCTCTGGAGTGTCCTTCTTTCCTATTTTAAAGATGGGCACTACATTTGCCTTTTTCCAATCATCCAGAATCTCTCCCGGTCTTGAAGAGTCTTCAAAGATAATGGCCAAAGCCTTGGCAATGACATCTGCCAATTCTCTCAGTACCCTTGGGTGCATTAAATACAGACCCATGGATTTGTATACATCTGCTTTTTCTAAGTAGCTCTTAACTCATTACTTCCCCACCGAGGGCTGCCCTTCACCTTCCCATACAGCATTGTCTAGCACCGTAGTGTGGGAGCTGTCCTTTTCTGTGAAGAATGAGACAAAAAAGCATTGAGTACTTCAGCTTTTCCGACATCATCTGTCTCTACTTTTCCTCTCTCCTCCAGTAACGGCCCCACACCTTCCCTGATAACACTCTTATTATTAACATGCCTGTAGTAACGCTTCTTGTTACCTTTCAAATCCTTGCCAGCTTCAGCTCCAATTGTGCCTTTGCTGTCTTGATTACTGCCTAGCATTTTCCAGCCACGTGGCATTTTCCAGCCATATATTTATACTCCTGCTTAGTCATCTGTCCAAGTTTCCAGTTCTTATATGCATCCTTTTTGAGTTTATGCTGACCAAGGATTTCCTGTTGTGAAGGCCAAGACTATAAAAAGATTCAAAAACACATAAACTAATTCTTGGAGGACAGGTCCATCAATGTCTACTAGCCATGATGGGCAGGGATGGTGTCCCTAGCCTGCTTGTCAGAAGATGAAAATATGTGACAGGGACTGGCTTGATTATTACCTGTTCTGATTGTTCCCTCTGTTGCACCTGGTATTGGCTATTCTTGGAAAATATGATACTGGGCTGGAAGGACATTTGATCTGACCCAGTATGGCCATCCTTATGTTCTTATAAGCTTCTGAACCTGATGGTTGAAAAGAAATAAACTACCCCCTTTTGCATCGACAAATGACAAGAATTAAAATGACAATAAAACAAGTAAAGAATGGGTCACTACGTACTCTCAACGTATATGTATATGCTATCTAAGATAGAACTAATATGCAGCATTTTTCTCTTCAATTATCTCTGTGTTTTGATTTCTCCTGATCCAGCTGGCGTCTTCCAGCTAGCTCCTGCTACGTTGCCAAATAAAAATGGAATCAGTCAGAGACATTCAGCAATATGAAGGGAAGCAAGTCTACTTGGGGCTGACTGTTTTGCAATTAAACATCCTCAGCTCACCTGTGTCACCTGACTTGGGCCTGTGTCAGATTTGTCAGGTGTGCCAGATTATGGGCCCTCAGGAAAAAGGGTCCCAGAGCTCAGGTTCCAACCTGAGCCGAGACAAATACAGCGCATTTACACAGCCCTTAAGACTGAGTCCCATGAGCCAAATGTAGCTGACGTGGGCCAGCCATAGGTGTAATGGCAGTGTAGACATACCCTGGATAACTTGCTTTCCTTCATTGTGCTGAATAAATCTGTTTGAGTGTTGCAGGATTTGCAGCTGTGAGGGGCAGATGTAGGATGGTGAAAGTGATTTCTGTTGAACACTGTGGCTAAGATTTACTGAAATAGATGTCAGCAGTTAGGCTCCTAAATCCATATTTAAATACACTTGTACCTCCTTAATCTGGGTGTCAGTGATCCAGGAATACCTGTGGTTCAGACCCCTCATGGCTGGAGTACCAGCACTGTCTCCCTAAGCCTTGCAAGCTGGATCCAGACAAGCTGCAGATTGGATGCAGCCTGAGGGATCTACCTGGCAGAGGGAGAAGGAAATGGCTCTGGGTATGGCTGTTCCCCCCTCACCACTGGTTGGGAGTAGGGCAGGGCAGTGAAGCACTTGTCTGGATGCTTTCTGTCATGGCCAATGGGAGCAGTCTGTAGTCACAACCCCATAGCTAATGTTGAATTCTATTTTGGCATGTCAAGCGGGAATTCAGCCTCCTTGCTTTGTAGGAAAGATAGAGGATGTCTGCCCCATCAGCACAGAATATTCTCCTTGAGTACAAATGACTTTACTGAGATATGACAAATAAATCTGTTCAATACGTTGTAATTTTAAAATAATTAAAAACGATCCTTTAGGAAATGTAACATATAAGTATTTTGTTCCAAATAACCTTAATAGAATAACACAGACACTTCAAACGTTCTCCATCATTAAAATTAATAGAAATCCTGTGCCTAGGCCATATTTTAAATAAATTAGGTTTCAATTAAACCATTATTAATGATTTTCATATATAATGGTTTAGAATAGATTAGAGAAAGAAAAACTGCATCATATTAATTAAGAGTTATCTCAAGTAACTCTTAAGTGGGGGCAACTGTAACATCATAGACGACTCAACAATCACCGCAGCTTCCCCTTTCTTCCATTTAGTGCGCGCACACGCATGCATGTGTGTGTGTGTGTGTGCGTGTGCATACACACATGTACATATGTGCAAATGAGGACAGTTGTAAAATGCAATATTTTATATACAGCTGTCTTAATTTCCCCTCTAGACTAGCTTGGCTTTGTAAACAACATGGCCTTCTACAGTTATGGTATTGTGTTGGATTTTGTTTGTTTGTTTGTATTTAGTACAAGAAAGCTGTCTTTAAATGATTCCAAATTATTATTCACATTTTTCTCATTAAATTCTTCCTCCCTGCTGATTTGACTCATAATTGTTTCTGTTCTTATTAACTTGGCCATATTAAGGCACCATATATTACTGGTATGGACTTTTATTCTGCTTGAACATTGTAAATGTGATCAAGACATGATCACTCATATCTAAAACAATGAGTGTGGTAACACCTGAAAGACTAGCAATTTTATGATGGCATAAGATTTTGTGAGTTGCACGTCACTTCATCAGAAGCATGAAGTGAAAGGAAAAACAATGGAGAGTAAGGATACAGGGATGGGAGTATAAAACAGAGCTCATTTGGGGTGGAGGTCACCTTTTCGCCAAATTCACCCTGACTGAATTAGCTCTGACATAACACTCCCATCTCTGTATCCCTACTATTCGTTTCCTTTCCTTTCTCTTTGTGCATCTGAAGAAGTGACTTGTTAGTCTTTAAGATGTCCCAGACTCCTCGTTTGTGCTGAAATAGACTAAGATGGCTACCTCTGAAACTTATACAGGCTACGATTAACTTTTAGTTCTCTAATCACTTCCTCTTGATCTGTTGGGACACAGCCTGATATAAAAGTCCCCCTCTCGGCCACAACCCTTTTTGAGTCAGGAAACTGTCATCAGTAATCATGGGAAATTCCAAAGATGTTTTAGTTCTGGCATGAGCAGACCCTCAGCAAATTTCATTCACCTGGAAGTTCCCCATAATCACAATAGATTTTTTTCTCCTAATCATTCCATACAAATGCATAAGGAGGTAGTCATCTTGTTTCCTGGTATGATTTGGTGGTCTGCAGCAGACCCCAGCTAATACCCTATCCTCTGCTGTATCTGGTAAGAAGCTGATCCATAAATTTTCAAGATAATTTTCTTCTGTGTTATCAATGAGTCAGAAACATAGTATCATTTTTGATGTAGATCATCACACCCCTTCTTCTTTTGCTGACTCAGCCCTTTCTAAATAGGTTATAATGATTTTAGGTTAAAATTATTTTAACATTCCTATAGCCCAAATCAGTAATACCAACTAGATCCAGGTTGTGCTTGTAATGCGCAATTCCAATTCCTCTTGTTCATTGGTGTATAGGTAATTCAAGATTTCCTTCCCTTCATATTAATTGGTTTCTGGATTAAAGTTGTTACAGACTTGCCATCCCCTGGGCAAGTTGAGGAGATGGCTGGCTCTGTGCTCCCATAAGGGGTGGGACCCGGGCAGCCAGCCCTAAATGCCACCAGGGGTGCGCCAAGCTGCAGCCACCCATCGAGACAGACCTGAGAGCTGCCCAGAGAATGCCATTCTGCCTCTCCCCACAGCACACTGTGCAGCGCTCTGGTGGTGATTTAAATGGCCTGGGTAGCAAGCAGCCAGGAGCCCCAGGCCGTTTTGAATTACCAGGCCCCAGGGCAACTATCCTTTGCCCCTCTCCCTGTCAGTGGTCCTGATGGTTGGCGATCAGTGCTTGGAAAGTTCCTCCAAGCATTACGGACTCCATTGTGCAGTGACCGAGGCAGATGGGCATCTATGCTGCATTGTCATAGCTCCATTGACACCAACCAACAGAGCGCTGAGAAATTAGAGCCACTGAGGGTTTGCCCCCTCAGGCTCTGTGCCTGGAAAACTGTTGGAAGATTGCAGGGGAAGCATTTAAAGACCTGAGACATTATAATTTGGGGATTGGCCTACCTCCACCTCCTTCTATAACATTAACACCCCTAACATAACCCTCTAGCCCAGTAAGTCAGTTCCAAATTAAGGGTTATAGGGAAGAGTATCTTTCAGTTCCTGCAGCTGCAAATGTAGCTTTACTGGTTTGGTGTTCTCTGGGTGCTTTGCACTGCTCTAGAGTATTCAGGAATATGCACAGGAAATTAAGCTTGACTGATTTTTGGATTTTTGTCAGCCCTTCATGGCCTTGGGCCAATGGAGTTCATGGTCCTCATTGCAGATGCTGGGCCAGAACTGCAGCCAACTCCTGCTGCCACCTTGGGGCAAGTGGAGTTCACTATCCCTGTTGCAAGCCCAGAGCTGAAGGAGCTTTCTGCTCCCACTAAGTCCCTGGGGCTGAAAGAGTTTGATGTCCCCACTCAGAGCCAGAGGGCCTCTCTCCCCTGCTACACACCCCAAGTGAAATTTTAAAACATGGTTTAAGGTAGGTATTAAATATCTTTCTAGCAGCAAAAATATTACACCATTTTGGGCTTCTCAGCCATTTTAAAGTATTACAACAAACAAATACACAGAAATGACCCAAAGACCCAAAATTACATTACAATGGAGTGAAGGTTGAGAGTACTTTATCAGATAATTAAGTGTAAAAAAATTACAGCGTTATTGTACTTATATTCGAATATTGTACTGCAAGCCCAAGAACTTCAGGGTTAAGGTTATGATTAAAGGAAATCCAGATATGCTACAGTATGGAAATACATAATACAGGTTTCTCAATAACCTTGACCCTGTCCTGTAGTAAAGCATTGTCCTGCTAAACCCAGGGTTGTGAGCTCAATCCTTGAGGAGGCCATTTAGGGACTGGGGCAAATAGATGTCAGGGATGGTGCTTAGTCCTGCCAAGAGGGCAGGGGACTGGACTAGATGACCTCCTGAGGTCCCTTCCAGTTCTAAGAGATGTGTATCTCCAACTGCATGAAAGGGAAAAGGAATTCCTAAGGTCTTTGAAAGCCAGTGTAGTCTAAGGGCACATCTATAGTTACCAGAATATGGATGCACTGTGATCGATCTTCTGGAGTTTGATTTTGTGTATCTGGTGAAGCTGCAGGAAAATCAACATCTCTGGGCTTGGCCATCGACTCCTGTACTCCACACTGTTGTGTGGAGTAAGAGACATTAATGTGAGACTAAAGAGTCTTGTACTACACTAGGGAAGAAAGTTGATTCTGTTACATTGATTCTAGGTATGCAAATGCAGTAGCTAGAATTGCATATCTGAAATTGACTGTAATGCCTAATGTAGACCTAGCTTAATTTGTGACCATATGTACTAAAATACCAGTATTGGGCAGAGTGGCAGTGCAAGATAGTTCTAACTAGACATTACAAATTCTGAAGCTGGTAAGACACCACGCACCACTGAAATACAGACCCCTGTGAGGTGAGATTCAGCAACACTACACAGCAGTTTAGGGAGAAAGAAACATACTGAACCTAGCTGAAATTGTAGAAGGACTCTAAATAGGCAGGTGTGAATAAACTGAATACAAATTTGGCAAGGATGCCCCTAAGCTTACAAAAATGTATTTTTTAATAGTAGAAATTATTTTATAATGTCCCTTTACTTTACGACAGCTAAAGGAGTCTTCCTCAAACTGGATTATAATTTGATTTGTCAAGGTTTAAATTATAAATATTGGAGAAGTTTTTATCTCAATTTTGTGATATTGTAAGGTGTTGAACTATGGATTTAAAATCAATTCATTCTATAAAACAAATTCCATTTAAATATTTTGTTTTCCGCTGAAAGCTTTAAAACAACAGTGGCATAAATGATTGAACTTTATTATTATTCTTATAGCAGCAACAGGCAATATTGTCAGGGCCTGAGGTAATAATACAAATCTTATTTAGAACTTATTTTGGATTTCTAGTAATATACTTGATTCCTGAAGTAACATATCCTGAACCAAGGAGAGCACCGCAGTGAAAATGCTTCCCTAAATGGGGACATTGTGATCTGGGTCATCTGCTGACACGAAATCTGAACACCCAGCCACTTTGCTCTGAATATCAAGCCAGGCTCGTAGCAATATCATATTCATGAATAGGTCAAGGAAGGTCTACAGTAAGTGCTTAGCCTTTTCATCTTCACCTCTGTCTCTCACCTTTGCTAGCTGTCCACTCAGCTGTAAACACTTTGGAATATGGAACTTTTTATAGTTTATTTCAACCCTAGAAGTGTGATGTCTGATGCAGTTTCCCCCCACCCCAGTTTAAAAGCTGTGTTGAAACTGAGAAACTGTAAAACTAAAAAGGCATTTTCTTATTCCTGCTCCACAAATGGATAAAGGCTGCCCCCTGATGGACCTTTTGCAAGTAAAACCTGAATTATGTGGAGGGAAGCTGGTTGTTTTCCTTGTTGGCTACCTCTACACGATACCATCACTGGACCTAACCAGGTTAGTCACAGCATCACGGGCACATTCTCCTGTTCCTCAGCTAACATCATATATGCCATCATGTGCCAACAATGCCCAGATGCTTTGTATATTGGACAGACTTCAAACTCTCTTAGACAAAGAGTTAATGGACACAAAACAGACATAAAAACACTCCTGATCCACAAACCGGTCAGCCAACATTTTAATGGAGTGGGCCATTCTGTTAATGACTTACGACTTTGCATCTTACTTTGGAAAGAGTACTTTGGAAAGAGAGGCTGCTGAACTATCTTTTATATTCAAATCTGATACATTAACACATGGTTTGAACCCGGATGCGAACTTTCTGCATCATTATAGGGGCTCTTTTGCATACTTGGCTTAATCTATTCTTGCCCCCACATCCCCTGCTACTCTCTGATTTGCTCACCTTGATCATTGTTTTTTTCTGATTTGGTTCTCTATGCTTTAAATATTGAGTCTATTATGGTATGGCTGTGGTCTGAAGAAGTGGGTCTGTCCCACGAAAGCTCACCTAAGAAATTATTTTGTTAGTCTTTAAAGTGCTACTTTACTGCTTTCTTGTTTTGATAGTATATAGACTAGCACAGTCTTCTTTCTGTTACTATTCTACACGAGAGGGTTTTTCTGGTAAAACTGGGCTTTCGTCAGAAAAACACGCAGAGCATCTACACATAAAATGCACTTTGTTAGGAGTTTGCCAACAAAACCTGGAACATCCACCAGCAGCGGTATACTTCTCAGTCTCTGTTCTATGGCCCCTCTCATCTTGAAAGATGGTGGTTAGCAGCGGCAGTGAGAATCTATGGGCAGTGTTTGAGTCTGCAGCTTCTCTCATGGCTTATCCATCCAACATTGGATCTGTACAGTCAAGTGCACTAACTGCATGTCAGTCCATTTCCAAATTCTGGATTCTGAGAGTTTTTCCATCTCAGATGAACTTTTTCTGCATAGTTTGCACATATACTATTGTAGGATTATGTGCCCTGTCATAGCAATCATCGCTCGGTATTTCGATCTGATGATGTAGATTCCCAGGATTTTGGATCAATGTTGAACTGTTTCATGGCATTTTTTCATGTATCCTGGAATCTTAGCTTTAGTCTTCCTCTTGTTCTCAACTCACATGACAATTCACCAAAGAGGATTTCTTTGGGAAGACGTTCATCACCCATTCTTCTCACATGACCAAGCCATCATAGTCTTCTGCTGTTGAGGATCTCCATTAGGCTGGGTATGACAGACCTTGACAGGACATCTGCATTTGAAACTTTATCTTGCCAGTTGATACTCATAATTCTGTGGAGGCAGCAAAGATGGGTGATGTTCAATTTTTTCTCCTGGTTTGAGTAGGTGGTCCATACCTCAGATCCATATAGCAGAATACTCAATACATATGCCCGGTAGATTAGTATCTTTGTTTTCACTGTCAGTTTAGGATTGTTCCATGCTTGTTTTGTAAGTCTGCCAAAAATTGTAGCTCCCTTCCTGATTCTGATGTTCAGGTTTTCATCCATGGATAGATTTTTGGTGACATAGATCCAAGGTAACAGAATTGTTAAGCCACATCTAATGGGCTTTTATCCAGAATGACACTGTATCACTGAGGTATAGCTTGAGTGAATACAACAGTTTTCTTCATGCTTATATAAAGAGAAAACAACTTGCAGGCTTTGGATAGAGAATCCATCAGTGACTGTAGCGTGTGTTCATTATGAGTGATGAGAGCTGCATCATCTGTGAAGAGGAGTTCCCTAATGAGGACTTTCTTGGCCTTAGTTTTGGCCTTGAGTCTTGCCAGATTGTAGAGAGAGCCATCTAATCCTGTGTGCAGAAATACATGGCTGCATGATTTTTGAAATGTGCAATTTAGTAGAACTTAGAAGAATACGCTGAAGAGGGTAGGGGCAAGAACACACCCTTGTTTGACTCTGCTGTTCATTGCAAACAGTTCTGATGTAGATCCATCATATTGCACTGTTGCTTTCATGTTTTCATGAAAGCATATTATGAGCTTGAGTAGAGTCAGTAGGCAGCCAGTCTTGGTTACTACTCTGTTTAGTCCCAATCTAGTAATCGTATAACCTTTGTTAAGTTCACAAATGCTATGAATAATGGCTTTCCTTGTTCTCTGCATTTTTCCTGTAGTTGTCGAAGTAAGAAAATCATGTCCATTGTCAACCTGCCAGCCCTGAAGCCACGCTGTGTTTCTTGATAGACTCGATCTGTGAGTTTTTTAGGTATTTGAGAATGACACAGGCAAATGCTTTTCCTGTGATGTTCAGTAACGAGATGCCTCTGCAGTTGTTGCACTCTACCTTGTTGCCTTTGTTTTTATAGGGAGTGATGATGTTTGCATCCTTCATGTCATGTGGGACATCACCTGCTCTTCAACATTTTAGGAGTAAATCATAGAGGAAGAGAAAGAGCACAGCCTTGTTTGCTTTCAGGACTTCAGCTGGAATTCTGTCTTTTCCTGGAGGTTTTCCATTGGGAAGAGCACCAAGACCTTGAGAAATTTCCTCTTCCATAGGCTCTGCATGTAGTAGTAGGCATCCTTCAGTCTGCATGGACTATGGATTGCGCCCTTTATAGTTTCAATTGAGGACTTCATTTACAGCATCTACTGTGACTATGAAGACCCACACGAGAGTGACAGTCCTTGCTGCATCTCTTGCAGATGTGGTGGGTGTCTGGCAAGTCCTTAGTGTGCTTTCTGTGCGCTCGCTTCTCTTCTGCTAGCTGTCTGATCCTCATCTCGCCCTTCTGAAGGCCCTTGTGTAACCCCTGCCTCCATCTGCTGTGGTCGTCTGCTAGTTCTTCCCAGTTGTCCAGCTCGATGTCTACCTCTCTGAGGTCTCTGCATCTAGCTCAGACATTTCTGGAAGAGTTGGGATGAGGTTGTCAAGTTCAGGTTGTATTGTATGCTTGTGGGAACAAAGACCTGAGTAGTGCTTCACCCATCTGGACATCTGCATCTTCTTGTCTGTGATCATCTGTCCATTTAAATGCTTCAATGGGGTGACTTTGGTAAGGTTTAGTCCGAGTGCTTTCTTCAATCCATCATACATGGTTTTCAGGTCGCTCAAATCAGATGCCTTTTGCATATTAAAGGCCCAATACTTGTTTGCACACCTCCTGGATTCTTTCCAAAGAACAGATCTTGTGTGTCGAAGTTGATCTCTTGTACTTTGAGATGGGTACTTTATGTTATTCGGATGTGCCTTATATTTTTCTTCAAGAAGAGGCCTAAGAATTTCAGCATTTTCATTGATCCAGTCTTTGTTAGAGAAAAATGAAAAACAAAATAATAAATCAACTTGCTTCTGGCTCGGTAGCTGGAATGTGCAGACCATGTGTCTGGGACTTGAATCTGCCCATGACCTTATGAACACTGACTTAATATGCAAAACAGCAGTCATAGATCAACATCTACACAAATGGAACGTCGACATCACTGTTCTCCAGGAAACCAGGCTGGCAGATGCTGGGTTAGAGAAAGAAACCAACAATACTTGCTTCTGGAAGGGCTTGAGCTCAGAGGAACACTGCCTCTACGTAGTTGGATTTGCTGTTTGGAACAATCTACTGAAATCTAGCAATACACCCACAGCTGAATCGGAACATATTATTTCCCTGAAGCTCTGTGCCAAGTCAGGATATGTCAACATCATCAGTGCTGATGCACCCACATTGGTGTCATGTGCCAAAGACAAGGACCACTTTTATTATAATTTTCAGAAAGTTATCAACTCCTTTCCAGCTGGTGAACAACTGTGCATCCTTGGAGACTTAAATGCAAGAGTTGGGTGCTACCATAAGTCCTGGCCTATCTGCTTCGGTCATCACGGTATTGGGAAGATGAATGAAAATGGTCAAAGGCTTCTCAAATTCAGCTCTCAGAATCAGCTCTGCATTACTAATACTATATTTAACTTGAAAGAGTGTCATAAGGTTTCATGGCGCCACCCCAGATCCAGTCACTGGCATCAACTTGACTTTGTACTGATACACAGGAAACATCTCAATGCTGTCAAAATTACACACACATATCACAGTGCAGGTTGTGACACTGATCACTCCTTGATCATCAGCAGGGTGACAATCATCCCAAAGACGCTCTACATGACAAAGGAATGCAATAAGCCAAAAATCAATATCCTCAATAGCTGAGATGCACTGAAATGCTCTGTCTTCACAGATGATCTTACTCGCAAAATGGAACACAAAATGGACCAGCAGGCTGTTGATGAAACATGGTCCATGCTGAGAGATCCAATAGATGAATGTGCCAAGTCTGCCTTTGGAACACATAAATTCTCTAACTTCTCAGTAGTTTGTCAAGAAAACAGCTGTGTAAGTCCTTTGGGACCCTTTTGTCAACACACAGGGCCTCCAGTTCACTGGGCAGCCCTGTTTGTAGAGCTTCTGATAAGCCATTGTGTTGAGAGAGGGCCAGGCAGTCTGGGTGCTCTGTGTTGACAGAGCAGATTGCTCTTTTGATCTGCTTTTACATTTAGACAGAAATTTTGCCAGGAAATCTCTTCCGACAATGTAAAATCCCCTCTTGTATAGATGTAGCTGTTAATAGTGAGAAAAATGTAAATATGTATTCAAATAGTCACAAACCTATTTCTTTTGTGGATAGAATAACCACTGGAACAGAATGATTAGAGTTTAGTGGTAATTCTGTTTTGTTATGTTAGGATTAGTGTAAATTTCTAGTGTCTGGGATTTGTGTTTGCTAGTTTATGCCAAATATTATCACAATCAACTTATTCCTTCTACTTTCAACAGTCATGCCTCTGCCTTTCTTTCCACACACCTCACTGCTCTAACATCTGCATCTGTCTGGTTTCCCCTCAAAAAATCTCTGTCCCATATCTAACCTCTCTTCTTTCTTCCTCCCCTTCTCCTGCAGCTGTGGTTCACAGGTTATTTAGGAGTAGTAGTAGTAGGCATCCTTCAGTCTGCACAGACTATGGATCGCGCTCTTTAAAGTTTCAATTTAAGACTTCATTTACAGCATCTATTGTGACTATAAAGACCCACACGAGAGTGACAGTCCTTGCTGCATCTCTTGCAGATGTAGTGGGTGTCTGGCAAGTCCTTATTGTGCTTTCTGTGCGCTCGCTTCTCCTCTGTTAGCTGTCTGATCTTCAACTCGCCCTTCTGAAGGCCCTTGTGTAACCCCTGCCTCCATCTGCCGCGGTCATCTGCTAGTTCTTCCCAGTTGTCCAGCTCAATGTCTACCTCTCTGAGGTCTCTCTTGCAGACATCTTTGTAGCGCAACTGGGGGCGTCCGGGGGGTCTTTTGCCAGAGGCTAGCTCACCATACATGATGTCTTTTGGAATCCTTCCATCGTTCATCCTGTGGACGTGGCCAAGCCAGCGGAGTCGACGCTGCCTGAGGAGGGTGTGCATGGTTGGGATTCCAGCTTGCTCGAGGACGGCTGTGTTGGTAACTCTGTCCTTCCATGATATTCCAAGGATGCGCCTGAGGCAGCGCAAGTGGAAGATGTTCAGCCTCTTTTCCTGGCGGGCATACAGGGTCCAAGTCTCGCTGCCATAAAGGAGGGTGCTGAGGATGCAGGATCTGTAGACTTGCATTTTGGTGTGAGTGTACAGCTTGTTGTTATTCCACACTCTCTTGCTGAGTCTGGACAGAGTTGTGGCCGCTTTTCCGATCCTCCTATTTAGCTCAGCGTCCAACGACAGGGTGTCAGTGATGGTGGACCCGAGGTAAACGTACTCGTGGACAACCTCTAACATATAGTTGTCAGTGCTGATTGATGGGGATTCAGCAACATCTTGACCAAGTACATTTGTCTTCTTTAGGCTGATGGTAAGCCCAAAGTCCTTGCATGCTTTGGAGAACCAATCCAGCAGTTTTTGAAGCTGGTCTTCTATGTGAGACACTACAGCAGCATTGTCTGTGAACAGCATATCTCTGATGAGGACTTCTTGCACCTTAGTCTTAGCTCTCAGCCTTGCAAGGTTAAACAGTTTCCCATCAGATCTTGTGTGCAGCAAGATGCCCTCTGTTGAAGATCCAAAGGCATGCTTCAGGAGGAGTGCGAAGAAGATCCCGAACAATGTCGGAGCAAGCACGCATCCTTGTTTGATGCCGCTCCTGATTCTGAAAGCATCCAATAATGCGCCGTCATATTGGGTGGTTCCTCTCATGTTTTCGTGGAACGACTGGATCATCTTGAGTAACCGTGGACAGCCTATCTTGTGGAGCAGTTTGAACAGACCATCCCTGCTGACCAAGTCAAAAGCCTTGGTCAAGTCGATGAAGGCTATATAGAGTTATTTAGCTATCTCTTTTGCACCCCACTACATGCAATATTTCCCTTATTTCTCCTTTATTTACTAAGGCCCCAGTCCAATGCCCAATGATGGTGGGAGTCTTTCCATGGTCTTCAAAGGGCTTTAGACCAGACTTTCTGTGTACAGGAAAAATTGTGAGTTGCAGAGACAGCTTCATTTCATAGCCCTTTTACTAAGCTGCACGTTATGTCCAGTAAATTTCCTCAGCCAATGTAGATGAGCAAAACCAGCTTAAAGAGAAGCCAATGAATGGGAAAAGGAAGAGAGTCTAACTTCTGTTTTCCATTTGGTGGTAAGCGGCTGGTGATTTTTGTTCACTCCAGAGCAGAACTATGGCTCTTTCCTATGACAGAAGCGCCACTGGCTCATCTGCGGCCAGTTTGGAAAGGTTGGGTTGGAGGTAAGGTCACATTGTTACACCTCTTCCAGCAGATACAAACAGAAAAAAAGAAAACCAAATCCAGGGCTGACTAGTGTTCCTTGCTGAAATCCAAGAAACACCCGGGTCTGAAATTCAATAGCCCAGGCTCCTATGAGCTCTGTACCATGCCAGACAACAAACGAAGACAAGTGCATTCTCACAATGCTGCACACACTAATTGTGACCCATCTCTTTCTCTCCTCCATCTTCTTGTTGTTCCCTGAAATATGGCTCATTGTGTAGCCACGTTGGACATCTGCCCCTATGGTAGTCTCTTTTTTGCTTGCTCTCTCACCTATCTGGGGATGCTGGTGGTGTGTGTTCGCTCTTCCACCCCTGCCACTTCCAACCCTAGTCTTCTGCACACTGTTGATCCTCTTCTGTTGAACTCAGCCACAGCAAGCTCTTAGCACACGTCCAGCATCTACCTACTTGTCTCCAGATTCCCATTCAGCTTTTGAGTCCTTGCTCTGCTTTGTCCTCTTCTTTCATACAGTCTATACATGCCCTCTCCTTTGAGAGGAGGCATGTTAACGAGGCACTTACTATATGCTAATGGAGTGCTGACATAAATATGCAGTGCCTCATTAGCATAATGGCGGCTGCAAGCAATTCGAAAGTGCTGCTTTCAGAATGCATGTCGCCTTTCGAAAGGACCCCCTGATTCAAAAGCCCCTTCTTCCATTAGCGTCTTCCGAAGTGCCTCATTAACATGCCCTTTCCAAAAGGGGGGGAGCATGTGTAGACCTAGCTCCAGTGTCAGAGTAAAAAACAGCAACAAACACATGGAAGTCCACTTCACAGAAACCACACAAACCATTTTCCCAGAGAACAAAACTTTAAATTGTCCTATGTTAATGGGTTTCATAGTTCAAACGTGCCATTAAATAAACCCTGTTTCCTTTTGCATTCCATGGGCTTGACTGTTAGGAATAGAAGGAAAATAAGTGCTGTGCACTTGTATATGAGTTCCAATCTAACCCTGTAAGGAGATCAAGAGATTCTATAACCAATGGGGTCAATATGAAAAACAAATGCCATTGGTTTGTTTCCATCAGAAACAACCACAGCACCTGCATGCTATTAACCCCTCCGTAACGGTTTATGGCTTATACTAAACATGACAATATGGCTACCTCTACACTAGTGAGGTTTGTCAACAAAACTGCCCTTTTGTTGACAAAACTTGTGGAGCGGTCGCACTACAAATGCATTCTGTTGACATAACCCGGGACTTTTGTCGACAGCCTTCAGCCTCTCCCCCATGAGGCAGAACGCCTCTGTCGACAGATTCTGTCTACAGAAAACAAGCGTGGATGCTTCTGGGGAGCCTTTTGTCAACAGCAAAGTTCTGCATGGCACCGGCCACCTAGCTGGGGTCACGCCCTGACCACCGCAGTCACAGCTCTATGCTCTCTGCCTCTGTCCATTCTTGAAGCTGCAGGGAGCCCTGGAAATCCCATGGCTGGAACTGGGAAGTGTGGCAGCAGCACAGGACCATGTTATTTATCCCCACGCTGCATAGCCACTCCTCCTACCCAAGGCAAGCAACATGGTGTTGAGCCACCCATCCTGTGAACCCCCCCAAGGGCCCTCCAGGGAGCCACCGGAGGGTCCCAGAAGCCTCCCCAGGGGCCCCGTCCTGGAGTGAGCCCAAGCTGCAGGACCTCCTGAGTCTCTGGGATGAGGAGCTGATCCTCCCGGACCCCTCAGCCAAAAGGACGAATGCCCCTGCCTGCACCTGGCTGGCCACTGCCCTGGTGGACTAGAGCCACCCTGCCCAGATGACGAAGCATATCCCGGGGAAGGGGAAGGTGCTCAGCCAGGGCCGGGGACTGGGATGCATGTCGGAGGTCAGGGGAGGACCGGACCCCTGCCTCTACTTTGAGGAGCTCCACTAGCTCCTGGGGGGCAAGGACCTCTCCCCACAACCACTGCCATCGACATGGCAAAGGAGGACCCCCACCACTGATGGAGCTGAAGTTGGAGGAGGAGCAGCCCAGGACCCTGCCAGAGCCGGAATTGGAGCCAGGGCTGGAGCTGGATTCAGATGTCGGCTTGAGGGAGGGCACACTCACCATCGCTCTGGACTTGGGCCCCTCGAGCCAGGCGATATTCAGGGCAGCCCCGGACCCTCCAGTAAGTAACGCACATGTCACATACTTCAGGGCATGGGGGACAGGCACAGGCAAGGCATGCCATGAGCCTCACCAGGCAGTCCAGCTTGGATGGGACCTCTCGCTGCATTCCTGGCATGTGGAACCATGTTTAAGACAGCATTTCCCACCTGGACCCAGCAGACAGCCCCTGGGCATGGATGGCAGTCCACTGCCAGCTCCACAGGAGGCAGCACAAGCCCCAGATCTCTGGGGGTGGGCATCTGCCTCTGCCATGGCTCAATGCAGGCCAGCCACATGGATGATGGCTTTACCACAGACACACCGCCAAGGCTTACAGGCACGGCCGAAGGTGACAGGTAGTACTTGCTACCATGGACAGTGCATACATGTGGGGGGCTCTGGGGAGGATCAGGCTGCACTGGGATCACCTGCCACCCATGCAAGGACCCCTCCATGGCCAGACAACCCCCCTTAGCTGCTGGCCCATTGAGTGCAGGGGCAAGGGCGTGCAGTGGTCCAAATGGTCCCTGAGGCACCATGAGGTCCCTGTGTGGCAGGGCTCTCCATGCAGAGTATACATGCCTGTGGTCCTGGGACAGCCCCATCCCTCGGCCCCGCTCATGGTGGGTGAGTAGCAAGGCCCTTAGGGGCTGTGTTGCAGGAATGACTCACTAGCTGTGTCTACACGTGCACGCTACTTCGAAGTAGCGGCACCAACTTCGAAATAGCGCCCGTCGCATCTACACGCGTCGGGCGCTATTTCGAAGTTAACTTCGACGTTAGGCGGCGAGACGTCGAAGTCGCTAACCTCATGAGGAGATAGGAATAGCGCCCTACTTCGACGTTCAACGTCGAAGTAGGGACCGTGTAGACGATCCGCGTCCCGCAACATCGAAATTGCTGGGTCCTCCATGGCGGCCATCAGCTGGGGGGTTGAGAGATGCTCTCTCTCCAGCCCCTGCGGGGCTCTATGGTCACCGTGGGCAGCAGCCCTTAGCCCAGGGCTTCTGGCTGCTTCTGCGGCAGCTGGGGATCTATGCTGCAGGCACAGGGTCTGCAACCAGTTGTCAGCTCTGTGGATCTTGTGTTGTTTAGTGCAACTGTGTCTGGGAGGGGCCCTTTAAGGGAGCGGCTGGCTGTTGAGTCCGCCCTGTGACCCTGTCTGCAGCTGTGCCTGGCATCCCTATTTCGATGTGTGCTACTTTGACGTGTAGACGTTCCCTTGCTGCGCCTATTTCGATGTTGGGCTGAGCAACGTCGAAGTTGAACATCGACGTTGCCGGCCCTGGAGGACGTGTAGACGTTATTCATCGAAATAGACTATTTCGATGTCGCAACATCGAAATAAGCTATTTCAATGTTGGCTGCACGTGTAGACGTAGCCACTGTCTCTCCTTCTTGTCCTCCTTACAGCTGTACCATCTGAGGGCTGGGCCAGTCCCACCACCCTGTCAGGGACAGCCAGCCCACCCAGGGAACACAGCCAGACAGTCCAGGACTGGCTCCCAAGAGGGCCAGCACTCCACCACCATGGGGGTGGACCCACAACTGGAGGGGGCATCACTGGCCACTGCTCATTCTGGCTACGTCTACACGTGCAGCCAACATCGAAATAGTCTATTTCAATGAATAACGTCTACACGTCCTCCAGGGCCAGCAACGTCGATGTTCAACTTCGACGTTGCTCAGCCCAACATCGAAATAGGCGCAGCGAGGGAACGTCTACACGTCAAAGTAGCACACATCGAAATAGGGATGCCAGGCACAGCTGCAGACAGGGTCACAGGGCGGACTCAACAGCCAGCCGCTCCCTTAAAGGGCCCCTCCCAGACACAGTTGCACTAAACAACACAAGATCCACAGAGCTGACAACTGGTTGCAGACCCTGTGCCTGCAGCATAGATCCCCAGCTGCCGCAGAAGCAGCCAGAAGCCCTGGGCTAAGGGCTGCTGCCCACGGTGACCATAGAGCCCCGCAGGGGCTGGAGAGAGAGCATCTCTCAACCCCCCAGCTGATGGCCGCCATGGAGGACCCAGCAATTTCGACGTTGCGGGACGCGGATCGTCTACACGGTCCCTACTTCGATGTTGAACGTCGAAGTAGGGCGCTATTCCTATCTCCTCATGAGGTTAGCGACTTCGACGTCTCGCCGCCTAACGTCGAAGTTAACTTCGAAATAGCGCCCGACGCGTGTAGACGCGACGGGCGCTATTTCGAAGTTGGTGCCGCTACTTCGAAGTAGCGTGCACGTGTAGACGCAGCTTCTCTGTGGGTCTACATGGCTGCTCTCCGGAGGCAGACTGACCTCCAGGAGCGGCAGCTGAGGACCTACCTGGAGTGGTGGGCGTGGGATATGGAGTGGTGGATGTAAGCCTGGAACCAGCTTATGGCCCAATATGATGCTGCCACTACCATCTGTCAGGCCTTGTTGGCACATGCACCCATGGCTGCCACCCCTGTT
This sequence comes from Carettochelys insculpta, assembly GCF_033958435.1. Lineage (NCBI taxonomy): Eukaryota > Metazoa > Chordata > Testudines > Carettochelyidae > Carettochelys > Carettochelys insculpta. Next base: position 36,847,680 of record NC_134138.1, on the reverse strand, counting down.
CCTCCTGGCACCCCAACTCTGTCCACCACCATTGCTCCCCTGCTCTCTGCCTGGATCCCTGCCCCCCTGGTTCCTGGTGCTCTGCCCCCAGACATATTGCAGCTCCCATAGTGGGCAATGGCCATGGCTGGTGCCCCTGCTCTCCAGGCACACTCATCATGCCTGCCCTCCCTGCTCCCCAGTATACCCCTGCTCCCTCTACCAAGCTTGACCCTGCAGCAGCCCCCCAACCTCCATACCTCCCCGTGTGCCTGGCCCAATCCCAGCCCTGATGGGGATCCCGGATCCACAGCGGGAGGTGATCCCATGGCTGATGTCACTTGGGGTCCCACTCCCCCATGGGATCCCATTCCTTCTACAACCTCACTGGACTGATGCCCCCACCCCCTGTCCCAAGCTCCCCAACCAAGTTCAGATGCCCCCATACTGTGGATAGTTATATCCTTGAACTGCGTAAATAGCTTTTTGCACATTTATTTTCAACACATTTCTCTTTGTTCAAGTAAACATGTTATTTGTCTACCACCCTCATCTCCCTCTTTATTGGGAAGGGGTCAGGGAGAGGTGAGTAGGTGCAGGGAGGAGTCATGGTGGGTTTTGGGGTCGGGCTGAGGGCCCGAGGCCCCTGCTAGGGGTGCCCTGGGGATGGTCATTGGGATCCTTGGGAGAAGCTCTCCCACAGGTCCTCCCAGATCCACACCCCGTCCCTGAAGGCCTGGTGGACTGGGGCTGTGCCTGGCTGTTTATAGCTGTGGCTGATGTCCACCTGCCAAACCCAGGAGGAAGGCCTTCTCCTTGCCCTCCACAATGTGGTGGAGGACACAACAGGCAGCCACCACTTGTGGGGCATTGTGCACCCCAGTGTCCAGCTTGGTCAGGAGGTATCTAAACTGTGTCTTGAGACAGCCGAAGGCACACTTGACCTGGTTCTGTGTCTGGTTCAGGCAGGCATTAAACAGGTCCTGAGTTGGGTCCAGTTGGCCAGTGTATGGTCTCATGAGCCAGGACATGAGGGGGTAGGCAGCGTCCCCCACCATGCACAATGGCATGTCCATGTCCCCAACCATCAGCTCCCAGTGAGGGACGTAGATGCCCACCTCCAGCCTCCAGTACAGGCCGGAGTTGTGGAACATCTGCACACCATGTGCCCAGCCTGACCACCTGACGTAAATGTGCAGGAACTATCCCTGGTGGTCGACCAGGGCCTGCAGTACAACAGAGTGGAATCTCTTGTGCGTGGTCTGGGGCACAGATGGGAAGGCGGGTCCTGTCGCTTGCCCCAAAGCAGTTCAGGAACCCCAGGGTGATGAAGGCAGCCATGACTGCATCCAGGTCTGCAATGCAGACAACTGTCTGGAGAAGGAGCATGTTGATGGCCATCACAGCCTGCAAGGGGAGGAGACCAAACACACACATGAGGAACTGAGGAAGGGTGTCCCTGGACACTGGCAGGCTCTCCTGTCACCTTCCATCCCCTTCCCCCCAGACTCTCTGGATACACCCACCTCCGGCGAGGCTGCCGCCACCAGCAGCAGGTCAGTGTGAGGATGGGATCGGGGGGGGGGCAGGGCTTCCCCCCTTCCCAACGCCCACCTCTCACACTCCTGACCCTGCTCCCTGGGCCTCCCCCTTGGGTGGAAACCCCCCCACCCCCGTGCAGGGCCTGCAGTCTGAGAGTGCCTTACCTGCATGATGACGTCCCTGACAGTGGCCTTCATCATTCCAAACTGGTTCCCAGGGAGCAGCAGCTGTCCAGAGTGGCAAGCTTTGTGAGGGCAATGGCAACCCACTTCTCCAGGGGGTTGGCAGGCTGCATCCAGGCGTCCTGTCTGAGGAGGGTGGGGGCAAGCCAGGCACAGAGCTGTCTCATTCTGAAATTCTGGAGCCACTGCTGGTCATCCCATTGCCCCTGACGAGGTGGTCCCACCATTTGGCACTGGTGGTGTACCTCCAGACCTTTCTGATCACCTGATGGGGCAAGCACAGGTGGGGCCCTGATTTAGGGTCATTACCTGTGACAAGTGCATTCCCCCCAAGAGGAGATGGAGGACAGCTGTGATCAGCATGAGCAGCAGCTCAGGCAACTGGGAGTGGGACCAGTGAAAGCCTGGGGGATGCACTTGAACCATGGCCATCTGGATGGTGCAAACTCTCACAGAAAGCATGTGCGCCCTGCAGTAGCTATGCTGTCCCTCATAGAGGTAGGCAATTCTCAGCACGGGAAAGGAACGGAAGTCTGGGGAGGGTCCCTTTAAAGGCATGGCTGGCCAGGCCTCCCGGAAGGGATTGCTGTCCCTGCTACGTTATGTGATGGCGTTCATGCTTTTTCAATCCACTGTCATGGGTGGGTGCATTCTGTCTCCAGAAGATCTCTTCCGACAGTAACGTGTCAACAGATAACCCTAGCGTAGTAGCCACGTTAGTCTGTATGTTAACAAAACAAAACAGCAGTCCTGTACCCCTTTAAAGACTAACAAACTCATTTATTAGCTGATGAGCTTTCGTGGGGCAGACCCGCTTCTTCTGCGCTGGAGATAGTGCTGTACTGGCAATATTTCATTATTGCAGGTCATGATGCACTAGCTCCAGATCTGCCCCATGACAGCTCGCCACCTAATACATTATTTTGTTGGTTTTTAAAGTGCTACATGACTGCTGTTGTATTTTGTTAACTCTAGTGTAGACATAGCTTACATGTTTAACATTGAATTTCCTCAAGGGGGAGTGTTTTCTATGGAATACATAGGATTTTCGCTTCTGAAAAACAGTCTATGTTTTTTACTCCTCTCTCCTTATTCAGGGTTTTATATTTCTGGTCTTAGGGGGTTGTACTGCTGTCCATCAGTTGTATCAGAGCACACTTTGATTCTGTGTCTGCAATGAAACCTGTCTTAAATCACTACTTATTAACGGTGATAAAGATAGAATAGAACTGAGCTAAATATAATTAAGGACAGACTCATAACAAGAAAGGGAATCGCTGATAGGTTTGAATATCTATGAAAATGTCAAGAAACAAAATGTTACAAGAGACTGTCATGATGGATTTATGCCTCAGTAAGAGCAAATCTTTGTGATAGTTTCTGCAGCTCCAGAATAACAATTTTCACCGAGAGAAGGCTGCTATATTTGGGCTTCATTAAGAGGTAATGGCTGTGGGTATAGTCAGAATGACTCTTCTACCACTGTGTAAATTATGGGCAGGCTCAGAACTGGGTTAAACCTGCCAGCTAATGACCTGCTACATCATTATCAGGAAAATAGGGACACATAGAAGGAGCTCAGAGAGGAAACAAGCAAAATAATTAGTGGGCTGGAGGGACTTAATTCTGTGGAAAGCAAAGGCTGAGGAAATAGAAGGACCTCTACAAATACCTGAAGGATATATACAAGAAGGAAGGAAAGGAATTATTTACTTTAATTTATTGTCAGACTAGGAACAATGAGATGTAATGAAGATAAAGAAAATGCAGTTTGGGTGTTAAGGGAAATACTTCCTGGGTTTAAAACTATTGGAAGCCTCAATACTTGATCCCTTTAAAGCTGGATTGGACACAGCACTAGAAAAGGTGTTGAAAGGAACCATTCTGTGACTTCAAGGAGATGCACTGCATGATTCAGTATATTTGCTCCAGCACTAGCTCCTATAATTCTGTTTTTGCTTTAGATAAAATAAGAGATAGGGTTGAGAGATATGTGAGCACATTAGTGCATCACTTAACAATACATTATAACTTGCGTTCTGCAAATTAATACAAGTGGTAGGAAACATCACAAAGCTGTCATTATTATACTATTCATACCAGAGATGTTTTGCTAAGGTACTGTGTATATTTTTCTGTTTTCCATTGCTTTCCTTGACTGCTGTCTTAATATTGGAAGAGGGACTTCCTTTATGAAAACTTAAAACATTTTTGATTTATTCTCAGCTGACTATTAGACTACAATTCATTAGGAGTTTAGTTTCTGCCTACATGATACAGTGCAGATGTCCTCTCAAGATCTGGCATACCCAGCCTCAGAGCAATCCTCAACAGCAGAAGACTACAATGGCTTGGTCATGTGAGAAGAATGGGTGATGAAAGTCTTCCCAAAGAAATCCTATGTGGTGAACTGTCACGTGGGTTGAGAACAAGAGGAAGCCAAAGCTAATATTCAAGGATGCATGCAAAAACGCCATGAAAAAGTTCAACATCGATCCAAAATCCTGGAAATCTACATCATCAGATCGAAATACCTGGCAACGATTGCTATGACAGGGCGCATTGTCCTTCAATAGTATATGTGCAAGCCACGCAAAAGAACTTTGTCTTGGAAGGAAAAACTCCCAGACTCCAGAATTTGGAAATAGACTGACGTGGTTATTGCACTTGACTGTGCAAATCCAACATTGGATGGATAAACCACAAGAGAAGCTGCAGACTCAAACACTACCTATAGATCCTCACTGCCGCTGCTAACCACCATCTCTCGAGACAAAAAGGGGCCATAGCACTAACACGATACAGAAAAAACAGAACACTGAGAATCTTAACCTTGCATGGAGATTAGCTGCCTATGGTCATGCCACATCCAGCCACTAACTTCTCAGAACCTTCCGACTTTCCAACTAAGGAGGGTTTATTGGATGGGAAACCACCATGGAAATCTATGGTGAGCTGAGCATGGGGTTAACAAATCAATAGATGACATGTCCATCTTAATGCCTTGTCTACAGGGGAAAACTACATCCTCCCCCACTCCTTTGGACACTTTTGCAAGACTTCTTTTTTGGTTTACCTGAAACCACTTTTCAATTCACAAACTGAAGAGAAAAAAGGCACTCTTACACTGGAATAGGATTTTATAGAGGATAGAGGAGCTACACCAAAAACTATGGATGCAGCTACAATGCAGCTGGAGGTGTGCTTTCCAGCTTGGGTACAAACACATGCCCCAGTTTTGATTCACTAGCAGGCTAAACAAATCAGAGTAACCACAGCAATGTGAGAGTGCCCCTGGCATAAGCTGGTACAATGCTGTCTCAAACCCTAGGTATCTGTTCAGGTGACTAGCTCATCCCACTGCCATAGCTGTCATGATCAAAGTTATTGTGCACACGTCCACCTGAGCTGGAAATTATACCTCCAGCTGCAATGTTAAAACCCTTAACTGGATAAATTCACATCTTGGGATATACACAAAAAACTTTCCCTTGCAGACAAGACTTAGGTCAGTACAGGATTGAATCAATGCTCTGCTAGGTAATTAGGTGACAATATTGTGGTGGGTGGTGCCCTTCTATTTATGAGATTCAGTCCTGAAAACCTGCATCACTAATGGCTGTTAAAATTCCCATAGCAGCTCTGCACACATATGGGGGTAATCATGTTCTGCCAAATTCCAAACTGGGCTATTGTGTTCTGTTCTATCCACTAGTTCTATTTCATTTAAAAAGTCCTTCTTTTAGGCTACATCTACACAACAGCCTAAACCTGAAATAAGCTATGCAATTTGTACTACATGATTTGCATAGCTTATTTTGAGCAGTACCAGAGAGATAGACGTGTTAGTCTAATCTATCAAAACAAAAAAGCAGTCACGTAGCACTTTAAAGGCTGACAAAATAATTTGTTAGGTGATGGCAAATCAGATAGAAGAGCAAGGGGGGGCGAGGGGTGGGAAAGTGTTAGATCAAACATCAAAGTATGTAAAAGAGTCCTCGTAATGGGTCAGGTAATTGCTCTCCCTGTTCAAACCACGTGTTAATGGCTATGTCTACACTAGCCCCCCTCTTTCGGCTCGTCTTTTCAAAAGGACCCCGCACACTTTGAAATGCCATTATTCCTATAATCAAATAGGAATAAGAGGATTTCGAAGTGTGGGGGGTCCTTTCAAAGTGCCGTGGCCACCATTATGCTAATTAGGCACTGCATATTCATCCCGAAGTGTCTCATTAACATTCCTCTTTCGAAAGGGGTGGGCTAGTGTAGACATAACCAGGGTGTCAAATTTGAATATGAATGTCAGTTCCGAACATTCGCTTTGTGGACTTTTGTTAAAGTCTCTTTTCTGGAGAAGACAAACTCTCAGGTCTTTAACAGAATGGCCCACTCCACTAAAGTGCTGGCTCACACATTAGTGTATTTGGAGCTCTTTGATGTCTGCTGTATGTCCATTCGTTCTTTGTTGAAGAGTGTTTGCAGTCTGTCCTATGTATAAAGTATGTGGACATTGTTGGCACATGATGGCATATATGACATTAGTTGAGGAACAGGAGGATGGACTAATGATTCTGTAAGTAACGTGGTTAGGTCCAGTGATGGTGTCTCCAGAATAGACATGTGGATAAAGTGGCAACGGGGCTTGTTGCAAAGAAAAGTTGGAGGATTAGTATTATTGTGGTATAGCCTGTGGTTGCCAGTGAGAATTGTCATAAGATTGGGAGGTTGTCTATAGGAGAGAACAGGCCTGTCACCTAGGGCCTTCAGGAGTGTGGCATCATGATCTAAGCTAGGTTTTAGGTCTTTAATGATGCGTTGCAGTGGTTTGAGTTGGCGGCTATAGGTAATAACAAGTGGTGTTCTGTTATTAGTTTTTTTGGGCCTGTCTTGAAGTAGTTGGTTTCTGGGTATTCGTCTGGCCCTGTCAGTTTGTTCTTTTACTTCTCCTGGTGGGTAATTAAAATTTCTGAAAGTTTGGTAGAGATCTTGTAGTTTCTAGTCTCTGTCAGTAGGATCAGAGCAGATGTGATTGTATCTCAGGGCTTGACTGTAAATGATGGATCATGTGGTGTGTGCAGGATGGAAGCTAGAAGCATGTAGGTAAGTGTTGCAGTTAGTAGGTTTCCGGTAGAGAGTGGTATTGTTCTGGCCATCAGTAATTTGTAGTGTCCAGGAAATGTGTCTCTTGTATGGAGTAGTCAAGGCTGAAAATGATGGTGGGATGTAGATTGTTAAAGTCTCTGTGGAATTCCTCCAGAGTCTCTTTACTGTGGATCCAAATGATAACAATATCATCAACATATCATAAGTAAAGGAGGGGTAACAGGGGATGAGAGCTGAGGAATCGTTGTTCCAAGTCAGCCATAAATATATTAGCATATTGTGGGGCCATGCGGGTGCCCCTAGCAGTACCACTAATCTGGAAGTATAAATTGTCCCCAAATTGGAAGTAATTGTGGGTGAGAACAAAGTTACCTAGGTCAGACTCCACATTAGCTGTGGTAACATCAGGGATGATATTCCTGATTGCTTGTTGTCCATCCTAATATGGAATATTAGTGTAGAGAGCCTCTACATCCATGGTGGCAAGGATGATGTTGCCCGGAAGTTTTCCGATGTTTTGTAATTTCCTCAGGAAGTCAGTGGTATCTTGGAGATAGCTGGGAGCATTGGTCATGTAGAGTTTGAGGAGGGAGTCTACATAGCTGGATAGTCCAGTCATAAGAGTGCCAATACCCAAAATGATAGGGCGTCTGGGCTTTCCAGGATTCTGGATTTTAGAAAGTAAACAGAATAATCCAGGTTGGGGCTCAGATGGTGCGTCTGAGTGAATAAGGTCCCAGGTAGAAATAGGTAGTTCCTTAAGTAGATGGTGTAGTTTCTTTTGGAATTCTAAAGTCAGATCAGCTCAGCTGAATGGAATAAGGGGATTTCAAAATGTGCAGGGTCCTTTTGAAAAGGACCCCCGTGTAGCCACAACAAACTGCGGGTGTTTGAAAGCAGTGCTTTCGATGCGCCACAGCTGGAAGTGTCCTAATGCTAATGAGGGGCTGAATACTCAATTCAGGGCCTCATCAGTATTCTTCCATATGGCCATTAGCATGGCCATTTCGAAGTTTTGTGTTAGTGTAGACACTGCCTACATATTGAATCTGTTCTGATACAGCAGTAGATCTGGACAAGTAGGTCTGTCCCATGAAAGCTCATCACCTAACAAATTACTTTGTTAGTCTTTAAAGTGCTACATGACTGCTTTTTTATTTTGAGTGTAGTTCAAAATTGGCTATCTCGGCATTTGGCACAGCTTAAATAGTACCAAATATTGAAATAATGCACTATTTTGAAGCATCCCTTTCTCCTCCTGCAGCAAGGACTACAGGGATTCAGAAATAGCACACCTGTTATTTTGAAAACTATTTTGAAATGATGGGCATGTGTCATAGACATGGAGGTACCCCAAAATAGCTCTGCCTTGTAGACATTGTGGAACAATGACAATTGGTGAGGATAGTTCCTTTCACAATGGCAATAAGAGTTGTTAACCTCATTTCCATATCTACTGCCTTCCACAGTCAGGCAGCGATCTGGAATTGGGGATAGTGAGAGCAGGGCTGGAAGGCAGTCATTTAAAATATTATTGTTATAGGGACAGATGGAGCCATGTCTCTATTATACACGTCGTCTCTCACCCGCCTCTCAGCTCACACACACATCCATGCGCACACCCTGGCAGAAAGAATCAGGAAAGAGGAACACAAGAACTGAGAAGGTGAGGTCATTCTGTAAACTGCCATCATAAGGTTGGTTGCGCCTCCTGTGTTAGGCTGTCCTCTCTTAGGAGGCTGCTGCTTCTGAGCCACTGTACCTGGGCTAAAAAGAAAAGTAGGAAGAAAATAAGAATTTGCCCAAAGTTTGGAATATTAAATGGAAACAGGATATTCAAAACCTGACCCTGATCAATGTTCTCTCTAATAATTTCCAGTCACATACGGATTTTTTCCACCCATGAGTGGTATAAATGTTTTTATGTGCACCAAGGCATGTCCAAATGTGCGCCACCAATAGCAACAGAAAACCTAGCTGTGTGTGCTCTGCTAATCAGCTGGGTGGCATTGGAATCTCTTCTGAGAAGCTGGACAAGTACCCAGTTTACAGAGAACACATTCCATGAGCTATGGATCATCTGTATCATCAGAACAAGCTGAGCTGGAAAAGATTTATTGTCATCTTACTCCTCTCCTCCAGCACAGGATTGTTCTCTTGAGTGCTCTCTTTGGTGTCATATTGCATTAGAAGCCTCCAGTACTTGCCTTGGGAGACTCCATTAAGTCATATCCTGATATTCAACTGAGATTTCCTTTCTGCAATTTCCTCCCCTCACTCTTGTTATGCCTCCCAGGCCAACCTAATCAATACTTTGCAGTCAGTCATTTCAAACAACATCTTAACCAGCCTCATGCATGTTTAATAAAAGGGCCCGCTGTCAAAATGAGATCCATAGGAATCTCAGACAGCAGGGACAGCCAGCCACTTGGGTGTTGCTTCACCATACAGTAAATCCAGGTCTATGATACCTGTGCCTGCCGACTGTTTTTTTCCCCTACCTGTGCTTGAGCTTCCACACTAACTTACTACGTGACCCTCAGATGTGTCCTCACTGTACTCTGTGAGCACAAGACAGACATTGCTGATTTCTGGGGCCCTGTCCTAGGGTTCTTAGTTCTTTTGTTAGCTGTAGCCACTCTGGAGCATGTTCTTTGTATCTGGAATCAGAACCTGTGGCAGAACATCTCCTGCTTGTACTTCCACTCTGATCTTGGGGGTTAGGCAGTGCAGCTGCGAGATATCGGTAGACAGCTTGGCAGCAGTATTTGCCCATTTGGAAACACATTTTGGTGGGGAGTAGCACAGATGCCTCAGCAGACACAACCAAAATGATGCTCATGGCTATTGCCATAACTGCAGATTCTCAGTATGTAGACTGGCACTTCTACAAGTCGGGCCACAAGTGCAGGCTGGTGGGATCATATCTTCATAGGTACCTGAGATGACCTGCAGTGGCTTCCAGAACTTTTGTGTGAAGAAGACAACATTCTGGAGCTGTGTAATCAGCTTGTCACAATCCTTCAGGAGACAAACACATCAATGAGGAGGCCCTGCCAGTACAGAAGTGAGACTCTATAGCCACCTGAGGGAAGCCTCCCCTGCCTGTTACAGGTCCATGGCTAGCCAGTTAGGTGTTTGCAAGTCCGCTCAGAGAGTGGTGGAAGTGGAGGCTTGTGAGGCAATCATGACTGTGATTTGTCCAAATGGAGTGGGTGTAAACTCTGTTCCTGAAATAACAGCTGACTCTGAGACTATGGCTACACTACATTCCCCTTTCAGAGGAGGAATGCAAATGAAGGAGATTGAAAATTCAAATGAAGTGCTAATTTACAAATCTCATGCTTCATTTGCATAATTTCATACGATTGTGCTTCTGGAAGAGGCTTTTCCAAAAACAAGAACAACCATGTCGGCAGGATTCCTTCAGAAAAAAAACCCTGTTTTCAAAAGAACATTTCTTCCTGGATCTGGAGGAGGAGAGGGGGATTGGGTAACAGCGGGGGCCTGGGGGTGCCTGACTCTGGAGGAGGGGAGGCAGATTGGGTTAGAGGGGGGACCTGGAGGGCCTGGCTGGAGGGGTGAGGGCTGGGATCGAGCAGAAGCCTGGGAGTGCCTGGTTCTGGGGAAGTGGAGGGGGATTGGGTTTGAGAGGGTGACTGGGGATGCCTGGCTGAAGGAGAGAGGGCTGGGATTAGAGCAGGGGCCTGGGGGTGTCTAGCTTTGGGAGAGGGGAGGGGGTTTGGGTTGGAATGGGGGCCTGGGGGTGCCTGGCTTCGGGGGGAGGGGCATTGTCCCTCATAAGCATTCTGAAAATCTGGCAACCTTAGAATGGCCTCTCCTCTTATTTGGGTGCTGGGGATACCCCGGGGGTGGGGTCAGACCCCACTCAGAGCTGCCTGGTGCAGCCACAAGGCAGCTGCAGCCAGAAGCCTTATTGTGCCTTGTGGGTAGCCTCATTGAAGTGGCCGCTACCAGCCTGTTCCCCCAAGAGACTGCAGGGCAGGCCGTAAATGCACCCAGCCTGGCTGCCACTGGGCCAGGAGCCCTGCAGTCAGCTGTCAGGACACCGACCCACCACCTACCGTCCCCTGCTGCCCCAACACAGCCTGCCACAAGCAGGTGCTAGGGATGGGAGAGATGGGGGCATGGCCGGTCCACCACACGCACCGCCCCCGTCCCGAGACAACAGAAGCACTGATAACATGAAGCACATTTGGAAAGTCTTATGATCTTCTATCATGGGTGAGTTTTGTATTTTTTGTTCTCCAGTGCCAGTGTTGCAGGGGTATAGTAGTCATTACATATTTCAGGCACTTCTTACATGTCAGTGCAGGATGTACAGTTCCACTGGATCACTTTCCATCAAAAAATGTTTTAAGACCATTATTTTGAATTATTTTCATTAAAATTGAACACCCTAACTCCTATGAGGAATCATCAGACTTGAGTTCTGGTGGTTTGTGTCTGTGAGGGGGGGAAGCTGGGCGCATCAAGCCTGGGGGCAGCAGGAGCAGTTTGTGGCTTGAGGTCCTGCAGGGGCAGGGGTTTGGGGCTTGAGTTCTACCACCTTTTTTTTCTAGAAAAAAGTGCACTGGTTGAAACTATAGTACATAATAGAAATGTCAGACACATAGATGAAAATAATTTGATTGAGCAAAGTCAGCGTGGTTTTTGTAAAGGAAAATCATGACTTACAGATCTCCTTGAGGGAGTCAGCAAGCAGGTGGACAAGGGGGATCCAGTGGATATAGTATACTTTGATTTCCAGAAAGCTTTTGACATGGTTCTTCAGCAAAAGCTCTAAAGTAAATAATTTGTCATGGGATAAGAGGGAAGGTCCTTTCATGGACTGATAGCTGACTAAAGGATAGGAAACAAATGGTAAATTTTCATAATAAAGATAGCTAGTGGTGTCCCACAAGCATCTGTACAAGGACCAATCCTATTCAACGTACTTATAAATGATTTGGAGAAAGGGGTAAACAGTGAGGTGGCCAAATTTGGTGATGATACTAAAAGTGTCAAGATAGTTAAGAACAAAGCAGTATTCAGAAGAACTTCAAAGTGTCTCACAAAACTAGGTGATTAGGTAACAAAATGGCAAATGAATTTTGAAGTTGATAAATGCAAAGTAATGCACATTTGTAAAAAACAATTCCAGCTATACATACTAAATGATGGGGACTAATTTAGCCATAACAACTCAAGAGAGAGATCTTGCAGTCACTGTGGATAGTTCTCTGAAAACATCCACTCAATGTGCAGCAGCGGGCAGAAAAGCGAACAGAATGCTAGGAATCAGTAAAAAAAGGGGTAGAGAATAAGACAAAGAATATCCTATTGCTTCTGTATAAATCCATGGTATGCCCACATTTTGAATATTGCATACAGATGTGGTCACCTCATCACAAAAATATCTTGGCTTTGGAAAAGGTTCAGAAAAGGGCAACAAAAATTATTAGGGGCTTGGAACTGGTTGTGCATGAAGATTAAAAAGGCTGGGACTTTTCAGTTTAGGAAAGATGAGACTAAGGGGCGGGGGATATGATGGAGGTCTATAAAATCATGACAGATATGGAAAAAGTGAATAAGAAAAAGTTTTTTACTTGTTCCCATAACATAAAATCTAGGTTTCACCAGAGGAAATTAATAGCTAGCTGGTTTAAAACAAACAAAAGGAAGTTTTTCTTCACACAACACACAGTCAACTTGTGGAACTTCTTACCAGAGGAGGTTGTGAAGACCAGGACTTTATCAGGGTTTGAAAACAAAACAAAATGAAACAAAACAAAAAAAACTAGATCAATTCATGGAGGACAAGTCTATCAGTACTTACAGCCTGTGTCAACACTGGAGAGTTCCGTTGTCAGAAGGGGCCTTCTCTCGACAGAGCTCAGGGAGCGTCTACACTCTTAAAGCCTCTGTCAAAAGAGTCTTGACAGAAATCTGCATTTGCCTCAACAGTGTTATCCCTCGAAAATTTGAGGCATAACACTCTTTCGACAGAGTTGTCAACAAGCGTGCAGTGTAGACTAGACTTCCGTCGACAGAGCGGGCTTCCAGTTCTCCAGGCACCCCAGTTTGCAGAGCTTCCAGTCAGCCATTCTGGAGAGAAAGAGAGCAGGGCAGAGTGGCTGCTCTCTGTCAACAGAGCAGATTGCTCTGTCAATCTGTTTTTGTGTGCAGATGCACTCTCTTGACAGTGATTCTGTCGACAGACTGCTGTAGCTTAGATATAGACATAAAGTATGATGGGTTGGAATGGTATCCCCAGCCTCTGTTTGTCAGAGGCTGGAAATGGATGCTAGGAGTGGGATCACTCAATGATTACCTATTCTATTCACTCCCTCAGGGGCATCTGGCATTGGCCACTGTTGGAAGACAGGGTGCTGGGCTTGAGGGACCTTTTCTCTGACCCAGCATGGATGTTCCTATGTTGTTAAGCGTATCTACATGAAGGGAGAAGTGTTACCTCCACTAATATCCAACACAAAGTTTAAAAATCTTTCAATAATTTGGTTAAAAGCCCATCCCACCACTTTTCTATGGCTATGTTTACACCAGACTCCCCCGCTCTTGAAAGGGGGATGCTAATGAGACACTTTGGGATATGCTAATGAGGCTCTGCAGTGAGTAATCAGTGCCTCATTAGCATAATGGGGGCTGAGGCACTTCAAAAGAGCCATTTTCAATCGTGCACAGCCTGGCTACCTGGGGTCCTTTTCAAAAGGACCCCACACATGAAGAAATCTCCTTATTTCTATTGGGTTATAGGAATAAGGGGATTTTGACGTGTGTGAGATCCTTTCGAAAAGGACCCCATGTACATGAGATGCGTGTGATTAAAAACAGCACTTGTGAATTGCTGCGACCACCATTATGCTAATGAGGTGATGATTATTCATTGCAGTGCCTCATTAGCATATCCTGAAGTGTTTCATTAGCATCCCCCTTTCGAAAGTGATGGGGGCTAGTGTAGACACAGCCAATGCGTTATTAGATACCAAATGGTACAGGAATGTGTGCTGGTTCTTGGGGTGAGGTTGACTGAGAATTTCCACAGTCTTCAAAAAGGAAAGTTTCAGCTATGTAAACAAGAATGCCTTGGTGAAATGTAATATCTCCAGATAATGCCAAACAAAATTGGCAGCATATGTAATTCTTCTATATAACGCCCCAAACCTTTTGCCAGGCTTCTGCTAGCTACCTGGCCCATTTTCCATAGCCCTAATGGTCTTGTTTCTCTTTTAAACATCTCTAAATTTGGTAAAAATTTTATCACTTGAGGCATATTGGAAACAGTAAGGTTTATTATATAAAATTAAGTCTTTTTAGGCGTCTAAATAGGTCTTTGAAAAACTGGCGATCGCTTTTGGCACTCTAAGAAAATATCATATTTTAAATCAAACATTTTAAAAACCATCACTAGAATAAGTACCTCAGAATATTGTTTGAACAATGAGGTATTAATCTGCACTCATGATAAACCACAAAAGATTGGCCTTGCCTTGCTTCCCAGAGGTGTAGGGGGCAGTGGCATTTGGGGGGGGCTGAGATTCTAAGTGCGCAGTCTGGCAATGAGAAGGAACACCGGGAATGGCATAAGGATTTTGAAGGGAGGTACGGGGGGTGTGGAGGGAGCAGGTACTGCCTTGATGGGGCGTGCTGTTTAGGGCATACTAAGAGGCAGAATGGGGCTTTGGAGTTGAGGGGACAACTACCCTGCAATAGAGAGAGGGTTAGAGTGTGTATGTGTGTTAAGGCAAGGCATAGGGCCAGGAATTGTGGGGGGTGACATGTTGTGTGCAGTGAAGTGGGGAGTCGGTCTGCAGAGTAAGGGCCAGGGTGGGGAAGTCGGGACACAGCAGGAAGGAGGAAGGAGCGAACAGACCCCTCTCCTGGGCAGCGGTGGTGAAGAATCTGACCTTTACACTGGAGAAGCTGGAGTCAGCTCTGGGAGACAACTACTTCTTTCTATCAGCAGCATCTAAGCAACTGCTGCTCCTCCCGCCCTCTTGGTGGGAAGGCTGATCTGTTACTCTGGGAACCACGCATTTTTGTGTCCAGTCAGTGCCAGGTCCTCTATTTGATTGGACTCTGGTTGAAAACCAGATTGCTGGCAACCTACCTCATGTGCTCAGGACATCCAGCTGGAGAAGCAGCAGAGCCAAGTTTTTAAAGACAGGAATCTGGCAACACAAAGGGCTGCAGGAAAGGAGGTGCAGTCACTCCTGTCGAGTGGTGTCTGAGGTGGCCAAATGCACTTGTCTCCATTTACTCCTTGGGAGGAGGAGGTTACAGCTGATACACCCAGAGGGATGAGGAACCACAACCTGTAGGAAGGAGTCCAAGGAAAGAGCAACAGCGTTTGAGGGAAAGCAGACCAGCGCTGCCAGGGGTAAGGTCCCAGGACTCGAACCCAGAGTAATGATTGGGCCTGGGTTTCCTTATCCACCAATGGGAGAAGTAGTACCATAGGCACAGTGTGCAAGAAGACTGACTGAAACCATTGGTATCGAAAGACTTAGAGATCCTGGAAGGGGAAGAGTACAGTGACCTGGCTGGAGAGCTGAGCCACAAAGTCACAGGGAGTGAGAGAACAAGGGCAGGGCAGGCAGTAAGCAGCAGTAGAGGGCATCAGACCCACAGGGAACTAATCCCTGATGTGTCCAAAAGGAGTCCCTGTGACACAATGTATTACCCCTCACCTCAGCAAGTGAGAGCTTTCAGGCTGGTAACCTGTAT
The DNA here is from genome assembly GCF_033958435.1 of Carettochelys insculpta. NCBI lineage: Eukaryota > Metazoa > Chordata > Testudines > Carettochelyidae > Carettochelys > Carettochelys insculpta. The sequence goes on along the minus strand of NC_134138.1, from coordinate 36,832,126 downwards.
GTCATCCCCCTCCCCCCGCCCGCAGCTCTTTTGCTGCTGCTGTTCTGTGTGTCAGCACTCTGGGGCAAACTCTCGAGACTGTCTGAACCTTGCCTTGCAGGTAACATGCTGTGAACCCGAGTTCCCCTGGGGGAGGAGTTGGAGCAGGGGGTGTTACTTACCCCCACGTGGCCACAGTGTTCCTGATGCAGCCGCTCCCAGTGGTCACTCTGTAAAATTGCTGTTCCCTGCAGCTGCTGCTCCCACTGGTGAGTCTGATGTACCTCAAATGTGGAAGGTGGGGGGCGGGGTGTGAAAGTGATCATGAAATGATAGAGTTCATGATTATAAGAAATGATAGAAGGGGAACTAGCAAAGTAAAGATAACGGATTTCAAGAAAGCAAACTGTAGCATAGGTCTACAGTTCTGCCTTCTAGTCGTCCCTCCTCTGGGTGCTTCTCCCTTTCCACGGTCTAGGAAATCCTGTGGTTTCAGCTACTTCTGACTCTCCAGGAACAGCCAAACCCTGACCTTGGTGTAAGTTAAGGTAAGAGCAAATTGTGTACTAAGTCTGTCTCCTACCTCCATCTCAAGCACACACCAAGCGTATATATTTTTAACATATAAGGCCAGACTTCCTCCCATTTTCTCTCTGCCTGTCCTTCCTGAGCAAGCTGTACTCTTCTATGCCATTATTCCAGTCCAGTACTCTCACCCTTCTATACCACTATTCCAGTCCCATCTATTATCTCACCAAGCGTCTGTCATGGTGAGTATGTCATAGTTGTGTTCATTTGCTAGCATTATGGGTTCTTACTGCTCACTCCGCATGCTTCATGTAACTGTACACAGGCATTTAAGCTACTCCTCGACTCCCCTCCTCCCTAGTTCTGTGGTTTTGTCCATAAGACTTGGTCTCTGTTAGATCTGGTTAAAGTAAGAGCTAAATCGGCTTCCTTACAAGCCTCTTTGTTATGTTAAATGCTCGGTCGGAGCTGAAGTCAGTTGTGGTAGGATTATGTTTCTGCCCTGCTGGCTGAGAGCTGAAAATCACTCAGCTGACATCACATGAGGGTTGACCATGCAGCCACCAGGGCGACGGCGGAGAAGATCAATGAGCAGCCGGTGGGGCAGCTGGTGGAGATGGCATGTGGCCAGCAGGAGTGGCTGTTGAGTGGCCAGTAGGGTGGCTGGCAGAGCGTGGCAGTGAGTAAACAGCAGAGCAAGTAAGGTTCCTTCCCCTCTGTCCTGGGTGGGAGGTGAACTATTCAGATGCATCTCTGAGCCCTGGTCTGCCCTGGCCACTGTGAGTGGGGTGCACAGAAAGGTCAGGCATGAGAAAGGGACATTTGGGTCGCTGGATTTAAGCTGAAAGGACAACAATGCTTTCCAGCCACTGTTTGTGGTGTTCCAGATGAGCACCTTGTTGTTTCCCTCCTTTTGTTAAAAGGGTGTGTTAATTGTCATCAGACAAGTATAAAGGCGATAGAAAAGGGCTACGAAGAAAAATAACGGGCTTTCTAGTGTCTAAATCTTAATTCTAGCAAGCTATGCCTTTGCTGAGGACAGCAGAATCTCACTTACAGCAAGTCAGCTCAGCTCCTGCCTTTCAGGCTTGAAGGGTGCTGTTCCCTATGTCCCCTACATGACACATGACTGGAGTGTCTTTTTGGTCTCTGTAAGGGAGTGAAAGGAAGGGCTGGCAGTGCAGGGGCCCAAGAAAGAGCCCACGCTGGCGTTACCTCGTGTAAAAGTGGAGGTGGAGCGTTGGGAGGGGAAAGTCCCACAGCTGCATGCCAGAGCCAGCCTCTCAGGAAGCGTGTGCTGCTTCCCCTCCCCAAACAGCTGGCATGTTTCCTGAAAAGCTGGGTCTGGTGTCTGTCAGTGACTTCCTTCCGCCTGCTGCCTTCCTGCTTAGGGGGTTGTGGGAGTCCTGCATTTGCGCCAGCTCCATCTGCTCAGGCAGCGCACGGCTGCAATGGAGAGTAAGGAGCAGGGTGTGCTGCCTGCGCAGGTGGAGCGGGTGTGGACCTGGGACTCCCACTGCCCCCTGCCCTCTGCACAAGAAGGCAGCAGGCGGAGAGAAGTCGCTGGCGGCCGATAGACCCGGCTTTTCAGGAAACGCACTGGCTCTTTGGGGAGAGGAAGCAGCACACGCACTTCCTGAGACCTCAGACCTGGCGTGCAGCTGTGGGACCCCCAGGTAGCAACTGAGCTGTCCCCTCCCCTCACCCAGACCGCCACAAGTACACGTTCCCCACCCCTTCCAATAATAAAGCCAATGCTGAAAGGTCTGTGTTGGACAAATTTTATTTAAAAATGAAGCCTGGCCAACAAGCCCCCAGTTGGGGCCAAGCCCCCATCTGGCCACAGCATCATAACATGCCTGAACTCCATGCACACCTCACTCCTGAGCCTCTCATACACCAGAACCCCTTGTCCTGAGCCTCTCACATCCACAGTCTTCTGCCACAACACTACTGCACAATCCATGCACTGCACATCTATGTCCTGAGCCCATCCCACTCCCAACCCCCCTGCCCTGAGCCCTTCATACCCCCCAGCCTGACCTCCTGCCCCTTCATGTCCACAAGCCTGTGGTTTGTTCAGCACCCCAGCACTCTACCTGACCCCAACACTCTCCAGCCTGGAGCCCCTTCTCCACCTCTTCCTGCACCTGAATTCCCTCCCAGAGCTTGCATCTTTCACCCCTTCCTACACCCAGATCCCTCATTCTCATCCCAGAGCCCCTACCTCATGTCACATCCCAGTGAGAGTGAGTAAGGGCTGGGGACAGCAAAGGATGGAGAGGAGGGGAACGGAGAGGACTGGGCCTCAAGAAGGGGAGAGGCCTGAGGGCTTCCCCTGACATCTAAAAAGTGATCTTGGGTATAACATGATTGGAGACAACTGCTATTAAATTTTTGGGCCAAGAAAAACTATTTGTCCTTATTTTTAATTTTAAATAAAACTTTATACCAAAATTTTGTGTTTATTTTAAGTTATGAATTGAATTTTTTGTTAAAAGAGGGGTTGGATGATGGTAAAGAAGAGGTGAGGATTTCTCAAAAATCAAAAAAAGGGGGTGTGATGCCAAAAAGTTTTGGAACCACTGCTCAGTAAGCTTTTTCCTCTGCTACTTGTTAGCTTGATTGCTTTGTTTATGTTGTATGCAAATCTACTTTCATTGTCCTCTGCTTGTAATCAAGCTGGTCAGATAAATAAAGTTACATTCCTTTGTCCATGGAAGATCTGATATAAGCCATATCGTGTGAACATATTTTCAGCAACACCTACATAACATTTTACTTGCTTTCCATGCCTATATTGCACAATGATACTCTTAACCAGTGCCTAATCAGTACCACCATGGCTACATAGTATAACAGCTCTGTATTGAGGGTGTTTAGATGAGTTACAGTCCGGTGGGCCCTCTACCAGTGGGCACTGAAGTTCTCTCAAGTCACAAGGTGGAAAAATCGCAGACTAAAGCTTCAGGATGATTTTTTCTGGTGTAAGTAAAATAAGGTTCATTTCCCTGTCTCATTAATCTGTTATCAGAGAGGTAGCCGTGTTAGTCTGTAGCTTCTAGAACAACAAGAAGTCTTGTGGCACCTTATAGACTAACAGATATTTTGGAGCATAAGCTTTCATGGGCAAAGACCCGCTTCGTCAGATGCATGAGTGGCAGGGGGTGGTGGTTTCAGAGCGATATTTAAAGAGTGGGGTCCCAGTAAGAGGGAGGGCCAGAGCTGACAAGGTCTATTCAGCAAGGTGGAGATGGCCCAGTATCAACAGTACTTATCAAAAGAGGAAAAAACAAGTCAGATCAGACGGGGATGTGAGCCTTCGTCAGAGTCTAATTAATCATTAATCTGTTGTGCACTTTGCAGCGATATAACTGTCTTGGTCAGGGCAGTGAGTTGTCCCTAGACAGCCAGTTGCAGCACTCAATTGCAACTTCTTCTACTGTTTGTGCCCATGGGTTTGAACAGACACAATTTGTTTTGTGGGACCTGGCACCCTCCCTCACCAGCAGCACGAAGAACTGGCCTTTTGTAACCACACTGCGCACTTACTGTCCCAACACATGGCCTCTTTTGGCACATACAGTCACAAACACTTCAGAACAAACATCCACATCCCTGTATCATTTGTTTATTATTTAATTCTTTTGGGGCCCTTCTTTGAGGTTAACCACCACCACAAGTAACTTTGGTGCATAAGCTCCCCAAGACTGGAGTAGCTCCAGGACACACTATGACAGACAATCACCCCTCTATGTCACCATTCTTCCCCTATTCTCATCTTGCTTTGAGAGTAAGTTACTTCACCCCTCTTTGGCCTATGCCTTGCCCTGCCCGCTTCTCATTTGGTATGGCTGATGCAGACATAGAAGAACAACTATAACTTTACATTCTGGTGGTTAACCCAGAGAATTGTGTCAGAAGTAGCAGAGGATATTGCTGTAATGCCTCTTCTGTAAATGAGCCACTGAGTCATTAAACGTTCCATGCTGTGATCTGAGTGACCATGGCTGCACACCGGAGAGTTTTTAAATTTCCATTCGTGCATTAAGTATCCATATTGGCCGTGATTTGTGTGGATGTGGTTTAGGTTCAGCCATGAGCTTTGCAAAAGATCAAAGCCAGTTTACACATTTATTGGCTCGATTAAAGACGATCAAATAGCTGTTCTCCACACACCCACAGATACTGGGTGATCACGTGACCCCTTAACCTTCTCTTTGTAAAACTAAACAGATTCAGTTCCTTGCATCTATCACCAGTGCTTTTTTTCGTAGCAAAGGAGAAGCTGGTACTCAGCCGGCTCCTCGTCTGGGACGGACAGGATCTCCCCCCACCCCCGTAGCTCCAGTTCCCATAGCTGGGGCTGCCAGTGTGGCTCTGTGCCCCAGCCAACTCGCAGCCACAGGGCTGGTGGGGTCCTCCTGCCACCTGTCCAGGGATCCTGTGGCTGGGGATCCAGCACAGAAAAGCACTGTCTATCACATTTTCCAGCTCTTTAATCATTCTCAAGGCTCTTCTCTTCTCCTCTCCAATTTGTCAGCATCCTTCCTGAATCACAGACACCAGAACAATGAATATACACTCACTAGGATTGGCATTTTAATGTATGTTTGGTAGCTAGAGCCTATACTGTAGAAATACCCCAAAACAGAGGCCTTGTCTACTTTGGGAAGCATGTAGGATACAGGTAGACAGTGCCACTTTTGTTAAAAAAAAAAAAAAAGAGAGAAGCTGGCACCCAGCCAGTTCCCTGCCTCCCACCCTGAGCCAATCCTGTGGTTGGAGCTGCCAAGGTTCCACTACTCCGTACCAGCAATTACCGGCACAAAAAAAGCACTGCATATAGATGCCTGCTGCGGTGAAAGACTACGTCCATGCTGAAGAGGGTAGCTACAAGCACCTTTGAAAGGCTCTGAAGTCTCTGGCTTCCTGCTGCCACAGTCCTTCCATGCAGCCAAAACCTTCCACAAAGGTGGGAAAAGGCTCTATCATAAGAGGGGCAGCAGGACATTGCACCGCTAAAAATAGCAGTGTTGACATGGGAGGCGCTGCTTGTGTAGATAGGGCACTATATAAGGTATATACGTGAGGGTCTGGAATATGTGTCTTCTCCTCACCCAAACAGTGCCTCTCTGTCTGAGAGCTGTCTGAACTTGTGCTCGGTGGGCACACCATGTCTGTACTCTGCATGCAGCTGGAAGTGAAGCTTTACCTTTAGAGACAAACGACTAAAGCTCTTGTAACATCTGGGGGAGAGAATTAGTTCAGAAACTCAAAGCCCCACTGGTTTAGAACTAGGATTTTTTAGTTTAATTTGCACTTTGCCCCTGATATCATTTTTGACGTGTAATTACCATAGGCACCTCTGTATATGATCAATTAACAAGTCAAACTACATCCCAGAGGTGAGAAGTGCTGACAATGTGCACATGATGAATAGTATCTTACGCTGTTGCCCCCTGAGGTCATTATAAGTCAGGATGGCAGAATTAGAACACTACCTCAATGCCTGAAAGTACTATCAGAAAGTGTTATGCTGCTACTCTTACTCCTGCTGAGTATTACCTTCCCCTATGAGCAGTTCCACCATGGGATCAATCCATGGGGACACTTGCGGAGTAAAGCAATATTCAATCTGTAGCAGAATCCAGCCCAGCAGTAGAGACAAATGCCACCAAACACCAAGACAAAATTTCTAGGAAAGAGAGGGGCCAGATTCTATTACACCATTTATTGCTAGGATTGTAGCTCTGTGCTTCCAGGAGGGGTGGGGCTTCAGCGGAAAGGGCGGGGCTGTTTTTGTTTTTGTCTACCATTTGATAAAATAGACCTTTCTATTTTAAGTTGGGGAAATCTTATTAATTCAAAAGAACTACAGAGGCCTCTGCAGTAGAAAGTAAGCGCAGGCCACTATGAACGTCCAGAGAAGAGTGAGATTTCATCTTGTACTTGCTTCATGCACTTCGAAGGGTAAGTAAGAAAATGTGACATTTATAAGCTAAGGAGGCAGCAAAATAACAAAATGCCACTGCTGATGGGAGGCATGCAGTGATCTGTGCTTCGTCTAAATCACTCCCTTCGGAAGCGGGTTTCCTCAGCGAAAAGGACTGATAAACAAATTACAGTGTAGTAAAGTGCCCAGTGTCTGGACTTTATTTATAATGTTCATAAACAAACAAAAAGTCGGGAGAAAGGTATGTGCAAGCGGATTCTTGGGACCTCTGTTTGTTATCCTTCATGTGAAAAGAACTTGCTCTGTCTTCAGATGATTTGGTTTGGCTTGTTTTTATTACATCAATAAAACTGTGTGACATTTTGCAGTCAAATTGTCAGGTCTGGCTTTACATCAAAGTGCACAAGGCAGTTGCTGGCCCCATGTTCCATTTGAAAATAGCATCCTCTGCCCATCAGCTGGGCTCTGCTGTCAGCATTCTGCTCACTGGCTGGGACCTGGTAGGTCGGCTCTTCTAATAGTAAATTTGCTCCCCCCCTGCAAAACACAGCTTTGGGGTAACCAATAGCTGCAAAGAAATTAGAGAAAACATATCTTTGTAAAAATTGAACTGTTTCATTTTGGCATGACTCATTTCATTTAGAAACAAAAGGAAGTGTTACCCTTGACCTGAATAAAATTGTGTTTGTGCACACATGTGCTAAACAGAGAGGAAACAGTCCATTCTGATCCAAAAGTAAATGAAGTTTGGGGGAATTGCTTTCGTTTTTCGCCTGGCTGTACACGAGTTTCTACGTTAGCAATTGCATCTGTAAATATGCAGTTCAGAGCAAACTCCATGGCTGTATCTACATAGGAGTCCACCATCGAAAGGGCAAAATCGAGAGCCAGAAGTGAACATACCGGTTTTCGAAAGAACACGACCACACGGCAAAGGCGGATCACAGTTCCAACCCCCTCTTTTGATGACCCATTCCGTTATTTTGAAAGGGAGCATCTATGCACGTCCAAGTGCCCTTTTGAAAGAAGGGAGGTGGAAATGCCACAGACAGGGTCGCTTGGCCACCAAGCCCTTCCTGGGCCAGCAGCCAGCCGCCTCCTTAAAGGGCCCCCTCCAAGTCCCCTGCCCTGCACTAGCCAAGGCCTGCCAAACTGCCAGCAGTGACGCAGGCCCCAGTGCAGCAGCACCATGGCCAATGACACCCTGCTCCTGGCACTGGATGCAGACATCGTGGGCACTGTTGCTGCAGCCGCTCCCCCTCCTTGGGAGACAGAACAGCCCCCCTGAGGACATGGACCCCCACCAGCCTGCACCCCACCCCCAGGAACCCCGGTGCCTGTGGAGCCACCCCAGCAGCACGAACTGGTGGGAGCAACTGGTGCTGGGGCAGTGGGATGATGCCACCTGGCTCCAGAACTTCAGCATGAGCCAGGACACCTTCCAGGAGCTGTGTCACTGGCTGGCACCTGCACTAAGGAACCAGGACACCACCATGCGGCCTGCACTCCACCTCGAGAAGCAGGTCTCCATAGCGATAGGGAAACTGGCCACCCTGGATGCCTACTGCTCCGGGGGCACCAGTTTGGGGTGGGCAAGGCTACCATCAGAGTGGTGCTCATGGAGGTATGCCAGGCCCAGGGCATACTCCCAGACTGGGGGAGAGGGGGAGGGAACCCATGGACACAGAGACCCCCTGGGGGCTGCTGGCCAGGAGTAGGGTGTGAGGGCTTCTGGCTGGGTGGGGGATGCGGGGGGAGGGATGCTGGCAAGGAGGGTGGGGGGGGAAGGTGTCTGGGAGGAGGATGGGGGGGGATGCTGGCTGGAAACTCCCTGCCACACCCTCATGAGAGCACATGGCCTCCCTCCCATGCAGCTTGTCTGTGCGATAACTCCATGCTCCTGCATCAGGTCATCTGTGTCAGGCACCTGGATGCCATCATCAGGGGTTTCTCCTCATTGGGGTTCCCAAACTGCTTCAGTGCCCTGGATGGGACACACATCCCCATCCACACCCCACCACACAGAACCGGCCACTTTATCAACCGGAAGGGCTACCACTCGGTGGTCCTCCAGGCCCTGGTGGACCACAAAGCCCGATTCATGGACTTATACGTGGGCTGCTTGGGGTGAACGCACGATGCCAGGGTCTTCTGCAATTCCAGCTTGTGCCGGTGTATGGAGACTGGCACCTTCATCCCCCAGCGGGAGATGCCAGCTGGGGACACCACCATGCCGCTATGCATGGTTGCAGATGTGGCATACCCCCTACTGCTGTGGCTGTTGTGGCCCTATACTGGCCACCTCGACCCAAGCTGGGAGGCCTTCAACACCCACCTCAACAAGGCCTGGCAAGTGGTCGAGCGGGCCTTTGGACACCTCTTGGGATGGTGGCAGTGCCTCCTCTCCTGCCTCAAGGTGGGGGTGCGTAATGTCCCACAAGTGGTGGGCACCTCCTGGATCCTCCACAGCATTGTAGAGGGTAAGGGGGATGCCTACATGCAGCGGTGAGTGGCTGAGGCCACCGTGGGGTTCGAGGAGCCGGCCGCTGTCACCAGCTGCCAGGTGAACCACGACGGTGTCCAGATCCGGGAGGCCCTTTGTGTAAGCCTAGCCCCAGGGCTGCATTGACCCCTACCCGATGCCCACCTCTCACCGTTCCCCCACACACATCCACCCTCCCCCGCCACATGAACCACCACTACCACCACACCCATACCTTCCCCTCCACATGGGACCACAGGATACGGGCATTGGTGCACAATGAAAACCTTTCTCAACATTAGCCATAAACCAGTGGTATGTGAATGTGTAACTAGTTACAAAGTGGGTGGGGGGACATCCAAGTATGTTGCGGGATGGGGAACCTGAACTGGGAGGAGGGTGGGGTTGGGGCCTGAACTGTGAAGGGGAGCTGGGGGGTGGGGCCTGAACAGGGAGTGTCACTCGGGCATGGGGGTTGTGGACCAAGAGCTCTGCTGGGCCTGGAATCCCCTTCTCCCCCAGGATCAGGTGCCACAGCAGGGCTGGGATGGGGCAGGGAGCACCAGAAGGTAGGGACATGGTGGGATCGCAGCGGGGGCATTGGTGTGGGGTGGGGTGGAGGACTCTGTGGGGAGTGTGGGGTGGACAGGGGACATTGGGGGGGACCTTTCTGGGGGGCTTCTGTGGGGAAAGCAGGGGATTAGGCAGCTGGGGACTCCTGCAGAGTCCTGTGGATGCCCTCCCAGCAGGACATGAGCTGGTTCGAGGCCTCCCTCCGCCATGCCAGGATGGTCTCCTCCAGCCAGAGGTGGCACTCCATAAGCTCTGCCTGGTGGAGGTTGGCGGGGTCATCCCCCGTGTGCTGTTGTGACCTCCTGCTGCGCACCCAGCGTGTTGCTGCTGCTGGAGGTGCTAGGCCCCTGTCTGATGCCTCCAGGGGGCTCTCTGGGACCACTGAAGCTTATGGGCTGTGTGGGCCCTCACTTGCTGCACCTGGAAGGAGAGATGGATGGCATGTCAGTCCCCAAGCAGGACCTTATCCCTCTGTTCCCCCCGCCCAGGACTCTATCCCCCCCCCGGGGCCCAGCCATGGTGGGCATGGCAACCATGAGGCATCAGGTGCGCACAGGGCTCTCCCCCCCAGTGGAACCATCCCTGGGTGTGGGCTGGCCCGCAGCTGTCCCACTGGGCAACCGAAGCTGTCCATGGTTCTGGGTTCTGGGTAGCGCACGCGGGTGCAGGGGGCATGTTCGGGGCTGTGGCCAGCTCGGGTACCTGGCCCTGGGCCTCCAGGCCTGTACAGGTCCACTGGCAGGGGTGCCACCCCCACCCTGCCAGCTGGGGTGCTGGCCCCACTGTGTACTTAGCGGGAGGGACCTCAATGATCTGTGGGGACACCTGGCTCTCCGTAGCCCGGCTGGACGACTGTGAGGGGACATCGATGACGAGGTCGCCCTCCTCACTGGACCAGTCCCAGATGGTGTCTGCCCCCTGGCTCGGGCTGGCTGGTCCAGGCTCCTCCAGCTCCTCTGGCTTGGGCTGGTCCGCTGAGGTGTCCAGGACTGCTGGGGGCAGGGAGCTGTCCCGGGGCCCCAAGATGGAGCATAGCTCCTGATAGTTGGGGCAGGTGGAGGAACCTGCCCCTGAGCACCTAGCCTTGTCACGGGCCCAGGCATAGCCCTGCTGGAGCTATTCTACCTTGCTCCGGACTTGCTCCAGGGTCCACGCCGGGTGGCCTCAACTGGTCAGTCCCTGGGCCAGGTGGGCGAAGGCAGCAGCATTCCTCTGCTTGAGCCCCATCTGCTGGAGGACCTCCTCTTCTTTCCAGAGGCCCAGGAGGTCTTGGCGTTCATGGGCTGTCAGGTAGGGGCCCCTTTTCTTTTTTTCCGGAACAGGGTCCTGGGATCCCTGTGGGGGCTTTGAGGGGGGACCCTGGGACTCAGGAGGCTGCTGGGTGCTGGCCGTGTGGCCTTCAGTGTCATCGGGGGTGGCTAAGTGGCCATGCTTCTGGGAGCTCATGCTGTTGTGGATTGCCTGCTCTCAGCTTCCTGCCACTGGGTTTCTGAGTCCGTGCAGCTTTAAGAGCAGCCAGACATGTGGGTCATAGAGCTCATCTCTGTGGGGCAGGGCGTCTCCGCGCGCCAGCTGGGCACTGTCGTGGAGGACTCCTCTTTTGAAAGAGCGCTCCATGGAATGTCTACACATCTTGTTTCAACATTGTTTTTTGACGGGTGGCTCTCTTCCCGATACAAGATCGGGGTCCGGCTTTCAATGTCTGGGCTGCAGTCCTTCGATTTCAAATCAAAAGAGCACATGGCATGTGTAGCCGCTCCTTCGTTCTTTAAAATAGGGATGGTCTTTTCGAAATACTGTGCACGTATAGACACAGCCCATGAGGAAGAAACACGACATGCGCCCATCTTGACCTTTATTGGAAAACATGTTTCAAGTTCAAATACTCAGGGATGTACATTTCTGATGTAGATTACTTGACCTCTATGGTTGTCTTGTAGCGGAAGTTAAAATCAAGGTCCATCGCGCTCCACTTCAATGTTTAAGACTTGTGGCACTTTCGTAAAAAGAGGAATTTACCCTGGGACAAAATTTCCCCTTTCTCTTGCTGTTGTACAAGATTTTGCTCATTACTTGGCGGCCATTCTGCAGTTCAGTTGCAGGCGAGCTATCCATAAGGGGGATCAGGGCCCAGGGCAACCCCCTTCTACCCCATGCCCCACCCCGGCCCTGGTGCTTCCCACCCCTGCACCACCCCTCCCTTGAAGCCTCCTCCTCAAGATATGTAACCCAGGGGGCTACGTGGGGGTCCTGCCATGGGGTGACAGCAGGGTCACAGCACCACCTTGTGTTCACTTTGGCAGTGGGAGCCGGCATGACCCAGCAGCCTACTGTGTTCTTCCACCATCTCTCAACTCGCCGTGCTCTGCTTCTCCACAGCAATGGGGAGCGGACACTCTTACCTCGGCCTGCTCCCCTGCGTCCTGCATTGCTCAGGGGAGTGGAGTGGGCTGGAGCCTTCCCCCGGTCCTGTGGCTGCCACTGGGGGTGAGTGTGCAAGACTGGTGGTGGAGCAAAGACGCAGTGCGTGGGACTGGCCCTTCCCTCTACCAGGCTGTGCAGTTCATGCTGTGTGCTGGCTCTCAGCCACCAGGCCCACTCTCTATGTCCTATTTCTCATGGGCGCTGGCTGAGTGTGTTGAGTTGAGTGCGGGCAGGGGTCTGGTTAAACATTATCTCTGCCACCCATCGATCCTCCCTTTTATGTGCTCCTCCCTCACTGTCCTCTCTGCTTTTCCCCTGCACCCCTCCCACCACTCCAGCCTTGCTGCTCCTCCATATCCCTCTCCCGCTTCAGGGCACATCCCGTTCCCAGCACTGTGCTGGGAACCAGCCCCTGGCTGGAGTGCTCAGCTCACGCACAGCCTGGCTGAGAGGCTCCTTCCTTCCCCCCGTGCCTCTGGCTGGGCCAGCACCCTGGAAGGCCCAAACCTGGGGAAGGAGCTTTACATGGTCTCCCACCATGCCCATGCCTGGATCCTGCCCCCCAGGGAGTAAAGGCCTATTCTATTGCCTAGGCACCCTTCACTGCCCAGTCACTTCTCTAGCTAGGTTCACTGAAGTCCCTGCAGTCAAGCTCCCTGGGACCTGGTGCTCAATACATCCTTAGGACTTAACCCATTTCTGCCTACATTGTAGCCAGGGGGGTTGGGAAGCAGAAGCATTATGTCAATGGCCTGCAGCAGCTTGAAGGTGTTAGTTGCCTTTTGACACTGTGCGGGCAGGAAGAGCTGCTTTCAGACACATGAGATGGGGAAAGAAAGCTCTGTAAAGACATGGATCATGTGATCCCTTCCCCCACTTCTCCTCTTCTGCTGCTGGTAGCAGCTCCTGTCTCTTCCCCTCTGCACAGTGCTAAAAGCTGCTGCTGGACATATTCTGGTGTGAACCCTGGCAGGATTCTGGGCTGGGTAAGCATAGGACCCTGTGTGCCTGAAATCCACCTACCTGTAGTTCACTGTCCCAAAGACAAAGAACACATCTCCTTTACAGTCTTAGCTGAGAGCCAGCTGGCTTTTACCTCAAACTATAGAGGCTAAGCTTTGGAGCTCCCAGGTTTGAGTCTGCCTGTGGGCAGTAATGTAACCCCCCTCATATGTTGCCTCGGGAAGATGCAGCAGCAGATACCAGGAGAGGGGTAGCAGTCCATTGTCAGACAGTGAGGTAAGTGGGATGAAGAGTGCTGGGAAGAGGCATCAGGTCAGTCCATCACCCCGACTTTGAGACAGAGGTGTGTGTGAGTCCCCTCTCCCAATGTATGTGTGGTGATGGGGAGTGTGTGTGTGTCACCCTCCCTGTGTGAACCCTAAAACCTTAAAAATAAGAAGGTAAACAAAAAGAATCCAACTGTGCAGTATTTCTTTTAAACAGGATCTTGGTCAATTTGATGTTAATTTGAACATTTGTACAATTGATTGTCATTGAACTCATTTGAATACAAGTACTTTTGTCAGGTGTCCTGTAGTCAGTAGAGGGAAATACGGTCACCTTTGGAACAGACTGCGTCAATATTATGGTTCTAAAAGCTATTTTTTTTGATTAGTGGAACAACATGATCTGTGTGACCAATGGAACTTTAAAACTTTTTCATCAGAATGTGAGTGGGTCTTACAGAAGATGCTGCTCATGGGATTACATTACATTCAAATGCACAGAGTCCTAGGTGCAGCCAATGGCTGCTCAAAGCCACATCAGCTAGAGCCCCTTGGGACTTCTTCACTGGCAAACGATTACTGAAGCACATTGTACTCGGGCTTCACCCTGCCCAGTAACATCCTTGATGCCTCAAGGAAGTTCTTAAAAAGATGTAAAGGCAGTCCAGCAGGAAGAGAGCTTTATCCAAAGAGATGCTGAGTGTGTGCTACCCTTAAGCGTAGAATATAGCTTCATCTGAGGAAATTTCTATTCCTCAATTCACCTTTCCTCTGTCCATTTTGGAGGGTGACATTCCAGACTTCACATTTTCCATGTACTTGCAACCCTTCCTCAACATATGGCTCAAGGCTCCTGCCTGCCACTTGTCATGGTTTCTCCTCAATCTTTGCATGGGTTGGGTCCTGGGCAGTTCTTAGTGACACTTGGAACCTCCACTCAAGATGATTCCTTAGCGTGCCTAAGACATAAGGGGTGCTGTTCTGGGGAAAAAATGAGTAATCCTTAGCACTGCTCGCAAGACGTATAAAACACAGGATATGAGAAACTATAAAATACAACACAAAGCTGGGCAAAGAAATAACATTTGCACATATATTATAGCAAAAGACAACTTTATTCAGAGCAAGAAATAGGGTCATAGAAAGAAAGAATGAAGGTTAAATAATAAACAGATCAACAAACCTTCCCTTCATTCAGCACTCACAGTCCTTCCAAGTTCTCTCCTTGGCATCCTCACAGGTGGGTGGTACCCTGGAGATGAATATGAAGAAAGAACTGGCAGGCCTATTAAAAAAAGCAATTTTACAATGTCTCTGCCCCCTCAGTGAGTCAGGGTCCTTTCTTGGCTCCCTGAGCTGGAAACCTGCAGAGGTCTTGGCTGGTTCTCAGCAGCCAGTGTCAGCTTGCTGACACTCTGAATGTTGGTCTCTGCACTAACAAGGATGTGCTGCCTTCCCCATACGCTATTGCATAGCACTTCAAAGTCTTCCTTTGTGAGGAGAAGGAACTAAACCGACTCCCTGAGCTATTCCGGCAGCCCTAGGTCATCACTGGCCCAGCAAACTGCTGTCCATGGCACCTCATGCTGAAGTCTTTCTATTCATCTCTGCTGAGGTTTTAGTACATTTTCCCAGCCCCTGACTCCAGCATCCTGAGAAATGGCGTCAGAAGGCTTTGAAAGCCATTATTGTTGTTGTCTCTTTTTGGCTCTGCCTTCTAGTGGTTCAGGCTGTAGCTCCAGAAGCTAACAAACTGCAGTGGACTGGGGAGGGGTTGACAGTTATCTCAGCATATATTTCCCAAAGATTATAAAAATCAGAGGCTAATTTCTGTGTTACTATTGTGAGACTGTTCAGTGCTCGCAAAATAATCTGACAAATCAGCCTCTGCTGTGTGTGTGGTCCTCTCTGCTCTGCTGCTGCTACAAAACAATGAATAGTACAATAAAAGAGTGCAAGCTAAAGGCCATTTTAAGGTCCACCAGTGATTAGTTTAATTACCTAACAAATCAAAAAGAACAAACTT
Organism: Carettochelys insculpta; assembly: GCF_033958435.1. Classification (NCBI taxonomy): domain Eukaryota; kingdom Metazoa; phylum Chordata; order Testudines; family Carettochelyidae; genus Carettochelys; species Carettochelys insculpta. The sequence continues at coordinate 36,816,929 of NC_134138.1, read as the reverse complement.
ATTTCATCAAGAGAGCAGAAGTGTTTGAATTAATACAGTAAGTGCAGGATTTGCATGCAACGCATCTTAGCAGAAAGATCATGAAGGATGAGTCAGTTGTGTAATAATATAGAATTAGAAATAGGAGCGAGGCTGAAGGAGAAGAGAAGGTTAGGATGCCAGATGAGAGGAGAAAGTAAATCAGGAGAGACTAATAAACTGGGGAAAAGGACATAAAGGTCTGGAGAGATAAAACGGAAATCTATGGACAATGAAAAAAGGGCAGGGACTAGTAACAAGGTTTAGTGATCTGCACCACTATGAGGACCATGAAGTGGGTACTATGCACATCTTTTGGAGGAGATCATAAAAGCTGAACTCATTTCAGCTCATCATGACTGCTAAATATTTTACAGTGCTTTGCCATGCGTGGTGTATTACTCCAGAGACAGGGGTGGCAGGTTGCAAAAAGGTTGGTGGTACCCAGAATACCCAAGCCCGCACCCCTCCCTCATTCAAACTCATCCCCCTGTCCTCCACCCCGGCCAGCTGCCTAAGGCCCCGGGAGGGAGTTTATGTGGGGCAAGGGATGCAGGCTCTTGGAAGAAACATGCAGTGATGGGACTGTCCGTGCCTATTGTGGGGCTGGAGTGGTGGCTGCATGTGGGATCTCAGGCAACAGCTGGACAGCTGAGAGGACTATCTTCTCCACTTGTTCCGCAGGAAGACCCTCATCATTGACCCGCTGTGAGGACTGGGAGAGGGTGGCTGCCAATCATGTCACATCCTCCTGCCGTCCTTCCCCACAGGCAAAGCAGCCAGGGGTCATCATCTGCTGTGAGCCTGCTACCTCAAGCACTGATTGTTTGCAGCTCTGCATGAAGCAGTGAAGCTGCTTCCCAACTCAGAAAGACACAAGTCTCTGAACATTGCTGGAGTGCAGCCCCCAGCCCTGAATATTAATGATGCTTGAGCAACTCAAGCCAATACAAGTTGCCACCTATGTCTAGAGGCCTTGGCTAAATCTTCTCTCCCCCTTTACAGACATGTAGGATGATGAGCAATGAACACCTGGCATATCGCAAGGAGTTACGTTTTGGAGTGTCAAGAGTCAATGATGGAGATAGGAGCTGAGACCTTTAACCTCAAATACACTGTTCTCCAAAACTTGAACTAAAGGAGTAACTATGTCAGTTGTTGGTAGCAATAAGTTTCTTATCTACTTCTTGGATGAACCCCTAGAGGGAGGGCATAGCCTATTATGTTCTGCACTCCTTCTGTCCTGGTAACAAAGAGGAAGCCGTGCTAGTCTATACACTATCAAAACAAAAAGCAGTCAAGTATCACTTTAAAGACTAGCAAAATGGTTTATTAGGTGAGCTTTCGTGGGACAGACCCACTTCTTCAGACCATAGCCAGACCAGAACAGACTCAATATTTAAGGCACAGAGAACCAAAAACAGTAAGCAAGTCCTCCTTGCTTACTGTTTTTGGTTCTCTGTGCCTTAAATATTGAGTCTGTTCTGATCTGAAGAAGTGGGTCTGTCCCATGAAAGCTCACCTAATAAACCATTTTGCTAGTCTTTAAAGTGCTACTTGACTGCTTTTTTTTTCTTCTGTCCTGGGAATTTCTTATTCCCAGTGTAACACCAACAGACCTGGTTTGGCCAGCACCAGGGATAGAACCTGTGAGCATAGGGTCCAAAGTCCTGCAACTCTACCATGAGAGCTAAAGGCCAGCTGAGGCTGTTAAGCAGAAACTTCACTTGCCCCAGATGAGGTCTCAGTGCCTCTGGTTACTACATGCTTCCCTAGGCTGAGGGAGCACACCCTGAGCTTCTGAGACCTTCCAGCAGTTCTTCCTGGCCAATGCACCAGTTGTAACACCAACAGACCTGGGTTGCCAGCACCAGGGATAGAACCTGTGAGCAGAGGGTTTGAAGTCCTGCACTCTACCAGGTGAGCTAAAGGCCAGCTGGCACTCAAGCAGTGACTTCACTCACCCCAGATGAGGTCTCAGTGCCTCTGGGTCCTACACAAACATCTGTCAGTCCACAGTAATTCAAATTCCCTACATAAGTCAGCACTATCCCCCACAGTGAGGTGTTGAAGGAACATTGAACAGAGAGGCTTGGTACTAAAATCACAGGTCTGTGTCATTTTACATCCCTGTGTCTTAGCTCAACTAACGCAAATCTTACATAAAAAGTCAGGTGTGGGGTTGATGGAGCACTGAACTGTGGAAGGTGTAGCCACTTTCTGGTAAGTTCTGCTCATGCTTAGAAGAAAGCTGTAGATACATTTATACCTCTCTGAAGAAACATCCTTCTATACAGCACTTTTAGGGAAAACAGTCTTTTAGGGTAAGTCACTAGGGAAATATTTTCTTGCAATTGTCTCCTTGCAATGGTTTAGATCATGTAAATTATTCAGCAGAGGTGGGAGGAGAGGAGTTGCAGGGGATCTGCAGTGATTGAGTGCGAGCTCCAAGGGTCGAGTCCCTTCAAAGCCTCCCTTGTCAGTGAAATTTACAGCCAGGAGGAACTATCATGCTCCCTAGTCTGCGCCCTGCCAGCCAGGTGATGGTGGGTCACAGAGAGGTGAGGTGAGGATGTTTTAAGCCTGTGGGAGAGCCTGGCATATAATGATTATGTCCAGAGAATATCCTCAAGTTAACTACTAATCGATCTTTTATTCTAGTGTGACACAATGATTTGAGGACCAATTTCATGTACCCAGTGTCAGTGGAATCTTTGCCATGAGTTTTGTGAACACAGGACTGGGGTCATAGTTTCTAGCTCAGGAAAGTGCTGGAGTGGAGTGAATTAGCGTCCCATCAATCACAGTAAAAAGGGGGTGGAGCCTGGTGGGGGGAAGAACATGTTGAGAGAACACATCTTTTCATGAGATCCCACTCTTTTCATGATGAGAAATACTCTTTGCTCCTGACTACCGTTTGGTTTACTAGCATAAGGAATGAGTGATTTATTACTTTAGTAAACTGTTTTCTTAAAGAAGTAAGCAGCTGCACAACTCCCATAAACAAGTGCTGTTGAATGGCTAAATTCATTTTTGACATATATCCTAACTCCATCTCCAATAAAGCAACAGGCAACTAACTAAATTCAGTGCAGTGCAGCACAAAAAATTCATTCTAGCAGCCCGATAAATTATTCATGGTAGTTATTTACACTATGTAATTCCCCTTCTTACCTGATAATGGACTGATTAGCTCCTCAATCCACTAATTTGTCCAGTGTGGGCTCAGAGTTCAGACAAAATATTTTTTCCTATTCTTTCAAAATATTAATTGCAAATGGAGATTTATATAAAATTGTGGATGGCCAAAATAGCATGATTAAAATGGGAACTGGCCCAAAAATCCCTCTTTTATACATATGGGGTGGCCTCCATCCTGGGCAGCACGAGATTATGTTGGTGTCTTCAGAAAGCATAACCCTCTACAGTTTGAGCGAAAAAGTCAGTCTTTCTAGCTGAGGGCTATAACAGACTCACATCCTCTGTGGAATGAGCACAGACCAAGACCAGTACTATATACTAATGGGTGGGTTACATACATGCATATGAATTACTACAGATGTCTACAATACCAGTATCAGAAACTGTAGTTTACAGTTGGGTTACTACAGCCGTCTCAACTGTAACCTTTTCAGTACAGCACCCTCAGGACCTGACCGGTGCCAAATGAGAGAATTTGCTGAACAATGGGAAGTCAGTATTGTCTAGCACATTACCAACACTTCCACTGCTTACTGGGATTTTAGAAGCCATTTAGGAGTAAATTACAGCTAAATAACAGCACAGAACTCTGAGAGCCAGGACTGGTGCCTGTGAACAAACTTAATGGGACCATGGGAAACTAGGCCACACCCATGATAAGTGGTCATCCATCTAACTAAAATCATGCTGGATTATGGATGTTGCTGGATGAGAAGGTGATGGACTAGAGAGGTTCAACCTGTAATATTTTAAACAGAAGATAGCTGCTACTAGACCATTTTCCATGAAGGCCTTTGACACCAGCACTCACCTTCCACATTGGTCCTCCACGGCCTGAATTTAGCATTATGTCCTTCAAAGGAAACATAGCTGAGGACCTTGCTATTGAATTGTGACAAGTCAGAGCCCTGAACAAGGGGTGGAACTAAGAAGGGAGCTCTTACTCCCTTGTGTGAGCACGTAGTCCAAGCCACAATCATGTTGTAAGTGTAGGTCTGTCAGACACAGATGATGAATCTGTGAGAAAACAATTACTAACAGCCAGCTCCACCCCTACGCATGCCTCCTTCCCACCAGTGGTTGTGCTAATCATCTTTTCTTCCTCCTGCCCAGCTGCTGCAATCAGCTGCTCTGTGCTATGCAGCAGGCACTGGGTGAGGAAGAGGAGTATGCATGTCATGAGCTCAGTTGTGAGGGGGCAGGGTGGAACTGAGCAGGAACAGGGGAGAGAAGAGGCCGGAAAACATGGCTAAGAGTAGGACATTGGGGGGAAGGGGTGGAGTGGGGGCAGGGCTTAGGGTTGAGCAGGGGAGGGGAGCAAGGAGGAATCCTACATCTATGTTCTCATAAGATCGTTTGTAAAACCAAGTTACAAGTGGACATTACAGCATCTTAAGGGCACAGGCATAATCTGGCATCTGAGCTCAGAATTCTCCCACTTGTGTCTGAATTTGTTGGATGCTGCCCACTATCCCAGAGGTGGCTGCATTTAAGTGGTGCTATATATAGATTGTTTATGAAGGACTCTGGCTTTCTTTGAGATAAAAATGTAAAGCAGCAGCCCAGGCAGAAGTAATTTATGATCTTGAGTCATGTCAGATGTGAAGCCAAGAGACAGCCATTTGGATATGTAACGTTTTACACCTCTTTAAATCAATGCTGTAAATATTTAGCGCTTTTGGACCTGTCCACAGGAACTTCTCATTCCTGAAATCAATGCAAAGACTACACGAGTGATACTTATAATTTTACCTTTGAGATAGAATAGTTTTACCTTGACTTACCATCTGCTCTTCTTGGGGATGGTACAGCAACGTCCAGATCCCTTGATTGTTATGTTCAGTTGTCAACAGCTAGTTAATTAAAGGCACAGGTCACTTTCTTATGTTGAAAAGGGTGCACAGCTGGCTGCCAGGGAGAGGGACATGGGCAGTGGGTGAAGCTTCTACTTGAGGAAGCTAGCTGCACATCCCACCTCTTCTGCCTGCAGTCTTGCCCACCCCACCCTAGGGACCACCACCTCCCCCACCCACTTGGATTTTCATGCCACGTGCCTCCCTCCTCTCTCCTTCCCACTTCAGCTCCCACGCCAGTGCTGCTCACCCTGTCCTCTCCCCCAACCTGCTGGCCACAAGCCTCCCTTATCTTCTTGCCCTGACTTCCCACTCACCACATGCAAAGCCCACCCACAGTGAGCAGGAGGGCTGAGCAGGAGGAACAGGACTGTGATGTGCTGTAGTGGGGCCAAACAGGGAGTGAGGGGAGGAGCAGAAAGGAGGAACTTGGTGAGCACTAGCTGGGCGGGGGACAAGCGAGAGGGGGAAGCTGAGGAAGAAACCCACACAGCAAGCAGGGAGGTGCGGGGTGAGGAGGTGAGGGAAGCAGGTGCAGTGAGGCAGCCAAGTAGGGAGGAAAGGAGGAGCAGGCAATGGCTAGGGCAGATTTCTGGAGTGGGGATTGGAGATGCAGTGCTGGACACGGTCAGCAGAGGCAGCTGAGGAGAACAGTGAGCTTCAGCTTTTATATGCTCCAGGAAGGCTCTGGGACAGCTGAGGAGGCTGTCTTTGGTACGCTGCTGTAGCATTTGTGAAGAACCCATTCAGTGTGGTCCCTACAGCGCTTTCAGGGAGTGTCTACACAGTAAAGTTATTTTGAAATAACTTTGCGAGCGTCCACATGATGCAACCACTATTTCAAAATAATTTTGAAATAGCAGAGAGCGTATTTTGAAATTGGCTGCGTCTACACTAGCAAGTTCTTTCAAAAGATTTTTCAAAAGAAAGGGGCTCTTCTGAAAGAGCACATGGAGCGTCTACACACAAAAAGCATTCTTTCAAAAGTAAACCGAAAGAATAGGGCGGTCCTTTTGAAATCAGTCTTCCTTTCCTGTTTCAGGAACAGAGCCCCCTTTCCAAAGCTTCCTTCAAAAGAAAACGTGTGTAGATCCTCTGCAGAGCCTTCCTTTCGAAAGAACACTCTTCATGGCCGTTTCTACACAGGCCACTTCCTTCGGAAGTGACATGCTAATACAGGGAGTGAAATATGCTAATGAGGTATGGATGCAATTCCCCGTGCCTCATTAGCATAGTGTCACATGATTTGGAGCCCGGAAGACTGTTCTTCCAGACTCCAAAATGCCGTGTAGAAGCGTGGCTGCCGGGGGGGCTTTTGGAAGGAAGTTCTTCTGGAGGCCCCTTCTTCCCAAAAATTTGTATGCCATCATTTTAAAATATTGTTGACAATAGGGATAGCCAGGACAATAAGAAAGCAAAACCAAACCATCATAAGGTACGTTAAACCAGGAAAAAATATTAACTATGAATACAGTATATACAATACAGCAAGCAAATCAGTGAGGGAAAACATGGATGATTATCATGCCTACCAATGTTGCCTCGAAAGTTCATGTAAGTTCCAAATGTGGATCATGAGATAAGAGGGCAGACAGTAGAAGAATGTTTGTCAGCTAAATGGAGAAGATAAATTGTGTGAGATCCATATGTTAAACTTGTCAGATTACTGGGCACTTCTTAAGCAAATGAGATATCATAAACACATGTTCAACAAAGAGGGCAAGGAAACTTGGCAACAAACACATGCACTCCTCATTAAGAACTCAGCTGGGAATCAAGTGTGACCATTCTTCAGATGGTGAGCAATCCAGGAAAATTCAGGTTCCAGACACAAAAATAACAAATGTAAAGTGCTACAGATGTGGACACTCTATACTGACATCAAAGTGATTGGTGAACAAAATGCGTTCTTCTTGTAGCAGTGGAAAACAAAATTGTTAAGCAAAAGTCTCTATACCTCCTATTTCTGCCCAAGTCAAGATTAATTTCCAACAAAGACATCAAGATTGAGTGAATATGCTTGAAGCTGACACATCAGAAGATGATTGCTCTTATGCCTTCACAGTATTCCCTCAAAGAACAAAGTCTTCCAAACACATTATTCATCTATGACACCACATTATCATACAAACATACAAGATGGAAATTTTAACTAATGTTGGTGCATCAGTGAGTTTGATGGACAAAGCATGCCTAAAGCCATATCACAGAAATCAGTCTTACTACTGACAGCAGTAAAAGTATATGGCTATGGAAATGGAAGTGCACTGATCATTTCTGATGTATTCACAGCTCATTTTGTATTTAAAGATAGGTTTGTGACCCATTCAATGTATCAGGTGACTAATGTCACAGATACACAGATTAATTATGGCACAAGTGCACTAGGTCTGATTCACATGAGCCAAATGTAACAGCCTAATAGCTAAATTAACTCCCTCAGTCTCATAAGGATTTATTCAAATGAAGAAGAAATTTGAAGGGATAGCAAATTAAGTTACACGTTGATGACACAATTCAGCTCATAGCCCTACTTCACACATGAAGTATCCATGTCAGTGAGCTAATGAAAGAAGAGTTAGCACACCTGGAAGATCTTGACATCACTGAGCAAGTAAAAGGCCCCACAGCAGGGGTCTTCCCTTTAAGAAGTGTCATGTCTGCCATTTAGAGAGTGGCGTAAAAGAGTCCAGAAACCAAAGTGACAAGGCAGAATTTGAATTTTTGAGGATGCATCTTCACCCAACTGAGCTATTAAGCATGAGTGACACATTGCCATCACAGCAGGTGATATTATTGCCAAGCTGAATGGAACAAAAATCTTCTCCAAGCTCAATCTCATAGCAGGATACCATGAACTCCATCTCCATCCTGACTCATGGTACATTATAACCTTCATAACACATGAGGATCTATGATGCTATCAATGACTTAGTTTTGGCATTTCTTCATCTGCAGAAATATTTCAAACACCATCTATGAAGCACTAGCTGGAATCTCTGTAGTTCTTAATGTGAGTGATGACATAAGTATTTGGCACTACATCTGAAGAGCAGATGTTCAGCTAGCAGCTGTTTTTGAATGACTGCAAGGATAGAATCTAATGTTAGACCTAGATAAGTGCGAGCACAATAAATCCACATTAGAATTTTTGGATACATAATCTCCAAAGATGGCATCTCAGTGGTTACTAAGGCCGCATTTATACTTACCTGGGAGGCTGACAGCTGCTACACAATTTTAGGTACACCAATTGTGTAACTAAAATCGACTTTTCAGCTGCCAACTTCCATGGCTGTCTTCATGGCACAAGGTTGATGGGAACGCTCCTCCCATCGACTTTCCTTAATGCTCACGGCTTGCGAGGAGTTACGAGATTGATGTTGACCTCGGAAAAGTGCCATTTTGCGCATGTGTGAAACAGTGCCCCAGAAGATTGACCCCAAACAGTCAATCTTCCACAGTAATGTAGACGTAGCCTAAGAAAGTGAAGAACGTTCCTCATGCCACACTGCCAGGCCATTGACTTTCATAGCCTGCTTGGGCTTGCAAATTGCAGTGGCAGATTCATTCCAAGCTCAGGAAGCTCATCTTTTTTTAAAAAACAAAACAAAAACAAAAACAACAACAAAACAAAACAACAACAAAAAGTGAACTATAGCAGACAGGCCAAAAACAAATCTTTCAATGTGGGAGATATAGTTCTTTTCAGACACTTTAAGCCTTACAACAAATTCTCTACAGCCTTTTATCCTGAGCCTTACAAGCTCACAATGATCAAAGACATGATCGTCATTGCTCAGACAGGAGCCAATTAAGTAATATAAAATGCATCCTATATCCAACCACTTCATGGCACTTATCTGCCTACTCTGCAAGTTGATGGTGATAACTTTACAGAGACTGAACCCCCTATACTCTCTCCAAAAGCAAGTGAGTGAGCCAGAGACTCCAAAGGCAGAAATGTGCCCTTGCCTGAAAAGAAGTAGCCAGCAACCTTCAGCACGTTTGAGGACTATATACAGCATAAGTGAAAGTGTTTATTGAGTCTGTGTTGCTCTATCATCAAATTTCTGATATTGCTTTATTTATCCTATCTGCTCGTATTGTATTTATACGGTGGATTTATTTCAAAGTGTTGAATATAATACTTAAAGTTTATGCAAATAAGGAGGAACACAGGGTTTGTGGAGAATCTATTCCATCATTGGCCTTTTCGAATACTGAAGACAGCAGCTGGATCACACTTGTCCATCGTACGTTTTGCTTTTGACTGGGGAGTTCAATTAGCTACAAAGAGAGAAACTGCCTGCCGTGTTCCCTTAACTACAGGCTTAAATCAGTGATCTGTGGAATCTTATTTTAAAGTTACCTACAACATCTGTGTGATTCATTCCAGAAGGTTCTAGTCAGCTAGGACGCACCCACCTTACCAATTCTTCCTGAGTGCACAGCTAATCCTCAAAGAAGGCAATACCAAAAACCTACTTTGCATAATTAATATTCCAATACAATTGCTTTGATTGGTTTGGAAAATGTTGCTTTTTTATTTGAACTGAACTCTTTTTTCCATTATAAAGAGACAAGCTCAGTGTTTTGTTAATAGACTGCAGTAGGGGACTCATAAGAGACTTTATATTTCTAGCTGAACAATGTATTTTAGATACTTTTAATGGGAAGAATTGATTTTTCTCTCTACAAAAGGGGTTTAATCAATTTTGCTGCTGAATATGTTTTATTCAACAAGAGCTGAGTTTCTTTGTGTACAGGTCCATCAAAACAGAGCCTTTTTAGAGCAGAGGAGCTTTATGTGCAGAAGTAAAAATGCGGGTTTTACTATTGGAATGGCAGTCAATTGATTTTTCGAAATATTAAAAGAGTTTAATCATAATACAGATGAAGAACTTAATCACAGGTTCACTGCAAGCTTTAGCTAGACATGATTTGTCGAGTCCTGTAAATCTGCGAGTATCTGTGGATTATGTTTGCGGATTGTGGATCGGATGTGAATACAAAATTTTTATCCGAACAGGGCTTTAATGATTTGGGCTGATTTTGTTAAGTGAGTATTTGCTGCTGGTTGAAAATTGCTCTGTAAGATCTAGGAGTTACCATTCATGCTACTTTTTGAGTAGTGCTCTCCACTATTCAAACTACTACTGATTGTAAGGGAAGCAGAAACTGGTCCACAGACTTTGGAAGATATTTTCAGCCTGATTCCAACTTCCTTACTCAGTTTGGTAAGCAGTTCCTCACACGTGCAGCCAGAACAACTGCTCAGAATACTCACGCAGAATAACATTTTAAAGATGGAAGAATCTTCCCAGGAGTGAGCAAAAAATTGTGTGTAACTCTGTAAATTCCCAATATTAAAATTTTAATTGCATTTTTCTAATCTTCATATTGAAAATCTAATAATATTAAACATTATTTGTCCAAGTGTCCAGAAAAGGTATCTTATTTGTAAAAAATAAATATTAACCAGATTCTTTTCAAAAATAAGATTTTTGTCTTTTTGTTTTTTAATTAAAAAGGATGCAAATTAATAACGTCATCCACTGACTCAGACAGGAAAAAAATGATGGCTGATGTCACTGCAGTCTGCAGTGTTTCTGACCTTGGAGCACTTATACTCAAAAAATGAAGAGTTCCATTTAATAGCATACATTATGAAAAGCCCTTCAGATGTGAAAAGGAGACCAGAGTTAGATGAACAGCCCTTTAATAGTAGTAGCTGTGAACTTGGTATTTGTTTCTCACTAAAAAAGCTTTCTAAGTCTTTAAGCTAATGGATTGTCATATCTATAAATACACTAACTTCTTTAACCCTTAATTGCCATAGGATGTGCTAAATGTAACCTTAATGCTATTTTCCTAGAGCCAGAATTACACCAGGGATTAATGTTATATCTATTGCAGTAGTAAACCAGGAGCCTCAGCCAAGGACCATAACCTCATCATGTCATGAGCTAGGTGGGAACCAGTTATGGATTGAGTTAAAACCTAATGGAGATTGATAGGTGTGAACTCAGCCTTAAACTAATGAAACTGCAAAGATAAATGCCTACTCAAGACAAAAGGAGTATGCAAATTCACCCTGGAGCTTTTGCTGAGTATTGTTATGGGTAGGTGGGAGGGGCCAAAATAGAATAAAACTGGGAGAGTGACAACTGAAAGAAACAGCTGGGAGCACAGTGTCCCAGCTGGAAGAAAGGTTTTTAGGGTGCAGGCTGATAAGAGTGTTCTTGGTGCTGTGAGCAAAAGAAGCTGCTCCCTGAAATGTGATTCTTTCTGCATTCAGAGATACAGGACTTTGTACATTTCATGTAAGTAAACAAAAATACAAAGAATTCCCCGTCACCTATTTCTACTCCCAGCTGGACTATCCCCATGGCTTCAAGCTTTGAGCACACACGTGTGTCAAAACAGGACAACCCTACAGCAAACAAAGAAAACAGTCCCTGCCCCAATTTGGGTCTAAATCAAGAAGTGGCACTGCTGTGTGGTTTTTTGTAGAATAAAAGCTGTCTGATAGGGCCTATGTCCATTCCTGGGGAAGCTATCCAAAATATCAGCTGCAACATTACAAGGCATGACCCATCTTACACATCAGTGCACTTCTGTTTGCGTTGGGCTTAAGTGTCTATTCCCACTTCCAGTGAAATCAATGACAACTCCCACTGATTTAAGTAGTATGGGATCATACCTTACATAGAGGTGTGAAGGAAGAAAGTTACTGAAAATAATCATTTTAGCCAGACGTGTTGCTTGGCAGCATGGAGAAAAAAACAACACTGTTATATATTGTTTCATCAAAAGGAAGAAAGAACAACAAGGACAAAAGATTAATGTTACGATTGTTTTATATTACACCTGTACAGAACACTAGAACTGTCATAATAAGGCATCAAATGCACTATTGAAAAGCTCACAATGAAGTGTAAGGTTGTTTTTAGCAGTTCAGAATGCAGATTTACAAAACTGAGTCAGTCACTTTCCTCTTTAATAAACACTGGTTATTATAGACAGGTTTTTTTAAAAGGACTGTCAAGATTAAAAACTGTAAACATATTAAAAACAGCAACAGCCCAAAGTGCTTCCTAAGAGTGAGCTTCAAATTATCTTTTCTGGCTGCAGAGGATGGCAGGGAGACACTAAAGTTGGTTGTCCCTGGAAAAACTGGAGGGTTACCGAAACTTATAATGGCACTAAGGATCATTTTGTGTGTCTTCTTTCTTTGGTGATAGTGCATAGGTGTTGGGGGGGGCAGAGGTGGGTGGGAGGAAGAGGTTATTCAGTTTCCAAACATTTAGTTACAAGCCTGTAACTGAAGCTACGTCTACACTAGCCCCTTCTGTTTGGAAGAGGCATGGTAATGAGGGAGTTCGGAAACTGCTAATGAGGTTCTGCCATGAATATGCAGTGCCTCATTAGCATAATGGCAGCCACACGATTCGAAAGTGATGCTTTCGAACTACACGCAGCCCATGTAGATGGGGGTCTTTCGAAAGGACCCCTCAGACTTCGAAAGCTCCTTCTTCCTATTTGGTTTGAGGGAGAAGGGACTTTTGAAGTCCGGGGGGTCTTTTCGAAAGGCTCAATCTACATGGGCACCATGTGTTCCGAAAGAAGCACTTTTGGATCACGTGCGCTAATGTGGCACAGCATATTCATGGTAGGCACCTCAGTAGCATCTTCCAAACTCCCTCATTACCATGCCCCTGCCAAAAGAAAAGGCTAGTGTAGACATAGCGTGGGGAATAAAAACCAGCAAGGGACTGTTTTAATGGGCTGTATGGATTCCTGTGGCAATGGTCTTTTAGACTTTCAGGGTTAGCTTGTGATGTGGACATGTACTCATGCAGGGCACTAAGGAGGAGAAAGAATTCCTTAAAACCTTAAACAAGTTACTTGTATCTGGGCATGCAGGAGGATGCAGGTAGGTGGGAGTAACTCAAACTAGGCAGAGGCTTGGCTCTACACCACAGTGGGCCAGCACAGCAGAGATGTCACGAGGTAGGGATTTGGGGTGGCATCATAATTTCCTACTGTTTCAAAATTTCAAATTTTGAATTCAATTTTGAATTCAAAATTCAAAATCATAATTTCCTTCCAAGAGTAAATTTTTACCCTCCAAGGCCATGCCCATGTCACAACTGCCATTGTACTCGCAGCACATACCATACAAGCTTCCCCTGGGCCTGGTTTTCTTTTCAGGCAGCAAGTCCACAATGAAATCTGTGCTGACACAGCTTCACTTCTGTTGACAGCAGAGCAATTAAAGCTAGCTAGCTCAAATACATCTATACGTACTTCAGTCACACCTCTGCCTGAGAGGGAGCCACACCCCTAGAACCAGAAGGCAGCAGGAATGCTATTGTCTGAGTCCTAGCCCCTCCCAAATATACCAATATTCTTTACTCAGGCATGCACCTAAGATTCAGTCCTAAATAATTTGGGCCACGTGAAAAGTGCTAGATTTACCTCCCTGAAGAATGTAGTCTTTTAGTCGTCCCTACATGAGGCACATAATGGGCAACAAGAGAGCAAGCTTCTCCCACGCTACTTCCTCAGTAATTCATTCTCCTTACTCAGCCAATCCCTGTAAGGGTGTCAACTGTGGTACTCAATTTTGTGATGTGAACATTTATCCATTGGGAACTGTTGGTCACTCACATAGTGTACTGTTTTAGAACCAGAGGATCTCCCATCACTTCTAGATCTACCGCCAACCTCTGCCAGCCCTATATACTCTCAAAATTTGTAAGAAGTATCTTAATTTGGGTCAGGGAAAAGTCTGGATAGGTTTTTTTGCTACCCCCCAGCCCCGGATTTCCTTCTCTAAGGTGTGTCTACACAGGCACAAATCTTCGAAACGGCCATGATAATGGCCATTTCGGAGATTACTAATGAGGCGCTGAATTGAATATTCAGTGCCTCATTAGCATGAGGACACTTCCGGAAAGCATTAGGATGCTTTTCGAAGCGCCGTGGCCGGAAGCATCCTCATGCTAATGAGGCACTGAATAATCAATTCAGTGCCTCACTAGTAATCTCCGAAATGGCCATTTGCTGTGTAGACACACCCTAAATGTTTAAAGGTGCGGGGGGTGGGGGGGAAGGAGTTTAACACCAAAGCAAAAAAGCAAAGCCCAAAACCAAGATTGTATTTATATTTCCAGATTTCACCCAGTTTCATGATGCATACAGAGACCACTTTGTTGGTTCATCTTTATGTAAAACATTCACGGCAAACACGTGAGTTCACTTAAAAATAATTCACTCACGATCTGTGAATGCTTTTACAAAGTGTCAGAAAACTTCTCACTTAATCATATGCTGACAATAAAGGAAGCACTCTCTTTTTTAGTGCTAATAATCTGCAATGAGGCAGGCCACAGTTCTTACAAAAATGTGTCATCTTTAAATCCTCAAAAATTGGTGATCTTTTCAGATCTGCCTGCCAATATAATACGCACTCCAATTTTACACATATGTATAGTGAAAAATGTAGTCACAGTTAAGAGTCCAAAATAGAAGCTGTCAGTTTTGAGATTAGATGGATATTTTAAAATATGTCTACACTACGGTGATCTTTCGAAAGAAAGAGAGCATCCACACAGCCCCCACTCTTTTGGAAAAACGAGCCAGGGATCAAAAAATCAGGTGCCACGAGGACTGCTCTTTGGAAAGAAGGGCCCTGTGGCACGTCTACACACATTTTCTTTCAAAAGAAGCTTTCGAAAGAAGGCACTCTTCCCGAAACAGGAGTGGAAGAGTGCTTTCAAAAGGAGTGCTGCATTTTTTTAATTTACTTTAGAAAGAATGCTTTTTGTGTGCAGTAAACCCTCAAATTATGTGGGGGTTGGGATCCTGCAACCCCCACATAACTCAAATTTTTGCACAAGTTGGGAGATGACGGGAACCAGGCTGCAGCTGGTTCCCAGCTCCCCTAGGCTTGCTGCAGCCAGGAAACCGACTTGCCCACCAGGGCTGGTCAGTTTGCTGGCTCCCAGAGTGCCAGGGAGCCAGCGGGCAGCCTGGTTCCCAGCTCCAGGACCCAGGAAACTGACCAGCTCATGGATATTCAGTTTTCTGGCTCCCAACAGTGCAGGACAGGTGGGAACCAATAGGCGGGAACCAGGCAGCAGCCTGGCTCCTGGCTCCTCTCCCCTTGCAGAGCTGGGAAACTGACCAGGGCAGCAGCCTAGGTCAGTTTCCTGGCTCCAGCCAATGGCAAGGAGCTGGGAACCTGGGGCAGGCTGTCTCCCCACTCCCCTCCACCCCTTGGAGCCAGGAAACTGACCAGGGCAGGCACCCAAGCGTCCGGCTGCCGCCACTGACAGGAGCAGTTTCCCCACTCCTGTCAGGGATGGCAGCCTGACTCTCGCTGCGGTCACTGACAGGAGTGGTGACAGTCATGTTAAGCTGAGACATATGCAGCTCAGTTACGTATATCTCGGGGGTTTACTGTAGATGCTCCACAAGATCTTCGAAAGAGCCCCCTTCTTTCAAAAAATCCTTCTAAAAATCTCTCTAATTGGATTCCTTTCCCATTTGAGGGTTTCTCATTAGACTCAGTGGCATCTTCCAGCCCTAGCTCATGGAGTCAAGTGTCTTCATGAGACTTGCAGCTTTCACTCAAAAAGAAGCAAGTTTCTGTCCCTCATGGCTATGAAAAGAAGCCTGATAGAGTGTCTGGAAGGCACCATTAAAGCGCAAATCCTAGAAGGCAAATAAAAACCACTCAAATGTTCATAATAAAGTCACCAATTTGTAAAGTAATGTCATGAGGTTTTTTTGGAGGGCCAAGGCCTGAGTCATGCTTTTTTAATGCTGTACTGTATCATTCAAGCTATGAATGTCTGTTAAGCTCCACTATCAAAATCTGAGGGCCGGTGTGAACAGATCCCTTACCTGCTATTTGGTCTTGCCAGTAGATCAGCAGAGACCTAACCACTATCTATGCAGAAGCCATAGTAGTGGCCCACAACATTTTATATTTTTTCCCCAAAAGAAAAGTTACAAAATAAATTCACTTCAGCATCCCACTGAAGATATCTGACATCCAAGAATTTAACTGTTGACCATTGTACTACATAAATTTCACTGATAATATCACCTTTCTTTGACCACTCCTACAGGGTCTGAAGTCAGTGCCAGGCAGTCTAACTGCTAGTCCAGTTACTTTCTGACAATCATTTATAGACGTCTATATTTTAAAAAAGCCAAGCGGGTTGTTGACTGGTTGGGCAGAGAAACTATTGCTCTAACCCAGTGGTTCCCAACCTGTGGTATGTGAATCCCTGGCAGTCCACGAGGGTATTGTAGGGGGGATCCATGAAAAAATAAAAGATAAATAAAAATGATCACAGAATGTAAGTTTTCAATTATTGTAATGTTGCAATTTAGTTATTTTTAAATATCTTCCAATAATGTTATTAACTGCTGCCTGAGAATCTATGTTGTCGCTTGCTTTTTCATTTAGTGAAGTGTACATAGTGGCTAGAATTGGCTTTGGTGAGGGTCCACAAATGGTCTGGAGGGTGATGGGGGGTCAGCGAATGGTTTGGGGATGGCGATTGAGGGTCCACACCTATGAAAAGGTTGGGGAGCACTGCTCTAACCCAGGAAGAATGTAGCCCCTATTTCTTTTTTTGCTGGTTATAAAAGGTACAGAGTTGGCAGCCTGAGTGGATTAAAATCTCATTTTCCAAGAGAACAGGTCTGACACACGCAGCCTCAGCACAGGCAGAGCCCCACACCTTGCCTCAAACCTCTGTTGCAAGAGAGATTTCCACCCTCAGAATCCTTCAATCTTTGGCTTCTTTGAAACTCCCAGCACGAGGTCAAGTGGTGTCAATTTATGGCCATTTTTTTATCCAGACATCTGGGTCTGTGGAACTAGACTTATTTACAAAGGCCACAAAAAGCCAGCAGAAGTTAACTATTGTCAGTCACTGCCAATCTGGAGTGATACTGAACTGCAGAGGAAGAGGGGAGTCTCTTTTTACCCTATTATCCATGCCTTCAGCTACTCACTCCCGTGGCTCACCCATACTCCCCATATTTAATAATCATTGCAGATTATGCAATTACTAGGAGATACCAAAGAATATGAATTAGGAGGTGGGAAATTCTCAATTTGGCATCTGAGTTTTTAACTGAAATACTTGTATTTTCTGGGCTTTCATGTCAGGAGAAAAGGGATTTGTGAAAAAAGTATAAGGGACCGTCACCCTTAATTGCTGGGATTAAATGCCAGATTTGCTGGTTGATTATTGGTTTGTCCTTTCATATATTTCCAAATTGACTGTTAATAATCCTCACGCAGATTATAATAATTAACAACTTCCAAAGTGGCAGGATGGTAGTGTTCTGTATTGGGGCACTAAGGAATTAACCAGGGGAATATTTTAAAGCAGGATGAAGGAGCATTTGAAGAACCTGATTATAACAAATTTATTTTTATTCAGTGGTTTAAAGCAGTGTGTCATTGATATTGATTACACAATCCCTAGCAGGTTTCCCCTAAAAAAAAAAAAAAAAGTCCATATAAACGCAAATATTCAGTTACAGGGTTTAAGGAAAGACATTTATTGCCAGGCAATTAAACTGCATTACTACCTATCTTTAGCTGAATTTCTTTTCTTTAATACAACGTATTTTCCTGTAGAAATACTTCCTTAAAAATCATGCCTGTGCTAATTACCTATGGCAAATGCATCTTCTTCTACCAATGATAACTCTAGAGTATTATCATTTGTGCTGGATTTCATTCTGAAATTGAAAGAACCATACAGCTTTGCAGATTCCTGGGAGGATGCAAACCTATTCCTCCTGTACAGCTCCCCCTTCCACATAGATACCATTAATAAACTAGACAGTACCACACCCCCCAGAGTTAAGAAACACAACCCAGCGATCACACACCTATCCAAGTGAGCACCAATTCTAGCACTCTCATTCTCCAGTCGCTCCATCTCCCTGGCTGCTACCGTGTTAGGATCCACGGTCACATCTCTGGGCACCACATAAGAAATAATAACTAGCAAAATCCCACTAACCAGGAACAAAATGGCACTAATGAACCCGTAGTCTATAGATTTCCCTGAAGCCGCTTCTGAGCCAGTATCATCTTCTTCCTCAGAGATCAGGGAGGTGGGATCATGTGCCCAATGGGGTGGTCTCTCTCTACAGGAGCCATGCTGGGGAGGTGGAACCTGGCAGCAGCTCTTCCCAGGAGAAGAGGGGTTTCTCGTATGCTCCAGATTGACATTTTCATCCATGTAAGTAAAGGATGTCTCCAATGCCTGGGCACAGCAGCAGGGTCTCTTCTTCTCTGTTTCCTCTTCTCCATTCAAGTGGGCTGGCTGGCTACAGGGGTGACTGTTGCTTGAGGCTGCTGCTGCTTCATGCTGCTGGGAGAAGGCGGGGACAAGAACAGAGGAAAGGGGTGGCTGGATGGGACCTGCTGTGTCTGCTCTTTGTGAGGACTTGCAATGCCTATCGCAGCAGAGAGCTCCCACCTCAGCAGCTGTTCTCACCCCCATGTTGCCCCCATCACTCTGTGGCTGCTCGCAGGGAGATGCTTGCAATCTCCAGTCCACATTGTTGCATTGATCCGATCGATGACCCTTCTTGGTCAGGTACAGAAGCTCCATGCAAGCCATCAGAACTCCTGTCAAGCCCGGGCTTCTACTCTAAGCCATGCTTCAGGGAACTCTGTCAATAACACAATCAATGGTTATCATGGTACACCAGCTCTTGCCTCAGAGCAATCAATCAGTCTGCTCTCCTGTAACCAGTGTTTTGCTGGGTATATGGGTTATTTCGGCTGTTAAATTACGATTAAACAAATTCCTTCTGACATGTATATATTTTCTGTCTGCAAATAAAATAGCAAGGGGAAAAATAAACAGATCTCATGATACATTAATAAACTAACATGAACATAACACAAACATAGATTATTCTTCCTTTCGCAACTCTTCAAGGGGAAAACAGCAAACCCAATTGTTTTAATCAAGCATTTAAAACTGCAATCCTCTTGCAGATCCAAAATCTATTAGGGACTCTAATTAACCTTTGGCACTAATATCCAATTAAGACAATAAACCGTCTGAAATGAAAAGGACAATCATAGGTACAACCGATAAAAATGTTAGAGCACTGAGTTATCATTTCAGTCATAAAAAATTCAACAACTTTTCCTTTTTTTTTTCCCTCAGAAGTCTAAATTCAGATACTGAGAATAATTAGAAAGATACAGGCAAATCCCACATAGCTCAGTAATCCACGATCTATATTCTCTGGTGGAAATCTGATAATCCCAAGGGGAAAGCAGTGCTTTCCTAGCGCAGATCTCCACTTTGATTAAGAGCATTTGGAATGAAATTACGCCTCAAAGATGGATGTTACTTCTCCAGCTACAGTAAATAATAAGCAGGAAAAAAAAACTTGAAGCCAAATGCCCTGTTCAAGAAATTTCTGAGACAGGCTAAACAGATATATATATATATATATATATATATAGTTTAGTTTGGTTTTGTTTTGTTTTGGACAGTCCTCAGTCATAGAGCTTGGCACTGTCCAAGAATCTGCTGAGTTAGAAAATGCAAGGTACATAATCACAAAGAGCATATGCATGCAAGTACGTTTGGGTGACACACCTGATAAAGGGCTAAAAACCATCTCTTTAGATGCACTGCCTGTTAGGAAGTTGACAGCCAAGTGCAGACATGATAACCCAGCTCTCCTTCACAGGCAGCAGCTCGTAGTCCCTGCAGAATGCCCACATGCTCTGCGCACATACCTCCCGCTTACGTTTGCTTGCACCCGGCAGCTGATCGTTGCATTTCTTAGGCTGCACCATGAAAGTCTAACAGAGAAGCACTTGTAGCCCTCCACGCTCCACCACCCTGGAGCCACTGCCGGAGGATGGGCGGGGGAGACGACGAGAAAGCGCGCCGGCTGGGAGGGGCACCCAGATGCCTTCTGGGAGATGTAGTCTTTTCGATCCTGGGGCTCTTCTGGACGCCTGCAGTGAGGCAAGAGAGAAGGGGAGGCAATGGGTTGTGTTCCATTGACGCAACACACCAGCTGATTATTCAGTCCACCCTGTGTCAGTAACAACAGCACTGAGCCAGTTTGCTCACTGTTCTCCACTGTGATCCTCTCGGTTTCAGTGGAGGTTAAGGGGTCTCCCAGTCATGGGATAATTTGCTAAACTCAAGGAATCATGAGTCAGGTCCCCATAACTGATTGAGGCTGGTTTAAAAAAAATCATGGCATTTAAAATACAGTTAATGTTCTTTTGGTTGACCTGATTTTCCAGCCGTTAAGGTGGGTGTTTCAAGCTTTTCTCCACAACTGAGAGGGCTAGAAAGGACTCTGGAAGCTGAGACATTGAGAAAAAGAGCAAATATCTCAGGATTCTTGATAAAATCGCAAGGCTTGGTGATGCTCTGACAGAGTCTGCCACGCATTGATTATACAATTTCTGTATCAGGGTAAAGGAAAGTCCCACCTATCATGACAACCCACTAATACACCAACCTGTATTGCTGGTATGGACAACTAATATAAGAACATTAGAACATAAGAATGGCCATACTGGGTCAGACCAAAGGTCCATCCAGCCTAGTATCCCGTCTGCTGACAGTGGCCAATGCCAGGTGCCCCAGAGAAGGAGAACAGAATCATAGAATCATAGAATACTAGGACCGGAAGGGGCCTCGAGGGGCCATCGAGTCCAGTCCCCTGCCCCGACGGCAGGACCGACCACTATCTACACCATCCCTGATAGACATCTATCTAATCTGTTCTTAAATATCTGCAGCGAGGGAGATTCCACAACCTCCCTTGGCAACTTATTCCAGTACTTGACCACCCTGACAGTTAGGAACTTTTTCCTAATGTCCAACCTAAACTTCCCTTGCTGCAGTTTAAGTCCATTGCCTCTTGTTCTCTCCTCAGAGGCCAAGAAGAACAAGTTTTCTCCCTCCTCCTTATGACACCCTTTAAGATACCTGAAAACCGCTATCATGTCCCCCCTCAATTTTCTTTTTTCCAAGCTAAACAAGCCCAATTCTTTCAGCCTTTCTTCATAAGTCATGTTCTCCAGACCTTTTATCATTCTAGTTGCTCTTCTCTGGACCTTCTCTAATTTCTCCACATCTTTCTTGAATTGGGGTGCCCAGCAGTGGACACAATATTCCAGCTGAGGTCTAACCAGCGCAGAGTAGAGCGGTAGAATGATTTCTCGTGTCTTGTTCACAACACACCTGCTAATGCATCCCAGAATCATGTCTGCTTTTTTGAAACAGCATCACACTGTTGACTCATATTTAACTTGTGATCTACTAGAACCCCTAGGTCCCTTTCTGCTGTACTCCTTCCTAGACAGTCTTTTCCCATTGTGTACGTGTGAAACAGATTATTCCTTCCTAAGTGCAATGAAGACAATGAAGTGCAAAGAAGACAATGATCAAGTGATTTATCTCCTGCCATCCATCTCCTGCCCTTGTACTGAAGGCTGGGGCACCATACTTTACCCCTGGCTAATAGCCATTTATGGACCTAACCTGCAAAAATTTATCGAGCTCTTTTTTAAACCCTAATAGAGTCCTGGCCTTCACAGCCTCCTCCAGCCAGAGGGACATCATACCTTTCTGTGGCAGGGTTCCTTCCTTGTGTCACTCCTGGTGCAGACCATCAGTGCCATCCTGTTCACTTTCAAAAGAGGCATGCAAATGAGGAAATTAAAAATGCAAATGAGGTTCATATTTACATATAGGGCACTTCATTTGCATATTCTCCTTTTGAAAGAAAAAAGCAGTGTAGACGCGGATCCTTCAAAATTAAACCCCATCTTCGAAAGAACTCTTCTTGCCATTTCTTTCTGAAGAAGAATATGCAAATGAAGTGCCAGATATGTAAATCTGCACATCATTTGCATTTTCAATTTCCCTCATTTGCATGCCTCTTTCAAAGGAGGAATGCAAGTGCAGATGCAGCCAGATAGTATGGCAATCCAGCCTGGGAGTTATTTCTTGTTCTCAGTATGATGGCTGTGGTTAATAAGAGGTTAACAGTTTTTTTTTAAGGAATATAAATTATTGTTTTGAGAGATCTGAGTTGTGGAGGTGGAAAGCAGAATGCATAGCTACACAAATTCTGCAAACACAAACACAGATGATCAAGAGATTTAATCAAGCCAGGCTGGGAAGGAAGCAACATTTGTCAGACAGCAAGGACAACTCAGAGTAAGAAACTGGACCAATGGACATATAGGCTACGTCTACACGTGCACCCAACTTCGAAATAGTTTATTTCGATGTTGCGACATCGAAATAGGCTATTTCGATGAATAACGTCTACACGTCCTCCAGGGCTGGCAACGTCGATGTTCAACTTCGACGTTGCGCGGCACCACATCGAAATAGGCACAGCGAGGGAACGTCTACACGCCAAAGTAGCACACATCGAAATAAGGGAGCCAGGCACAGCTGCAGACAGGGTCACGGGGAGGACTCAACAGCAAGTCGCTCCCTTAAAGGGCCCCTCCCAGACACGCTTTCATTAAACAGTGCAAGATACACAGAGCCAACAACTAGTTGCAGACCCTGTATATGCAGCACGGACCCCCAGCTGCAGCAGCAGCAGCCAGAAGCCCTGGGCTAAGGGCTGCTGCCCACGGTGACCACAGAGCCCCGCAAGGGCTGGAGAGAGAGTATCTCTCAACCCCCCAGCTGATGGCCGCCATGGAGGACCCCGCTATTTCGATGTTGCGGGACGCGGATCGTCTACACGTCCCTACTTCGATGTTGAACGTCGAAGTAGGGCGCTATTCCCATCCCCTCATGGGGTTAGCGACTTCGACGTCTCGCCGCCTAACGTCGATTTCAACTTCGAAATAGCGCCCAACACGTGTAGACGTGACGGGCGCTATTTCGAAGTTACTGCCGCTACTTCGAAGTAGCGTGCACGTGTAGACGCAGCTATAGTGATATGGTAACACACTAATAATATTGAC
This sequence comes from Carettochelys insculpta, assembly GCF_033958435.1. Classification (NCBI taxonomy): domain Eukaryota; kingdom Metazoa; phylum Chordata; order Testudines; family Carettochelyidae; genus Carettochelys; species Carettochelys insculpta. The sequence continues at coordinate 36,793,820 of NC_134138.1, read as the reverse complement.
TTTAAAAAATCTGCTTTTAAGAGATAAATGGGCCTGACTGTATGAATCTACCACTGCATCAGAACAGAAGAGATTGACAACACGCAGGGCTGGATTCTCCATTTTGGCCATACAGGGCTTAGCAGAGGAGTGGAGGGGTAGGATGTATATGTTATTTAAAGCCACCTCTCCAGCTCTGATAGTCTCCTGGTTGGTGCCTGACCATCCGTGGTGTAACTCAGGGAAAACATTTGTTCTGTGGTGTATTGAACTTAACCCTTGTACTCCACATGGAGCACAGGTCCTCTACAAGTCTCCTCCACTTCACTCTCTCGGGACAAAACTTCAAACTGGCTCCAAGGGTACCTCAGTTGTTGTCCTTCAGTCTCAGTAGACCTTCTCCACATTATCTGAGGTCTTCCTCTTTTGTGTTTTCCTTGCAGGTTCCATGCGAGAGCTTGACAGATTATGCTGGATGATGGTTTTCTGAGAATGTGCCCTAGTCATCCCCACTTTCTTCTCTAGATATCAATGTCAATTGGTTCTTGTCTTGTTCTATTCCAAAGCTCCTCATTTATGATGAAGCCTTGGCATTTGATGTGCATTAAAAGTTATCACTTTCACTTGTAAGAGGTCCTTGGGTCCAGCTTGCAGGGTAAGGAGTTCTATGATCTCAATATTTCAGCAGTCAGGCTGCAACCTAAGGTAAGGAGGGTGAGTTGTGCCTCTCTGCTTTAGGGAGCAGTCTGCAGTGTCTTCCTCTGTTTAGGAGCTCTTCTGTACCAGTGTTCTGAATTATAAAAAATACAATAGTGCTGCTGTTGTATTTGTGTGGTGAGGAACGCACGTGAACCACTCACAGTTAGTGGCAACAGTAGTAGTAGTAGCATCTTTCAGTCTATGTAGACTATGGATCGCGCCCTTTGTAGTTCCATTTGGGATCATCATTTGCAGTGTCGACTGTGACTGTGAAGGCCCACACGAGAGTGACAGTCCTTGCTGCATCTGTTGCATGTGTACTGGGTGTCTGGCAGGTCCTTACTGTGCTTTCTGTGGGCTCGCGTCTCCTCTGCTAGCTATCTGATCCTCATCTCACGCTTCTGACAGCCCTTGTGTAGTTTCTGCATCCATCTGCTGTGATCGTCTGCCAGCTCCTTCCAGCTGTCCGGCTCAATGTCTACCTTCCTGAGGTCCCTCTTGCAAACATCTTTGTAGCGCAACTGGGGGCATCCGGGAGGTCTTTTGCCAGAGGCTAGCTCGCCATACAGGATGTCTTTTGGAATCCTTCCATCATTCATCCTGTGGACGTGGCCAAGCCAGTGGAGCTGCCGCTGCCTGAGCAGGGTGTGCATGGTTGGGATTCCAGCTTGCTCAAAGACAGTAGTGTTGGACACTCTGTCCTTCCACAATATTCCAAGGATGTGCCTGAGGCAGTGTAAGTGGAAGACATTCAGCCTCTTTTCCTGGCGGGCATACAAGGTCCAAGACTCGGTGCCGTAAAGGAGGGTGCTGAGGATGCAGGCTCTGTAGACTTGTATTTTGGTGTGGGTGTACAACATGATGTTATTCCACACTCTCTCGCTGAGTCTGGACAGAGTTGTGGCTGCTTTTCCAACCCTCTTATTTAGCTCAGACTCCAATGACAGGGTGTCAGTGATGGTGGACCCGAGGTAAATGAACTCGTGGACTACCTCTAAAGAATAGTTGTCAATGCTGATTGATGGAAGTTCAGCAATGTCCTGAGCAAGTACATTTGTCTTCTTTAGGCTGATGGAAAGCCTGAAGTCCTTGCATGCTTTGGAGAACCGATCCAGCAGTTTCTGAAGCTGGTCTTCTGTGTGTGACACTACAGCAACGTCATCTGCATACAGCAAATCTCTGATGAGAACTTTCCACACCTTAGATTTAGCTTTCGGCCTTGCAAGATTAAACAGTTTCCCATCAGATCTTGTGGGCAAAAAGATGCCCTCTGTTGAAGATCCAAAGGCATGCTTCAGGAGGATTGTGAAGAAGATCCTGAACAATGTCGGAGCAAGGATGCATCCTTGTTTGACGCCGCTCCTGATGCTGAAAGCATCCAATAATGTGCTGTCATATTGGATGGTTCCTCTCATGTCTTCGTGGAACGACTGGATCATCTTGAGTAACCGTGGTGGACAGCCTATCTTGTGGAGCAGTTTGAACAGTCCATCCCTGCTGACCAAGTCGAAGGCTTTGGTCAGGTCGATGAAGGCAGTATAGAGTGGCTTCCTCTGCTCCCTGCATTTCTCCTGCAGCTGCCTCAGAGAGAAGACCATGTCAACGGTAGATCTCTCTGCATCAAATCCACACTGTGATTCGGGATGCACCTTCTCAGCAATTTTCTGGAGTCTGCCGAGGATGACGGGAGCCAACAGTTTACCGGTGATGCTTAGGAGGGAGATTCCACGGTAATTGTTGCAGTTGCTTCTGTCTCCTTTGTTCTTATACAAGGTTAAGATGTTAGCGTCACGTATATCCTGTGGAACCTCTCCCTTTCTCCAGCACAGGCACAGTAGCACATGTAGGGGTTCCAGGAGGGTGTCCGTGGCACACTTGATTACCTCTGGTGGTATACCATCCTGGCCCAGGGCCTTTCCTACTGCAATGTTGTCAATGGCTTTCTTCAGTTCATCCACAGTTGGTTCCTGGTCCAGTTCGTCCATTACTGGTAGGAGCTCGATGGCATCGAGGGCTGTATCAGCCACAATGTTCTCGCGTGAGTACAGCTCGGAGTAGTGCTCGACCCAGCGCTCCATCTGTTTGGCTTTGTCAGCGATGACTTCACCAGATTTGGATTTCAGAGGTGCCATCTTGTTCTGGGTGGGTCCTAATGCCTTCTTGATGCCCTCGTACATTCCCCTGAGATTACCAGAATCAGCACTGGTCTGGATGCTGCTGCGTAGCTCAAGCCAGTAGTTGTTGGCACAGCGCCTGGCCGTCTGCTGTACTGTTTTCCTGGCTGCTCTGAGTGCTTGCAGGGTACTCTGGCTCGGCGAGCGTTTGTACTCCAGGAGTGCAGCGCGCTTCTTTTCGATGGCTCACAATCTTGTTCTGAGGGGGAAATAAAATTGTTTGAACACAATAACAACTGCACTGGATCAGACCAGTGGTTTATCTAGCCTCCTGTCCTGTCTTCTGATAATGGCCAATGCTAAGTGTTTCAGAGGGAAAGAACAGAACAAATCACCAAGTGATCCATCCTCTGTCACCCATTCCCAGGTTCTAAGAAACAGGCTAATCTCTAATCTTCTCATTTTGGCAGTTACTTGACAACGAGTAGGACACCTTCATGTCACCTTCCTATTTGTGAGTCCAGTGATGGCTGACCAGCCTGATTCGGGAGCTGCAGATCTTATCACAGAAGGGGCAGGTGTTGGTAGCTGTTGGAGGGGCACAGGGCTTTGTTTTTGCCACTCTTTTCTTCTTTTCTGCATCCCCTCATCTGCATTGTGACAGGACGCCTCAGATTGTGCCACCCTCTCCCAGATTACCTTTCTCTCCTGGGGATGGTCTTGGGCAAGGTTCTCCCAAGTGGCAACGCTGATGCTGCACTTTTTCGTGTGTGCCTTCAGCATGTCCTTATATCACTTCTGCTGGCCCCACAACACTTCCCTGTCCCTCCTCCAAATCAGAGAACAGAATCTATTTTGGGAGATGCAGATCAGTCATTTGAACCAAATGACCTGTCAAACAAAGTCGTTGCTTAATGGTAATGGCTTCAGTGCTGCTCATGTTTGACTCTTCCAGGATGCTGGTGTTCCTGCACCTATCGTCCCAAGAGATATTTAGGATTCTCCTGAGGCAGCATTGATGATATTGTTCAAGCTGGGGGACAGGTAGATATGCTGGAGGGTGGGGATAGGCAACAATGAGTTCTTTTATGCAGTTTTTGTCAGGAAAGGAAACCCCAGATAAACTGTCCCAAGCAAGGAGGAAGCTGAACTGAACCCTGAGCAAATCCCTTCCTCTTTCCAATAACTTTCAGTTACTACAGCAGCACTCTGGTGATTGAATTCTCCTACATAAAATTACAACATCCCCTATGCATACTTAACACCCCAGGCCAGTATGGCTGATCTTATGTTCAAATATTGGGGTGTTCTCCACTGCCCTGCAGTATGTCTCTGACGCCAGACAGGTGTCTTTGGTGACTGTGACTCAGCAAGAACCTCTGGAGAGACAGAGATGTTATTCCCTTCAAGTAGCAGCTCCAATGTGACAGCGCCCGGTGGTTTCCCCCCGCGACTCAGTGGCCAATTAGAGTGCGGGTGAGCTGGGGCCAGAACCCAGGGTCCTCGGAGAAAAGGGGGGTAGTCCCACCGCCCGCTGGCAGGAGGAGCAACGCTATCACTGTGAGGAGCAATGGAATTCCACCTAAGGTCCACCCTTCCCTAGCAGGCAGGCACCCGCTCAGAGAGAGAAGACACCAACACAGGCTAAAAATATAACTAACAAGAACTTTATTAACACAGATAACAACACGCAATAATACAACAACAGCAGTAAAATAAACACATAAACCAGCCCATTAACTATAATTATAACTATATACCTAAACCAATTTCTAAATTTTAACTTTAACTATTTTAACTTACTACTATAGTTATATGTTCCATTTCGGAATCCAGGAGAATCCTCGAAGAGAAGGTATAACAGTTAGGAAGAAGGTAGGGGAAAGAGAGAGGAATCTGGACTGAGTCGCTACTTCAGTCCAAGTGACCAGTGGTGGAGGCCGCCGGGTCTCTTTTACCTTCGGTAGGCCCCCTAACCCCAGTCGTTTCCCGGGGACTTTGCCCACTCGGGAGAAATATACAGGGGTTGAAGAAAAGGAAGTATTTACTATCTATTTATCTAAACAGATTTATATCTATCTATATAAACAATTGTGACACTAAGCAGTTTGCACAATTAACAACTTAATACTAAACAGTTTATATAACTATTAGTACAATGATTTTAACCAAGTGTGGCTTTTAAAGATAGTGTAGGCTTCTTAGGCCCAGCCGACTGGGGTCAGGCCCCCAGCCACTGCCCTCCCCCTGTCGAGGAAGGACACAGCAAAGGTTACGTCCCCTCGTTCCCCAGTAGGGGGTCCTGGTGCCCACTAGTTGTCCTTTAGTATGTGTATAAGTCTGTATGCTAAGCCCGGCTGAGCCATAGGCTGTATTGGTTTTATATGTCCGTCGAATCAGGTGTCACTTCCGGGTTGTAGGTCTCGTCTGGTTGGTTGTCCAGTCCGGTGAGGTGATTGGCGTGTGGCTTGAGTGCGATGACGTAGCAGGAGCGGAGATGTCGCCGCCAGTGGCAGGCTCTGGGTTTCAACGGCTGGGTACGCAGTACCTCCCGCTAGGGGTGAGGCCAGTTCGCCACCCAGCCGATCCGCCACAGAGCCCGCTTGCTGCCTATAGTTGTTAGACCCTAGGTATCACTAGACAAGCACACAGTACCACACCCTATGGGCGAGGCCAGTTCACCACTTGTCTGATCCGCCGTAGGGCTGTAAAAGCCAGTACACTATTACCATAGCGGGCGGGCCCTGCTAGGCAGTGTTGGCAGTGATTTTTAAGCTCTTAAATAACAGGAGCTCTTCGAAAATTCAGGAGCTCTTTGAAAAGTCAGGAGCTCTTCGAAAAGTCAGGAGCTCTTCGAAAAGCCTTCTTAGATCTTCTCAGGCTGACTCCAAGTCCCCACTGGGCGCTGGCTGCTGTGCTGCGCCGTCTTTTATACAGTGTTCTCATACATAATTCAGTGATTTATTTTAATATTTATGATTTTGTTTGCGGTTTTCAAATAGGTCCTCTCCCTGATCGAAGCTTCCAGAAGCTGGCAGAAGCCTGCTCCCTTCGACCAATCAGAGAGCTCGGATTGGATCCTAGCTCTGTGGATTCAAGTTACCGGGGAACCTAACTGCCTCAAAATGGCCATGGGTGGGGCCACAAAACGGTGGCCTATAAGCTTTTAGTTTGCCCATGTTCCTGTATAGATTTTACCTCAGCCAGAGGCTTGTTTCCCCTGACACACGGGGGCGATTATGTCCTAGAGATAAAAATCCCCGACACAATGAGCTTGTGGTATTGGAGCCTGGAGACAGGACCAATAATGAAGAATTAATGGCTAGCTCTAGATAGGGTGGCCATCCACACTGTATTGGCTGGGACAGCCCTGTATTTTGGGTGCCAGGAAGGCGTCTTGATTTACACACACACACACACACACGGACAAAACATCCAATGCTGCAGGAGGCCAGCATCAGGACCATGTGCTGCCCAATTCATGGTTCCATCCTATTCTGGGGCATGCAACGAGATGATTATAGAGAGGCTGGCCTCTGCTCTAGTAGCATCCCAGGACAGGTAGTGTTAAAATGGACCCCGAGCAGCCCAACAACACAGAGGAGGGAGGAATGGACAGAGAATTTGTGCTGTTACTGCCCTGTGTATGTGTTACTGGTCCCTGACTTCCTGCACACTTCAGCCTGCAAATGTAACTCCCTCTTGGGGACCCTGGTGGGAAGGGAGCAGAACTGGATTTGGAGCAGAGAGGGGAAAACCAGGAAATCACTTCCAGCAATACATGGTCCCACCACTGGCCTCCTGCAGTGTTGGATGTTTTATGTGTGTGTGTGTGTGTAAATTATTGCCTGATACTCTAATTTCCCACTTTAACCCATTTCTGCATAACAATAATGTAACGCACAACCATCCTGTTCAATGCAAGTGAGCGACCACATCTCACGTTACTCCTTCTGCTTAACAATCTCTCCCAACTCACTTTCAGCTCAGACAATCTGCTTCATTTCCCAGAACTGAAGAAGAGCTCTGTATAGCTAGAAATCTTGTATCCTCCACCAACATACGTTGGTCCAATAAAACACATTACCTCCCAACCTCATCTCTCCATATCCTGGAACCAACGTGGCTACGTCAGTGCAAACATGTATTACTGAAATGTCACTTTAAAATACATTATATTTTTTAAAATGCAATAGTTGTGGCCTTTTATGTTTGTTCTGAAAGATACTTCATGGGGTGACTTAATGAGATGGTCACAGCTCAGAACTGCAGGATGGGTAGAACTTTTCAAGTTACTTTTCCTTTTTTCTGCTTAATGAACCATGTAGCTGCTGTCAGGAATTAGTTCAGCACTGCTTGTGAAATCACAGACAGGGGGAAAGGCTTAGCTTGTTAAACAGTGTTGTCCTCAAAGTCTGTATTGGAATCAGTTCTATTCAATGTACTGATAAATCGTCTGGGAAAGGAGGTAAACTTGTAGTCTGTGTCTACTCATGCCCCTGTCTTTCGCAAGGGGCATGTAAATGACATGGATCAGAACTGTTTAATAAGGCACTAATATGAATATCCAGTGCCTCATTAGCATAATGGTGGCCAGTTGCACTTTGAAAGTGCTGCTTTTGAAATGCAAACTGGCCATGTAGACATGGATGCTTCGAAATAAACACCAGACTTCAAAATTCCCTTACTCCCAAAATGAATTGTGAATAAGGGAATTTCGACATTTGGGGTTTATTTTGAAGTGCCCGCATCTACATGGCCAGTTTGCTTTTCGAAAGCAGCACTTTGACTGGCTGCTATTATGCTAATGAGGTGCTGAATATTCATATAAGTGCCTCATTAAACAGTTCCAATCCATGTTATTTACATGCCCCTCCTGAAAAGGAGGGGCATGTGTAGACATGGCCATAAGGTGGCAAAATTTGAAAATAATACAAAACTACTTAAAACAATCAAGTCCAAAACACACCAAGAAGCACTACAAAAGGACATTTCAAAACTGGGTGACTGGGTAACAAAATGACAGATGAAATTCAATGTTGATAAATACAAAGTAATGCACATTGGAAAACATAATCCCTGTTTTTATATATATACACACACACACACACACACACACACACACACACACACTCGGATTATGTTTTTCAATGTGCATTACTTTGCATTTATCAACACTGAATATATATATACACACACACACACACACACACACACACACATATTTGGAGTCATTGTGGATAGTTTTGTAAAAATATCCACTCAATGTGCAGCAGTGGTCAAAAAGGCTAAGAGTGTTTGAAATCTTTAGGAGACGGATAGATAATAAGACAGAAAATATTATATTGCCTCTATAATTCACAAACAGACGCCTGGGGTGCATCCTTCACATCATATGGCAAGACTTCATCATAAATGAGGAGCTTTGGAACAGAGCAGGACAAGAACAAATTGATATTGAATTATAGAGAAGAAAGTGGGGATGGCTAGGCCACGCTATCAGAAAACCATCATCCAGCATAGTCTGTCAACCTTTCACATGGAACCTGCAAGAAAAATGCAAAAGAGGAAGTCCTTGGACAATGTGGAGAAGGTCTACTGAGACTGAAGGACGATAACTGGAGTACTCCTCGAGCCAGCTAGAAGTTTTGTCCCAAGAGAGAGTGAAGAGGAGGAGACTTGTAGATGGCCTACACTCCATGTGGAGTACAAGGGTTAAGTAGTAGTAGCAGTCATCTATATAAATAATCCATTATATGCCCAAAATGATTAGGGTCATGGAGCATCTTCCATATGTGAGGAGATTAAATAAACTTGGACTTTCCAATTGGAAAAGAGGCAACTAAGGTGAGGGTGGGATATGATAAATATCTATAAAATTATGACTAATGTAGAGAAAGTAAATAAGAAAGTGTTATTTACCCATCATAGAACAAGAAGCCACCAAATTAAATTAATAGGCCACAGGTTTAAAACAAACAAAAGGAAGTATTTCTTCACCCCATTCACAGTTATGCTGTGAAATTCTTTGCCAGAGGATGTTGTGAAGGCCAAAACTATAACAGGGTTCAAAAAAGAACAAGATAAGTTCATGGTGAATAGGACCATCAATAGTTTTCAGCCAGGGTGGGGATGGATAGTACCTTATACATGAGTTTCATCGAGGTGATCACAGCATTTGACTCAGTCAATTGTAGCATCTTGTGGACTATTGTCTCAAAGATTTGCTGCCCCAAAAACTCATTAGCATCTTGAGGCTTTTTCGTGACAACATGACTGTTCCACCACTGTGTAACAAACTCAAAACTTCTCTACTATTTTGTAAAAATTCTGTCTTAGCCACTCAGGGCAATGTGTTTCTGTTACTCTTTGTCAGCCATCTACTTAAACATAAAATCTCCAATGCAAGGGTCTTCATATTCCATATACTACAGAACAAAATGCTTCCCTCCAGAAAGGTGGAGGTAGCTCAGTGGTAGAGCATATGCTTTGCATGTATGAGGTCCTGGGTTCAATTCCCAGCACTTCCAAGAACAGTTTCTTTTCCCTCTCAAAGATCTGCCATGCAAAAAAATTCATTACTACCTTGAAGCTGCTTCATGACAACATGACTGCCACAGTATTGATCAACAACAGATCCCAAAGCAACCCCTTGAGATCAAAAGGGGAGTCAAACAAGGCTGTGTCATTGCCCCAGCACTGTTCTGCATCTTTATCACCATGACCCTTCACCTCATTGATGGCAAGCTTCCAGATTGTGTTAAGATTGTCTACAGAATGAATGGGAAGCTTTTCAATCTCAGGAGACTGAAGGCTAAAAACAAGACCTTCATGACCTCAGTCATGGAGCTCCAGTACACGGATGACAACCTGGTTGCTTTTCTTTCTCCCACAGACCTTCAGATCATCTGAAGTGCCGTCACGGAAGACTATGAGAATCTTGGCCTCACAATGAACATCAAAAAGACCCAGGTGCTCCACTAAACCTCATCAAAAGGAAAATCTCATGGATCTTCTATTTAAATCAATGGAGAACTGCTGGAAAATGTAAAGCACTTACCATACCTTGGAACTCATCTTTCTGCTAAAGATGACATTGATGCGGAAATCCAGCATCATCTGAGCCAGGCAAGCTCAGCTTTCACCCACTTGAGATGAAGGGTCTTTGAGAACCAGGACACGTATCCCAAGACAAAGCTGCTTGTATACTGTGCAGTGGTTGTTCCGATGCAACTGTATGCTTGTGAAACCTGGACAACATACAAGTGTCATTTGAAGGCATTTATAGACTTATAGGATCATAGAATCCTAGGGCTGGAAGGGACTTCAGGAGGTCATCGAGTCCAGCCCCATGCTAAAGCAGGACCAACCCAAACTAAATCATCCCAGCCAGGACTTTATCAAACTGATATTTAAAAACCTCTAGGGCTGGAGATTCCACCATCTCTCTCGGTAAAGCACTCGAGAGCTTAGTTTTTCCTAACATCCAGAGTATACATCCCCCTCTGTAACTTTAGACCATTGCTGCTTGTTCTGCTATCTGTCACTACAGAGAACAGCCTCTCTCCATCCTCTTTAGAGGCCCTTCAGGAAGTCGAAGGCTGCTATCGAATGGCTCCTCAGTCTTCTCTTCTGCAAACTGAATAAGCCCAAGTCCCTCAGCCTCTCCTGATAGGTCTCCAGCTCCTTAATCATTTTCGTTGCCTTCCATTGGACTTGCTCCAATGCATCTACACCCATTCTATATTGGCTGGGGGTGGGGGATGGGAGGGACAGAACTGGATGCAATACTCCAGATGTGACCTCACTAATGCTGAATAGAGAGAAATAATAACTTCTCTAGATCTGCTGAAAATGCTCTTCTTAATGCATTCCAATATGCCATTAGCCTTCTTTGCTATAAGGACACATTGTTGACTCATTTGCAGCCTCTCATCAACCGCAATCCCCAGGTCCTTTTCTGCTGCACTGCTACTTAACCAGTCAGTCCCCAGCCTGTAACAATGCTGGAGATTCTTCTGTCCCAAGTGCAGGACTCTGCACTTGTCCTTGTTGAACCTCATTAGATTACTATTGGCCAATTAATCTAGGTCACTCTGGAGCCTATCCCCACCCTCCAGCATACCTACCCGTCCCCGAGCTTGAACAATATCATTAATGCTGCCTCAGGAGAATCCTAAATATCTCTTGGGACGATAGGTGCAGGAACACCAGCATCCTGGAAGAGTCAAACATGAGCAGCACTGAAGCCATTATCATTAAGCAACAACTTTGTTTGACAGGTCATTTGGTTCAAATGTCTTGACCTGCATCTCCCAAAATAGATTCTGTTCTCTGATTTGGAGGAGGGACAGAGAAGTGTTCTGGGGCCAGCAGAAGTGATATAAGGACATGCTGAAGGCACACACGAAAAAGTGCAGCATCAGCGTTGCCACTTGGGAGAACCTTGCCCAAGACCATCCCCAGGAGAGAAAGGTAATCTGGGAGAGGGTGGTACAATCAGAGGCGTCCTGTCACAATGCAGATGAGGGGATGCAGAAAAGAAGAAAAGAGTGGCAAAAACAAAGCCCTGTGCCCCTCCAACAGCTACCAACACCTGCCCCTTCTGTGATAAGATCTGCAGCTCCCGAATCAGGCTGGTCAGCCATCACTGGACTCACAAATAGGAAGGTGACATGAAGGTGTCCTACTCGTTGTCAAGTAACTGCCAAGATAAGAAGATTAGAGATTAGCCTGTTTCTTAGAACCTGGGAATGGGTGACAGAGGATGGATCACTTGGTGATTTGTTCTGTTCTTTCCCTCTGAAACACTTAGCATTGGCCATTATCAGAAGACAGGACAGGAGGCTAGATAAACCACTGGTCTGATCCAGTGCAGTTGTTATTGTGTTCAAACAATTTTATTTCCCCCTCAGAACAGGATTGTCAAGTATAAAAATGTAGAGGTCCATGGCATCAGTAGCCCACTCAGTGCAAAAGAAATTTAGAGCAGCCATTGGTTTATATCAGTAATATAACAAGCTGTAATAGCTCCCACAGAGCCAGTCAACAACTAAGAACAGCCAGAGTGAAGCATGCTCTGGTCAGATGCTTCCCTACCCCAGGATGCTGCTTGTGCTCTAATTTCGAAATGAGCTGGTGTATGAGCTTGCTGTGCATCACCAGGAAACATGCCAGAGGTATTTCCTCCACAAGTGCAACATTAAGAACATGGAGCATAATAGCATAGAAGCCCGTCAATGAGTCTTTGTTCTTTCTGCATCGAACTCCTCTTATTATTATTATGTGTCAGCTTGGCAAGGAAGGCACTAATGAGGCTCAGTATGAAAAAAATAATAAGTAGAAAAGATTTACCTGTAGGATTGTCAAGAGTCTTCTGAAGACAGCAAAAAAAATTCTGAAGATGGAAAATAAGACTATTGTATACACTGTGAGAGAATAAAGTGTTGCATTTTTTGTGGACAGAGGTACCAGCATTTATGATACAAAGTAAATATTTGGACAACTCCCTACTCAAAGAAGTGGCAAGCACTGTGTTTAAAACACGGTTCCGTGACAGAGCTATTGATTCACAAAGCCGAAACTGATAACAAAGCTATTTAGTTCTTCTTTGGATGCCCTTTCTAATACAAATCTATCATGCATTAATAAAAACTTACAATAAACACATATTTCTGGAGAGAAAAATGTGTATGACCTACTGTACCAGAACTGTCAAAAGGGAAGGTAAATCCTTGCTAAATGCTTCTGCTCCCCATGCTTGAGAAAGTGGATAATTAGGGCTCCTGATGTAGGGAAATAGATCCATAGCTGTGCTCAGAATGGAGTAAATGACCTAAAAGCAGGAAATGCTACAAAAGAGAGATTTTTAAAGCTATTATAAATACAACAAGATGCAGATGGGCGCTCAGTGGGATTTTTAAACAGGTCTAAACAATGTCAGGCACCTACCTCCATTAACTTCAGTGTAAGCTAGGGGCCACATTTGGAAAGATATGGAGGTGCCTGGGGAATGCAGGTGAACATCTAATGGATGTTAGACACATATATGTTTTTGAAAATCCCACCAGCAACATTTGGCTCCTAAATACCTCTAAAAATCTGGCTAACCAAGGACAGTCGGAGAGACATCAGATTTGTGTAAGATGGCTCTAGCTTCCCTTAGACAATGAGAAAATCACTACAGATGGACAGGAGCAGGACTTCCTCTGCACTTTGCAAGATAAGGAATTTTTGCTGCCCAGGTGGTTAGATGTGGCAATAAAAGGGTTCTGAAGAAACAACTCCTGGTCAAGACTCAGAATTGCTCTATGATTGGGGCCTTATCCTGCAAAGGGCCAAGCACTTTCTGTGCCATAAGAGCCTGGGGGAAAGCAGAGGGCCCTGGATCAGGAGATTAATCTAGCTTTACACCAAAGTTTTCCTTTGAATACAGCCCTCTACACTAGGGAGAGGAAACCCTTTTTACACAGCCCAGACCTTTCTGCTCTGTGCTTCCAGAGCATCCTCTGTCCATACTTTTCTTACATTGACACCCTGCTTCCTGCTCTCATCACCTGTCCCAAGAATTCTCACTATTGATTTAATTGCTTTTCTTATTGCTTTTTGCAGAGGCCACAGTTAGCCCTGTCCACACCCTGTGGATGGCACTACAGCAAAACCCATTGCATTTTGGACCCACACAGAAGAATTCAGAAATTTATGCCACACTTAGCTCTAGCTGTGGTCGGTTCCCAATGGGAGCCTTTCCCCAAATTGGGAAACCTCCTCTTGTGAGCGTGTAGCCCCCTTTCTTTTCACCAGACCAGTATGAGGTTGATCCAGGCAGAGAAAGCATGCCTGCCTTAAGACTTTTTACACATCGGAAAATGGGGCCTGGGCCTTCTCCATGTGGTATGCGCTGGGTGTCAGTGTGTGTTCACCTCAGACTAGAGCACACAGGCAAACCACCAGAAATAAGCATTTATGATGCCAAGAACATAAAACAGGAATCACAGTCCAGCAGCCTCCTCTCTGCTTGTCTGCAGCTGTACCTCTTATTGGGGAAGGGATAGCTCAGTGGTTTAAGCAGTAGCCTTATAAACCTAGGGTTGTGAGCTCAACCTTTGAGGAGCCTGCCTAGGGTGAGCAGATTTAAAAGACCTCTCAGGGACAGTTTTTGCTCTCCCAGAGCAGGGGACTGGATTCAATGACCTTTCAAGGTCTCTTCCAGCTCTATGAGATGTGCATATCTCCATAAATTTAAATTCCCCATCCTACCTTGCCTTTCCCTGGCTCTGCCCTGTGCTGGCCCCCATGCCTCCCCTTCATAAGATCCCAGCCTGCCTCTTTCTACCCCTTTACCCCAGCACACTCCCTCTCCCCCCAGCACCCGGAGCATGTTGTAAAACAGCTGTTTGTGACAGGCCTGAGGAGCTGAGCAGCAGAGCCAGTGGTTGGGAGGGCAGAAGGCAAGAAGGGAAGCATTGTGGGTGCTGAGCACTTGCTACTTTTTTCTCCCCGGGTGCCCCAGCCCTCAGAGCCGGCACCTGTGGCAGAGAGCACATCATGGCAGGAACTAGGCAGTTCCCCCAACATGCTGCAGCTTGTAGTCCACAAGTTACAGATCCCATGGCTGTCGTTGAAACACACTAGGCCCTGGGCTACAAGTGTACAATGAAAACCACTCTGTGTGTATATTTCAGCCAGGGTCTGTCTACCAGCTCTGCTGCTGTAGGGTAGACACTACTACAGTGAAGGTAGTGAGTCCAAGAGGGGACGATTGGCCAACTGAAGAATTCATCCATGGACCGAGCAGTGATTATACTGGGCTTAGGTCAGGTTCACTGCCCTGCACGTGGCATAGACTCTGAGCGAAGTAGTTATCTGCACCTAACATAGTGGTGTCGCGTACATTTGAAAGAGCTGAGGCGTGCAGAGGCCTGTGCCGTGAACAGCCGCCCTCGCCGTGTGAGTGACAGAGCTAAACCCATTCTCACTAGCGCTGAGAGGTGTGAAATACCCCCAGGGGCATTTCATTGGGGTGCCAAATGTGAGATCCACTTGGCTCTTGGGGTATGTTTACACCGCGGCTGGTAGCAGACCAGCTCACACCAGGAGGCAGTGTCAGAACTAGCTAATTTTGTGCCAGAGGCAAGAATATAAAATCGCAACCCCTCATATATTCATAGTTACTTTGTAGAAAACAGGAAACTACAGGATTATTATTAATCAACATCAAAATACTGCTTTTGCTGGCTGGAGGGGGCTGTGTCTGGTTTACCCCCAGGCTCGCAGTCAGTGAAACAGGGGGCTGTGTGAGGCAGCCCCATCACTCCCCATCTCTCCCACCTCAGTGGGGCCTATGGCCCCAACGCCCACTCACAGCAGGCTGTAGCAGGGCCACACAGGAAGCGGGGGAGGGCAGGGGTGGGTGGGCGTGCTGACGGCACTAGCTGCAGAGCCAAGACAGTAATGGGGGAGATGGTTGCAGTGTGTAGGGCCAAGGGTATGTGTGGCGGTAAAGGTAGTGCTGTGTGCAAGCAGTGTGTATGTGTGTGTGTGTGTAAAGGGAGGGTGTGTATGATGGTGCCGTGCCTATGGGCAGTGTGTATGTGTGTGTAGATACTGTTGGTATTGTGTGCAGGGAGAGGGAGTGTGGAGATAGTGAAGTGAGTACAGCCAGGGTGTAAATGGTGGTCGTGCTGTACCAAGAGGCAGGTGTATGTAAGTGCTGGTGGCCCTGCCTGTGCAGGGGCCGGGTGTGTGGAAGTGGGGCGGTGAGCAGGGGCCGGGTGTGTGGAAGTGGGGCAGTGAGCAGGGGCAGGGTGTGTAGAATGCATTGCCTAGAGAGGTGGTAGAATCTCCATCCCTACAGCTTTTTAAGTCCTGGCTTGACATATTCCTGGCTGGGATGATTTAGTTGGGGCTGATCCTGCTTTAGGTAGGGGGCTGGACTAGATGACCTCCTGAGGTCCCTTCTAGCCCTAGGATTCTATGATTCTATGAACTCCTCGAGTGCCCTAAACGGCACCCTGCAACCCCTCAGCTGTGTGCCCAAGGCAAGTGCTGCACTCGCCTTGCCCATGTTAAGGCACTGCCAGAAGAGTTTGAGTTGAGTGTTAAAAATAGCTGTGTGGAAGACATTATGGCTTGGCCACTGCCTGAGCTGTCAAGCCCATCGCTCCCCTACTATCTCCTGTGGGTCTGAGCTCTGGTGGCTAGCTCAGGTCTTCAGTGGAGCTGTACCATCCACACTAGTCTTTTTAGCCCAATAGTTTGAGCCCACTTAGCACAAACCTGTGTAGCTGGGCTGGGGGCTGTCCCCCAGCTGCAGTGTAGACATGCTCTGCGAGACTCTGAGAACACCATCATAGAATCATGCGATCATAGGGTTGGAATAGACCTCAGGAGATCATCAAGTCCAATCCCCTGCTGAAGCCAGGACTTGAAAACCTCTAGGGATAGAGATTCCACCACTTCCCTAAGTAATCCGTTCCAGTGCTTCACCACCATCCTAGTGAAATGGTTTTCCTAATGTCCAACTTGAGACCATTGCTCCTGGCTCTGTCATCTATCACTACTGAGAACAGCCTCTGTCCAACCTCTTTGTAATCCCCCTCCAGACAGCTGAAGGCTGCTATCAAATCCCCCCTCACTCTTCTCTTCTGTACACTAAATAAGCCTAAATCCCTCAGCCTTTCTTCATAAGTCATGTGTCCCAGAACTGGACACAGTATTCCAGACATGGCTTCACCAGTGCCAAACAAAGGGGAATAGTCACTTCCCTAGATCTGCTGGCAATGCACCTACTAATGCAGCCCAATGTGCCGTTAGCCTTCTTGGCTACAATGGCACTTCATTACCTATGTCCAGCTTCTCATCCACTGTAATCCCCAGGTCCTTTTCTGCAGAACTGCTGCTTAGCCAGTTGGTCCCCAACCTGCAGCAGTGTTTGGGATTCTTATGTCCTAAGTGCAGGACTCTGCACTTGTCTTAATTGAATCTCATCGATTTCCTTTGGCCCAGTCTTCCAATTTGTCTAGGCCACTCTGGACTATCCACCACTCCAGCATATCTACCCCTCCCCCTAGTTTAGCATCATCTGTGAAATTACTGAGGGTAAAATCCTTCCCCTCATCCAGGTCATTAATGAAGATGTTGAACAAAACAGGAGTAAGGACCAACCTTTGAGGCACTCCACTTGACACCAATCATCAACTAGACATTGAGCCATTGATTACAATCAGTTGAACGTGACAATCTAACCAGCTTTCTATCCACCTTATAGTCCATTTATCCAACCCATACATCTTTAATTTGCTGGCAAGAATAATGTAAGAAACCATATCAAAAGCTTTGCTTAAGTCCAAGTGTATCATATCCATCACCTTCCCTATATCCACAGAGCCAGTTGCTTATCATAGAAGGCAGTCAGGCTGGTCAGGAATGATTTGCCTTTGGTGAATCCATATTGGCTATTCCTGATCACTTTCCTTTTTTCCAAGTGCTCCAGCACAGACACCTGTTCCTGTCAATGAGAGAGGAGATTCAGCTGCCACTTGGGGTGCGGGGGGGTGAGGGGGTGGAGGTGGGGCAGGGTAAAAGTCTGTTCCTGACTTGCTAGGAGGGGCAGAGGGGATCCCTGCCACAGCCACTTACATGGAGAAAAGGTCCATGACATGGATGTGGAGTAAGGGGTTATGCCTAGGGACCTGGACTGCATTAGTCCAGCTCTGGTTGGTACACATCATGCACATTCACAAGTGTCAGGATAGTCTCATCACCATCGTGCTCTCTCACAGATAAAGCTATGAGTCATATCACACGTTCACTCCTATAGTGGATGTACCTCCAATAACTGCCTATTAAATTTGCAAATGATTTAGTCAGCTGAATGTCTAGCCGAGGATGCAGAATGCATGCAGACTACAGCAGTGTTTCTCAAACTGGGGTCTCTGGAACCCTGGGGGTCCCTGAGAGTACTGCAGGGAAGCGATGGCCCCACTGAAAGGCCCCTCCGCCTGCCAATGCCTCCTTCACTCCCAGGACTCCCTGGCATGAATGAAGCAGTGGGAAGGAGGGTGAGGAATGGGGTCCTTAGCTCTGTGCCACTTCTGGGACCAGCCGGCTCACCTCTGCAAGCCCAGGAGCAGTCAAGGGTGTCTCCATGCACTGCCCCACCCAGAGCACTGACTCTGCAGCTCCCATTGGCTGGGAACTGCAGCCACTGGGAGCTGCTGAGACTATGCTTGAGGGCAGGCAGCACATGGACATCCCCTTACCCCTCCTCTTAGGACCCAGAAGGACATACCAGTTGGGAGCCACCTGAGGTAAGCATTGACCCCCAACCCCTCCTTCACCTCAACTCCAGGGCCCATACTGGTGAACGTGAGGAGGGGTAGGAGACAGCGAGGGAGGGAGGGAGGATGGAGCAAGTGGGGATCAGGGCCTTGGAGAAGGGATGGGGCAGGTTCAAAAATTTTCAGGAGTTCCTGAAAATTTTTAAGTAAATATCAAGAGCCTCAGGTTGTTAAAGTTAGAGAACCATTGGACTAGAGCAATATAAAGGGTGATACAGTAAAGGAAACATTAAGCCTCATGACAAGGAAACATACCTGCAAGTGAATGGCATTGAGAGAAAGGGAAAGAATAGTGATAATCCAGGTAATAAGCAGCATTAAATTAGGCTGCAAGAAATTTAAAGGAGGAAGATAGTTTAGTAAACAAAACAACTGGAAATATTGGCTACGTCTACACTAGCACACTACGTCGAAGTAGCCTATTTTGAAGCAAGAACATCGAAATAGGCTACTTCAACACATATCATCTACACGTCCTCCAGGGCTGGTGCCATCGACGTTGAACGTCGAAGCCACTCCCTTAAAGGGCCCCTTCCAGACACACTCAGCCTGCACAGCACAAGATCCACAGACCTGACAACTGGTTGCAGACCCTGTGCACTCAGCATGGACCCCCAGCTGCAGCAGCAGCAGCAGCAGCAGCAGCCAAAAGCCCTGGGCTAGGGGCTGCTACACGTGGTGACCATAGAGCCCTGCAGGGGCTGGACAGAGCGTCTCTCAACCCCTCAGCTGATGGCTGCCACGGAGAACCCTGCTATTTCAAAGTAGCGGGACGCGGATTGTCTACACACGCCCTACTTCGACGTTGAACGTCGAAGTAGGGCGCTATTCCCATCTTCGGATGGGAACAGTGATTTCGACGTCTTGCCGCCTAACGTTGATTTCAACTTTGAAATAGCACACGGCGCGTGTAGACGCGACGCTTGGTATTTCGACATTGTGCCAGCTACTTCGAAGTAGCCGGCTGGTGTAGACACACCCATTATGAAGTAATAGCTGGTTGCAGTGATTTTTCAATGGCTGGTGTAATACTTCTTAAGCTTAGTACACATAAAAGAATAGATGAAAGAAGAAAATGAAGGTCACAGTTCTGACAAGCCAAGGAAACACAGCTTTTAGTAACATATATATTGCTGTTGACAGAATGAGGTTTTATAGGAGCTATCAGGAATATTAGACAAAGAGTTTTATACTTTGAGCAAAGTGTTTGGTGGCTGCTGCTAACAGCTGAAGCTGTGTTCACATTATACAAAATAATGTAGAAAATATATTGTAATGTGTGTATTAAAATTATTAAATACAGTAAACTCTTTCATATCCGGCAGCCCCAGAAGTGGGAGGTTTCCAGATATTCACATATTCTGGATAACAGAAAGGTATACCTAGCAATGCATAGCACTAAAGAAAAGCCTGATTAGATATTTAGAAACAAACAAAAAAAAAGGATGCAGAGTCTTTATTTGACAACAACAATAATATTGTACACTGTAAACTTATACTGTATTTGCTGTATTTACCTGTATTTACTTTAACTATATTGTATTTATGGAAAATGTAACTAAATTTTTCTTATGGTTAAAATGCTGGTTATTTGAGAGTTCCAGATGATGGAATGCTGGATATGAAAGAGTTTACTGTAACACACTAATCATAGAATCGTAGAATTCTGGGGCTGGAAGGGACCTCAAGAGGTCATTGAGCCCAGCCCCCTGCTTCATGCAGGATCAACCCCAACTACGTCATGCCAGCCATGAGTTTGTCAAGCTGGGACTTAAAAACCTCTGAGGATGGAGATTCCACCGCCTCTCTAGGCAACACATTCCAGTGCCTCATCTCCCTCCTAGCAAAGTAGTTTTTCCTAATATACAACCTACACCTCTCCTTCTGTAACTTCAGACCATTGCTCCTTGTTCTGCCATCTGTCACCACTGAGAACAGTCTCTCTCCATCCTTTTTAGAGCTCCCCTTCAGGAAGATGAAGGCTGCTATTAAATCATTCCTGGGTCTTCTCTTCTGCAAACTAGCTTCTCCTCATAGGTCATGGGCTCCAGCCCCTTAATCTTTTTTGTTGCCCTCCATTGAACTTGCTCCAGCACAACCACATCTTTTCTATACTGGGGGGGGGGCAAAATTGGATGCAATACTCCAGATGTGTCCTCACCAGTATAGAACAGAGGGGAACAACCACTTCTTCAGATCTGCCCAAAATGCTCCTCTTAATGAACCCCAGTATGCCATTAGCCTTCTTGGCTACAAGGGCAAATTGTTTACTCATATCCAGCCTTTCATCCACCGTAATACTTAGGTCCCTTTCCGCTGTACTGCTGCTTAGCCAGTCGGTCCCCAGCCTATAACAATGCTTGGGATTCTTCTGTCCCAGGTACAGGACTCTTCACATCTGCTTGTTGAACTGCATCAGATTTATTTTGGCCCAGTCCTCCCATTTATCCCAGTCACTCTGGATTCTATCTCTACCCTCCAACATACCTAAATATAAACAAATACATTGAGATACACATATAACAGACCTGGAAGGGACCTCAGTAGTTTATTGAGTCCAGTTTCCTGGCCTTTCGGGAGGGCCAAGCACCATCCCTTTTCTATTTAAAAAAAAAAATTTTTTTTGGCCCAGCTCCCTAAATGATTGAGCTCATAACCATGGGTTTAGTAAACCAGTGCTCAAACCACTGAACTAACCCTACCTCTTGTACTAATTGCACTTTGATTTATTTTTTTTCGTCTGTAGATTCTGCAGCACCTTATAAAGTTGGGAAAGCATCATTATTCTGATTCTACAGATGGGGAATCAGAGAAAGAGAGAGAGAGAGAATTCATGTGATTTGTCCAAAATCAAAGAGCAGGTTAGCACCACAGTTAAAATTAAAGATTGGCGTGAATTTCTCATTCTAGCCTCTTATGCCAGTAGAAGGGCTGGGGTGGCTTAAAAGGGACCCAAGAGCCCCCTATCCCTCAAATAGAGGCTTTCCTGGAGTGGAACTGTAAAGGACAGCCATAAAACTGACTTCTGAGACCTCTCTGTAAATGCTGATGTAGGGTTGGGAAATTCCAATTCCAATCACTGCAGGCTACAGGACAGGCAAGAGCAGCTACTTTAATTTAAGCCACGACTGAAGGCCAAGTTATGTCAGGGCCACCACAGCTCCTCTACCACCTTGAACTGAGCACTCTCTACTGTACCTTAGAGGTTCAGCACAAAATCTTATCCCATGGATGAAATCTGGCCTAATTGAAGTAAATGGGAGTTTTGCCATTGATTTCAATGGGATCAGGATTTCATCTCAGGTCTCCTTGTTGCCAACCAGTTGCCAGGTTCATTAAATTCTGACAGTAGCAGGGTTCCGCCATAATATATTATTCTCACAAATATTTGAAGCCTGTAACCAGCAAAGGAAAGGAATTGTTTACCAAGCTAAACAAGCCAATAACTAAAGAAAAGGAAAGTTCAGGCTAAATATCAGAAAAGCAAGTCCTAAAAGTGTCCTTCAATAGTCTTTCAAGGGAGATAAGAAGTATAGGTTTACCTAAAACATTTAAAATTAGAAGATTGAGCCAAGTACAGGCTGAACTTCTCTAATCCAGAACTTTGTCATACAGCAACATCCGTAACCAGTCATGATTTTAGTTACACGGACAACCACTTATCATGGGTGTGGCCAAGTTTCCCACAGTCCCATAAAGTTTGTTTCCAGCCACCAGTCCTGGCTCTTGGTGTTCTGTGCTGTTAGTTAGCTGTAATTTGCTCCCTAAGCATCTTCTAAAAGCCTAGTAATCAGTGGAAGTGTTGATAATGCAACTAGACAATATTGACCTCCCGTAGTCCAGCAAATTTTCTTGTCTGCCACCAGTCAGGTCCCAAGGGTGCTGGATTAGAGAGGTTCAACCTGTAGTAGAAAATATACTAAAAGGGACAATGCAGAACTGACCAAGGCAGATGAGCTAGGTAATCCAGAGGGATTTTTTTTAATCTCTCATGTGTAATATGAAGTTTGATAGGAATGAATCTTGATATTTTCATATGTCTGAGATTTCAAACCCTTAAAATTCCCACCCACCTTTAAATTTTAAAAACAGAACATGGTGTTTTTAAATACAACTTCCATTAAAATAAGTGATAGTGATGCAGACCAGACCCCAAAGAACTCCTTAGCATTTAACACTTCCACTGTTAAGGGTTATACATGATCTTTAATGTCAGTGGGTCTCTTTTGTTATCAGACTGTTTCCTGTTCACTCTGTTATCTTTTCAAGAAATAACTGCAGTTCACGTTCTCAGTGTTTTTATTGCCAGCAGTTTCTTGCTCTTTCCCTCTGTCATTCTAGTGGGAGTAGGTGAAAGCATCCCCTCTTAAAGACACTGGATATCTTGGTAGGATGTCTGAAATCAAAATGTTGGGAAAATGTAAGAATTGAGCTTATGGGGGTATGTGAGTATTTTCTAGGGAGGGGTCTAAGGGTTAGGTACAGTGTGGGTGAAAATGCCAGTGACTATGTGTTAGTTCTTTTATTAAACTTTTAAACAGATCCCTTTAAGATGGAGGAGCTCGTTTTGTTTTGAATCAATGTACTTGAAAAAAATAGACCTATCCAGCACTGTACATTTTCTTTTTTGCTTATTTTTATGCAAACTAGACCCTTGCAGATGCAAGCATTTCTAAAGAAAAATTGTACAAAAATTACTTCTCCAATACATCAATGTTGCTTTTCGGTGGTAGCTCTGTTGAGTGTGCAGCAAAATTGCAATTGTGATAAAAGCCTACTCTATGTATATTGATCAGCAGGAATAATACAAAAAAGAGCAATTGATTAGTCAGGCAGCTGAAAAGCTCAAAGAACATTATTTATTAAAATGGATACCTGTTTGTGTAACTGTTTATATTGTATACGCAAGTCCCATGGCCAGAAGCTGAGGTGAGAGAAAAGAGCATTCTGCTCCCTCTGTTGGGCTAGGGCTACACTACAGTGATCCTTCTAAAGAAGTTCTTCCAGAAGATCTCTTCCAAAAAAAACTTCTCTCAAAAGATCGTGACCACACTCAAAAAAGCAGATAAAGAAAACAATTCACTCCTTTGACAGAGAGTGGCCGCACCCTGGCCACTCTTTCAAAAGAACAGGCCAGGAAACGTTGTGGATCAAAAAATCCAGCACCATGGAGGACCACTCTTTAGAGAAAGGGGCCTCCAGGATGTCTACACACTTTTTTTTAACGAAATAATCTTTCAGAAAAAGGCTCTGTTCCTCATCCAGGAGCAGAAAAGGGCTGCCAGAAAAAGTGCCGCATTCTTCCCAGTT
The DNA here is from genome assembly GCF_033958435.1 of Carettochelys insculpta. Taxonomy (NCBI): domain Eukaryota; kingdom Metazoa; phylum Chordata; order Testudines; family Carettochelyidae; genus Carettochelys; species Carettochelys insculpta. The sequence continues at coordinate 36,770,377 of NC_134138.1, read as the reverse complement.
AATATCAAAAGAGCTCCAGCTTTTTTGAAAAAAATCACTTGTATAGACAGAGCTTTGGTGAACGGGGAAAACTACTGCCATAGGGAGCTTTATTTACATTGGCTACCTACCCACAATGGTAATAGTAACACTTGGGAAGTCACCATAACCATACATGAATCTGGCTGAGATGGCAGGAGTGTGGGCAGGCAGATAAGCTCAGAGGTGGGGGAAAGTTTTCATTTTGTGGCAAACAGTTCCAAACAGCACTCTGCCCTATGGTCCTAAATACCCTCCGATAGAGACTTTGTTGTAAGGGCCTGGGCAGAGGATAGCACTCCCAAAGCTGAGTGTGAAGCAGGGAGTCACCTAGCAAAACCTTACTACAGCTGAACTGGTAGCTCGGATTAGGTGGCAACAAATGATGGGATCAGGCAAGTAACTTCTTGGGGCTGGAGACACACCTGCAGGAGCACTTGCATTACTGCTACTTGCTAATCTCAACTGCAAGTGGGGTTTGATGGGTGGGTGAGGTGGTGCAACCAAAGGACTAGTACCAGTGGAAATTTTCAGCAACATGTGAGAAGGGAGCTAATGGGACTATGGCCAATGTTACCTGAAGCATGGGAGGATATTTTACGCTTGATTTCCATATACGTACTCTTGATATGTTTTTCCTCTGTCCCCTTTCCCCTAACAAAAGTTCCTTGATGTACACAGTCTTGGAATTCCCATAGTGCTCAGGGAAGTTTTGTCTGTTAAAGACACAAGGGCTGGGTCTACACTACAGAGTTTTGTCAACAGAAGTTACTATCAGGACATATTTCCCAACAGATCTTCAGTCAACAGAACATGTGCACACCTAATAGAGGCTCCCCACTGTCAATGACCCCTGTCAACAGAAAGCGGCCAGATTGCCCAGCCCTCTGTTGATGCAACAACCAACAGGAAGCTCTGCAAACAGGGCTGCCTGGTGAATCTTAAGCCCTCACTGTCAACAAAGGGTCCCCCGGAGTGCCTACACTATTGTTTTTGTTGACAGAATCTGTCAACAGAGGCATTATGCCTTGTACAGGAGCAACTTAACTCTCACGTGAAAACTGCTGCATTCTCTGGACAGTTTCTCAACAGAAAGCATTTGTAGTGTGATGCTCCATGTGTTTTGCTGACAAAACTCTGTAGTGTAGACATGGCCAAGGAGTTTTCCCAGGATTCTGGGTTGGGTCTCAAGCCAGTTTAATCAAGTTTAATCAGTAAAGAGGGACCTTGGATACATTGTAACTTGCCCTTTCTGCTGCTGTTAATGCCCTGGCAAAGGGATACATAAGGATTAAACATTAAACAAATGGGCATTGCACTATTAATCTTATTTTTATGCACATGTGTGTATACTTATGTCCACAATATAAAATATATCACCTCTCTAGGAGAGAGTTTTAAAGGGACGAGAGTCATTAACAGATCACTTCCTTGCAACCACCATACATGCTCCTGTGCATAAAGTAAAGCACACAGAGATATTTTCTCAAGGTACTGCAAATGCTGGAGTTTGAGTTTGGGTGGAAGTATCACAAAGCCAAAAATCCTCGTGAAAGACATTTGTCTAATGTCACCTGGATAAATTTTCATTGATACAGAAAATTAAAAATGCATGAGTGGAACAATTCCTCCAGTTTTGCCATATACAAAAGCATGATGCTAAAGGCCGAAACATGTACACAAGTCCAAATCTACAGGTTTAGCACATGGTATGGGCCTCAGAGTTACAAAGACTGGGAAAGGAATGCGCTGAACTATTCTAAGGACACAGTATTTTATCAATTCAGATCGGGTTGTTTTGCTGACATAGGGTCAGCAAGACTGGGAGACCATCAGCGGCAGCACATGAAGTACATCTTGTACATGTTTTCAATGATGGACTTTTTCATCTAGCCAGATATTTAAGATTGTGTTTAATGAAGGAATAACAAGCCGAGTTCCCTTCAATTTTGACATGTTTAATCCTCAATGTATGGGATTTATCTGTGTGTCTGTTTATACTATAATCACTCCTTTGGTCTCTGAGCATTACCTGTATAACATGTGATTACTCTGAAGAATGATTTTTCCCGTGTTGCTTAGAACCATGCTGAAAAGTGTAGGTGGATTATTTTGTTTATATAGTAGTAGTAGGCATCCTTCAGTCTGCATAGACTATGGATCGCGCCCTTTATAGTTTCAATTGAGGGCTTCATTTACAGTGTCTACTGTGACTATGAAGACCCACACGAGAGTGACAGTCCTTGCTGCATCTCTTGCAGATGTAGTGGGTGTCTGGCAAGTCCTTATTGTGCTTTCTGTGCGCTCGCTTCTCCTCTGCTAGCTGTCTGATCCTCATCTCGCCCTTCTGAAGGCCCTTGTGTAACCCCTGCCTCCATCTGCCGCGGTCGTCTGCTAGTTCTTCCCAGTTGTCCAGCTCGATGTCTACCTCTCTGAGGTCTCTCTTGCAGACATCTTTGTAGCGCAACTGGGGGCATCCGGGAGGTCTTTTGCCAGAGGCTAGCTCGCCATACAGGATGTCTTTTGGAATCCTTCCATCATTCATCTTGTGGACGTGGCCAAGCCAGAGGAGCCGACACTGCCTGAGGAGGGTGTGCATGGTTGGGATTCCAGCTTGCTTGAGGACGGTGGCGTTGGTCACTCTGTCCTTCCATGATATTCCAAGGATGGGCCTGAGGCAGCACAAGTGGAAGACGTTCAGCCTCTTTTCCTGGCGGGCATACAGGGTCCAAGTCTCACTGCCATAAAGGAGGGTGCTGAGGATGCAGGCTCTGTAGACTTGCATTTTGGTGTGAGTGTACAGCTTGTTGTTATTCCACCCTCTCTTGCTGAGTCTGGACAGAGTTGTGGCCGCTTTTCTGATCCTCCTATTTAGCTCAGTGTCCAACGACAGGGTGTCGGTGATGGTGGACCCGAGGTAAACGAACTTGTGGATGACCTCTAACGTATAGTTGTCAATGCTGATTGATGGGGATTCAGCAACATCCTGACCGAGTACGTTTGTCTTCTTTAGGCTGATGGTAAGCCCAAAGTCCTTGCATGCTTTATTCTGCAATCTTTAAGAAATTATTGTCATGGATATATTTCATGGGTTCTTCTTGTAATGCTTAAAGTCAGTAGAATTTAAACATTCATATTTTGAATATGTAAGACCAAGGGCCACCTGTGACCATGATGGGCTTATGGAATATTTTCTTAATGTTGGTATCCTGGCTAAATGTCCGTACTTTTGCTTACCTCCTGTCGGTTGTACCATTTGCTTCAATTTGATACAGTGCATTTCTTTTCTTCCTGAGATAAATATCTCTATATTGTTTCTGGCACTGTTCAATGTTGATCTCGTTCTTTCCTTGCCTTGGAAGGCTGTTATGAGATCTTAATTAATTATAGCTTGTCAAGTACTTTGAGATATTTGAATGAAAAATGGTGCAAGTCATTTTGAAAACGGCAGCAATGCATGTGTTATTCAGGAGAATAAAAGAAAAACTGTAGATGAGTGAGCGTGAAACAAAAGTAAGGTTTATGGAGCATATGCTTCTGCTACCAACAGGTGCTGCATAGTACATTGTGAGTAAAAGATACTATCATTACTACATGAGTCAACATCTGTGCCCATAGTGAATCATTCAGAAAATGCTAAAAGCAGATACAAAAACGGTCCTTAATAGTCAGGTTATTATGAAGCTGCTTCTGTATTTCACCCTTCCCGGAAGCATGATTAGCTAAGCAGCATTTCTATGACAAAGTCTAAATTTAGGCATACATTTGAGACATCTGGACACTGGGTGCTCATCAGAGAATCTAATTTTCTTCAAGTTTACTGGAATTTTTTAAACAACTCTGCTTTTGTTTCATATATGAAAGCCCATTAGCTGTATTCCAGTGATTGTTGCACCCTGCTCCTTGGACCTTCATGATTCCTATGAAATTAGGACATCTAATGCCTTTGCAAATTTCAGCCTTTGTCCTTGCTATTATGGCTCTGAACAGTCTATACATGAACCAATATGGCCTATGGTTTGACATGGTATTCCATAGCCAGTGTCCCAGCCCTCCTCATCACTTCCTACTTTTTTCTCTTTGCTTCTTTTTGGCAAGGAGGGATAGTTCAGTGATTAGAGCATCGGCCTTGTAACCCCCAAGGTTATGTATTCCATCCTTGTGGGGGCATTCAAGGCTTTGAAACTGACTAGACTCTTTAAAAAAAACTGTCAGGGATGGCAATAGGTCTTGCTGCAAGAGCAGGGAGCTGAATTTGTGGTCCCTTCTAGTTTGACAAGATATGTATACCTCCATGTTTCTTTTCCCTCATGCCTAAGGGCTTTTTTTTTCTTTGTATTTTTTTTCTCACCTACCTTTTCCCTGTGCTGTCCATTAAGCCTTGAATTCCATCCTTAGAATCATAGACTATTAGGGTTGGAAGAGATCTTAGGAAGTCATCTTGTCCAACCCCCTGCTCAGAGCAGTACCGATCCAAACTAAATCTTCCCAGCAGGATTGTCAAGCATGGCCCTAAGAACATCTAAGAATGCAGATTCCACCATCTTCTGAGACAACCCATTCCAGTTTGTGAAACAGTTTTTCCTAATATCTAACCTAGACTTCCTCCAATGCAACTTGAGACCATTATTCCGTCTTCTGTCATCTCCCACCACATCATTATTCTTATGCAGTCTTAATTCTTTTGATTTCCTATCCCAAAATATACTTCTAACCAAAATTCAGCTCAGAGCTGATCTAGTACCTGACTTATTTGTATTACTTTGATGTCTAAAAGTAAGTTCCACAAAGGGAGCTAAGATGCATCACTGCAATGCTTAACTTTTAGGTCTCCTCCATCCAGAAGAATTCTCAGCCCTGAGTTAGACTTCTAGGTGCCCTATACAATGCAAGATTAAGTTAGATGCATAACGGGAGTCACACAAGCCAGAATACTGAGTGAAGAACTCCCTAAAATAGTCAGCAGGTTATGCTAAGGAGACGGATGGGCCTACAAAGTTGTTGAGGGAAGCGGCTGTTCCACACAGGATTCGCAGACATGAACTCTCATTTGGACTTAGATACCTAAGTCAGGTCAGACATTTTTTTACACACACACAAAAAGTAAGAGAACTTTTTTCATTGTCACACTTACAGCCAATAGCCTATTGGTTAGGGCAGGGCTGGGGAAACTCTGGCATGCTTTTCCCACACAGTTTGCCGGGGTTAGCTGCTGGTGGACTGCCAGACATTTTCTTTACCTGAATGTCCACAGATATGAGCTGCTAGCTCTAATGGGACCTCTAGGAACTGGTGTGGACTGGGCCACCACTTCTCACAGCTCCCATTGGCTGGGACCAGTGAACCAAGGCCAATGGGAGCTGTGAACAGCCCTACCTGCAGGCACTCAGGTAAACAAAGCATCTGGCAGCCTGCCAGCAGCTAACCTTTGTGAGCTGCATCTGGCCTATGAGTCAGCAGTTCCCGACACCATCTCAAGGCTCTGCCTGGTTTAGAGCCAGGAGGGTCTCCCATGTCCCGACTAAATATGTTTACTGCCTCTCTATGTAATCACTCTCTGTCTGGCCCTCTGAATATGTACTTCTTTTTTCCAAGTGTGGAATAGCTTCAACAGGAGTGATTATGAATTTTGACAGAACAAACCAGCAGTCATATAGCACTTTAATGACTAACAAAATAATTTATTAGGTGATGAGCTTTCATGGGATAGACCCACTTCTTCAGATTTGGAAATTCTGATACAAGTAAACTGGTACAATGAGCATTTAACAGAAAGACAGAAAAAATGAAATGAAAACTGACAAATCAGCTAAATAGGAAAGAAGGAGGCGGGACAAAGGCTAGGGAAGAAACTTACTAGACACGTGCGGTAAGTAATTTAAGTGATTTGCTTGAGATCATTGCGAATATCAAAGATGGGGAAATGCTCCTTGTTTGTGCAAGGTAATTGCTGTATCTATTGAGACTTAGGCACAAAGTGTCAAACATGAGAATAAACTCCATTTCAGATGTCTCCCTTTGTAAACTGGTGTTAAAGTCTCTTTGTTTTAGGATGCAATTTTCAGGTCATTCATATTATGGCCTGCTCCATTGAAATGCTCACTGACAGATTTACGTGTATTCAGATTCCTGATGTCTGATTCGTATCCATTCATTCTTTGGAGAAGTGATTGTCCAGTCTGTCCAATGTGTATAGCAGAGAGGCATTGCTAGCACATGATGGCATATATAACATTAGTGGAAGTAAAGGAATATGAGCCCCGATTGTGTAACTGATGTGGTTAGGTCCAGTGATAATGTCTACAGAGTAAATAAGGACAGAGCTGGCAATAGGGTTTGTTGCAGGGAAAAGTTCTTGGATTAATATTTCTGTGGTATGGTGTGTGGTGGCTAGTGAGAATTTTCCTGAGGTTAGGTGATTGTTTGTAGCAGAGCACAGGCCTCTCACCCATGGCCACTGAGAGTGCAGCATCATGTTCCAGTACAGATACTAGAGTGCTGATGATGCAATGGAGGGGTTTGAGTTGGGGACTATAGGTGATGACAAGTAGTGTTATGTTATTAACCTTCTGGGGTCTATCTTGAAGTACCTGGTTTCTGGGTATTCATCAGCCCTGTCACTCTTTTTTTTTTTTTTTTTTTGTTACACTTCTCCAGGTGCGTAGTAAAATTTTACAAGTGCCTTGTAGAGATCTTGAAGTTTTTGGTCTCTGTCAGTCAGATTGGAGCAGATGTAGGTGTATCTAAGGGCTTGACTATAAATGATGGATTGTAAGATGTGTCTTGGATGGAGGCTGGAAGCATGTAGGTAAGTGTAGCAGTCAGTGGGTTTCTGGTAGAGAGTGGTATTGATTTGGCCTATTTCACATCAGGCAAAGTAAGGATTTGAAAAGAGGTTTTCTACCTCCCAGGTGAGTGCCCTTGCTTCTGGATTATTGGGTGTTCTGGGACACATCCGCTTCATAATCTGAACTACCTTTTGTTGTCAGGACTGACTTAGTAGTTGTGCTCAGACCAGATGTGCTGGGTCAGGAAAGATAGATGGGGGAATGTCGAGTAAGAGAATCCTTCTGAGTCTTTGAGTGGCTTTATCTCAGGACTTAGTTTTGCACTTGAGCAGTGTCAGAAATGTAGGAACCCAGAGGACTCCATTGCCAGAAATTCAGACATCTAGGGAATGGAAGCTTAGATGCATACAGGGTTAGATGGCAGTAGATCTTGGGGGCTTGGAGGATCTCAGTGGTGCTAAAATGTTAGACTTAGACATCTAAAATGATTGTGGGGCACCTAAGTCTCTTTGTGGATTTCGTCCTCAGGAATCAAGTCACAAGCGAGTGGCCCATTGTGCTGGGCACTGTACAAACAAACACCTACTAAAAAGAAGGCCATTACTCCAAAGAGCTTACAGTTTTGGTTGTTAAGTATTATCAAAACTGTGCTGTTACTCCATAACAAGTCTGTCTTAGCCCCCCAGAGCAATATGTTTCAGTTGCTCTGTTGTACATCTACTTAGATGTAAAGGCCTCAGTGCAAGGATCTCAATATTGTATATCGTGTAAAAGAGCTTACTAGCTAGGCTAGGAGATGTAGTTCAGTGGTAGCACATCTGCTTTGTACATATAAGGCCCTGGGTTTGGTCCCTCAGCATCTCCAAATACCATCTTCTTCCTCTTGAAGAACAACTGCCAAAAAAATTCATTACATCTTGAGGCTGCTTCATGACTGCCTCAGAGCAGCAACAAAACCCCAAGAATGCCTCTGAGGTCAAAACAGAAGGCTAAACCTAATGGCTGTATATTCAGTAATCTGAGAAACTACTTTTTCAGCCTTCGAAGAAAGATTCTGTCCTCTGTCTCCAAATATCAGAGAGGTAGCTATGTTAGTCTGTATCTTCCAGTACAAGTCCTGTGGCACCTTATAGACTAACAGATATTTTGGAGCATAAGCTTTCATGGGCAAAGACCCGCTTCATCAGATGCATGAGTTGGGCGGGGGGCATTCCAGAGTGGTATTTAAAGAGTGGGGACCCAGTAAAAGTGGGGGCCAGAGCTGACAAGGTCTGTTCAGTCAGGGTGGAAATGGCCCACTATCAGTAGTATGTATCAAAAGACGAAAAAACAAGCCATGTCAGACAAAGGGATGTGACCCATTGTCAGAATCTAATGGGGAGATATGAACACCCAGGTCAGAGAAGCTGCTTTTGTAAGGGGCCAGGCACTCCCAGTCTCTGTTTAATCCTTGGTGGATGGAGTCAAATTTGTAAATAAATTGCAGATCAGAAATTTCTCTCTCCACTTGATTTTTGAAATGTCTTTGTTTTAGGACTCCTACTTTTAAATCTGTTACTGAGTGTCCAGGGAGATTGAAGTGCTCTCCCACAGGTTTCTGTACATTACCATTCCTGATGTCTGATTTATGTCCATTTATTCTTTTATTTAAACACTGTCCAGTTTGGCCAATGTAAATTGTAGCGGGGCTTTGCTGGCACATGATGGCATAGATTAGATTAGTAGATGTTCAGGTAAAGGAGCCCCTGATGGTATGATTGATGTTAGGTCCTGTAATGACATCACTGGTGTAGATATGTGAGCAGAGTTGGCAGTGAGGTTTGTTGCAGGGATTGGTTCCAGGTTTAGAGTTACTGTGTTGTGATCTATAGTTGCTGGTGAGGATTTGTTTAAGGTGGGCAGGCTGTCTGTAGGCGAGGACAGGCCTGCCTCCCAAGGTCTGCGAGAGTGAAGGATCATTGTTCAGGATGGATTGCAGATCACTGATGATGCATTGGAGATGCCTTAAGTAGGGGCTGTATGTGATGGCCAGTGGGTTTCTCTTGGTTTCCTTGCAAGGCCTGTCTTGTAGCAGGTGGCTTCTGGGTACCCCTCTGGCTCTGTCAATCTGTTTCCTCACTTCCTTAGGTGGATATTGTAGATTGAGGAAAGCTTGGTAAAGGTCTTGTAGCTGTTTTTCTCTGTCTGATGGATCAGAGCAAATACGGTTGTGCCTCAGTGCCTGGCTGTATACAATGGATCGTGTAGTGTGCCCTGGATGGAAGCTGGAGGCATGTAGATAAGCATAGTGGTCTGTGGGTTTTTGGTATGGGTGGTATTTATGTGACTATCACTTATCTGCACAGTAGTGTCCAGGAAGTGGATCTCTTGTGTGGACTGGTCGAGGCTAAGGTTGATGGTGGTGTGGAAACTGTTGAAATCATGGTGGAACTCTTTGAGATCCTCCTTCACATGTCTCCAGATAAACAGAGATACTATTGTGCAATGATAGTAGCAATAGAAGTTAAATGCAAGGCAGGGGTCAGATTTCTGCTGTAGGGACATAGATGACTTTGAAAAAGCTACTTCGAGGGAAGGCCAGTGGTAGTTGACCTTGGTTAGTTAAAGGCATTCCAATGCTGGCCATGTGGAGAACAGAATTCTACAACCAAGAGATCAGAGATCTCTTTTGCCTAACTAATATGCACGCCCCAAACAATTTCTTGTAACCAAGTGTTAAAATAATTATCCTCCTCTGAATGGTTGGGGGGAATTTGGAAGCAGCAAAGCCAATAGGTTCTTTTAACCAGTGATGCATGAGACTGAGCCTTCCCTGAGGCCTAGACAGTATTGTGAATAGGTGCAAATCACAGAGGAAAGATCTCTCTTGTTTCTTTGATGAGACCTGAATTATTTCCTCCGAGGCAGAGAGAAGTCATGGTTCATGGAACCCGCCTGGAAATACTGATGTTTACATACCTGGCTAGTTTGTTGTAGTAATAGTCTTGAGCTCTTTTACCTGCAGAGGGGAGCAATGTGGTTGATGGGTTACAAACACCAACAGAACAAAATTATTGTGGCACAATTTTGCTTCATTGTGCTTTTAAATTAATGCCAAGGGTATGCTTGATCCTTGGTACAGAACTTTAAATATAGCTTTATTCAGTGAAGCAAATTAGTTTTCGGCAGGTGAGAACTGGCAGCATAAATCGCCAGTGAGACCATGTGAAACATAAACATTTTCTATAAAATCTTTAAATTAAATACCAATATTTTCTCTTAATGCAAGGCAGAAAGAAAACTCCTACAGTTTTCATATAGAATGAAATGCAGTTGGATAGCACAACAGGTAATATCAAGGTTAAGTAAAGAAATATTGGTTTAAAAAACTAGTGATATAGATTCACATGTAGAGCATGGAATTCACCCATATGGCAGAGGGCCAACATGCTTGTATGTCTATTCAGAGTGCCCAAACTCTCTCTATTCACTACGGAAAAGTGTTCTTCCCCAGACTGAAATAGATCACCTCACCATGGGAACATATGATAGGCACATGTCTAAGGTAAACAGGATGAAGTTTAATAAGGACAAATGCAAAGTACTGAACTTAGGAAGGAACAATCAGCTTCCTACATACAAAATGGGACACAACTGTCTAGGAAGGAGTACTGCTGAGAGGGATTTAGGAGTCATAGTGGAGCATAAGCTAAATATGAGTCAACAGTGTGATGTTGCAAAAAAAGCAAACATGATTCTGGGCTACATTAATAGGAGTGTTGAGAGCAAGACACAGGAAGTCATTCTTCTGTTCTACTCTGTGCTGGTTAGGCCTCAGTTGCAGTACTGTGTCCAGTTCTGGACACCATATTTCAAGAAAGATGTGGAGAAACTGGAGAAGGTCCAGAAAAGAGCAACAAGAATGTCTAAAGTTCTAGAGAATATGAGCTATGAGGGAAGACTGTAAGAACTGGGCTTGTTTAGTTTAGAAAAGAAAAGATGTACAGGGGACAGGATAATGGTTTTCAAGTACCTTAAAGAGGGTTCTAAGGAGGAGGGAGAAAGATTGTTCTCATTGGCCTCTGAGGAGCAATGGGCTTAAACTGCAGCAAGGGACATTTAGATTAGACATTAGGAAAAATTTCCTAACGGTCAGAGTGGTTAAAGACTGGAATAAACTACGTAGGGAGGTTGTGGAATCTCCCTCACTGGAGGTTTTTAAGAGGAGGTTAAACATTTCCAGGGGATTGTCTAGCCTGTGCTTGGTCCTGATCAGAAGGCAGGGAACAGGACTTGATGACCTCTTGAGGTCCCTTCCAATTCTGAGTGTTCTATGAGTCTATGTCAGGAGAGGGACCACAGGATTTATGCCAATGAAGAGCCACTACTGTATGCAAATGGCACGGAAGAGCTGCCCTGCCCCCCAACACCTTGACATTCTACCATCAAAAAGCTCCACTCCTCAGCCTTTACATGGTTGGAGTTGAATTTCATGCAAAGAGAATTGATTGTTTTGCTAACAGAAAGAATCCAAAGAGGACAGACCTGGGGGGTCCTGGAAAGGAACAGGCATCAATATACATTTTGGTAACATACTCTGATGGACTTATATGGAAAAGATGCTGCAGAGCATGGGGTTAGACCCCTGATCTCTAGTACCACAGTCCCAATCCCAAGGACTGGGGGTGAATGGCTTTCTGAAGCATGTGACCTCCCTTACCACATGTAACATTTGAGTACCTGATAATTAGAGGGATTGACCCTCTGTCCATTCCACACAGGATCACCTTGCATCCCCCTTTCTGCCCATACGAGATGACCATGAAATTAGATGCAGAAAGTTTCCCTCACCATCGAGGAAAGAAAGCCTCGGCTTCATCTAATTCATCACCGTGAGGAGCATACACTTTACCACGTGCATCCACATTGTAGAAGAGTAGGAAATCCCTATTCCTTCTATCTTCCTCTACACACTCATGTAAGAGCTCAGTAGAAGCTAGCCGCATGTGATCATAATCTCAGGATATGCAAAATCATTGGTGTTAAAGGACTATAGCATTATTTAAATACAAGTTTGGGGCATTTAATAGAATAATTACATAAAAATAAATAAAAAATTGACAAGGTGGAGGGAAACAGGAATATTCAGACTAATTTTATTTTGTACACATAATAATTAAACAGATGCATAATTTATAATTGATCGGGGCAGGAGATAAATGCCACAGCTAAGTCAAAAACATGGAGACTTGGTAGAAGGGTTGGAACTGGGGGAGGACATGGACTGTTATAGCAGGGACAAGAGAGAAGAAATAGAGAACATAGCAAGGAAATCAATCACTATCTTAGATGTCCGTATTCTAATGCAGGAAGCATGGGGAATAAGCAGGAAGAACTTGAAATGTTAGTAACAAACAAAACTATGACATGGTTGGCATCAGAGACACTTAGCCTACAGCCACACTACTAAAGAAGATCAACCCACTCAGGGTTGATATTCCATGGTTTTGCTTTGCACATGTGAACGGCTTCTTATGGCCTTAGAGTTCTTTGTTTTCAGGTTTCTTCAAATGTATCCTCAAAGGGTGGAGATGCAGTTTCAAAAGCCAGATGAATATGACCCTTGATTGTTTTTCGTTCTTTACATAAAATTTCCCCAGGCAGTAATTGTTTGTTTAATTCTCTCCAGTCCCATGGGAAAGTATCAGATCAAGAAGGATTCCAGAATGAGGTGGCATCATCACCTGTCCTCATAGGAGCAACCACCATTTGGGCTTACATGAAAAACAAAACCATTTACAGATCGTTACTCTGAACATTGGGCTATTAAGCCCCTTAAGAACCACTAATGGCTTTCACCAGAGATTCTAAATAAATAAGTACATTTATAATTCATATTTCTAACTTCAAATAGAAGACTGATACATTCACACATTCCAGGGATCACAGGCTCTTAAAGATAACTTATTCAACCTGTTTTGCATAAAACATATTTGAGTTATGCATATTCATATTCAAAACCATATTTCCATAAAAATATAAGGGCGTAATATCACATCTTGTTTATCAAAAAGGCACACACTTTGACTGAGCTTGAGATGGAAATAGGAGACAGACCTATTGAAAGCCTCTGGATAAGGATAAAAATGGCAAAAGGGGACATATTAGCTGTGTCTACACGTGCACGCTACTTCGAAGTAGCGGCACTAACTTCGAAATTGCGCCCGTCGCGGCTACACACGTCGGGCGCTATTTCGAAGTTAACTTCGACGTTAGGCGGCGAGACGTTGAAGTCGCTAACCTCATGAGGGGATCGGAATAGCGCCCTACTTCGACGTTCAAAGTCGAAGTAGGGACCGTGTAGACGATCCGCGTCCCGCAACGTCGAAATTACCTGGTCCTCCATGGCGGCCATCAGCTGGGGGGTTGAGAGATGCTCTCTCTCCAGCCCCTGCGGGGCTCTATGGTCACCGTGGGCAGCAGCCCTTAGCCCAGGGCTTCTGGCTGCTGCTGCGGCAGCTGGGGATCCATGCTGCAGGCACAGGGTCTGCAACCAGTTGTCGGCTCTGTGTATCTTGTGTTGTTTAGTGCAACTGTGTCTGGGAGGGGCCCTTTAAGGGAGCGGCTTGCTGTTGAGTCCTCCCTGTGACCCTGTCTGCAGCTGTGCCTGGAACCCTTATTTCGATGTGTGCTACTTTGGCGTGTAGACGTACCCTCGCAGCGCCTATTTCGATGTGGTGCCGCGCAACGTCGAAGTTGAACATCGACGTTGCCAGCCCTGGAGGACGTGTAGACGTTATTCATCGAAATAGCCTATTTCGATGTTGCTACATCGAAATAAGCTATTTCGATGTTGGCTTCACATGTAGACGTAGCCATTAAGGGAACATATCAAGTGGGGTCCTTCAGTGATCAGTTCTGTATTTGATTCCATTCAATATCTTCATTAATGGTTCAGGTAATGGCACCGGGAGTGCACTTACGCAGTTGATGGATGATGCCAAGCTGAGTGGGGCTGCAGATGCTTTGGCGGGTTGGGTTAAAAGATGAAATGATCTGGACAAACTGGAGAAACAGTCAGAGGTAAACAGGATGAAATTCAATAAGACAAGTGCAAGGTACTCTGTGTAGGTAGGAGCAATCAATTGCACTCATACAAAATGAGAAATAACTGCCTAAGAAGCAGTATTACACAGAGAGAACTGAGCTTCATAAGGAACCACAAGCTATATATGAGTCAACAATGTAACATTCTGGCAAAACATGAAAATATCATTCTGGAATGTATCAGCAGGAATGCCATAAGTAAGACAAGAGAAGTAATTCTTCTGGTTTACTCTGCATTGATTGTGCCTCGTGTAGTATGGGCACCACATTCCAGGAAAGATGTGGACAAACTAGAGAAAGTCCATGAAAGAACAATAAAATAAAAGGTTTAGAAAACATGACCTGAAGGGAGATTATAAAAATAGGTTTGTTAATCTGGAGAAGAGCAGAGAGAAGGAACATCATAACAATTTTTAAGCCCATAAAAGATTGTTACAAGAGAACGATAAATTGTTTTTTAACCTCTAAGGAGAGGACAAAAAGCAATGGGATTAAATTGCAGCAAGAGTGGTTTGTGTTGAATGTTAGCAAAAAAAAAAAAAAAAAAAAGAGCCCTTCTAACTATCAGGATGGTTAAACCTGGACTAAATTGCCTAGGAGCATGTCAATTCTCCATCACCAATGATTTTTAAGAGCAGGTGAGATCAGAGATGGTCCCGATAATACTTAGTTCTGCCATGAGTGAAGTGGACCCTGTTGAGATCACTTCCAGTCCTATGTTTTGAGGATTCTTTGATTAATATTCAGGATGACAGTGAAACGTCAAGCATATGCTACAATTACCTGTGTGTTTGCATCTATATAGGAGAACTTGAACTATATTGAAATTGCACTTGCAGCCCAATCAAGTGACATTATGATCATGTCGTATTTTAGATACTGCATAGTGTCCCTGGATTTCCAGCACAAGCAAATACTTTGCACTGGCATGGGTGACATTACAGTTGGAGCACATCACAGGCAATGAAGACAGAGACTACAGTGACAGGACATTCTGCCCCAGAACAAGTTGCTTTATCTGCAGTGTCACTGTGTCAGTATGGGGAGGTTCTCTTAAATGCTGTATGATCTCTTGAGAGGGAATGTTGCCAAATTTGGATCTGAACACGGTGGATGCTATTGGTGCCCTGCACTTCGGAATGCCAGGCTGTTTGGTCTGGATTTAAGTGCCTAACTGTAGGCACCCTGGTTTACTGTCTGAACTTTGAGTTAGCAAATCTGCTGATGAACCTATTCTATAAATGCTAGCCCTTATCCAACAGAGCAGTTAAGCACCTGTGGATGGCGTGTTCAGCACGGTGCAAGACACCATGAAGACCAAGTCCCAGCCCTAGGGAGCCTAAAATTTTAATCTCTTTTAAGCATGGGATCCAACTGCTTCCTTCTTGTAGCTCGACTCCAAATAAGGAAGCTAACTGGAAGGAAATCACAGTGTGGGCTGGCTTTTTAAATAGCAGGCTCAGATCTTACAGCGAGCTCTATGTGAGTACAGACTTTGGCCTAAATGGAACTCCATGGATTTCAGAGTTTTGTGCGACTGCAGGTTGCATCCTTCACTGGGGTGTTTTGGCTTTTTCTCAGAATCAGAGGCCTTATTACTGGATTTTTGATATTGTACCTACCGGTAATTTGAAGACGCAGGCTATGGGCAATACTGCATCCTAGCAGTGCTACTGTATTCACCTCAGTGTGTTACTGTTGCCCGTTCTGGAGTGAAGTATTACTTTCTGACAAAGGGTGACTCAGTTTCAGTGCTGCTGAATGCCAGGGATACCATGTGCAACTGTTTGGGAAAGAGATGGGAGGACATGATTCACCTATTTTATTTTTAATCTATGAAAAAGTACCTGTCATTTATCTAAGTAGCTGTCATGTATTTCATTACACGTCAATAAGTTGCTTTATGTACATTTATAAATAAACATTCCAATAGATGTCCCAACTTCAAGTTAATAACAGTTGATACACTGAAAAAAAGAAAATAAAGAGGGTAGGGGTACATTTTTCCTTAAAGGAATTCACTGGAACTGAAGTTTCTCTAGCCAGTTCAATTGGAGATTTATATGTATGGGCATTGTTGCCAAGGAGAACATACTTAAAATCTTCCTGCAAGCCTTGGAGCTGCTGATACAATTTCCAATATCATGCTTTATTTTTACTTCAGAAAGGATTTTATAACAGTTCCAGTCTGGCAAGGGGCGGTGGTGGGGAAGTTATTCCCAAAAGTGAAAATATATCAGCTCTGAGAAAAATGAACAATCAGGTCTCAGAGTACGTGGATCCAGAGTACATGACCCCACTCTTATGCAGTCGACCACCGATTCATACAGTAACCCTGGCTTTACATGGCTTCACATTGCGTGGAACTCACTTTAATGTAACTTTCACACAATGTGAAGCTGCTGAGCTCTCAGCCTGAGAGCTAGGCAGGCTAAGAGCTCCTTGTCTCTGCTTCCCAGAGTAGGTGCTAGGCTAGGGGGAAGGCTTTTAGCCCTCTGCCATTGTCCCAGCTCACCCCCCCATGTGCCCCGGCTGACCTTCCCCGGGGCGGGGAGAAAAGTCTCCAGCCACACACCTGGGGCTCCTCTCCAACCCCCATGGACCAATCTCCAACCCCCATGTCCCAATCCCCCTCCCACATGCCCAGGCTTCGACACCCTGCACCCGGCCCCAACCCCTGTGGACCCGACCCCAACCCCCATGTGGCCCCAGCATACCACTCCCACACAGGTGGCTTAGTACACGCAGGGCTCCAACCCTGCCCCAACTGCTCAAGCACCCTGCCCCGGTGTACCCCCCCATTCAACCCCCCAACTGGCTTAACCCCTCTTCCCCACAGCCCCAGCTCACCCCCTGCTTCATGTGGGGCTCCAGCTATCAGCCACCACCGGTGTGCACAGAGGCTCTAACCCCACTACCAGCTCAACCCCCGACCATCTGGCTAACCCCTGTTCAATCCCCCTCCACCCGGCTCAACCCCCGTCCCCAGCTCACACACCCTGAAGCATGTGCTGAGTTCCCAGCCGCCAGTGCATGTGGGGCTCCAGCTGTCAGCTGCTGCAGGCACATGAGGATTTACCCTCCCCATACCCCAGCTAACTCCCCGCCCTGCTTCACCCCATTCAACCCCCCAACCACCCGTGGCCCCAGCTCACATGCAGGGCTCCAGCTTCAACCTGTGCCCAGGGCTCCCCTCTCCCCAGGGCACTTGTGTGTAGGGCTCCAGCTCCAACCCCCCTACTCACCACCCCCACATCCCCAGCTCCAACCCCCTGGTACCAACCCCCTCCATGCCCTGGCTCATCTGCACCCTCCCACTCCCCCTGCAGCCCTAACCCACCCCAAACTTAACTCCCCAACCCCCTCCCAGGACCCACAGCCTATGTCCCCAAGTCCTCCCTGACTTATACAAAATTCAAGGTGCAATTTAGTGTATTTAGCAGAACTTTTAGCTGAGGCTGCTGCAACTGGTTTCTGTTCAGCAGATAACTTATTTCTATGGAGATGCACAAATTTGTATTATTTTAAAAAGTTCAAAGAACTTTCCTTTCCCCCCTCCATAACAGCAAACCTAATTTAGCTGAACTGAAAATACTGTTCTGTGGTTGTGGAAGTTACATATGCCACAAGGGGATAGATTTTCACATGTTGAGACTCCACAGTTTGGGGCTAGATTCTTAAAAAAAATAAGCTGCCTTTTAGGTACCTACAAAAAATCCAAATTTCCAAGAGTAGTCAGTATCCAGCAGTACCTGCTGTGACAGGTAGGCTCAGATTTTTGAAAGAATTCAGCACACAGTTTCAGCTCTTAAAACCTTGCCAATATTACCTGTGACCGAACAGATTTTACCTGACTACAGGCTTGATTCAGTATTATTGACATCAGTGGCAAAGTTTCCATTGACTATAATGGTGCAGGATCAGAGTCTAGCTATAAAATCCCTTTGTATAACAGGAAATCATACAAAGACTGACATTATCTAACTGCATTAAATAGCTAAGAAAATTATACGTTTTCAGGACCATCACTGCAGACTGTTGCGTTCAAAATTGACCCAGCACTGAGTCACAAAGGGAATGGATAATGCCTTTAAATTGGATCCTCATTTTCCAAACTCAGTGCACATGCTGGTTTTCTGCATGCCTGTATTCATGCCCATCTGCTAGTGTGGCAGTGTGCCTGTTCACATCAGAAGATGGGCAAGTTGTGAGTGAATGCTGAGCTCAGCTCAATATATGTTCTGCGGGAGAATGTGTAAAAGGCACATGACATCTTTACAACAAGATCCTCCTGTTGACCAGCAATTCCAAATTTTGACCCCATGCTTCCTTGGAGGAACCTGATCTTTAAGCCCTTGACATCAAATCAATAGAGAATGCCTTTATCCTGAACTGCCTCATCCAGTGTACCAAAATGACTAAAATTTTGCATGTAACCCAATGGATGCTTATGCATGTGCTTAATGTGAAATACAGGCTGCTATATATTTATGTTCTCAGGAAACTGAAAACATTAACTTCACAATGTCTCATTCCTTTGCTATGCAAAATTAAAGACTCATGCAAGGAGATGAAGATATAAGATAACTTTTTCAGACATTAGGTGTTTTCTTTCTGTTGTATTTTATTTTTTAAAGACAAATGCTAGCATCAGAGCTGGTGACTCAAAGCAAACTCACATAAGCTACGTCTACATGTGAATGCTACATTGAAATAGCTTATTTCGATGTAGCGACATCGAAATAAGCTATTTCGATGAATATCGTCTACACGTCCTCCAGGGCTGGTGCCGTCGACGTTCAACGTCGATGTTGGGCAGCACTACATCAAAGTAGGTGCTGCAGGGGAACGTCTACACACCAAAGCGGCCCACATCGAAATAAGGGTGCCAGGAACAGGGTCACGGGGCAGACTCAACAGCAAGCCGCTCCCTTAAAGGGCCCCTCCCAGACACACACGCACTAAACAGCACAAGATCCACACAGCCGACAACTGGCTGCAGACCCTGTGCATGCAGCATGGGTCCCCAGCTGCAGCAGCAGCAGCCAGAAGCCCTGGGCTAAGGGCTGCTGCCCACGGTGACCATAGAGCCCCGCAGGGGCTGGAGAGAGCATCTCTCAACCCCTCAGCTGATGGCCGCCATGGCGGATCCCGCTATTTCGATGTTGTGGGACGCGGATCGGCTACACGTACCCTACTTCGACGTTCAACGTTGAAGTAGGGCGCTATTCCTATCTCCTCATGAGGATAGCGACTTCGATGTCTCACCGCCTTATGTCGATTTCAACTTCGAAATAGCACTCACCATGTGTAGACGTGGCGGGCGCTATTTTGAAGTTGGCGCGGCTACTTTGAAGTAGCCGGCACGTGTAGACACGGCTATATAGGCAAGTATGTCCACGTTTCCTATGCTATTCTTCATTCAAGAAAAGAAATGCCTGAACTTTTGGCACTGCCTTCTCTGTTCTTCACCATTAGCTACCTCTGTAGGTTACATCCCACCTCTGCATCTTTCCCATTCGTCCTAGTTCTCTGTCACAAAATTAATGTATATTAATAGTATAATTTTCCCCCCTATTTCTTGCATTTTTTCACCTTCTCCCAATAAAAAAGGTGTTTCATATGTGGCCGGCACCCTTCCTTCTGTTTTTGCTTACTGTTTCACAAAACATTTGAAACACTGTGTTGTATATAGTCCAATGCAAAACCAAACTCATAATTTTGAAATTTCACACAATGAAAATGAGTGTAAAATAAAGCAATAGTCCAAATGGAATGGATATTTTGGGGGTCAGAAGAGGGAGAAAAGAAGAAGATACCTGAGAAGCTCAAAAATAATGACAGCAGCCTACCAATAGATCTACGTCTGTGGGAGAAAAACCACACAAGCAATTCCAATGTAAGATTGTGCTAACAAACAGAGAAAATGAGAGAGAAATTTTTGGGAGTAGCTATTTCATTACAAATATCTAGTGAAATACTGGTTCCACTGAAGTCACTATGACTCTTACCATTGACTTCAGCAGGGTCAAGATTTCACCAATTGCCTAAAATGGCCCTTTGCAGAGCTCCTTTACAAGCAATGCCAACATATATTGACCAAAGAACCATGTATTTCCAGAAGGCTGCAACCACAGGAGACTTTGTCCGACATGGAAAAAGAAGAGTGACTGCACTATTTTCTTGGCTGTCCAGGTACTTGTTTTTTTAAAAAATCCTCAAGGTGTCCTCTGCATGCTGAGGTGTTCCACTGGCATGGACACCCATCCAATTCCATGCAGTGTCTGTCTCCATCGGGGAGCCATTGTTGGCACAATGACCAGCATATAATTGCTTCACAGGAAATGGAGAGAAAGTAGGCACAAACTGAAGGACATTTTGACAATTCAAACTTTCTTTTTTGCTATGGTCTGTCTTGATTATAGATTCTTATGGCCAGCTAATACAGGTGAACTACAGAAGTCATCCTTCTATGCATATGCTTGCCTCAAACACAGCTTTGAACCTACTTTAAAATACCTGTTATTTCTAAGGGCCAGTTGACTATTTAGGACTTTTTTGCACTAACATGTTAGCTCAAGGCATAACTTTGTCCCTAACATGGCGCCCAACCACCCCCAGAAATCTCTAGCGTGAGTTAAGTAGTTCTTTAAACTAGATGCCATCTAGGGAGTGCAGGTTGAAGCATGACTGCAGCTGACAAGCTAGTGTTGCAGGGGGGATGCAGACACAAGTTCCAGTAAGAGTTTGTACAGCTCCCCAGATGCTAATCCAGCCACTTTGTGCCACTAAGCAAATGCCCTTTTTATTGCATGATGTGTCTGCTTTCCTCTGACCTATGCTTGCTTGAGGGGAGTAACTAGAACTAACTGTTGCACTGAAAACAAACACTTAGAAGAGTTAGAGGTCCAGGCAGCTTGCAAATAGGAGACAATGGGTGGAAAGGAAGGCGAGTGAACAGGCTTCAGAGAAATTCCAGCTGTGAAATGTTAGAATATGTCTATGCCGCAGCTGGAAGTGAGCTGCCCAGCCCAGGCAGACAGAAATGCTAGCTCTGCGTCACCTATCATGCTAAAAACAGCAGTCTGGACGTTGCAGCATTGCTGGCAATGTGTGCTAGCCACCCCAGTATGGATTTCAGGCTCGCTGACAGTGAGGGTGGGAGGAGGTAAAGGGGGTAGTTGCCCCAGGGGCCAGCATTTCCAAGGTGATGGCACTGTTCTGCCACTCTGTGTGGCTCTGAGGAACGGAGGGGACCGTGTGGCACAGTCCTGGCAGTGCTAAGGGCTGACTGCCCTTGGTCTTGCTCCTTTCACCTTTGGTCCCACCCATTCCAGGGGCACAGAGCCAGGCCCCCCTCCCACCTTGCCCCAGGGCCCATGGTAGTTGTCAGCTCTGGTGGTGGACTGAGAGTTGGATAGGCTTATACCAGTTTGCTGTTCTTTTGGGGCAGGGCGAGGTGGGGGGAGGATAGGTAAGGAGCATCTCTGGCCTGCAATGTGCAGGAGGTCGGACTAGATGACAATGGTCCCTTCTGACATTAAAGTCTAACACCAATTGGGTCTTTAGTCTTTCATATTATTGAAAAGATGGTGGGGCATTTGAATTCATAATTAAGAGTGAAAAGGTTAAAATAAAGTGTTGTTATTAACTTTTTAATTTTTCTCCTCGTTAGAGCCATCTGAAAAATACATCTCGCTCTGCTCCATCTGCTAGCGCTTGTGTGCAGATAATGAGGGCAAAATTAAAATGAAAACTGCATGCTTTAACAGTTCCCTAATTAAAAATGACTTTTTAAAAAGTACAGTGCACTAAGAGTCAAAATATGTGGGTTAAGCTCACTGCTTTCCTATACTGGGTGAAAATCTGTGAGGTAGATATTAGCCTCCTGCTGGTATGACCATAGCCAGCTAAAGTAGTCTGTCACATTTACCTGTGTTTACATATGAATGAGTGAATCACTTTTTGAAATGACTGAGACAGCTTAATGGAAAAATCAGGGAAAAGAATATAAACAGCATAGATGCTATAATTTTTTAAATAAGACACTAGAGATAAAATAGCAACGAAGGGTCCTGTGGCACTTTATAGACTAACAGAAAAGTTTTGAGCATGAGCTTTCGTGAGCACAGACTCACTTCATCAGATGCTGGTCTTGGAAATCTGCAGGGCCGGGTATAAATAAGCCAGAGCAAGGGTGGGGATAACAAGGTTAGCTCAGTCAGCAGGGGTGAGGCTTACTACCAGCAGTTGATCTGGAGGTGTGAACACCAAGGGAGGGGAAGTTGCTTCTGTATTTAGCCAGCCATTCGCAGTCTTTGTTTAAGCCAGTGCTGAGGGCATCGAATTTGCAGATGAATTGTAGCTCAGAAATTTCTCTTTGGAGTCTGGTCCTGAAATTTCTTTGCTGTAGGATAGCTACTTTTAAATCTGCTACTGTGTGGCCTGGGAGATTGAAGTGCTCTCCTACGGGTTTTTGTATATTGCCATTTCTGATATCTGGTTTGTGTGCATTTATTCTTTTACGTAGAGACTGGCTGGCTAAATACAGAAGCAGCTTCCCCTCCCTTGGTGTTCACACCTCCAGATCAACTGCTGGTAGTAAGCCTCACCCTTGCTGACTGAGCTAACCTTGTTATCCCCACCCTTGCTCTGGCTTATTTATACCTGGCCCTGCAGATTTCCAAGACCAGCATCTGATGAAGTGAGTCTGTGCTCACGAAAGCTCATGCTCAAAACTTTTCTGTTAGTCTATAGGGTGCCACAGGACCCTTTGTTGCTGTTACAGATCCAGACTAACACGGCTACCCCTCCGATACTAGAGATAAATTGTGTTTTCTCTTGTGACTGTGAACTGTGCCTCTCCATTAGGAGGATAAAATGCAGACCGTAAACAGACGTGTGCAGTACTTCACATAATGTGATTTGTCTATGTCACAGGGCACCAGGGGACACTTGTTATGCCCAGGCACACTGGTAGAGATGAAGTGTTCAGTAGTAACGTTTTCAACATAAAAAGAGTACCAGAGGGGTAGCCGTGTTACTCTGTACTCACAAAAACAACAAGAAGTCCTGTGGCACCTTATAGCCTAACAGATAACATCAACAAGTGCATGAGTCTTGTAACAATGTCACTGCTCAGGTCATCAAAGCGATCGATCCTGCCGTTTCTGGATCTAAAAGCTTGGGCCTCTCGCTGTTTTCAAGCTTCTGCCAACAATTGATAAGAACGCTGCTGCCCGTGGGTTATATTAAGAAGGATGCTGGCGATTTTGCATTCTACAGTGCTTAGTGGATGACAGTTGATCACAATCAAACGGAAGGGGGTCTAACTGGTTTTTAGCCATCTTTCCACCTCCCATTTCTGGAATGCTGCAAGGGTAAACGTGGACTCCATCATACCTCTGACAGCCCTCAAGAACCACAGCAGCTTAAAAAGGGCCATAATGGAAGAGCTAACCTCTCTCACCCTATGTAAAGAATTCTAGAAAACCCCAGATGGCCTTTGTGATCTCGGGCATCTCTGTGTCTCAGCTCCAAATATTCTGCTTGCATTCTGAATCCTCATCCACTACACTTCATCTGCTTAGGCTGCAAATCTCCAGGGAAGGGACTGTCTTTTAACTCACATTCACCTACAACAGCTGTATCTTTGCAGCAGCAGCAAGGTACACACACAGAAGGGTGTTCCAGCTTTAGACTCGCTCCATTTAATCTGTCACATGCCAGTCCTTCTTCCTCCTAATGATACCCTGGTATTTTTTTCCTTCAGTTCTGTAAGAGTCCTTTTTTATAGCTGTTTGTTTCTCTTCACAAAGCCATAGCATTTGAACAATTGAAAGCACAACCTACGGTGGTTTTGAGCATAGCTTTAGTAATTTTGCTCACCTTGTTGCATACTTATCTGTTGCTTACACATATAAAAAAGCTCCCAACAAGTTGTTTCCATCATCATCAGTAATTCTTCCATATCATTGTCTACCGAATTGTGTAGCCTGTGTTAATCAAGTGAACTCTTCCTGAAAGTTGCCCTGCATTTCTACTTTGGCTCCTGGCTAGAGGTGGGGCTGAGATTGTGAAGTTATTTTTTCTCTGTTAATTCAATCTAGCTCAGGAATGAGGTAATGACAATGAAGCTTCTCTGGTCACTTGGACAGAGTGTCCAAGGCATGTTCATGTACCCTTGAATTTTTGCTTGTGTTCCAGATTTGGGTGCATTAGGAGGCCAAGATATCGAGGTGAGTGTGTGTGTGTGTGTGTATATATACATATATATATATATATATATATATATATATATATATATAAAAAATACATCTTTCCCTCCCTTCAGTCAGACCACAGGACAAATGTTCTTAATCTCTGCTCAACGCACTAGTTAATCCATCATTGACAAAAAGTGTGAGGTAAAATTAGTGAATAAAATACCTTATGCTAATGCATTTTTATAAACAGTTAATCTCATTGAGCCAGAAATATGTTAATTACAGTGTAAAAGGAATTAGAATTATGGGGCTTGCAAAAATATCCACAAATGTAAACACCTACAGAAAAAATTACTTTGCAGAAGAATAATTGAGGATGGGTGAATAAGAGCAAATCAAACATATCAAAGGGTAGATCAGTTGGATTGATTGCTTTCCCAGATAATTAGACCAACAACTGTTGGCCATGTGTGCTATGTTCACAAGCGAGTGAACTGTAAGCGCACCCCAACTGGGGTTGACTATATTTGTTAGCATAAGGAAAGCAATCAATCCAACTGATCTATATATACTCCTTTCCCACAGCTGGTGCTGTGGAGATATGGTATCATCTGTGGCTATGATGATAGTATCCTGGGTTCAAATCATGCTATGGATGTCAGTTTATACACATCTATTGAGCTCCAATAAGAATGAAACTGGTCATGTGTTAATGCAGTTTTGTCAGCACCTTATTCTAACAAATATCAAAGGGTATGAATTTCTGAGAAGCTGTTACTCAGAAGAAGCAATTTCTTGATTTATAAAGTAGCTGTAATAATGAACTGAAGAATAGATTCCTAATAAAGATGAAAAAAAATGAGGAAAGCAAAAATCTACTAGGAATTAAAGGAATTCTGTACAAATATGCTTAGAAGATACTGAGAGTAATAACCACTTACGGTTCCATTAGTGATAATTAGCAGACTTTTTTTTTCTCTTGGTCCCAGTTTAGGATAGTATTTAACCACAAGTTTGAAGCTGAACCTATTTGCTCTCCTGAATCAGGCAGGACCTTAGCAATTATGGAGAAAGCCAGGAAAGATTCTGTAAAACCCATGTGAACAGAATGCAACAAGATGTTTGCATTCAGGGAATATGAAAAAAATGCAGTGCTTTTAACCACCCTGAACATGAGACAAGAAAAGATAATGTTGATTCTCAAGTATAGGTCAGATTCTCTCTTATCAAATGCTTAATTACAAATTTAGGAAATCTGAAAATTAAATCTGATATATTATGACAAGGTGGTAAACATGATGCATATTATCCAGTAGCTCTCAAGTGGTGTGGAGGGATTTGCATTAAGACTTCTGTGACACAGTGAAATCCACTTATATGCCTCGTTCCACTTCAGATTTTGTTCTTGCCTTGTTACAGTTTCTAGTAAAATTTGTGTTTTTTTACATATTCGTGATCTATAGATTTACAAGCACAAATAAAAAATCTGCCTTGCAGTTACACAGAAAAACCACAAGATGTCAAGAGCTACACATTTCATTTTTGAAGCACCTAAGCCATCTTGAAATGAATATCATATCCCTTCTATATCCTCGTGCCTGCCTGTGTTTTTTTAAAGTTTCTTCCTATAACTGGTGCTCTGTTAGATATAGCTGTAACATAATCTGTCAAATGGTGCCAGTCCTTATGTTTTACCACAGCTATAAAATGTTTCTGCAGGCTGTAAAGTATATTTCTATGTTAGTTCCATAGGGTAAAAATAAAAACATGGATTTACCAGTTGGTTATAATCTACCTTATTGCATTAATATAAGATTTTTAAATGGCTTTGATATGTTTATGAAGGATGTGTTTGCATTACAAAAAAGCTTCAAAGTTGCTTACTTCCAAATACAACTTCAAAGTAAGCAACATTGAAGCAGAGCATCTACACACACCCTACTTTGAAGTTAAACTTTGAAGTAGGGCACTACTCCATTCCTGGGAATGGAGTAAGGACTGTGAAGTTGTGCTCCCTACTTTGAATTTAACTTTGAAGTTAACTTCGAAGTAAGGGAAAATGTGCGTAGACTCTCTGCTGGCTACTTCGAATTAGTGCCTAACTTCGAAATTAACTCTGAAGTTACGTCCTAGTGTAGATACAACTGAAGTCTTGAAATTGCAAAGACTTTTCAGTCCTGCTGCTGAATACAAATTCTTGGTTTTCTCCAAAAGTGTTAATCAGTGTAAGGATTTTTCTTGTGATCTTCCTGCATTATCCTCTTGTATATTACACACATGGATCTCATTTCACCTCCCAGTGGCCCATGGCAAGCTGGCTTGTTTTTTCTCAAGAAGCCACCCACCTACTCTATTTCCCACTTCCTCAGGTAACATTGCTCTTTTTAGGTGTGCGCATCATCCACACCAATTTAGACCCTCATCCAGTATAGCACTTAAGCACAGGGACTAGCTCAGCATTCAAGCATATTTTATATCTGTTTCAAAACATTTTTAAAATTAAGTTCCTTATATTTATGTTATGCATACATAGGCAGGGGAATTAGGGATGCAGGGGCATTGCAGCACCTCCAGCTTTTAGCTAGGTCTCTGCTGCCAGATTTCTAACCCAGAGTCCTAACTGTTCCCCACCCCCTCCGGTCCCAGCTGATGATCCCAGGGCTCTGATCCTGACCCCTTCCTTGCCAGACCCCTGCCATGGGGAGGCATCTAGGGATAAGGGGACTGAGTTTCACCACCCCCACTATTAAAAGCATTCCTTAACCAATGTATGCATCTGTAACACTAGCAGAACCTAGTCATCTCTAGGGCGACTTGAGCCACAGACCTCTGGAATTTAGTGCATGACCCTTTAAGCATGAGCTAAAAGCTAATGGCAGAATAGCTAAGTTTATACAGCAAACGCAATGTTCTCTCTGTAAGTGGTCTCAGTGTCACTAGCTGGGACAGTATATTAGACCTAAAAAGCGTGTGGGTTACAAATACATATTTCAAATCCCTTTTTGAATACTGATAAGTCACAGAATCACAGAGCTGGAAGGGACCTCAGGAGGTCATCTAGTCCAGCCCCCTGCTTCAAGCAGGATCGACCCCCAGTAAGTCATCCCAGCCAGGACGTTGTCCAGCCGGGACTTAAAAACCTCAAGGGATGGAGAATCCACCACCTCTCTAGGCAACACATTCC
Source organism: Carettochelys insculpta (assembly GCF_033958435.1). Classification (NCBI taxonomy): domain Eukaryota; kingdom Metazoa; phylum Chordata; order Testudines; family Carettochelyidae; genus Carettochelys; species Carettochelys insculpta. Next base: position 36,743,096 of record NC_134138.1, on the reverse strand, counting down.
AATGCTTCACCACCCGCCTGGTGAAGTAGTTTTTCCTAATGTCTAACCTACACCTCTCCCTCTTCAACTTCAGACCATTATTCCTTGTTCTGCCATCTGACACCACTGAGAACAGTTTCTCACCCTCCTTTTTAGAGCTCCCCCTCAGGAAGTTGAAGGCTGCTATTAAATCACCTTTAAGTCTTCTCTTCTGTAAACTTAACAAGCCCAAATCCCTCAGCCTATCCTCATAGGTCTTGTGCTCCAGACCCTTAATCATTTTTGTTGCTCTTCGCTGAACCTGCTCCAGCAAATTGACATCCTTTTTATACTGGGGGGGCCCAAAACTGGACACAATATTCCAGATGTGGCCTCACCAGCGCCGAATAAAGAGGAATAACTACTTCTCTAGATATGCTTGAAATGCTCCTCCTAATGCACCCTAGTATACCATTAGCCTTCTTGGCTACAAGGGCACAGAGTTTACTCATATCCAGCCTTTCATCCACCGTAACCCCTAGGTCCCTTTCCATCGTACTGCTGCTGGGCCAGTCGGTCCCCAGCCTGTAACAATACTTGGGATTCTTCTGCCCCAGGTGCAGGACTCTACACTTCACCTTATTGAACCGCATCAGATTTCTTTTGGCCCAGTCCTTCAATTTATCCAGGTCACTCTGGATTCTCTCTCTACCTTCTAACGAATCTACCTTTCCCCCTAGGCTTGTGTCATCCACAAACTTGCTGAGGGTGCAATCCAGTCCCTCATCCAGGTCATTAATAAAGATGTTGAACAACACCGGCCCCAGAACTGAGCCTTGTGGCACTCCGCTTGAAACAGACCGCCATCCAGATATTGAGCCATTTACCACTACCCGTTGGGCCTGACCATCAAGCCATCTTTCTATCTATTTTATAATCCAAGGATCCAATCCATATTTCCTTAATTTATGGACAAGAATGTTGTGGAGACAGTATCAAAAGCCTTGCTGAAGTCAAGGTATATCACATCCACTGACTTCCCCATGTCCACAGAGCTTGTTACCTCATCATAGAAGCTAATCAGATTGGTCAGGCAGGACTTGCCCCTGGTGAATCCATGTTGGCTATTTTTGATCACTTTCCCCTCTTCCAAGTGCTCCAAAAGGGATTCCTTGAGGATTCCCTCCATTATTTTCCCAGGGATTGACATAAGGCTGACAGATCTATAGTTTCCTGGATTGTTCTTCTTTCCTTTTTTAAAGATGGGCACTATGTTTGCCTTCTTCCAGTCATCTGGTATCTCCCCTGATCTCCAAGAGTCTTCAAGGATAATGGCCAAAGGTTCAGCAATGACCTCTGCCAATTCCCTCAGTACCCTTGGGTGCATTAAATCCAGACTCATGGATTTGTGTACATCTAGTTTTTCTAGATAGCTCAGAACTTGTTCTTTCCCCACAGATGGCTGCCCTCCACCTTCCCATACTGCATTGTCTAGGACCGTCATGTGGAAGTCGACTTTGTGCATGAAGACTGAGGCAAAAAAAGCATTGAGTACTTCAGCTTTTCCTGCATCATCTGTCACTAGGTTACCTCTCTCATCCAGTAATGGCCCCACACCTTCTCTGATAACCCGTTTATTATTCACATGCCTGTAGAAACCCTTCTTGTTACTCTTCACATCCCTTGCCAGCTGCAGTTCCAGTTGTGCTTTCGCTTTCCTGATTACTGCCTGGCATTCTCCAGCCATATGTTTATAGTCCTCCTTAGTCAACTGTCCACGTTTCCATGTCTTGTATGCATCCTTTTTGAATTTAAGCTGACTAAGGATTTCCCTGTTAAGCCAAGCTGGTTGCCTACCATGTTTACATTTCTTACTATGCAGCGGGATTGTTTGTTCCTGTGCCTTCGGTAAGAATTCTTTAAAATACTGTCAGTATAGTCCCAGGCCTCAATGCCATTCTGTGGCAGTGAGTTTCTGCAGCCAAATTACAAAGCCAGAAAAACTGCAGGAGAATTACTCACATGCTTAAGCTTCAGCCTGTAATTAGTTGTTTTTCTCGATAGAGCTTTCAATCTTTTGTCTCTCTGCCAGTTTTGATGATGTCTTTTATTGTGACAAGTGATCATTGGACCAATTCTTGTTGTTTTTCTTTATCTATCAGACTGGGGTAGAATCATTTTAATTCTTCATACAGGAAAATAACCATCATTCCTCACCCTTATAGTTTAGATAGTTACAGCTTCCTTACACTGAGTATGATGCCATAAGCTACATAGACACACTACATTTAATCAATAAGCAGTTTCAATAATGATGATGTCTCAAAGTAATATTTCATCTGAACATAGATGGGATATTCGTTTGAGACATCATCTATGCATTGTGTTTCAAATTAGCCGGAAACATGCAGTTGGCCCTTTCTGAGCTCTCTTTGAGCTTCACATATGAGTGACTTTTTTGATATTAAAGATATGTACAATTTTCATGCTGAAGAAATCAATTTTTTAATTTAATAACAGCATCTAATTTGGTACTTGCCCCTAACAAGACTAATGGAATTGTAATATCCAATAGAAATGAGACCCTTCCGGAGCTGTCATAAGGATCTTAATGGATTCCTTCAATTCTGTTATTGGAAGAGAGCAGAGCAAAGTACAATGTTTTATAACATCTACAGAACTAATTTGCTGCCAATGTTTTTCATTATCTGCCTTATGTGTGTCCGTTGTTAGGCATTGCCCATCTGAACAAACAGACATTTAATACATTTGAGCCCTGGAGAGCACTTGCTTCAGTTTAAGGGACTAATGGATATTGTGTGGGGTTCAGTTTTAAGAACAGGCAGCATATACAAAACAAAATAGCAGTCCTGTAGCGCTTTAAATCCTAAAAATGTAATTTATTAGGTGATGAGCTTTTGTAGGACAGACCCACTTCTTCAGATCTGGAAAATCCTGATTGATGATTTGTTATTCATGATTCATTGGGATTCTCCAAATCTGAAGAAGTGGGTCTGTCCCATGAAAGCTCATCACCTAATAAGTTACATTGTTAGTCATTAAAGCACTACAGGACTGCTTTTCTGTTTTGTGAAGATACAGACTAACATGGATACCTCTCTCAGGCAGAATGTACACTCTTTATCTGATAAGAAATGAATGTAATATTTATTTTTTAACAGAAAACTATATGATTTCTTCAATGACTTACTTTAAGGGCAGAATTGCAGAAGAAACATATGTAGTGGTGAAGCATCAGACTAAACTAAAACATATGGCCAATGAATCAAAAAGTCTGCGGAGAGTGACACTCTATTTCATTTTCTTTAATGCTGTCTTCAGAATTATCACTTGGCTGCTTCGAACACCTGATACTGCATCAATTTCTGTCACCTGTTGTCACTAGGCCAGTTTAGTGGCAAGAATTGTTTATCTCCCAAGTGAAAAGAAACCTCCTAGTGAAAGCAGCTGCCGTAAATTTCCTGGGACCTAATGAGCCAAAGCATTGTTTATTTATATATTAAAAACTAGCACGTGGACAGAAGGCTTTACGCCAGTTCTTCTGAGTTCTCATTGTCTGTTTCTTCACCTGACACTTTGTTGCTGCAGTACCCGAGGCTGCCTTGGAAGTTACCACAATCCCATAATTAAAGGATCCCTGTTCTGCACACAGCTGCTCCTAACTGTTTTGCATGGCTTTTCTCCATGTGGCAAGTAGTTGTCCTGAGGCAACTAAATAATAAAAGTTAGAGTTTCATAGTTATGTGTCTGGAGGAAAAAAATGCATTACGCTGAAGATTTTAATTGCATTCCCTTCCACCCTGCAATGAGTCTTCTTTGAGTCATGTTTGTTGCTGATCCTGACTGATGAATTTTAGGGTGTCCCCTGCAGGAAATGTATGTGGCAGACCTGGCACAGGTTCTCTCTGTCACTGGTACTGTCTAGTGGAGCCTTCATACAACACTTGGCTTCTCCAGGTTTTACTTCCACTAACACCTCTCAACATGTGTCATGAATGAGTGCAAGGAAGGGGTTAATCTTCCTGAGGTAACCTAAATCCCAGCTGAGCCAATGGGAGTGAAGTAGCTTTGCTTAAACTGAGAACAGTTGCAGCTTTTGGGGCTTTTTTCTCTGCAGATGGCAGGAAGAAAGACCCAGAGGGAAATGTGTCCCAGGCAATTGGAATGAAAAATCAGAAATAACCTGATGACCGCAAAATCAGCCACTGAGGTGTAAGTGCAAGGGAAATGTATAGGTAGACATGTTCAGATTATGTTTTATTTTAAATTTGGTTGGACTTCTTCGCTCTGTGTTCACTTTGAGTTCCAGCTCTGCATGTTTCACCTCTGAGTCTGCTTGTTTCGTATGCTTCTCCTCCATCTGGGTAAAGAACTTCATTTCTTCCAGGGAGAGCTGTCTGCACCTCCCATCCTAAGACCCCTTGTGTGGCAGAGGTAGATTCACTCCCTCTCACTACCTCAGATTGATCCACTTAGCTCATGTCTGGAGTTGCTTCCAAGCTACTGTGCTTGTCCCCAGTTCTTGAACTGGGCTGCTTCCTGCCCAACTCTTCTCTAGCTATTCAGCTGCCCTGAAAGCTAGGGGGAAAAAAAGGCTGTTTGGTATGTATGGACTCTCTGGCTTGCAGCTGAAACCTCTCTATGTCTTTTCCCCTCAGGCAACTGGAAAATTCTGACTTTAAACCCCCATTACACGTGAGATCAATATACTGCTCCATGTCTTTACTACTGAAGTCATGTGTCATGCTGTTAAAGGGATTGCGGATCCAGTCACACAAATCAGTTTCAGGAGGAAAATACTCATTACAAGTGATTTGGAGTCCTCAGATGCTGAGCATTATATCTTCCTTCACTGCACCATCAGCCTTGGGATTACACTCTGAGAGGAGGTATCAGAGAGGTAGCTGTGTTAGTCTGCATCTTTGAGAACAACAGGAAGTCCTGTGTCTCATGCATCTGACAAAGTGGGTCTTTGCCCACGAAAGCTTATGCTCCAAAATATGTGTTAGTCTATAAGGTGCCGCAGGACTTCTTGTTACTCTGAAAGGAAGTTTTCCAGGGTGGGAAAGCAACTAAGTTGACACTTTTCTACACTTGAACACCAGAATTCAAGCTTTCTTTTTATTGCTGAGATTTTCCCACAAGCAGAGAAAACAGTAGTATCTTTGCCTTGAAGACTCAGGTTTAGTTCATTCTTTGTAGCTGATGTCTGCTATAGACCACCAGATCAGGGAGATGAGGTAGATGAGGATTTCTTCTGACAGCTAAGGGAAGCTTCCAAATCACAGGCCATGGTTTTCATGGGAGACTTTAATCATCCAGACATTTGTCGGGAGACCAATACGGCAGCACAAAGACAATCGAGGAAGTTTTTGGAGAATGTTGGGTACAACTTGGTACAAGGGCTGAAGGAACCGACCAGGGGCCGTGCACGCCTTGACCTACTGCTCACAAACAGGGAAGAACTAGAACTAATAGAAGAAATAGACGTCGGCGGCAACCTGGGCTGCAGCGACCATGAGATGCTAGATTTCTGGACCCTGACAAAAGGAAAAAAGGTGAGCAGTACAATACAGACCCTTGATTTCAAAAGAGCAGACTTCAGCTCCCTGAGACAACTGATAGGGTGGATCCCTTGGGAAATGAAGATGAAGAAGAAAAGAGTTCAGGAGAACTGGCAGTATTTTAAAGAAGCCTTACTGAAGGCACATGAAAAAAACATCCCTCTACATAGCAGGAAATGTAAATATGGTAGGCAACCATCTTGGATTAACACCTTAAACTCAAAAAGGATGTGTATAAGCAGTGGAAACTTGAACAGTTGACTAAGGAGGAGTATAAATATGTGGCTGGAGAACGCCAGGCAGTAATCAGGAAAGGGAAAGCACAATTGGAACTGCAGCTGGCAAGGGATGTGAAGGGTAACAAGAAGGTTTCTACAGGCATGTTAACAATAAACGGGTTATCAGGAAAGGTGTGGGACCATTACTGGATGAAAGATGTAACCTAGTGACAGATGTTGTAAGAAAAGCTGAGTACTCAATGCTTATTTTGCCTCAGTCTTCATTGACAAGGACAGCTCCTGCACTACAGTGCTGGGTAAAGCAGTATGGGAAGGTGGAAGACAGCCATCGGTGGGGAAGGAACAAATTTAGAGCTATCTAGAAAAACTAGATGTACACAAATCCATGGGTCTGGATTTAATGCACCCAAGGGTACTGAGGGAATTGGCAGACGTCATTGCCAACCCTTTGGCCATTATCTTTGAAGACTCTTGGAGATCAGGAGAGATCCTGGATGATTGGAAGGAGACAAATGTAGTGCCCATCTTTAAAAAAGGAAAGGACAGTCCAGGGAACTATAGACCAGTCAGCCTTACCTCAGTCCCTGGGAAAATAATGGAGGGGATCCTCAAGGAATCCCTTTTGGAGCACTTGGAGGAGGGGAAAGTGGTCAAAAGTAGTCAGCATAGATTCACCAAGGGTAAATCGTGCCAGACCAATCTGATTAGCTTCTATGACGAGGTAACAGGCTCTGTGGACATGGGGAAGTCAGTGCAGGTGATATACCTTGACTTCAGCAAAGCTTTCGGTACAGTCTCCCACTAGATTCTTGCCTATAAATTAAGGAAGTACGGATTGGATACATAGACTGTAAGATGGATAGAAAGCTGGCTTGGTGGTCGAAATAAGTTTTGTGGTCATCCTATGGCTGCAGCTGCGCTACATTCTCCTTTTGGAAGGGAAACGCAAATGTGGCTTATTAGAAATGCAAATGAGGTGATGATTCACATGCCTCATTTGCATAATGGAGGCCACTCATTGTTCTGGAAGTGCTGTTTTCAAGTTAAAAACAAGCAGTGTAGATGGGGTTCCTTCAAAAACAAACCCTGTTTTTGAAAGAACCCTTCTTCCTGAAATATATGAGGAAGAACGGTGCTTTTGACAGAGGGGTTTGGTTTTTTTTGTGAAAACAGCACTTCCAGAACAGTGAGTGGGTGCTATTATGCAAATGAGGCATGTGATATGTAAATCAACACCTCATTTGCATTTTCCATTGGACGCATTTGCATTCCCCTTACAGAAGAGGAATGTAGTGTAGCCACAGCCTATGAATTTCAAAATGCTATGGTACTTTGAAATACAGTTTTGTATGTAGCAGTCCCATTTCAAAATAGATATTCCTGCAGTGTAGACGTAACCTGACTGTCTAAGCCACTGGCTGATGAAATCATATATCAATATATTTCTAGCTAAACAATCTTTGGCAGCCATTTGCTTATGTATTTTTATTTTCTCACTCTACCTCCTCTGTTCCCTACAAAATGAATTTTCCTCAATTTTTACTTCTATTCTTCCTGTGTAGTTACTAATTTTATCTTCCTCTTCTCATTGTTTTTGCTACCAACTGTTTGCTTTCCCCACAAAAATAGAGGACGCTTTTTTCCTCTGTTAGCATCCATTGTCACCACTTGAATTAATGTCCTTTCCTTTATAATTTCAATGAGCAAACTGGATATCCTTGTCAAGTATCGGAGGGGTAGCCGTGTTAGTCTGGAGCTGTAACAGCAACGAAGGGTCCTGTGCCACCTTATAGACTAACAGAAAAGTTTTGAGCATGAGCTTTCGTGAGCACAGACTCACTTCATCAGATGCTTTTCTTGGAAATCTGCAGGGCCAGGTATAAATAAGCCAGAGCAAGGGTGGGGATAACAAGGATATCCTTATGACTTCCAAATCTTAGTCTGCACTGTCCTCCACTGGCCAAGAGATGGAGCTCTTACTGCTGCTATCAATGCTCTCTTTGCCATAACCGGTGGGTAACCAGCACAAAAACAACACCAGAAACCTGAAACAGGATGTACACGAAAGCCACAGCCCTCCCTACAGAAATACACAAAGAACCCTGACAGCTGTAGACTACTCAAGCAATCAAAGCAATTAAATATTCAACATGGGGGGAGAAAGCAGATCCTCAGGTGTGAGCCGCTTTGTCCTTTTAGATATGCTACATCATGCACCGATAAACCCATTACTCTGTTCTCTCTCCCTCCCTCTTTCCCTCCCAGAACCATACATACTATAGCATAACTGAGGATCACCTAAGTGATCTCACCTGTCTTTGTGCAAAGACTTAGTGCTGGCTGAGACAACTGTCATAGATCTGCTATTATGTCTATCGTATGCCCACATTATATGCAAAAACATACTTGCATTGCTGGGCTCTTCACTGCTTCTCATTTGTTTCACCCAACGCTGGGTGTCTGGTCTTTAAGCAAGATCTGAAGATCTTTGGGTCACACCTACCTTGCATGCAGCACACAGGTCTGGATTCTAAAACATATTTAGGTGTTCCTGTGCTCCTAATTCCTAGGCGCCCATTGTCCTTGTGCCAAACTCAGCCCAAAGACAGCAAGACTCCCCATACTATGTCTGAGGAGAATTAAGTGTGTCAAGACAAGATCCCCCAAAACCAGCAAGCTAAGCAAGAAGCCACATAGACTAGGCAGAGTGAAAAGCCAGGCAAAGGAGCTGGAGTGGCTAACCTGTGCACCTGATGGACAGGCTTGTGCTCCAGATCTTCAACCATGAACCTTCAGGTGGCAGAGCCGTCTCATCTATAGGCTAGTTCAAGGCAGCCACCCCAAACCCCACACTTTGGGGGGCCTGCCACAGCTGCCTCAGCCATCCTATGGAGGGGACAATCTCCCATGTTAGCTGTGGGGCCCAGGGTAGCCTGGGGGACTACGTGAGGTTGGCCCTGGGGTGGGGCAGCAGCAGAGGTTAGGCCTCCCCTGCACTCATCATGGTGAGAGGAGCCAGAGCTACTCAGCAGCCTGCTTCATTCCTCTGCCTGTCTCCCAGCCCACTGCACTCTGCTTCACTGCAGTGGCGGGAAGCAGAGTGCCTTGGCCTCAGCCTGCTTCCCCCAGCCCTGCTTGGGATATGGAGGGTGGAGTGGGAAAGGCAGAACACAAAGGCAGGGCCAGGGACTGTGGCAGGGAGAGGGGTTGCCTTGGGCCCCTGTAGAGATGGCCCTGTTGGCTACAGTTAGCAGCCTAAGCTAGGTCAGCGCTTAGGTAGCCTGTGCCCTGGCAGCTGAAACAATCTTTTTCTTTTTGTTTCTCTCCTGCGCTTAATACTCCTCCCATTTGCCCTATCTTTCCCTGGTCCCCATCTGCCTTTTGTGCAGGTACTGTGCTGCACCCCACCTCAGAAAGCAGTGGGCTGCCTGTAGTCCTCCTACTGCAGTGTCTGACAGGTATGAAGTCTTAGGCCTGCTCAGAGCAACCCCGAAAGGATTGGATCCTACTGGCAAGATAGGCCTAGTGAGTTCAGCTTCAGGGCCCCAGGGCTTTGATTTGAGCAAGGACTTCAAGCTGCTCATCAGCTGTGGTGAGACATCAGGGCTTAAGTGGCTCTACATGTTCTGACCAGTGAAAATTTAAGTTCCTAGAGAATTTAAGAACCTACTGGATTCTGCATCAGCTGAGCACCAATGTTGAAAATCAACAAGAAGTCCTGTGGCACCTTGTAAACTAACAGGTGCATCTGATGAAGTGGGTCTTTGCCCGCAAAAGCTTATGTTCCAAAATATCTGTGAGTTTATAAGGTGCCACAGGACTTCTTGTTGGTTTTGAAGACACAGACTAACTCGGTACCTCTCTGGATGTTGAAAATGATAGGGTTGCTCAAGAAGTGGATTTTGGTGCCTAAATGCATTGGAAGATCTGGCCCGTACTGTACACAGCTAAAAGCTAAACTTTTTGAGCCCCTCAAGCTAAATTGTAGCTCAATCTGTAGAGTCTCGCACCTTTAAATCCAGAGTGCCTGGGCTCCATTCCTGAAGGCAGCACTGCACCCAAAGGTGTTGTTCCACTTGCATTGTGGGACTGTGAACTGTTTAGGGTCTGACAGCACTAACGTGGTACAAGTTACTATATTAAATTATGACGGGTAAGTTAATTACAAATTTCCTAGCGCTCAGAGTCCCAAATGGAATTGTGCATAACAAGGAGGAAAAAAAAGTCACAACAGCTACTATCATGACCTCTCACCGTATTGACATCTCCCACTTGCCACATTCAATAATCCACTGAATATTTTAGCACTTATATGAGCCTTCAGGCATGTGCAATCCTCTGATAAGCAACACAACTTTTACTGTTGCCACTTTTCCTCTCACCGCGTTTTCCCGTGCTATTATTACAGTCCCATGCTGAGGGTGTATATATCTTCTCATGAAGCAGCAAGACAGTCATGCTAGCTGCCTGAAATCTAAATTGATTCTTAATTTTGAAACATGCCGGAATTAGAGCTACAGCACCTGCAGGTAATTCAGAGGCAACCCCCACCCCCACCCGCACCCCCGATTCAGGCAGACATTGGTCTCGCATTTTTGGAAATAGCTGTAGAATTCAAATCAGAATATTCTGAAATTAAGCTGAGGTTTTGTGAATTTGCAGAGTCGAAAGAAAAGCAAACATAGTTCCCCCACTCCCTGCCCACCTTCTTTAATGCCAGTCTCCTTGCAGGCTTTGGTGGACTGACCTGCATTCTTCTGGAATCCATCACCCAGTCCATGTGGGGTAACTGCTTTATTTTCTTCCCATATGAATTTTTTTGGCAGGCCTTCCATCCCAATCACTCTTTCCTGGCAGGGACACTGTGGCAGCTTGAGAGAAAAATTCTAACCACAGGGTAACCCTGTAGCTAACTGCAAGATAGCTAGAGGCTCCCAAGAAACAACATACACAAACAATATACTTAACACAACAATTATATTTAACAGGTACATGCAGGGGGCTGACCTGTTTAACACAGCAATCTTCTCAAGGTCACTGGTGCTCAGGCTGATAATATTAGTGGACTTCTCCAGTCACATGGCTTAATATAATGTAAAATTAGAGTCCTGCGTTGATACATGTATTGCCTTGGGGCTCTTGATGATCTGTAATCATGGTATCTTCTATATGGATGTTAGCAATGTGAGCAACTGCGTGCAGCACAGCCCAAAGGACTCACAGGTGGGATAAAGAAGTAAGTCCTCCTCCTCCTCATCATTAACCATGGGCTTAGCTCCCGTTAGTGTCTGATGCCTCTCTCACTATTTCTTTCCATCTTTTCCTGTACAGTATGGAGTGGCTTAGTTTCTGTAGATTAGCTCTGCACCAATCCACTGCCTCATCTAACCATTCTATGTGGGGTCCGCCTTGCCTATTCAAACTGTCCTTTATGCCAAATACCAAAGTCTTGACTTTTCATTCATTATTCATTCTGCAAATATGTCAGAATAGCTGTAACTTGCATTGTTTAACCTTCTGCAGTAGGTTTTCTTTCAACTGTATCTTCCTATATAATTCCTTGTTGATGAATTAATTTTGATTCTTAATTTTGCATCCATCCTATTCTCAGTATCTTCCTCTAACAACTACTCTTGAATGCTAATATTCTTCCTTCAAATCTTTTGTTATCACCCATATCTCACATCCATACAACATGCTTCTGAATACACACATTTTCAAGATGCTCAGCTTCATTCCTAAGCTAATCGCTTTACTTTTCCAGATCTTATCTATCGCCTTCAAACTCGCTCTTGCTTTTGCTATTCCATTCACTATTTCCTTCTTACAGTCTAGATCATATGTTATGTTGCTCCCCAGACATGTTAACTTCCCTATGTTCTCTAGTTCAATCCCATCTACACTGATTTACCTTCTTATTTTCTCATCTCCAAATACCATTGTTTTCGTTTTAATCGATGTTCATAATCAGCCCTTACAGCTTCCTTTCCTTGTTTAGTACCTGCACCATTTTTGCTAGCTTCCCCTCATCATCGTCAATGATAACTATATCATCTGTGAACCTCAAGTTGCTAATTTTTATCCCATGCACAGATATCCCTTCTACCTCTTCCTTGATCTTGTCCATCACTCTCTCTAGATGCTTGATGAAGATACTCGGCAACATCGGTCATTTGGTCAGGGAACTAAATGATGCATGAGGCAGGAGTCAGATTCCTTCTTAGCAAAAAAGCTAGAGGAGCATTGTTAGGATGCTTACCAGTGAGTGCAAGAATGATGGTAGCGATATTCAAAGCAAAACCATTCAACATCTTGGTCATTCAGGTGTATGCATCCACATTGGACCGTACTGAGGAAGAGACTGAGTTATGCTGTGAAGACTTGACAAAGATGCTGGAGGACATACCAAAGACAGATGTGTTGATCATCACAGGAGATTGGAACTTGAAGGTTAGAACAAATAACAAAGGTTGGGAGAGAGTCGTGGGAAGGTTTAGATATGGAGAAAGAAACAAACGAGGCGAGAAACTACTGGAGTTTGGTCTGGAGAATGAGCTGGTGATCTGCAACACGAAATTCCAACAAAAGGACTGTAGAAAGTGGACATGGCAATGGAATGATGGGAAGTCCAAGAACATGATAGATATTATTTTGATAAGAAGATGGGTAACATCAGTACAGCAATATTGAACTGTCTAAGGAGCGGATATAGACTCAGACCACAGTCTAGTGATCACATACATCAAGATGAAACTCAAGAGAAAGTGTAAGACACAATTTAAGAAAAGAAGAGATGTGGCAAGACTAGGTGAGGAAGAAATAGGGAGTGTGTACAAAACAGTAAGTCCTGCCTGAGGTTTAATCAGCAGCAGGTAATAAAATCCCCACACCCTCACCCCTCAGCTTGAGGGCACGGGTCAGGAAGCAGGTGTCCCCCAAACAGTTTCCCTCACTAAGAGATGATACACTCACAAACTCCATGAATGTTCCTCTGATTCAGAGACTGCATTGCACTGAGTGACCCCAGTTATCGCTGCTGGTGGGTATGCTATTCCTGCAGGAATTAGGTTGCTGCTTGTCCCAGGATTTCTCCTCACCACAAAACAGTGCAGTTCTTAAGGCACAGGTTACAAAACCATACTGAACGCCAAACTTTAGCCTTGCACCCCACGTGTTCAGATACACTTACAGCAGGCAGCAGCCCTGGACTAGTGGCCACAGCAGAGCTGGCCATGGGGTGACTGATCTCACCTAGGGAGCCAGAGGGCTCACTCAGCCTGGCAGGGGGAAGTTTTCCAAGCCAGAGTCTACAAACTGGGAGTCATCTTTGAGAGGAAAGAATCAAGTTGATGGATCTTGCTTTCAAGTCACCAGAGGCCAGTTCTCAAGGAGAAGCCTGCATGCAGGCCCAGGACTCACCAGCCCCCAACACAGCCAATTCTGCCTTTTTCTTGGCTAGGTCCAGTCTTGTTCAAAATGACTTCTCCCCTCTCCTGAGCTCCTTGGGATGGGCATCTGACTGCCTATTGATTGGCAAGTAGACTCTGAGTCCTCAGTCTCAGTATGGGACAGAAGAATCCCAAGCATTGTTACAGGCTGGCAACCGACTGGCTAAGTAGCAGTGCAGGAGAAAAGGACCTGGGGATTACAGTAGATGAGAAGCTGGATATGAGTCAACCTTGTGCCCTTGTAGCCAAGAAGGCTAATGGCATATTGGCGCGCATTAGGAAGAGCATTTCCAACAGATCTAGATAAGTTATTGGTCACATTTTTTAGCACTGGTGAGGTCACATCTGGAGTATTGCATCTAGTTCTGGGCCCCCACATATAGAAAGGATGTGGATGCATTGGAGAAGGTCCAGCGGAGAGCAACAAAAGTGATTAGGAGGCTGGAGAACATGACCTAAGGGGAAAGGCCAAGGGATTTAGCCTTAATTCATTTTCAGAAGAGAAGAGTGAGGAGCAATTTGATAGCAGTCTTCAACTTCCTGAAGTGGGACTCTAAAGAAGATGCAGAGAGGCTGTTCTCAGTAGCGATGAATGGCAGTACAAGGAGCAGTGGTCTCAAGTTACAGTGGGAGAGATCTAGGTTGCCTATTAGGAAAAACTATTTCACTAGAAGGTGATGATGCACTGGAATGCTTTACCTAGAGAGGTGGTGGAATCTCTAACCCTAGAGGCTTTTAAATCCCAGCTTGACAAATTCGTGGCTGGGATGATTTCGTTAGGGTTGATCCTGCTGTGGACAGGGGGCTGGACTCGATGACTTCCTGAGATTCCTTCCAGCCCTAGGATTCTAGGATTATATGAACCTGCCCCTGGGTCCTGCATTCTACCAGGGTCAATGTGCCCCTCCCTGAGTTACCATCACAAAGACCCCCAGAAATCTTGGTAAGGTCCTTCAGCATTACACAAACCACCACGGAGTGTAAAATGTGGAGCCACTTGAGAATTTTTTGGGCAAACCAAAGTCCTTCAAATGAAATAGTGAGGTCCCTTTTAGAACATTACCTTTTTCACCATGAGCTCCGTGGAGAAGGCTAACTGAAACTGATGAAATGCCAGCCACTATTTATTGGCTTTCTGTCATTCCCTTGCCATTTTCAACTCTCCTTAATGGTACTACGGACAGAGTTTCTCTTCAGTAGTTGGCTGTGCCAGCTTTGTGTGTGACAGCTCAATACCCAGTGCAGTGATAGTATCTAGCATAACGCAGGAGCATGTGCATCTCCCCATTTCCCCGTGAGGACCCAGGCATCCTTCCCACACACACCTGTTACCCTCGCTTCTAGTCTCAAATCTTTTCAGTCAGAAATTTGAATCCAGGCACCATATTATAGAAATGTTCACATGACTACATTTTAAAGACTACTGTTAAATATTCATATCAAGTCCCAAACTATGGACTGATGGCTCCCCTCCTACTTATCCCCCACTATACTCCACAAAATCAGTTGAAATGAATGGCCTTTTAGAAGAAAGAAAAGGAAATATGACTTCACCCAGCATACATTCAGTCAGCCAGTATGTCTTTAGCCTGTTATATCACTAGTGGGAGAAGTCATTGCATCACACACAGTAGTTTTATTTTCAGAAGGGAAGGATAAGTATAATATCTAACAGCCTTTGCAGTTAAGATGCTAGAATAAGAACAATCAAGTGTCATGCTTCAGGGTATAAGATTATTAGGGGTCAGGAAGAAATTCCTTTTCCCTAGCTATAAAACTGACCCCAGATTAGTGATTTTCCCCCCTTCCTCTGAATCATAAGCTTCTGACCATCACTGAATGCAGGATGTAAGACCTGTTGGAAGATATAAATGTTAGGTTAGCCCTCCCTTACCCCCAACCGCCCCCATTATGAAAATTTGTTCTTTTTCATTTGTTCTGTGTAGGATATATAGAGAGAGAACTGGCAAACACTATATATAATTTTAAATATTGGACCAAATGAGGTTTTCAGCAACATCCTGGCAATTGCACTGTTATAAGTTTGTCCCATTAATAGTACTATTTCACTAGGAGGGAGGTGAAGCACTGGAAAGGGTTACCTAAGGAGGTGATGGAATCTCCATCCTTAGAGGTTTTTAAGGCCAGACTCGACAAAGTCCTGGCTGGAATAACTTAGGGGTGGGATTTGATGTCCTCCTGAGTTCTCTTCCAAACCTCATCTATGATTCTATGAATTATGTTAGTGTCTACCCTACAACCTTCTCTTGCCAATGCATTGTGCCCTGCCAGACCAGTAGAACTCTACCTCAGAAGCGTAGCACTTACATTGGTGTCATTAAGGAGATGCAGTGTCTGTGCAGACACCCTTACTTACATTGGTTGTTAACTGTCTTGTCAATTTCATGCTGGAGTTGTGAAATTGACAAGAAAGCCAGGCAGTTAGAGTTCCTGCCTCCCATTTAGGCTACTGCCCAGAGGGTGCCCATATAGGAAGCCAAGGAACACCCCCATACTCCTGGCTGGGAAAGAGGAAGGAAGAAGGCCTTGCTCCCTGCCACCCCGCCCCCCCCCCCACCCTCTTCCAACTGTAAAGTGAGGAGACCTGGTGGTGGCTGGGCTCCCAATAGGTAGATGCATGAATCTGAAAGCTCTTAACCCCCTAACCTGAAATTGCCCCTCTTCAATCAGTGGAAGGAGTCCTGGTGAGGACACACCTCCAGCAGAAGGATAGCACAGACATCATCTACTGCAGTAACTTGACTTAAAGTAAGTCAACTTAGTGCTGCAGTGAAGACATGCTCTAATAAACCAGAGGTAATTAAAGAGAAAGAAGTATATTGCTTAGCTCAAGAGAAGGACTCTATCCTGTCCTACAGGGTACCCTTCTAAACCTACTCCCCAGCCATCCATGGCTGACATTTATTCATTTTATTTGTGTAGCAGCCTCCTCTGCCAGACGGACTTGGGAAATGCCTGAAGCTCTATGCTCCATTTGTACTGGAAGGGTTTGCCATGAAGTCAAGTCTGTACCCCATGCCAGCATGTCTTCACTGTTCAGATAAGTCCTGCTGCAGAGGTACATGTGATGTTAGTAATTTCTGGCACAGTGGTTTCTTCCTGTCTTTTAGGCTATTGTTGTTT
The DNA here is from genome assembly GCF_033958435.1 of Carettochelys insculpta. Classification (NCBI taxonomy): domain Eukaryota; kingdom Metazoa; phylum Chordata; order Testudines; family Carettochelyidae; genus Carettochelys; species Carettochelys insculpta. The sequence goes on along the minus strand of NC_134138.1, from coordinate 36,726,722 downwards.
GTCATGAATAATAACCCCTTCTTTCAAAACAGTCTGCTGCCGCTGGCTAGCTTAGCTGCTATTATATTCAAATAACCCAGTTGTGCCTTTAATATGTAAACTCTGAGTTATCGCTCTATCTACAAAATTCTGTTTATAGGCAGTAACTCCCCTCAAAAGGATGAGAGTGCTTCATTTTCATTTAATAAAAGTCACTGGGATAAACTGCCTAGGGAGGTTGTGGAATCTCCATCAGTGGAGATATTTAAGAGCAAGTTAGATAAACATCTGTCAAGGATGATCTAGGTAGTGCTTAGTCCTGCTGTGAGGGCAGGATACTGAACCTGAAGACCTCTCAAAGTCTCTTCCAGTTCTATTATTTTATGATTCTATGATTTCTTTTTGTCACAATGCTTTTTCTTATGTTAGTACGGAAAAGTCCTACTGTACTATGTACAAACAAATAGTAAGAAGCAGTCCCTGCCAAAAAAAAAAAGAGCTAAATAGACAAGGTAGGGGAGAAAAGGATGTATTATTCCCACTTACAGTTGGGGAAGTGAGGCACAAAGAAATTAAGTTACTTGCACAAAACCATGCAAGATATTGGTGAAGGTTTGTGACCTGAGCCCACACCCTTGCCAAGGCCTTAACATCGAAGATTTTACATTTAGGTTGCAAGCTGTTTGGGATGGGACCAGCCTCTGGTCTGTGTTTGTACAGCGCCTAGCACAATGGGGTCCTACAGCAATGTGCTAGGTGCTATGGCAATACAAATAATTAGTAACAAGTTGTACACCCGGGGTGGAATCCAGAAGCTGTTGTAACCACTGTGCCCCCTAACAATTCACCTGGTTAGGCCTCTCTCACACTGCTCAGCTGATGATACCAGCCAGCCTCTCCAGGCCCTGTTACCAGCTAGCAGGAGAGCAGGTGGTGCTACACCTGCAACTTAGTCAACCAGGCCTGCTGATGGGGTGCTGGGGAGACAAAGGGGTCCCACCATTTCAAAGGGGCCTGGAGCTCCAGCCACTGACAGGGCTAAAGTAGCAGCAATGGTGACTAGAGCACCAAGTCCCTTTTAAATGCAGCTGCTCTGCAGCTCCACACAGCTCTGTGGGGAGGGGGGCAGCACTTCAGGCTGAGCAGCTCTAAGGGTTGACTGCCCTATACTTCCCCTGCTTCTGCCTTTAATCCCGCCCCTTCCTGGGGCACAGAACTGCACCCACTCACCTGGCCCCAGGCCCACAGCGGCTGTTGGCCTAACTGGGGTCCCCTTGGTGCATTGCAGCGAGAAGTCTTGTGGCACCTTATAGACTAACAGATTTTTTTGGAGCATAAGTTTTTGTGGGCAAAGACCCGCTTCGTCAGTTGCATTGCATAAGTCACTCCTGGACAAACAGGGTGCATCAGCCAATTTCCCAGCTCCCCAGCCTTGCACCCTTGCCGAATTAGACTGTCTTGCACTGCTTAGGGTCTGTACAGCGCAAACTCTCTAAATCAGTTTGCTTCCCCCTCAGCGTAAGGATGCTAAGCAACAAGACTGTGTTAAAGCTGAGATTTTCCCAGCCCCTTTATTCAAAAATACACTGGTTAAGATAAAACAAAAAATAAGTGTAATAATCTGAGAAAGATAGGTTTTAAGTGACGTGAAAACGGAGCAAAGCAGATTACCCAGCAATAAACAAAAATCCAAGCTAAGCCTAATATACTAATTAGGATTTGAGGGAGCAATTCACCCAGACTGGGGACACAAGAAGGCTTGAAGATTTCAGAGACACAGGCTGCATTTCCTGTGCAGCCTGGGTCCCTTCGCCTTGTTCCAAGTCCTCTGTCTTCAAGAGGTTCCTTCAGGTGCTGAGTTGTTGGTGAGTGCAGACAAATCTTGATGTCATTCCCCACCTTGCATAGTTTCTGATGGCAGAAATTCTTTGTTCCAATCTAAATTCCCACCCCACTTTGGGGAAGAATACAGGCAACAAAAGGGAATCCAGTGTCATGTGATCTGGTCACATGCCCTTCAGACCTTGCTGAGTCAGAACAGTCATTATTCACAGTCAGACTGAAGCATTCCCAGGTGAGACTAACCTTTCCTTGGACCACTGTCTTTGCAGATGGGCCATTAGCATTGTCTAGCTTCTTCAGCTAATTAGCCAAAAAGGCTAATTGTGGATGTTTCCCACTCAGAATATCTTTTAGCAACACATGGGCTACGTGTACACGTGCCCCAAACTTCGGAATGGCCATGCAAATGGCCATTTCGAAGTTTACTAATGAAGCGCTGAAATGCATATTCAGCGCTTCATTAGCATGCGGGCGGCAGCGGCGCTTCAAAATTGACACGGCTTGCCGCCGCACGTCTCGTCCAGACGGGGCTCCTTTTCGAAAGGACCCCGCCTACTTTGAAGTCCCCATGAGCTGATGGGAATAAGGGGACTTCGAAGTAGGCGGGGTCCTTTCGAAAAGGAGCCCCGTCTGGACGAGACGTGCGGCAGCAAGCCGCGTCAATTTCGAAGCGCCGCTGCCGCCCGCATGCTAATGAAGCGCTGAATATGCATTTCAGCGCTTCATTAGTAAACTTCGAAATGGCCATTTGCGTGGCCATTTCGAAGTCTGGGGCACGTGTAGACACGGCCATACATAGCAAAACTTTATAATTCCATGTGAAGTTATAATACAGACAGTTTAAAAATATGATAGTGTTTAGATCAGGGGTCAGCGACCTTTCTGAGGTGGAATGTCAAAATTTGACCTTTTGACCTCTACGTATGGTATGAGTGCCTATGATACTTTTAAAGATACTAATAGTTCCTATTTACAACAGCTTCATTAATAAATTAAGATGGGGAGCTTTACCATTTAGATGGTGGTTTGTAGCATTAGATTTTCTTTTGTTAATCCACAGTCAGCATGGCTTTGAGCAAGCTCCTGGTTGCATGGGGGAGGAAGGGTAAGGTTGAGCTCCCACCTCACGTGCTGTTTTTGGAACCTGTGCTGGGGGTTGCTGACCCCTGGTTTAGCTGATCATGATTTTTAGAATATCTCAAGAGGCAAACTTTGTATAAAACATATGATAATTATGTGGGAAGTGCCAGGGTGTTGTTTGGGGGCATAGATTAGAACCTTTCTTCTCCCTGTAAAGGAAGAAATGGCCCATGTTTCACCCAAAGAGTTTTTCTACCGAAGTACAAAAATAAAATGAATTTGTCTTTCTTGAGGAAAGATCCTACATGAAACAGGAATTCACAATATGGAGTAGAACACATGCTTACGAAATCTGGGGATGACAGCATGCTGGGAGGGGTTGGTAGTACTTTGGAGGACAGAATTAAAATTCAAAAACACTTAACAAACTGAAGAAATGGTCTGGAATCAACAAGACGCAATTAAGTAAAAACAAGTGCAAAGTAGTATGTTTAGGAAGGGGAAAAATCAAATGCACACCTACACAATGGGTAGTAATGGGCTAGGCATTAGCACTTCTGAAAAGGATCTGGGGGTTACAGTAAATCACAAATCTAAGTCAACAATGTGGCGATGTTCTAAAAAACCCACCCCTAATATTCTGGAGTAGGTAGTAAAGAAGCTGTGTATAAGACATGGGAGCTAATTGTGCCACTTTACCCAGCACTGGTGAGGCCTCTACTGAAGTATTGGGTGTACTTCTGGGCAATTTAAGAAAAATGTGGACAAATTGGAGAGAGCTCAGAGAAGACCACCAAAAATGATAAAAGGTTTAGAAAACCTGACGAAACCTATAAGCAAAGGTTAAAGGAGTCTAGGCATGTTTGGTGTTCAGAAAAGATAACATATTTGAAGACCTATCAGGTTAAGGACTTGTATAAAGAGGATGGTGATCAGTTGTTCTCCAAGTTCACTGAAGGGAGTGTAACTCACACTCCTAGGTGTGGTTCCCAAGCCCCTGTAGCGGCACCTAGACCCTTTACACAGAGAAAGAATGAATCTCCTCTACAGCCTTACCTCAGGGCCAGCTGACTTTTAATTCAAACTTTTACAAGCTCATATATGGAAGGTAAACCGAAACAGAAAGAATTGACTTTGAAGTCAGGGGGTCCTTTCGAAAGGTTCCTGTCTACATGGGTGCCAGTGTTCTGAAAGCAGCACTTTTGAATCGTGCAAGGCCACCATTATGCTAATGAGGTACTGCATATTCATGTCAGTGCCTCATTAGCATCTTCCAAAGTGCCTCATTAACATGCCCTCTCCGCAATAACTCTTTCAGAATAGCTTATTTCGACATAAGGCTGCTGTGTAGACAAACCTTAAGGCTGTGTCTACATTTGCATGCCTCTTTTGAAAGAGGTATGCAAATGAGGGAAATCAAAAATGCAAATGAGCTGCAGATTTACATTTCTGGCACCTCATTTGCATATTTTCTTTCCAAAAGAGCTTCTTTCGAAAGAAAAAAAAGCATTGTAGAAGCGGTTCTTTCAAAAGTAAAACCCATCTACGAAAGAACCTTCTTCCTGAAACAAAATAGGAAGAAGGGTTCTTTCAAAGATGGGTTTTACTTTTGAAAGTGCCTCTTCTATACTGCTTTTTTTCTTTTGAAAGAAGCTCTTTCGAAAGAAGAATATGCAAATGAGGTGCTAGATATGTAAATCTGTACCTCCTTTGCATTTTTGATTTCCTCATTTGCATGCCTCTTTTGAAAACACATTGCTCGTGTAGACACAGCCTAAGGAATAAGGGAAAAAATAGCTATAATTAGTGCTCAGTGTGATATGGTGGTGGGCCAGGGAGGTGGAATTAAACAAGTCCTGCTGAAGAATGCTCCATATTCACAGCTTCCTTTAGATGGACTGGGCAGAGGACCAAAAGAGAGAGACAACCTCATAACTAAAGAATTATTCCCCTGCCCTTGTCACTATGTTCTTCCATTTCTTCCTCATCCCATTCCTTACCCCCAACTTGCACCCATATTCTGCTTCTGTGGCGTTGAATGCTGATGAGGCTATATTTGATGCAACTTACGAGAGCACACTGAGGGGCTTAAAATTTGGCACCACAGAAAACCTCCTACTTTCCTGACTGGGAGGTGAAAGGCTAAGCACTTTCATGCATTTGCTGATGAATTTTTAAAATAAAGCACAGATGCAGAAGCTGCTTTTTCCTCATTACACTGAATTTCACTGGATGAAAACAATTTTAACCAGGCTTGAGTAAGGAGAGGAGTGAATAGGGATGGGTGTGTGATAAATATCACTAAGGACAGGAGGGTTAATCAATTCAGCGCTTCTGAGAGTAAAAGCAAGCAGCCAGTGAGTGCTCACACTCAACATTTAGAGGTGACACATCTGAGAGACACATCTTCTCACAATATGCCTTCCTCTCTCCTTCCCATTATTTTCTTCTCATTGAGATGCTTTCAATAATATTCAAAACTAATCACTGGAGTGAAAAGCATTGCTCAGGTTCTTTTCACAGATTACCATTGATTATTTACAAGAAGTGGTGTGGAGTCCATACTGGGTCCAAAAGCCAGGCTGGAAAAATCTCAAGCTCTTTGATTTACCAAACAGATAAGCTGACCAAGCTTGTGGATCAAAAGGAAACAGCCAATTCAGATGAAGCAGACACAAGTAGGTAACAGTGGGGCTTATTTGTTGTGTATTTTGTGAAGTTCCACTGACTCTAGTATTCGGCATACTGGACTGTTGGAATAGGAGAGGCAGACCCCACAGAGAATGGATAGATGATGTAGTCGATTGGTGCGGAGCTAGTCTACAGAAACTAAGCCACTCTGCACTGGATAGGGAAAGATGGAAGGAAATAGTCAGAGAGGCATCAGACACCAACGGGCGCTGAGCCCCTGGTTATTGATGATGATGACTGACTCTTATCTCTAGTGTGTCTGGCTCTAAGCAGGTGGTGAGAGGAAGCATTATTGATGGGCACAGAGGCACTGATCTGGTCAATCTTACTGGAGAAGCTAAATGAAAACATTTTTCAAAGGATAATGCATTTTTTAAAATAGTTCTGAGAGTGGATTAGAGATGTGTGAACCTATTGGTACTAGAAGCTTGGCTGGTTTGCGGTTTCATTACAAATGCAGGTTAACAATCCTTACAGCAAACCTGGGCCTCTTTATTTATTTTCAGAAAATGATGAATATAATAATATCTAACTCGGTAGTAACAACTGAAATAGAAAAACAAAAATGAGATGCTATGGTGAGAACAAAACAAAACAAAACACACACACAAATACAAGTATGCTCTTGTGGTGAAAAAAAGAGACCTCAAGGCATTCTGAGATTACGCTAAACAAGTGATGCACAGGACTGTTGAAGCAGCAACTACAACAAATGGTACAGCACTAAGGTGTTCAATTTATGGTACTTTAGACTTTAATACGTACACATAGTTCTTTTTTTTTTTTTTGAGCCCAAGCAGCTAGTTAACATGTATGTGGGGTTGTGTAAGATAAACTGATCGCAGAGTCTGGTATAGCTCTCATGTAATCCTATGCATTTACAAATGAATGTATATAAAGCAGAGTAGGAATGACACAAGACATTTTCTTTGCTTGCAATTTCAAACAAAACTCTCTCTCTCTCTCTCTCTCTGTATCTCTCTGAGCTGTTCTCAGAGAACTCCTTTTGCTTTCTCCTGGCTTGCTGCTTGCCTTTCTGCCTCCTGGCTGCCTCTCATTCACAGGCACACACCTGCCAGGCAAACCCAGCACCTGAATTTGAGTTCAGTCTCTGAGGAAAAACCCTCAACCTGCATACCTCAGCTCCTGCTTCACCCTTGCCACCAGCGTTTTATCAGGGGCCATTTTTTCAGCTATCACTAAACAAAAGGGCATCTTAACTTGTTCCTCTTTTATTCAGCCTGAAAAGACGCCCACCAGCTTTTTTAAAGACACATATCAGAGAGGTAGCCATGTTAGTTGGTATCTTCAAAAGCAACAAGAAGTCCTGTGGCACCTTAAAGACTAACAGATATTTTGAAACATAAGCTTCCATGGGCAAAGACCCGCTTCCACTTCCACCTGCTTCCGCTTCTTTGCCCACAAAAGCTTATGCTCCAAAATTTCTGTTAGTCTATAAGGTGACACAGGACTTCTTGTTGTTTTTAAAGACACAGACCTTGCTGGGGCGGGAGCGGGGGGACTTAAAGAGCAGTATGAGAAAAGACAAGAGGAAATACATGGCTAACATTACCAAAGAAATTGAAGTGCCTGATAAAAATGGTGATAGTTGAGCAGGGAAAGTATCCTGCAAGACTCTAACAAGTTTACAGCCCCTGAAGGGCTTGTAAATGATAAACAATCATAGAATCATAGAATCATAGAACGCTAGGACTGGAAGGGACCTCGAGAGGCCATGGAGTCAACCCCCTGCCCTAATGGCAGGACCAAGTACTGTCTAAACCATCCCTGATAGACATCTACGTAACCTGTTCTTTAATATATCCAGCGATGGAGATTCCACAACCTCCCTTGGCAATTTATTCCAGTGTTTGACCACCCTGACAGTTAGGAACTTTTTCCTAATGTCCAACCTAAATCCCCCTTGCTGCAGTTTAAGTCCATTGCCTCTTGTTCTATCCTCAGAGGCCAAAAAGAACAAGTTTTCTCCCTCCTCTTGATGACACCCTTTTGGATACCTGAAAACCGCTATCATGTCGCCCCTCAGAGATACCTGAAAACCGCTATCATGTCACCCCACAATCTTCTCTTTTCCAAACTAAACAAACCCAGTTCTTTCAGCCTGTCTTCATAGGTCAGATTCTCTAGACCTTTAATCATTCTTGTTGCTCTTTTCTGGACCCTCTCTAATTTCTCCACATCTTTCTTGAACTGCGGTGCCCAGAACTGGACACAATACTCCAGCTGAGGCCTAACCAGCGCAGAGTAGAGCAGAAGAATGACTTCTCTTGTCTTGTTCACAACACACCCGTTAATGCATCCCAGAATCATGTTTGCTTTTTTTGCAACAGCATCACACTGTTGACTCATATTCAGCTTGTGGTCCACTATAACCCCTAGATCCCTTTCTGCTGTAGTTATTCCTAGACAGCATCTCCCCATTCTGTATGTGTGAAACTGATTGTTCCCTCCCAAGTGGAGCACTTTGCATTTGTCCTTATTAAACTTCATCCTGTTTACCTCAGACCATTTCTTCAATTTAACCAGATCACTTTGAATTATGACCCTATCCTCCAAAGCAGTTGCAACCCCTCCCAGCTTGGTATCATCTGCAAACATAATAAGCCTACTTTCTATGCCAATATGATGAAGATATTGAACAGAACCGGTTCTAAAACAGACCCCTGCAGAACCCCACTTGTTGTACTTTTCCATCAGGATTGAGAACAATAAAGAATAGAGAGAAATAGGCATAATATTTAGACTTCAAGGTCAGATGGCACCATCATGATCATTTGGTCTGACCTGCAATAAGTGCCAGATAAACTCACACCACAAGAAAGTATTGACTTTGGGACCCAGAACGAGATATTGTGACACTCCACATCATAAACAAAGAAATGGAAGATGCAACAAAAAAAATATTAAAACCTTGCAAGCTACAGGAAAAGACCAAGTTTTGGGGGGAAAGGTTGAACGCTCATGAGGAGACCACTGACAAAAAATCACTGAACTTGTCAACAAAGTATGGACCCAGGATAAGCCTCCAAAACAATGGAAACATTTCATTATAGTCGAACACCAAAGAAAGGTGACCAAATGAGTGACCGGTGAGGGGTCTCACTCCCTTCAGTGATTGAAGAAGATAAGGGGAGAGCAGGCTGGATTTTAATCCAGAAAAGAATGCATCTGCCATGTTGTTACAGTGAGAATAATCACAGAAGCATCAGATGGAAAAAACTAATTAGAAACATCATAGATTTTCATAAAGCATTTGACAGCCTCAATCACAATATACTGTGGACCATCACAAAGCATTATGACATGCCAACAAAGCAACCAATATTAAGGTTTTATAACAAGGTGCAGCTTGCACAGTTAAAGCATATAGACTTGAGTAATGATCTAAACATGACACAGATGTTAAGCAAGGATACATTTTCTCCCTTCTCCCCTTTGGTATTGCCATTGGCTTCATCATCAGAAACAGATTATGCACGCGCATTGCAATAATGATACACATGACAGAGTTTCAAAGGAGCATCTAAATGTCTTCCTGAGACATTTGCTTTGGGATATACTGGGTTTGCAAGAGAATGAATTTGCATCAAATTCTGAGATTCACCAATGAGCTCAATGCCTTACTGCCGAAGTTGTCCAGTAAAGAGGAAAATAACTGGGATATGTTAGCAATGTTAGAAGAGCTGTTACTGGGCAGCTGAAGAAACATAAAACGTTCTGAAAGAATCCTTATGTCAAACAATGGTTACCTAGGGAACAGAAATGTATGGGCTTTACCCAGGGCTGCCCATGGGGAGTTGGGGGGCACGGAGCCTGGTACTCTATCATGAAATGTTTCCATTGTTTTGGAGGCTTATCCTGGGTCCTCCAGTGCCCCAGTCAGAAGGCTCAGGGCACCTCCCTCCCTGTCTCACGTCCCACCCTGCCTCTCTCCACTCTTTCCCCCAACCTCCATCCCTGCTCTACCTCCATCCTGTCACTTCCTGCCCCTGCTTGCCCCAAACCCTCCTCCCCTGAGCAATGCATGAGGGATATTACTGGGAGCCTGGCACTAGGCAGCTTCAGGGGTCAGGCTCCCCTGCACACACTGTGGCAGTGAGAGCCTGCTTTGCTGCACCCCAATGACCTCCCCAGTCCACTGTGCTCTGTCTCAATGTGGCAGCAGAAAGCAGAGTGCCCTGGGTCCAGGGCGCTCTGCTTCCCACTACTGCATTAATGTTAGCCGGTGGCCAGGTAATGTGCGGTGAGGTACTCCCCTGGGTCCTAAGCAACCCAGTTTTTTACTGTTAGAGCAGGCAGCTCCTAGCACACTCACCCACGGCCAGGCTGTAGTAACCAAACGGTTAAAGTTCTTTTGTTGTGCCGGCTGTGTTGCAGTGACAAAAGGGTTAACAAAATGGTTAGGCTTGGATCTTAACTAGTTACAAGTTTATTTAAGCTACAGTTATAAGCGTGCGGTTACAAAAGGCTATTGTTTACTTCTTATATGCTAGCAAAGTACAGGTGTTAACAAGTTACGTTACAATCCAATACAAAGATATCTGTGATCATCTAACACAAAGATATCTTGATACTAGTTACAGAGCTCTAATTCTTTAGCTGTGCACAAAAAAAAGTCAGAGACCTAGCATGGGTGTATCTTACCCTCTCTGCGTCTCTCGATACCAGCGTAGCCAAGCCGGATCGGTCACTCAATTCCGCGGAAAGACGAATACGAGGTTGGGCGTCCCCAGTAGTGGACCTCGGGAGGCAATCACCTGACCCGACCAGCAGGTAGTTGGTTGAAATGCACTCCAAGTTAGAGTTCTGCTGGACCCATCTTTTATACCCCTTTTGGGTTACGTATTCTCTTTCTTATCTATGGTGCCAGATCATACTGGTCTGTCTTTGTGACTCCAGTTTGTTACAAGGGCATTTCTACTTAGTTTGCACTTGTAAGACAAGAGATAAACAATTTAGGAGTACAGGACATTCTTTTGTGCGGGCGGGGCACGTCCCCTTCTGGGTGATTGTGTGTGTGCATCATATTGATCAATGCCAGCTGGGGTGATTTCTGAGGGTCCACCCCCCCTCTCATGTTGACAGTCTGGCCTGTTAGCCTTCTAGCTGTACTTTCTGCTTCTCAGGGTCACGATAAGCCAGCATATCTGGGCCTCAATGAGGGCATCAAAGACTGTGCTGTCAGCAGCCATTTCCGTGCCCTGTGTGCTCCTCAGTGGGGGGGGGCAACGAGCAAGCTGGCTTGTAAGGGGGAGACTCTGTCTGGCTACAATTAACCTGAGTGCAGTGGGCTGAGAGATAGGCGGTGGTGCAGAGCAGGCTGCGGAATCACTCCAGTTCCCGCTACCATGGTGAGTGGGGAGGGCCAACCCCTGTTGACATCTTGCACCACGGCCCCCTTGCCCGGTAATTTCCCAGACCGCCCTGGGCTCCATGGGTCCCATCCAAACTTTGACTGAGGCAGCCACTGAAGGCCCCTACCCTCCCAAAGCACAGGGTCTGGGGTGGCTGTCCCAAACTGTCCCATGGACTGGACAGTTCTGGCTTTAACAACATAGAGAACATACACAGAGAAGCCCACAACATACAGGAATAGGTGCATATCTTCATGTCCTAAAGGACATCTGATGGCACAGGAAGGATTCTGATTATCTGTGTACATTGGGGCAAATTCTTGTCTCAGATGTCAGCAAGGAATGCCAAATATCAAAGAGCAATATTCTGTCTTGTGCATCTCAAGGGGCAGATAGATAAACATCTGTCAGGGATGATGTAGATGGTACTAGGTCCTGCTGGTAGTGCAGGGGACTAGGCTCAATGATCTCTCAGGGTCCTTTCCTGTTCTACGATTCTGTTCTATTTATTGGCTTTATGGCTTTCTTCTTTCCATTTTTCCTTGTCCGTCAGTCTTTGGACATAGGAGGTTATGCACTTTCTAAAGTCCAAAGTAAGCACTGATGCAAATCTCCCATTGATATTATGTAAGTGTAAAGATGGCCTTAAAAGAGGCAATAGTACGACAGACAGGAAACCAGGTGTAAGAACTACAATACAGAGTAAGTACTCAGTTATATGCCAGTAATTGCTCTCAGTCCATTTGGTGCTACTTTTGTTATATGAGCAAGACATGCAACCTATAACTTTAAGCACAAAAATACATTCTACAAAACCCCACAGAGAATTAAATACCTATCACAACAAAGCAAGCTATTTGTGGGCTGCTTTCTAAACCTGTTTGTGGAGGAATTACTTTCACTCTGGAATTAATAGTCTCATTTGACGGTAGTGTAAAAAGAATTGTGTCTGGCTGCACTGAGAATTCCAAACCCCAGAAAAGGAAAAGGCACCTTTCCACACTGTGTGCAGAACACACTATGCTGAAGACATTTAATGATGTGTATGGAAATGGCCACTTAAATTAAAGGCTAACACATATTTTGGAGCATAAGCTTTCATGGGCATCTGACAAAGCGGGTCTTTGCCCACGAAAGCTTATACTCCAAAACATCTGTTAGTCTGTAAGGTGTCACAGGACTTCTTGTTGTTTTTGAAGATACAGACTGATGTGGCTACCTCTCTGATACTTGGAATTAAAGGGAATACTTCCAGTTCTTACTCAGCGAATATGATTAAGAGAGGAGAAAAGTAGATCAAACTAGTTAGGATTTGTGTGTGAAGAATTCCAGTTTGCAAAATTGCGGAGGTTTCACCCTTTCTTTATATGATGCAGAATGAGGGGTGACAGGATAAAACAGGTTGACAGACACATTCACTCATACCTTTGGCGGGTCAGCCATTCACCTGGCACATTGCTCTGCTAGCATGGAGCAGGGAACTGAGCCTGGTCTCCCATGTACCACGGTGAGTGCCCTAACATCTGTACTATAGCATCGCTCTGTAGGATGCTGCAGTGGTCACTTTAGCGTGGCACTTAGGAACAGATTAACTCTTCTGGAGGCCTCTAGATTTTTGAGCTGCCCTTAGCTTCAGGGGTGGGGCCAAAATGCAGGGTTCACCAGAAAAGGGCTGCAGGTTGAGGCAGGAGGGTGGGTGTGGCAGGGAGTGAGGGCTCTGACTGGTGGGTGCAGACTCTGGGGTTGGGCTAGAGATGACATGTTTGTGGTACAGAAGGAGGCTCCAAGCTGGGGCCAAGCGGTTTGGCACCGGGGGACTTAAGACAAGAGGGGGCTCAGGCAGGGAACTGGGGCCAGGTACTTACCTGAGGCAACTTCTGTTGTGGGGTGGGGGGTGCTTTGAGCAGGTGTCTCAGCACAGCCTGAGCTGCCCTGCCCTGGCCTGCAGGCACTGCCCCTTGAAACTCCTATTGGCTTTAATTCCTGGCCGGTGAGAGTTGCAGGAGAGTAGAGCCTGCAGGTTAGGGCAGGGCAGGGACAGAGTTTCACCTGGTGCTTCTGGCAACACAGGTCCATCAGAGCTCATGGGGGGAGGAGAGACAGACGGCAGTGCACCGAGCTGCCCCCCCCCATGCACACACCAGGCAGGGCTGGACAACTCACAGGGGCTTTAGTTCTTGCAGTCCAGGGCCCTAGCCTAAGGGAACCTACAAAAAGGTCTCCACTTCTGGCATCCCAGAACCTTGTTATGGGGAGCCCTCTTAGCCTCGGGCCCTGGGCTGCAGCCCTAATGCCTCTTTCTTAATCTGAGCCTGGTGCCACTGCAGCCCAGCCCAGCCCAGCCCAGCCCAGTCTCTCTTCCCTTCGCCTGAGTCATAAAAAACCGCAGATGGGCTTTTCTAATCAAAGACACCCCCCCACCCACCAGGCTTGTCAGGGTCTCGTTTGTGATGGCAGCCGTGAGCAGGAGTAGCACTTCACTGATGTCTGGCTCCTTCGTCAGGACACTATTTTTCTATGCCTGAATATAGGTCAGAGGTATCCCTAGTTCCCCCCGGTCTCTCTCCTACACCCCTTATCCTGATCCCCCCACACCCGCTCAGCCCCTGCCATTATTTCTGACCCCCACACTTACATTTCTTAGGCTCTCTTGTCCTGAGCACCCTTGGGGTGCAATATGACAGAACCTGTAAGACAGGAATGGGGAACCCCTGGACCGCATCCAGCCTGGGCTTGCCTGGACCCAGTCTCTGGTGCGCGGGGCCACCTCCCCAGCATCCGGCCCACTGTGACATGTGGAGCCCCGATCCCCGCAGGCCAGGAGAGATCCAGCCCCTGGGTGCTGGCTGGTGTGGGGAAGAAGCAGCTCTGGGCTCTGTGCACCCATGCTACTGCTCCCCCTCCCTCGCTGGGGGAATGGCCGCATAGTGCTGCCTGGAGATGCTCCCCCCACTGCTCTGATTGGCCAGAACTGCAGCCAATCAGAGCAGTGGGGGAGCTGCACCATGTAAGTAACCCTCATCGCCCAGATTGGACACCCCCAGAACCTCCCTGCACCTTCTCTCCCTCAGAACAACATTCCCACCCTGCTCCTGAACCCCAATCCCACCGAGGCCCCCCAGCCCATTCCTGCACCCCACTCCCACCCAGATCACCCACCTCCACTCTGCTCCTGCACCCAGCCATCCTCCCAGTCTGCCCCTCCACCTCCAGCCCACTCCTGCAGCCTCCTTCCCACCCAGACACCACACCCCAAACCTGCTTCCTGGCAGCCTCCTCCCACAGTGAACCCTTCATTTTAGCCCCACCCAGAGCTGAGGGAGGCCCACAAACTCTGCTAGGCCTGGTCTCTCCCAGCTCTGGGGCTGGTGTGTGAGGGGAACGAAGGGAGTGTCTTTTCTGTTTATTTTTTAGTTAGGTCCCATAGCCGCACATTGTGGGATAGTTCTGTGGTTTGAGCATTGGCCTGCTAAACCCAGTATTGTGAGATCAATCCTTGATGGGACCGTCTGGGGCAAATAGGTTTAAAAAAGCAGCAGGATGGTGCTTGGTTGTGGCAGAGGGTGGGGTTCAATAACCTCCTGAGGTCTCTTCCACTTCTATGGGATGTGTATCTCCAAATGTTGTTTTTTAATTCTCACTTACGCTGCTGCAGACTGATTTTTCTGGGGATCAGTGGCCCCCCAACTCAGAAAAGATTCCCCACCCCAGCTGTAAGAATCTTACAACCCTTTTACCTCTCTGAATGTCGGGCAAAATATTTAAAATGCAAAAACGCTGGAATGTTGTTATGTGGGATTTTCAAAAACACCTAAATAACTTTGGAATTAAAGGAAAAAAAACCCCAAAATTAGATGTCCTGTTGCACCTTATAGACTAACAGAATTTTTTGGAGCATAAGCTTATGTGGGCAAAGACCCACTTCATCAGATGCATCTGACAAAGTGGATCTTTGCCCACGAAAACTTACACTCCAAAAAAAATTAGTCTATAAGGTGTCACAGGACTTCTTGGTGTTTTTGCAGATACAGACCAGCACGGCTACTCCCCTGATACTCTGGAATTCAAATCTGTTTCACTCTTCATAGGGGAACTTATGGTCCTAAGTCACTGAGGAACTCTAGATAATCCTACCCGTATATCATCCTTAAGAAAAAGAGAGAGATGATTTTGTGAGTAAAGCACTGGACTAGGAATCAGAAGGTCTGGCTGTTTCCAGGCTCTACCACAGCCTTCTTGCTGGGGTCTCTGGGCACTAAAGGATCACTAATGATGCAGATTTTGAATACAAAAATCATGAGTTGCTGTAACAGGTAAGAGAAGCATGTGAGAATAGTTATCCCTGTTTTCAGTAATGGAGAAACTATGATACAGAGGTAAAGGGACATGCACAAGGTCCTAGAGCCGATCAGCGGCACTGCTGAGACAAAAAAAGCAGCATCCTGACTCTCAGCCACACTGTCTCCTTACTTCAAAATAGTTTTCCATGTACCCATTGCATCTGGATCAGTATAGTGAAGCCATAAAAAGCACACACACTTCATAGAAATATAGTAGAGCCACTGATTCAATAGGGGATCCTGACTCCCGGAGTCACTGGACGTTTGAGGGTTAAATGCACTGGGTCAGGCTCTCCATTAGGCATTATTGGCCAGATTAAAGAAACAAGCATGTAAGATAAGTTTCAGCTGAGTTGTATGTCTGGTTTTACATAAGTTAAATACATCCTACCACAAAGCATGATGAGTCCCTATTGAAATTACAAATCCAGATGCCAAAGCACACTGCAGAACAAAATAAAGTATATTGTTAAAATATCGTGCTTCTCAAGAATGCAACTAGCAGCGTGGAATGAACGACAGCAGGTAAATATCATTAATCATGTAAAATGAGTGCTAAGTTTGTGTGCCTCCACTGAAATTGGAAACACTTGACCTATCTTACAGGTTTCATATCTAGCATTAGCTCTCTGTGCGTGTGTGCATGTGTCATTAGAAAACAGAATCACAGCTACAGTATAAGACATGAGTAAGCAAAGTCAGGAGGCACCCTCGGGCGGTGTGAAATTTCATAAGCTGGGGGGTCAGCATGGTCAGCTGCTGGGTCTCAGACTCATCCATCTCATTTAAAATGCTGACATATGTTATTGTTTTTATGTCTGTGTATTCACATTTATAAACCAATTAATAAAGTTTTTACATTCTGCAGACTTATTTTCTTACACATGCCAGAAAGTTTTTTTCTTCAGATGAACATAACCGAAATGTCTGTCATTTTGGATTCATTAGACTGTTTGGGAGTGGGGGGCGGGGTACCTGCTAATTTTAGGGACAAAAAGTGGGGCTCGATATAAAAAGTTTGCTCACCCCGGTATAAAGAGATGAAAGACTCCCTTGTCTGAAGTGAGATGTAAGGGAACAGAGTGAATCTGTAATTTGTAAAGATGACCAATCCCTTTAGCTTCAGGCTTGTATTAATACCATTTATAATGAGTTGAACTTCAGACCAAGTTCTACTATTGTACCTGGGATATCACTCAAGTCTGCTGGAAGCCAAGGTACTCTGGATTGTTATTTGGGTGGTTGAAATTGTAGGTGCAAGTGGAACTCTAATTGCAGTTTAATACATGGAGGGAGAAGACGGGGTAGAATAATGAATGTTAGCAAAGCAGGAATGCTCAGGGGGTGAGCAGTGAGAGGCCATGGGGAGCCCAAAGCAGTATCTGGCATGTCCCTCTCTTAGAACGGCTAGTTGCACCAGCTCTCCCCTCCAGGCACAGGCTCCATTAGTCAGATTTTCTAGTTCTTCCTACGCAAGACTCCTCACCTCTCTTCGCAGGAGCTTGTGTTGAGAATTAGACAGTGTGTGACCTTCACTAGTTGCTTTCCCAGCTGGCCTCTTTTCCTCAATTACCCTTCAGACTGCTCAGCTAAGTGCCCTTTTCCTGTTGGTGTCTACTCAGCTATGAGCGTGAAGGAATCCACCCTGGTTGGGCTAGTCTCCTAGTGCCAGTTTAACCCCTGTTGGTTGGGTGAAGAGGAGTCTTGCTCCATTCCATCTGCAAGGCTCCTGGCAAAAACCAATGGAAACAGGATTTCCTTCCAAACACTGCTTACTTTCGGTGTCTCCCAGATCCTTGCAT
Source organism: Carettochelys insculpta (assembly GCF_033958435.1). Taxonomy (NCBI): domain Eukaryota; kingdom Metazoa; phylum Chordata; order Testudines; family Carettochelyidae; genus Carettochelys; species Carettochelys insculpta. Next base: position 36,709,613 of record NC_134138.1, on the reverse strand, counting down.
ATGCATAAAACCAGAATTTTCAACCTTTTAAAGGTCCATGTCCCACAAGGCTCTACATCAGGATGTACTACCCTTTACAGAGAGGCCACCTCATCAAAGTTTCTCATGCTGGAGCTGTCCCCATATACACAAGTCATTAAATATTCACTGAGTCAATGAAAGCAAGCAGGAAACTGTCTTTACAGATCAGTAGGGATGTTCAACCCAGCTGGCACACAATATTCAATCCTCTGCTTTTTATCAGGCAGAACTGGGCCTTAGGCTTGTGTGTCCCATGTCCTGGATGAGCAGACCAGACCGAGTACTAGTGGTTGCTTTATGATTGTCATCTTCCTTGCTGACAGTAAATTCTATCTTCGATCTGCAAAACTCTCCTGTGTGAGAGTGGTTCATTGAAACCAGCATTTTTCCACAAATTTCAACTAATTGATGTTTGCTGAAGAAAAAAAAATGAACTTTTGATCAAAAAAGTCCCCAACTAGTTTTAAAATTGACTTTCAGAAGTAAAGTAGAAGAGCTTATTAAGAGTTAACCTTGCTGATGGCGAATGTGTTATGGTTCTTTTGAACATTAATCCTCACCACTAGCATATCAGCCTAATACAATCTGAACACTGTCTGGCATTAGCAAAAATGATTAACTTGAAAGAGAAGAGAGAGCAAACACATTTCTCCTGTAATGGGACATTTGAATTGTATCCAATGAAACTATCTAAATGCAAAAGCAAAGATGCACAGGCCAGTATTAAATTGTTTTGCCTGTAGATTCAGTTTAAACTTCAAATTAATTTTCATATACCTTGTCACAGAAAGATGGAATCAGAATTTAAGGAAATGTGACTTATCCCTTCTACCAGAGGAAGAGCCACGGAGAGGCTGTTTCTACACATGCCACTTTCGCTAATAAACGGCCCAAACTATGCTAATGAGGCACTTATGTAAATTCCCAGCACCTCATTAGCATAAGGTCACATGATTCGGAGTCCGGAAGACACTCTTGCGGACTCCAAAACGGCATGTAGAAGCACGGCCCCTGGGGTGGTCTTCTGGAAGGAAGCCCTCCTTCTGGAGGCCCCTTCTTCCCGAAACAGCCAGGGAGTAAACTTTGCCTTCAGGGCTGCCCATGTCCTTTATGTGTTACTTTTAACATTCTAAAGGAATATGTGTGCTTCAGAGAATGCTACCATTGTGCATCGGGTCGAAGCATTCATCAGCAAAGGAATTTAAAAACAGCTGAAGGGGGCTTAGGAAAGATGTGGTATCATTTTTCTGTATCTTCAAAGATTCAGAGAAGAGAAATCAAATCAATTCTCCCTCAGATTAAAAAGGAAAGAAATCTGAAGGGCAGCTTGATCTGCTGAGGCAAAGGTTCTCAAAAGGAGCATAGGCGTAAGGAATTACACAGTCTCAGGGTTCTCTGTGGATGCTATACTATGGAAAAAAAGCAGCTAAAAAGATTCACTTGTGCTGCAATTCACTATATATGCAGGTAGATCTGTGCTTTGTCCCCCACAACCCTGAAATGTATTATGCTTGGCTTTTGGAATACGAACAACTAAGCCAAATACAAATGAAAGTCATATATTGCGTCAAATCCTGATTCTTTTTTTCTAAGAGAGACTCACTTGGCTATTGTGGGAATTTGCCAAATTAAAAACAAAGGACTGGCTCCTTCTGCTCAACAAAGCTACATGTTATAAAAGTGGTGTAATAATATGTAAAGTCTGACCTCAGAGCTTTCACTTTGCGAGGTCCCTTAAGATCCAAGACTAGCCTTGAGTCAATTTATTCTTTGTTTCTGTCAAACTTCCACATAGCAACAGAGAGCAGCAACAGGGGAAAATCTACCATTCTGAAGTACAGGATAACATAATTGTAAAGCCACAAAAATTGGCAACAGGATCTATAAACAGGTTTTATACCTGAAATTAGTTTTATTTAAATTACTAGATTTCAAATTGTCTCTCTAAATCTTTTTGTTGTTTTTGACCACAAGAATTTCGTATCTTAGAGAGTACAGCCTGTTAGCTAATTAGAATCCTCTAGTGCCTATTCCTAAATGAAGAAAGAAAAAAGTGTTTTAATTGCTTTAAGAAGGAGCTGGAAGAGACCTGAACAACGAGAGTTTAATTGGTCTTGAGGCATCTGAGCAATAAGTCATGAAGGAGTCAAGGAAGTCAGGTCCGTCTTCACATTCATTTTGAAAAATAAATTAATTTTAATTAAACAATGAAATAAATGAGACATCTGTGGGTGCAGACATGCACTTCTTGTTCTGAGATTATACATGCTTCATTATAGAACTAAGCATTGTGTGAGAAGTATAATTTAGTGACACAAAAGAGTAAAAGCAAAGTGTGTTTGATGGGTGTTCTTAAATAATGCCTTCTGATCAAATTAGGGAGCATGAAATCTGAGCTTGTTAATGATAAATCCTATTTCAATATGATGAACTCACATCATTTTGCTTGTTTTTCCTGCTCTTTCAGTAAAATAGCACTAATTCATAACCTTAAAGCACACATTTATGCCCCAGTTACAATGTTACTGACAGAGAATAAAACACAGTTTTTCAAAACCCACCTCAAGTAATTTACATTTTTTACAAAACGACATGCATAAAAATCAATACATGCAATTTGATGCAACAATTGCTTTTACCTTTAGACAATCCAGTTGGATTTGCTCATTATACCTATAGAAAATTTAACATCTCCATATGACAAGCTAAAGCCCCAGTCATCGTATTAGATCTGCATAAGTGCATGAGTGTTAATGATGCTCAAAGGTTTACCATCAAAGATCCAATTGCAGGATTCAACTAAAGTCCTAAATCACTACTACAGTTTATTAATTGCAAGAGGTGCAAATGAAAACACAATGCCTTCTGGACAGTCCTAGGCTATCTGTTACAAGACTTGGATTACCAGAGACTTGTCAGCTTTTGTTTAGGAAGTCCAGTTTGATCAAAGGTTAATGTGTTTCACTGTCCTCTTCATGACCTTGTTTGCTGATATTCTAAGAGCAATTGACAGAATAATTAACTAGTTAAATAGTTAGTGGAGTGGAATTCATAACTATTGGTTCCAAATACCGGGAAGACCATTCAGTCACCAGGAGACGTGAGGATTGCGATCAGAATCCTGTTCACCTGAATAAAAATTACAACTAAGGATTTTAAACCTTGTGGGCTAGATCCTGAGCTGATGTAAACTGGCACAGTGCTATGGACTTCAGTATAGTTACATGGACTGACATCAGCCAAAAATCTGTATTGTAAATTATTCCTTTAGGGTATGATAATGGCTCTCAGACTGGCCTCTAAGTTTACAGACCCTTTGGAGTAATTTTTTCCAATAATTATCATTAAAACCTTGTAATACACACTACTATTACCTATTTATATTCCCAGTTCCCAAACTCAAGATGCTGAGTCTCCCAGTAAGGATTTCTACCTTCAGTGAAATGTAGCTAATGCACCCAGGTGGCCCAGATGGGGATGAATTCAGCCAAGAAATTGTGAGTACAGGAGCACAGAAAGAAAACTTTCTTACACCCCAGAGACACCTGTTCCAAATCTCCCTTCCAGAGTAAACACGTACCGCAATAAGTATAGGAAAAGGAAATACTTGTTTATAGTGAGATGAATGGAAAAAGCCAGGGAGAGTGGTCAAATATGAGAACCCATGGGACAAGTAATACCATAAAATAAAAGGAAGATGCTGAGTACTGTGTCTAGACTCAGGCTAGGGATCATGAACACAGCTGTAGTCCAACAGTCAAGGGTGCTGGGACAACTTACACTGCGGAGGTGATGAGAGTAATTGAACCAAATGATAAACACCTTATCTTCGGGGTGGGGAAATACCGACTTGCAGGCCAGATCCGGTTCTCCAGGGTTAGTCCCTGATGGGTCCCACCTCTGTATCTACCTGCACCTCTGCAGTTCTTGGGTGATTGTAGCTCTCATTGGCCCCAGGTCATGATTCAGAGTCAATGGGAGTGTCAGGAAGTGGTGTCACAGTACAAGCAGCTTCCCACCACTCCCATTGGCTGCAAATGGTGATCTGTGGCCAGGAAAAGCTGTGATTACTTGATGCCTGCAGAGGTGCAGGTGAATATCATGGCAGCAGCCCACCAGTGACTAAACCATGGTGGGCCACCACTTTTTTATCACTCACTCTGGCCTAACTCCCCCTCGTCTCTGTCAAAGACAGCTAGATCAATGGCAGAATTCTTCCATCCACCCAGCCATTGCCTCATAAAGAGGCAAATTGCTGACATCAGTGGAAAAACCCTTTCTGTCAAGGTAGGAGGAGTCTGCGCTACAGAGGTGTAGCTGCTGCAGCATCATAGCTGTGATGCTACAATGTACTCATACTCTCAAAATCACAGATCAGCTGTTCTATTCCTTATAGGTACTGAACTTTCATTTGGAAAAACCCTTTGGTGCTTACATTGGTGCTGGTCAAAATGCACAAAGCAGCCTATGTCCTGACACTGGCACCAGAGCCCTAGTAGGGTCCTCAAACTAGGCATTCTTCCTGCTTATTTCACCTCTAGGTCCCCCTTCTGGCAGGTGTTCTCTGAAACTGCTTAGGAGCCTACCAAATGCAGTGCATGCATAAAATGCAATCACTGCTGGTCCACCCCCCTAAGGAGCAACTGCTATAGCATGCTTATGCATAAGCTGGAAGACTGGGTTCAAGTCCCTTCATTGAATCAAGGCACTCTTTTTTCATGAGAAAAAGCTAATGTGGCTTGGGCACCTGATTCAGATCATGTTTGTTCAACATGATCATTTGTCAGCGGAGATAGGCATCTAATGCCACTTAAATTATGTATAAATAATTACATATGCAGTGGAGCAGGAGAACTAGAACAGAGGTTTTCTACTTCCCGGCTGAGTGCCTCAGTCACTGGGCTACAGAGCTGTAACTTTGCTCTTCTTCAATACTTATTTAATTAACAAAACTAAACAGCAGTCATGTAGCACTTTAAAGACGAACAAAATAACGTATTAGTTGATGAGCTTTCGTGGGGCAGACCACCTCTTCAGGTCTGGAGATAGTACTGTACTGGAAATGGCATGACAATTTTATAGCACAGAGATACAAAAAATTGAAATAAAAACTGACAAATCAGCTACATAGTACAGAAGGGGATGCAAACAGTGGAGGAGGGTGGGAGCGAATTAGTGACTGTAAGGCTACGTCTACACGTGCAGCCAACATCGAAATAGTCTATTTCGATGAATAACGTCTACACGTCCTCCAGGGCCAGCAACGTCGATGTTCAACTTCGACGTTGCTCAGCCCAACATCGAAATAGGCGCAGCGAGGGAACGTCTACACGTCAAAGTAGCACACATCGAAATAGGGATGCCAGGCACAGCTGCAGACAGGGTCACAGGGCGGACTCAACAGCAAGCCGCTCCCTTAAAGGGCCCCTCCCAGACACAGTTGCACTAAACAACACAAGATCCACAGAGCTGACAACTGGTTGCAGACCCTGTGCCTGCAGCATAGATCCCCAGCTGCCGCAGAAGCAGCCAGAAGCCCTGGGCTAAGGGCTGCTGCCCACGGTGACCATAGAGCCCCGCAGGGGCTGGAGAGAGAGCATCTCTCAACCCCCCAGCTGATGGCCGCCATGGAGGACCCAGCAATTTCGACGTTGCGGGACGCGGATCGTCTACACGGTCCCTACTTCGACGTTGAACGTCGAAGTAGGGCGCTATTCCTATCTCCTCATGAGGTTAGCGACTTCGACGTCTCGCCGCCTAACGTCAAAGTTAACTTCGAAATAGCGCCCGACGCGTGTAGACGCAACGGGCGCTATTTTGAAGTTGGTGCCGCTACTTCGAAGTAGCGTGCACGTGTAGACGCAGCTTAAGCGTCCTGCCTGAGAGCACTACGACTATCTAAGATGGGGAGTAACAGAGAGACAGCTGTGTTAGTCTATATACTATCAAAACAAAAAAGCAGGCCAGTAGCACTTTAAAGACTAACAAAATAATTTATTAGGGGATGAGCTTTCGTGGGACAAACCCACTTCTTCAGACCAAGATCTAAGATGGAGAAACTGACTTTGTGATGAGTCAGTTAATTATTATCTCTATTAAGGCCTAGTGTCAATGTATCGAATTTGAGCCTAAATTGCAGTTCACATGTTTCCCTTTGTAATCTACTGTTAAAACCTCTTTGCTGTAAGATGTGGATTTTCAGGTCTTTAACAGTATGGCCCACTCCACTGAAATGCTCACCGACAGGTTTATGTGTATTCAGATTCCCAATGTCTGATTTGTGTCCATTCATTCTTTGGTGAAGTGATTGTCCAGTCTGTCCGATATACATAGCAGAGGGACATTGCTGGCATATGATGGCATATATAACATTGGCTGAGGTACAGGAGTATGTGTCCTAATCCTGTAACTAATGTGGTTAGGTCCAGTGATGGTGTCTCCAGAATAAATATGTGGACAAAGTTGGCAATAGGGTTTGTTGCAGGGAAAAGTTCTAGGATTAATATTACTGTGGAATGGCCTGTGGTTGCGAGTGAGACTTTTCCTGAGGTTAGGTGGTTGTCTGTAGGAGAGAACAGGCCTCTCACCCAGAGCCTCTCGAGGTGTAACATCATGTTCCATTATAGGTTGTAGGGTGTTGATGATGAGCTACAGGGTTTGAGCTGGGGGCTATAGGTGATGACAAGTGGTATTCTATTATTGACCTTATTGGGCCTATCTTGAAATAGCTGGTTTCTGGGTATTTGTCTAGCCCTGTCCTGCTTTTTTTTTAAAACTTCTCCAGATGGGTAATTAAGTTGTATGAAAGCTTGGTAGAAATCTTGAAGTTTTTGGTCTCTGTCAGTAGGATTGGAGCAGATGTGATTGTATCTAAGGGCTTGACTATAAACAATGGATCATGTGGTGTGTGCTGGATGAAAGCCAGAGGCACGTAGGTAAGTGTAGCAAGGATAAGGGTAAGGGTTTCTGGCAGAAAGTGGTATTGATCTGGCCATTAGCGATTTGTACTGTGGTATCTCAGAAATGTATCTCTTGTGTGGAATGGTCAAGACTGAGATTGATGGTGGGGTGCAGGTTGTTCAAATCTCTGTGGAATTCTTCCAGAGTCTCTTTACCATGGGTCCAAATGATAAAGATGTCGTCAACGTAGCGTAAGCAAAGGAGGGATAATAGGGGATGAGAGCTGAGGAAATGTTCTAAGTCAGTCATAAAAATGTTGCCATATTGTGGGGCCATGCAGGTGCCCATAGCAGTGCCGCTAATCTGGACGTATAAGTTGTCCCCAAATTGGAAACAATTGTGGGTGAGAACAATTACATAGATCAGCCACCAGATTTGCTGTGGTAACATGAGGAATAGTATTTCTAATCGCATATAGTCTATCTTCATGTGGAATATTGGTGTAGAGAACCTCTACATCCATGGTGGCAAAGATGGTGTTGTCAGGATGGTTTCTGATGTTTTGTAATTTCCTCAGGAAGTTAGTGGTGTCTCGGAGGTAGCTAGGAGTGCTGGCGGTGTAGAGTTTGAAGAATCTAAATAGCTGGATAGTCTGGTAATAAGAGTTCAAAGACCCAAAATGATAGGGCGTTTTGGGAAGCAAATAGAATAGTCCTGATCAGGGCTCAGAAGGTATATCTGTGTGAATTTGGTACTGAAGAGAGGCAGGGAGTTTCTTAAGAAGATGGTGTAGTTTCTTTTGGTATTCTGAAGTGGGATCAGAAAAAAGAGGTCTGTAAAATATGGTGTTGGAGAATTGTCTTGATGCCTCCTTTTCATAGTCCAACTTATGCACGATGTCTACAGCAAGCCCTCTGTCAGCTGGCTTGACTATGTCCGTGCTATTTTTGAGACTCTGGACTGCATAGTGTTCTGCCTGGCTGAGATTGGCTACGTCTACACGTGAAGACTACATCGAAGTAGTCTATTTCGATGTTGTGACATCGAAATAGGCTATTTCGATGAATAGCGTCTACACGTCCTCCAGGGCCGGCAACGTCGATGTTCAACTTTGACGTTGCGCAGCACAACATCGAAATAGGCGCAGTGAGGGAACGTCTACACGTCAAAGTAGCACACATCGAAATAGGGATGCCAGGCACAGCTGCAGACAGGGTCACAGGGCGGACTAGCGCTTCCGGGGCAACAGCTAGCCGCTCCCTTAAAGGGCCCCTCCCAGACACACTCAGCCTGCACAGCACGTGGTCTGAGGAGCCATAGGCACACAGACCCTAGGCGCCGCAGTCATGGACCCCCAGCAGCAGCAGCAGCAGCAGCTAGAGGTCCACCCAGCCCTCCCGGCAGGAGCAGGGCTTGCCCTGACCCATGCCATGTGGGAGGCAGCTGAGCACCTCCTTGCCCCAGGGGAGGAGATGCCCCCAGGGCAGCAGGGCTCAGCCCCTACCCCTGCAGCACCCCGCTCCACCCCCCACCTCACACGCCAGCGGCTGTGGAGCTACCCCACCAGCACCGACTGGTGGGAGCGGCTGGTGCTTGGGGAGTGGGACGATGACCACTGGCTCAGGAACTTCAGGATGACCCAGCAGACATTCCTGGAGCTGTGCCAGTGGCTCACCCCTGCACTCAGGCACCAGGACACTGCCATGCGGCGTGCCCTCACAGTGCAGAAACGGGTCGGCATCGCTGTCTGGAAGCTGGCCACTCCGGACAGCTACCGATCCGTGGGACAGCAGTTTGGTGTCGGAAAGGCCACCGTCGGGGCTGTCTTCATGGAGGTAAGCGAACCCACGGTGGGAGGCCAGGGCAGGGGGGCCAGGGCAGGGCAGGGCAGGGCCACGCACACCCTGCTCACCCCTCATTGGTGCCGTCCCATGTGCTTTCTCTGCAGGTTGTGCGTGCCATCAACGCCATGCTCCTGCACAGGCTTGTAAGGCTGGGGGACCCAGATGCCACCATCACCGCCTTTGCCACCCTGGGCTTCCCCAACTGCTTCGGGGCTCTGAATGGGACTCACATCCCCATCCGCGACCCGCATCACAGTGGCGGACGATACCTCAATCGCAAGGGCTACCATTCTGTCGTCCTGCAGGCCTTGGTGGACAGCCGGGGACGTTTCCAGGACATTTACGTGGGCTGGCCTGGCAGCACCCACGACGCCCGGGTTTTCCGGAACTCGGGCCTGTGCTGCCGGCTAGAGGCGGGGACCTACATCCCCCAGCGGGAGATCCCTCTGGGGGACACCACCATGCCCTTCTGCGTCATCGCAGATGCGGCCTACCCCCTCCGGCCGTGGCTCATGCACCCCTACACGGGCCATCTCTCGGCTAGCTAGGAGCGCTTCAACGAGCGCCTGAACCGTGCGTGCCAGGTGGTGGAGCGCTCATTTGGCCGCCTGAAGGGACGCTGGAGATGTCTCCTGACCCGCCTGGATGCGGGCCCCAACAACATCCCCCAGATTGTGGGTGCCTGCTGCGCCCTGCACAATGTGGTCGAGAGCAAGGGGGAGACCTTTCTGCAGGGCTGGGCTGCGGAGGCCGCCAGGGCATACGTCCAGCCACCTGCTGCCCCCAGTCGGCAGGTGGACCCCGAGGGGACCCGGGTCCGGGAGGCCCTGCGGGCCCACTTCGACGACCAGGCCGCGGGGTGAACTCTGCCCAGGCCCCCTACTGCCCGCCCCTTCCTCCACCACACTCCTGCCCCAACGCCCACACCATGGAGCACCCCACCGCCCCCCCCCCCACTTGTCCTGGACAAATGACAGCACGCACTTGTGGCTGACCGTAAATTTTTTTTTTCTTTCCGAACCTTTTTTTTTTTTGGATGTAAATAAATATGTGAACCACAAACAGAAAACTAGGTACAAACGTTCAACAAATGTACAAAATATGTACAACAATATGTACAAAAATAAAACAATCCAAAGAAACAACTGTGTGCCATAAATAATAAAAAGAAAACCAGGGAGGATAAAGGGGAGAACTATTTACATGGGGGGGACGGGGCAAACGGGGGGGACCAAAAAAACAGGGTCCAACTATATACAAGGGGGGGGCCACGTCCCGGGCCCCTCGCCCCTATAGCCCGGCACTGGGCGTGGCCGGCCGGGAGCCCCGCTGCGCTTGCAGCCTGGTCCGTGGCTGGGTGGGAGCGGGCTGGACCGGAAGGTATGGGGGCCGGCGAGTGTCAGGTGGCTCCAGGGGTCCCTCGGCGCTCTGGCCCTCGCGGGTGGGTGGCGGGGCGACGGCGGACGGGACGGCGACGGGCGGAGCAGCTGGTGGTGGGGCTGCAGGAGCGGGCAGGGCGGGCAATGGGTCGGCCGGCGCGGCATGGGGGACCAGGTAGTCCACCAGGTGGTTAAATGTCTGCATGTAGGCCCCCCATGCCTCCTGGCGCCAGGCCAGCGTCTGCTCCTGCAGCTGGAGGTGCTGCTCCGCGACCTCCAGCTGCCGACGGAGGATGGCCAGCAGCTGGGGGTCCGTCTCCGGTGGTGGTTGTAGGCCGTCTAGCCCGCCGTGGGGCCGGTCGGTCCTCGGCCGAGGGGCTGCCCTGGAGCGATGGTCCCGGAGGGCTCTCCGGGACGACTGACGCCTCACCGGCGCTCTCTTCCGGTCCTTCTGATGGTGCAGGTGCAGGACACAGGAGAGGAGGGGGGGAAGAAGAATGGAGACAGGCGTTAGTGTGGGCCCCGAGCCGTGGCCTTTGTCCCCCCCGCCCTGTGCTGCAGGTTCCCCATCCCCGTCCCCGGGAGATGCTGCTGTGATGGATGGGGTTCAGGGGTCCCCCTGCCCTGCACCCCGTCCCCTGGTGGGAGCGACTCTCACTTCACCCCGCAGGGTCTGAGAGCAGGAGAGGTTTCTTAGGCCACAGATGGCCAGTTTCTGGCAGGAGTGACAGCACCAGCTGTCGGAAGAGACAGTCCTTCCAACCCGTCGTGGGGAGAAGACCCCAAGGGGGGCCCCTCTGGGATGCAGCTTTCCCCCTCCTCAGGCTGGCTGCCTACCAGCTCTCCCTTCCCCTAGCCTCTACCTGTCGCCCCCGCCCTCGCCCCCCAATTCCAAGCCAGCTCGGCTCCTCCCTCCTGTTTGTTCAGGGCAGAGGTGTCACCTGCCAGCTGTAGCGCCAGGATCCTCCTTTGGCCCTGGGAGCTATTTGGCTCTTGTGGCTCATATGTAGCCTGAGTCTCCCTTTGGCACTCCCCCCACTCCATCACATGCTGCTGCTGCGGGGTGTCCCACCCCCTCCTCCCGGGGGCCCCTCGAGGTTCCGCTCCCCCCTGGCCCGGGGATGGGGCATGGCACTGTCATGCGGGGTCGGGGCGGGCACGGGCTGATGGCTGCAGTGCTGTGAGGGCCATGGCCCTGGTGTCCTTGGGGCCATGGCCATGTGAGCATGTGGGGGGCCCAGGACACATATCTCTTACCCCCACCCCTCAAGCCCAGGGGTGTCCACCAGAGAGGGGTACCTACCTGTCGGTCCGCTCCCACAGTCCGGAGATCCCCGGGGTTCGGAGGCCCTGCTGCTGCTCCGGGATGGCAGGAGGAGGATCTGCAGGCTGGATTCTGCGGAGGAGGAGCCCCCTCTCCTCCTCCTCCTCCTCCTCCTGCCGCGATGTCCCGGGGGTGGCCTCCGGGGGGGGCCCCCGGGGTGCGGGGCTTGCCTCCGGGGCGGACTTCGGCTGCAGGGCCTGCTGGGGCTCGTCAGCCGAGGTGTCAAGGGTGGCCGGAGGGGAGGAGGTGTGCCGGGAGCCCAGGATGTCCCTGAGCTTCCTGTAAAAGGGGCAAGTGATGGGGGCGGCCCCAGATCGGCTGGCCGCATCCCGGGCCCGGGAGTAACCCTGCCGCAGCTCCTTCACCTTACTCCTAACATGGTCAGGAGTGTGGGCAGGGTGACCCCAGGCAGCCAGGCCGTCGGCCAGCAGAGCGAACGCATCCGCGTTCCGCCTCTTGCTCCCCATTACCTGGAGCACCTCCTCCTCGCTCCAGAGCCCCAGCAGGTCCCGCAGCTCGGCCTCCGTCCAGGAGGGGCCCCGCTGCCGCTTCCCAGCCTGGCTGCCCCTCTGGCTGGGCTGGCTGCCCTGGCTCCCCTTGGGGGGGGGGGCCCTGGGGGTGCTGGGGGGGCTGCCGGGCGGCCATCGCAGCTCTCTGGGGCTGAGGGTGGTGCAGGCTGGCCGCGTTTGCAGGCTGCAGCCTGCACATTCCCTCAGCTTCCTGCAGAGGCAGGGAGGGGGAGGCGACCTTTAAGGGGCCACTCCACGCGGCCACCAGTGAGCTGAGGGGCTGGAGAGAGCATCTCTCAACCCCCCAGCTGATGGCCACCATGGAGGACCCAGCAATTTCGACGTTGCGGGACGCGGATCGTCTACACTGTCCCTACTTCAACGTTGAACATCGAAGTAGGGCGCTATTCCTATCCCCTCATGGGGTTAGCGACTTCGACGTCTCGCCGCCTAACGTCGAAGTTAACTTCGAAATAGCGCCCAACACGTGTAGCCGCAATGGGCGCTATTTCGAAGTTAGCGCCGCTACTTCGAAGTAGCATGCACGTGTAGACACAGCTATTGTGTGTCACTTGGTGTTTGCACACAGTGTGAGTTTGTGCACGGTTGCAGAAACACTGAATATAGAAATCCAAACTGTCACTATGACCACTGGGGGGAGTTCACATAGAATTGTTTGGGTTTTGTTTGTTTTGCTTTTGGTGTTGGTAGGGGGGATCTATTTATCTGATTTGTCGGTTTTTATTTCACTTTTTTAATCTCTGTGTTATAAAGCCATCATGCCATGTCCAGTACAGCACTGTTTCCGGATCTGCAGAGGTGAGTCTGCCCCACAAAAGCTCATCACCTAATAAATTATTTTGTTAGTCTTTAAAGTGCCACATGACTGCTTTTTTGTTTTGTGAGGATACAGACTAACACAGATACCGCTCTGTTACTACTTAAGTAGTCATACACAATGGAACAGCTTCATCAAGAGATTTGAAGAAATGCTTGTGGCTGGTTACCCCACACATCACATGGGTTAGAACTTCATCATAGCAGGGGAGATGCCCATGTTCAAATCAATTTTCCACAGCCAGTAGAGGGGAGTCTTTCATATCCTGGATGAGCAAATTAACCACTGTCTGAAGGTAATAAGAGTGCCTCTTCCATTTTCTGTGGGATCAGGCAGCTTCTGGGCCCACCTTGCAGATCAGGCCTCACTGGCAAGATATGCAAAGGAACACCTAGTTGGAAACTCTACCACGAAGCCTCTGGGGGGTTCCATGCCAGTCCCAAGCCTGGATAAAGGAAGGGGGTTGGTTAGATGAGTGATGATGCACTGACCATGAAACATCAATATGAATTAAATCTGATGCCAGTACAACTAAATGATAAAAGAAGCCCCCTTAGATGTCGCCCAGATAAACAAGGTCCGCAACACCAATCAAGCAATGGAGTTAGGTTGATAAGTTGGCTACCAAAAGAAAATTACAACTAACACATATACTATCAGTTGGAATGTGGAACATTCAAACACTGTGGGCAACTGGAAAATTAGAGCTGCTTTGGAAGGAGATGAAGAGATACCGATGCGATATATTTGGACTGCAAAGATGTGTTGGAACGCATCAGGAGAGATGTGTGGTTGCAAAATCATTTGGTTAGGGAGAGAAATGAAGCATGAGGCAGGAGTCGGATTCCTTTTTAGCAAAACAGCTAAAGGAGCATTGTTAGGATACAAATCAGTAACTGCAAGAATGATGGTAGTGAGATTCAAAGCAAAACCATTCAACATCTCTGGCATTCAGGTGTATGCACCCATGTCAGACAGTATGAAGGAAGAGATTGAACTATTGTATAAAGACTTGACAAAGACACTGGAGGAGATACTGAAGAGAGATGTATTGATCATCAGAGGAAATTGGGATGCAAAGGTCAGAACAGGTAACAGGTTGGGAGACAGTCATGGGAAGGTTTGGCTATGGAGAAAGAAACAAATGAGGTGAGAAATTGCTAGAATTTGCTACGACACATGAGATGCAACACGAGATTTCAACAACAGTACTGTAAGAAGAGGACATGGCAATTGAATGATGAGAAGTCCAAGAACATGATAGATATGATTCTGATAAGAAGAAGAGAGGTAACATCTGTACAGCAGTGCCAAACTTTTGAAGGAGAGGATATAAACTTGGATCGCAGTCTAGTAATCACAAACATCCAGATAAAACTCAAGAGAAAGTGTAAGACATAATTTAAGAAAAAAGAGATGTGGGGAAGATAGGAGGAAATAGGGAATGCGTAGAGAGCAGCTCTCAAAGAGAAGATTAGGAATGCGGCCACAGAGAAAGACTTAGATAAGATACTCAAAGGGATAGCCATGGCAATAGAAGAGGAAATTGAGCAGACTTTTCTGGAAGAAGAAAAGATCAATAAGAAGTGGATTACACAAGAGACACTAAAGTTGGTCCAAGAGAAGACAGTGTTGAAGATCATAAGGGATGTTTCTGAAAGGGCAGAACAGCAACATAGGGTGAAATGCAATGAGGTAGGGAAAGCAGCCAGAAAAGATAAGGTGAAATGGTCAGCGGAGCAGTGTGAAGACAGAGACAGGTATTAACAGTGAATGTAAGACCAGAGAGGTGTGTAAAATGATTAGGAATATTAATAGGAAGTGGCAGACAAAGCAGATGGTAATCAAAGATGAGAATGAAGAGGTGTTCTTGAACAAGGAGAAGATTGTGCAGCAATGGATGAGATATTGCACCGATCTTTACAAAGTACAGTTGGACCCAAGTGTCTCAGAGAGACTGATTGAAGAACTGAAAAAGATATCACCACTGAGCATCGAGAGCGAGGCCAATATTTGAAAAAGGAGAAAGTAGAAAGAGCAGTGAAACAACTAAAGAACAACAAGAGCCCTGTAAATAATAAATATGGCAGAGAAAGTATGATTCAGGAAATACACTAAGTATGTAATATAGGATGGAAAGAAGGGAAGGCAGCTAAGCAATGGACAAAATCTGTGCTAGAGACAATACACAGGAAAGGAAGTGCATCGGAGTGTAAAATCTATGGAATGATTGCCCTAAGAAGTCATCTAGGCAAGGTACTGATGATGATACTGATGGAGGGACTAAGATCACAGATAGAAGAATAACTAGCAAACAAGCAAGTCAAGAAAGTGGAGTTCAGGAAAAATAGAAGTACTATACAACAGATATTGGCACTAAGATGGATAGTGGAGAAAGCCTGACGAAAGAACAAAAACATCGATACTTGCTTCATCAGTTTTCAGAAGGCATTTGACAGTATAGATCAAAAAGTGACTTGGGCGGTTTTGGAGTCATACATAGTGGATAGCAGACTGATACAGTTGTTGGAGGATATCAACGACAATGCAGAGGCAGTGGTGAGAACGTGCAGAGAGTTGGGAAACTGGTTTAGAACAAGTAGAGGTATAAGACAAGAAGATCTGATATTGCTAAGCATCTTCATCACACATCTAGAAAGAAACAGAGAGGGAGCCGTGCTAGTCAAAACAAAAAGTAGTCAAGTAGCATTTTAAAGACTAACAAAATAATTTATTAGGTGAGCTTTCATGGGACAGACCCACTTCTTCAGACCATAGCCATACCAGAACAGACACTGGACAAGATCAAGGAAGAGGTAAAAGGGATATCTGTGCATGGGATAAGAATTAACAATTTGAGGTTTGCGGATGATATAGTTAACACTGAGGAAGATGAGGAGAAGCTAGCAAAAATGGTGCAGGTGCTCAACGAGGCAGGGAAGTGGTACAGACTGATTATGAACATTGATAAAACAATGGTATTAGGTGATAAGAAAATAGGAAGGAAGATCAGTGTAGATGGGATTGAATGAGAGAATATAGAGAAGTTCACATATCTGGGAAGTAACATAACGTATGATCTAGATTGTAAGAAGGAAATAGTGACTAGTATAGCAAAAGCAAGACTGAGTTTGAAGGCAATGGATAAGATCTGGAAAACCAAAGTGATTAGGTTAGGAATGAAGCTGAGCATCTTGAAAAACGTATATTCAGCAGCACATTGTACGCATGTGTGACGTGGGTGATAACAAAAGATTCGAAGAGAAGGATATTGGAATTTGAGAGTTCTTAGAAAAAGATCCTGAGAACAGGCAGTGTGCAGAAGGTCACCAGCGAAGAATTATATAGGAAGATACAGCCAAAAGAGAACCTACTGCAGAAAGTTGTACAGCACAAGTTACAGCTATTTGGGCATATTTGCAGAATGAATGACAAATGAAAAATCAAGACCCTAGAATTTGGCATAATGGCCGGTTTGAGTAGGAGAGGCAGATCCCACAGAGAATGGATAGATGATGTAGTAGATTGATGCGGAGCTAGTCTACAGAAACTAAGCCACTCTCACTGGACAGGGAAAGATGGAAGGAAATAGTAAGAGAGGTATCAGACACCAACAGGCGCTGAGCCCATGGCTGTTGATGATGATGCTGATGATGCTGATGACCTAGTTGGAGGATCCTACTGGACTGAAATGGGCAACTAGTCTGAGGTGGCAGCGGCTGTATACATGCTCACTGACAGATAGTTAGTCCCTTAGAGTGTCTTAGAGATTTAGGCACTTAGAAAAATAGGCAGTGGATGAACAGGTTTTGATGATCTCAGTGGTGCCTGAGTCACCTAAAGTGGCAGGTAGGTGGTTACATGCCTTTGCAGATCTAGCCCCTAGTGAGTGGAGCTGAGTTGGGCAAACATTTAATTCAAATAAAAGTTTAATTCAAATAAAAATTGTGCATCTGCTTCACCAGTATTCATAACTCTTACGCTAATTTCCATGAATATTCATACACATGATTCTTTTGGTTCACAAGAAATTTTGTGGACTGCAAAAAACTCATGAATACACATGGAAATATGTTCATGTGAAGGGTCCCACAGGAAGTGTATATGAAGTCATTTTAAATAGCTTTTCTTACCCTATATTTTTTCTAAAATTTGTCACACTGTGAGAGCACAGAAATAATTCCATGCTTGTGAATAGCAAATACTCATTGTCAACACAAGAGCAATGATACACTTAAGTGTGTTTTCAGTTGTACAACTATTGTTGAAAAAATTCTGCCTTGCCATCTATTTATGGAAATATTCCAAGAGCAGATCATATTTGCAGAGACACACATACTCTGCTTAGGTGATCAGAAGGCGCTTCACTAACATGATCAATTGTTGTTCTTTTGGGTTGAAATTCACTTTAATCTTGAACACCGGGGTAATAAATGGCAGAAACTTATTGTATGACTGAAGGCAGGTGAACTGTACTTAACATGCCCTGATTGAGGAGGTCACCTGTTCACCTTAAATGAATTTCACCCTCTAAGCAAAAGGTGATGGTATGAAATCTAAATGAAAGTCAAAGAGGATGACAACAGTGTTCTGTGTGGTGGAGTGAGTCTTTCTGAAGAATACTTGATGGCACTTGAGCCTTCATCCTCCAGTGTTTAAAGACAGACAATCAGACTCAGTTTACGGTCCTTGTTCAAGCTCACTGATTAAAACAATTGAAATCACTGATGAGTAAGTCCAAGGTGCTGAACCCCAGACCCAATGTGGGGACAGCATTGCAGTGAAAGTTTGTTATCTGATGAAATCACTGAGAGCCAAAGTCACTGAAGTGGTAGAACTTCCAGACACGACAAGGCGGCTGGAGGCAGTGAACGGCAAACAGCAGCTGAGACAACAGTGAGCAGCAGGGGAGGTGTTGTGTGACCCTCCCTCCAGAAGGGGCAGTATTGCTTCTGAAGACATGACTTGGAATGGTGATTCTTTTTCCCAAATTTTTGGCTCAAGCTGGTTCTAACTTCTAACTTTAAGAGAAACCCTTAGTTATTGAACCTGTCCCTTTTTCTTGCAAACATCATCTTATAGAAGGGTTATACAATAAAGACCTTTGATCCTGCAAATGCTTATATGTTTAATGAGGTTTACTCCCATTAGCAGTTCAGTGATGGGAACAGGACTACTTAGGGAAGTAAATTTAAGCATGTGTGTCAATGTTTAAAATACAGAGACCAAACTATTGGAAGAATTTCAAATAATGAATAAATGTATAAACACCAAAATCCATTCCTAAAAACACAAGAACATTAAAAACAACATTTCCTGAATAGGTTATTTGCAATGAATACTTCCCTGAGCTCTGCTAGTGATGCAAACTGTTTCTGTGGTTACCATTTATTATTATAATAACTTATTATTTGTATGACAGTAGCACCACTAATACTGAAGCTCCATTGTGCTGGGCCTTACAGAAAGACAGTAATATCCCCATCACCTTACTACCTTGAGTAATCCCACTGATATCAGTGGTACTGCTTGTGTTGATAAAATTAAATTTATGTCTATGTGTTTGCAGGACTGGGCCTATCATTGACCCGGGTACTTCTTACTGTCCCGAGGAGTAAGGGAGGTCAACAGGAGAGTTTCTTCCGTCAACCTCCCTCTGTGGAGATGGACAGAAAAATTGATCTACAGTATATCGACTCCAGCAACACAAGTGTCATAGCTGGAGTTAGCAACGAAGGGTCCTGTGGCATCTTATAGACTAACAGAAAAATCTGAGCATTGTAGCCACACAAAATCTCCCCCTTACAAGCCAGCTTGCTCGCTGCCCCCCCACCACCACTAAGGAGCACACAGGGCACGGAAACGGCTACTGACAGCACAGTCTTTGATGCCCTCATTGAGGCCCAGATGTGCTAGCTTATCGTGACACTGAGAAACAGAAAGTACAGATAGAAGGCTAACAGGCCAAACTGTCAACAAGAGAGGTGGGGGGGGGGACCCTCAGGAAATCACCCCAGCTGGCATTGATGAATTTGATGACCACACAACCATCCCAGAAGGGGAAGTCCCCCGCCCACACAAAAAGAATGTCCTGTACTCTCAAATTGCTTATCTCCTGTCTTACAAGTGCAAATTAAGTAAGAAATGCCCTTGTAACAAACTGGCGTCACAAAGACAGACCAGTGAGATCTGGCACCATAGATAAGAAAGAGAATACGTAACCCAAAAAGGGGTATAAAAGATAGGTCCAGCAGAGCTCTAACTTTGAGTGCATTTCCACCAACTACCTGCTGGTCGGGTCAGGTGATTGCCTCCCGAGGTCCACAACTGGGGACGCCCAACCTCGTATTCGTCTTTCCGTGGAACTGAGTGACCGATCCAGCTTGGCTACACTGGTATCGAGAGACGCAGAGAGGGTAAGATATACCCATGCTAGGTCTCCATTTTTTTGTGCACAGCTAAAGAATTAGAGCTCTGTAACTAGACGTCGTTGTGTCAAGATATCATTGTGTTAGATGGTAACAGATATCTTTGTATTGGATTGTAACGTAACTTGTTAACACCTGTACTTTGCTAGCATATAAGAAGAAAACAATAGCCTTTTGTAACCGCACGCTTATAACTGTAGCTTAAATAAACTTGTAACTAGTTAAGCTCTGAGCCTGACTTCTGTTAACCCTTTTGTCACTGAAACACAGCTGGCACAACAAAAAGAACTTTAACCGTTTGGTTACTACAGCCTGGCCGTAGGAGTGCTAGCAGCTCCCTGATCTAACAGTAAAAAACTGGGTTGTTTAGGACCCAGGGGAGTACCTCACCGCACATTACCCGGCCACCGGCTAACAAGCATGAGCTTTCATGAGCAAAGACTCACTTCATCAGATGCTGAATTTCCATGACCAGCATCTGACGAAGTGAGTCTTTGCTCACGAAAGCTCATGCTCAGAACTTTTCTGTTAGTCTATAAGGTGCCACAGGACACTTCACTGCTGTCACAGATCCAGACTAACATGGCTACCCCTCTGATAGCTGGAGTTGTGCATCTGAAGTTGACTTTTCAACATAATGTAGACCTGATCTCAGAGAAAGACCCTGTCCCAAGAACTTTACAATATAAGACAGACAGGGAAAAAGGGAGTCAAAAACCAGTTCACAGAGTGGTGAAGTTGCTAAAGTCATACAGCAAGTCATTGGTGGAGCTGAAAATTAAATTCTGATGCCCAGACAGGTGCTCTATACAGTATATCCCTCAATCTAGAGGTGAAATAGCCAAGTCTCAGCCTTACAATAACAATTATATATAACCTTCTTATCTGGAATTTTTGGTCCAAACCATGAATTTTTGAATTGGAATGTTTCTATGGTACATTTTGATTTCAATGAAATAGCTTGTTTGTTTGTTTGGCTGGTTGGTTAAGTCCCTAGTTTAACCAGTTCTGCAGCTTACACTTCTGAGGTAAGATCCTCCACTGATGTAAATAGGCACTGTTCCATTGGCTAAAAAGGAGAGAGAAACTGGTGAAGGCAAAGGCTTCCACCAACATCCTCCCCAAAATAAAAAAAAACAGTTTTGTTTTGTTGATGTGAACTTGGCCATGGCAGGCACGACAGGTTGTTGGGATGGTGTCCAATTAATATGAAATGTGATTGACATGAATGGATGTGGTAAGCATGGCTTTGCTATGGCTTGGTACATCTGAATTTGCTGGAGGATTCTGGGAGCAGGATTCTCTTAATCTTAGAGAGATGGCATGAATCATAGAATCATAGAATGCTAGGAATGGAAGGGACCTTGAGAGGTCATCGAGTCCAGCCCCCTGCCCTCATGGCAGGACCAGCTACTGTCTAGACCATCCCTGATAGACATTTATCTAACCTGTTCTTAAATATATGTAGAAATGGAGATTCCACAACCTCCTTAGGCAATTTATTCTAGTGTTTGACCACCCCGATAATTAGCAACTTTTTCCTAATGTCCAACCTAGACCTCCCTTGCTGAAGCTTAAGGCTATTGCTTCTTGTTCTCTCAGAGGCCAAGGAGAACAAGTTTTCTCCCTCCTCCTTATGACACCCTTTTAGATACTTGAAAACTGCTGTCATGTCCCCCCTTAAT
Source organism: Carettochelys insculpta (assembly GCF_033958435.1). Lineage (NCBI taxonomy): Eukaryota > Metazoa > Chordata > Testudines > Carettochelyidae > Carettochelys > Carettochelys insculpta. The sequence continues at coordinate 36,688,685 of NC_134138.1, read as the reverse complement.
CTTCTTTTTTTCCAAACTAAACAAGCCCAATTCTTTCAGCCTTTCTTCATAGGTCACATTGTCTAGACCTTTGATCATTCTTGTTGCTCTTTTCTGGACCTTTTCCAATTTCTCCACAATTTTTTGACATGTGGCACCCAGAACTGGACACAATACTCCAGCTGAGGCCTAACCAGCACAGAGTAGAGCAGAAGAATGACTTCTCATGTCTTGTTCACAACACACCTGTTAATGCATCCCAGAATCATGTTTGCTCTTTTTGCAACGGCATCACACTGTTGACTTATATTTAACTTGTGGTCCACTATCCCTTTCTGCCATACTCCTTCCTAAACAGTCGCTTCCCATTCTGTATGTGTGAAACTGATTGTTCCTTCCTAAGTGGAGCACTTTGCATTTGTCTTTATTAAACTTCATCCTGTTTACTTCAGGCCATTTCCCCAATTTGTCCAGATCATTTTGAAAGTTCACCCTCTCCTCCAAAGCAGTTGCAACCCCTCCAAGCTTGGTATCATCTGCAAACTTAATAAGTGTACTGTCTATGCCAATATCTCAATCGTTGATGAAGATATTGAACAGAACCGGGCCCAGTACAGACCCTGGAGGAACCCCACTTGTTATACCTTTCCAGCAGGATTGAGAACCATTAATAACTACTCTCTGAGTATGGTTATCCAGCCATTTTTGCACCCACCTTATAGTAGCCCCATCTAAGTTGTATTTGCATGGTTTATGGATAAGAATATCATGTGAGACTATCAAATGCCTTACTAAAATCTAGGTATACCACATCCACCACTTCTCCCTTATCCACAAGGCTCATTATCCTATCAAAGAAATTATCAGATTGGTTTGACGTGATCTGATCTTTGCAAATTTATGCTGGCTGTTCCCTATCAGTTTACCACCTTCCAAGTGTTTGCAGATAATTTCCTTAATTACTTGTTCCATTATGTTTCCTGGCACAGAAGTTAAACTGACCAGTCTGTAGTTTCCTGCATTGTTCTTATTCCCCTTTTTATAGATGGGCAATATATCTGCCTCTTTCCAGTCTTCTGAAATCTCTCCTGTCTCCCATGATTTTCCAGAGATGATAGCTAATGGCTTAGATGCCTCCTTCATCAGCTCCTTGAGTATTCTAGGATGCATTTCATAAGGCCCTGGTGATTTGCAGACATCTAACTTTCCTAAGTGATTTTTAACTTGTTCTTTTTTTATTTATCTTCTAAACCTACCCCTTTCCCACTAGCATTCACTGTGCTAGGCATTCCTTCTTCAGACTTCTCAGTGAAGACCAAAACAAAGAAGTCATTAAGCATCTCTGCCATTTCCAAGCTTCCCGTTACTGTTTCTCCCTCCTCACTGAGCAGTGGGCCGAGCTATCCTTGGTCTTCCTCTTGCTTTTAATGTATTTATAAAAAGCATTCTTGTTTCCCTTTATGCCTGTAGCTAATCTGAGATCATTTTGTGCCTTTGTCTTCCTAATCTTGCCCCTGAATTCCTGTGTTGTTTGCCTATATTCATCCTTCGCAATTTGTCCTAGTTTCCATTTTTATATGATTCCTTTTTTATTTTGAGATCACGCATGACCTCCTGGTTAAGCTAAGGTGGTCTTTTGCCATATTTTCTATCTTTCCTATGCAGAGGAATAGCTTGCTTTTGGGACTTTAAGAATGTCCCTTTGAAAACTGCCAACTCTCCTCCACTCTTTTCCCCCTCAGTCTTGCTTCTCACAGGACCCTACCTACCAGTTCTCTTAGTTTACCAAAATCTGCCTTCCTGAAATCCATTGTCTCTGTTTTGCTGTTCTTCCTTTCTACTCTTCCTTAAAATTGTGACCTCTGTGATTTCATGATCACTTTCACCCAAGCTGCCTTCCACTTTCAGATTCTCAATCAGTTCCTCCCTATTTGTTCAAATCAAATCTAGGACAGCTTCCCCCCGGTGGGTTTTTCAACATTCTGAAATAAAAAGTTGTCTCCAATGCAGTCCAAGAACTTATTGGATAGTCTGTGTGTCGCTGTGTTAGTTTCCCAGCATATATCTGGATAGCCGTAGTTCTCCATTACTACCAAATCCTGGGCCCTGGATGATTTTGTTAGTTGTTTAAAAAAAGCCTCATCCACCTCTTCCATCTGGGTAGGTGGCCTGTCATAGACTCCTAGCAGGACGTCACTCTTGTTTTTTACCCCTTTTAGCTTAATCCAGAGGCTGTCAACACATCCATCTCCTTCGCCCATCTCCACCTCTGTCCAAGCGTGTACATTTTTAATATACAAGGCAACATCTCCTCCCTTTTTCCCCGTCTGTGCTTCCTGAGCAGGCTGTGCCCATCCATACCCACATTCCAATCATGTGTATTATCCCACCAAGTCTCTGCAGTGCCACCAGTGTCATAGTTGTATTTATTTATTCGCACTTCCAGTTCTTCCTGCTTATTACCCATACTTCTTGCATTTGTATATATGCATCTAAGACATGGATTTGATCTTGCCTCCCAGTTTTGCCCTGATTCTTCTTTTTCTTTGCCATTATAGCCTGTGCTCCCATTTCTGACCCATCTCCCAGGTCTCCTCTTCTCTACTTAACTGGAAGCACTGGAAACTGCACTTGGACAGTTAGTAAAGCCCTAGCTGCTTGTATGTTTCAAAATTGAACTTTGGCATGTAACAACCAAGGGCGCAGCTCACCAAAGGAAAGAAGATGTAAAGTCATACAATCAGTGGGCTCACCACAGGCTGCACTAGGGTCAAAAGAATTTTTTTTTTAGATGGCATCATGCTAAGAGTTTAAATGAGTGATTTGAGTGATGGTAAATGCTGATTGAACTTTGGTGAATGTCTATTATGTAATTATGTAATCCCATCTAAATATTGATCAGAAAAGACCTGTAATGAAATGCCCATGGGGCATATTTTTGGACATGTGACTCTTTTGGGAACAGAAAGTACAGTATAAATATTAAGCAAAGTAAATTAGTTGAGATAGCTACTCTATTAACATCTGAACGAATCCATAATACTGAAAGGCAGAAGGCCTCAGGATAAGCAAAACCCTGCTACAAGGGACATTTGTGGGACTTCTGAATCAGAGGGCCTCAGAGTAATCTAGATTCCACTTCAGGGGACATTTGACAAATCAAATAGATGAGAGGGGACAGAAGAGAAGAAGCCCCCTTGTACAGTTGGTAATTATAACTCTTTTGTTTTCCAGTCCCACAGGATACCATGTAAAGATAAAATAGTTAAAGAAGGTTTATGCTTGGGGAATTGAAATTTATTAGGCAGATGTGTATTATGTGACCTTTACTGTTTGTGTGACTTTGTCAAATAAATTACTGTGCTTCATGCATATTGTTTCCACATTTTGCCTGGTGATGATAACAATCCACTTAGCTGTGGGCCATCAAAGATTCATTTCAACCCAGCCCATCAACATTTCTGCTCTCAGTCCATTTATGGAATTTAGTAGTACAAGAGTGAATTGACAGTAGAAATGTCCCTGTTGCATACATGCGGAATATACTGGTGCAATTCCAAGTTTCAAGCCAAAAATTGAAAGTAACAGACAATGATGTGTCTTCAATGCAAAATATTTACCATATAACTAGGTCTGGGACTTATGAATTCTAAAGGTGATGCTTAGAGCTTCTCATTGTATTTGCAAACTTTTTCAGGAACACTGAGTGTTTGTGATGTAAAGGCAGTTGGTTTCTCCATGCCATAGGTACCAGTGTAGGAAAGAAATGCACTCACTCAATATGGCGATTGGGAAAACATCACAGCCCAACTGCACTGGTGGCAAAATCAACGAAGAGAATAAGAACTTCAGCGGATGTCAACAGTTTCTTTGCTTTCTTAAAAATGCACACACAATTATTCACTCATTTCCATTTTTCTTTGCTTGTAACTGTTCATGTAAATTTGCCAATATTGCCACCAAATTAGTCGGAAATTTACTGTAATAATTAAGCAGCCCTAAAATGAACCGAACTGCAACATGTTCACTGGCAGCAGAACTTCAGGTGCTTTCCAGATTAGATGACCTCGAACTCTATGAGTTCATGAGTCAAAGTTCATGGCATCAACAATGTGTCCAAGGCATTCACCTGAAGTTTTCAAATACTTACATTTGTTTAGAATTACATTCAAGCCCATTGTCCTTGAAACATTGCAAGACAACGTCCAAATTTTGAAGAGGGTCCTCTTGATCCTTTCACAAAATAGCTACGTCTACACAGGTATGCTACATCGAAATAGCTTATTTTGATGTAGCAAAATCGAAATAAGCTATTTCGATGAATAGCATCCACACTTCCTCCAGGGCTGGTGCCGTCGACGTTCAACGTCGATGTAGGACAGCACTACATCGAAGTAGGCGCTGCAGGGGAGCGTCTACGCACCAAAGCGGCCCACATCGAAATAAGGGTGTCAGGAACAGCTGCAGACAGGGTCACAGGGCGGACTAGCACTTCCCGGGCAACAGCAAGCTGCTCTCTTAAAGGGCCCCTCCCAGACACACTCAGTCTGCACAGCACGCGGTCTGCAGAGCCACAAGCCCGCACACCCCGTGGAAGCACCATGGACACCCAGCAGCAGCAGCAGCCAAAAGCCCTGGCCTAAGGGCTGCTGCACACGGCAACCACAGAGCCCTGCAGGGGCTGGGCAGAGCATCTCTCAACCCCCCAGCTGATGACCACCATGGAGGACCCCGCTATTTCAATGTTGCGGGACGTGGATCGTCTACACGTGCCCTACTTCGACGTTCAACGTCGAAGTGGGGCGCTATTCCCATCTCCTGTTGGGGATAGCGACTTCAATGTCTCGACACCTTACGTCGATTTCAACTTCGAAATAGTGCTTGCCATGTGTAGCCGTGGCGGGCGCTATTTCAGAGTTGGCACGGCTACTTCGAAGTAGCCGGCTCATGTAGACGTAGCTAATAAGAACATGGTCCAAAAAGCTCTGAACTCCACTCAGTCCCATCAGAATCTCATCTGTGGCTTTTTGGAATAGGGCAGGTGCACATAGCACACAGTCAATATTGTTCCCCACACTGGCACTTTGAGTGCAGAATGTGGAGAGCCCCCAAAGATTTTAAAATACTTTGCCACTGAAGACAAAAAAGCAGTCCTGTAACACTTGAAATCTAACAATATTATTTATTAGGTGATGAGCTTTCATGGAACAGACCCACTTCTTCAGATCTGGAGGATAGTTGATCTGAAGAAGTGGGTCTGTCCCATGAAAGCCCATGTCCTTATACATAATAGTCAGACTTTAAGATGCTACAGGACTGCTTTTTTGATTTGTGAAGATATAGATTAACATGGCTATGTCTCTGAGACTATTTGCCATTAAAAGATTGTATTAAAACTCCACAAGTTCACAGATTTCCTGGCTTGGATTGGGATTGCTGCCACCACCCAATTAAACACACAAAGGCTATGTCTACACGTGCCCCAAACTTCGAAATGGCCACGCAAATGGCCATTTCGAAGTTTACTAACGAAATGCATATCCAGTGCTTCATTAGAATGCGGGCGGCCGCGGCGCTTCGAAATTGACGCGGCTTGCTGCCGTGCGTCTCGTCCAGACGGGGCTCCTTTTCGAAAGGACTCCGGCTACTTCGAAGTCCCCTTATTCCCATCAGCCATATCGAAGTTTGGGGCACGTGTAGACACGGCCAAAGAATTGCTTCCATCAGATTCAGCTTGGAAAATTATAGTGTATGGGAGCAAATAAAGGTGCTCAGCACAGAAACTTTCCACAAACCCAAAAATAGAGAAATAATCTGATTGCTTTTCACTAAACATTCCCCCTTCTTCTCACACATCTGTCGGTTCAAGACAGTCCTTCCATAGGCATGGATGTCACTGTATTCTCCAGACCTGGCTCCTTAGCTTTTTTCAGGCCCTCTGAACCTCTTCCCTGGCCACACAGGAACAGAAAGTGTTACTACTTCCAATTCAGAAACTTATACTCCATTTTCATTGGCTCTCCTGGCCTCCTGTCAACTCACTTCCTACTTCCTGGAGCATTCCCAGGACTCTCTAGGACTCACTGTCTTTGTTTTCAACCCTTACAGCCAAGGCAGTTAAGGTTAGATCTAAACAGTTAATAACTACTGACAAAAGATTTTAGCTAACTGAATGGCTGGAACATCCAGAAAATGGTGTGTCTGCACACTGTATTTGCCACACATACAAAAAGCAACCTGTTATAACAAAACAAGCTCGTTTGAAAGAATTGATTATACTGTATTTGTGAAATGCCAGATCAATCTCTCTTTGTAGAAGTGAGTGAGCAAATCCAGATTACTGAAACACTATTCTCCACTAAGGCTGCATCTACACTACAAAATAACTTTGATGGCGCTTACTTTGAAGTTCTAATTTGAAGCAAGCAACTTTGAAGTAGAGCATCTACAAACAAAAAGCACCCTCCTTTACTTTGAAGTAGGCTCCCTGCTACTTTGAAGTAAAATGTCTACACAAAATTAGCCCCTACTTCGAAGTAAGGGGCCAGGAAATGATGCAGGCAGGGGGGTTACATAGCTGACAAGCCCTTATGGCCTCTCAGCCAGCCGACCCCTTATAGGGCCCCTCCCAACAACCTCCCCCCAGCACGTGCTCAAGGCTGCCAGGCTGTGGGTAGCAGCAGAGTACATGCTGGGGAGAAGAGCTGCACACCATGCCCACTCCTACCTCCCCCAAGGATAATGTCTACTCCACCCTGGCCAGCCTGCTGGCCATGCTAGTCACCTTGCTGTTCCAGCGGCATGGCCGGGTCACCCGCTTGGGACCCAGCCTGCAGGCCCTGGACAAGGCACTGCTGCCCCTCCCTCAAGCCGCCCCAATCCCATGCCGGTGGGCCTTCGCCACCACCAGCAAGTGGTGGGACCGGCTGGTGCTGGAGGACTGGAATGATCAGTGGTGGGTGAGGAACTTTCAGATGACCCACCAGACATTTGAGGACCTCTGTCACTGGCTCGCCCCAGTTCTCCAGCACCAGGACACCAGATGTGGCCAGTGCTCCTGGTGCGGAAGAAGGTGTCCATCAAACTATGGAGGTTGGCCACCCCCCACAGCCACCGGTCCATCACCCACCAATTTGGTGTTGGCAAGGCCACCATCAGAGCAGTGTCAATCAGGATAAGTCCAGCCGCCACCATGGACTCACCCTGGAGATGGGGATACTAGGCAGGGGGAAGGGGACCGCTGGTGGGGAGGGGGCAGGAGGAAGAGGGCAGTGGGGCCTCCCGGTCAGGTGTTCATGGACGTGTCTTCCTCTCCCCTCCAGCCCTCCAGAAGGTCATCTGAGCCATCAACACAGTGCTCCTGTGACGCATCGTGACCCTGCGGGACCTGGAAGCTGCCCTCGCCATGTTCGCAGACATGACCTTCCCCAGTTATTTCAGAGCCCTGGATGAGACACATGTGGCAATCCAGGCTCCAGACCACAGCAGGGGTGCCTACATTAACAGGATGGGTACCACTTGGTAGTACTCCAGGCCCTGGTGGACATGAGGGGCCATTTCCTGGACATGTGCATGAGGTGGCTGGGCTGGGCCCACAATGACCAGATGTTCCAGAATTCACGTCTGGGATGCTGGATGCAGGAGGGCATGTGTGCCTCACCCCCCCCGGGAGCTCCCGCTCAGGGACATCACAATGCCCCCCTGCGCCATGGCTGATGCCGCATACCCACTGCACCCGTGGCTCATGTGGCCTATACCGGACACACCACACTGGCCCAGGACATCTTTAACAGTCACCTCAATCACACCAGGGGCCCAGTGGAGCAGTCACTTGGAGGCTGAAGGGAAGGTTTCACAGCCTCCTCACCAGGCTGTATGTCAGCATCCCAAATGTCCCCTTGGTCACCACCATCTGCTGTGCCCTCCACAACCTTGTGGAGGGCTGGTGGGAACCCTTTATCCAGGGCTGGGCCATGGACACGGGGGCTGGCTATGAACAACTGCCTGCTGCCCTGTGCTGCAAGGTCCAGAGGGATGTGGTCACAGACCAGGGGACCTTGTGCCAGGCCTTTGCCTAGGGCCTGCCCTGACTCGCCCAGCCACACTCTATGCCATGGGTCCCCCACTCTTGCACCCCTCATGCTCCCACACTGAATGCAACCCCTGCCACTCCCCCCCAACACTCCCTCATCAAGCACTAGGTACACAGGGTTAGGTTGGGAACAATAAACTTTACTTTGGGAAATAAATGTAATTGTACAACAAAACAGAACAACATGTGAAACAATTTACATTGCATGGTGGGGAACGGTCCACAGGAGGAGGCAGGGGGCTAGGTGGGGGGACTGAACTGGGAGAGGGGCTGGGATGGGAGACCCAGTCGCTGAAGGGTGTGGGGGGCTGGGAGCTGCAGCAGCCATGACTGCCCCTATCGACCCGGGTCCAGGGCCCCCTGCAGGGCTGTGACAGGGCCAGGACAATGGGGAGGTAGGGCTGGAGTGTAGGGTGTCATGGGCTCAACCTTCACAGGTTGTGCTGGGGGGCACTGGGGCTGTGCCAGGTGCACTTGCCTCAGCCAGCAGTCACTGAGCTAGGTCCACTACGTGGAGGGCAGCTGCCAGAAGGGCAGCTGTGGGCTGGGCTGGCGAGGGGGCAGGAGGTTGGGTGAGGCGAGCTGCCCAGGCCTAGGCCACAGCATCCAGGCTGCCAGCCAGCTGCAGACACACGTCCCACTGCATCGCCAGCTACTCCTTGAGCACCCCTATCATTTCCCACATGACTGCCTGGTTGGGGGCTGCTTCTTCGAGCCTCCAGCATTGTCTCCAGGAGGTCCGGCTGCGGCTGTGGAGGGATGCAGGCTGGGGTGATGAGGTGGCCCCCTGCAGCTGTGGCCTACTCTGGTGGGCTGTGGCAGCTTCCCGATGATGGAGGGATGCAGGCTGGGGTGATGAGGTGGCCCCCTGCAGCTGTGGCCTACTCTGGTGGGCTGTGGCAGCTTCCCGATGATGGACCCGTGGAGATAGAAGGGGACAGAGGGACAGCTTGTGAGTGCTGGGTCCCAACCCTGGGAGGGCCAGGGCCCCCACGCCACTGGACCCCCACCCTGCTCACCTGCTGCCTGATGCCCCATGAGCCCCGTGGGATCCTGGGTGCCCAGAGGTTCCTGCCAGGGAAGGGTTGAGCCCCATTCCCTCCACCTCCCCCATCCCCAGGCGTTTGGGCTGTGGGGTTGTTCTGGGAGGGTAGTCGCCATCCCCGGCCCTTGTGACATCCTGCTTTCCCCATAGGCACCAGCTGTGACCTCCTGGGGCTCAGGAAAGGCTTGGATGGATGAGGGTTTGCTGGGTGTCCCGGAGGGGAGGGCAATGACGACGCCCTGTCACTGGAGGCCTCGTTATCGCCCTCAGTCTTGGTGGGCCACTCCCTGTGGGGAGGCTGGTGATGCTGGAGGGGCCCGCCACATCCTTGCTGTCCTCAGGGAGCTGTGGGGGACTGGTGGTGTCCATGAGGTACTCTGGGGTGGTCATGTCCCTCAGACCCAGGAGCATGTGCAGCTCCCTATAGTAGGGGCAGTGCATGGGTCATGCCCTCGACCAGCTGGCAGCATTGCAGGCTTTGACGTATGCCTGCCTCAGATCTTTCACTGTTAGCCTGATGGTGCTACCAGTGTGGTTGAGGTGGCCTCGGGCAGCAAGCTCACTGGCCAGCTGGTCAAAGGCCTCAGCTTTGCACTACTGGGTGCCGGTTTGGTGAAGGACCTCCTCCTCCCCCCACGCAGCGAGGATGTCCTTCAGTTTGGCCTCGGACCAGGAGGGTCCTCTCCTGGCACAGCTCTTGCCCAGGTTCTATGAGCCCTCAGATTCCTCTTCTGAGACCCCCGAGGGGGCAGAGAGGTCCTGGTGTGCTGCCGTGGTGGGCACGGGGTGTGGAGTCTGGCTGGTGCTTTGAGCAGAGGCTGTCTGAATGGGAGCTCATGCTGCCCCTGCTTGTGGCACAGTCTTAGCTTCCTTCCTGGAGCTGCCAGGGAGCTGCTTCCTTTAAGGTGGCTGGCAGGGACCATAGAGCCGTGCCTGGGCTGGCCAGACTCTCTCTGTCCTCTGGGCAGGGGGGGCCCTCCTTGGTAGACCTCTTACTTCAAAGTCGTGCGTACAGAACATCTACACACACTTTACTTGTTAAACTTGGAAGTAAGCCACTACTCCACTCCTGTGTGTAGATGCTCTGTGGGTTACTTTGAAGTAGCACCTTACTTTGAAGTTAATTTCAAAGTAAGTTTGTAGTGCAGACATAGCCTAAGTAACAAACAAATACACTTTGCCCATAAAACTGGATTCAACATCACTCTGAAATCTCCAGTAATTCAAATGGAGCCATCTTTCTGGATCACTGGTATGATGGATGTAGCCCTCTCATTGGGTTAGCCCAGTGACAAGACTCCAGTGTTCACTAATCAGTCCAAATTAGCTTCTACCACAGGCTTCAGAACATAAGGTGCAATTTTTGGCTTGCAGTATTTTGACTTTCATATTAAACAGTGAACTTCACTGACGTGTTCATATGTCCATGTTCTTGTTTAAAATCTCTGGAGTGTCTGTGCATTATTTCTTGAAGATTTCAAGATGTTTGTGTGATCACCTTGATCTCAGTCTAATTCACTGTCAGATAATGGTGAATACTTCCCTTCAATCACATACAAGGGTTAAATGATGTATTGTCCACCTAGCTAAATTTTATTTGCAGTATCCCTTTTGGAGCTAATTTTTCTCCAGTATAAGTCTTCAAAATCATAGAGGTTTCTTCCTGAGAAACTTGTGACAACATCTGGGGATAGGTACATGCAGAAATCAATGGAAAAGTAGCTCCAGCATCAAGCTCAACTTTTGTAGAAACTCCTTTGATTCAGGGTGTGACCCAGATGCCATCTCTTGCTCCATGTTCTGGTAATGCATTTAGTGTTAGTTCTAGATCACTGTCACCAGAGCTCTTGTCTTTTTCTATATTATGAATTCCCAATTCCCACCCTTTCTTAGGTGTCTTCTTAGATGAACAGTTACTCTATGTTGCTGCTCACGGAATTGCAGCTCATGGAATTGCAACAGGTAATACCAATGTCTTCCTTCTGCTGGCACTTTCTGCATATATCCTGACACACCAAGCGATCCTTGCTCAGCTTCTACAGTTTTACACCCAACTGCCACACAGAAGCTGCGTCTACACGTGCACGCTACTTCGAAGTAGCGGCAGTAACTTCGAAATAGCGCCCGTCACGTCTACACGTGTTGGGCGCTATTTCGAAGTTGAAATCGACGTTAGGCGGCGAGACGTCGAAGTCGCTAACCCCATGAGGGGATGGGAATAGCGCCCTACTTCGACGTTCAACATCGAAGTAGGGACGTGTAGACGATCCGCGTCCCGCAACATCGAAATAGCGGGGTCCTCCATGGCGGCCATCAGCTGGGGGGTTGAGAGATACTCTCTCTCCAGCCCTTGCGGGGCTCTGTGGTCACCGTGGGCAGCAGCCCTTAGCCCAGGGCTTCTGGCTGCTGCTGCTGCAGCTGGGGGTCCGTGCTGCATATACAGGGTCTGCAACTAGTTGTTGGCTCTGTGTATCTTGCACTGTTTAATGAAAGTGTGTCTGGGAGGGGCCCTTTAAGGGAGCGACTTGCTGTTGAGTCCGCCCCGTGACCCTGTCTGCAGCTGTGCCTGGCTCCCTTATTTCGATGTGTGCTACTTTGGCGTGTAGACGTTCCCTCGCTGTGCCTATTTCGATGTTGGGCTGAGCAACGTCGAAGCTGAACATCGACGTTGCCAGCCCTGGAGGACGTGTAGACGTTATTCATCGAAATAGCCTATTTCGATGTCGCAACATCGAAATAAACTATTTCGAAGTTGGGTGCACGTGTAGACGTAGCCAGAGATTCCTTATATTCCTGTTGTCCTCTATCTCACAAATGCAGGAGATAAACTTCCTGGCTCACACTAAATTTCACAGATTCCTTCTCTGTCTTTTCTCTTGAAATAGCTCCACCTGCAGCCTTCTTGAATGTAAGTGCCGATAACTTCTTTTGGACCTGGGGAGGGTGCAATCCAGAGATGAATGGGTCATGTCCAGCATCATGTGATGTTTGTACAAACTGACAATGTTTGGAAGAATCTCTAACACCCTGAAAGCATCAACAAATGGTTCCACTGAATCTTAGTTTCCCTGATATCACTGATGGAAGGGATACCATTCTGCTATCATAGATGGGTTAGGAGAAACATGTTCCAGCACTGCTGCAGCAATTGCTTTCTGTGTGGGAGTTCCAGGTACAGTTGGAGACACAAGGCCATGCAGCTGTCCATATACCTTCAGAACCATCTCTGCCAGCAAGGTTGAAATTCTTTGTCCATCTGGAATGGAGCTGCAATCTACAAATTACTCAAAACGCATGGAGCTTTAACTTCCAAAAGTCCTTGAATCAATGATGCCCATAAAAATCTGACATTTCTCTTCTCTTTTGCTAAACTTCATGCCTCCTGGGTGTCTTCTTTGCTATGGAGAAATTGGTTTTGTTTTTTTAAACCTATTTGCACTTCATCATGCTCCCCCTGCTGGTTGTATGTTTTCTCACACCCTTGGCTGTACTTGGTATCCCTCTGCTGGATATAGATCCTCAGTTCAGGCGGAGGCTGTAGACTTTCATGAGGTCAAATGTAGCTGCTTACCTGCCTTTCATGGCTTTGTTTTCAGTACTGTGGACAGCAGCCTTTTCCTCTGCAGTGTTATTAAGGAACAGTGCCCTCTCTTTTGTTGGCTGGTTCACACTGTCCTAGCAGCAAAAATCAACAGTCACCCAGTCCTTCAGGGAGACTTCTCCTTTTCATAGTATTATTGCTTACTTGTTCCTCTCCTATTTCTCATGGGACAGAAATCCTTCATTGCCAAATATTATAAGAGACCTGACTGAGAAGGAGACACAGGAGTTCATTTCCGCACAAGTAGCAACTATGGAAACTTGTACTGATCTCGTAGCCAAACTGAAACCAACACAGAACTAAAGGTAGGTCTACACAGCAAAATTATCTTGAAATAACTATCCTAGCTTCAGGACAGCACAATGGCTGCTTCTACACTGGCCCCTCCCTTTTGGAAGGGGCATAGTAATGAGGGAGTTTGGAAGATGCAAATAAGGCACTGCCATGTATACGCAGCACCTCATTAGCATAATGGCAGCTGTGTGCGATTCGACAGGGGCTTTTCGAAAGGACACTGTGGACTTTGAAAGCTCCTTATTCCTATTTGGTTTTAGGAAGAAGGGGCTTTCGAAGTCCGGGAATCCTTTCAAAAGGCCCCCATCTACATGGATGGTTTGTGTTCCAAAAGTGGCACTTTCGATTCATGCGCAACCACCATTATACTACCGAGAGGCTGCATATACATGGCAGCACCTCATTTGCATCTTCTGAACGCCTTCATTGCCATGCCCCTTCCAAAAGGGAGGGGCCAGTGTAGAAAACGCCAACCACTAATTCAAAATGATTTCAAAATCAGTAAACATCATTCCACGAGGAAAAGAGCCTGTTTCGAAATAGCTGTTTCAAAATAGGTGTAGTTAAGACAGGCTGCGTCTACACTAGCAAATTCTGTCGAAAAGTTTTTCGAAAGAAGGGGGCTTTCCAAAAGAGCCCATGGAGCATCTACATGCAAACAGCGTTCTTTGAAAGTAAATCAAAAGAATGTGGTGCTTCTTTTGATATTACTCTTCCTTTCCTGTTTCAGGAAGAGCGCCCCCCTTTCAAAAGCTTCTCTTGAAAGAAAATGTGGGTGGACACTCTGCAGGGCCCTTCTTTCAAAAGAACAGTCTTCATTTTCGATCCCTGGCCCTTTTTTTCAAAAGAGCAGGGCTGTGTGGAGGCTGTCTTTCGAAAGAGCAGATCACTCTTTTGATCTGCTTTTTTGTGTGGATGCATGCTTTCAAAAGAAGATCTTTCAGAAGAGATTTTCTGGAAGAGCTTCTTTCAAAAGACCTCTGTAACACAGACATAGCCACAGGGAATAGTGCCTATTTCAAAATAAGCCATAGTGCATCCAATGGCTCTATTTCGAAATAGGTTCTATGTGTGTAGACATTGTATTTTGAAATAGCTAAGTAATTGCTATGTAGCCGGCGTAATTTTTGGGCAGATTTTTTTTCTGGGAAGAAGGGTGCTTTCGACATTGGGGCACCTTTTCAAAGGAACCATGGCTACATGGCTATTTTTAATTCAAAATCAGCACTTTTGATGGGCCAGGTGGCCACCATTATGCAAATGAGGTGCTGAATATTTATACAAGCACCTCGTTTGAATTTTTGAATGGCTGTAATTTACATGCTCCTTCTGAAAGGGAGGGATAGTGTAGCCACAGCTTTCTGGAAGACATTATTTCTAAATAAGGCTTCTGTGTTGACTTCCCTGGGGAGGAGACTGCTCAAACACTTGAAGGGACAGGAGATCAAAGTCAGCTTGTGGCAGAGACACAGAGGTTTGCATGACTCACTGATCATCTGAAACTGCAAAGTGAACTGTGCCTCCTAGTCCTTTTCCTTCCCTTCTTCTCTTGTAAGTAATGCTGCATGTACCAGAACTCAAACTTTTCAAAAGTTTGGTCCTTTTGTAAACAAAAAAAGTAGTATTTGACATTTGACAAAGTTTAACATTTTCTACCAACCTGACCTCTCTGGGGGAAATTACAATGACAAAACTATGTTGAACACATGCTCTGGAGTGCACAGGAAGAGTGGACAAAGTTACTGCATTGATTCCCACATAAGGGTGATGGGTTATGGGAAAGTGAGTACCACTACCTATATTTCTCTACTTTCTTTTCACAGTCCTTTCTTTACAAGATAGTTTAAGGATGTTACTTTTTTTCCATTCACAAAGAACAACCACCCACTGGTTTGTTTTTTACCAGAATGATCCTTATTCTATGTTAAGAGAACAACAAGCCAAAAATAGTTGGTTATAAAAATTCCTCATGACAGCAAGATCTATGCATGTCTTCTGTAAAGCTGGTTGCAGCTGAGCACAAATGGCTAAATCCTTAGGTGGCATAAATCAATACAGCTACATTGACGTAAAAATCTGAACAGAACAGGCATCAAAAATGGCAGCTGCCCCTGCAGCAAAGCAAAGGATATTTTATTTTATTTAACAGGTGCATGTAGTAGTAGGGCTGACAAATAACAAGGCTATGAAGTCCAGTCAAAACTTTTGTTCTAAAGTGAAACAAAAACAAGACTTGTCAAATATTTTCTCATCTCCCACCCCCAAAAAACCCACCTACACAAGGAGACCCAGGTAGTCCGTGGAAATGTGACAGACACAAGTTCAGAGAAAGGACGTGTGCCTTGGTCTCCCACATCCCAGGCAGGTGCCCCAGCCACCAGCCATCCAGTCAGCCTCTCTGTTTGGGGCCTAATGAACATTTAATTATTTATACAAAGCAAAACAGCTCCAACAAGAAGGATTGAGAGAGAAGCTACATCTACGCTGGACATGCCTTATGGCTGTGCGCAGAGCCGCTATACTGCGCTTCCTGATAGCAGGGGTATAAATACCACTGTGGAAGTTCAGACACTGCTTAGGAAAGTAAAGAAATGGCTGAACCCTCTGCAGTTGTAACCCACCTACACTACCTCCTGGCTCCACTAGTGGAGAAAGGCTCAGGCAGTGGGAAGCAGAAGGGAAGGCTCCAGCAGCTAACCCCTGCCACCCGCCATCACCAGAACCTTTCACCAGCACCACAGTGTGGACTGTGCCTGCTTTTCACTGCTTTATGTAGTTACATATACAGCACACACTGCCACCTACAGGTGGTGTCTGGTGCAGCTGTAGCCAGAGAGAGAGAGACTTTGTGGATGACGCCAGCCTAATGGCCGTTGAAAAACGCCACCCATTCCCCTCTCTCTAACTGCAATCCGTTTCTGAGAAACATTTGATTAGGTTTTTTGGTACAATGGCATTTTTGATGGAAAAACATTAGTGAAAACTCTTCAGACAGTTTTAGTGCAAGACAATACCACAAAAGGTACCAGTTATGGACTCCCATGCACCCTACCGTTCTGGAAAGACTGCGTTTATGCTATGACAGAAGGCACATATTACAGGAGCTTCTGGCACTTGTTTCTCTTTCATTTCCTGATTTATGTTCTGAGATTCATATTCTGCGGTCACATTTTCATTACGTGGGGGTCAGTTAAAAGCATACATGGTTTCCTTTACAGTAATTACACTGCAATCAATTTTGATTCAAATGTCTTCTTCCCTTTTAGAATCCTAATCTCCTACAGTATCTGATCACTGTATTTCTTTTCCCTCAAGCTTGTATGTCACTGTTCCTAGTACCTAGCTAAAAGTATCCTCTCTTCTCCACTTCCTTCCTGTTATTTCAGACCAAATTCCTGTGGTCTGAGCCTGTAGTCCTGCAAAACACATATTGTAGATGCTATATTCTACAAAATGTTCTGTTTTTCATCCTGTTCCTTTGCTGTTTTTAGGCATATCAAAGCTAACTGGGGTTTTCAGAGAACAAAAAATTTGGCAAAATAATGTTTCAGGATTCTAGCTTGATATTATTCTGGCATCCTTTTGGATATCCCCAAAAAGCATTCAGCTAATCCACTGATTGTTTGATGATAAGCAGCACATGATAAGATTTACTGATGGGTTATTCTTATCCCCATTTTACATTCCTCACAAACAAATTAAGGGACAGTTACCTGAAGTGATAATTTTAATGTAACTTAAGTGCAGCACCTGTACACTGCATAATGTTTCAGTAATATCACTTAGCAGTACTGACCAGCTACAATAATAAGCATCAATCACCCCTGAATAAGCGTGACTTTTGCTGATAAGGACAAGCAATGTGTAGTCTTTGCCTGGATTTAGCAACCCACATCTATGGGTGTAGTGGAGCAGTTTCTCAAATATCTACTGGCTCCTTTTGTGCACTCACATACAATTTCAGGAGCAGTGTGTATTTAGATACTCTCCTACCGGTAATGTAGGTGCAGGTAAATCAACATAAAATTCTACCTGTAGACAAAAAAAATGAAGGCCTGAATGCAAAAACTCTACCCTAAAAAGCTCCCTGTGATGACCTAAGCAGGAAGAACTTCAAATCCTAGTAAACAAACACAACTATGACATACTTGGTATCACAGAAACTTGAGGGGATGATACACATGATTGAAATATCGGTATAGAAGGGTACAACTTACTCAGGAAGGATAGACAGGGTAAACAAAACTGTGCACACCTGTAGTAACGTGGAGATGGATGCAGGAGACAGACAAGTTGAGAGTCTCTGAGTTAGGTTAAAAGGGGTAAAAAACAAGGGGTCTACTGCAGGCCACCTAGCCAGGTAGAAGAGGAGGATGAGGCTTTTTCTAAACAATTAACACAATTATCCAAAACACAAGATTTGGTGGTGATGGGGGACTTCAGCTATCCAGACCTGTTGGGAAACTAACACCGCGAGGCACAGAATATCCAGAATATCGTAACTGTCAGGGTGGTTAAACACTGGAATAAGTTATCCAGGGAGGTTGTGGAATCTCCATCACCGGAGATATTTAAGAGCAGGTTAGATGGACACCTATCAGGGATGGTCTAGATGGTGTTTGGTTCTGCCGAGAGGGACCGGACTTGATTACCTCTTGAGGTCCCTTCCAGTTCTAGTGTTTTATGAGTCTATGATTCTGTTATTCTCTGACCCCATGAGGTGTGTTTCCAAGAGTTGACTGAAGAAGCAAAATGGTAACCTTCTGAGTCTTGCTTCTGTTTAGAATATAAATTGAAGTATCCAAGTACCAGGCAGGGCACATGGCTTGACTGGGGTAATCCAAAGTTTGGACAATCAAGAGAATAGGATCCATTCAGCAGCTGGGGGCTCGTCCTTGCAGTTTTGGTTGGAGGTGTCTGCTTTGCCCTGCCAAGGCTGCAGCATCTCCCCCAGACCTTGTGCCTGCAACAATTGGGTGTCACTGACCCTGAAGCAGTCCAAAGAGATGTTTGCACCTTCACCTTCCTGGACCCGCTCACCTGCTCTTGACAGCTGGATGGCCTCTCCTGCAGCCAATCTCCTCCTCCTGGCAGTCTTGGCCAGGGTATTTTGCTCTGTTATCCCAACCTCGCACAAACGGAGGCTCAGCCACATTGTGCAGGAGATGCATGCAAAGAGAGTGCTTCACCCTCTCAGTCCTGGATGCTCACCGCCCACAATCAGCCAACGGTGTTTCTGTTTCTGACCTCTTTCACTTCCTGTTTCTGCTTCTTGGTTGAAGTTGTGACCCTGAAAAAATTCACCTTCTGCCAAGAGCTGTCTCAGCCAAAGTTAGGGGAACCCTAAGAAAGTGTTCTGTTCCTCCTGCCTGGTGATTCTCTTCCATCTTTGGCTTCTGAGGAAGGAGAGAAAAGGTCTCATACAGTTCCTTTCATCATGCATTAATGGATTAAAAATGAAGATCTCCTCACTGCTTGTTGGCTCAGTTCTGTCCTGGAGGAAGCGAAGACCCAGATCCACAGTCCAGACTAAGCGAACACCACTACTCCTCTCTCTCTTTCTCTCTCTCTCTCTCTCTCTCTCCTCTCCTCTCTCAGGCCTCTTCCCTGTTGTTGTGAGCATATTTTAGAGCAGCCCTAAGGCCACTCTAACCTATGCTGGTGGCAAACAACAATACAGAGAGAAGTATTAATGGATTAAGGCCATTTTTGCTATTCCATTCCTGGATCAAGCAGAACTGAAAAACATGGGCAACTCAGAGGCAGGAAGACAGGATGCCCTGACCCTGTCTAGCCTCAATCACCTTTTCAAAGGACCTGTGATCATTTTTCCAAATCAGATAGCCCCCCATGAGACTTTGCATCATGGCAGTGCATTACACAATATTTTATAGGTGCTTATTATTTCTTTGTTAGAAGAGGGATGTGCTCAGGTTTTGCTACACTTTACAACCATTATGACAAGAAAAATGAGGAATGAACAGTTTCAGAGCTGGGAATAAACGAAATTTTCCCAGATCACAACTGTTTTTGCACCAATGTAACTCCATAGAGTTAAATGGTTTTATTCTTGTTTTACACTGTTCGTGGGAAGAGAATCAGGTCTTATACGTGCCACTTTTATTTTTTATTTCATTTTTATTTTATTTTAGCTTTTATTTTTATTTTATTTATTTATTTTTAAACTGACAGATATGAACCACATCATATTAAAGGTACAATTTAACACGCAAATCATAATTAAGTGCTCATTCATGCCCCAACCCTGGAAGTTATGCCATGCAAGCACCCCTGCTCAAAGCCAGGTTGGGTCTGCTTTCATGGCATTTACAGCAGGATCAGGGCATGTGTATTCTGAAAACATATTCAGGATCATACAAATGGCACGGAATGAACTGTAGAAGAAAATATTTTTGCAAGTCTTTCTGTAGGAGAATAATTCTTAGAAAAGCCTTGAGCCCTAATGGAATTCATTTTTCAAATCATCTCAACTTCAGCTCTGGTAAAGTGATGTATTAATATTAGATATAAGAATCTGATCTTTTGCACTGTTGTCGAGGAGATTGTTTAGCGTTTTTTTTTTCTGAGACAAACTTGCTATGTAAAAGGCATAAAGCCAGGAGTAAGAAGTTATTTTAGAATGCCAGCAAATAATTTTATACTTGGTACTAAGATACAGGCATCCATGTTTACATGCAGGCTTGTAGTAATCCAGATTCCTTTTTAGCAGCCATCAGTGAAATATAGTAACCTAATGGAGATATGTGAGGTTTCATACGTTAGCTTGATGTTCAACAGAAGGAAAAGACAGGGGCTATGTTTCTTGGCTCGACAGCAGCATGTGATAGCATCTGGCAAATTTGCTTGCTGGTCAAGCTGTCAAAGCCATTACCTTGATGGCTTGTTGGGGTATATGAGTAATTCTATGGAAGAGACCATCATGGGTCCAGCCACCTCTCTCATCCATAAAATGGCACCCCTGGCAGCACAGCACTCCATATGGGAGTGACTTGTAATGACACCGGCTCGTTAACAGCATTTCTTTGCGTACACTGGGAGACTCCAACTCAAGCTCTGGCCAGGTAGTGTACCAAAAAAAAAAAAGAAAAAAAAAGAGGCAATTCAAGCCCTGGGAGGAGATTAGCGGAATGCCCTGAGCCAACTTTCCTTGTGACATGACTGTGCCTTCCAGCGTGGTGGTTTCCTCGACACTGGGTTCTGGTGCTGCATCTCAACTGGTGTCAGATCTGTTCCTCATTGTCTTGTGGGAAATGACCAGATTGCTAGCCCCATGCCATTGTCTGTAGCACAGTTCAGTGCTATCTATGCCTTGTGGGTGACCTTCCCCCTAACAGAACTGGAAAGGGACCTCTCCTCATCAGACAGTGTGGCCAAGTTGACTTCGGACCTGCATTTGCAAATGAAAAGCACAAGCACCATGTCTGCTTTCCCTGTACTGTTTGAATCCATGTACCAGCACCTGCCTGTCTGCAAGTAAATGATGTCTGATTTTAGAATCTGCTGGGGCGAAAGTGTTATTTGTGTGTCACTGGCAGCCAAGTCCTTGAGAACTTTGGCTTCAAGGGGGGATTTTCTGTGTGCGATTGGTGGGGTTCAAAAGAATGTAAGAAGGCACAAAACATACGTGACAGAGAGGTAGGTATTTAATAGACACAATAGGGTATTGCTGTGGGCACAAACAAGTGTTCCTGTAATGTAAAGTTAGTGAACCCAAGTTCTGTTGCTCCAGGATCCCTGTCCACCTAGCCCAAATAACACTGCTGCTCAAGTCATCCTTGGCCTCTTGAAAGAGCCCCTAGCTCTGGCACACACAGGCGGCAGGTGGACTATGGCTCAGACCAGCTCCTATGGGAGGGATGTGAGCAGTGAGTTCCCCCAAGGATCTGTACTGGGCATGGTTGTCCCTAGAGGGGAGTGGGGACTGGGACAACCCTCTAACCGTTCCAGCCCCAATCCATTGCCCCAGAGTGTCCCTACTCCACCCCAGCGCACCCACACACCACCCTTCCCTCAAGCCCTGCCCCAACTCTGAGAAGGATTTAGGGGTCAAGCTGGGCAGGCAGCTCAACAGGTGCGCCCAAGGTGATGCTGTGGTGAATATAGCTAAAGCAGAGCAGAGGAGTGAGTAGGGCAGGGTGATGACACGACACAGTATCAGTGAGATTGAGAGTGGCTACTGCAGCCTTTTTAGGAACATAATTTTAAAAAGATGTTGACAAATTGGAGATGGTGCAGCAAAGAGCCCAGTGTTTTGAATGCTGAATCAAAAATCCTCCTTGTGAATTACTGAAAGAAACTCAATCTGTTTAGCTTCTACAAAAGAAAGCTGAGAGGTGACTTCATTGAAGTGTCTAGGTGCCTTCTTGGAGAGAAAACATCAGAAATTAAACAAATGTTTATTGTTGCAGAAAAAGGTAAAACAAGACCAGTGGCTGGAAGGCAAAACCAGATAAATTCATGTTAGAAATAGGCACAAGTATTTCACACTGAGAATTATCCACCACTTGACGAACTACCAAAGCAAGTAACAGATTCTCCATTTCTTGATGTCTTCTGAAGAAGCTTGGATGCCTTTCTGGTGTGTGCTTGGATCAGAACTTAGCTACTGTGTGATACAGGAGGGCTGGGATGTACAGGGGGTCAGATTCAAGGTTCTAGTGGTCCTTCTGGCTTTAATATCTGCTAATTACTGAAAAACTGAGTGCGGCATAGGGAGCAGCCATTGGAGCTTTACTGTGCAGCCAGCTTGATCCACACACTCAGCCACTAAAACATCAAAAGAGGCTGGCCAGGGTCAGGACACCAGCGTTACAAAGGAGGGATGGGTGTGGCAGTGACATTGCAAAGGCCTCTTTCAGGACCTCCACCCACTGGGGGGACAGCGGTGGGGAGGTGGTGACCTCACAGAGAGACACTAACATCAGCCAGGAAGGACAGAGGCACAAGGCAGGGGCAACCTCAGAGACTCCTGTGGTTTTGCAGCAGCAAGGCCTTGGGGATTCAGAAAGAATTAGGAATAATATACCTGAGCATGAGGAGGAAACTTGTCAGAATTTTCTCCTTTCCTTCTACTAATTTTGTAGCTCCTGTTTAGAAGATAAAAGCCTCAGAGAAGTTTAGAACCTGTTCAGTAGGATTCCTCTGGTTCCAGCTGAATTCTAGGTATAGAAATCACTAAGTTAAGGTGATTTGATTCCTATCAAGGACTTTGTGCTGTAGAATAATTGAAGGCATTGGTGATCTGTCCTTCTAAGTTTCTCTTTTCTTCCCTCCCTCTTTCTCTTCTCTTACTTCTTCCCCCCCCCCTGGTTTCCATACCTCTCTGCCTCCACCAGGGAGGTGTGTGTGAGAGAGAGAGAGGAGGGTGGGGGTCTGCTATCCCTGTGGAAGGCACTCATTAAGAGATGGGGCTGGAAGGGTGCTTGGAAACTGATCTCCTGTGGCAACCTGGGCCATACTTTTGGACTTCTGCTAAGAACTCTCCACCTCTCAGTTCTCAGAATCTCAATGCTGTTTGGCTGAGCAGGTGGCAGGTGGCTACTGACAGTTCTACTTTTGCTCTCTTTTAAGACAAAACCAGTAACAAGCAATCATGGTTTTGATTAATTGTGCTACTTCTCTGCAGTTATTCTATCTGCACAGTTCCTGATTATCTCTTTGCAAATTCTTGCTGAATAATGACTGTTAGAAGTTGTTGGTCAGAAGCATATTTCAGAGCACTTTATTCTGATCAGTAAATGAGTCCCAAGAGGTTGGCTGGGGGCAGGACACCAGCCTTGCAGGGAGGGGTGGGTGTGGCAGTGCCATCACAAAGGCCTTTAGTAGGACCTCAGCCTATTGGGAAGAGGTGGTGGGTGGTGGTTACCTCACAGAGAGACCCTACCATTGGCCAGACAAGACAGAGCAGCTAGGTAGGGACAATTTCAGAGACCCCCCTCCCCCGCGCGCACACACACACACACGCTTGTGGCTTTGTGGGATGCTGCCCCAGAGATCTGGGCCTGGAATTGCTTTGAGACTGATCTCCTCTGGCGGTGACCTGGGCCATTCTTTGGGACATCTACTGAGACCTCTCACTTCTCAGCATCTCGATGCTGATTGGCCCAGTAGGGTGATAGTGACAGGGAAGAGAAGTTTTCCCAAGTTCCCAACTGTGGCCCATGGCTATTCCTTCTTTTGCAGGCTCTGCAGAAGGCCTTGTCTGACCTCATGCCATGCTGGGGAACCTGCTGGCAGAGTCTCTAGACAAGACAGGCTCCAATATGTCTTGGAGGTGAGGCTGCTCAGGAGGGGCAGGGGATAGTTTTACCTTAGCGCTGGGAGTGATTGGAAAGGTGAGATGGGAAATCAGTTTTCCAATCTGTCCTCCTAGCCTGCATCTCAGGGAACCACCCTTGGTCAGGGCATTCAGGGCAGTGCTATGTTGAGCCCTTCCTCCTTCAGATACAGGAGATGAGACTTCAAGTCAGGTCCCTGGCTGGCTTTGGGAGTGACAGTCTCAAATCTGCCACCCTCGGCTCAACCTGCCCCATGATGAGATCCAGAAAACTGTGCTCACAGAAGAGTCACAGACTCCTTCCCAGAGAACTGAGTGGGATCAAAGGGAATTAGTTTTTCTCTCCTACTGACAATGAAATTCGGTGGGGGGAGGGAGGCAGATTGTCCTCACAGGCACACCCTTGCTTTGACCAAGGGCTTTCATGCCAGCAAGGAGCCAGAGGCCTGCCTCTCCTGATCAGCTGTTCATGAGTCAGGAGTCCAGACAGGGAAGGACCAGCCCAGACACTGAGCATTGTCCCGATCTAGAGAGACAAAACAAGTTGTGACAATCCCCTTCTCAATCACCATGATCAGTGGATCAGATATTCCACCCTGAGCACCATGTCTCAGGGCTGCAGATGGGTTTGGGCCCATCTGCACAGCACACACAACAATCTGTTGCTCCTGACCTGCCTCCTTCCCCCACAGTGAATCAGCTTCTGAATCAGGTCCACGGTGTCCTGGGAGAGCACCAAGGCCATAAGGAGCAGCAAAGCCCCATTCCGATTCACCATCCCAGTCCCAGAATTTGACATAAGTGACTCTGACCTCGGCTTCCTGATGCCAGGCGTAGGTTGGCTGGGTCTGGTCGGCTGTATGACCTGCAGCTGCAGTGGCTGTGGGTTGGGACTGTCCCCCTTGGGACAGCAGAGTCAGAGCAGGGAATGAGAAAGATTTGAGTCAAGTCCATCTTCTGCTGGTTCAGTGAATATCTTTGGACTTAAAGGGGACCATGGTGCAACCTCTGCTCCAGCCAGGTTCATCTATGGCTTTGGGTCCTTTCTTGCCTTCCTGGAGCAGCTCTGGGTGCAAGTCCTCATGAACAGCCCTGCCGGCATCTCTTTGCGCCAGGATCCCTTGGGGGCAGAAGGAGAAGAGGCTCTAGCTCTAGCTCCTCTCCCCCAGCGTCCCCAGCAGAGGGACTTGGAGGACAAAGCCTGCTGGCCCAGAGGAGATTAGGGCTGACAGTAGAATATTGATGCCCCCCCCCCCGCTTCTTCTCTTCCATTAGAACTCAGCACAGTTCCCCAAACTAGGGCATTTGGTGACTTAGCTGCAACCGTCCATCAGTGACCCAGGCAAGGACATTGACTAGCTGGCCAGGGAGGGGATTTACTGGCTGTACAAAGTGCTGCTATGCCAGAGGTAAGGAAACCCAGCTGGGAACTGGGGCCCAACAGAAACATGAAACTGACAGAAGCCAGGCAATGGAACCCCTGAAGAAATGATCCACCTCCCATCTGAGACAGCCCCCCCTTGGGTAACAGGAACCGTGTTGAAACTTGCCAAATCTTCTCATATTGGTGTCAACCGGAGGCTGTCTGTCCCTGTCCTTCCCCTCTATTCCATTTAGGATGAATGCCCCCTTCCCTAGGCACCAGGGATACTCCACTCACAATAGGAAGCCCCATTATCCTATGGGGCCAGAAATGCAACCCAATGGAAATGGGAGAATACAGCCATGAAAACCAGACAGAGAAATCTGACAGCGAGAAGCTGCTAAGAAACAGCTGTCATAAGAGATGCAGGGAATGCAAGCAGGGGTTCCTCCTGCAATGGGATGTGGGGTGGTCTGGCACTGCAGGTCACAGGAAAAGAAGAAGAGACCACCACAGGGTGCCAGTTGCTATTAATCATCCCTATTTCCTGGGGGGGGTTATCCACCTCTCTGACATGTCTTTGTTCTCTAGAGACAGGAAGATATCACAGCTACAGTGATGTGTCAGCTCCTCTCCACCTGATACTGTCACCAGCTACCTGAGGGTCTGCAGGGTCTTCACTTTTTAGGGTGCCTCTAATGGTATGTAGAACCCATCAGAAACGGCCAGTTAGAAAACAGGCCTGGGCCTCTGGAATCCTGCCCTGCTGACTCTGCAGAACCTGCTCCGGTTGGAGGAAGAATTTCCAAGGGAGCCCCTTATGGGATGCACATGACTGCATGCTAGCTCAGAGAGCAAAGGGCTAATCGAGGCACTGCCAGCCACTGCTGAGTGGCAGGCTAACAGCAGCTGGGAGGACCAAAGGGCTGGGAAGCAGACAGGCAGGGCTGCTAAAGAGGAGTGAGCAGCCAGGAGAAAGGAGCTTCCACCAGCAGACTGTTAAGGAGACATTCAGGACAGCCCCCTGCCACCTCAGCAAGGGGCAAAGAGGCCAACAGACCAAGCCCCCTGACGGGCCTGAGCAGAGTGGGTTTCCAGGTTCCTGGGCGCAAGGAGTGGACTCACGGGCTCACTGACCTGAGTGAGCAGGAGCCACTTCTTCCTTCTGTTTGGCCAGGGGGATGAGCCTTGGCTCTGATGCACCATCTCACTGAGCCAGACAGCTCTGAAAGGGGAGAGACAACAGAAAATGAGAGCCCAACCTGGGGAGATACTGAAGAAGGTGCAGCAGGAGACCTGGCTGCAGGAAGGATTCTGGTAGCAGCAGCTGCCACAGCTTTGAGAGCAGAGGCCAGCCTTTGCCTAAGACTACAGACCCCTTTGCTGTAACATCTGGATGATCGAGGGTAAGACACATGATCTAATGCTCAGTGGAGAGGAAGGGCCAAGGCTCCCACACTAGCCACCCATTTCATGGAGGGGACCCACACCCCTTTTCCCTCCTCTGGGGAGAAGGAGAGGGCAGGGACATGATAAGCCCTGAGCCATTCAGAGGAAAAAAAGGTGGGCTGCAGACCCTTTTGTGGTGATGCTGGTCTGTACATTTTGTTGAACTCTGTTTATTTGGAACTCAATTGGTGAACAGGCTGGAGGGCCAAGGCCTCAGCTCCCTATCACTCAGCCTGGTTTATCTCATGCCTCCTCCATTCCCCACTGGAGATGCCATTGGGAGACAGCCCCACAGGATTTTAGATCACCTCCATAAGGCATGGGAGGAGGCAGGCCCAGGAACAACCGAGGTGGTATAACTGTCAGAGGGAAAACTCGGAGCCCCGGAAGACTTACTTCATTGAGGGAGAACACGTGGAAATCTCAGAGCCAGGAAAAGGCTGACAACAATGGGCCTGAATGTGAAAAGCTAAACCCAGTGAGATGGTTTGTTGTTGCTGCCAAGCTTGAAATCAAAACTATTGGCCAAGCAGTAAGGATCGCTCAAGGGTATAAATAAGGCAAGGGCAGCTGATGGTGAAATCTGCCATCCATGGCAGAGAAACAAGATACAGACTATATCGTGTGTCCCTCCAGAAGATTTGAAAAGACCAAGATGCCCTCCTCATTATGCCTTTTTCACCAGAACCTGATCTGGGGCTGCCAGACCCCTTAATCTATGATGCTGGAAAGAAAAAGAATACAGATGATGTGAATTGAGGACTTCTCCTTGGCGCTCATAACATTCCTACAAAATTCCAACTGAGACTACTATCAAGCATAGGACATTAGGGGGAAAAAGGTCCCTGAGAATCTGACTAGGCCCCTGTCAATTTCACAGCCATGAAAAATGCGTAACAGACTATGAAATCTGCCCTGCACGGTGAAATCTGGTCTTCCCATGCCACAAGGAGCTGGAGCTGCCCAGCTGCTAGTCTGGCCAGACTGGGGATGGACAGGAGTTCTCCTTTCCCTACATGGTCATTCTTGGTGGGGAGATCAGAGTCACCTTGAGATGCAGTGCAGAAATGAGCATGGAACCTACTCTAGCCCTGCCTTGAAGGCTGCACAGAAGTGAAGGTGGCATTCTTGGACCCCTCTCCCCACAACAACTTGCAAACTCCCCATACGCACACAATCCTATTTTGGATCAGTACCTGCATGGGTAGAACACCATGAACTTTCAGACATAAACATCTAAAATTGTGAAATTGACTAATCTGGAAAATTTTTGGCCATGAAATTCACCAGAATACAGGGAGAACTTGATAGCGCCCCCCGCCCGCCCCGCATCTATGTATTCAATGGGAGGCATGGGAAATGGTCTGCCAGAAACTTTTGGATGTCTTAGATCTCAGGGTCATTAGATAATCCTCAAGTGCAGCCTTTCTCCAACTGGAGCTCACAACCTGAAAAGGGGACACAAAACTAGTGTAGGGGGGTCATGAGTACATTAACTAGCTACCCAGATTTTTCCAGCCATAACATTTTTTTTGGTTCTTAAATCTTCCTCCAGGCAGAATTTGGAAATGTTAAAAAAGTCTTATGATTTTGCTGGCCTTCCACATCTGGAGAACAGTGGCCACTGTCTGGGCACCCAGTCTGAATGGCACTATTGCAGCAGCATAGAAGGAAGGATGGCATGTTATCATATTTCCACTCTTCCTTCTCCTCTGCTGCTGGTGGTGGCACTGCCTTTGGATTTGGGAAGCAGCAGAGCAATGGCCACTTGCAAGTCACCTAAAGTCAGCACCACCACTAGCAACAAGACAAAAGGAAGGCTGGAATGATATGGTAGTGTCCCCATTCTGCACAGCTGTTGGTGGTGGGGCTGCCTTCTGAGCTGGGTGGCCAGAGAGCAGTTGCTGCTGGCCAGGTGCCCAGCTCAGACGGTAGGGTCACTGCTAGCAGCAGCACAGATGGAAGGGTGTCATGGTATGGTCTTGTTTCTCTGGCTTCTGTGCCACTGCTGGTGATGGCACTGACGTCCAAGCTGGATATCCTGTGAGCCATCACTACCTCTTGCTGCCCTGCTTTGAAACCAGGGCTGCTGCCAACAGCAGTGCTGAAGGAAGTGCAGCATGGAGTGTGATTGCAATGCTTCCTTCTGCACCACAGCTGGTGGTAGCACAGCCTTCCAAAACAAGTGGCCAAAAGGTAGGTGCCACTAGCCAGGTGCCTGCACAAAAGGAAGGGTGGCACTGTAGGGTATTGCCACCCTCCCTGCTGTGCCATTGCTGGTGGTGGCTTTATCTTTCAAGCTGGGCATCTGGAAAGGTAGCACCATTACCAGCAGTGATAGAGACGGAAGGCTGGTGTGGTGTTGTATTGCTTCCCTTCCTTCTGTGTCAATACCGATGGCAGTGCTGAATTCCAAACTGGGAGGCCACAGAGCAGTAGCCTCTGGCAAGGCACCCAGGCTGAAAGGCAGCACTGCCACCAGCAGCAGCACAGAACAAGGGGGGTGCATTTTATGCTGTTACTGTCCTTCTGCACCACTGCTGGCCAGGTGCAGCAGCTTCTGTGTCCTAGCTTCTAATCTGGGCAGCTGGAAAGGCGGTGCCACCACCAGCAGCTGTGGAGAAAGAAGGGAGGCATGGTATGGTATTGCCTTCCTGCCTTGTGTGCCACTGCTGGCGGCAGCATTGACTTCTAAGGTGGGTGGTGGGACTGGTCAGGCACCTGTTCTGGATGGCAACCCTGCCACCAGCCACAGCCCAGAAGGAGGGAGACATGGCCTGCTACTGCCACTCTTCCTTCTGTGCCACTGCTTGGGGCAGCACTGCTTTCCTGGCTGGGAGTCAGAGAGTGACTCGTACCCAGCTGACACCCAGCTTGGAAGTCAACGTTGCCACCAGCAGCAGCGCAGAAGAAAGCGGGGCATGCTATGTTGTTGCCATCTTTCCTTCTGCATTGCTGTTCGTGGCGGTGCTGTCTTCTGAAATAGACAGCCACAGACCAATGACCTCTGGTCACATGCCCAGCTCAAATGTCAGTGCCACCGGCCAGGAGCAGGACGTAAGGAAGGGTGGCATGGTATGGTATTGACACCCTTCCATCTGCACTGCTGGTGGCGGTGGGACTGCCTCCGGATCTGGCAGCAGCAGAGCAGTGGCTGCTGGCAGGTCACTGTAGTGAGAAGTCAGCACCACCACTAGCAACAGCACAGCACAGAAGGAGGGCTGGAATGCTATGGCATCTCCTCCCTTCCTTCTGCACTGCTGCTGGAGGAGGGTGGAGGACAGCAGGTGCCACAGGCCAGGTGCCTATCTCAGGAGAGAGTGCCATCTCCAGCAGCAGCACAAAGGGAGGGGCATCGCTGAATTTTATTGCCACTCTTCCTCTGCACCATTGCTGGCAGTAGCTCTACCTTTCCAGCTGAGAAGCTAGAAAGGCAGCACCACCCCAGCAGGGGTGAAGAAGGAAGGGTGACATGGTGTGGTGTTGCCTCCCTTCTTTCTATGCCACTGCTGATGGCAGCGCTGAATTCCAAACTGGGAGGCTGCAGAGCAGCAGTCTGTGCCCATCACCTAGCTTGGAAGACAACACTGCCACCAGCAGCAGCTCATAACAAAGGGTGGCAGGTGATGGTCGTGCTGTCCTTCCTTCTGTGCCACAGCTGGTGGCAGTTCTGTCTTCTCACATGGGCAGCTGGAAAGGCAGTAACACTACCAGCAACAGTGGAGAAGGGAGGGTAGCATAGTAGGTTGCTGCCCCGCTTCCTTGTGCGTCACTGCTGGCAGCTTTGCCTTCTAAGTGGGGAGATCACATGGAAGTGGGTGGCAAGTGGTCAGGTGTCCAACTGTCCAACCTAGATGACAATCCAACGGCTATGGGCAGGTCACCCAAGTCAGAAGTCAGCGCCCCCCACTAGCAGCAGCACAGAAGAAAGGCTGGAAGGATATGGATGTGCCGCTAGGTTGACATATCCGCACTTGGGACAGGGAGATATGGGGGGAAGGGATGGCTCCTCCCAGCTCTGTCAAGCTCTCGAGAGCTGGGAAGGAGGTGGCAGACCCTGGGCTTACTCTGGAGCCCTGGGGAAGCCACAGGTGCCACCCACCCTGGAAGCATCTGAGAACCAGCAGCCACAAGCCTCCCTGGGAGCCCTGAGGAAGCTGCAGCCACCGGTCCTGCCCGGAGCCCCAAGGAAGCCTCAGCTGCCGGTGCTCCCTGGGAGCCCCAGGGATAGAACAGCCACCCACACTCCCCCCCACTTCCCCGAGTCTTGGGGAAGTGACTCCCGCCAGCAGCTGCACCTGAGCAGCTGCTGGCAGAAAAGGTCGGGGCGGGAAATGGCCCAAATACAGGACAATTAGTCCCCTTTGTCGGGATGCCTTTTTGGTATCCCAAATACAGGACTGTCCCACCCAATACAGGGACGGATGGTCACCCTACGGGCGGCATATTATGGCATTGCCACACTTCCTTCTGTGCTGCTGCTGTCAGTGGCTCTAACTTCTACACTGAGCAGTAGGAGAGTGTGGATGCTGAGCACACAAGGCAGTCTGCCACTGGCAGCAGCACAGAAGGCCTACTACTTCCACTCTTCCTTCTGTGCTGCTGCTGGCGGAAGCACTCCTTTCCCAGCTGAGCAGCTAGAGAGTGGTGGCTGCTGGCAGTACACCCAGCTCAGAACTCAATGCAGCCACCAGTGGCAGAACAGCTATAAGAGTTGTGTGGCATGGTCTTGCCACCTTGCCTGCTGTGCCACTACTGGAGACATCTCTGCCTTCCAAGCTGTGTGGCCAGTCAGAATAGGAGCCCAGCTTTGAAGTCAGTGCCACCATCAGCAGCAGGAAGGAAGTGTAGCAAGCTGTGGTATTGCCACCCCTCCTTCTGAGCTGCTGCTGGCAGTGGCAGTGTTTTCCAAGCTGAGCGGCTGAGAGCAGCTGCCACTCCACCCAACTCTGAAGGCAAATGAAAATCTTGGACATTTTTTCATATTCCCAAAATCTGCCTAGACAGAGCTCAGAGGACCAAGGAAGAGGTCATTGCCAGCAAACCCTCCTGCACTCATATTGCCACTCTTTTTTGAGCTGGGACCCCGAGTGCGAGGAATGCTGCACTGGGGCAATCGATCAGAAATATAAGGTATCAATATAAAGTACAACATTCAAATTAACATCAGCTTGACTGAGTCCCAATTCTATGGAAATACTGCATAGCTGGGGTCTTTTTATTTACCTTCTTTAAGATCTGCATGTGGAGAAGTGACACACACTCCCATACACCTCTCCCACACAGAGATGGGACTGACTGACCAACCTGACCCGATCTTCCCTGCCCATTTCTCTTCATCCTCCATTCCTGGCGGGGTACCTGGGACAGACCTGCCTCTCCTGGTACCTGTTGCCACCTTTTCTTGAGGCAATGTGAGAGGCAAGTGCCCCACTCCTCAGATTTCTGTCAGGGTTCACACAAGCGCATGGCCGGCAGCAGCCTTTTGGCCCTGTGCAGGAGAGAGAGGATGGGAGCTGCTTCCAGCTGCAAGGAGGTGGCGGTAACAGGTAGGGATGACCTGGCTGTGTATTGGAAAGGTCATCTCTTCCGACACTCTCTTGCCTGTCCCACTCCCCTGTGGCTGGAAGCAGCTTGTCCCTTCCTGCCTGCACAGTGTTGAAAGGCAGCTAACTCCAAGCTGCTGTTGGCCACCAGGATAATGGAGCCACCTCCTGTTCCCTGTCTAAAGTGTGGGCAGGATGGGGCTAAGCCTTAAATATGAATTGTGCTCTAGGGTGCAGAGAATCTGTCTTCAAGGGCTTCAGTGAACCTGGCCAGAGAGGTGGCTCAGCAGGGCCGCATGCCTAGGGGACAGAGCAACCGTGCACACCCTGGGGCAGGACCTATGGTGGGGCAGTGTCTGAGGATGGTGCTGTGCCCTTGCCTGGGAGGCTGCTGTGGAGCCTGCAGGGTTGAGGCACAAACAGGCTGGAAATAGCTTCTCCATCACTGCAGAGTTTAGCTGAGGGACAGAGTAGGTTCCCCATGTCAGCTGTGTGTGGGGCTTTGACACAGGCACAGCTTGGCTTCTCCTGCCCGTGCCCTGGGCCATAGGATCTTGAGCTTTTCCCGGTGCCAGCTGAGCCAGATTCAGCATGGGAAGAAAGGAGTCTGCCAGCATAGGTGGTAGTGAGCTGAACAATCTGACGAGGGGTTGGCTGTCAGCAGAGGGTTGGGAGTGTGGCATGCTCTGCTGGTCCAGGAGGGAAGAGATGGAGGAACAGCAAGGCTGGGGGGCAGGGGTACGAGTGGCATGGTAGGGAGAGGCAAGTGAGAAGGAAAACATGAAAAGAGGGGAGTGGCTAGCTCTGCAAGCTGCAGCTGTGCCCAGCCACCAGCCTTGCATGCTCAACCTAATCAGCACCCACTGGACACCCTCCCAAACACATTCAACACTGGTGGGTGGGCAGCTGGTGAGCAAGGAACTGGCCAACAATGGGACCTGCCAGTACTGATGGCTGGGAAGAGACAGAAAATATGGGACAATTTGTAAAAACATAGAGACACCAGCCAGAAGGCTTCAACGTGGAATTGTACCATTAAAAACAGGATATCTGCTCACCCTAACTATAAGCAATGTTATTAAATAATCTCAGCACTTTGAGGCTCCAGAAAACCAGGCTTCCTCAGGGATGTGTTCATGCCCCACATTTTTCATATCTTTATGAATGATCTGCCTCCGGCCATCTCAAGACCATTTAAATCTGCAGGGGCCATCTTGGCACCTTCAGACACTTCAGAAGGACTGAGGACAGCCTGAACCTGAGTATGGCTCTTATCAGTGGGTATTGCGAGAAATGGAGACTCAAGTCCAATGTGTCTAATATGGTACCATTTTGCTTTCACTTCAAACACTCTCAACTCTTCTTAAATAGAGAATGACTGGCACATGACCCAAAACTATTCTATCTAGGAATAAGCCTAGTGCATGCACTGTTCAGTAAGACCCACCTCATCAACAGGAAGAGGGGAAATTGCCTCTTCAGCTTGTAGGTTCCACATGGAAAGCTAATGTGCAAACAGTGCATATTTCAGTGCTGCTTCTGTGCTCTTTTTTGGTTAAATGCTCCCCGCACAAACCTAACTTCATGGCCAATTGAATCAAATGATAAATGAGTCGCAGGGACTGTGAGACAAACAAACACAGAGTGGCTACCAAGCATATCTAATAGCGTACCTGCTAACAACTAGGCATTATTTTGCAATAAAGACACTCCTTGGCATAATCCAGGTAATACTAATGGGACAGATATTGCAATTCCATGCCAAACCTTTGGGAACCATATTGTATAATGTATATGAGTGTTACAGTGCCCCAGTCATTGCGTGCAGCATCATGAGGGAAGGTTATAACATCTCCAGGAACAAAAAAATTACTGGTGCAAATTCAATAGTTTTGCCCATGCAGACAATGATGACACCTAGGGAATTAGGAAAAGCTCTCTGTACAGCTGCGGCGTGACTGAAGATGCTGCATACTTACTTCATGGCTGTCCCTCTCATGTCTCTCTCATGGCTGTCCCTATCAAGTGGACTTTCCAGGCTCCACAGCCCTCATCCAAAGCTACTGAATAGCTAAACATACCTGATGTCTACCTACACCCTTCTGACACTTTTGACTTTTACATTTGTTTTTATCTCCTTACTTTAAGTGTTAGGACCTTTTCCCATTTTTAATGTGTCACTTGTGTATTTGCTAATAATAATATGACATATTACGCAAGAGTCTAAACATAGTGGGTTTAGATAATACCACAGAAAGGATGTTACCTCTCAAAAGATGGGGGAGAAAAAGGTGACTGTGTCTCTAACAGAGCAGATTGCATTTGGCTGTAGGAATGACTCTGATTTCCGAGAATGATTCATGACAAGTACAGATCAGATAAAGAGAAGACATCGCTGACGGCTGTAAGTTCCACTGTACTCCTGAAGTATTTTTAGTATCTCTTCGCACACTCTTTTAAAGGCTGATCCAAAGCCCTTTGAAACTCTCATGGTGGCCTATTGCGGGGCAGGGTGTGGTGGAAGCAGCGGAGGTAGCAGCAGGCAGTGCGAGTGGCAGCCTGCTACACCTCGCCACACCCCCACTGAGCCCCACTGAGCTACTTCACAGCAGTGGGAAGTGGCCTGCACCCCCCTCTGCCCACAGAGAAGTGGGGCTCAGTGGGGGGGAGGGCAAGGCACTTTAGAGTGGAGCAGGGCAGGGCTGCTGCTCGTGCAGTGGCATGTGCTGAGCGTGGGGCAGGAGCCAAGGGGAGGTGACCCCCTCCGGCTGCCCCCAGTGCAGCCTGCCTCACATAATCACAGGCCCATTGGCCAGGGAGGGGGTAAGGGGACATGGTGGAGGCAGAATGGGGGAGGGGCAGGGCCTGAAGCATGCAGGGGTTGCCCCAGGTGCTGTCCCTCCTCAGGATGGCCCTGAGTAGGTGGGCTGGTGAGTACGTGTGGGCTTTTCCAGTCTAAAGGAAACAAGGGAGACAGACTAGTTCAACTGGCCCAAAGCCTACACTAAACTGGCTGGCAGCTCTGACACAAAGATGTCAGCCCTAAATAAAAGTTGCCCTGTAGCGAAACATTCTCCCTGCAAAAAATAGGACAGCGCAACTCCTGAATCTCTCTATCGTATTAACCCACAATTTGTTCCCATCTCTCTTCTCCCATGGCTGGTCCTGGTAGGTGCTACGCTCTCATGGCTGTGTTACTCACCAGCATGCAGTATTCAAGACATAGACGTACCACAGATTTGAGTGGGAAGTGAGGGTGGGCTTCTGGGCATACATCTCTAGTTGTCCATGTGCTCACTGAAGAAGATTATCTTGTAAATACATGCAAATGAGGGCCTCAAATCCCACAGCAGAAGAAACCAATACAAATTCGCAGTCCCTGAAGCTAAGTTTCTGAACCCCAAGATAAAGACCCAATTAGCGGTCAGCAATTTACTGTTGATTTATTTGTAAACACCCAATCCAATTGATATGGGACCCCAGCGAAATACACAGGCCTAATTCCTGCTATTTAGGAACAACCCTACAGTCAAGCAGCAGAGCCACATGGCAGAATTCCTACCTGGACTCCTTTGAATGTAGAACAGCGCACTTGACACTATGCTGCATGGACAGCGAAGCATAATCCTACCCTTTCCCCCTGTGTGCCAGCTCCCTCCATTGTACTCCTGAGCTCTGGGACTTTGCAGGCAGCCCTCTGCTTGCAGGCTTTTCCAATCCTCATCCACCTATGTAAGGGCCTGTTAGAATCTGCCCCCGTGATTGGATCAGACTCTCCCTCCTCCCACATTATGAAGCTATGGAAGAGGGCTTCCATCAGCGAAAACTGCACAGGGAATCTATCACAGAGATTCCATGAATAAGAGTACTTAGGCCTGAGACAGAGTGACAAAGATGATTGTCCAGCGGTTGTGGGCACCCACCTGAGAGATGAGTGACCCACTTCCAGCAACTTTTTCTCTGTGATGGAACAGCTTGGGTAGGAGACACCGACAGAGCCCCACCTCAGCAGACCCTGTACACAGAGCTCTAAGAAATGGAAGACTCCTTTCAAACCTTCTTTTGTGTCATCTGCCTGAGTCTAAGCCTACCATGTCCCCGGCTAAGTGCTGTAACCTCTAGGCTAAGAGCTAGAAGGTGGCACCACCTTTCCTCCCCACGTGCTTTGGGCACAGCAAGGCAGGTCTCTCACCCATTCTCACGAGCAACGATTTAGGTGCCTAAGCCACTGAGAGGTGCCCATCTCTGTAAAACTGAGAAACTGAGCACCAGTCATTAACGGTTCCATTTGCTGCAGGGCTGGGAGCGTTAGCTGTGCTTTCTTGTCCCAGTTCTAACACAGGAAATCACCTTCTGCCCACCTGAGCTTCTCAGGTGCTTTCAGTTCCTTCCAATTTTTGTTCTGAGTCATTGCATATTCTTGCTGTGCTTAGTAGACACAGTCTATGGGCTTGGTCAGAGGGGGCTGCCGCTTCATTGTAAAGAGTGTTAGTGATGGCAACATAGAAGTCAGGCAGAATTTGGGTTCCTGTGTGCCTGGTTTTTGATACACTCATGTTGTCACCAATGTGTTGCACCAAGAACAAAGACAGCGTGCGTTGCTTCTGCGTAGCCAGACGGGTTTGTTAGTATAATAGGAAGAGATAAGAATAGCCAAAGTGTTACTATGCATGTTAGAAGTATGATATATGAGGGTACATGCGTAGACTGCCTTAGTTCCTATCTGCAGGCAAGGTCAAGCAACCAGCCGGGAAGGGCAAGATGTATGGGGGGAAGGTATGAGAAACACTAAGGCCAAAGAAAGGCTTGCTCCTGAATGAGACACAACCTTAGTCCTTACTACTCCCATGGGATACAAAAGGGGTGATGCAGACTCGTGACCCCACTCCAAACAAAGTGGAACATGCCCATAAGCCATAAGGGGTGGGACCAGGGCATGTGCATTTGGGCCTGCTAAGAAGAAGGAAAAGGGAACAGGCAACGGGAATGCTTGGAAACAAGGCTCTGCGGCTTCAGAGCTCTGCATATGCTTGCTTGAAACCCCAATAAACATTGCATTGCCTGCACTTCGGATTTCTGGTCTTCTGCTTTCTGGCTGCATGCCAAGAAGCAGAGGTGGGGTGAAAGGAAGACCCCTAGATGAAAAGATCTTCCTAAGGCCCCTGCTCCAGCAAAGCACTTAAACATGTGAATACTCTACAGTAATGCAAGATCAAAAAAGCTTTTTATATAATTATTGTATAGGTTCAAATTTCTGCACAGTTTTTAAATGCAACCTTCAGATATGCACATAAATGTTTTTTATACCATATATTGGTGTAAGTTTTCAGTTGTCTGAAACATACATAATATTCATCACCAGAAGTCAGCTTTTGTCAAGGAGCAAAACCTAGGAATTGGTATATTTCAAAGAAAGTACATCTCAAAATAAATGCCAGGAGTGATGTCTCAGAAGAGTCTGTTCATGCTGACATGCTTTAATCTCTGCTGATCAAATACATGATAGCAGTACTTCACTGACTTCTCTTGGTGTAAGTACCTATTCTTTGGCACCAAAGCAAAGTTCACATCCTGGAGCTTAATATCATAATCATCAGTGTCATTACACACTCCAAAGGAAGAGAATGTTGCAGAGATAATGAATGCTATCAGTTTCTCTATGGCCTAGTGTAAGTATTTTGTTTTTTCTTTATATTTCAGCAATACTTAGAGGCCTCACTGAAATTAGGACCCCATTGTGCTAGGAAGGATGGTCCTTGCCACAGAACACTCACAAATGATATATACAAGGCAGACACTGCACGGAAGGAGAAATGGACTTGGATTATCTTCCCTAAGGTCATTGGTAGGGGTGAGATCAGAATGCAGCTCTCCAACTAACGCCCAATCCTTTGGAACATAGTACTTCTTATTACATACATAACTTGATATTTAGAGCACTACGTGAACAATAATAATTCTGACAATGTCCTTATGAGGCTGTAATTAGGGATTATAGTTCAAATATTACAGATGTGGAAACAGGAAACATATAAGTCACACAATTTGCCCTACAACATACACTGAGTCCAAAGTAGAATGGACTACAATTTCATCTAATAGACAACCCTGCCCTTTCCATGAAAGACCAGATAACCCTGAAAAAATGTATGTTTCTTGCCTTGGCTATAATCTCTGCCTTTATGCATTTGTTTTCATATTGTGAGCTACCAATATAAATTAACTACAGATGTCATACATGATCTACTGTTTCTGTTTTCAAGCACAGCGTTATTGTATTTTAAAAACTAAATATAGTTAGGACTTCTTAAAAATATTTGATTTATGTTTCACTTTGTTGATAGTTTAATTATGTTTGTACTACTTTTGCTTTTCATATCTTTGGCACGTTTTTACTTCATGCTTCAGACCCTCATGTAAATGAGCTTTCTAGAACTTTCTGTACTTCTGGTTAAACTTATTAATTAAAACTGGTTATCTTTAAGTTGCATACCCAATTTGTCCTTGCTAGCAGAAAGATGTTGGAAAAACTGAAGGCAGTTCAAAGAAATGCAGCAAAGTGATGAAGAGGCTGGAAGGACTGATTTACAAAGAAAGGCTGAAAGAGATTAAGTATTGATTTATTGGGCTTTGATATCTGAGTTTTTGAAGCTTCACTATACAAGGCGTCTCAGGACTACGCACTCTGTGCTTGGTCAGTCTGTCTGGAGTTTCCATGTTGCTTTTTCTCTGGTGGGTGGATTTTGTCTGGTTTGGGATTTTGCTGATTCTCTGACAGCCACACACTCCTCCACTGAACAATAATACCTAGCAAAAGTCACCTGCCTGCACAGCTCAAATTCCCAAGTGGAGTCACATAGACAGTGACGTATTCCTGTGTTTTGGTTTGAGGCCTGTGGCAGGCTTCACTCACCACATGAACACTTCCTGCTGTTCATCTTATGAGATCAGCTTTTCAGGTCAGTATGCCCACTCCCAGTGGTGTCTCCCCTGCCATCACTCCTGCCCGCTGGCCCATGTCACTCTAAGGATGGCAGCATCTTCTTTATGACACAGCCCTCCAGCCCTGCCATGTTCTGCATGCTCTCCTCACAGCATCGAGTACTGCAGTCCAATTGTCCATCAGTTTCCTGACTGGCAAGTGTGGTGATGGGAAGCAGACCAGACCCCGCCCCCTACTCTTCTGCATCCCAGCCTGGGGACACTGCAGATGGCAGCCATACGCTATATTCCCTCCAACACCTCAGTACCCTTCACTGGGCCACTTCCTCATTGACTCAGCACTGTCTTCACCCCTTCCTCAGGGCCTCAGCATGCCCGTCTTAGCAGTTAGCCAGGAGCTCTCTCTAGCTTCCTTGGTCCCTGCCATAGCGCTGCTCTGTTCAGGGTACTGGCACTCATTCCTCTGTCTAGGAACCTGATCTTCCTTTCTTGAGCTCCAAGCTGACTCTTCTCTGCCCTGCAGGTCTTCTTATATGGACCAGCTGGGTGCTGATTGGCTGTTTCTCATGGACTCTCTCCTCTTGACTGCTTTTTGTAGAGCCTCTCTAGGACTCCATTGATCTCTTATAGGCAAGTCTGACACAGTTCCAATTATTTCTTACATTTCTTCCACATGCAGGGCAGTCGCCTCACTCAGTTTCAATAACATTTAACCCAGCCAACAACAATATATCATTGGGAAGCAACATAATGCATGCCAAATGACTCAATAGACTTTTGTGCCTCTAATTTCTATGGCCCTGATCCTATAGATTGTTCCATGCAGCTAGATCTCTGAGCCTGCATGGAGTCTGATTAACTCTAATGGTTCCATATGGATATGCAGGAATCTGGTAACATGGTACAGGATGACGGTCTTATTTTGGAAAACTAAAATTTATCATCCATTGCCTGTCTTTTTTGGTTGTTACTCTGCTACTGTAGTTCCACTAATCCAGCATTTCTCAGTCTACTCAGATTGGCAACCTTTCCTCATTACTTTATAGTAAAAGTAAAAATATTGTAAGTGCAAAAAATGTGTCAACAATATATTTAATACATGTTTGTTTCAAAGGGCTGGCAGAGAACACTTTTGATTTTTTGAAACTGCCCCCAAAATTGGTTATTTTCCTGAATAATTATACTTGATTCAGAGAACTAAAGAAGGATGGCAGTCTCTGGCTTTATCTAGATTGGAAATTTGTACTGATTCCAGCCATATCAATGACTAGCCATCAGTACAGTGGCTAAAACAGGGTAGAGCCCAAGGATAGGCAAGGACATCTGTAATTTATACCAATGCAACCTATTCTCAGTTCACATGGGGGTTACCTTGACCAGGGCAAATCATAGCTTTCCTCAGTCACGCTTGGTATTTGCACCAGGAGCATGGCAGACAATTTAGGGCTGGTTTACAAGAAAATAAAAAGTTCATAGGATTTTTTTTAATTTTTTGCATTTCATAATTTAAAAGGTAATAATAGCAAAATTTTTCAAAAATCAGACTCTTTTGACCAGCTCCATAGCTTGTTGAAAATCCTGAGGTTTTTTCAGTGACTTTTTTCTTTCCACTCACAATGGATTTTTATTATAAACTTTGATAAAAACAGGAAACTTTGACCAGGTCTTCTTGCCATTAATTTCTGAGGCATGTTCCCAGCTGTAGCTGGACAGGAACCTGGAGAGGACATAAGCCCTTTTATCCAAACCCTAGTGCGAGGTCTAAGGTGTGAACAAAAGTAGTGGTCAAGTTTTACTGACATAAAGCAAAGAAGAAGTGGGCTGGAATTGCAAACACACACACATTCTTAAGCAGTGCTAGGCATGCAATACTCAGGCAAGTGCATTCCAGAAAGGTGGCTCCAGAACACTCCATATCAAGTATACTACATTCATCCCTGCCAGCCCCCCTGCCCCTGCCCAAGGTACCAAGAACACCCTGACCCGCCCAAAGACAAGGTCAGGATGATAGTTTGTTGAATAAGATGTTTTGATCAAAGAAAGATGTACAGTAAACCCTCCGTTTAATGGACTAATGGGGAAAGGGGTGTCTGTTAATGCCAAAAGTCCGTTATTCTGAATCTGCAGGACTGGAGGCACCTTGCAAGGCACACTAGGGAGTGCTCCATCTGAGTTCTGGGAAGAATGTGGTGGGCTTGGGAGAGAAAGCTCAGCAGACAGCTCTTTGTGCTGTTTACAGAAGAGAGCCGCTGGGCTCACTTGCCATGAGCTGCTCATCACACACCCAAGGCTGGGTACTCCTGCAGAAACTGAGTTTCCCTGGAGCAGGCATATCCACCAGGACTCCCACCAGCTGTCCGGTCCAGGCACCCACCCTGCTAGGAAGCGGTGGATTACTCTCTCTCACCCTCAGCCAGCAGGCAGCCCATGAGAAGTGACATCCCTGGCTCCCCCAGCCACTCCTGTGGCCCCAGCCACTCCAGCAGCTCCTCCAGCCCCAGAGGCTCCAGCAGTGGCTCTGGTGAATCTCTGGTATTGGTTGGGGGCTGGTGGACAGCCACTATTAATTCCAAAGTCCATTAAATTAGGGTCCATTAAATGGAGGGTTTACTGTACAAGATCGTGAGTGGTAACAAATCACATCAGCAGGCAATAACTAACCACGTCAGTGAGGCCATATGTAACGTGTATATTGGTGTATAGAATGAAGCCGCCAAGGGAGTGACTCTGTCTGCCCTAAGGGGGAATGGCCATTCACTGAACTGGTCCCTTTTGATGGGCATACATGTGTTAATGACCCTGGAGAGTCCATAGGATACTAGGACTGTGAATCGTTAACAATATACCTGGCCAAGTTCTTTTGTTACTCACGTCTGCGGTTACAGGGCAACTCAGTCAATGTCTGTTGTGCCGTCTGTCTGCACAGAGCTTGGCTAGCACACAGAGTGAATGCACATGCAGCCAACATCTGACCATACCAAGCATAGAAAAGGCCTTCTCCTCCTGCCCTTGCGTGACATCGGAAGACAAATTCTCATTGAAATATGCACTAAGCCAGTTTGCCACTCCTTAGCACCTGGTGTATTCATTTATTCATGAAAAAGATAAAGGAAAAGCAGGTGTAAAATGATATTCTAATCTCCTAGCATATTTAAATCTACTTTTCACAGGTGTAAATCACACCAGGAGTAAGGCAGTGGACAATCAAGACCAATAGGTTAACTTAAAATTTATAAACATGTCAGAGTAGCACTGTTAAACCTCAGTTCAGACTGACAGAGGAGGGTTTGATTTGGTGAGTAAAAACAGTGCGTTTGGGGAAATATGCTGCCTCTTTTTCAGAGGTTTCCCAGTTTCCCCAAACCACTTGAGACTTACTGCTCAGCTGGATAGATTATCTGTTTTGAGAAAAATTCATATATCTCCTGTTGCTAGGGAAACTGCATTGTTTATCTGAGTCATTCACAATGACTAATTCTTTGTGAGTTTCTTGCTCTCAGTGCTGTATACTGGTCAAAAGCACACAGATACACACACAAAAGGCAATTAGGTTGTGTACTTTAAGAGACTTCTACCAAAAAACCTTACTACAGTGAGCAACGGCTTACAATGCCTTGAACACATCATGTCTCGAAATCCTGACCCTGCAAGCTACTCTGCACATGTTGACCTGTGGACTTCAACAGAATGCTCAAATACTTAACGTATAGCATGTATATAAGTGTTCACTGGATTGCAGCCTTTGACTGTGAACTCTCTTACTCATACAGTATCTAGCTAAATGGGTCTCTGATTCTGATTTGCGGCACTTGATGCTACCACAGTACAAATTAATTAAATTGGAGAAATCCAGATACTTGTCTATGGTAAGATTTATATTCTTTTCAAGCTTTAAAATATTGTGCATTTAATTGAGAGGAATGGGATGAACCCAAGCAAAGGAAAACTAAATTAAATAGCAGGAAAAAATTCTGAACACATTGTGTCTCATAAGCGATAATGCATATCTGATTGCTAGGAAAGTCCACCCCTTAATTTGCTGAAAACTTGATGGAAAAGAGACATATCCCATAGGAACTGAATCTTCATTGGCGTATTATAAACAGAAATACAGTAAACTCTCTCATAGCCAGCATTCTAACATCCAGAACTCTCAGATGACTGGTATGTTAACCACAAGTAAATTTTAGTTATGTTTTCCATAAGTACAGTAGTAGCAGGCATCCTTCAGTCTACGTAGACTATGGATCGCGCCCTTCATAGTTCCATTTGGGATCATCATTTGCAGCGTAAATTAAATGCATCCGACAAAGCGGGTCTTTGCCCATGAAAGCTTATGCTCCTAAATATCTGTTAGTTTATAAGGTGACACAAGACTTCTAGTTTGTGAAGATACAGACTAACACAGCTACCTCTCTGATCCTTTGATAGACTAGAGATAGTTAAACGCTATGAAATATATTCATTTTTTACAATTTGAGAATTCATAGGAAAAAAGTTATGAATAATTCTACCAAGGTGAGTTGAATTTGTCTGGGTCCAGTCATTGTAGAAGTGGAGGAAACCACTCCTTAAACTGCAGGGATGATGTCCATTCTGTCAATGGGTGTGAAATAGAGGAGGGGCTGTCCAAAGAAAGGTGAAAAACAAGTCTGAAATAGAGATAACATAGCCCTCCTCTTCCCTCTGGTAATCTCAGAGTACCACTGTGGTACCAGTGTAGGTATTAATTTAGCATTGGCTGCTGCAGCCCAGAGTAAGACAAGGAAAAGCTACCATAAGAATATTGGCTTGTTTTAAAATGACCAGCAGTAAGGGCACTTTCTAGTGACTTCAGAGTGTATAACGGAGCAGAGTCACAGCTGAGTG
Source organism: Carettochelys insculpta (assembly GCF_033958435.1). Taxonomy (NCBI): domain Eukaryota; kingdom Metazoa; phylum Chordata; order Testudines; family Carettochelyidae; genus Carettochelys; species Carettochelys insculpta. The sequence continues at coordinate 36,645,208 of NC_134138.1, read as the reverse complement.
GAGGAGGTCTGGCAGATGACTGACTGATTCATTCATGCAGCTATTACTCAGCCGAAAACATCCTGAGTGCCATTTCAAAGAAATGCTCTGCTTGTGTGGGTGCCTCCTGAGCTTGTTTTTTGTTACATTTACTGAATATTGGGGTGGGAGAAAATCTCACTTAGCCACCAGATCACCCCAAAAAGGAGAAACCTGTTTTCTTGACATCTCATGGCATTATTCTATACCACAGAAACTAATAAGAGTTTTGCCTCCCTTTTTACTGAATGCCTATAGACATAAAGGAACATGGGTGTGAATGGGGTTTATGGATGTGTACTGTCCTTTTGCTTTCTGTATGGTGAGTGTAAAATAAGCTCTATAGATTTACATGGGTCCATAGTGGGAAGGGGGTAAATGGAGCACCTACACCATCATCCTTACCATCTAAACATTTGCTCCAGACGGTTTTTACTCGCTTTCCTCCAACTCTCACTAAAACTGATTTCTTCTCCAGCTCCTTCATGATACACTCTTACCCCTAACCCTAGTTATTTGTGGCCTTACCTTTTGCATTATCTTCTGCTCTGGCCTTCTGCCTGTCTCCTGCCCCAGGCCTCTCCACCTGCCAGAATAATTTCCTTTAGCACTACCTGCACGTCTCTTCTCAGATCGCTTTGCTGGTTACCTAGCATCATGTTCTCATTCAGATTCAAATTCTTTCCTGGCAAAACCCTGCAATGTTCTTGTTGTCCGTGTCTCTGCATTCATATTTTCCTGTTTTAATCCTTTTTTTCCCCAGCCTCACCTGCCTCATAACCTCTTCTCTCACTATCTTCCACAAAACATTTACACAATGTAACAGTGTACAGATGTACAGTGTAACAGATGTTGCAGTGTAAAGTAAACCCAGCTACTTTATGGGGTGAACCTTATGTCCTTCTTGCTGATTACATTTTTCTGATACAAAACACATTTCTGTCTTTTTGGTGTACACATTCACCAGTTTACTGGAATACAACTTCCCCACCATTTACATCCCCTCAGAATTTGGCCCCAACATATGGGCAGTGTCTACACGAGCCCCAAACTTCGAAATGATCACGCAAATGGCCATTTCGAAGTTTACTAATGAAGTGCTGAAATGCATATTCAGCACTTCATTAGCATGCGGGCGGCCGCAGCACTTCGAAATTGACGCGCCTCGCTGCCGAGCGTCTCGTCCCAATGGGGCTCCTTTTTGAAAGGACCCCGCCTACTTCGAAGTCCCCTTATTGGGACTTATTGGGAATAAGGGGACTTCGAAGTAGGTGGGGTCCTTTCGAAAAGGAGCCCCATTGGGACGAGCCCTGTGGCGGCAAGGCACGTCAATTTCGAAGTGCCACGGCTGCCCGCATGCTAATGAAGCGCTGAATATGCATTTCAGCGCTTCATTAGTAAACTTCGAAATGGCCATTTGCGTGGCCATTTTGAAGTTTGGGGCTAGTGTAGACGTAGCCATGGTGATGTACAAACAAGAGATGTACAGTTAGACCAGATTACTTCTGTGGCTATAAACCCACAATAATTCTAGCCTATTGGGATTACATATCCTTTTTGGCAACAACTAGTCACACCAAATGCTAGAGAGCCAAGACTTGCAATTCACCTTGAAGGTTAAAATAATAGTTACTGCAAATGGCTTTTCCAGAAAAGAGTGCTTTTAGCGCATCACTGAGTTCCTCCAAGGTGGGCTCAGCATCGAGTTCAGTCATGGTGGGCAGAGGCTCGATGGCATTCAGGGCTCTCTCTCTAACTATGGTCTCTCTGACGTACAACTGTGAGTAGTGTTCCACCCAGCGTTCCATCTGCTTGGTTCTGTCCTTCAAGACCTCGCCTGTGGCTGACTTAAGTGGGGCAGTCTTTCTTTGTGATGGACCGATGGCCTGCTTGATCCCATCGTACATTCCTCGCATGTTACCAGTGTCTGCGGCCTGCTGAATCTTGGAGCAGAGTTGGAGCCAGTAATCGTTGGCACACTGCCGAGCAACCTGCTGCACTTGACTCCGAGCAGACTGGAGTGCCTGCAGGTTCACCTCACTGGGAGAGGACCTGTATGCAGCCAGTGCCTGTCTCTTCTTCTCAATCAGGGGTGTCAGCACTTCAGTGTGGGCTTCAAACCAATCAGCAGACTTGTCTGTCTTCTTCCCAAAGGTAGATATCGCAGTATTATAGATAACGTCCCGTAGTTGTTCCCATCTCTTGCTGATATCAGTGTCGTCCAGGAGGGGCAAGGCCTCTTCAAGTGCTTGGACAAACTTGCATACTTTTGAAGGGTCACGAGTCTTGCCAGTGTCAATGCGCGGCCTCCCTTCCTTTTTGGAGTGAAAGAATCTTCACGGCTGGATGTGCACCTTATGACACATGAGCAAATGGTCAGTGTCACAGTCTGCACTGTGGTAGCTACGTATCACCCTGACATTACCTAAACGGCTGCGTTTGGTGAGGACGAGGTGAAGCTGGTGTTAATGTTTTGATCTTGGGTGTCACCACAAAACTTTGTGCTGGGGTTTGACGTTGAAGAAGGTATTGGTTACACAGAGGTCATGTTGGGAGCAGAGTTCAAGTAGGCGCTGTCCGTTTTCATTCATCTTCCCTGTTCCAAACTGTCCCAGACAGGACGGCCAGCTGTGGTGGTCGCTGCCAACTCTGGCGTTAAAGTCACCAAGGATGAATAGTGGCTCATGGGAAGGTACCTCACTGATGGCAATGCTAAGTTCATCACAGAACTTGTCCTTAGCTTCCTGGGCAGAAGTTAAAGTAGGCACATAGATGCTGAAGATGTTGACCATGTCCACTGGTGTTTGAAGCTGGATTTTCAGCATTCTCTCAGTTCCCACATTTGGTGTTATGACTGAGCCAGCTAGGCTGTTTCTGATTGCGAAGCCAACACTGTGTTCCCTGGTCTCTTCTGGAGGCTTCCCATGCCAGAAAAAGGAACGGGAATGGATGGCAACCTCTTCAAACTGTCGAGGCTTAGAGTGAAGACCAGGGTGCTTACGAAGCATCTAAGGGAGTTCCTTTTTGCTGACGATGCAGCTATTGCTGCTCACACTCAGCAGGAACTGCAGTTGCTCATAACTCCCTTTGCGGATGCATGTATGGAATTTGGCCTCACAATCAGCTTAAAGAAGACCCAGTGATGGGCCAAAACATGGGTAACGATTCATCTATCAATGTGCTAGACTATGAACTGGAAGTCGTCCATGAGTTCGTGTACCTAGGCTCAACAATCTCAGACAACTTGTCACTTGATAGCGAGATCAACAAGCGCATTGGAAAAGCTGCCACAACGTTCTCCAGGCTGACAAAGAGAGTATGGGCTAACAATAAGCTCACTGTACACCCCAAGGTGCAGGTCTACACAGCCTGTGTTTTGAGCACACTGCTGTACGCCAGTGAAACATGGACTTTGCGCTCAAAACAAGAGCAGCGGCTCAACACATTCCACATGCTCTGCCTTAGGCGCATACTCGGTATCTCATGGCAGGACAAAGTCCCCAGTAGCGCAGTGCTTGAGAGGGCAGGCACCACCTCCATGTTCATCCTTCTCAAACAGAGGCATATGCGCTGGCTGGGCCATGTCTCATGCATGACAGATAGCCAAATACCGAAGGACCTCCTCTTTGGCGAACTGGTGTCTGGAAAGAGGCCGAAAGGGCGACCTAAATTGCGCTACAAGGACACGTGCAAGCGTGACCTCAGCGCTCTCTCTATCAGTGTGGACACCTGGCATTCGCTCGCCTCAGACAGGCATGCCTGGAAACAGGGAGTGAAGGAAGCTCTTGTTATGTATGAAACTACCTTGGTGAAGGAAGCGGAAGACAGGAGAGCCCTCAGGAAGATCCGTGCCCGTGATACCAGAGCGACATCTGCCTACTGCTGCTCACAGTGCGGAAACGACTGCCACTCCCGAATTGGATTGCACAGCCGCAGAAGACGCTGCTCAAATCAGTCCAACTGGGGCGCAAACCCAAGATCCCTCGGGATCGAAGGATGCCTGCTACTACTACTACTGCAAATGGAGTGGAACCATTGTTAATTGCTTTGTTAAATCTCTCATTACGTTCTTTGTCTAAGGCCTGACTGACAACTGGATTACCCAAGGGTGTTTCACCTCTTCTCTAATTTACAGTATATTTTGTTGAATTTTACTTGTCTTCTCTTTCAGTGTGTTTCAAGGCAGTGACAGCTGAGCCACTCTCAGCCTATTGTGCTTCTGATCCGTGTTTTGAAAAAGGATAAAAAGCTGCACCAAGCTAGATCTCCACAGGAAATAGTATCACTCTGAGACCAACTCTACAGGTTGTTTTGCCTCCTGTTTTCACTAATCGGATTTTACACAGAATATGTAGCTGAATCACCAGTGGCTAGATAGTCACAGCCTTTCTTCAACCACAGAGAGGACAAAGTCCTCCTGCATTCAGCCCTGCTCATATAGTGACTGGCTGCAGTGGGTTATTTTGTTCTGGTTCTCTGGTCTGCTCTTAGGGCAGTACTGCTGTGCACTGCCCTTTCCTCAAGCCATATTAAAAAGTTACAATAGAGACTATGATCCTTGCCTTTTAATATGACCAGAAAAAGTGCCCACAAAACCAGCCAGGCCTTTGAAAGTAAGGAGGAGGGGAAGCTGCTGGAAACTAACATTGCATATACCGTTCTGTACATCTCACAAACTAGCTCTCACATGGTCTTCTATCTCTTGTCTTTCCTTCAGCCTTCACTCTGTGTTACTTTAAACGCAGTCTAGATGCTGCAGGAATTAATGGATCTGAAACTTTGTAGAAGATAGAGCCATTTAGTTTACCAAGATCAAGATTGTGTTTGTTAATAAGAATGGGGAGAGTCTACTGGATTTACTGCTGAAGTAGCTAAAATACTGTTTTCAAGAAGCCAGAGAAGTGAAAAATACAAAGGTTGAGGTACATAATTGCTTTCTTTTCAAGTTGAAGATTCTTGAGTGAATTTTTTTAAGAATAATTGTTGGTCTAGTTTGTTTGCATGCTTCATTGTGAAAAATTCACTTTATGCCAAAAGCCTATCAATGGCTGTACAATGAGAATTCTGATAAACTATCTCAAAACACTGCTGTGAGGCATAACTAAAATGTTTGTTAAGTGCTATATAAGGATAAAAGCGTTGCTATTTTAAGGGAGAACTTAATGGAACACAATTATCCCCAGCTATCAACTCTGTATTCTGGAAGCTTCACCCATTCAAAAACAGATGAAAGATATTGGACATTCAAAAAGGTAAGATCATCCAGAATTATAATACAGGTTGAACTTCTCTAATCCGACATTCTTTCATCCAGCAATATCCGTAGTCTTGCATGCTTTTAGTTAGTCAGATGTTCACTTTTCATAGATATGGCCAAGTTTCCTGTGGTCCCAAAAAGTTTGTTTGCAAACATCAGACCTGGCTGTCAGTGTTCTGTGTTTTTATTTAGCTGTAATTGTTGGAACAAAGGCTGGACACCATGCATAAAGCAAGCAGAAGGGTTTATTGCACACATAATGCTGGTGGAGTGTCACTTTGCTTATAGACTAGTGAACACTGCCAAACAGGTTTCAATTGATTATACAAAATGTTGATGGGTGGAGAGTGAAGCAATGGGGCAGGGTAGAGACCCCAGAAGCCCTGTGTAACACCAACAGACCTGGGGTTGCTGGTACCAGGAAGAGAACCTAGGGTCTAAAGCCCTGTACTCTACCATGTGAGGTAAAGGCCAGCTGACTCACAGCTGAGGCTGTACAACAGCAGCTTCGCTCACCCCAGATGAGGTCTCAGTACCTCTGTGTATCACATGCTTCCCTGGGCTGAGGAAGCACATCCCAAGCTTCTGAGACCTTCCAGCAGTTCTTCCTGGCCAATGCACTAGTTGTAGTGCTGACAGACCTGGGTTGCCAGCACCAGGGATAGAACCTGTGAGCATAGGGTCTAAAGCCCTGCACTCTACCATGTGAGATAAAAGCCAGCTGGCCTTTAACTCGCATGGTAGAGTACAGGGCTTTAGACCTTATGCTCACAGGTTCTATCCCTGGTGCTGGTAACCCAGCTCTGTCAGCATTACACCTGGATAGAAGCTAACAGCAAGGGAAATGAACACAATTAGCTGACAACCTAAGAAGGTTACAATAGTGCTCTCCACCACAGCTTACAGAAAGTTCTTTGAACAAAGAAACATTAATTGATAATAATGTGTAAAGTGCTGATGTATATGTCCATGTCACAATGTTATCCTCACATGGATGTGACTATTCACATTATATGTAAAGAATCAAAGCAGAAGGTAAGGAAGGCATGCAACAATCAAGCATTTGTTCCTGCCCCTCTCTGAGACATCCTAAGGCTCTCTTCCTGGAATTTGGTTGCCAGGGTGATGATCTCTTCTCTTCGTTCAGGTGGGGATGGACTTCCAGGTGAGCTCAGCAGGCTGGGGGGGACTCATGCTACAGGTGTAGGCCTAGTTTCCACACCCCAATTTAGAGCAGTGGTTCTTAGCAGAATATCATTGCTTGTCTAGGAATTAGACCCTACATAATTTGCCTCATATGTCTTTTAAGAGCTCAGTAAGCAGTAGAAGTGCTGGTAACACTTGCTAGACAATATTGAGCTCCTGAGGTCCAGCAAAGGCATTCAGCACCAGCCTGAGGGTGCTGGACTAGAGAGGTTCAACCTGTAAATGATACCAATGAAAAAGTTTTGTAAGGACTCTAAAAATTTCATGGTTCTGGATTTGAGCCAGTCTTTGTTAAGGTAGGATGAAATTTTTATGGGCAGAGACTTTATCATATTTGCTTACTGGAGTGGGAGGAAGCAGTTTCTTGCCCTTTCCTGTGTAGCGTCGAGTGTTATGCTGGTGCTGACTACAGTCTGAAACTGTTCCTATAGTCCCATGTGTCAGATGATTATATTATACTGTTTTACTGGGCAGATGTCTGAAACAGGGAGATGGGTGAGTGGTTGAATGGGCATGCAAAGAAGTGGGAGAGTTCTAACTTTCAGGATCTGGTGGATTTGGAAGAATTTCAGTGTTTGAATTCTAATTGTTGTCCCTAGTTTATATGGATTGGATGTACCTAAGGATGAATTGATAATCTAAAACCAAGCGCATTTGCACATTTGATCAAAAACAACCTAATCTATAAAATCCTAAATTACTGTCAGGTGAAAATAAATTTTACTTTCACATAGTTCTTTTGTGAAATGCTACTGCTTCATCAGGGTTTCACGAGAAAATTTTTTGGGTAAGGAGACAGCCCAAGAAGGCAACTTTTCATACAGGTTCAAGTCACATACATACATTGCTCATCACAGAACAGATTTGTTCTGGCTTTATCCAGTCTGTATCTAACCTCCACAGTGGTCAGAACAAACATATATGCACAAATAACAAATGTAGTTCTTTCAACCATTCCAGCAATTATGAAAGTGCATTTTTAGCCTTGCGAAATAAACACATACTTTTTAGTTAGTTTAAAACCTTTTGCCATGTAGGTGCTAACGTGCAATGTTCTCTGATGTAAAGACTGCAGTCTTTCCCATTTGCTAACGGATCGGCTTTGGTTATAGAAGTGGTCACAACACAAATTACAATATTTTACTTTAATTAAAAGCTATTTTCTGGTCTTAGCTACATGCGCCACAGCTCACTGGCAACCCAAGCCCACCCACAAAAGCTATGATTGGAAAGCAACAGAGAGCATCACCCTTACAGTGCCTACCATGACCATTCCCACTCTTTTGGGAACAAAATGGTCAAAGACTGACTGAGAAGCCAACAGACTTTCATTGGGGGAACAGTGTCTCGCCCAAACCAAGAGAAGGGTTGGGTTGCTATTCATAGAATCATAGACAAGTAGGACTGGAAGGGACCTCGAGAGGCCATCGAGTCCAGCCCCCTGCCCTCATGAAACAAAAGTTTAATTGGAAGTGATGGTGGGAGTGTTCCTCCAAAATCATCCATGGAGGTTGGCTGGATTCAGCTGAGTAATGCCAGGCCAGCCCACTGCAGTGTGGGCCAGGGCCAGAAAAAACATTGTAGATGTGTAGGGAGTTTAGGTAATGAGAGAGAGAGAAAGAGCGGTTACACTCATATGGAAGCTGCAGCAACGGCTTTGATCCAAAGAACAAGTGGACTGAGCTGGGAGGTCCAGACCACCCAGCAGCAGCAGACTTGTATTGTCCAGGTATAAGCAGGAGAATAGTCTTGCTACTGAGGGTAACTTTCCTGGCTTCTACACTACCCTGGTGAAATGGGCTAGTGAAAAGACCTGAATCCCTGCGACTATTTCCTTTATCCACAGACCTTGCTGACCTCAGGGGTGCCCCTTCTATGCCCCTGTGTGGCAGAGTCCTTATTATCCCAACTAGGCTGGGCCAGGACCCTGATCTTGTTGTGGTTACCTAGGGCAGGGGCCAGGATGTCCCCACTTGGAGATGCTCTCTCTGCACTGGATGTCTCCCTGACCCACTGACCATGACACACAATTCAAAGCAAACACAATTTATTAAACATTAACCAACCATTTAAAAGAATAAGGAAAAATGGGAAAGGTTACAGAAAACACTAAACCCTACTCTGTGACATGGGGACATCACAGACAATGTCTCTGAGAGGAAAGGGCACTGCACAGTCAGTTCCTCCTAGGTCTCAGCCCTCTTTCCCAGGCCCTGGCTCTTCTGGAGGGATGCTGCGGGTCAGACACTTGATCTGGTGGTGGCCACACACCTTCAGGCTATGCAAGACAGGACCCTTCTCCCTGGCATCACTCTGTTCCCCCCACCCCAGTTGAGTTTAGGATCCCTGTCCAAGTCTAGCCTGCAAGGCCTCTTGGCTGGTGTCATCTATCTGCACTGGGCTTCTGCCCAGGGTACCCCTTCATGCTCCCTAGCTGCTCACCACACACAGCTCCACGCTCCAGTCCCAGCTCCACTTTCTCTGCTCTCCCTCCAATTTCCCTGGCCCTTCTGGGTCCATGGCTGCAACTCTCCTCCCAGCATGGATCTCTTCTCTAAGTGGAGTCTTGGGATCTGTGGCCACAGCCCTTCTTTCAGCATGGATCTGCCCCCTGCACTGTATCTCTCACTGGCACGGCACAGGTCTCCAATTCAGCTTGGACCCTAATCTCTCCTTGGTCTAGGCTCACGGTATGACCAAGGCAAATTCAGCTCCCAGCCTCCTGACTATTTGATTAGCTTGCCTGCCCTGTCAATCAGGCTGACCTGGAGCTTTGGCTTCTCCCCATTGTCCCTGGGCACTGTGAAGTCTCAGGCTCCTGATTTCTCATTGACTCTTTCCCTTCCTTTTGCCCCTTGCTGCAGGCTAGCCAGCCAAAACTGAGTGTTAGTAAGGGGCCAAAAGTCCCCATACATCATCAACAGGAATTACAGCCCAGCACTCAATAAGCTTGCAGTGCACAAAAGGCACAGAGGTTGGACATGGGCTACTGGAACTGTTAGCTGGGCGAGAGAGCATTAATCTCTATTTTTAGGTGTTGGGGAACTGGGTCCATTATATTATTGCTGGAGAATGTACACGTGATTTGCCACTGGCATTTCCTCCCAGTATTACCCCTGAGGGCTCTCCTGGCTTAGCTAAGAGGATTACGTTCATGCTGAGAGCAGTGTTTGTTCCTGGCTTTAACTCCTGCCTCCCCATGGGGGCTGATGCTGGGTGAGAGAGAAGGGATTACCCAGGTGTGGGAGTTAGGAACTGAGAATCAATCTCAAGGGTTCTCCTACCTGACCAATAAATAACTGTGACGAACAAACCTTGTAAAGAACACATTTTGAATGGTGAGAGGCACAAAAGCGACATTCAATGAAAGAATATAGGAAAGTTAGCTTTTCCTCAGCTGAAATGCTTGGTTCAGATCTGCCTGAGAGCTTTTGGACAAAAGTCAAAGTCCATTTTTATTTTATCCAGAAGTTTATTTGTTTATTTCTAATGACAGAAATTACTCTTTCCTCACATAACTGTGATCAGTATTACAGTTGGGATGCCCCCAGCTTAGGACAAAACAAAGAGCATGTTTTGGCAAAATCTCAATTGAGACAGGACACCCATTTCCTTAGTGTTATGCCACAACAACAAGCAATGTAGTTGTATCAAGCTGTAGTCTCACCCCAGGCCTAACTTCCCCCAGGAAAGCTCCATCGGGCAGCAGTCCTTCACAGCAGGACCCACCAAGAACCCCACATCAGACCTTCTACCTCTCAAGGAAGGACCAGCAAGAAGCATTTCTCAAGCAGTTCCTAGTCCTAGGCACACCTCTTCCACAGAGTGAGAGCTGAAGCTCTGTAACCTTTCTGCCAGAAGTGGTCCGCAGCAGCCAGGACCGGGTTCAACATCTAGGGGTTCCTTTTCATCCATGTCACATAAAAAACCTGCTTGAGCCCCTGCCCAGTAGCCTGGGAAATTCACACACCCCTGGATGCCTCGGAAAAGCAATGTTTCCACACTTGAATGCACAGAGTCTGAGTGTAGAAAAGAAACTTTTACTAAAGTGGCAAATAATTCACATGGCATTAGCTGGGGAAAATACCACACCAAGAGTTTATAACCAATCCTCAAGTAACTGTCCCCGCTCAAAAGGATTGAGTAGTGTCCTTTGACTCTCAGGCTCACCTGTCGTACACTATAAGAGTCCCATTCACATACCCAAACTTTCTCCAAACCTCCCTTCAAATGCCCCACGTACAGCTCTGTCCCGTCTGTGCAGGCCCGGATGCATCACCCTGATGCATTCCCTCACTGAGACTGAGGCAATGCCACCTCTGTGCTGGTCCAATGTCCTGCTTGTTCCTGCTAGCTGCCCCACCGGCCACCTGCCGGTCATTCCTGCCAGCCATCCTGCCCTGCCAGCCACCTGTTCACTATGCTCCACTTTCCACTTGTCTGCTGTATTGTGGGTTTTGCCTACAGCAAAACCCTGTGATTTCAGCTCATAGTGGCTTCAGCTCTGGGCCTACCCACAGCATCTAGCAAGGGGGAGTCTCACAAAATAGCTATAAACCACAGCTTTAGCTCTATCTTCAAACAATGGGGTGATAGGAACACTAGTCAAACAAGTCTTACAGCTGTATAATCTAAAGACTCCCAGCCAGCTGGCTCAACCACTACCTCCCCCACTTCTACCTCACAAGGCTCAGATGTGGGGGAGCCCTGTGTGATTCGTATCTTACACTGTAATGATGACTGCCCTGTACCCCCAGAACAAATTCAAGCATTGGTGAGACTCCATAATTCTTACACTGGGTGATAGCATAAATTGTGACTTCACAACATGTGGTTTACAATAGACAGACAGACACACACACACATCTCATTGCATCACCTGCTACTCATCAGGCTTTGTTTACAAGGTATTACATACGCACACCGTTGCATTTTCATGCAAATGATCTCTGAAGAACACATTCCCCACATCCTTCAGCAGTATTGAGCTCCTGCTGGCACGTTCCTTACAGCTCTGCTGTCCTTCTTAGGCAGCTCCCAACTGAGTTGAGTTTTCTCCCTTTCATTCTCTCCCTCCTCATCAGATAGTACTGTACGTGTAATAGGAAAGAGCTGATTGAGCCCAAAGCATCAGGTTAACACTTTCCTGGCTAGTTTGGGATTAGTGTAGTCCAGTGTTTCCCAAACTTAAAACATTTGTGTACTCCCTTTGGAACTTTGGCCTTATCAGCATACCCTCTCTCCCAGTGCCGCCTCAGTGCTTATCTCCTGATGCACCCCTTGAAAGCCTGTCTCTTACCACCGGTGGTACACGTCACTCTTTGGAAAACACAGTAGTCCATCAGACGTTCCTATTTACCTATTGTACGTGGAAATGCCTCTGTGCCGCCCCTTAGGTTACATGTCTACATTTGTTTTTCAGTCACTTCTGAAACAAAAGACTTAGTCAGTCATTTGTTCTTATATTCCATATAAGACAAACCAATATAATGTAAAAAACCTGGGCCAGATTATAAGGTTTGGTTGAGTTGGCACAGGACCAAGGGATGGCAATAACAAAATGTTGTCACTTTTCTGCTCCCCTGGTCTGGGAACTGGGCAAGGGAGAGGAAACAGAATGCTCTCATTTCCCAGTGTCAGTCAGAGCAGTTCTGATGCTGCTATTATTAATGTGAAAAAACAGAGAGTCCTGTAGGGACTGTTCCAGTGGCCCAACATCTTTGGCGCACAAGGGCTACATCTACACCAGCATTCCTCTTTCAAAATGGGTATGCAAATGAAGGAAATCAAAAATGCAAATGAGGCATGGATTTACATATACAGCACCTCATTTGCGTATTCTTATTTTGAAAGAAGAAAAGCAGTGTAGACTCAGCTCTTTCTAAAGTAATCCCCATCTTCAAAAGAACCCTTCTTCCTATTTTTTTAGGAAGAAGGGCCGTGTCTGCACTTGGCCAAAATTTCAAAAGGACCATGCTAATATGAATACGAGGATTTTGACATTTGTGGGGTTCTTTCGAAAAGCGCTCCGTGTAGATGAGCCGCGCGCAATCAAAACACGGCCCTTTTGAAGCGCAGCAGATGGCAGCATGCTAATGAGGCACTGCAATGAATATTCAGCGCCTCATTAGTATTCTCCGATTTGGCCATTAGCATGGCCCTTTTGAAATTTTGGCCAAGTGTAGACATGGCCAAGGGTTCCTTCGAAGATGGGGTTTACTTTCGAAAGAGATGCGTCCATATTGTGGCTACTGTTTACACCAGTTGAGGATCTCGCTCCACAGACTTGGAGAAGACACTTGATCCTCCCACACTTCCAGAAGAGTTCTGTCTAGCTCCACCCCATCTCAGGATGGGGGAAGGACACACATCCATTGTGCATCAAAGCATTCTCCTTTTTCTTGTGCCATTTCTTTGGTTTCTTATGAAGACCTTTATCCAGCGATAGATAAAACACTTGGCTGTCAATCAGTGTGCAACACCAAATGAAGCACTTCATTCCAAACTATTAGATTAGCATTTGAACAGAAAATTCCACTCAGCATTCCATTACAGATGTGCCAGTTAGCAATTGAGTGACAGATAAATCCAAAGCAACTGGAGTTTGCATTAAAGCATTATCAAGTTGTAATATTTTAAGCAGTGATGAATGGTTTACCTACATGGTATGTTAGTCAGTACCAGAGGGGTGTGAATTCTAATATGTAGAAGTAAGTTGCACACTAACTGGACTTGTTTAGTTTGGAAAAGAGAAGATAGAGGGGAGGCATGACAGCGGTTTTCAGGTATCTAAAAGGGTGTCATAAGGAGGAGGGAGAAAACTTGTTCTTCTTGGCCTCTGAGGATAGAACAAGGGGCAATGGGCTTAAACTGCAGCAAGGGAGGTTTAGGTTGGACATTAGGAAAAAGTTCCTAACTGTCAGGGTGGTCAAACAGTGAAATAAATTGCCAAGGGAGGTTGTGGAATCTCCATCGCTGGAGATATTTAAGAACAGGTTAGATAGATGTCTATCAGGGATGGTTTAGATGGTCCTGCCCTTGGGCAGGGGGCTGGACTCGATGGCCTCTTGAGGTCCCTTCCAGTCCTAGTGTTCTATGATTCTATGATTCTATGAGGGCCCTTCTGGTGTGCACTAAACGTTAATTAGTGAGTATTAATGTAGCAACATTTGGCATTAAGCCTACATGAACTTGCACTAGGGAATTTTGAGTGTGGACCAGTAGAGTTCACATGTGCCAGGTCACACACACACTGGTATGCCCTGGTACTTACACCATTATAATGCAGACTAACATGCCATATAGACAAGACTTTAGGCATTCTGCACCCCATTTCATCTTAGCATGACAGCCAATAGTAAACTGAACCACAAGCTAGCTTTCCACTATGAACGTAAGTATATTAAAATGACTAAACACTGTCTGATCATCAACCATTTTATCTTCAAAGGCCAAGTAGCAATAATTCCTTTCTGACAAAAATTAATTGAAATATTGTGAAGGTAGGGCCTGGTGCTAGACCCTTACTTTGCACCACTCCAGCAGTACAAAGTAGATGGAAAACTGTTGTGAGCCGTCCTCTGGGATTCCCCTGACCTAGAACAAGACTCTAAGGGATTGGTTTGGTTCAGGAATCACAAATCCAAACACTCCACCATCGGCAAAACTTGTAGATGCTTGGGTTTGAGATACCAATATGATATTAAAATGCCAGTGACTTGGAAGTACTACATTCCTGGGTAGGTATCTGCTTTTAAGTAATATGGGATATGCATGTGATAAAATCTAAACCCTTAGGAGAAACAGGTTTTTTGTAATTAAATATATAACTCAATTAAAAAAATGAAATCTAGTACACTATTTATCTAATTTACATTAAATAAGGTAGGCCTTGAACCATATGTGTGTTTCTGCTGTTTTTAATGAATATGTTTAATCCAATATGTTTGGGAGATAAAGCACAGCATAAGCCAGAGAACAAGGTTATTCTTTCCATAAGGAAGTCAAAAGTGTGGATTGTGTGTTATTGTAAGTAATTACAGCAGCTTTTTCCTCATAAAGATAAAATATTTACCTTTTCTTTGGTGGTCAATACATTTTCTTCATTGAAATGATTGATTAACCAGTAGCAGAAAAATATTTCTTATCACAATAAAAATATGAAGCAGAGGACCGTCAAGCCAACTTTGTGTTCAGCATGAAGCATCATGCAAAGCAATAATAGCGTGAACATGTTGCTTTCTTTCATCGCCACTTACCTATGAATTCAGAGAAGTTTCTAGTTCTGCATCTTTGATTCCTGTAGATCTCAATACATTTTTTCCAACTCTAACCAATTCTGCCATTTCAGACATTGGCCCAATTTTTTAAAAAAGCCAAATACTTTTTACTTTAAAAACACCACATGTTCTACGTCCTGTTCAGGGAGAAATGGCTGGAGGAATATTTGTATATCTACACTCTCAGAATCATGTACTTCATGCTTGAAATAATAATGAAAATTCCAAAAGTCAAATAACCTGAAGCTATGAATATAAAGTTTCTGAACTTCCATTTGATTTTAAACAAACTGCTGCACTGGGGATCCTTGCTTTTTCTTATTGCAGCTAAAGAAATCGAAGTGACATTAATGCATAGATAATATATTCTCTCTGTATTACTAAGGGCTTTATTGGCAAATGAACAAATTATATACATCCAATGCCCCACAAGAAATAATATTACTGTGCAAGAAACTGGCATATGAAAAAAAAGCCCTTTCAAACAAGGCCAGTGAGCCAAATTATAAGTTTTCTTAACTGCACTGACTTCAATAGAGCTTTATTGAGTTAAATGACCAAAACATGTGGCCCAGACGTGCCATATTGATGAAAGTTACCAAATAATACATCATCTCAGAGAGTGTCAGAGGGGTAGCTGTGTTAGTCTGCATCCGCAAAAATAACAAGTCCTGTGGCACCTTATAGCCTAATGGGTGTTTTGGAGCATAAGTTTTCATGGGCAAAGACCCACTTCATCAGATGCATGCTTTGGAATCTCTACTACATGCATCTGACGAAGTGGGTCTTTGCCTACAAAAGCTTATTCTCCAAAAAATCTGTTAATCTATAAGGTGCCACAGCACTTCTAGTTGTGTTTTTAGTCTAAGAGAGGGTTCCTATGCTGCTAGCTGGAGTGATTGTATCTCTAAATAAATTAACAAAAATGTTTATCTGCCCAAGCAATAATCTACTCTAACTCACTGACTATTGGGATACAGATTACTGGCTATTGACTCGATAGTAACAAATGCTGAAACATCAAAATCAATACTCCACTAAAACCACAAAGTAGATAATACTTCTGATACAAGTGTCTAAACTTCACTTGAAATTATGCTTTGGTTTGCAAACGTTAGCGAAACTTCAGAAGTGTCTTAGCTGAATTTTGAATTGTAGCAAAAGCCAAACCGCAATTTTGTTTCTGGTATGAAGATTTAAAACAGTTCTAACAATTACTCCATTTTGATTCACAGAAAGTACAACTTAATTTTTCAAGACTGATAGATTTTAAGGTAAGCAGGGAACATTATGATCTTCTAAGCTGATCTTGGACATAATATAAACCAAAAATCCCCATGCAATAATTGCTGTAACAACTCCATAACTTTAGTTTGAGCCATAGCGTATCTTTTAAGGAACCATAGAGTCTTGACACAAAGGCTGTGGCCACAATTGGCCAAAATTTTGAAATGGCCATGCTAATGGCCAAAGCGAAGAATACTAATGAGGTGCTGAAATGAATATTCAGACCCTCATTAGCATGCTGCTGGCTGCAGCACTTTGGAAGTGCCACATTTTGCTTGCACGTGGCTCAGCTACATGGGGGGGGGATCCTTTTCGAAAGGACCATGCAGACTTCAAAATCCCCCTCTTACCATAGTACTCAATGAGGATGACCCGATAAGTCGATCACAGATATATCTGGTCCAGAGATGCAACTGCCGTAGCAGAATTGCGTATCTATGATCGACTTTAAGGTCTAGTGTAGACCTGCCCTGAAATTGCATCCAGTTCTACTCTTCTATGAGGCAAAAGATAACATGGTCATTGTCTAACTACCTACATGGGGAAGAGATATGTGATAGTGGACAGCTCTTTAAAGTACTAGAAAAAAGTATAATGACATGCAGGGATGGCAAGATGAAGCTAGACAAGTTCAGACAAGAAAAAAAGTGAACATTTTAAGTGATGTTAATTAATTAAGCATTGGAAGAATGTATTTAGGGATATGGTCCATTTGTCATCACTTAAAATCTTTGGCTGCGGCCACACTTGGCCAAAATTTTGAAATGGCCATGCTAACGGCCAAATCAAAGAATAATAATGAGGTGCTGGAATGAATACTAATGAGGTGCTGAAATGAATACTAATGAGGTGTTGTGTAAAGATTATTTATTCCAGGAACAGAAACAATAATACCTGACTTGACACAGGTGACTGTTCCCTCACCATTTTAAATTCAATTCTCTTTTGTAACCCTTACCTGACTGTCTTTTTAGTTCATCACACCCTGAATACTGTGAAGGCCTGAGGCCGCTAAAGTCCATAAATGTATATTCCGGGGCTTTGGGTCAAGCCCTGAGACACTGTCAAGCAGAGGGTCAGAGTTCACCCAAGAACTGTGCTGTGACAGGGTACGGTCACAGAGGATCCATTGGGATGTTTCTTGGTGTGCTGATCATGCCACCCACTGACACCCACCTTCTTGCTCTCTCTTGGGCTCTCCACCACCCTGTCCTACTGGGCCAGATCCCCTGGTGTCCCCCAGCCAAGGCACAGAGGTGGGGTTACCTGCAGAGCAATGTAGACACTGTTTAACCACATCTCGGGGCAGGGATGTTCTTTTAGGGCACAGCTCCCAGGAAACCCACTCCCAGAATAGATCAGAGCCCCCAAATAAATCTGTCTCTCTCTGCAAAAGATTACTCATTAGGTAAGCCCCCTTTATCAATGAAAAGGAGATATGCATAGTGGTAGCCCTCCCCAGGTAGTAACAATTACGCTGGGCTTGATTATAAACAAAAGAGGTTTTATTAAGCAAATCAGTGGGATTTAAGTGGTTGTAGATAGAAACAAGCAGATCAAAGAGAGTCCAAATCAAACAAAAGAGAAAATGCATAGATAATTCTATTCTCCTAGGAATCTATTGACTTGTGAGCTCTTACTCTAATCGACTGCTTTTATATGAGGTGAAAGCTTCAAGTCACGAATGATCTTACCACAACTTGGGGGTCCAGTAAACTGTAAAGCACTTTCTGTTTCTCCTTAGGGTGTGACAGGGAATTTGCAAGACAGATTGAAGACAAAAGATGGAGGAACCCCAGGGCCCTCTTTATGCCTTTCCCCTGTGGCAGGAATGCTATTGTTCTCTTTCTGTAAAAGTATTCTCCAAGATGGAGGCTGTCACATGAGTGAAATCACCTGTCCCTGTCCTTTCCAGGCAACCAGCCATTGCCTGTCTGCTAAACTGCATGTTTACAGCCAAGTTTCTCGCGAGCCATACTCTCACAATAGGGTAGCCACACCTCCCGTTGAGGTCTTCACAGACAAACATTTGGAACACAAATATGTACACAACACTTATATAAAAACCAAGCAGTTGTGTAGCACCTTAAAGACTAATAATTTTATTTATTAGGTAATGAACTTTTGTGGGTAAGACCCACTCCATCACATTAAGGCTTGGTCTATGCTAGACCTTACAGTTGACTGCAGATATGCAATTCTAGCTAAGGCAATTGTGCAACTAGAATTGACATATCTACAGTTGATTGTAAGGTTTGTCCTCTGTGAGGGAGATCAACAGGCGCATTTCTCTCATCAACCTGCCTTACTCCTTCAGAAAGCAGGAGTACAGGGGGTCAGCTGGGGACCCCAGAAAGATTGATTTTGCACATCTTTACCAGACGTGCAAAAATCGAACTCTGGAAGATTGACCCTCATTGGGTCAATATCCTGGTAAGTCTAGACATACCCTAAATCAAGGATGAGCAGACTTTTTATGTCAGACCTCATTTTTTGTCCCCGCAATTAGCAGGCCCCCAACCTGTTTCATGTAATCCAAAGCAATGGAAATTTTGGTTATGTGCATAAGAATTAAAAAAAAAAAAACTTGGCGTGTGTATAAGATACAAGTCTGAAGTAGGCCATGATATTTGCTAAGAACCACTGTTCCAAAATGGAGTCTGGTAAGCCCCCCCCCACCCCCCACCCCCGCCACCCCCTCACACCAGCTGTCTGGGGAGGGCATCCCAGCTGGTGTAAATAACGCCCTAGGCAGCTACATTCCAGGAAGGGCCCTTGAAGGGACGGGAATTGGACTATAGTTAAGGGCAATTGATGTGATTCTTTGACTACCTTCTGCTTTGATCCTGCACTGCCTGGTTGCTTTGATTCTGTAGAGATCACACGAATGGTCATGTCCATGCAAAGCTTACATCAGGACGCCAGATGAGACATCACTGCTTTACACATCAGTGTATTACAGAGGAGATATAGCCACTTTACACATCGGTGTTGATGACTGCAGTCTTCAAAGGACTTGTTTAGGGATAAAATGTTCTGTAAACTGCTCACAGAAACTCTCTGTAACTCCCAGATTGTTCATTAATTCATCTGGATTGCTCTTCGATCGTTCATTGATTGTGCTCATTTCCTTACCTTCTGGTCCTATGCTTTCCTCTGCCTCTCAGCTCTCTATATAACCACTCAGAACCTGATGCCCATCAGTGCATTCTGAAACTCAACAAAGTTCAGAATCACTCCGCCAGCTGGTTGTAATAAACCTTTGTTGCTTCATATACAGTATCCAGACTTTATTCCAACCATGTGTAAGGAAATAAGTATGTAGACTGTAAAAACTTTATGAATTGGCATGTGAATGTGAATACACCCACATAAAAACAGTAACATAGTTCAACATTTTCAGTGAGATGGATGACCCTGAAACCCAGCAGCCGATCATGCTGTGCCCCCATTATGAAATTTCACATTCCTCCCAAGAGGGCCTGCCCCCCACTCTAAGTGATTAATGATGAAGCAGGTCTTATGCACAAAAGCTCATTACCTAATAAATAAAATTGTTAATCTTCAAGTTGCTAAAGAATGGCTTCTTTTTTCTGTGTGTGAAGCTAAGGCTAACCCTCCTACCCCTCTGAGACAATACCTATAACTTCAACTAGAAAAATGACACATGCACAAAAATAAGATTTACAGATCCAACAGGTTATACCATTGAAAACAATAGGTTACGAGACACATTTTGTCCAAAGCACCTCTGAGCTATGCATGTTTATGTTCATAACCCATTTTCCATAAAGCATGGGAATGAGGTCCATCACATATTCTCAGGGGCTTTGGATCAAGTCCTGAGACACAATCTAGCAGAGGGTCAGTACATGCAAGAACCCTACCCCTTATATTTTAGCGGAATGATCCATCCCAAGGATCCCTGGCATATTTATATGCTTTCTGATAATACCTACGGAAGTGATGCCATGTCTTTGTTGTTTTTTCTACATTCACCTTTCTGTCATGCTCATGCCTTTCTAGTCTGGTATTTCCTTTTCTTCTCCCTTTTTGGCTCTTGTCTTCTTTCTGCCTGGTCTTTTAGTTTGTTCAGTGCTGCAATCTTGCCTTTCCCAATGACAGCGCTGGTCATTCTTCTCTCCTCCACGACCACTCCCCAGTGGTTTTCTTGTGCTGGTACTTGCCAGTACTCAGCAGCCTCAGCCATGGGATTGGCTGGAGCAGGGGTGCGGTGGGGCAGGGTGTGACCTGGGAGCTGGCTGAGTACCGGCTCCTCTTTTTTACAAAAAAAAGTGCTGTCACGGCCTTTCTTTCCTCTGCCACACTTTTTTCTGGCATTTTGATTTGGTTTTTACACTGGGGTGTGGTTTTTTCTGCTGATCTTCTTCCTGCTAAACAGACTAAAATACACTTTCACTTTTTCTGTAATTTTATCTCAGTCCATGTTTATTACGCGCTTTCCTTTTGTTCTTCTAACACTGCACTATTTTTTTTCCAAATTTTTGTCTCATTTTTCCTTTTCTTTGAAATGTAGCCTTTAAATGTTGTTGCCATCTCTCCATCCTGTATGATATTTTGTTTTAAGTGTCGGTGCTGACAGCTTCTCTCATATAACTGTTTTGAATCCTGGTTCTCAATCAGTTTGTCCATACACAAGAAAAATGTGGAATTGAATTTTTGAAATGAAGGAAGCATTACACAAAACAGAACCATAAAGATGAAGCTGTATGCCTCTCAGAACTACAGTTCAAGGTATGAAGGTATATATGCCATTTACTGGCATCTGTAGGACTGATCAAAATAAAGAACAAAAGATGATAACCAATAGTTTAAAAAGTTCTGACTCCCAACCTCTGTCTACACTAGAATGCTACATCACAGTAGCATATTTCAATGTAGAGACATTGAAATAAGCTACATCCATGTGTAGCATCTACACATCCTCCAGGGCTGGTGCCATCGACATTCAACGCCAACGTAGTGATGGGCAACATTGAAAGGGGCTCCCCGGGAAAGTGTCTACAAACAAAAGTGGTTCCCTTTGAAATAAGGGACCAGGAAAGCCTGTGGATGGGGTCACAGGGCAGACTAGCCCTTCTGGGGCAACTGCAAGTTGCTCCCTTAAAAAGACCCTCCCAAACACATTTGTTGTGAACAGCACAGGAGCTGACACCAGACCCACAGACCCAATTCACACGGCCATGGACCGCCCAGCAGCAGCAGCAGCAGCAGCAGCATCCAGAATCAGCCCTCCAGACTGTCGCTGAGGCAGGAGTCTCCCTGCTCAGCGCTGTGCAGGAGGCTGCCCAGCAGCTCCTGGAAGGGAAGCCCTCCTCAGGGGATGAAGGGACTGCCCCAGTCCATGGGAACCTCCTGGTCCCACCTCCACCAGGTTCTCTGTGGGCTATGGAGGTACCCCACCACCACGGAGTGGTGGGAACGCCTGCTCATGGGGGAGTGGGAAGCTGACTATTGGCTCTGGAATTTCCAGATGCGCTGGCAGACGTACCTTGAGCTCTGCCAGTGGCTCACCCCCACCCTGAGGCACCACGACGCCTGCATGCGGCACACCCTCACTGTCAATCACGGGCACTTTCTCATGCTCCTCTACTAACATCATATATGCCATCATGTGTCAACAATGCCCAGATGCTTTGTATATTGGACAGACTTCTAACTCCCTTAGACAAAGGGTCAACGGGCACAAAATAGACATTAAAACACTCCAGATCCACAAACCAGTTAGTCAACATTTTAATGGCATGGGCCATTCTGTCAATGACCTCACGGTATGTGTGTTACTGAAAAGAGATTATCGCTCCTTTGTACAAAGGGAAGCGGACGAATTGACATTTATATTCAAATTCGGACCATTAACACATGGTTTAAATCGGGATGTGAACTTTCTGAGTCACTATAGGGGCTCGTCTGCATACTTAACTCAATATAATTCTTGATCTCCCCCCCCACCCCTCCACTCTCTGATTTGCTCACCTTGATTATCTTTTTCTGATTTGTCCTCCTTGCTTACTGTTTTTGGTTCTCTGTGTCTTAAATATTGACTCTGTTCTGGTCTGGCTGTGGTCTGAAGAAGTGAGTCTGTCCCACTAAAGCTCACCTAATAAACTATTTTGCTAGTCTTTAAAGTGCCACTTGACTGCTTTTTGTTTTGTCAAGAGAAGGGTTGGCATTGCTGTCTGGAAGCTGGCCACTCCAGACAGCTACAGATCTGTAGGACACCAGTTCGGTGTGAGCAAGGCCACTGTTGGAGCTGTTGTCATGGAGGTAAGCAGGCATGGGTGGGGACCCATTAGGGAGTACACAGTCAGGGAAAGGATCCAGGAAAGAGGGTGTGGGGGTGACAGGGAGGGGGGTGCCCGGGGAGGAAGGGGTGCCAAGGGAGGGGGGGCGGGGGGCCGGACACACCCTGCACACCCTCACAGGTGCCCATGTACCCTTTCCTCAAGCGGTCCATGAACTGAACACCCGGCTGCTCCACAGGTTCATGC
The DNA here is from genome assembly GCF_033958435.1 of Carettochelys insculpta. Classification (NCBI taxonomy): domain Eukaryota; kingdom Metazoa; phylum Chordata; order Testudines; family Carettochelyidae; genus Carettochelys; species Carettochelys insculpta. The sequence continues at coordinate 36,622,649 of NC_134138.1, read as the reverse complement.
AGATTGGAGATGGCCATCGCAGGGTTCACTGGCATGGGGTTCACCTACTCCTTCGTGGCCCTGGATGGGACCTACGTCACCATCTGCACCCTGGACCACAGCACCAGATGATTTATAAACAGAAAGGGCTACCACTTGGTGGTCCTCCAGGCCATGATGGACAGCCAGGGCCGCTTCCAGGACATGTATGTGGGCTGGCCCAACTACACCCATGACGCCCACATGTTCTAGAACTTGGGCCTGTGCCACTGGATGGAGGCAGGGACCTACACCCCCAAAGGGATCTCCCTCTGGGGGACACCACTGTGCCCTTCTCCCTTATGGCAGATGCAGCCTACCCCCTCCAGCCCTGGCTTATGTGGCCCTGAACAACCCACCTCAGCGCCAGCCAGGAGAAGTTCAATGGCTACTTGAACTACACCTGCCAGGTGGTGGAGTGGGCTTTTGGCCTTCTCAAGGGCCACTGGCACTGCCTCCTCACCTGCCTCAATGTGGGCCTCCTGTACATCCCCCAGTTTGTGGGCGCATGCTGCATGCTCCACAACCTGGTGGAGAGCGGGGGGTGGGGGGGAGACCTTCATGCAGGGGTGGGCTGTGGATGGCACAGCCTGCCCCAAGCCAGCTACCGCCCCTAGCCACCAGGCCCACCACGAGGGGGGTCCTCTTCTAGGAGGCCCTGCAGACCTATTTTGACCAGGGGGTGGAGTGAGCACCACATGACCATCCCTGGCAGGCCTCCCACACACCACCCCCACCACCTGCACACTGCCCGCCTAAAGAGCACACGACACACAGGAGTGTTTGAAAAATAAAACTTGGCTTATATTATTCACAAACCAAACATGTAAACCAATTCTTTAATGCAACAAATGTCTTTGAAGCAACTATATACCTGAAGCATAACACTACTTAAAGGGGGGGGCATAACTATGTACAACAGAGGCAGGGGGAGAACTATACACAGCGGGGAGGTCTGGGGGGCCCAGTCCTTGGCCCCTCACTCCCCCACATCCAGTGTGGAGGGGCGCAACCCCTCTCGGGTTTGGGTCGCCAACTCCCCATCCGTGGTCCCTGTCGAGACTGGGTGGGGGCTGAGAGGACCAGCAGGTATGGCCGAGCTGGCTCCAGAGGTCCCAGCAGTGGTCCCTGCACTGGCTGGCTGCCATACTGTGGGGTCTCCAGCAGACTGTCCAGTACCATGGAGACCACAGCGACGTTGTGGCCCTCGGATAGTGCGGCTGCCGATGGAGGGGGAAGAGAGAGGATGGCTGTTCGTACTGGGACCTGGACATGTTCCCCACCTCCCTCATGTGTGCTGGGTCCCCATCCCCTGGCTATGGGCATGGTGTCCTGGGGGGGGGGGTTGGCCCCCGGTGGGTGTTCAGCCCCTCAGCCCACCTCCCCCAAGGATGGGGCGTGATGCTGTCCATGGGAGCGGGTGCTGATGGGCCCTGGGGGCTGTGCTGCTGTCCCAGGGCCATGGTGCGGCTGGGCTGTGGCGTGCCAGGGTCAGCTGGGAATGTGGAGTGCGGGGGGTAGTCATGTCCCATGCCCCCATCCCATAGCCTGGGGGTGTGTGCCCTGTGGGGTACATACCTGAAGGTCCACGTCCACAGTTGGGAGACTCCCCTCCTCAGGCAGACACCCAGGTGGAGCTCTGGGAGGGGAGGTCAATTTGGAGCTCCCTGTCACTGGAGCCCTCCTTGACGGTCCTGGGGGCTGGCTCCTCTGGGGGTCCCTGGTTGCAGGGCTGGCCTCCAGGCCAGACTCCTGATCTAAGGCCTGCTGGGGCTCTTCAGCCACCATGTCAAGGATGGCTGGTGGGGAGGAAGTGTACTGGGGTCCCAGGATTCCCCTGAGCTCCCTGTAATAGAGGCAAATGGCAGGGGTGGCCCCAGGCAGGCTGGCTGTGCCCTGGGCCCTGGTGTAACCCTGCCGCAGCTCCTTGACTTTACTCCTGATATGGTCAGGAGTGTGGGCAGGGTGACCCCGGGCAGCCAGGCCTTCGGCTGACCAGTTGAATGCTTCTGCGTTCCACCACTTGCTCCCCATTACTTGGATCATCTCCTCCTCACCTCAGAGCCCAAGCAGGTCTCAGAGCTCGGAGTCTGTCCAGGAGGGGCCCTGCTGCCTTTTCCTACCCCAGCTGGATGCCTGTGAGCCCTGGGTCCCCTTGGGGTGAGTGCCCTGGGGGCACTCCGGGAGCTGGCTGGCTGCCATGGGTGCTGGGAGGGCGGCTCAGGGCCTCTTGAGGGTGTGCAGGGTTAGCATGTGTGTGTGCTGCTGCCTGCATGCTCTCAACTTTCTACCACAGGAAGTCTGGGTCCATGGTGCTTTAACAGCTGCTGCGTGCGGTGATCATAGAGCCCCAGAGGGGCTGGACAGCACATCTCACACCCTCAGCTGATTGCTGCCATGGAGGACCCTGCTATTTCAATGTAGCAGGACACAGAACATCTACACACACCCTGCTTCAATGTTGGACATTGACATAGGGCTTTATTCCCATCTTCTGTGACAGACAAGCCGCGTCCACACAAACCAGCCACTTCGAAGTAGCTGTGCCAACTTTGAAATAGAGCCCGCCACGTCTACACGTGGCGAGCGCTATTTCGTAGTTGAAATCGACGTAAGGCAGCGAGACGTCAAAGTCGCTATCCCCAACAGGAGATGGGAATAACGCTCTACTTCGACGTTGAACGTCGAAGTAGGGCACGTGTAGACGATCCGCATCCCACAACATCGAAATACTGGGGTCTGCCATGGTGGCCATCAGATGAGGAGTTGAGAGATGCTCTCTCCAGCCCCTGAGCTCTATGGTCACCGCGTGCAGCAGCCCCTTAAAGCTTCCCGCCCCCTGAGTTCCTGTGCAGGAAGCTGAGAGCGCGTGTAGGCAGCAGCACTGCCACGTGCTCAGTCTGCACGCCTGCAGCAGCCCCAGCCCAACACTCTGCACCAATGGCAGCCAGCCAGCCCCCCAAGCGCCCCCATGGCACCTCCCTCCAAGGGGAGCCAGGGCTCCCAGGCTGGTAGCCAGCCGGAGAAGAGGCAGCGGGGCCCCTCCTGGATGGAGGCTGAGATCCAGGACCTGCTGGGGCTCTGGGGCGAGGAGGAGGTGCTCCAGGTAATGGGGAGCAAAAGGCGGAATGCACATCCGTTTGCTAGGCTGGCCGAGGGCCTGGGTGCCTGGGGTCACCCTGCCTGCACTCCTGACCATGTCAGGAGTAAGGTTAAGGAACTGCAGCAGGGTTACGCCCGGGCCCGGGATTCGGCCAGCCGATCTGGAGCCGTCCCCGCCACTTGCCTCTTTTACAGGGAGCTCAGGGCCATCCTGGGCCCCCGGTACACCTCCTCCCCCCCAGCCACTCTTGACACCTCGGCCGACGAGCCCCAGCAGGCCGCAGAGACGGAGTCCGCCCCAGAGGCAAGCTCTGCACCCCTGGGCCCCCCCCCCCCCGCAGGAGCCCACCCCTAGGATGCCGGAGGAGGAGGAGGGGGACTCCTCCAGTGATGGGGGGCTCCGCATCTCCCTCCCGTCCCGCAGCTCCAGCAGGGTGTCCTCCCAATGGATGTCCCCCGACCGTGGGAACAGACCGTCAGGTATGAACCCCCCCAGTGCACACCCCCGGGGTTAAGGGGTGGGGACAAGAGACATGACCAGGACCCTCCACATGTCCAGATGACCATGGCCCCAAGGACAGCAGTGGCATGTCCCTCAGAAGAGTGCATCAGCCCCTGCCCCCCAGCAGGACAGCGCCACGCCTCATCCCTGGGGATGGGGGGAGTGGAACCTAGGGTCCCCCGTGGGGTGGGAGGGTGGGACACCCATCAGCAGCAGCAACATCTCTGGGGGATGGGAATGGGGAACCAGCAGCGGAGGGGTGGGGGGACAAGGGCCACGGGTCAGGGCCCACACTAACGGCTGTCTCCACTCTTCTTCCCCCCTGTGTTCCGCAGTTGCACCACCGGAGGGCCCGGAGAGCGCTGGCGAGGTGTCCGTGGTCCCGGAGAGCCCACCGGGGCCATCCCAGCAGGCCAGCCCCACAGCGGAGCACCGACCAGCCCCAGGATGAGCCCGACGGAGGAGCCACCTGTGGACGGCCACGGACCCCCAGCTGCTCATGACCCTCCACCGTCAGCTGGAGGTGTCGGAGCGGTGCCTGCTGGTGGAGGAGCGGTGGCTAGAGCTCCAGGAGCGAGTGCTGGCCTGGCGCCAGGAGGCTTGGGGGGCCTTCATGCGCACTTTCGATCGTATTGCGCAACACCTGGCCCCCCCGCCGCGCCGCCCGCCACTCTGCCCGCCGTGCCACCCGCCGCTCCGCCTGCTGTCCTTCCACCGTCTGCCACTCTGAGGCCTGCCGCCGAGGGGGACCATGGGCCTGCGGACACCAGCCGGCCGTATTTGCCGGTTCTCCCGGCCCCCACCCAGCCTCGACCAGGACTCCAGCCGAGACGAGGGTCATGCCCCCCAACACCGGGCGCTGGACATTAGGGTGTGGGCCAAGGATGTGGCCCCCCACCCTCCTTTGTACATATTCCCCCATTTGTAAATAGTTTTTGTTGGACCCGTGTTTTAGTATCTGCCCCCCATGTAAATAGTTCCCCCCTTTTCTTCTGTGTTAATAATAAGAGGTTGCACTGTTTTGTTTGAAACAACATTTCCGTTTATTTCAAAGAAAAGTGTGTGTGGGGGTGCTCTTGGGTGCTCTGTGGTGTGGGCGTGGAGGCAGGGAGTGTTGTGGAGGATGGGGGGCGGGGTGCAGTGGGTGGCTCGCCTGCAGCTGGCCCTCCAGCATTCACCCCGCAGCCTGGTCAAAATGGGCCCACAGGGCCTCCCGGACCCGGATCCCCTCAGGGTCGACCTGGCTACTGGGGGCAGCGGGTGGCTGGACGTTGGCCCTGCCAGCCTCCACAGCCCAGCCCTGGAAGAAGGCCTCTCCCTTGCTCTCCACCAGGTTGTGGAGTGCGCTGCACGCGCTCACAACCTGGGGGATGTTGGTGAGGCCTGCATCCAGGTGGGTGAGGAGACACCTCCAGAGCCCTTTGAAGTGGCCGAAAGTGCGCTTGACCACCTGGCGCACGTGGTTCAAGCGCGTGTTGAACCGCTCCTGGCTGGCTGTGACATGGTCTGTGTAAGGTTGCATGAGCCAGGGCCGGAGGGGGTACACTGTGTCTGCGACGACACAGGGGGCATGGTGGTGTCCTCCACAGGGATCTCCCGCTGGGGTATGTAGGTCCCCGCCTCCAGCCGGCGGCACAGGCCCAAATTTCTGAACACCCGGGCGTCGTGGGGGCTGCCAGGCCAGCCAACATAAATGTCCAGGAAGCGGCCCCGGCTGTCCACCAAGGCCTGGAGGACCACGGAATGGTGTCCCTTCCTATTGAGGAAGCGTCCTCCGCTGTGCTCCGGGGCACAGATGGGGATATGGGTCCCATCCAGAGCCCCAAAGTGATTTGGGAAGCCCAAGCTGGCAAACCCCGTGATGGCAGCATCCGGGTCCCCAAGCCGCACAAGCCTGTGGAGGAGCAGGGCATTGATTGCGCGGACCACCTGCAGGGGAAGGACATGAGAGAGCACCGGTGAGGGGTGTACAGGGTGTGTCTGGCCCTCCACCCCCAGGCTCCCCCCCAGGCTCCCCCAAGGGTTCCCCCCCGGGTCCTCTTACCTCCATGAGGACAGCCCCAACGGTGGCCTTGCCCATGCCGAACTGCTGCCCTACGAATCAGTAGCTGTCTGGAGTGGCCAGCTTCCAGACAGCAATGCTGACCCGTTTCTCAACGGTGAGGGCACGTCGCATGGAGGTGTCCTGGTGCCATAAGGCAGGGGTGAGCCACTGGCAGAGCTCCAGGAATGTCTGCCAGCTCATCCAGAAATTCTGGAGCCAGCGGTCGTTGTCCCACTCGCCGAGCACCAGCCACTCCCACCAGTCCCTGCTCGTGGGGTAGCTTCACAGCCGGTGGCGTGTGCGGCGGTGGTGGGGCTGGGAGGGCAGCAAGGTCTGGGGCTGCTTCCTCATCCTCTGGGGGCAGCTCATCTTCCTGAAATAAAAGATGGTCAGCTGCCTCCTGCCTGGCACTGCTCCTCCAGGGGCGGGTGTGTGGACCTCTGGCTGCTGCTGCTGCTGCTGCTGCTGCTGAGGGTCCATGCTGCTTCCACGGGGTGTGCGTGCTTGTGGCTTTGCAGACCGCATGCTGTGCAGGCTGCGTGTGTCTGGGAGGGGCCCTTTAAGGGAGCAGCTTGCTGTTGCCCCGGAAGTGCTTGTCCACCCTGTGACCCTGTCTGCAGCTGTTCCTGGCACCCTTATTTCGATGTGGGCCGCTTTGGTGTGTAGACGCTCCCCTGCAGCGCCTACTTCAATGTAGTGATGCCCAACGTCGACGTTGAACGTCAACGGCACCAGCCCTGGAAGACGTGCAGATGCTATTCATCGAAATAGCTTATTTCGATTTCGCTACATCGAAATAAGTTATTTTGATGTAGCATCCCCATGTAGACATAGCTACAGTGATTTCGACATCTCGCCACCTAACGTTGATTTTAACTTCGAAGTAGCGTCCAGCGTGTGTTGACATGGCGCGTGCTACTTCCAAGTTGGGCCGACTACTTCAAAGTACTCGGCTAGTGTAGACATGGCTTCAATGTATGAGCTATTTAGCTTGAATTTGCATTTAGGGCTGCTGACCCTATCTGGGTTGCCCCACACTGAATGCTACCACAAAGTAAGGCACTGGGGCAGGCAATTTTACACAAGCACCATTTTTGACCTTCCACACACTGTAAGACCAAGGCGCTGCATATGGAGGACACCATTTTATACAGAAAAATAATGAGCATGGAGCTGGGGCGGGGGTCATGTCAGCAAAGCAGGGTAATGGTGCAGGGCCAATACAGGTGAAATATCTGCACTTAACAAATCAGAGGTGCAAATTGTATTTTACACCTGATATATTTGCTTTATGCCTCGGTTCTTAATATGGCCCATTAGATTCCTATTATACCCTTCAACAAACTTCTTCAGTTGCAACATTTCTATCCAGCAGAAAAGGCTTCTGTCTTCCAAGGGCAAAAGACCTGATTGACATCTGTAAGACAAGACCTGATCCTTCTACAGTTTGAATCTCCCTAGCCTGCCACCCTTGGGACCTGACCCATGCTGTACCAGAGAATTTGTTGAAACACAGGAGGCCAATATTTTCTAGCAGCATTACCCACACTTCCACTCCTTCCTGGGCTCTTAGAAGAAACTTAGCGGTAAATTAGAGTTAAATAACAGCACTGAACACCGAGAGCCAGGATTGGTGGCTGGAAACACACTTTATGGAGCTGTGGGAAACGTGACCAAAACCATGATAGGTGGATGTCTGGCTAACTAAAACCATGTCAAACCACAGATGTTACCGGACCAAAGAGTGCCGGACTACAGAAGTTCACCCTGTAACATAAAAACAATAAAACCAAACAAAAAACTTTTGGGCTTTCTTCATACCTCCTAAAGAAATAAAGCAAATGCTCATATATAATTATCCCTAGTGTATGAAATATTTGCTGAAATATTTTCCCCATAGAAATCTCCATTACCTTGCTCTATGTTTGCATATTGAAAAAAGTATGTGTGTGGGTGGTGTGTCTCGAACACTTGCAGTACCATTATTGTTGCTGACAGCAGTCATTACTTGAATTTTGGCTCATCTCATGGGGCTGTGGAAGGTAAAGGAGTTATTCTCTATTATCATAAACTGCTTTCAGCCTCAGAATGTTTCTAGAAGATCAATATGTTGACAATGGAGCACTGAGGATGTACTTTTACATTTGTAATTGCAGTCTGGCAAATACGGATTCACCAGTGACATTTTAAACATCCTCTTTAATCTATAATATCAGTTACTGATCATTCCGACTTGTGACATTTGTTTTCTTTAAAAATCCTACCAGAATACATTTTCCAGTGTCTAAATATAGTCATTCATTCTAGCCTTTTAATGGTGAAGAATTACACTTCTCATTGTTTTGGGTGTTCAAAGGAGACATTTGGACATCACTTTTAGGGTAAAAATCTTTCTTGAATTTCCAGTGGCTGGCTTTGTTTGGGCTTTTTTCACAGCTGCGATGTGATAGTTCTATTATCCCCCTAATGCACTCATTACTCGTGAATCATTCTGTATTTTTTATGTTTATAGTTTCATTTCTTGAATGATAAAGAACAAGATGAACAAAGGGCAGACCCTCAGCTGATGTAAATCATGACATCTCTGGTAAAGTCAAACGCAGTGCCTTTTTTCTAGGAAAAATGGTGCCAGAACTCTGCCCTGCCAGGTGTAACCTCCCACGCCCCCCATGGCCCCAACCCACCACAGCCTTAACTGCCCACTGCCTCCCCAGCCCCAATATGCCACAGCTTTAATCACCCCTTGCCTCCCCCCGCCCACGGCCAGGCTTTAACTACCCCCCCAGGCCTCAATCTGCTGCAGCCTTAATGCCCCCTGACCCCCTCAGCCCAAATCCACCATAATCTTAACTGCCCCCTGCCCTCCCCCCGTGGCCCCAACTTGCAGCACCGTTAACCCCTTGCCCCCTGGCCCCAACCTGCAGGGATTTTTAGACCAAACTTGCGCAATTTACAAGTAAAAAGATGAGAGGGTTTTTTTTCTGACTACCAGCTGCCAAAACACAACATGAGATCTGGGAGCCAAGCTTGCTTGTATATTTTTACCATTACTAGCAAATCTGCAAGGCCAGTTCCCCAACACCCCCCCAGGCCCTGTCTACACTATGTCTTTCCACTGTGAGCTTCCAGCCTGAGACTGTGATAGTCAATTTGCTTTCATACTTCATGTTTTCCAAGTTTGTTCTTCTATGTCTACTGCCCTACCAAGACTAGGGTGGCCATATCTCCCATGGTCACAAACGGAGGGCGGGGGGTGCGCTTCCCCTCCCCTTCCGAGAGCCTCGGGCTTGCCGCAGGAACAGAGCAGTTGCAGCTCTCTCCCTCCCTCAGCTAACCTACTGGCTCCCTCTGTTGGAGAGCACGTGCTGACACACAGTACATGCTCTCCAGCAGGCAGCTGCAGCAGATACAGGACAATTAGTCCCTTTTTAAAAATAAGTTGGGACTCCTTTTTGGCATCCCGACAATGGGACAGATGGTCACCTTACCAACCTGCATCTTTGTATTAGTGCATAGTTGAAAAATCTGGTCAGCTGTCCCACAATGCCATTGCAAAGGACATCGTTCAAAGAGAGGCTTATGTTCCTAAGTCACTGAGGCGCTTTTGGCCATCTGGTAGGTGCACAGAGTGATGCCGGAAATATTTTAACCATTGCATGCTGAAATGTCCTGCTGAAAAGGGAGCTAGGAGAAAAGGTTAGCAGCCTGTGACACAAAGTTTATGTCTACATGAGAGAATTTTGTGGAGAAAACCAGGGTTTTGAGGAAAAATACTCACAGAGTGTCTACACACAAAATATGTCTGTCAACAAAACATGGCACTTCTGGTGACAGTGGTCTACCTCTCTGCAATGAGGAATAACACCTTTGTCAACAGTTTCTGTTGACAAAAAAGCTGTATAGATGCTCCGGGGGAGCCTCTGTCAACAGACAGGGCTTCCAGTTCACCAGGCAGCCCTGTTTGCTGAGCTTCTGGCTAGCCATTCAGTTGAGAGAGCAGCAGGGCAGTCTGGCCACGCTCTGTCAACAGAGCGGATTGCTCCTTCGATCCACTTTTGTGTGCAGACGTGATCAGTTGACAGACGTTTTGCTGGAAGATCTCCTTAGACGTTAACTTCTGTTGACATTTTGCTGTAGTGTAGACATAGCCAAAGGGGTTAATGAGTCCTGTCTGCACTGAACGATGTACAGTGTGACAGATTTGCACTGGCATGGGCAAAATTCTGTGAACTGACCATAATTAGTAAGTGGTTGAACCATGTTGTGTGCCAATGTCTTGCATGCGTACAGCCAAAAACACCAACAGCTAGTTATAAGTGTTAAAAGCTGATGCCTGGACAATGCTTCAGTTATAGCTCTGCATCACTGTTGTCTTCTGTTCATGTCCTCAGTAACATCTGTGCTGTGTTGCATTACTGCCTTGAAGAAGTTTGCACAGGTGCAACTGACTGGGACGGAGCCAGCTGCTCCCTTTGAAGGTGCATATACAGGAAAGGAACCCATCTCTCTCTCTCTCTCTCCTTTAGCACTAAAAGCAAACAGATATGACAGGAGCATACTCAAGGACCAGATCTTACAAGTAAGAACTTGCCATTTTTCAGAGGAGGACAACTGTGTAAAGGCCAGCTGGAGAAGTGATCAGAATTAGGGAAATAACATTGATCAGACTTTACACCCAGTGTAGGAAAGTGTTATTTATAGTGACTCATCATTCCTTTCCTGGGTGTGTCTGCAATAACGAGAATGTATGATGATGGGCATTCCATACCCTCGTGAACTTGGGCACACTTTCATTGAAACAAATGAAAAAAACTCTGCCCCCCATATCATTGTGGGCTAAGCATCAAGCAGAATAGGAAGTTTCCATTTTTAGGAAACAAAAAGCCCTCAGTAAAGGTTGATGGAGCAGAAGTGCATTAATATGAAACAATGCACTTCAGGAGTCTGATTTTAAAACCTGTTATAGATTTTATAGATTGTCTACCCATGTTCATAGGAGCATGTAATCGAAATGTATGTGTGTGTAGACGTCTATACAACAAACCTGTATTAGGCGTCCCACAGTGCTATCTGAATCTTCCTAGTTCTGCTGTGGGTTTGAGTGCATCCATTCACAATTAATTAAAGATTAGGTCCACACTATAAAAAAATGTTTCTGGCCTAGGCCAGATCTACAGTAGAGAAAAAAATTGATATAGGATATTCAGCTTCAGATCTGAGAACTGCATAACTGGAGTTGACACACTTTAAAGTGATTTTTGCCGCCATTCCCACAGCAGGACATTGACAAGGGAAACTTTCCCATCAACTTGCCTTACTGGGGTCAATGGCAGCACCCTGATCATTTGATTTAGCGCAGCTGTACTGGGCATCCTAATTTGAACCCTGGAAGATTGACCGCCAGCATGTTGATCTTCCAGGAAGTATATATGTGCACTTACTGCTCTACCTGTCTGCTCCACCCGTCATGTGCCAGGCCATCAGTTCCTTCTATCCTACCTCCACTCAGAGATCCCCTTTACCTCTTAAACCTGTCTCCCTGGCCAGTATTACTGGCAATGTGGGTTTTACTAAACTTCTAGTCACACCTCTCTTTCAGCCCCTCCTCATATTATCTCCTCTTCTTTCTGTGTCTGAACAGGTGGCCTAACTTGGAAGCAGACCCCACCTGAGACATGACCTTTGGAGGCAGCAGGGGCTAGGCTACAGCAGTCAGCTGCTAGTGAAAAGTGGCCCATTTTAGTGAGATGCTGAGATCCTCAATTCCCACTGAAGTCAATGGAAGTGAAGGATGTTCAGCACCTCCCAGGATTATAACCTAACCTAATAATGAGATATCTGTTCTGGGGCTGAGGATCAAAATGTTGAGGGCGGGCAAGGGGGTGTGAGGGGTATGACTTAATTTTCTCCCCCAAGCCCTCAAGCATTTGATTAGCAATGCCCATGTGCTTCTTTCAGCTTTTTCAGAAATAATTGGGTCTGCAAAACTGGGCTGAATAACGTACGGAACAGAATTTCTTATGAGATTTCCAGTGTGGCCTAGCTGATGAAAGACTGGCCAGGCACCCAGGGTATCTACTACTGAGCAGCCACAAGACAATATACCAATTGGCCATATGCCTCAGTTTCCCCATTTGTTTCATGGGATAATGTTACTTCTGCTTACCCTATTTTGTAAAGTGCTTTGAGCTCTATAGATTAAAAAAAAAACTCTCTACGTAAGTTTTATCACTATAGGTGACAGACTGAAAAATAATGAACCAAGTTAATCAAATCTTTAAATTTCAAAAATCATATGAGTCAAATTTCAACTAAAAATTAAGTGTCTCTTATTTTCGTCACCATTTTTCTTCAGGTCTTTTTTAAAATCCCATTTAAAAAGCATCCCTTTGTGTGCCTGTGTTAATTATTATCTTTTAAAACCAAAATCTGTTTTGAAACCTGTCTTCTTTCAACATTCATACAATTTATTTTTCAATCCTTGCAATTTCAGACAAAACCAAAATGAATCAATTTGCACCTTGCCATAAATGGAGAAAGAGAAAATGGATTTCAAAGCAGCTTCAGACTTCAGGTGTGCTGTTAAAAACAGAAATAGGCAAAATAATGAGTTGAAAACCTCTCTCAAGGTGGTAGTGTCCCTTTAAGTGAATACTGATGAAGAATTTGCTACCCACTCTCTGTAAAATGTGGAAATTCATAGCACGTTACAGAGCCAGGAGCACTGCACACATTTTCCAGGTGCAGTTTGGTGAGGGAATGCTCTTACTAGCAGCCCTCGTTTGATTTGCCATTAGCAGATCCGAGAGAGATGATTAATGCTGATTGCCTTGTTTGCACATGGCTTTACTTTTCCTAACTAAGGGCTGTGTTACCAAAGGAGATTCTTCAGGAGAAAGAGGACTGAGTCAGTGAACTCTGTGTGTGTGTGTGTGTGTGTGTGTGTGTGTGTGTTTTCTCATGGGGAAGAATTTGTGATGACAATTTACTGCTGTGGCATGATGTGCATGAGAACTGGAAGCGTTTAGGAGGTGGAGGACTGCACAGACTAGTGACCAAGCCTTTGTGAAGCAAAATGTTTGTGGAGTAATGCACAAGACAGGATTTTTTGCAGGTTTCAAAAGTTGGGACAGTTTTCATTGCATCCATATCGATGAGACAAGTACTCTGAGAACCCAGCACAGCACAAGGTAAGTGTAACCTGCTTCAGGGACATACCGGAAATCAGAATGTAAAAATATATGTTTTGTTGCAAATTGATTAGATAGTGCTGAAAAACACACACACTGACAATAGCCACCAGACAGCAGAGCAGCAACACAATGGAAGGGGACAAGAATTCTCATGGGCCTGAGTGACCTTCCCCTCTTTGCTTCCCCATTCTTCTCTTGCCTGACCTTACATTGTGATTGATCCCAGAAAAGCAGTGATGGTGAAATGTGTCAGCATTGGATTAGTATAGTCTCATGCATAGTGTCAGCTAGCTGGCGATCTCTGTCAGTGCAGGGAAAGGACTCTGTGTCTTCCCCCTCCCTCTCCCCCTCTCTCAGTCTGCTCTGCAGAGTGAGAAAGCTCTGATCTCTAGTTGCGATCATTCTGATGAGAGTCTCAGACTAAGTACAAAGAACCAGCTTTTTAACCTGTGCTAGTGAAACAGGATCCGGAGGGAACCTACCTCTGGTAATTGAACTTGTCAAGAAAAAAGCCCAGGAGTTTTGGAGCAAGAGCAATTTGTGTGGGAACTGTAACCTTACAGAGACTGTGTCATGGGGCTGTGCATCATCCACTCTCCCCTGTGTGTAACTTTTTTTGCAGGGAGATAAGGAGAAAATGTGCTGAAAGCATCATCCAGCAGAAGCAAATTTACACTGGTGAAGATGGAGAACAGCACGGGCAATGAACAGAATCAAACAGGACTGCTGCCAAGCCAAGAGGTCATCTCTATCGACTACCAAGTGGTTACCATTTTCTTAGTCCTCCTCATCTGCGGACTGGGCATAGTTGGCAATATCATGGTGGTGCTGGTGGTCCTCAGAACTAAACACATGAGGACCCCCACTAACTGCTACCTGGTGAGTCTGGCTGTGGCTGATCTCATGGTGCTGGTAGCTGCAGGACTTCCCAACATCACCGAGAGCCTGTATGGGTCCTGGGTCTACGGCTACATAGGCTGTCTCTGCATTACATATCTCCAATACCTAGGCATCAATGCTTCTTCTTGTTCCATCACTGCCTTCACTGTTGAGAGATATATAGCCATCTGCCACCCAATCAAAGCCCAATTCCTGTGTACTTTTTCAAGAGCCAAAAAGATCATTATTTTTGTCTGGGCTTTCACCTCCATATACTGTACCCTCTGGTTTTTCCTGCTAGATCTCAACACAGTAGTCTACAAAGACACCATTATTGTTTCTTGTGGCTACAAGGTGTCCAGAAGCTATTACTCCCCTATATACATGATGGACTTCGGTATATTTTATGTTGTGCCAATGATCTTGGCTACTGTCCTCTATGGACTGATCGCCAGAATATTGTTTCTGAATCCCATCCCTTCAGATCCAAAAGAAAACCCTAAGAAACGGAAAAACAACTCAGCTCACCAAAACAAGACCATGAATTCCAAGATGACTAACAGGGCTTTCAGTAGTACTATTGCTTCTAGAAGGCAGGTAGGAAATGCATTTGAATATAATATTCATACACACACAAGTTCTCTCTTAAGCTTTTGTTAAGGAAGTTGAAAAAGTAGAGCAGTTTGGTTAAAATACATGAACAATGTTTAAAATTTGCTTTATATCTTTTATTTAGTTTAAGGCATTCTGCTCCTAAAATCAAGGCATGTGATTAGAGCATTTCATTGAGTAAACTCAGTTTATCCCAGCATCTCTACAAATGACTGCCTACTCATACAGAAGGCAGAAGTATTGAAAGGTGTCTTACTGTGACATGTCAAGAAACCATCTACATAGTGTCAAATTGAAATGTTAAGAAAAAAAACTATTTTTCCCCATGGTGCAGCCTGCTAATAAGTCAAATAAACAGGCTGCAATTCCAGAGTTATTTTTGTGATTTGCGGCTAGAATACTAAACTGGAAGTCACGTGTCCTGTTTTAACACCTGCTCTGTAAATGAGTCACTGGTGACTAGAAAAGTTACTACTTTTTGTGTCTGTTTCCCCTTCTATGTTATAAAGATAAACACATACTTCTGTAAAGTTATGTAGGGGAAAAATATTATACAAATGCTAATGACTATTATCATTTCCATCTGTCAGATCATTTAAAAGGGTTAAATATTTTGAAAGTATTCAATGCTTTAAAGTGGATTAAGAGATTTGATCATATCTATTATAAATGGGTACATATGCTAAACCAGCACAGAGGTGTATGTCTCTACCAGACAGCTTAATCATTATGTACAATACTCGGTTATCATGTACCATTTATCATATTAAGTCCCAACCCTGACAGGTGCAGGGCACCTTAAAATCCCATTGATCTTTCAGGATTAGTCCCATCTCCTGCTTTATCTTTTTATATTAGTGGGTTCCTAATTCCTCCACCCCAGCCTGCTTTGATAAAAAATTATTTTCAGAAGGCTCATGCTTTTGAGTCTCAGTCCCGACTAAAAGGGATGTTTCAGCAACAGGTCACATAATTTCTGTGGGTATTATGCCTGAAGTGGTGGTCTCTTTTCAAATGCTCAGCAAGTCTGCATCTTTGTAGTGTGGGATAAAGCACATAAACCTAAGAATTTTGAGTCATATTTTCATGGATCTTTGTGCAAAATGTTGCTCTTTAATGAGGCTGGTTTTCCTGCTGTGGGACTTAGGTCCATCTTACAGGTTAAGTGAGCTGGTGAGCAGAGAAGTAAACATGTGCAGATCAAGAGATCCAAGGTTAAGAGAAATACAAATGTTACTTCCTTTGTTGTTGCTTGTAGTTGTTTACATGTCTCTTTGGCATTGGTTATTTGGGTGAGAAGTGGTGGAGTTTATTCCATCTATTAGTTAACATTATTTTTCTCTCCTTGGCTGATTCTCAGGTTATCAGCATGAAGAATAGAGCCATGTGCTTGCAAATGTGTGTTTTGTATTTCTTAGTAGCCTTTCAAAAATTGAATAGTCTTTTTATTTAGCATTGGAGACAATGCCACTTGCCATGTTATAAAATTAAAATGAAAATTGACAGTATACACAACATTTATTTTCTGTTTTATGAAAAGAGAAGGGGCTTTTCATTGAGACTATCAAATTTCTGGGTTTATTGTTGCTTTTTCAGTAAATCTAGTGTTTGCAAGAAGTGCTGTATGTAGACATGAGACATGATAAGGTGGCACTATAATATTTCTCATAATATCATACATATCATAATATTTATATTATGGTAGCAGTCAAAATGTGCTTAATGCTGCAAAATCATACAGGAAAGAATAGTCCTATCCTAAATATTTACAATCTAACTAAAGTCTAAGACACGCAAAGGGAAAACTCCCAGAGATCAATGGGTGTTACCCGTGCAGAACTGAAGGCAGAATTGAGCTCTCGGGGTCAGATTCTGCCCTCATTTATATCAATACATCCCCAGCCTCTTCACTGAATAGAAACTGATCCCCAGAGTTCAAGCAGCAGGAAAAATGACCAAAAGTGTGTAAAAGCAGGCGGCCTTCTCTTAGTGTTAGCCCTGAGCATGAGAGTTAGCCCAAGATAGAAACTGGCTGAAGCACTTATCTTTGCCTCTTCCTTTCTAGACTATACACTAGTCCTGCCTGTTCCATGAAGGAACAGAATCCCACTCACAATCTTTTATCTATATGGGCACTCTGATTACTCTTAATCCAGTGCTTAGCCAGCCACTAAGCTCTGTACATATGCCACTCATTGCAGTGAGGAGACCTGTGGCGGAACGCAGTAGAAATTTGCCATTTTCCCTTTTCAGGCCAGAATCACAACTTGGCCTCTGCTCTGTAAGATTCTGAGCACTCCAACGCTGACCCAGCAAAGAATTTAAGTTTATACTTAACTTTAAACATATACTTAGCCCCAGTGATTTTTATAGATTTTGCAAGATTCATGTGGGCTACGTCTACACGTGCAGCCAACATCGAAATAGCTTATTTCGATGTTGCGACATCGAAATAGTCTATTTCGATGAATAACGTCTACACGTCCTCCAGGGCCGGCAACGTCGATGTTCAACTTCGACGTTGTTCAGCCCAACATCGAAATAGGCGCAGCGAGGGAACGTCTACACGTCAAAGCAGCACACATCGAAATAGGGATGCCAGGCACAGCTGCAGACAGGGTCACAGGGCGGACTCAACAGCCAGCCGCTCCCTTAAAGGGCCCCTCCCAGACACACTTGCACTAAACAACACAAGATACACAGAGCTGACAACTGGTTGCAGACCCTGTGGCTGCAGCATAGATCCCCAGCTGCCGCAGCAGCAGCCAGAAGCCCTGGGCTAAGGGCTGCTGCCCACGGTGACCATAGAGCCCCGCAGGGGCTGGAGAGAGAGCATCTCTCAACCCCCCAGCTGATGGCCGCCATGGAGGACCCAGCAATTTCGACGTTGCGGGACGCGGATCGTCTACACGGTCCCTACTTCGACGTTGAACGTCGAAGTAGGGCGCTATTCCTATCTCCTCATGAGGTTAGCGACTTCGACGTCTCGCCGCCTAACGTCGAAGTTAACTTCAAAATAGCGCCCGACGCGTGTAGACGCGATGGGCGCTATTTCGAAGTTGGTGCCGCTACTTCGAAGTAGCGTGCACGTGTAGACGCAGCTGTGGTGTCTAATGAAGATGGTGGTATTTATATCAGCTGGGGTTTCAGTAATACTTGGCAGAAGAAAAATGGTGTAGCTCATCAGCTGACCCAATGCATTTCACATCTAGGTGAGCAATAAGGGAGGAGAACACTTAGACATGGGCAGTGCCTGGAGAAAGGTTCCAGTGATTATGGATGTGAGGGATTCCTCCTGGCCACCATCTGGAACTAGGATACCACTACCCTTGGCTGCAGACCTGTTCCAGGTTTTACACTTCCACTAACATTCACACAAGCAGGGACATACCGAGATGCAATTACATGCAGGCTGTGGCCAGCCAGTGTACGAACCAACAACAGAGAGGTTAGCACCAAAATAACCACTAGCTTCCCAGTCTAGGACTCTCCCCTCTCCCCACACTAGAGCATAAAGCCACACTTATACCATCTCGCCCTCAAAGTGGAGAGGAAATGCAACTGCTCCCTGAGGTTGGATTCCGAAGCATTTTACTCCAAGCTTACTGATTTAGATTAAAACATAAAATAAGTCTATTAATTGCAAAACAATAGACCTTAAGTGTTTATAAGAGATAACAAATAGACCAAATCATCACCCAGTAAATAAACAAAATTGCAAACTAAGCCTAAAATACTGGAAAGATACTATATGAATTAGCAAATTCTCTCCCTGGCTGGAAATACAAGCAGGTTGCAAATTCTTAAGGTACATGCTATAATTGCTTTGCATCTTGGAATCACCACGTATATATGCACACGCTAGAACTTTCTTTAGCTTCTCTCCAGAACTTCCCCCAGTTCACTTTTGTTCCTCGGAAGTCTTCAGGAGTCCACTCATGTGAGGAGAGAAGAACAACGGCTGATTTCACTCCCTGCCTTACACAGCTTTAGCATTTGGTGGGAACCCTTTGTTCCAAAACCAGTTCCCAGATCAGTGGTGGAAAAATACAGACACCCCTGAATAGACCACAGAATCTCATGGTCATGTGCCCTTGTAGCGTCATAGTAGCCATTACTTATAGGCTGTCTGGAACATTCTCAGGAAAGCTCACCAAATGGACAATAAGCTTCTCCTATGGCCTGTTCTTTTCCAGAAGGCTTATTATCCTGAACAGACTCTTTCCAACTAGCTATCTAGACTGAAATCATCTTGTCTAGTGGATGTCATCCAAGATGCATAGTTCATATTCATAACTTCAGATTCAAAAATGCTAGCTACATATAAATAGGATAAGCATATTTAACAAATCATAGCTTTTCCAACAACATCTCACGTGACTTACCTTGCACAGAATGCATCATAAGTATGCTATAATCATACCATAGTCTCACTATGAAGACTATGGAATGCAATATTACTACAGAAACTGTGGCTTTAATTACTACTGTTAATATCATGTTCTATAGTTCTGGTAAACAGACTAATTTCAGGCACACTGCACAAGTCACCATGAATGAAGTCATATCACTTTGGAAGTAAGAGGGCCATGCAGACAGTAAGTGCACGGAAGCACAGTCTGTGTGGAGAAAAATGGAACAGAATGATCGTGTTACACATTACTGCTGCAAGAAACCAACCCCTTCTTATTACGGAACTAAATGGCATTGTGGGTGAGAAAACAGAAGTGTCCAGATCACTCCAGTTGATCCAGTTAAAGCCACAAAGGTGACATGGAGTAAGATCAAGAAGATTAAAAAGATGGTGATTGTCCTGCAGAGCAAACCTTTTGAAACCAGACAGTTCAAAGTTTCATTTCCTTTACTGAGAAAAAAAGAAGAGGAGTGTAATTCAAATTCAGGGTTGAGATTTATTTCACTATTGTGTGATCATCTGGACAGACATGTTCAAGGAAATGAACTGAAATAGACATCAGCTTTTGGTTTCTTTTCTATTGCTGCACCCTATTTTAATCACAAGTTTGAGACAGAACAACTAATGGCAAATACGAAGAAATGTCAGTCCTCTGGGAGTATTTTAAGGTTCTATTGTTTCCTTGATCAGTGCAACGACTACAAATATGAGATAGCCCAGAAGATCGAAGATGGATCTTTGAAGACATTTTGGTATATGAGCTGCATCTACACTAGCCGACTATTTCGAAGTTGCTGGCCCAACTTCAAAATAGCGCATGTCACGTCTACAATGCCGTGCGCTACATCACAGTTGAAATTGTTGTTAGGCAGCAAGATGTTGAAATCTCTATCCCCATCAGAAGATGGGAACAGTGCCCTACTTCAACATTCAACGTCAAAGTAGGGCATGTGTAGACGATCTGCATCCCACTACTTTGAAATAGCGGGGGTCCTCCATGGTGGCAATCAGCTGAGGAGTTGAGATGTGCTGTCCAGCCCCAGAGGGGCTCTGTGGTCACCACACACAGCAGCCCCTAAAGCACCACAGACCCAGATATCCTATGGCAGGAAGCTGAGAGTGTGTAGGCAGCAGCACCTACATGTGCTCACCCTGCACGCCCTCCAGAGGCCTTGCTCTGCTCACCCACTACCCACGGCAGCCAGCCAGCCCCCTGAGCACCCCTAGGGCACCCCCCAAGGGGACCCAGCGCTATCAGGCATCTTCAGAAGTGGGTCTGTCCCATGAAAGCTCACCTAATAAATTATTTTGCTCTTCTTTAAAGTGCTACTTGATTGCTTTTTGTTTTGATATATTAACTTAATATTTGGCACTGGTACCACCACTGCTGAAACACTGTGTCCACAATTTCAGAAGGATATTGATAAATCGGCAAGAGTTCAGAGACGAGGCACGACAACAATGAAAGACAGATTCAAGATGCTCAGTCTATCTAGATTAATAAAGAGATGATTAAGGGACATTTGATTAGAATGTAAAACTACAGGGAATGGATATTTGATAATAGAGGGCTCCTCGGTCCCACAAAGGTAAGATCGAATGACAGGAAGGTGAAGATGGGAATATTCAGACTAAAAATAAGGTGCAGATTTTTAACAGCAAAGGTAATTAACCAATGGGACAATTTATTGAAGACTGTGGTATGGTCTCCATCACTGTACATTTTTAAGTTAATGCTAGATTTTTCCCTAAAAGACATTCTCTAGTTCAGCCATAGCTATTTGGCCTGAAATTGGAATTAATTCAGAAAATTCTGTGACCTATTGTCATACTTAGGCCTATACTTTTGCCATAATTGTGAATTCAACTGTAAAAATTGTCCTCAGTTGAAGTATTGTGTCCAGTTCTGGGCACCACATTTCAAGAAAGATGTGGAGAAATTGGAGAAGGTCCTGAGAAGAGCAAAAGGAATGATTAAAGGTCTAGAGAACATAAGCTATGAGGGAAGACTGAAAGAACTGGGCTTGTTTAGTTTAGAAAAGAGAAGACTAAGAGGGGACATGATAGTGGTTTTCAAGTACCTCAAAGAAGGCTGTGAGGAGGAGGGAGAAAACTTGTTCTCCTTGGCCTCTGAGGATATAGGGTAAGGAGCAATGGGCTTAAACTGCAGAAAGCGAAGTTCAGGTTGGACATTAGGAAAAACTTCCTAACTGTCAGGGTGGTTAAACACTGGAATAAATTGCCTAGGGAGGTTGTAGAATCTCCATCAATGGAGATATTTAACAGCAGGTTAGCTAGACATCTATCGGGGATGATCTAGATGGTGCTTGGTTCTGCTGTGAGGGCAGGGGACTGGACTCAACGACCTCTCAAGATCCCTTCCAGTTCTAGTGTTCTGTGATTCTGTGATTCTATGAAAAAGTGATCATATGTTCATAATATGTCGCAATACCCCATTATAACAAACACTGATGTTATAAGTTATTGCAACATTCTAAGAACTTGCAAATGTTGACAGAAAAATGTACAAAAGGGAGATAGACAGAATAGTCCAAACAAAAAAGCCAACTGATAATGTTCAAGGACGATGTTAAAATCATAGCAGGTAACCAAGAACAGCTTAAGACTGAAAATGAGTGAATAAGCATTGGAGTGTTGGATATTAGGCTTAAATGGTGGATGAAATAAGGTGAGAATTCTACCCATCACTCCTTCGTGAAGTCCTTAAAAAGATCCTTTTGGGAAAAAATTAGGTACTGGAGCACGCTTCACCCTCAAGGCTTCCACCCCCACCATCATGTGGGACCTTGAATCTTCCTCCTAATCCTGAGACATGTCATGACCACACAGGCCAGAAAGATGGAGCCAAATGACATCACCAAGTGGGATGGAGACTTTGCCTTGCTCTCCTCCAATGTGTTTATTTTCTTTCCTTATTTATTTCTTCTCTCTCCTATCTCATTTCTTTTTCCTTCTGTCTAATAAGAGTCTGTCTTAGACAGCCAAGACTATTTTGCAGCAACGCTGTAAGCCTGTGACCAGAGAGGGCCAAATGAAGAACTGTAGAAGTTAAGTAATAAGATTCTGAATTGGCTAGGCTATTGCCAACACCCATAAGTAAAAAAACACAATATGAGAAAACAGATCTCAGGCAACAAGACTGCATATTCTTTACATAATGAAAATCTGAATACAAGAAGCAAGGAAGGTACATGTCCTGCAGCTCTAAACAAAGACACAAACCCAAAACAACTAAAAATGCAGTATTATTGTTCATAGGAGAGTTACATTCAGTCCTCTACCAGAGGCATTAAAATTCATATTTGCACATGCCTACATCACTACCTTAGAGGAAATGAAATTAAATACTGTCAATGTCTTGTATAGTCGGACGAGCTGTAGTACCATTGTCTTATTTACACAATTATCATGAGAAAGAGTGTAAAGCCTAATGGCATCCAGACCCACCAATAGGGGTGGCGGTATGTAAAGGGGGTGATTGCACTGGGGCAGAGATTCAAAGGGGCCCAGAGCTCTTTTTCACCATTGCTGCTACTGTAGCTGTGGTGGCAGCAGGAGCCCAGGCCCTTTTGCCTCTGTGTTTCCAGTATATTAACTCATCATCACCTAAAGATTCATCTTGGCTACTAAAAGGTTTCTAGGACCTCTTAAATGCATAGCTTGGGATTACAGCATGAAAGGCCCTAACTATTGCAACAATAAAAGACTGTTAGTGTATTGGCTGCATTCGGAATAGTGGGACTCCTGGAGAACTTACTATTTTGTTTTTACTGTCCTCATTTTTCACTTTTATGTTTTATTGGCTTTACTTCACCTTTTTGGGATCTGTCAAGGGAAAGCTTCTCATTCGTTTGGTTTAAAGCAAACATTAAGTGATAAAATCACAAATCACAAAAACGCTGTATTACCTGTGGGTGAACACTTTCAACAAGCCACTCATAACAGCCACTGACCTCCCTGTCCTCATAAGAATGGCCACACTGGATCAGACCAAAGATCCGTCCAACCCAATAGCCTGTCTTCTGACAGTGGCCAGTGCTAGGTGTACTGAAGGGAATGGACAAAACAGGTAATCCTCAAGTGATCCATTCCCTGCCATTACTCATTCACCACTTCTGAAAAATGGAGGCTCCTTGCCCATCCTAGCTAATAGCCATTGATGGGCCTATGCTCCATGAATTTATCTAGCTCTCTTTTGAACTTCATTATAGTCTATCCTCAGAGGAAACCTGCCCAACACCTTCAAAAGGGAAGCTTGGGAATTTAAATCTGCAACTTTGCTAGATTCTACAAGTCCCAGACTCAGAAAACAACAGACAGTTAAATATGGGCACTCCTCCTGCATTGCCCTGCCAATGTGTATTTACCTTGACTGGGGGGCACCACCTCTAGGGATCAGGGTGATTTTATTTATTTGGACTCTTTGGAAAATGACAGTTTAGTGATCATGACTTTGGGAGGTAAATAAGGGACTCAGAAATGGCACTGGATTTATGGCTCCTTACAACAATCTGTAATTAACTAACCTTCTTTTGTTCCACAACTGTGAGTTGTTAACTGCCCGTTTCATGTCTGCACTTCAACAAAACTCCCTTTGCTGGGCCATATCAGCTGACTTGGGCTTGTGGCACTTCAGCTGTGGTGATATAAAATTGCAGTATACACATTTGGGCTCAGGCTGAGCCCTCCCAGGTCCCAAAGCACAGCCTCATAGAATGCTAGAACTGGAAGGGACCTCAGGAGGTCATCAAGCCCAGCCCCATGACCTCAGGGCAAGACCAACCACTATCTATATCATCCCAGTTAGATATTTATCCAACCAGTTCTTAAATATTTTCAGTAATGGAGATTCTACAATGGAGATTCTAGGCAATTTATTCAGTACTTAACCACCCTGACAGGAAATTTTTCCTAATGTCCAACTTAATTCTCCCTTGCAGCAGTTTAAGCCCATTGCTTCTTGTCATACCATCAGAAACTATGGAGAATATTTTTTCTCCTGCCTCCTAACAATATCCTTTTAGGTACTTGAAAGCTGCTATCATGTCCCCTCTCAGCCTTCTCTTTTCCAGACTAAACAAACTCAGTTCTTTTAATCTTCTCTCATAGGTCATATTTTCTAGACCTTTAATCATTTAGTTGGTTTTCTCTGGACCCTCTCAAAATTCTCCACAATTTCCTCAAATGTGGTGCCCAGAACTAGATAGAATATTCCAATTCAGGCCTAACCAGCACTGGGTAGAGTGGAAAAATTCCTTCTTGTGTCTTGTTCACAACACTTTCTTTGTAGTATCTAGAAAAGTTACAAATTTAAATTCCCAGGCTCCTTTTTGAAGGTGTTGTGCACGTTTCCTCCGGGGATGGGCTATAAGGGAGTTCAAAAACGCATTAGATACATTCATAGCAGGTAGGCCCCACGCTAAATACTCCACTTGGGGAGGAACAATCAGTTTCACACATACAAAACTGGCAGTGACTCCTTAGGATTGAGTACTGTAGGAAGGGATTTAGGGGGCATTGTGGACCACCAGCTAAGTATGATGCTGTGTTTGCATGAGTGCTTGATTGCAGCATAGACATATCCTGTGAGTATCAGTCACAGGCCTGAAGAAATCTTTGTAAGCTCAGAAGCTTCTCTCTGTCACCAGCTAAAGCTGGTCCTATAAACAATATTACCTCACCCACCCAAGGCCATCCTTTTGGCTTATATCAGAGAGGTAGCCATGTTAGTCTGTATCTTCAAGAACAACAAGAAGTCCTGTGGCACCTTATAAGGTGCCACAGCACGTCTTGTTGTTCTTACAGCTTATGGTGCCCTACGGGGGGGCAGGATGGAATGGAGGAGGTCCCTGAGGAGCACTCAGGGCTGTGAGGGCAGGGGCAGTGCATGGAGGCACAGGTACAGGAACTTGGGCTTGCTGCAACCCCACTCCAACTCCTGGCCCTGTAAAGGTCCCTGGCTCCCAGAAACAAGGCCCTACTCCTATACCCAAAGAGGTGGAGTGGGGAACGCACCCTGGGGGTGGAGAAGATGGGGCTGACCACCAGAGCCAGCACTGTCTGCGCCTTGCAGTCCCATCCCACAGCAGTGGCCCTAGCCATCAGCAGCTATGTATTCTGCATGTGCCTAAGGATGGCTCTGCACCCACTTAGTCTGTTTAAGTGAAATTAGGGAGATTCTTCTAAGCTTATAAGGTTCAAAGGGTAACCCACAGCTTCTTTGGCAAGTTTTAGGCTGTAATTAAGAGTTTAATGATAATATATCAGTCCTTACATCAGGTGTTATGTCTGCGTTTCTTTTTGATTAGAAACCAAATGTAGATCAAACTTCTTTGTATTAAATGTGATGGCCTGCTAGCATGTGACAGTAGTTATTAAAGTAGGTAGGTTGCTTTCAGGCTGCGTCTACACTATGAGATAAAATCGATCTTAAGACAGTTAGCTGGCTTTTTCCAAGTGCCTGTCCTCGCTGTAAATTTCATTAGCTCAATTTATGGACCACTAAAATCAATATGGTATTGAAATCTTAAAATCGTAGTCACCTGACGGGTGTAACATTCAATTTGAATTTAAAATTCGGAATGAAGGGGAGCGAGGATGCGGCCTGTCTTTAAATCGAATTTCTTAGCCTCCACAGATGTCCCGTATGTGCCCCACAATGCCCCACAGTTCTCCACTTCGGCCTCTTACATCTCCACTGCTCTCAACTGCAGAGGAATTAGGCAACAGGAGAACCGTTACAATTTGGCACCTGCAAGCCCATGGCTATAGGGTCATGAGAGGCTGAAAAATCTTTTTTCTTTTTCTTTGCTAGAAGCGCAGCTGTGCAATCTGTGTTTCTGTCTATACCCCTGCTAGCTGCCTTTTTTTCTGCACTGCCTGGTGCCAGCCACTGTCCCCCATACCATGTGTCGGCTATGCTGTGGGTGGGGGGTCATGCTTGTCTGGTAGTATAAGGAACTTCTTATCAGCCATTTACATATTGTCCTGACCGCTACATACCTTCCTTCCCTCCCCCCGGAGGCACCATACAGTCTGGAACATTCCTGCGCCCAGCCATATGATCAGTATCAGAGGGGTAGCCATGTTAGTCTGGATCTGTAGCAGCAACGAAGGGTCCCGTGGCACCTTATAGACTAACAGAGAAGTTTAGAGCATGAGCTTTCGTGAGTTAACTCACTTCTTCAGATGCATATAACTCACTTCTTCAGCCATATGATGTGGCTTGACGCCGAACCAATAAAAGGATGTGCTGCGCAAGGTGCCAGGCGGATTGCATGCTGTGAGGGTCACAATATTCAGGGCCAGCTTAAACAGGGGTTCTTTTAGCTGACCAGGAGACGTCTCCCTCGGTGGTCATGATTTTTGGGGGCTGGCTGTAGCTGGGGGTCTTCTAGCCACCCGGGGGACATCTCCCTCAGTAGTCATGATTTATTGGGGCTGGCTTTAGCAGGGGTTCTTCTAGCCAACCAGGGGACTTCTCCCTTGGCAGTAACAATTTTCAGGGGCTGGCGGGAGCCAGGGCTCTTTTAGCTGTCCTGAGCCATACATGTTTCAATGAAGGCAATGTATTATCTATACAGTTACCACAATTGTCAAAGTAAGGCTTGCAGTGGGGAATATTCTTGTCCTAAGGGTGTTCTTTTCCAGGTGCAAACCCAGCTGTAGTTCAAGATCTTTTAGTCTGATGAATAATTTGAGTCTGAGTGTAGCAACCATGTCTACTTAGATATAAGGGGCTTCTTTGGTAGGAGGCCTAAATCCAGATAAAAGTTCCCCAGAGGGCCTCCATGGGTGGTCACGGTTTTCTTGGCTGTCAAAAGTCTACTGTCTTAGCCACCCAGGGCCATTACTTATGATTCATTCGAGTTTCAGCATAGCACCTGTGTCTACGTAGAAGTCCTCTTTCCCAGGAGGTATAAATCAATATCCAAGCCCAAAATAAAGCCTGAGCATGTTGTTTCAGTGTAGCACCTGTGTCTTCTTAAACATACTTAACATGGCAGGGAAAAGAGGGGAATGAAATGTGGAAAGATGGTGTCATACACCCACATCTACTTGTGGGGCCAGAATGCTATGGGGCTCAGGGACCTGTGGGACAGGTTCCCACACTACACTGCAGCAGCACTCGATTTAAGCGACTTGTGTGTGGCAGCAGTAAGACAATTTTGTGGGGCCTATGTGGGAAGATGAAGCTGCTAAAAATTAAATGGATAAAACCCAGTGTTAAGAAATCCATTTTAATAAATTGATTTTATCTCGTAGTGTAGACTTACCCTCAGCTGCAATATGTCAAAGTCAGTGCTAGCTGTTCCATAGCATTGAGGAGAGGGTGAGACCACCCTTCTTTCCAAGGGAGTAGACACTGGTTTCTAACTGTGGTACAGTAACTCCTCCCTTAACATCCCGGTTAATGTTGCTGTGAGAAATTTTTCATAGAATCACAGAATGCTAGACTGCAAGGGACCTCAAGAGGTCATCAAGTCCAGTCCCCTGCCCTCATGGCAGGACCAAGCACTGTCTAGACCATCTCTGATAGATGTTTGTCTAACCTGCTCTTAAGTATCTTCAGTGACGGAGATTCCACAACTTCCCTAAGCAATTTATTCCAGTGTTAACCACTCGAAGAGGAAGTTTTTCCTCATGTCCACCCTAAACCTTCCTTGCTGCAGTTTAAGCACATTGCTCCTTACCCTATATCCTCAGAGGCCAAGGAGAACAAGTTTTCTCCCTCCTCCTTGTAACCCTCTCTTAGGTACTTGAAAACAGCTATCATTTCCCCCTAAGTCTTCTTTTTTCTAGACTAAACAAGCCCAGTTCTTTCAGTTTTCCCTCATAGCTCATGTTCTATAGACCTGTAATCATTTTTGTTGCTCTTCTCTGGACCTTCTCCAATTTCTCCATGTCTTTCTTGAAATGTGTTGCCCAGAACTAGACACAGTACTCCAACTGGGGCCTAATGAGCATTGAATAGAGCAGAAGAATGACTTCCCAGCTATGTCTACACTGGGATGCTACATCGAAATAGCTTATTTCGAAATAAACTATTTCGATGAATAGCGTCTACACATCCTCCAGGGCTGGTGCCGTCACCGTTCAACGTTGACGTTGGACAGCACTACATCGAAGTAGGCGCTGCAGGGGAGCGTCTACACACCAAAGCAGCCCAAATCGAAATAAGGGTGCCAGGAACAGCTGCAGACAGGGTCACAGGGCAGACTAACACTTCCAGGGCAACAGCAAGCCATTTCCTTAAAGGGCCCCTCCCAGACACACACAGCCTGCACAGCACGTGGTCTGCAGAGCCACAGGCACGCACACCCTGTGGAAGCAGCATGGACCCCCAGCAGCAGCAGCAGCAGCAGCCAGAGGCCCACACATCCGCCCCTGGAGGAGCAGTGGTTGCCCTGCTCAGTGCCATGCAGGAGGCAGCTGACCATCTTTTATTTCAGGAAGATGAGCTGTCCTCGGGGGATGAGGAAGCAGCCCCAGACCTTGCTGCCCTCCCAGCTCCACACCCCCCCACCGCACACGCCTCCTGCTGTTGAGATACCCCACGAGCACGGACTGGTGGAAGCGGCTGGTGCTCGGCGAGTGGGACAATGACCACTGGCTCCAGAACTTCCGAATGACCTGGCAGACATTCCTGGAGCTCTGCCAGTGGCTCACCCCTGCCTTACAGCACCAGGACACCCCCATGCGACGTGCCCTCACCGTGGAGAAACGGGTCGGCATCGCTGTCTGGAAGCTGGCCACTCCAGACAGCTACCGATCCATAGGGCAGCAGTTCGGCGTGGACAAGGCCACCATCAGGGCTGTCCTCATGGAGGCAAGAGGACCCACGGGGTGGGGGATCCCGGGGGCGGAGCCCTTGGAGGAAGGAAGGGAGCCCGGGGGGGGAAGGCCAGACACACCCTGCACACCCCTCACCGGTGCTCTCTCATGTTCTTCCCCTGCAGGTCGTCCACGCAATCAATGCCCTGCTCCTCCACAGGCTTGTGCGGCTTGGGGACCCAGATGCTGCCATTGCGGGGTTTGCCAGCCTGGGCTTCCCAAATTGCTTTGGGGCTCTGGATGGGACCCATATCCCCATCCATGCCCCAGAGCACAGCAGAGGACACTTCCTCAATAGGAAGGGATACCACTCTGTGGTCCTCCAGGCCTTGGTGGACAGCCGGGGCCGCCTCTTGGACATTTATGTTGGCTGGCCTAGCAGCACCCACGACGCCCAGGTGTTCAGAAATTCGGGCCTGTGCTGCCGGCTGGAGGCGGGGACCTACATACCCCAGCGGGAGATCCCTGTGGAGGACACCACCATGCCCCTCTGCGTAGTTGCAGATGCGGCGTACCCCCTCTGGGCCTGGCTCATGCACCCTTACACAGGCCACATCACAGCCAGCAAGGAGCAGTTCAACACGCGTTTGGACCATGCGTGCCAGGTGGTCGAGTGCACTTTCGGCCACCTCAAAGGGCGCTGGAGGTGTCTCCTCACCCGCCTGGATGCAGGCCTCACCAACATCCCCCAGGTTGTGGGCGCGTGCAGCACACTCCACAACCTGGTGGAGAGCAAGGGAGAGGCCTTCTTCCAGGGCTGGGCTGTGGAGCCTGGCAGGGCCGACGACCAGCCACCCACTGCCCCCAGTCGCCAGGTCGACCCTGAGGGGATCCGGGTCCGGGAAGCCCTGTGGGCCCATTTTGACCAGGCTGCAGGGTGAACGCTGGCAGGGCCAGCTGCAGGTGAGCCACCCACTGCACCCCCACATCCTCCACAACACTCCCTGCCCCCACGCCCACACCACATAGAACCCCAGAGCACACACACCCCCCACACACCTCCGTACAATAAAAAAATGGAATTTTTTTAAACAAAACCCTGCAACCCTTTGTGTTATTAATATGAAAACAGAAGAAGAAGGGGGGAACTATGTACATGTGGGGGGCAGGTACAAAACAGGGGTAGAACAAAAACTATTTACACAAACATGGGGAGAATGAGTCCAAAGGAGGGGGCCTTGGGAGGCAACGTCCTCGGCCACGCACCCCTATTGTCCTGCGCCTGGTGTTGGGGGACTTGACCCACGTCTCGGCCGGGGGTCCGGTCAAGGCTGCATGGGGGCCGGGAGAACCTGCAGATACGGCCGGGAGGTGTCCGGAGGCCCATGGTCCCCCTCAGTGGCAGGCCCCAGGACGGCCAATGGTGGAGGGACGGCAGGCGGAGTGGCAGGTGGAGTGGCAGGGGGGGGCAGGTGCCATGCAATGGCATCGAACGTGCGCATGAAGGCCCCCCAAGCCTCCTGGTGCAAGGCCAGCACGCGGTCCTGGAGGTGGAGCCACCGCTTCTCCACCTGCAGGCACCGCTCAGACACCTCCAGCTGACGCCGGAGGGTGGCGAGCAGCTGGGGGTCCGTGGATGCCCGCAGATGGCCTCGCCGCTGTTGGGCTCATCCTGGGGCTGGTCTGTGCTCCGCTGAGGGGCTGGCCTGGTGGGATGGCCCCGGTGGGCTCTCCGGGACCACAGACGGCGCGCCGGTGCTCTCTGGGCCTTCCAATGGTGCAGCTGCGAAACAGAGCGGGGAAGAAGAGTGGAGACAGCCGTTAGTCTGGCCCCTGAACCGTGGCCTTTGTCCCCCCACCCCTCTGCTGCTGGTTCCCCATCCCCGTCCCCCAGAGATGCTGCTGATGATGATAATGATGGGTGTCCAACCCACCCCCCGAGGGACCCTAGGTTCCACTCCCCCCCAATCCCCAGGGATGGGGAATGGGGCTGTCCTGCTGGTGGGCAGGGGCTGATGGACTCTTCTGAGGGACATGCCACTGCTGTCCTCGGGGCCATGGTCATCTGGGTGTGTGGAGGACCCTGGTCATGTCTCTTGTCCCCGCCCCTTAACCCCGGGCGTGTGCACCAGGGGGGTACATACCTGACGCTCCGCTCCCATGGTCGGGGGACAGCCATCGGGCGGACACCCTGCTGGAGCTGCGGGACGGGAGGGAGATCTGGAGCCCCCTGTCGCTGAAGGCCCCCTCCTCTGCCTCCTCCGGTGTCCCAGAGGTGGGATCCTGGCGGGGGCCCTGGGGTGCAGGGCTGGCCTCCGGGGTGGACTCCATCTCTGGGGCCTGCTGGGGCTCGTCAGCCAATGTGTCAAGGGTGGCCAGGGGGCAGGAGGTGTACTGGGGGCCCAGGATTTTCCTGAGCTCCCTGTAAAAGGGGCAAGCGGCGGGGACGGCCCCAGATCAGCTGGTCGTGTCCCGGGCCCAGGTGTAACCCTGCCATGGCTCCTTCACATTACTCCTGACATGGTCAGGAGTGCAGGCAGGGTGACCCCGGGCAGCCAGGCCCTTGGCCAGCCAAGCAAACGCATCCGCATTGCGCCTCTTGCTCCCCATTACCTGGAGCACCTCCTCCTCACCCCAGAGCCCCAGCAGGTCCTGGATCTCGGCCTCCATCCAGGAGTGGCCCTACTGCCTCTTCCCCCACTGGCTGGCAGGCTGGGAGCCCTGGGTCCCCTTGTGGGGGGGTGCCCTGTGGGCGCTTGGGGGGCTGGCTGGCTGCCATGGGGTTCAGGGTGCTGGCTTAAGGCTGCGGAGGGACGTGCAGTCTGGGCACATGGCAGTGCTGCTGCCTGCATGAGCTCTCAGCTTCCTGCACAGGAAATAAGGGGGCAAGGAGCTTTAAGGGGCTGGTGCACACGGCGACCATAGAGCTCAGGGGCTGGAGAGAGCATCTCTCAACCCCTCAGCTGATGGCCACCATGGAGGACCCCGCTATTTCGATGTTGCGGGACACGGATCGTCTACACATACCCTACTTCGACGTTCAACGTCGAAGTAGGGCGCTATTCCCATCTCCTCATGAGGATAGTGACTTCGACGTCTCGACGTCTTACGTTGATTTCAACTTCGAAATAGCGCTCACCGCATGTAGACGCGGTGGGTGCTATTTCGAAGTTGGCACGGCTACTTCAAAATAGCCGGCTAGTGTAGCCGCGGCTCTCATGTTTTACTCTCAACACTCCTGTTAATGCATCCCAGAAATATGTTTGTTTGTTTTTTTTTCGTTTTGTTTTGTTTTTTTGCAACAGCATCACACGGTTGACTCACATTTAGCTTGTGGTCCACTATGACCCTCTAAATCCCTTTCCACAGTACTCCTTCCAAGACAGTCGCTTCCCATTTTGTGCATATGAAGCTGATTGTTCCTTCTTAAGTGGAGTACTTTGCATTTGTCCTTATTAAACACCATCCTGTTTATGTCAGACCATTTCTCCAGATTATTTTGAATTGTGATGCTACTCTCCAAACAGTTGCAACCCCTCCCAGCTTGTTATCATCTGCAAACTTACTAAGCATTTTCTCTATGCCAATATCTAAATCATTGATGAAGACATTGACAAGAACCAGTCCCAAAACAGAACCCCTGTGGAATTCAACTTGTTATGCCCTTCCAGCATGACTGAAAATCATTAATAACTACTCTCTGAGAATGGTTATCCTGCCAATTATGTGCCCACCTTATAGTAGCCCCATCTAATTTGTATTTGCATGGTTTATTGATAAGAAGATCATGCAAGACCGTGTTGAATGCCTGACTAAAGTCTGGGTATACCACATCCACTGCCTCTCCCTTATCCACAAAATTTGTTATCCTATCAAAGAAAGCTATCAGATTGGTCCGGCATGATTTGTTCTTCTCATGATCTGTTCTATTACCTATTACCTTATTTTCTTCCAGATGTTTGCAGAGGAATTCCTTAATTACTTGCTTCATTATCTTTCCCAGCACAGAAGTTAAACTGACTGGTCTGTAGTTTCCTGGGTTGTTCTTTTTTCCCTTTTTACTGATGGGCACCATATCTACCTTTTCCAGTCTTTTGGAATCTCTCCTGACTTCCAGGACTTTTCAAAGATGATAGCTAAATGTTCCGATACCTCCTCTATCAGCTCTTTGAGTATTCTAGATTGCATTTCATCAGGCCCTGGTGACTTCCAGACATCTAATTTTTCTAAGTAATTTTTAGCATGATCTTTTTTAACTTTATCCTCTAAACCTTCCCACTAGCATTCATCATGTCAGGCATTACTCCATCAGACTTCATGGTGAAAACCAAAACAAAAATCATTAAGAACCTCTGACATTTCCAAGTTTCCTGATATTGTTTCTCCCTCCTCACTGAGCAGTGAACCTATCCTGTCCTTGGTCTTCCTCTTGCTTTTAATATATTTATATAATGTCTTCTTGTTCCCTTTTACATCTTTAGCTAGTCTGATCTCGTTTTGTGCCTTTGCCTTTCTAATCTTGTCCCTGCATACACATATTGGTTGCTTATGTACATCCTTTGTAATTTCTCCTATTTTCTACTTTTTATATGACTTCTTTTTGATTTTGAGAATATGCAAGATCTCCTAGCTAAGCCAAGGTGGTCTTTTACCAGATTTTTCATCCTTCCTATGTATTGGTATAGCTTGCCTTTGGACCCTTAATACCATCTCTTTGAAAAACTGCCGACTCTCTTCAGTTGTTTTTCCTGTTAGTCTTGCTACCCATGGGGCCTTATATACCAGCTCTCTGAGTTTACCAATATCCCCCTTCCTGAAATCCATTATCTCTCTTTTGTTGCTCTCCCTCTGACCATTTCTTAGAATCCTGAACTCTATGATTTCATGGAATTGCAAGTTGTGTTGTTACATTGTACATTGATTAGAGCCCATTCCAACAGCACTTAGGCATCTGCTTTTCTTGCTACTACCAGGATTTTCTGGAAAAGCAGCCTGTCTTTATGGGGTTCAGAACCGGTGGGGAGGGCCTGGCTGCCCCCTCCCTTTGGTTCCCCCAAGTTCCCAGTAAGTCCAGCTGCCCTTCCTACCACTGCTCTCTGCCCTGGAGCTGCTCCCAGGAGCCTCCTGCTTGCTGTGGGAGGAGTGGTGGGAAGGGGTGATGATGTCAGGACACCCCGATCCCTTTATCAGGTCCTCTACTCTGTACCCCATCTCACCAAAGCAGGATATCACAGCTACAGCCTCATGTCTGGATTCTTGTCTGTTTACAAGGGCAGTGTACTTGAAGCGATGCCAGCATACTTAAAAGGGCAACCCTCAGCTCTGTCTCTCTCAACCCGTCACATACGCACAGCGTGTGCGTCTGTCTGTCTCTCTCTCAGTGTGAGCACCTCTGTCTCTCATACACACGGCCCCTGTGGTACTGTTCAGCTGTGCATGCACTGCCTGGAGGAGCGAGAGGTGCACTCCAGCGGGATAGTGTGAGTTCATCATCATGTTCCGTTTCTGCAGGGAAGTGTTTGCATCCACCACTATGCGTCTATTGTGTTTCTTCCCTCCTGCCTCATCCGGGCTGCCTCTACGGTGTGAGGCAGTGTGAGGCAGCCACATGTTAACCCTTGAGGGCTCAGCCACGTGCTGCCCATCATTTAGTAGCAACTTCATCATTTAATAGCAAGACATTCCCTGGGAAATATTCCACTCTCCGCCGCCACCACCTTAACCAAGCTTCACAGTCGTCACTGCTGCGCACAGTACTAAATTGTTTAAAACAGATAATCTATATGTACATGTTGACTATGTGTACATGGTGGAAAATAATTCCTTACTTACATTAATTCCTAACGAGAAATTGGATTCATTAATATTGTTTCACTGAAAGTGCATTTTTCAGGAGCATAACTACAGTATCAAGTGAACAATTACTGTAGTTGCAAAGACTCAGGCCCAAAATAATATGTTCAATGGGGATTACTGGATATTAATTGGATCACATGGATGCTAGACGTATGGAATTATCCATGTTTTATGAAAGTTCCAGGGCATTTGGATCCAAAATTTGGGTCAGTCCATTATAATGGTAAGAAATACAGATCAGCTGCAAAAATAACTGAGAACTGGACATAGAGCAGAATATCACAAAATTCAGAGTTTTTCACATGCAGAGTTTTAGGATGGGCCCACCACATCCCTACAAAGCACCAAGTACTGACTTTCTACTGTTTCACTGGGTATATTTGTGTTTTCCGTAGGTTACCAAGATGCTGGCTGTCGTCGTGATCCTGTTTGCATTTTTATGGATGCCCTATAGGACACTGGTTGTTGTAAACTCCTTTCTCGCCACTCCTTTCCAGGAAAATTGGTTCCTGTTATTTTGCAGAATCTGCATTTATCTAAATAGTGCCATTAACCCCGTGATTTACAACCTCATGTCCCAGAAATTCCGAGCATCCTTCAAGAAACTCTGCAACTGCCAGAAGAAGCAGTCAGAGAAACCCACCAATTACAATGTTGCACTAAACTACAGTGTCATCAAGGAATCTGATCACTTCAGCACGGAACTAGACGACATTACTGTCACCAATACCTATACGTCCTCTACAAAAGTGTCCTTTGATGATACCTGTTTAACCTCTGAGGTAACATTTAGCAGAAATTGATTCATTGTGTATATTTAGTATATAAGAAACCAGATCACAAAAATCCTCATGTAGTGTAAATCAGCAGAACTTCATTGACTTCAGTTTAGCTATATTAATTTATATCAGCTGAGGCTCTGGGCTCAAAAAATTTCTGTGAATATACACAAGGAGGGTTGCAAATATATTTGTACTGAAGACAGAAAAAAAGATTCTGAATTATTCTGAATGCTCTTTTTGAAGACTTAAAACTAAAATTCATATTAAAAGTTGTGAAATGTGCTAGTAGCTTGCAGTCCAAAATTTTAGTCATTGCTCAGTTTTGTGAATTTATCATTAATAGCTTCCTCAACTGCTTTTTCATTTTTGAGGCATTTTTCATGAATTTCTGCTGATGTTTGGTACATTTAACAAATTCATTCTCAGATATGATGAAACTTCCTTTTCTTGCTTGGATTTTTTGTGTGTGCTGTTTTCCACAAAAACAAAAATATCGAAGTTGGCACAGCACACTTCATATGCAAATTCTTGTGGACAGTTCTGCTCCAATTGCCAACTATCTAAAAAAGTATCTGCTAGTGAATAGACACTTCCTTTATGACTTTAGCAGCCTTCTGGTCATTTAAAAAATGTAAGTCAAACTTACATGCAAATGAAAGAAAAAGGGAAGTGTTACTTTTTCTCAAAAGCATAACATGCTCTGTTTTTCTAGCACAGGATTTACCAGAATGACAGCATTGGCTGAGTGGAAATCCATCATCTTCTACCTACCAAACAAACTGTAATGAAATTCTTCCACTCCACATTAGGCTGAAAAGCCCAGGCATGCAAGGTACTGAGCAACCTCCGTACTCATTGATAGAATGCAAAGATCAGAGTTCAACCCACTCAGCACCTCATGGGAAGTGCTCACCATCTTGCAGGATCAAGACATAAGTCAGCTTCATGTGGAGGTGGAAGGCTGCACAATCCACACCAACCCACAGTCAGAGAATGGGGCAACAAGGCTGCCCTTCCATTACTGTTACTGCAACCAGTGGACGGGAATAGGGCTGCAAGTCTTGTGTACTTCATATGAGTGCACCGGATGGGCATGTCATTACAAACTTAATGGTTCTGCCTCTGTCCTGTGCCAAAACTTGCATTCATGGAAATTTATCCAGAGGTGGCCTGGCTCCAGATTCTCTGCATTAAAGAGATATGCTGCTCTCCTGTATGCCTACTGTGCAACCATCTAACCACCATCCCAGCACGCATACCACAATTTAGAGGTAGAATATGCTTTTCTCATCTACCATATCAGGCCCAGCTCAAGAGTTGCAAATTTCGCAAATGCCATCTAAAATAGAGTTGTGTCCAGTTTAGTGACTATTCTGAACAATAAAAATATATGTTTGGCACAACTGAAAATGAGCACTTTTCGAACTTCTCAGTGGCTCAAACTTAAAACCAATCGTTTGGGGTCAAATGAAGTGTTCACCCAAATGAAACATTTCATTATGATCATAAGTTGTTTATTTAAAAAAATTAAATGGAAGGAACTTTCTAAATTAAAAGTAATTTTGAATTTAAAAGGTCAGGCCAAAAATGTCAAGTAGAAACATATTAATTTCTTAGGCTTTTTGTTTGCCTTTCTTTCAATAAGAAATTTGAGTGGATCAGCTTGAGTTAGTGAAACATTTTGGGGTAACATAAGCTACACTGTTTGCTGATAAGAAGTTTAGGGCAAAAAATTTGCCTGGCTCCAATGCTGAATAGTTTTAATGGCTGGTTCTAAGATGTCTTTTCATGCAGTATGACTGAAATAATATCATGTACCCATTCACTCCTCTGATCTCACAACAGATGATCAACTGAGTAACTGTTTTCCCCATGTCCTTTCATAGGTGATGTGAGAATGAAGAAAGATGTTTCTCCTTCCATGCCTCTTCAGCTCTCCTCATTTCAGGCCTAAGGCTTATGCCATTCTGTATCACTCTGGTCTTTATTAATATTTTAGTGCAATATTTATGACAGCCTGCATTGCTCCTGTTCACAAAATCAGGAGCTACTGTACAACTGTATTCTTACTTTAAGCAAAAGCAGTCTCCTGAGGCAGGGGAAAATATGGGAAGGGCATGATTCAGCAAAATACTTAAGTGTGTGTGTGTGTGTAATTTTATCATGAGATTTGACTTCAGTGGCATGACGCATATGCTTAGTGTTATATATAAGCAGACTGTGGCTTAAGTTCTCACACTCTCTTTTAAAAGGCAAGGCACACTTTATCGCCAATCCCGCACTTGGAAAAGTCCCACTTCACGTTAATTGACAGTTCAGTGGAGGCGTTGCCTGACCAAAGACTTAAAGATCAGGCTCTGTTTGTGCCTATCTAACACAAAAAATAAGAAGTTTGCAAACCAATCAAACTAAATCTTATGTCTTTCTGACAAAAATAGGCTGATGTGACTGTGACATTTCTAAAAGTTCAATGTTTCCCTGCTCAAATCTGCAAGGCAATGAATGCCTCATGAAAGGTGCCGAACTGAGAAGGTTTACCACATCTCTTAGAGTGCTCAGTCAGAATCTAGCTGACTGTTAGACTAACACTGAAAAAAGAAAAAAGTAACTGTTTTTTAAAGGAACAATTGTGAGTCAAAAGTCTGAGAACAGCCCGAGCCATTGCTGGTTACAGTTATTATCTAGCATAAACTCCCTATTTCAGACAAGAGTGCATCTAATTGTAAGCATCAAGACACACTATAATGAATGGATTTCTGATGGTAAAGAGCATGAAATCCATTTTCTTAATTATCATAGCCTGAAATAGGAAGGACATTCAATAAATTCACAGGTGGGAATAAACAAGAAGACAAAATCAGAGTACAGCCTTTCAAACTCTAGTATTTTAACAAGATAGTACTTGGCAAACAAGGGTGTACTCAGACCCAACCCTGTGTATACTTGCTATTTACTGAAAAGAATTGGAGCAGATTTACATCATCTGCTACTCAGCTCAACAGCAAGTCTCCACAGACAGTTAACAAGTGGATTGAAGCTTCAATATAGATTATGCCTAGCACTAACTGGGAAAACATGATAGGAACATTTAATTTTTTTTGTATTTGTTCTCAAAATGTAAAGTTTGAAATTTTAAAATAGTTCAAGATGTCACCTAAAGTTTAATTTAAAAAATCTGCAGCATTGTAGGTTCTTCTTAAAATGCCTCCTTCCGTGCAGTCATTTTTTAAAAATGGCATATGCTGAGTATGTTTGGTCTGTCTTACCTTATCAGTAGGCTTAGAAAATTTAGGAGTTTGAGCAGGAGTTTGTGGGAGGGGCACAAAATATGTTTGTTATGAGTAGGAAGGGCTGAATCACAGGAGACAATGTGTCTTTTGTCTCTTTCACCTGCACCTGTACCCAGACAGAGAACCTCACTATGGTTGACTCTACCCAGACCCTGGCATGGATTTGCAGATACTCTATCCTGCATTTCCCTCTCCCTGTAAACCATCCAGTGTGAAAGGCCTCTGTTGGTGAAATCTCTCAGGAAGCAGGTGGGACTGCTATGGGAGGAGGTGGCTAGGATGAGGAGGATCTGAGCCATGAAGAATTCTTTGAAAGTATTCATATGGAAAAATCCAAGGATGAGTAAGCTATCCAGTTACAGACAACTGATGTCACACTACCAGGGAAGGAGGAGATGGCTCTGTTACAGGGAGGACAGTGGTTGTTGTTTACTTCTGGAAGCAGGCTGTGCTCTGCCCCAAATCCCAGGCCACTCTCCATGGTGATGGAAAATCACTGTGCTGCCATGGTGACGAGAAATCACACCCAACAGTGGAGAAGGGAAAGGCTTATACCCACCCCACAGCTGCAAGGGTTGCAGCCACCACTCACAGGAGGAAATATAAAGTAGTGGTAGCTAGTGAATCAAGTCTGAAGGAGATGGTAGCACTCATCTATCACCCTGACATGGCATCCAGGCAGATACACTGCCTGCCATTGGCCCATATCTGAGGCATTACAGATGGATTGTTAAGGATCATTTGGTCCTCTGACTACTACCGCATGCTGCTCCTGTATGCAGGCACTAATGATACTGCAAGTCTGGCCCTCAGCAGGAGAGAAATGAGTGGTGGTATATGGGAGCAAAGGTGAAGGATTTGGGAGCACAGATGGTGCTATCTTTGATCCTTCTGCTCAAGGTAGGGTTCATGCAGAGACAGATGCATCCTGGGAGTAAATGCCTGGTTGCGAGAAGCCTGCTAGGAGGGCTTCAGCTTCCTTAACCATAGGTTTCTGTCCCAGGAAGACGAACTGCTAAGCAGAGATGGAGTCCAGGGGATGGAGAGGGAGGAAAGGGAAGAGTACATGTGGGTAGAGATCAAGCTAACCTATTGAGGAAGGCTTTAATGGTCCACCTGGATGAGTATGTTGTCTTCCAAGTGCTAGCTTCTCTTCCTAGAAGTACAATTGTAGGTTTCTTACTGCAATCAGAAGTGTTTAGAGGGAGGTCTTCCCCCCTCATTCCCCAATGATTTTGGAAATCCCTGAAGTCAACATGAATGTTCACAATACTAGCCTCTCCGCACAGTAGGAAATATATGCAGGACCAGCCCTACAGTCTTGCTGTCCTTGCTAGAAACATAGTAGTTTACTGAGCTATTAAAAATAAATGATATGATTTCTAACAAGAATAAACATGAATACCCACGTTAGTGTACATTTAAATGGTTATATAACACTCCAACAATTCACGTTCACCTCAAGCTTTCTTCTACTTCTAATAAGATCTTAAATAGACTTCTTACATAGATTGACTGACTGGCTAAGCAGCAGTCCAGAGGAAAAGGACCTAGGGGTAATGGAGGATGAAAGTCTGGATATGAGTAAACAGTGTGCCCTTGTAGCCAAGAAGGCTAATGGAATATCAGAGTGCATGAGGAGAAGCGTTGCAAGCAGATTTAGAGGAGTGGTTGTTCCCTTCTATTTGGCACTGGTGAGGCCACATCTGGAATATTGTGTCCCGTTTTGGGCCCCCCCCAGTACAAAAAGGATGTGGATGTGCTGGAGCAGATTCAGCGAAGGGCAACAAAAATGATTAAGGGGCTGGATCACAAGACCTATGAGGAGAGGCTGAGGGATTTTGGCTTATTTAGTTTACAGAAGAGAAGACTGAGGGATGATTTAATAGCAGCCTTCAACTTCCTGAAGAGATGCTCTAAAGAGAATGGAGAGAAATTGTTCTCAGTGGTGACAGATGGCAGAACAAGGAGCAGTGGTCTGAAGTTACAGAAGGGGAGAAGTGGGTTGGATATTAGGAAAAACAACTTCACCAGGAGGGTGGTGAAGCACTGGAATGTGTTGCCTAGAAAGGTGGTAGATTCTCCATCCCCAGACGTTTTTAAGTCCCAGCTTGACAAGGTCCTGGCTGGGATGACTTTGTGGGGGTTGATCCTGCTTGAAGCAGGAGGCTGGACTAGATGACCTCCTGAGGTCCCTTCCAGCCCTATGATTCTGTGATTCATTATACAAGACCTTCTCTATTAGATGGAAAATTGCATTACAGTGCACAGTGATACAAGCATAGACATTACAGCTCAATGGAATTCTAGAGCAGGCAGCCTAACTAATACCTGGAAAGACAGTACAACAGTGGTGTCCAATAGGAATTCAAAGATGCCACACTTGTGGTTGCTGTCTTTCCATTTTTGCCACATTATAGTATATAGAACTTTATAGAGCCAAGCTCTCCCAGCCCCGCCCCCAATAAACTCCCTCCCAATTCCCCAGAGCCAAGCATTCCCAGTCCCACCCACTGCTCTAAATAAATGCCCTCCCCCAGAGCCAGGTTTCCCCACATCCAGGCACCCCCAACCCCCACTTTCTAATTCAATGCCAGCAACTCACTGGAGCCGCCACTGAAGCCACCGTGTCCACTGCTGGGGCTTCTGCCATGCACTTCTCCCACGAAATGGTAGGGCATGTGCGCAGAGCAGGCAGATGGCACTCCCACATGCAGCTCCCATGAGGAACTGCGTTCAAAGGTTCCAAGAGCCGCATGCCACTTGGGAGCAGCAGGTTGTCTACCCCATACTCGCCATGCCACAGTGTCCTATTTGCCATGTGTAGTGAGTGACGAACGTATTGGACACTGTGGCACTAGAAGAAATTATTAAGCATTCAGTCTGTAAGAAACTACAGAATAACAGTATTTTAGAAATAGCCAGCATGGATTTGTAAAGATCACATCATGCCCAACCAACCTAATTTCCTTCTTTGACTACATATCTTGATTTTAGTAAATCTTCTGACAAAGTCCCAAATCACATGAACAAACTAAGGACATATGGCCAAGATGAAATCATCATAAAGTAGATGTACACCTGGTTGAAAGACCATACTCAAGGTGTAGTTATCAATGGTCCACTATAAAATGGAGAAGGCATTTCTAGTAGGATCCTGCAAGGCTCCGTCCTGGTTCTGGGACCCTTCAATATTTTGATTTATTATCTGGATAATGGAGTGGAGAGAATGCTTATCAATTTATTGGATGACTGAAGCTAGGAGGAGTTGCAAACACTTTAAAGGGCATGATTAGAATTCAATTTTTCAAAGAACAAGTCTGAAATCAACAAGAATTAAGAAGCTAAAATCAAGCCCAACTGCAAAAATATATAATCCCCAGATCATGTTCAGCAGAATTGTCACCTAACTGGGTAGGATCTGTGGGTCAAAGTGGAGCACAAATTGAATAAGAGTCAACGATGTGAAGTAGTTGGTAAAAAGGGTAATATTATTCAGAGGTTTCCTAACAGGACTGTTGCTTGTGAGACTTGGGTAGTAATTGTCCTGATCCACTCAGCACTGGTGAGGCCTGAGCTGGAACAGTGTCCAATTTTTGACACAACTGTTTAGGAAAGATCTGGGTAAGTGGGAGAGTCCAGAGGAGAGCAATAAGAATTATTTAGAAAACAAAAAACCTTAAGAAAATCTGCTCTATGAGAAAAGGATTAAAAAACTTGGCATGTTTTATGTTGGGAAAAGGAGACTCAGTTGTGGCCTCATAATTGTGTTCAAATATGTGAAGGGCTATTAGCAAAGAGGTCTATGATCAATTGTCGTGCATGTCCCATAAAGGTGGGACAAGAAGTAAAGGGCTTAATCTGCAGCAAGGGAGATTCAGGTTAGACATTAGAATGATATAAGGGGAGTTAATCTCTGTGACAGGCTTCCAAGTACTAGTAGTAGTAGCAGGCATCCTTCAGTCTATGTAGACTATGGATCGTGCCCTTCGTAGTTCCATTTGGAATCATCATTTGCAGCATCGACTGTGACTGTGAAGGCCCACATGAGAGTGACAGTCCTTGCTGCATCTGTTGCATGTGTAATGGGTGTCTGGCAGGTCCTTATTGTGCTTTCTGTGGGCTCGCTTCTCCTCTGCTAACTGTCTGATCCTCATCTCACCCTTCTGAAGGCCCTTGTATAGTTCCTGCCTTCATCTGCTGCGATCGTCTGCCAGCTCCTCCCAGCTGTCCAGCTCGATGTCTACCTCCTTGAGGTCCCTCTTGCAAACATCTTTGTTGCGCAACTGGGGGCATCCGGGAGGTCTTTTGCCAGAGGCTAGCTCACCATACAGGATGTCTTTTGGGATCCTTCCATCATCCATCCTGTGGACATGGCCGCCGCTGCCTGAGGAGGGTGTGCATGGCTGGGATTCCAGCTTGTTCAAGGACAGCACTGTTAGACACTCTGTCCTTCCACGATATTCCAAAGATGCACCTGAGGCAGCGCAAGTGGAAGACATTCAGCCTCTTTTCCTGGTGGGCGTACAGGGTCCAAGAATCACTGCCGTAAAGGAGGGTGCTGAGGATGCAGGCTCTGTAGACTTGCATTTTGGTGTGGGTGTACAACTTGATGTTATTCCACACTCTCATGCTGAGTCTGGAC
The DNA here is from genome assembly GCF_033958435.1 of Carettochelys insculpta. Taxonomy (NCBI): domain Eukaryota; kingdom Metazoa; phylum Chordata; order Testudines; family Carettochelyidae; genus Carettochelys; species Carettochelys insculpta. The sequence continues at coordinate 36,579,517 of NC_134138.1, read as the reverse complement.
AGAGCTGTGGCTGCTTTTCTGATCCTCCTATTTAGCTCAGTCTCCAATGACAGGGTGTCAGTGATGGTGGACCCGAGGTAAATTAACTCATGAACGACCTCTAACGTATAGTTGTCAATGCTGATTGATAGAGGTTCAGCAACATCCTGACCAAGTATGTCTCCTTTAGGCCGATGGAAAGCTCCAAGTCCTTGCATGCTTTGGAGAACTGATCCAGCAGTTTCTGAAGCTGGTCTTCTGTGTGTGACACTATAGCAGCAGCATCTGCGAACAGCATATCTCTGATGAGGACTTCCCACACCTTAGATTTAGCTTTCAGCCTTGCAAGATTAAACAGTTTCCCATCAGATCTTGTGTGCAAAAAGATACCCTCTGTAAAAGAGCCAAAGGCGTACTTCAGGAGGAGTGCGAAGAAGATCCCAAACAATGTTGGAGCAAGGATGCATCCTTGTTTGACGCTGCTCCTGATGCTGAAAACATCCGATAATGTGCCGTCATATTGGATGGTTCCTCTCATGTCTTCGTGGAAAGACTGGATCATCTTGAGTAACCGTGGTGGACAGCCTATCTTGTGGAGCAGTTTGAACAGTCCATCCCTGCTGACCAGGTTGAAGGCCTTGCTCAGGTCAAGGAAGGCAATATAGAGTGGCTTCCTCTGCTCCCTGCATTTCTCCTGCAGCTGCCTCAGAGAGAAGACCATGTCAACGGTAGATCTCTCTGCGTGGAATCCGCACTGTGATTCGGGATACACCCTCTCAGCAATCTTCTGGAGTCTGCCAAGGATGACACGAGACAACAGTTTACCAGTGATGCTTAGGAGGCAGATTCCACGGTCATTGTTGCAGTCGCTTCTGTCTCCTTTGTTCTTATACAAGGTTACAATATTAGCATCGCGCATATCCTGTGGAACCTCTCCCTCTCTCCAGCACAGGCACAGTAGCTCATGTAGGGGTTCCAGGAGGGTGTCCGTGGCACACTTGATTACCTCTGGTGGTATACCATCCTGGCCTGGGGCCTTTCCTACCGCAGTGCTGTCGATGGCTTTCTTCAGTTCGCCCCCAGTTGATTCCTGATCCAGTTCGTCCATTATTGGTAGGAGCTCGACGGCATTGAGGGCTGTATCAACCACAGTGTTCTCACGTGAGTACAGCTCGGAGTAGTGCTCAACCCAGTGCTCCATCTGTTTGGCTTTGTCAGTGATGAGTTCACCAGATTTGGATTTCAGAGGTGCCATCTTGTTCTGGGTGGGTCCTAATGCCTTCTTGATGCCCTTGTACATTCCCCTGAGATTACCAGAGTCAGCACTGGTCTGGATGCTACTGCATAGCTCGAGCCAGTAGTTGTTGGCACAGCGCCTGGCTGTCTGCTGTACTGTTTTTCTGGCTGCTCTGAGTGCTTGCAGGGTATTCTGGCTCGGTGAGCGTTTGTACTCCAGGATTGCAGCGCACTTCTTTTCGATGGCTGGAATCATCTCATCGGAGTTAGCTTCGAACCAGTCATTTGTGTTTCTACTTCTTCTTCCAAACACCAACAAGGCCGTGTTGTAAATTGTATCCCTCAGATGCTGCCATCTGGATGTCACATCAGCACCCCAGGGCTGCAACGCAGATTCTCCTTGAGAGTCACTCTGAACTTTTTGGCTCTCTCTGAGTTTGCTGTCTTTCTGGCATCAATGCGGGGCCTTCCAGTTGGTTTAGGAAGGTACAGCTTCTTGGGTCTCATCTTGAGTTTGGAGCAAACTAAAGAGTGATCTGTATCGCAGTCGGCACTATAATAGCTGCATGTCAGAAGGACGTTTTTGAGGTCATCACGTCTAATGATGACCATGTCTAGTTGATGCCAGTGTTTCGAGCATGGGTGTCTCCATGACACTCTGTGCTGTGGCTTGGTTTGGAAAAATGTGTTTGTGATGCACAGATTGTGGCACGTGCAAAGTTCGAGAAGACGCTGTCCATTTTCATTCATTTTTCCCACACCGAAGTGGCCTAAGCAGGAAGGCCATGAGTCACGATCGGCTCCAACTCTCGCATTGAAGTCACCCAAAATGTACAGTTGTTCACGAGCAGGTATTTGCGCTATGGCAGCACTAAACATGTCACAGAACTTGTCTTTTACTTCTGGTGTGGCGTACAGGGTTGGAGAGTAAGCGCTGATTAGGTGGACAGGACCGGCGCAAGTTTGAAGTATGACCTGAAGGAGTCTTTCTGATCCGCCCATGACTAATTCCACCATTTGTAGAAGGGCATTTCTGATGGCAAAGCCAACACCATGCTCCCTGGGTTCATCTTGGGCGTTACCCTGCCAGAAAAAGGTGTAGTCCTTTTCCTTTACAGATCCCAAATCTTGAAGCCTCTTCAGTTCCTCACTGATGACAGCAGTCTTTCAGGTGTCACTGATGTCCTGAAGATCTTCAGTCAAACCGGTCAGCATGATCCGCACATTCCAGCAAGCAAGCTTAAAACTTTGATGGTTTCCTTTTCTTGTTGATTTCCTTCTTGGTTTGCCTGGTGCTCAAATTTCAGTCACTTGTCAGGTTTGGGAACCTTAAGCCTCACGCACCCAGTGAGGCAGGTGAACTGTAGCAGGACAGTACCCTTCTGGCTGGGGGCTCCCCAGCTTGAGGCGGGCGGTGACGGTCCAGTGAGATGAGATGATCTCTCCCACCGTCGAAGGCAACCCCTGGACCTCGTTTTCTACGCCAGTCGAGCAAGAGCTTATACCGGTATCTGTTACCTCCCATGTTGGTTCAATGTTGTTAAGTGATGCTGGAGTACCTCTCCAGGTGCGAGCCTGGGCAATTTTTTTTTCGGGACCCTGGGCTGCCCAGATGCCAGTGTCCCCCTCTCAGCTTTACTGATATAGTCCAAAGGAGAGGATAAACTCTACGTCTGGTACCAACTCAGCTGCAGGAGTTGCCGGGTCAATGCCAGAAGTTGGCACAGAACCACCTTAGGACTCCCCTCCGGATTTTCTGTCAAGGTTTACTCCCTTACCCTTGCTCCTTCCCAGGATAACCCACAAGGCAGTGGGGAAACAGGCTTCCAAGGGAGGTTGTGGAATTCCCCTCACCGGAAGTTTTTAAGAACAAGTTAGACAAACGCCCAGCAGGGATGAGCTCAATTTACTTGGTTCTTTCTCAGGGCAGGAGGTGAACTTGAAGCTCTGTCAAGGTCCTTCCAGCCTTGCATTTCTGTGGTTCTGTGATAATGCTGAAAAATAATGATGCAGGAATCAAAGAAATGGAGAACTGGATATGTCAGACAAGAGAACAGAGCAGAAGATGTGTATTTTTTTATCATGGTTTTTAAAGAGGAGAGAATCAAAGCAAATATCTTAGAAATCTGCTGATTTTGTAGTACACACAGCATTTGGGAAGATAGGAAAACTAATCAAATATGTTCCTGGTATAACACTAATGAAATCAATGTTACACCCATGATTTACCAGAACTATTTGCTATACTGCATTACACAACTGACCTATCAAGTTCCATACCCTCCCACTAGCCTTGATTAATACATTACTTTAGAGGATGCTGAGGGAAAAAAACCAAACTAACCCATAGTATCAAAACAAAAAGCAGTCAAGTAGCACTTTAAAGACTAGCAAAATAGTTTATTAGGTGAGCTTTTGTGGGACAGACCCACCTAACAAAGCTCACCTAATAAACTATTTTGCTAGTCTTTAAAGTGCTGCTTGACTGCTTTTTGTTTTGATAGTGTATAGACTAGCACGGCTTCCTCTCTGTTACTAACCCATAGTAGTACATTTACATGCTTGTGCAATGTTTTCCCTTGGGAGCCATCTACCTTTGTGACCATTATAATGACAAGCTTATATCACCTGCAGCAGAATGTTTTGTTTCTCCTTATTGCAACACATACACCTGAAAATATTATTGTTAGCCTGAAATATTCTGTTTTTTTCATCCTTGTACAGATTACACAGAAGAGCAGATTAGATACATGATACTATCTGTTTTAACTATACAGTTGTTTCAATGTAATCTCAGTAATAATACCACAGCAAAACATATCTGCTGGAACTGAAAGACTGGCTGTTTTAACAAATGGAGCAGTTATGTATTTACGTTAAATTATTGCTGCTTGGCATGTTACTTAGCTTATGTTTACATCACTCAGTTTGGAGGTGGATAGTCTGAGAGGGGTAGCCATTTTAGTCAGTACCTTCACAAAAAAAGCTAACCACAAAAAACAAAATAAAAGCAGTCCTGCAGCACCTTGAAAACTACCAATTTTATTTATTATGCAATGAAATTTTGTGGGTAAGACCCACCTCATTACCTAATAAATGAAACTGTTAATCTTCAAGGTGCCACAGGACTGCTTGTTTTTTATCTTGGTTTTGTTTTGTTTTGTGAGTTTGGAGGTGATGTCTGGAATGACAGTCATTTACAATATCTAACTCAGTGAATGAAATTCATAAAAAAAAAGACAGGATTAATGCATTGGTATTTAGATATATAATTTTAAACATGTTGATTGGCATATTAGATACATCTTTGGCATCTAATCTCTGGAAGTGCAGTCTGTACACAAAGCGAAGTTCTTACACAACAGTTCTTACATCAATTTTAATGGCCAGCAAATACAAACCCCTGTAATTCGGCATTATTTTTTAAATACACAAGTCTCCTCAGGATAGAAACCAAATTAATGTAGCTCTTTCAGCTCAGAATTAAGGCCAGTGCAAAGCAATTCCAATTAATTCTTACATGATCTGATCAAGCTCCCATTAAAATAAATGGCATTATTTTGTTAACTTCAGCCATGCAGGTTCAAAGCCTAATACAATGACTGACCAAGAGAATGGCTGGGACGGGGACCAAGCACCAATAATTCCTATTCCACGGCATCTCCTAGGATCAGTCCGTTAGCCTTTACAAGCATAAAAGAGGTTCTGGGGGGGGGTTGTTTGTTTGCTTTTGTCATTTTGTTTTAAAACAGCCCTAAAGTTTAACACCATGGAAAAAATTAATTATTTCAACAGTGAATAAAGATTTGAAGGAAGAGTTGCTGTGAATTTTAACAATACTGTATCAATCCTCTATATGCTTCTTTATTTCCTGGATAATGTATTAATTCTATTATGTGTTTGTATTAATTGTTAAAATGGTGGTGAAATTGCAAAATGATCATTGATTGTTTTATCATGTTCTCAAAACCAAAATTGTTGTGTTATATTATTTTTTCATAAATTATTGTTTTCTAAGGGGTCTTCATCTAGCACTGAGTAATCGTAAGGCATCAAACTAAGATGAACTGGACCGGTTCACTTGGTCTGTGTGTGGACTTTTTTAAATCAAGATATTTATTTGGATGATTCAAGGACTGATGCTGTGAAAAGCTTCTGATTTCATCTCCCACTCAGCTTAGTATTGATTTAATTCTATTACTGCATGTAAGTCACAAGGAAGTTAGAAACCTAGAAATTCTTCAGTGCTGGTGTGGAAAAATGTGCTGCTGATTTGTGTAGTCATTCTAATGAATCTGTTCGAAAGAAATCTCTTTAATTATTCAGTATGTGCCATTGTAAATATTCTTTGTAACAGAGTTCTTTTGTCGCAACTCTAATAAAGTGTCAACATAATTAATTACTCTGGAGTATTCATTTATAAAATATAAATTAAATCACATATTTGTTTGCTTTACTCTCCGATAGCATAGAATGGTAAGTCATCTGCACTGTCATGTCTGAGAAAGAAAGAAAGAAAGAATTTTTGACATAGGGCATATTTTACTTTATTTTCACTGTTTCCTTAGATTATTTCTTGTAAAGTAGCCGATGAACATCAAGTAAGTAGCTAGAGAGCCTTTTGGAAAGAAATTTTTTACAATGCCATATGTATAAAATATTCAAGTGGCATTCCTTTATCATAGATTTATTTTTACACTACAGATATCTTGCCTACTCTAATGTACAGTGGAATAATATTTGATACTATATACCCACGGCTCAGTATCATTAAGTTTGTTCAGAGGAAAAAACACATTGTATTTCTTTCCTAAAATCCTTCTAGCAATAACTAAAATTGGTAGAAGCTCAAAGGAACACTGGCAGGGCTCAGTTCTTCTAGACTTTGAGTGTCCCAAAAGCTCTTTAGCTTTACTTAGCACTTCACAAAACTTTTTCTTTCCATACCTTTTCTTCTGCCTATTACAGAATGGCACTAAGCATTCGTACTGCTTTTTACATATGTGAGCTAATGAATCCACTCAACCCTCCTGAGCAGCATCCAAACAGATTTAGCCGTGTAATTTCAAATGTGGCAGCAGTGAAACAGAGTACTGATATGTTGGAGGGCCTTTTAGGATGCCTTGTAAAAATCCTGTCACCAAACTGAAATAATTAGTGGAATAATTCCATCACCTCTTACTGATCTATATCCCTTTCTGGTTACCACTACACTTCTGTGGCAAAGATGGTGCTCTTGGGAGCTTAACAATATAGCAGTTGGGATATATTCTCTACTAAATGACTGGAAGATAGCCAATTTTTTTAAAGGCTCATAGAGGTGATCCTGGCAATTATGGGCCAGTAAACCTGACTTCAGTACCAAGCAAACTGGCTGAAACTATAGTAAAGAACAAAATTGTTAGACACACAGATGAACATAATTTGTTGAAGAAAAGTTCACATGGTTTTTATAAAGGGAAACAATGCTTCCCAATCTCCTAGAGTTTTTTGAGGGAAGTCAACTAGCATATGGACAAGGGGGATCAATTTGATAAAGGTTACATCTACACTACAAAATAAAGTCAAATTTATTAAAATCAACTTTGTAAGTCTGGGTTTTACAAAGTTGAAGTTGAGTGTCCACATCTTCCCACAAAGTCAGCTTAGTGCATCCCCACCAAATTGCCAAAGTTTGACTGCTGCAGCAGTGCATTATGAGAACCTATCCCACAGTTCCTTCAGACCCATTGCATTCTGGGATTTTTCACTAGTGCTTCAGGGGAAAAAATGTCCCACAAGTGGTTGTGTTGTGTGATATCATCTTCCCATGCTGCATTGCCCTCATACTCCTCACCTTTGAAAACAAACATCCATTTTACAGAAGTTTCTTTCACCTGTGAGAAAAATTGTTTCAGTCATCTACATTATGGCCCTTTTAAGCCAGTGGTGCCCAATAGTAGTTGAAGGATCACCACACTTGTGGTTGTCATCCATCCGTATTTGTCACAGACCTCCCTCTCCCCCACAGCCAGGCACTCCCAGGGCCAGACACACACACACACACACACACACACACACACAACCCTGTGCAAACTGCCAGCGACTCTCCAGAGCTGCCACAGCCACTGGAGGCAAGCCATGCTGGGGCAACGGCTGTTGGGGCCACACTGGGGCTGCAGGAGCCATGCCAGGGCAAGAGGTATAGGAGACGCGCTGGTGCAAGAACTGCAGGAGAAGCCGCTGCCACTTCCACCACATACTTGTCCCACCACGGGGTGGGGCATGTGTACAGAGTGGGCGGAGGGCTCTCCACATGTGTGGCTCTAAGGAGATATATTTTTCCACACTCCAGTGTCCAGTTTGCCACATGGGATGAGTGGCAAGTGTATTGGACACCATAATTTTAACCAAATGTATCCTGAGAGCACCCAATGTCATCTTCCCAGACTGCATTGTCCTTGTTCCCCTCCTGTTGAAAACAAATGGCCATTTTTCAGAAGGAAATAAGGAAAAGTAGGAAATCCCCAGGGAAAGAAAACCATGACTTAACCATGTCAACAGGTTGCTCAACTAGTTTTCCCCCAGTGAAAGAACACCAAACACTGAAAGAATTTGGATCTATGTGAATAGGGAAAGACGAGGGAATCCCAAGGGAAAGAAAGCCAAACATATTGGCTACATCCACACTATAGTGATCTTTCAAAAGAAGTTCTTCCAGAAGAGCTCTTCTGAAAATACTTCTTTCAAAAGATCACATCCGCACACAAAAAAGCATATTGAAAGATCGAGCCACTCTTTCAGTAGAGAGCGTCCACACAGCCCCTGCTCTTTCAAAAGAACAGACCAGGGATTGAAAAATCCTGCACCATGAGGACTGCTCTTCCAAAAAAAAGGGCCCACAGTGTGTCTACACACACTTTTTTTCAAAAGAAACTTTTGAAAGGAGGAGCTCTTCCTGATCCAGGAGTGGACAGGGCTACCAGGAGAACAGCCACGTTCTTTTGATTTCAGATTGAAAGAATGCATTTTGTGCATGGACACTCCACATATTCTTTCAAAAGAGGCCCATATTTTTCAAAAGAACTTGCTCATGTAGACTTGCCCCTGGTGGGCTTCAGAAACTGAAGCACTCTTCAAAAACGTGCTACAGCTGAATGTGTCACGTCACCAGTGTTCCCCCCAGTGAAAGAACACCTGTCACTAGGTGGCATGTCAGGGGATTGCCAATCCCACATACTACGGTGCATGGGCTCCAGCTGACTGTGCCATGTCAAAAGGTACCTCAGTTTTCCTCCCGTGAAAGAACAACTTTCACAATGTATGAAACCTTGAATCCCACTTTTTTATGGTAGCAGTGGATTAAAGCCAGATCACATGAAGAAAGGTAGGGAGGGAAGCATGTCAACAAGTACCTCAGTGTTCCCCCAGTAAAAATGCAGCAAACAGGCCACATGCTTCGGTAAGGGGAAGTCTGGAGCAGTATGCCTTTTAAATTCAGACTTGGCATTACACACATCAGATGAGAGTCACAAGAATACCAGTCTTAGTGCTCCATAATTGTGACCTAATGGTATTCACAGTGAAGACAGTCACAATGTAGAATCGAGCTAAGTGCCTTAAAATTGACTTTATATTGTCAGAAAGCCTTGGACAAGGCCCCTCACCTGGAGTAAAGTAAGTTGTCCTGGGATAAGAGGTAAGGTCCTCTCATAGACTGGTAATTGGCTAAAGTGACCAGACATCCAATTTTTAAAATTTCTGTATTGAAGTCCTCCTGCTGGTCTCCTGAGTTCTTCTTAAAAATGGGCAAATTGTCCCATATTTTCTGTTTCTCTCCGTCAGTACTGGCAGGCCCTGTTCCTCTCTGGATTCCTGCTAGCCAGCTGCCTGCCCACCAGCAGTGGACCCAACTGTCAAGAGAGCTGGGAGTAAACCTGGGTCTGATAATGCTTTGCTGTGTGACGTGGAACCAGCACATGAAGCTTATCAGAGTTTTGCCATTGACCTTAGAGATAGAGCAGGATGAGGCCTTTAACATTACGTCACTGAACCTTATTTTGCACAGGCATGAAACAAGCAAACAACAGATATATTTCATACTGGCAGTTTGAAGTATGTTTAAATAATTGTTTGTAAAGTGCTTGATAAATGAAATATTATAAGTGATAAACAAGGTAACCAAAAATAGAATTTGAGTGGGCCTGATTTGCCTCTTCATTATCCTGGTTTTATGCTAGAATAATTTCAGTCTATGTGACTTAATGGTCACTTCTGGCCTTAAAAATCAATGAATTTATGAGAAAAATCATAGGTCAAGGTTGTAGGGCTGCAGGCATTTTAAAATAAGGAAGAGTATCTACCTGATGTCATTTAAAATATGCATTTGGTGTTTTACAGATTGTGTTATAAATAAAAAAATAATTAATGAACTATATCAGAGGGGTAGCCATGTTAGTCTGCATCCACAAAAGCAACAAGAAGTCTTGTGGCACTTTATAGACTAACAGATTAATTGGAGCATAAGCTTTTGTGGGCAAAGACGAAGTGGGTCTTTGCCCACGAAAGCTTATGGTACAATAAATTTGTTAGTCTTTGATGAACTGTAATTAACTAAGGTGAATATATATTCACTAATCATTACAGGCAGTAGGTTAAAGAATGATGCTATGTTTCAATTATGAAAACAATGGATATGTAGAAATGTCATATTGCCTTGGGAAAACTTATGCAACAGGTAAATAGGTAAATTTGTTGAAGAAAAACTTCCGCTAAAGCATGACCAAAATAGCACAATTGGCAATAATGGCTGAGAAACACAACCTAGTTAATTGCATTTACCTCCTTTTTTTGTTTTCTGTGCCTCAGGCAAGTGCTTTCTATCCATCTGACTGCTGCAATGGCTGACTCTCCTCTCATGTCTTAAAGCAGACTGGAAATTGGAGGGAAAAAAAGGTGATTAATAGCGACGGCTAAGTCTACAGCGGCCTATTTGGGACCATCAGTCACCCAATGGAACAGCCACAAGAGAGGATCTATAGCTTCAGCCATTTCCTAAAGCAGCCTATCTGGGAGCAATAAATGGAGATATATGTTAGAGATGCAGGACATAGCTGGTGGCATTTCATATGCTGTTATTTCCAAATTTACAGGGGAACCATACAAGGAAAAAATACCACCAGGGAAAAAATCTCAGCAGGGTGTTATTATTGAGTGCTATTACCAGGACCCCAGAAATCACTAAGCAATAAGGAACAAGCATTCATTAAGTTGGCCTAAAATCAGGCTTTGTATTTTTTTTACTCTACTAAAAAGACAAACTGTCATTGTAACAAGATGAAATAATAGGAAAGAAATTGGTTCATTCACTTAGCATCTTTGAAAATGATCAGCTTCAAAAGGAAAAATCACTCTGAGGGTTTTATAATTCCATTGGGGTTTAAAGGCAGCTACTTAAAGAGATGAAAGTTTATGTGTTAATGGGAAATGTCTAGTGATGACAGCAAGGGGTGTCTATTGCAGGCGTTGTCACTAACTGATTGTGTGCTTATTTTCTTGGGCAAGTGACTTTTCCTGTGCTTCACTTTATCATCTGTAAAATGAGCATAACATTTAACTAGATCCTAGGGATGGTGTGGAGCTTAATTAACATAAGAAAAGTATTTCGAGAGCCTCAGATGTATACCACTATTTAATGGCAAAGTAAATTATTTCATGTAATGGCAGAAAACCTCCAAAGGTTCATGGAAGAAAAATTATCACTTTTCTTCTACTACTGACAAGAGAAATAGTTTTCATTCATCAGTCAGACTGATCAAATCTGTGATTGGAAAGCAGCACTGAACCATAATATTGGCTGTCATCACAGATGTCGTTGCAGATTTTAGTTACAATGGAGATATGGGTTCCACCTCCTAAGACCAGCACCCTTGGGACCTGAGTGGTCCCAGACCAGTGATTTTGCTTGACGAGGGGAGGTCAGTGTCCCCTACTGAGCTCCTGCTCCTGGGCTCTCCTCCTGGTTGTGGGCCCACCCCCAGCCCTCAGCCCCTTCCTGGCCACTGACAGGTGAATTCCTGCTATTTCCAGCCACCTGCTGCTGCTCCTTGGCCTATGCTCCTTGGCTTCCAACTTGCCAGTTCCCCAACTGTAAGACTCCAGCTCCCTGGTGGGGACTTCCTGGCTCCTGCTGGGCCACCAGCTTCTGGTCTCCCCATTCCCTTGCTCCTGCCAGTACTCCTGTTGCCAGCCCAGCCCAATCCCAGCTAGCCCCCACTCTGTGCTGCTGGGGCTCTCTGGTTCAGCAACTTCTGTTATCCTGCTGGACCATGGACGCTGCCAGACCAAAGAGTACAGAATTTCACAGGTGCAACCTGTACATATGCATTCAATAACTCAAGGCGGTGCCGCATGCTATTTATATCCAACGGTGCAGCCGCGAAAGGAATGTGCTCATGGCTGCACAAATGAGCACATCTCTGCGTGAGCCATGCTGGAACCTGGCCAACAAGTGCAGAGGAAATTGGTGGGGAAGGCTCAAGGTCTACAGGCCTAAATAAAGACGGCAGAAAGGCTGTCAATGCCAGAGGCTAGAATAACAACTGCAGAAGGGCCATGCCTCCGCCAGTGGCTTAGTGCCGTTCTTCCCAATCTGTATAGCTCCCAGCACCTGCCACCAGGTTACTCAGGCTATCGGCAGGGCAATTTGAAGAGTTAGCTTCGTTGCTGAATAGAGAACCTAATCCTCAATCCTGCAAACACTTGTGCATCTGGTAACTTCATAGGAGTAGTTCCAGTGCGAATAGTTAATATGAGTAAGCATTTGTGAGATCAGAGCCTATATCTTTTCACAGCAGCTAACAAACCCAACTGGCAGTTAGGACCAATAGATTAAAATAGTAACAACCTGTAATTCAGCAATCAAAAGAAAATAAAGGAAATCAGGAAAAAAAAGAAAAGAAAGAAAAGAAAAATTGCAAATGTCCTACATGCTCAGAGCTACCTCTGAACAGCTGAGCCCTAAAGGGGAAGGAGTAAAAACAGTTTGCAACTAACAATTTAATTACTTACTTCTTAAATATTTTTAAAATAAACTTGAATATAAAGTTGTGCATTAACTGCATGAGAAATACAGATGTTTCTCAACGGACTGCTTACTCATAGCCCATGCCTTTGTTGAGCTATACAATTATCAAAGTACATTTGACATGGTCACGACTACCACATGTTTACATGGTAGAGATATTTTTTCACCAGAGATCATAAAGCAATTTACAAATGTTAATAGCTAATAATGAGTATTATTAAAATCCCTAGGTAATTAAATACCTATAGCTGAATATATACACTGAGGTCAGATTTGATAGCCTGAGGGCACCTATGAAATTAAAGTCTATTGGTCACTGCTTCTTAGAAGGGACATGAAAGCAGCTTTTAGCACTCTCTGCTCAAGCGCTGCAAAAAGGACGGAGACACATAGAAGGGGCAGATTGCATATATGCAGGCGCTAGAGGGATGTGTCTGAAGTAAAAGAAACCTACAAGCTTCAGACACATCTAAGACTGCAGGGAGCCAGGAGAAGCACCTCCAGAAACCAGAGTAAATTGTTATCCCTTCTGTATCCCTGAATCTTTGTAAAGGTGACGGATGCACGTAACGGCTGGTCTGCAAATCTGAGACAGCCTGAGGCACAGAGCTATCCTGGTGAGCAACAAGAACCCTCATAAACAAACCAGTCTTTTGAATGTCTCAGAGTTACCCTCCCACCTTCTCCCCCCACCCCGCCTTGCCCCCAGGAGAACCCATATAAAATGTCTGTTACTTCAGCTGTGAGGCTTATACAGAGCTATTCAAAAAATAATTCCTGATGATATTGAGGGTCAGTTTAAAGCCATTCAGACAGTGACAACAGCTCAATGCACTTTGGAAACACATATTGTAGGAAAACTAAAAGCAGTCAAGTAGCACTTTAAAGACTAGCAAAATAGTTTATTGGGTGAGCTTTTGTGGGACAGACCCACTTCTTCAGACCATAGCCAGACCAGAACAGACTCAATATTTAAGGCACAGAGAACCAAAAACAGTAAGCAAGGATTTGTCCTCCTTGCTTACTGTTTTTGGTTCTCTGTGCCTTAAATATTGAGTCTGTTCTGGTCTGGCTATGGTCTGAAGAAGTGGGTCTGTCCCACAAAAGCTCACCCAATAAATTATTTTGCTAGTCTTTAAAGTGCTACTTGACTGCTTTTTGTTTTGATAGTGCATAGACTAGCACGGCTTCCTCTCTGTTAATATTGTAGGAAGTGACACCTCAGACCCATCAGGCTGTGCTTAAGTTCAAGGCCCAGGAGCCCCCCACCCTCCAATTGTGCGCTTCTTTTGGCTTTTGCATTTGAAGGGGCATGAGCCAGGAACTGATGTCTCCAGAAAGGAAGGCCCCAACAAATGGATGCAGAAATGCCTGGTGGAAAAATTCCCAGTGTATTCATTTTCACAACATAGGAGAGATCTGGTATTCAGGTTTTGAATGTGCCTGCGGAAAAGTGATAGAATTGTTTTGTCTTCATGTTTGCAAATTGCCACTTTGGAAAATGAAATGCCCTAGCTGGCTTGGCTTTGTAAAAATGCCGCCATAAGACTAAGCTGACTCGTTGAAACTGGGAGTGCTAACCTCTTCTGTCTTTGAGGACTGTCACAGCAGCCTGTCCCTTGCTTGACCATAGGTGACAGCACAGCCCAGAACCTCAACAGCACTATGTGCTACTCTCCTGCGTCTGACACACTCCTAAGTCTTCTGCAGCCCCGCTCTCAACATTTTTAAGTGTAAGAGGACAGCACCAGCATATTTAGCTCCTGCATCAGGAAAACTCTCCTCCAGCCAGAACCAGGGCTATTAGAGCCCCTTTACACGATTCCTGCCCTGCTACCCAATATGACATGGCTGGAGCTGGGATGAGCATGTCACCATCTATGGAGACAGTTGGGTGCACATTGTATATTTACAGCCTTGACTTCAAACCTTGGCACTGTATGAGGGCATTCATTTGGTCCCAGTGAGGATCTGCTCTGCAGCAGCACAGGGTCACCAAGGCTCCCTTGCCCTTAAGTGGAAAAAATCAAAGGCAAGTCTCAAAGAAAAGCAGTGCTTGGCTCTGATGGGTTTGGGTTACTCAATTATTTCTCATTAATTATTATTCGTTAAGTACCAACAACATGCTCAGCATTCAAAAAAGTCACAGTGAAGCTAGTCCCTGCCCTAGGGAAATTAAAATATCACTGCTCCCTCATTTCAGGAATGCTTGCAGCTGGCAGGAAAGTTGATCGGAACAAATTAGCCACAGTTTGGCTCCTGGTGTTAAAATATTAATAACAGACTCCCACAAAAGCAACTAAGATATTAAATATTTATGACAACTTTTCTTGTCTGTTCCCTGTCCTCCTGGCATTAGCACTATGCTTCCTATAGACAGAGGGAGCATTTTGAGATTGGGATTACTGTTTTACAGACCATTACTACAAATGAACCATGTCACATTCTATACCAATGTGAGTGAGGTTACACTAAGTGCAAATGAGGGTAAAATGTGGCACAATAATTTTACTAAGACTGCCAAAATGTGGTAAGATTTTCTGATGCTGACACACTGGAGCCTTAAAAGACTGCAAATCAATGATCTCTCAGTCTCAGCTGGCCCCAGACATCTGTGCTTTAGGTTTCCTGCTAGATGGATTTAGCACTGGAGATAAAACTTGAGTGAGCTGCCCTATCAAGTTTCAGTTGCTCCCTCAGTCTGCAAGGAAGGATCTGCTCAAACCCATTCCTGGCTGTACTTCTACTCTCATTTCTTCCTGCTCCCCTCCACCACCCATTCACTTCACACAGCCCTAGCACCTCACTGCTCCATTTGTATCTTTTTTCCACTTCCATCCTTACACAAAGGCAGATTAAGATTTGTTGAGGTGCTGCACACAAAGAATTTTTGGGCTCCCCATAGGCCCCTCCCCACGGTACCTTCTCCCCTGCTCTGCCTTGCAATCCCAACTCCACACACCTTGATTAGGCCAGAAGCCAGAGCCAGGCAGTGGCAAGAGCCATCACCCATGTAGCCTGTGCCCCTGTGAAGAATCCTGGATCCTCCATCTGCCTTGTGCAGGGACCTGAGAGCAGCCCCCTTCTTGTATCTGCCTCCCAGGGCACACCACCTGGGCTCTCTGGGCAACTCTTACTGATGTCCAGCTCCAGCTTCTAGTCTGGCCAGGGGCTGTGGTTCTATGGGAACAAGGAAAAGCAGGGGGTGGAGCCTCAGCAAAAAGGAAGAGAAAGGGCAGGGTCATAGTTGTGACCCCCCTCGCACACTTCTACCCAGATTCTGGCACTCTTGCCCAGCCTCAAATTAGCCAGGCCCCAAAGGCCAACATGTTAATCCACCACTGCTTGGGGCTGCTTCCACCATGCCCTTTATACTTCAAACTCCTGTCACACCGGTTCCACAACACAACCTCTCGTTTCATTCAAATCTCTTCTTAAACAGTGTGGAAAGAAACACTGTTATACAACCAGTGCACTGAACTAAACCATCCTGGATCATCCCCAGTATTTATGTCTGAGTTATTTATCTGTTTATTTAAACTGTGAGCTGCCAAGAAAAGGGGCTTTGTGAAGCTCTGAGCACTCCGTCAGAGACCAGCACAAAACAAACAGCTCTCATTACGAGTGCACTTTCAAAATGTCATCGAGAAGTCCACCTACCCACTGGTGCTGTAATGAATGGGTTGGGCAGCAGCAACGTGTATGGCCCCATAGCCGCATCTACACGTGCACGCTACTTCGAAGTAGCGGCACGAACTTCGAAATAGCGCCCGTCACGGCTACACGTGTTGGGCGCTATTTCAAAGTTAACATCGACGTTAGGCGGCGAGACGTCGAAGCCGCTAACCCCATGAGGGGATGGGAATAGCGCCCTACTTCGAAGTTCAATGTCGAAGTAGGGAATGTGTAGTCGTTGCGCGTCCCGCAACATCGAAATTGCCGGGTCCTCCATGGCGGCCATCAGCTGACGGGTTGAGAGACGCTCTTTCCAGCCCCTGAGCTCAATGGTGGCCGTGTGGAGCAGCCCCTTAAAGCTCCCCACCCCCTCCCTTCCTGTGCAGGAAGCTGAGAGAGCGTGCAGGCGGCAGCAGTAACACGCGGCTAGCCTGCACGCTCCTCCGCAGCCACACACACCCCCATCCAACGCGATGGCCACCCGGCAGCCCCCCCCAGAGCCCCCAGGGCACGCCCCCCAAGGGGAGACAGGGCTCCCAGACCAGCAGCCAGGCGGGGAAGCGGCAGCGGGGCCCCTCCTGGACGGAGGCCGAGCTTCGGGACCTGCTGGGGCTCTGGAGAGAGGAGGAGGTGCTCCAGGTAATGGGGAGCAAGAGGCGGAACGCGGATGCGGTCGCTCGGCTGGCTGACGGCCTGGCAGCCTGGGGTCACCCTGCCCGCACTCCGGACCATATCCAGAGTAAAGTGAAGGAGCTGCGGCAGGGTTATGCCCCGGCCCAGGATGTGGCTGGCCGATCTGGGGCCGCCCCCGTCACTTGCCCCTTTTACAGGGAGCTCAGGGACATCCTGGGCTCCCAGCACACCTCCTCCCCTCCGGCCACTCTTCATACCTCGGCCGAGGAGCCCCAGCAGGCCCCAGAGGCGGAGTCCTCCCCAGAGGCAAGCCCCGCACCCCGGGGGCCCCCCCCAGAAGCCCACCCCTGGGGCACCGGAGGAGGAGGAGAGGGACTCCTCCTCCAGTGACACCAGCCTGCACATCATTCTCCCATCCAGGAGCTCCAGCCGGGCGTCCGCCCCCCGGGTGTCCCCTGACCGTGGGAGTGGACCGTCAGGTATGTACCCCCCCAGTGTACACCCCCGGGGTTGAGGGGAGGGGGTAATAGATATGGCCAGGGCCCTCCACATGCCCAGATGACCATGGCCCCAAGGACAGCAGTGACATGTCCCTCACAGAAGTGCATCAGCCCCTGCCCCCGCCCCAGCACGACAGTGCCCTGCCCCATCCCCGGAGCTGGGGGGAGCGGAACCTCTAGGGTGCCCCGGGGGGAGGGGGTGGGACACCCAGCAGCAGCAGCAGCAGCATGTGATGGAGTGGGGGGAGTGCAAATGCAAGACTCAGGCTAGATATGAGAAACAACCTGAATAGCTCCCAGTGGCTAAGGATGATCCTGGGGCTACAACTGGCAGGTTACACCTCTGCCCTGAACAAAGAGGAGGGAGGAGCCGAGCTGGGTTTGAATCAGGGGTGGCAGTTAGAGGCTAGGGGAAGGGAGAGCTAGAAGGCAGCCAGCCTGAGGAGGGGGAAAGCTACACCCCAGAGGGGCACCCCTCGGGGTCTTCTCCCCAGGACAGGTTGGAAGGACCGTCTCTGACTGCTGTACTGTCGCTTCTGTGAGAAACTGAGCATCTGTTGCCTGATAAACCTCCTGTCGTACCTGCTGAGCGAGTGAGAGTCACTCCTGCCAGCGGACGGGGTGCAGTGCAGGGGGACCCCTGAACCCCATCACAGCAGCATCTCCCGGGGACGGGGACGGGGATGGGGAACCTGCAGCACAGGAGTGGGGGAACAAGGGCCACGGCTCGGGGCCCACACTAACGGCTGTCTCCACTCTTCTTCCCCCTCTCCTGTGTTCCACAGCTGCACCATCGGAAGGACCGGAGAGCGCAGGCAAGATGTCAGTGGTCCCAGAAAGCCCTCCGGGGCCATCGCTCCAGGCCAGCCCCTCGGCGGAGGAATGACCGGCCCCACGGCGGGGAAGACAGCGGACGCAGCACCACCAGCCACTGCCGATGGACCCCCAGCTGCTGGCCCTGAACCGTCAGGGTTGGGCAGCAGCAACGTGTATGGCCCCATAGCCGCATCTACACGTGCACACTACACGTGCACGCTACTGGCGCCAGGAGGCATGGGGGGCCTACATATGGACCCTCAACCGCATTGCGGACTCCCTGGCCCCCCAGGCCGCGCCAGCCGCCGCAGTGCCCGCCCTGCCTGCTCCACCCGCTGCTCCAGCCGCCGTGGTCGCACCACCACCGAGGGCCATTCCACCGAGGGGGACCTGGGGCCAGCTGACACTAGCCGGCCGTATCTCCCGGTCCGCCCGGCCCCCCAGCCAGGGCTGCGGCCGAGGCGGGGATCCCAGCCGCCCACCCCCAGCGCTGAGATATAGGGGCATGGCCCCCCCTCCCCCTTTGTATATATTCCCCCCAGTTTATTGTTCTTTTCTTGTAAATAGTTTGTATTTGTGACCCATTACTACGCTGATCCTTACCCCCCCATGTAAATAGTTCTCCCCTTCCTTGTCTGCCCCTTTCATGTTATCCCGATTTTTATAATGTATATATATTTATCAGTTTGATTTCCCCTGTACATAGTTTGTCTTCTTCAGAATATTTATAAGAAGAAGAAGAAGAAGAAGGAGTTGTAGTAAAGAAAATGTTTGAGTTGACAAACAACTGTCTGCTTTTATTTTTACAAGAAAAGTGGCGGGGGTGCTCTTGGGTGCTCTGTGGTGTGGGCGTAGGGGCAGGGAGTGTTGTGGAGGATGGGGGGGTGCAGTGGGGGGCCTGCCAGCATTCACCCTGCGGCCTCATCGAACTGGGCCCACAGGGCCTCCCAGACCCGGGTCCCTTTGGGGTCCACCTGGCGACTGGGGGCAGTGGGTGGCTGCACATCGGCCCTGCTGGCCTCCACAGCCCAGCCCTGAAAGAAGGCCTCCTGCTTGCTCTCCACGAGGTTGTGTAGGGCGCTGCATGCATCCACAATCTGGGGGATGCTGGTGGGGCCCACATCAAGGCGGGTGAGGAGACACCTCCGGCGCCCCTTGAGGCGGCCAAATGTGCATTCCACCACCTGGCGCGCATGGTTCAGGCGCTGGTTGAAGCGCTCCTGGCTGGCAGACAGATGGCCCGTGTACGGGTGCATGAGCCAGGGCCGGAAGGGGTATGCCGCATCTGCGATGACACAGAGGGGCATGGTGGTGTCCCCCACAGGGATCTCCCGCTGGGGGATGTAGGTCCCCGCCTCCAGCTGGCGGCACAGGCCCAAGTTCTGGAATACCCAGGCATCGTGGGTGCTGCCAGGCCAGCCCACATAAACGTCCAGGAAACGGCCCCGGCTGTCCACCAAGGCCTGGAGGACCACTGAGTGGTAGCCCTTCCGGTTTATGTAGTGTCCTCCACTGTGTTCCGGGGCATGGATGGGGATGTGAGTCCCATCCAGAGCCCCGAAGCAATTGGGGAAGCCCAGGGTGGTAAAGCCCGTGATGGCGGCATCTGGGTCCCCAAGCCTCACGAGCCTGTGGAGGAGCATGGCGTTGATGGCGTGGACGACCTGCAGGGGAAGCACATGGGAGAGCACCAGTGAGGGCTGTGCAGGGTGTGTGTGGCCCTCCCCTGCCAGGGCCGCCCTCCCCTCCCCTCCCCTCTCCTGCCAGGGCTGCCTCCCCTCCTCCCCCCGTGGGTCCTCTTACCTCCATGAGGACAGCCCCGACGGTGGCCTTGCCGACGCCAAACTGCTGGCCCACAGATCGGTAGCTGTCTGGAGTGGCCAGCTTCCAGACAGCGATGCCGACCCGTTTCTCGACGCTGAGGGCATGCCGCATGGCGGTGTCCTGGTGCCTCAGTGCGGGGGTGAGCCACTGGCATAGCTCCAGAAATGTCTGCCGGCTCATGCAAAAGTTCTGGAGCCAGCGCTCGTTGTCCCACTCGCCGAGCACCAGCCGCTCCCACCAGTCGGTGCTCGTGGGGTAGCTCCACAGCCAGCGGCGTGTGCGGCGGGAGGGGGGTGGCGGGGTGCTGCAGGGTTTGGGGTTGAGTCCTCCTCCCCTGCGGCAAGGAGGTGCTCAGCTGCTTCCTGCATGGCATGGAACAGGGCGAGCACTGCTCCTGCAGGGGCGGCTGTGTAGACCTCTGGCTGCTGCTGCTGCTGCTGCTGCTGCTGCTGGGGGTCCATACCTGCATCACTCGAGGTGTGCGTGCCTATGGCTCTGCAGACCGCATGCTGTGCAGGCTGAGTGTGTCTGGGAGGGGCCCTTTAAGGGAGCGGCTAGCTGTTGCCCCGGAAGCACTAGTCCGCCCTGTGACCCTGTCTGCAGCTATTCCTGGCACCCTTATTTCAATGTGTGCTACTTTGGCGTGTAGACGTTCCCTCGCAGTGCCTATTTTGATGTGGTACTGCACAACGTTGACGTTGAACATTGACGTTGCCAGCCCTGGAGGACGTGTAGACGTTATTCATCGAAATAGCCTATTTCGATGTCGCTACATCGAAATAAGCTACTTCGATGTAGCGTTCACGTGTAGATGTAGCTCATGTGTGTTTAAGGGAAAGCACGAGGAAATAAGACATTACAACAGGGAAGATTTACCAAGTTTAAAAAGCTGCCTGCATACAGAACCCTGTCTGGATGACTTGTTTTGTCTACTAGATTAAGAAGTGTTGTATTAGTATGTTCCTAACATAAATTTTGATTGGGTTCAGTTTGCTGAATCAGAAAGACAAAGGATAGTCTGGCAAGTTGTGTTTCTGATCATAGCTGCAAAATAAAACGTCTTTCATTGCTGTTCCTTATGCTTTTTAAATACTTATACTCGCCTACTCTGGAAACCTGAGGAGGGATCCTTCTGAGTCATCGGTTTTTTTTTTTTTGGTTTTTTTTTTAAGAGTCACAGTGGAGAATTCTTCTCTTGGAAAGCTCACATAATAAATAGCCTTGGATTCTGAGTCTATGTCTTGATTACAGCGATTTGTTGACAGAAGTTTTTGTCAGATGTCTTTGTGTTAATGTCCCATTGACTTAATGGCTTTGTGGTCCAGTTGCGGAACTGAGAATAGCCACAGTGGTGGGAGAAATATCTGCATATTCCCTTGATTTTGTTCAAGAGGTGATCTCTTTGGGTTTCCCCATGCGGGGTTTATTAAACCCAACCGTGAAAGACACTCATACCAGATAATGCAAAATACATGCCCTCTTCTCCATAACAGCACAAGCTGATTTTTTTTCCTTTTAAACAGAGGATCATCATATTAAATTATTTATGTTTAACTAACATTAAATTTTTAGCTGAATTCCACAGAGCAGCTGCGTACTGCTCAGCACATATTCTCACAACATTCATCTTCTTTTTTGGCTGCTATCAACAACAGCAATCCTCCATCACTGCTTATAAAAAACTCTGGGTTTGCTCTCTCTGACCTTCCCGCTGGGGAACAGAAGAAGTAAATTCATTAGAATAGGTGTCTTCTCTCTGACACACTGGATAATGAGATCACTAAATGAGTATGTTCAAGAAGCAGAGTACCCAGGCTGCAAAGGAAATGTCTAACATTATGATCACCAGACTGGGATCTGGCTCTCCCTCTTTCTAATTCCACATTCATTCTGTTGCCTTAGGGTACCTCTAAACTTACCAGGTCAAAGCATTAATCTCCCTGAGTTTGATTTCATGCATCTTTACCAGATATGTGAAGTCAATTTCTCTGGGGTCTGCAGTTGACCCCTGTACTCCTGCTCTTGAGAGGAGTAAGGGAGGTCAATGGCAGAAATGCTCAGTGAGGGCAGACCTTATGGTCAACTGCAGATATGTTGATTCTAGCTACACAATTGCCATAGCTAGAACTGCATATCTGCAGTCAACTGTAAGGTCTAGTGCACACCAAGCCTTCAGTTAAAACCCTTCAGCTCTCTGCCTCAGGTTCCCTGAGTTCTAAAGGGGGATTAACATATACTGGCTTTGCAGTGTTGGTGATACAGTTTGAAAAGTACATAGCCTAATACTCACTAGCTACGTCTGCACTATTATTCCTCTTTCGAAAGAAGCATGCAAATGAGGAAAGAAGAAAAGCAGTGTAGATGCATCTCTTTCAAAAATAAACCCTGTTTTCAAAAGAACCCTTGTTTCAAAACAAATTAGGAATAAGAGTTCCTTCAAAAACAGGGTTTATTTTCGAAACAGCTGCATCTACACTGTTTCTTCTTTTGAAAAAAGCTCTTTCAAAAAAAAGAATATGCAAATGAGGTGCCAGATATGTAAATCTGTACCTCATTTTGCATTTTGGATTTCCCTCTTTTGCATGCCTCTTTTGAAAGAGGAATGTTAGTGTATATGTAGCTACTATGTCAGACCTTGCATCTGCAGGTTTTCATCTTTTTAATTTTTTGTGTACTGGCTTCTTTGGATAAGGAAATATGAACATGCTTTTATATTTGTATTTGTTTGTTTGTACCACACTGCTATCATTGTATTCAAAAACTCCTTTATAAGTCTGTGATGACACACAAGCAAAACAAAAGGAGATTATGATTGTCAACAGCAAATTATTTTACTCTCATTTGTGGAATCCTCTTTCAGTCAAAAGAAAGAATCCATCAAAAGCTGCAAATTAATTATTTTGGTTAATATTTGAACAATAGTTTGAAAATGTCAAACATTAAGTTCTAACTTAATATCAGAATTTAACTGGCTTTTCTTTGCTCTTTACTTTCTATCTGTGAAGTATTTTAATTTTGAATAGGTTTCATTAATTTACTCCTTTAAAACAGAGATAGCTTATTATTAAGGCTTTTTATAGAGAGTCACAAGATAAAGAAAGAGAACTCCAAGCACATTGAGTGCTCTTACACAGAGGGAAAAATGTATGATTTATACTACTGAGATCAAAGCCTCTAATCATTAATTCTCCTCCCATCGATCAAAGATACACAATTTCAGCTATGCAAATAGTTTAGCTGAAGGTGATGTGCTTAGACTTACTTATCATCATCTCTGCCATGCAATAAAGCTAGCAGTTGATGCTCCGGAGTGCCCCAGAGTTGACTGATAAACACTAAGTAGATGCACTAAACTGGCTACATATGGATTAGTTACTGTAGCATTGATCCACCTTCTAGTGGAAACAAGCACACACTTAAGAAGATAAGGTACTGTCTAATCATGTCCCACTGGTATGAAGCTCAAACCTCTCCTCAGATTCCCAGGCTTGCATATGTCAAATAGAAGGTCAGTACATATTCTTCTTGAAAAATATGAATGTTCTTTCAATCTAATGATTAGATACGGAAAAAGAAATGTTCACGAAATCCCTGGTTTCCTAAAGGGATTATCTTTGGCTCACTGTGAAGTTTGGTTAGAGTGCATCAGAAATTGCAAAATACAAGAAACAGAAACAAAGATAATAACTATTGCTAGCACTGGACCAAATTCTGCCATCATACTCATGCTGACTAATCATTTATTACATTCTTAAGTTCCTTTGAATTACAGTCAAGTGGAAACAACTGGGTTGAAACACAGCTGGCACACAGAAATACAGATTTGACACAAAGTCAATTGGAAAGGCTTCTCAGCTCCAAAATGAAATTTGAGAGACATCCCCGGTAGGCAAGGACTTTGATCTGGGACAAGGGAGATCCACAATCAGAGACTTGGAACTTGGATCTCTTTAATGGCTTAACTGCCAAGCAAAGAGTCAGTCTCTCTCATTAGCTCCTGTTTTAGCTGCTCCACTTTGGTTAATTCGTTGGGACAGCAAGCATAAGACTGATTCTGTCACCTGGGCCTGGGGCATGCAGGGTCAGGTTTAAGTCCCTGTTCGAAAGCTGACAAAGAAAGTACTTGCATCCAGCTCTTCTGGATGGTCTCTGGGCATCACAAAACATTTTTAAAAAATTTAGTTTTATTCTGCACTGAAACCAAATTTCAAAACCTCAATTTTTTTCATGAAATAAAATGTTCTAACCAGCACCTACTTTGAACATCCCAGAATTAAACTCCTAAATAAAAGTGACTGATCTTCAGAGCTGCCAAGCATCTACATAACCGTCTCTTTTTTACAAAATAAAGTGGATAAAACTGCCCTTTGTGAATGGCTTTATGTTCTGCAGATAAGAACAGCCATAGTGTGTCAGATCAAAAGGTCTATCTACCCCAGTGTCCTGTCTTCCAACCATGGCCGTTGTCATGTGCCTCACAGGAACTGGACAGAACTGGTAATCATCAAGTGATCCATTCATCCCATATTGCTCATTTACAGCTTCTAGCAAACAAGAGCTAGGGGCAGCAATTCTGCCCATCCTTGCTAATAGACATTGAGGAACCTAAGTAATAATAACACCACCACATTCTAGGTTGCATTCTCTTCCTAGCTCTGCTTTTGACTTTCTTTGTGTCTTTTGGTCAATCAGTGAATTTCTCCCCTCCTCCACCATTAACACTTACCTGTGTGTCAATGCACCTGTTAGGATTAACTGATGTTTATAAAGGACTTTCAGGTGCTCAGCTGAAAGACTCTAAAGAAGTATAAATTATTACTATAATTCTTCCGTGGCTCAATCAACATTTTCCCCTGCTTTTTTTTTTCTGTCACATCAGCATTTCCTCACCCACTCAAGGGAAACAAAAATCACATTGGGAACCAGCTCACCATGAAGTGTTATAGATCATGGCAAGCTTAAACATCTATGGGGACAGGGTCTGGCGGGCATATCCCACAGGGTCAGTTTACTAAAGAACTGAGAGGAAAGATGTTGCCCTTTGTGTTTCCTTTTATGCTTTTCTTGTGTTATCAGAAGCAAACAGGAGTGAGACTGGAGAGGCTTCCTTGCCAGAGTTAGAATCTCTTGCAAACTACATGCTACAACTCTTATAATGAACAAAATCTTTTTCTCTTACAAGGAATCCACTTTAAAGACAGAAAGAAAAGCTGCAGGGAAATAATTCACAGTCACTGCATAAAGCGATTAAAGAATGTTACAAAGAAAATTAACACTGCAGGAAACTGCAAAATAGGTTAACTTTGTCATGCATGTAATGGTTTGATTGCTTGCTTTTGAAGCCCTCTGATGAAAAATTAATTTGATATTGGCAATTTTTCGTATATTTGTGGTAGTGATATCCATATGATAAATTGCAGCACTACGTGATAAGTGA
This sequence comes from Carettochelys insculpta, assembly GCF_033958435.1. Classification (NCBI taxonomy): domain Eukaryota; kingdom Metazoa; phylum Chordata; order Testudines; family Carettochelyidae; genus Carettochelys; species Carettochelys insculpta. Next base: position 36,554,352 of record NC_134138.1, on the reverse strand, counting down.
TTTTTGTGAATACTTGACCACATCATTGCTTCCTGGTCTCTAATTTACCATGCACACAGCTTAGTCTAAAATTCTAGTCCTTAAGCAGCTTCAAACAACTACTATTTTTAAAAATCAGTCTGTCAGAATTTACTCCTTCTTCTCTAAATGCAGCTTTTCTCTCTCAACACTACACTTGTTTGAGGGCCAGGCTTGACAGGACTTGAGGTATACCTCACATACAGGAGAGGATGAGTGATCTTACAGTTAAGCCTTGAACTGGAACTCAGAGCATGTGGGTTGAATTTCCAGGCCTGCCACACACTTCCTGCGTGACTTTGCCTGAGTTACCCAAGCTCTCTGTGTCTATTTTCACCACATGCAACATGCGATAATACCTAAAGATGGTCAAAAAATTTAAATCAAAACAGTTTTTCACAGAAAATGAAATTTCAAAAAAATTGACATTCTTTGGAAAATTTTATCAATTTTCACCACATTTTGTTTAAAAAGTCTTATGAAAGTGTCAAAATATTCCATTTCAGCATATTCAAAAAAGTTGTGATATTTTGTTTCAAAAGGGTTTTGTTGAGAAGTTTATTTTATGTTAAAAATTAAAAGGGTAAAAATCAAAACAAAAATTCTAACTTACCTAAAAAATTTCAATCGGTACAAGCATTTTTTAAAATTTTGTTTCATAGACATTTTGACCTTTTGTCCCAATGAAGGATGATTTTTTAAATATTGGAATATTTCATAGGATGGAAAATCCCTTTTCCAACCAGCTCTAAGATTAATGCTTTCTTCTTCCCCTTCCCATTCATCTGTCTTGCAAACTCGTAGGGTCAGGGACCATGTTTACTGTTGTGAGTTTCACAAGTCTTTTCCAAATTGGACACATGCTATGTAGATAATATTCCATTTTAGTATAATTTTCAGTCAAACTGTTGGAATCTCTATGAGCATATTAACATTAAATTACTGTTTTCCTATCGCCAGGAGACTTGCAAAACTATGAAATCCTTCCCCTTAACTAAAAATGTCTAAGAAATTACTCTCAATCTCATCATTCCAATACCATATAATTTAGGGACAAATAAAAGCACCCACAGTTACTAGCTTTAGAAAGTAAGATTTGACACAAGTATCTGAACAGCTGTCTCATCTGTCTGTGTCATTGCTGGCATACACATGAACCACTCTTTACATCTCAGGTATTGTAATGTGCAGACAGTTGACCTACATAAGTAGAGAAACATGTATTACCTATAAAGAGAGATACCTGTTTTAAAAGTAACAGAGAGGGAGCTGTGCTAGTCTATATGCTATCAAAACAAAAAGCAGTCAAGTAGCACGTTAAAAAGTAGCAAAATAATTATTTTCAGTGAGCTTTTGTGGGACAGACCCACTTCTTCAGACCATAGCCATACCAGAACAGACTCAATATTCAAGGCACAGAGAACCAAAAACAGTAATCAAGGAAGACAAATCAGAAAAAAAAATGATCAAGGTGAGCAAATCAGAGAGTGGAAGGGTCGGTGAGGGGGGAAATGTCAAGAATTAGATTGAGCCCCTATAGTGACTCCGAAAATTCCCATCCCGGTTCAAACCACGTGTTCATGTGCCGAATTTGAATATAAAAGACAGCTCGGCTGCTTCTCTTCGAATAGCAGTGCAAAAATTTTTTTTCAGTAACATGCATACTCTTAAGTCATTAACTGAATGGCCCATTCCATTAAAATGTTGACTAACCAGTTTGTCAATCTGGAGTGTTTTGATGTCTGTTTTGTGCCCATTAACCCTTTATCTAAGGGAGTTAGAAGTCTGTCCAATATACAAAGCATGCAGGCATTGTTGGCACATGATAGCATATATGATGTTAGTAGAGGAGCATGAGAATGTGCCCGTGATTCTGTGAGTAACCTGGTTAGGTCCAGTGATGGTATTTCCAGAGAAGATACGTGGACAAAGCTGGCGGCGGGCTTTGTTGCAAGGAAAGGTTCCAGGACTGGTGTTCCTGGGGTTGGGAGGTTGTCTGTAGGCAAGAACAGGCATGTCACCTAGGGCCTTCTGGAGTGTGGCATCCTGATTAAGGAAAGGTTGTAGGTCTTTAATAATTCCTTGCAGTGGTTTGAGTTGGGGGCTGTAGGAGATGACCAGTGGTGGTCTGCTCTGGGCTTTTTTGGGCCATTCTTGGAGTAGCTGATCTCTGGGTATTCGTCTGGCCCTGTCAATTTGGTTTTTCACTTCTCCTGGTGGGTAATTCAGTTTTATGAATATTTGGTAAAGATCTTGTAGTTTTTGGTCTGTCAGTTGGATCAGAGCAAATGTGATTGTATCTAAGTGCTTGACTGTAAACAATGGATCTAGTTATGTGTGCAGGACGAAAGTTAGAAGGGTGTAGGTAAGTATAGTGATCAGTAGGTTTTCGGTACAGTGTGGTACTGATCTGACCATCCTTGATTAGTACTGTAGTGTCCAGGAAATGTATCTCTTGCGTGGAGTAATCAGCTTTTATGATTTGGACCCATGGTACAGAGACTCTAGAAGAATTGCACAGAGACTTTAACAATCTACACCCCACCATGAACTTATGCCCCCAGAACACAGCAGAGGACACTTCCTGAACTGGAAGGGCTACCGCTCAGGGGTCCTCCAGGCCATGGTGGACAGCCGGGGCTGCTTCCAGGACATGTATGTTGGCTGGCCTGGCAGCACCCATGACACCCGTGTTTTTAGGAACTTGGGCCTGTGCCGCCTGCTGGAAGCGGGGACCTATATGCTCAAGAGGGAGATCCTTCTAGGGAATAACACTGTGCCCCTCTGCCTTGTGGCAGATGGAGTCTACCCCCTCCAGCCCTGGCTTATGCTCCCCTACATGGGACACCTCAATACCAGCCAGGAGGGGGTTCAACACCTGCCCGAACCATGCGTGCCAGGTGGTTGAGCGGACTTTTGGCCACCTCAAAGGCCACTGGAGGTGCCTCCTAACCCGCCTGGACATGGGGCTCCACAACATCCCCCAGGTTGTGGGTGCGTGCTGCGCACTCCACAACCTGGTGAAGATCAAGGCGGAAGCCTTCGTGCAGGGCTGGGCTGTGGAGGCTGGCATAGCCTACCCCCAGCCTGCCACTGCCCCAAGCCACCAAGCCAACCACGAGGGGATCCGGGTTTCAGAGACCCTGCAGGCCCATTTTGACCAGGCTGTGGGGTGAGTGCCAGCAGGGCCAGCCCAGTGGGCCACTCACTGCCCCCTCCTCACAACACACTACTGCCCCCACACCCACACTACTGTGCCCTGACAGCACAAGTTTTTGTTTTAAAAATAAACCCAAATATTATTGAAACCAACAAAAACAATGAATATTTTTAACAGGAATGGGAAAACTATGTACATTGGCGGGGGACAGCTATTAAAGGAGGGGTGGGACACGACAACTATTTACAGTCGGGGGGAACTATATACAAAGGAGGGGAACCTGGGCGGCCCAGTCCTTGGCCCCCTTCCCTACTGTCCAGTGCCCAGTGTTGGGGGGCATGACCCACTCCTGGGCCAGAGGCCCCATCAAGACTGGGTGGAGGCCAGGAGGACTGGCAGGTATGGCTGGGCCGCCTCCTGAGCCCCACAGTCCTCCTCCTCAGCGGGCTCCAGCAGGGCAGGTGCAGGGCAGCTGAAGTGGCAGGGGGTGGCATCCACTCGGCAATCCACTCCGGGATCCTAGCAATCCTCTCGAAGGTCTGCATGAAGGACCTTACTTTCAAAGATCACCTTTTGGAATAACCAGTGCCTCTGAAATTTTCCAAGGAAAGATGTTACAACTGTAAATAAATATGAATGGAGCTGTAGAGTTCATAGATATTATTTTAAAATATGGGCCACTGGTGGAAGAACACAACAAAATCACCAACAAATTTAGCTTGGTCTGAAGCCAAACAAGGAAAAGTACATTTTCTATCTCAACTAAATTGAGTTTTTGGGGCAGACAATAAACAAAGATGGAATCAGTCCTAGCCGTCAGAAAGTAAGAGCAATTCAAGAATTGAATACATCACTGAATGTACCAAAACTGAGACAGGTATTGAGGATGGTGAGTTAACTTGACTGAAATCTACAAGACCTTTCTACAGTGACAAAATCATTGAATGAATAGTTAGAGCCCATCACACCATAGCTCTCTTGGCCAAATTGAGAAAATGCCTTCTAACGGGTAAAAGAAAAGAACTCAGATGCCCCAGTTATCAAGCACTAGTAGTAGTAGGCATCCTTCAGTCTGCATAGACTATGGATCACACCCTTTAAAGTTTCAATTGAGGACTTCATTTACAGCGTCTATTGTGACTATAAAGACCCACACGAGAGTGACAGTCCTTGCTGCATCTCTTGCAGATGTAGTGGGTGTCTGGCAAGTCCTTATTGTGTTTTCTGTGCGCTCGCTTCTCCTCTGCTAGCTGTCTGATCTTCAACTCGCCCTTCTGAAGGCCCTTGTGTAACCCCTGCCTCCATCTGCTGTGGTCGTCTGCTAGTTCTTCCCAGTTGTACAGCTCGATGTCTACCTCTCTGAGGTCTCTCTTGCACACATCTTTGTAACGCAACTGGGGGTGTCTGGGAGGTCTTTTTCCAGAGGCTAGCTCACCATACAGGATGTCTTTTGGAATCCTTCCATCGTTCATCCTGTGGACGTGGCCAAGTCAGCGGAGTCGACGCTGCCTGAGGAGGGTGTGCATGGCTGGGATTCCAGCTTGCTCGAGGACGGCAGTGTTGGTAACTCTGTCCTTCCATGATATTCCAAGGATGTGCCTGAGGCAGCGCAAGTGGAAGACGTTTAGCCTCTTTTCCTGGTGGGCATACAGGGTCCAAGTCTCACTGCCATAAAGGAGGGTGCTGAGGATGCAGGCTCTGTAGACTTGCATTTTGGTGTGAGTGTACAGCTTGTTGTTATTCCACACTCTCTTGCTGAGTCTGGACAGAGTTGTGGCTGCTTTTCCGATCCTCCTATTTAGCTCAGTCTCCAACGACAGGGTGTTAGTGATGGTGGACCCGAGGTAAACGAACTCGTGGACAACCTCTAACGTATAGTTGTCAATGCTGATTGACGGGGATTCAGCAACATCCTGACCGAGTACATTCGTCTTCTTTAGGCTGATGGTAAGCTCAAAGTCCTTGCATGCTTTGCAGAACCAATCCAGCAGTTTTTGAAGCTGGTCTTCTGTGTGAGACACTACAGCAGCATCGTCTGCGAACAGCATGTCTCTGATGAGGACTTCTCGCACCTTAGACTTAGCTTTCAGCCTTGCAAGGTTAAACAATTTCCCATCAGATCTTGTGTGCAGCAAGATGCCCTCTGTTGAAGATCCAAAGGCATGCTTCAGGAGGAGTGCGAAGAAGATCCCGAACAACGTTGGAGCAAGCACGCATCCTTGTTTGACGCCACTCCTGATTCTGAAAGCATCCGATAATGCGCCGTCATATTGGATGGTTCCTCTCATGTTTTCGTGGAACGACTGGATCATCTTCAGTAGATGTGAACAAATCCACAATAGTCTGCATGGATGCAAGCAGTGCTGACCTAAGTGGCTCATTGTTGCAACAGCTTGCCTCTGAGTGGAAGTCAGCTGCATTTTGCTCTCACACACTCTTAGAAAGAAAAAGCAGTCAAGTAGCACTTTAAAGACTAGCAAAATGGTTTATTAGGTGAGCTTTCGTGGGACAGACCCACTTCTTCAGACCATAGCCAGACCAGAACAGACTCAATATTTAAGGCACAGAGAACCAAAAACAGTAAGCAAGGAGGACAAATCAGAAAAAGATAATGAAGGTGAGCAAATCAGAGAGTGGAGGGGTGGGGGGAAGGTCAAGAATTAGATTGAGCTAAGTATGCAGATGAGCCCCTATAAGCTGTGCCTACACGTGCACGCTACTTCGAAGTAGCGGCACTAACTTCGAAATAGTGCCCGTCACGGCTACACGTGTTGGGCGCTATTTCGATGTTAACATCGACGTTAGGCGGCGAGACGTCAAAGCCGCTAACCCCATGAGGGGATGGGAATAGCGCCCTACTTCAAAGTTGAACATCGAAGTAGGGCACGTGTAGCCGATCCGCATCCCGCAACATTGAAATAGCGGGGTCCACCATGGCGGCCATCAGCTGAGGGGTTGAGAGACGCTCTCTCTCCAGCCCCTGCGGGGCTCTATGGTCACCGTGTGCGGCAGCCCTTAGCCCAGGGCTTCTAGCTGCTGCTGCTGCAGCTAGGGATCCATGCTGCATGCACAGGGTCTGCAACCAGTTGTTGGCTCTGTGGATCTTGTGTTGTTTAGTGCAACTGTGTCTGGGAGGGGCCCTTTAATGGAGCGGCTTGCTGTTGAGTCCGCCCTGTGACCCTGTCTGCAGCTGTGCCTGGCACCCTTATTTCCATGTGTGCTACTTTGGTGTGTAGATGTTCCCTCGCAGCGCCTATTTCGATGTGGTGCTGCGCAACGTCGATGTTGAACGTTGACGTTGCCAGCCCTGGAGGACGTGTAGATGTTATTCATCGAAATAGCCTATTTCGATGTCGCTACATCGAAATAAGCTACTTCGATGTAGGCTTCACATGTAGACGTAGCCATAGTGACTCAGAATGTTCCCATCACGATTTAAACCATGTGTTAATGTGCCGAATTTGAATATAAAAGCCAGCTCAGATGTTTCTGTTTCCAAAACGGAGAGATAATTCCTTTTCTGTAACACACATACCTTTAGGTCATTGACAGAATGGTCCATTGCATTAAAATGTTGACTAACTGGTTTGTGCATCTGGAGTGTTTTGATGTCTGTTTTGTGCCCATTGACCCTTTGTCTAAGGGAGTTAGAAGTCTGTCCAATATACAAAGCACCTGGGCATTGTTGGCACATGATGGCATATATGATGTTAGTAGAGGAGCATAAGAAAGTGCCTGTAATTCTGTGAGTAACCTGCTTAGGTCCAGTGATGGTTCTTTGTTACTCTTAGAAAGAGTGTACCTTGCAAGAACTTTTAGAGGTATCTTTGTGGATTTACCCTGTTAACAAATCATAAACTGCTTGTAATCCTCATCAATAGAAAAGACTTGGATCAATCTCTCTGACTTGCCACTGTCTTTTGGGTCAATGTGATTTAATTCAATTGGTAAACGTGTTCCTGGAAGGGGAAGAATTAAAAACTGGCAGTAGCAGACACTCTGTCATGCACACATCGTTTTGTTGGCTCAAAGATAACATACAAGTGTATATGGGTGAATACAGATTGCTGTCAGAAAAGAGACTACACCAGCTACCAAAAGCAACCCCAACGGACCCACAACCTCAACAGACACCCATTAAGTGCTAAATTCTAACAGGGATGGCGGGCCAGACATCTAAAGGACACTAATGATGTAAAAGAGACTACTTAGCTGTAGTTGGACAGTAAAGTGAGTCAAATGGACTCATGACTAAAGAGCACTGCATCATAATTCCAAATGCCCCGAGATGAGAAATCCTAAATCTTATTCACAAAGTGTATCAGGAATTAACAAAGTGCTGTAAATGGACTAACTAATCAGCATAGAGGCCAGGCGTCGGCATGGACATAATAAAGTATCTGAATGTGAAAACTGCAGTACTAATAGACCAACAGAATTCAAAGACTCTTTAATAACAACATCCCTAACAGACAGAACTTGGAAGAGAGTATCTGAAGACTTATGCAAATTCAGAAAATGGCATTACCTGGTTAGAGTGGACTATTTTTTCACACATATATGACAGTGTTTCCAGAAACTGAAGTGCACTTTTGATCACTCCAGTGTTCCCTATCAACTAGTGACAGACAGCAGAACACAATTCAACACAGGAGAATTTAAGTCATCTCAAACAAACATTTGACCACATTACTAGCAATCCTTGCTCCCTACTGGTGAATGGAAAGAGTGAGAGAGCCATACAGACAGCCAATAGAATCCTACAGCAGCAAAACCCATTTCATGCTCTTTTGAGCTCTGTATCAACCACACCAATCACAGCTACTAGATATAATCCAGCAAACTTCAGATAGGAAAAGAAATTCAGAACTATTGTTCTGATTTTGCAAAAGAATCTACTTCCAAAGTGGCTAAATCAACTAAATGGAACTTACAAATACTTTTATAACTAGTATCTCTCAATTAGTAAACTGCCAGATCTAAAGCCTTGTGACCATGTTTGTGTCAAATTGTATGGAGAAAAAGAATGAAGGACTCCAGCATCTTCCTGATCGTGCATGATCAAGACCAACAGTGGAGATGTCAACAGAAATCATTGGCATCTTCAGTTTGTTCTTCAGAAGGAAAAATTAAACTCTAGAACTGGCAGACACAAAAAGCAAAAATACCAAAACCAAGCTCATTGTTTCCATACCAACCACAGACAGCTATTTCATGTAAAGACAACTAGATGACCACACTGTTATGCACTGGAGCCATGTAATTACAAAACTGGTTTGATTCAGAGATGTTTAACAGACACTGCTGTGATGCTTTGCCCACATGTTTATATGGAAATATGTTTTGAATAGAAATATGCAAGACAAATATGCTTTATGCAAAACAGGTCATGTTAGCTATCATTCAAGAGTTTGTGAGCCTCTGAATGTGTATATTTTATTTGTGTCCAGGTATCATTCTTGCATGGGAAATTATAACTATGAAGCATAAACCTGTTTATTAACCTAGAATTTTGTAGTGAAAGCCATTAGTGGCACTTAAGGTACTTAACGAGCTCAGGGCAACAATCTGTAAACGGTTTTGGTTTTTCTGTAAGCCAAGCCTGTGGTTGGTCCTACAAAGACATGTGACCATGTCACATGGTGCTGGACTCCATCCTGAATGCAGTATTTTTCCTTTGGGGTTGGGAGAATTCTGTGTAACAATTATCAATGAGCAAGAATCCACTATGGCTATAGGCAACTTGTTCCTATGGTTAATGGCTCACACCATTAAAAATGGACACCTTATTTCTCATCTATATATTTCTAGATTCAAGTTCTAGCCATTGGATCATGTTATATCTGATATACTGAAGACCTCACTATTAGATATTTGTTCCCCTTGGAGACAATTATAGACTGTGATCAAGTCAATCCTTAACCTTTGTTAGGATAAATTGATCAAGCTCCTTGAGTCCATCACTAAGAAGCAGGTTTTTTAATCCATTAATCATTCTCATGGCTCTTCTCCGAACTTTCTGCACTGTATCATCCTTCTTGAAGTGCAGGTGCCAGCAATGAGCATGGGATTCCAAATGCACTCACATCAGTGCCAAAACCAGAGGCAACATAACCTCTCCACTCCTACACGAGACTCCCCTGTTTATGCATCCCAGGCTCACATTAGTATCAACATTTTCAGTAGTGCAGTGCTGTCCACCTTCTCCTTCCTTAGATGTCCAGTGTCCAAAGCTGACTGCTCAGCCTCCTAGTTGTGTGGTTGTATCTGCTCACCTGTCTGGGTTCTGTTCTGGTCATCGGCAAAATGGGATGAGGAGGGCTAGGCCTTGCAGTTCTGACTCCTGCCAAGTTCCCTTTGGAGTCACTGTCACCAACAGGAGATTTACCCTGAGCAGAATCTGTATAATTATGCCCTTGTGAGGCTTCAGAATTAAAGTTTATGAAGCCTTTGAGAAAGGAGCTATGTAAGTGTTGCTTCCCCTTCCACTTCCTTCTCATCAATTAGTGAGTTTTAAAGAAGAATGGGGGGGTGGTATGGAAGTGGGGAGAATTTGCTCTGTAATTAAATTGCAGAACATTGTAAAGATCAAATCTCTGTCTTCTGTAGAATGACTAAGGAACTTAAAACCTAATTTCTGTGACACAGATTGTAATAAGAAGAGAAAATGTCACATGAATCATTCTCTGCCATGACTGTGAACTGTGCAAACCTAATCCAGCACTATTACAATCCACATAAGTAATTCTGCATAGTCCTTCTCTTCACGCTTCATCAGGGCCCAAAGCCAAAAATCAGAGAAACATTTTAAGCAAGGGAAAGGCAAAACATAGTTCTGCTAGAAGGGGTCAAATCCCATCATCAAGGTTACATAGATATAGCCAGAGGGAAAACATGGCGGAAGGTTTTCTGGAGATACTAAGACTAATTTAGGGTCATATGGCAACCTCACAACTCTCACATTAACATGCCTAGTCATATTGAAGTCAGTGGAACTATTCAGGTAGGAAAGTTTTCATCACAGTTTTACAGCAATAATTACAGTCCTTGGAAAGCCAAATTGTGCAAACACTTACCACCCAAGTGCAGTGGCAACTGTGGTGAGCACCCCTGTAGAAATCAGCAAGTATACTCCAAAAGCAAATGTTAGATTCTGTAATACTTGTTTTCAAGATCTGACCTGAAAAGTACTATCCCAAGGTTAGGAAACAGATGCCATAGAATAAATATAATATTACCTTACCAGCTGAAGCCATGGGGTACTTGGGGTAATAGTGTGTTTTGTGACAACACAAAACTATCAAAATAGTGATAGTGTGTGATACTGCAGTCTATTAAGCGATCCATACATTTTCCTTATAGGTAAATTCTTGTATCTTATAAAAACTCCCACTGTGGTTGAAAATCAGACATGTTGAGCCAAAGATTGCTGGTCTGACCCTTTGTGATGCTCTTAATGCCCACTGAGGTTTATGCATTTGAAGGTGTTGAACACTTCACAGGACTGGATGTTTTGTTCTTATTCTCAAACAAAGAATGTGGGCCAGACTTACAGGCTGGGGGAACCCTGCCCTGGGAAGCATTGACTCTGAAAATGATTTGGGGATTGTGGTGGAGAATTGGTTGAACATGAGCTCCCAGTGTGACTCTGTGGCTACAAGAGCTAATGAGTCTAGGGCTGCATAAACAGAATAATCCTGAGTAGAAGAGGAGAGGTTATTTTACCCCTATATTTAGCACTGGTCTGGTACCCACAATTCAAGAAGGATGCCAATTTACTGGTATTGCCCAGGGCTCTCTCTAACCTTGGTAACTCTTGTATCTCTTAGAAAATTTAGTTTGTGCGAGGTGGTATCAGAAAATAAATCAATAGCAACATAGCCACCCAACCAATAGATAGGTGGCACAAACATACATGAGTATGCTCAATTAAAACTATACTTTTTAGTCTCAAGCACTTGCACATGCCCACAACACGTTAGTAAAACACCCCCCAGACCTTGATAATTACAGAAGTTTTCCATGGTTCTCCAGTGGTACAGCAGTAACCTTGCAATGGCCAGTCTTCTGTGTGCTGGCAGGGACCCTAAGAGGTGTCCATGAAGAGACCAACTTCTTTGGGCTTCTCCCCCCTTATTTATCATTGCTAACAGTCAATAACCTGCCAATCAAAAATTCATTAGGCAAGCAATTTTAGAAGCTAAATGAGACATCTCATCAGATTGTTAATTAGCCAGATGTGTTCACAATCCAGCACCTTCAATAAAACTTCATCAGGGAGGGGTGCAGGATCAGGTAAAGCTTAAGCAAGAGGCTCCCTTCTCTTGGTTACTTGATTACCCTCCCCTCCTGACTTAGTCATGCTGAAACAAAAAGGTCCAGCAGTTTGGCTCCTCTTAGTGACAAGTATGATAATCAATATTATATTATTGGTAGTCATCCTGGGCCTTGCATGGATCCATCAAAATCTCCCCATACAAGGGTTCAGAGAAGAGCCATGAAAATGATTAGAAAACATGCGTTAGAATGATTGACTCCAGGAGTTCAGCCTATTTATCTTGCCAAAGAGAATAGTAAGGGTGATCTAATTACAGTTTATAAATACCTGCATGGAGACTAATACTTAATTAGGAGCTCTTCAGTTTAGCAGAGAGAGGTATAAATGGAAACTGAAGCTAGTCAAAATCAGACTGGAAATACAGCATACATTTTTAATGGGGACAATAATTAACCATTAAAACAATTTACTAAGAATTGTGGTGGATTCCCCATCACTGACAATTTTTCAATCAAGATTGGCTATTTTTCTAAAAGATCTGCTTGAGGAATTATTTTGGGGAAGTCCTATAGGTTGACCTATACAAATTAGGTCAGATTAGATCAGATAATCACAATGATCTCTCCTGACCTTAGAATCTGTGACTTATGAGTTGTAGGTAACAAGAAAAAGCAAAAAGGTGAAATGAAATGGCAGACCATGCATTGTGGTGTTTATTACTCATTCCAAGAAAACCTTATGATATAATTGTGTCTGAATGGCCTGAGGATACAATGCACTGGCAAACAAAATGCCTCCTGAACTTTTAGCTACTAAAGGCTATAAAAATAAGTGCCCTTCTATTAACTTGCTGGGAACTGCAAAGGAGTTTCTCACTTACATCAGCATTTCCTACTGAACAGGTGTGAGGGTGCCTGAGGGCTGGTGGTAAGGGCTAGCAAAGGGGCCAGGACAGGCCTTTATTGTTCTCCAGCAGGCCAACTTTCAGTTTTTAAAAGATGTCACCAGCTGTTGTGGTTGTGAAGAAACTGCTCCATTGGTCTCCAGAGTGTAACTGCTGTTGCCAATGTGGCAAGGATGGGGTGAGTTTGCAGGGCTCCTGAAGCAACAGCTTTCAGGTGAAATGACCTCATTCATTTCAATTGGGATTAACTCAGATGCTACTGACAGGTCTGTATATGTAACTGTCGTTAAGTAGTAACAGAGAGAAAACCCTGCTAGTCTATATAGTATTTCCTTGCCCAGCAAAGTATGTAAAGAAAAGCAACAACATTATCATATTATGGAAGATGATACAATCTACCATAAGTGACAGATCATTTTGGGCAGGCTTTTAATAGTATATGGTAAGATTGAAGTGGAGTGGAATTTATTTCAGTGTTCCTGACAGGGGACTGGGCTTTTAAAAATTGGTGAAATGCTGATCTAGATACCAAACAGCCATCAGAATATCAGCAATTCACACGTTATCTATGGCAGTGTTAATGCATTTAGTTCTCTGTTGTGATGGCTGACGGACATTAGCTTTCATTCTCACGAGAGGTGGTTCCCAATTTCCCCAATTCTCAAGTCAGAATGGCATTCTATCTTTGCAACAATGCCCAGGGGTTTTGGGGGAGAAGAGGCAGTTGTTGCTTTTGTTTTTTATTAGCGCTAGAAGCTCTTTTCCCAACTGCATGAACAAACGAACAATCAAAGCTGCAGGATGCTTATTCTTGGATGGCTAATCAGTGCTGCAGGATGTCTGGTTGCTTAGAGCTAGGCACGCTTTCACGTTAGGCTGAGTAATTAGAAGTGAATGTTTTTCTGTGAAACACGAGATACTTGGAGCCTAATTTACAAAACACAGGAAGATTGGAAGCTTGAAGGCACCGTCAATCTCTGGAGGAAGCAGAACTGAAGAGCCCCATTGGTACCTCAGCTTTGAAGCCCCTCTAACAACCACTGCTGCAGTTTAACCTTTTAAATTAATCAACGTGTGGGGAGATGTCTCTTAGTTATATGTTGGCCATGTGCACAGAGAGTCCATCTGTTTCAGCCAGAAAAATGAAAAACTAAGCCATAAACTCAGGCACACCTGCCTTGATCATAATAGCCAGTGTAAGGAAGGGCTTTAACCACTCAAAGAAAGCCAGCCTTATCACAAATATGTAGGACTTGTGTAATGTATTGCATCTTCCAAGCACCGGGAAAGTAGTAACTAACTTGTTCTCACTCTACTCTGGTAAGGAAGGGAATATCACCACGCTCTAAATCAAGCTCTAAAAATAGTGCATATGGCTCTGTTTCTTTAAGCAGGCAGAGTTTGCTCCATTGCAAGGAGTGAATCCATCAGAAAGTCATGATTAAAACATGGATATGTTTGACTCTCGGCTTATGCAAGCCACCTATCCTTTATTGGGTATGGGGCTGGTAGCTTTTTTGATGATCACTGCTCTGTGCAAAAGGTAAATCGTTTGTAATCTAATCTATCCACCAACCAACCTTATGTATCTATATGGCTTTTTTGTAAATTGGCCATCTAGGCATTCAATTAAATAATACGTGTTTTGCAGGTTGCAGAGACTAAGAAAACACAGTGATGTAAACAACAGAAGCTGCCATCAGAATGTTAGCCTGCAGACTTGAAGACTTTTACCAGGCTGAAATCCTTGCAGTCATGGTGCAACTCTAGCGCATGCTGATTCTGAGTGTTTCCAAGTCATGTTCTGGAAGCAGCTGAAGCCAAAACTATAACCTGACTCTTTGAAATTCACATCCCTGAGAGAGAAGGACCAAATAAGCAATGAGTGCTTTTGAAAGCTGGACAGAACTGATTTGGGACCTAAGCCTCATCATATCTAAGTGTGGAGTTTAAACAACAGGGATTCAGTTAGCCAGTGACTGTGTCTTTATAAAACAGAAGGGGTAAAATTCTAGCTGCACTAGTAAACAGCAATACTCCCATTCACTTCAGTGTGAAGGGTAACAAAGGGCAGGATTTATCACAAGGGGTAAATGAACATGAGGGTAATGGAATTTGTGATGATGGATGTAAATGTGTTGATCACTGCTGACACTCTCTGGAACTCCTCAATAGCCAACAGCAGTATAGCATTTAAAGGAGTTTAAGCCTTAATTTTTTTTAAAAAAAAAACATGTTTACCACTCCCTTTCACTTTTAACTTGGAGTATTCCCTTCTGTTCCAGTCCTGGGCCTCTTGTGATTGGGAACTATCACATGGTCCAATGTGTGTGATGTATTTGTGTTATGGGAAAACATTTGCTCCAGATTAATACGAAAAAGTCATTTACCCTCTTGTACATCAAATTTTGATCAAGGTCTCCAAGACTATGGCTACACAACAGCGTTATTTCAAAATAATCCATTCTGGAATATCTACTCTGAAATAGCTTATTTCAAAATAACACATCTGCACACAAGAATGCATTTCAAAATAGCATTTCTGGCCACATCATACCTATTTCGAAATAGTACTATTGGATGCCATTATGGCTTATTTCAAAATAGCTCTACTCCATGTGGCTACATCTACACTGGCCCCTCCCATTCGAAAGCAGCATTCAAAACCAGCCAACTGAAAATGCAAATTACATGCTAATTTGCATATTCAGTGCCTCGTTTGCATAATAGAGGACACTTGCTGTTCCGGAAGAGCTGATTTTGAAAGCTAAAACAGCCATGTAGATGGAGGTTCTTCAGAAGGAAACCCAGTTTTTGAAAGCGCTCTTCTTTTTAATTTTTTTTTTTCTTTTTTAGGAAGAAGGGTGCTTTAAAAATCAAGGCTTCCTTTTGAAGGAACCCCACCTAGATAGCTGTTTTGCATTTTGAAAGCAGCTCTTCTGGAACAGCAAGTGGCTGACATTATGCAAATGGAGCACTAAATATGCAAATGTGCACCTCATTTGCATTTTGATTGAGCATTTTTGCATGCCCCTTTCTAAAGAAAAGGGCCAGTGTGGACATAGCTTGTCTTAACAGCGCCTATTTTGAAAGAGCTATTTAGAAATAGGCATTATTCCTCTTGCAATGAGGTTTACAAAATTCTAAATAATGCACCTGCTAGCTGGAATTTATTTCAAAAGAGCATGTGTAGCACCCAATGCTCATATAGTTATTTTAAAATAACACTGTTGTGCAGACATAGCGTAAGGATGTGTCTACACAGAAAAGTTATTTCAAAATATAGGCTACTATTCCAAAATAACTTTGCGAGTATCTACACAACACAACCGCTATTTCAAAATAGTGGAGAGCTTATTTTCAGTTTGGTACATGTCATTCCATGAGGAATAGCACCTATTCTGAAATAGATATTTTGGAATAGGGGCTATGTAGACTGGGAAGGGGGACTATTTCAGAATAAACTATACCAAAATATATTATTCCACAATAATTCTTCTGTGTAATCATAGCATTTCAGATTAGAGCCCCTGGAAGCAATGTTTCCAGGGGCTGTAATCTGAAATAGGCACGCGCGCGCGTGTGTGTGTGTGTGTAAATCTAGAAATACATCTTGCTTATTTTGGGGCTTCCCTGTAGTGTTGACACCTTATTCCGGAATAGCTTATCTTGGAATAACTCTGGAACAAAATCAAAACAAAAAGCAGTCAAGTAGCACTTTAAAGACTAGCAAAATAGTTTATTAGGTGAGCTTTCGTGGGACAGACCCACTTCTTCAGACCATAGCCAGACCAGAACAGACTCAATATTTAAGGCACAGAGAACCAAAAACAGTAAGCAAGGAGGACAAATCAGAAAAAGATAATCCAGGTGAGCAAATCAGAGAGTGGAGGGGTGGGGGGGAAGGTCAAGAATTAGACTGAGCCAAATGTGCAGACAAGCCCCTATAGTGACGAGCTTTTGGTATGCAATAATTTCTTCGTTTTGTAGCAATCTTTTTCTCTCCTTAAGGAATCACTCAAGGTGGGCAGTGAAGCTATATTAGCTGTTAGACCAGAATAAGCCTCTGGCTTCTTCCATTCTCTCTATACACCATGGGTGTCCAACCTTTTGGCTTGCCTGGACCACATTGAGTGAAGATAGTCTTGGGCCGCGTACAAAATACATAATATAGTTAATGTATATAAATCACATAATAATGTTAAAAGTTTACGATCTTGTGGGGCCGCATTACTAGCTGTCCAGGGCTGCATGCCAATGGACGGCCCACAGGCCTCCAATAGCAGGCCATCTATGTCCAGGGCCACCGGGGTGAGGCCCAGGGCCTCGACCTCCTGCAAGAGGAGGGCGAGGCCGAGGCCCACCTCCTCCGGGCACTCCGCAGCAGCGGTCTGGATAGCAGCCGGAGGGGTGTCAGAGGAGGGCACGGGCGCAGGAAAGGCCTTCTCAGCCTCCTTGGGCTCTGGCGCCGGGGCAGAGAGGATGTTATCTTTCTTGGCCGCCGCCGCAGCGGCCTCCATCGCCCCCAGCAGATGGTTGGTAGCTGGGGGTTCGGCAGATGGATCGCGGTTTGCAGCTCTCTTTAGTGCCTTGCACGACACCTCCACCCTGTCCTCCGACGGGGTGGGGTGCCGGACACATGCACTCCTTTTCTTCCGCTTCCCCCCCAGCAGCACCCAGCCCTCCAAACAGGCAGGCTGGGCGGTGGGGGAGGAGGGGCCAGGGGACAGAGCCAACAAGGAGGGAGGACAGAGGGGGCCAGGGCGGCAAGGGAGAGGGACAACCCGCCCTGGGATGGGCCCTCTTCTGGTCCTGCTGCTGGCCCTGCCTCCCTCTCCTCTGTGGTCCCAGCTCTTGTGCCCGCTCGGGTGCCAGCACCCGCTTCTTCTTGCCCAGCACCATGCTGCCGGGCGCCCTCTGACGCCCAAGCGGCGATGGATCTGTCCGGGTCGAGAAGAGGAGGGGCGGTCCCAGGGCCTGTCGCGGTCAGGGCGCCACCGATCTCGTGGCTGACACCCCCCGGGTCGGAGTAGGTCCCAGGCTCCCCTTCATGCCGGGCTAGGGGGCAATCCCTCCAGACGTGCCTCGCCGCCTGGCACATGAAACACCAGGCCTCCCCCAGCGTGTAGAAGACCCGGTACTGGGCCCCTTGATAGGGCACCAGTATAGTCCCCTCCTGGGCCACCCCGCCGTGTGCTGCTGCCAGCGGCAGTTGGATACAGGCCTGCCGGCAGAAGGAGAGCACATGCCGTAGGGCAGGGTCTTTACAGCCTAGGGGGAGGGGACTCAGGACCGTCAAAGGCTGGCCCAGGGCAGTGAGGAAAGGCATAAGGGCAGAGTTGGGAAGGAAGGGTGGGACAGACGAAAAGACCACCCACACGCCCAGGTCTTCGAGTGGCTTCAGGGGCACATGCACACCCCCAACCTCCAGGCCTCTCTCCACCGTCTCCTGGGCAGCGGCCTCCGAAGCCAGGAAGAAAATGATCTTCCCAAACATCCAGGAGGCCGCCACCACGGCCGCGGGCCCCACCACCCATGCCAACGCCCGCACATAGGTCTCTACATGGGGTGAGGCAGCCACCAGGAGGCAGCGGACCCCGTGCCTCCTGGTGAGCGCGGGGAGGGGGCCACGACTGTCGGGGATGGTAGTCCCGGTGGAGGCGGAAGGAGCAGGGTGCAGGATGGTGGCCGCCGCCTGGGCGTATGACCTGGGAGCCGAGAGGTCGGGGCCCCCAGGAGCGGTGGAGGGAAGAAGGGGAGGCTGCAGTGGGTGTTTTGGCAGCCTGGGTGAGAGTCCCCACCATGGGAGGTTTGGTCTTCCTGGCGGGGCTCTTGCCCTTTCTTTTCCCCTGGCCCTTCCTGCCCTTTTGTGGGGGTGGGTTCGGGGCTGGGTTGCTGGAGGACGCTGCAGCGGAGGCAGTAGGAGCCCTGGAGCCTGCACCCGCACCCTCAGCCAACATGGCGGTAGAGTTCTGGGCGGCCCTGGACGAGTGGGACGCCATTTCAGGGATAGGAGGGGTGACAGTGGGGGGAGGGGGTCACCGGATGACATTCCAGTGGGCGTGGGGGTCATATTGGTGGGTTTAAGAGGGAAGGGGTTTGTTGGGGGTGGGGGCCTTTAAGAAAGAGCAGGGGAGGGGGAGGAGAGTGGAAGGGAAGGAAGGGATGAGGTTTGGCTGCCCCTCCCCCACTGGCCGGGCTGAGGACCCAGTCAGATGGGGGAAGGGCAGGGTAAGGGGAGTGAGGTCAGGGAAAGGAGAACACAAAAATGGCCACTACTCCCCGCACAAGGTGGTAAGATGGCTCCTGTTTCTGCACTGGGATGTGAAGGGGATCAGACTTTGTGAGTGGGTGTGGGGGGGAGGGGCTCAGGCGCTAGAGTAAAACAAAAATAAGGGGGGGAGGGGCGTGGGCATGCAGAAGAAGGGGGGAGAAAGGGTGGCACAGCCAACCTAGGGGGAGTGGGGGGGGGCTAATGGGGGAAGGGGTGTGCCCATGTGTACCTGAGGGGTGGGCCCACAGCAGCTGCTGCAGAGCCTTGAGAAACTAGGGGGAGAAGGAAGGGGCAGCTAGTTAGAGGGGGCCCAAGAGGAGGGGGCCCCAGCAGCAGCTGGGTGTGGGGGGGGCAGTAGAAGAGGGGGTGGCTGCAGGGGTGAGGCAAGGGCCACGCCCTATCACCCCACCCCTGGCTATGCAGCCCCCCCTCTGGAGCCCTGCACTTGGGTGGTTATTGACTGGTTCAATAAGGACAAGTGCAGAGTCCTGCACTTGGGCCGGAAGAATCCCAAGCATTGTTACAGGCTGGGGTCCGACTGGCTGGGTAGTATTTTGCAGAAAAGGACCTGGGAGTTGTAGTGGACGAGAAGCTGGACATGAGTCAACAGTGTGCTGTTGTAGTCAACAGTGTGCTGTTGTAGCCAAGAAAGCTAATGGCATATTAGGTTGCATCAAGAGGAGTGTTGCCAATTGATCCAGAAAAGTGATTATTCCTCTTTATTCTGCTTTGGTGAGGCTGCATCTGGAGTACTGTGTCCAATTCTTGGTCCCCAATTATAGGAAGGAAGTGGATACACTGGAGACGGTCCAGCTGAGGGTGACCAAAATAATTAGGGGGCTGGAGCATATGACTTATGAAGAAAGGTTGAAGGAATTGGGACTGTTTAGTCTGCAGAAGAGAAGACTGAGGGGTGACTTGATAACAGCCTTCAACTTACTGAAGGGAGGCTGCAAAGAGGCTGTTCACAGTGGTCATGGATGGAAGAACACAGAACAATGGTCTCAAGTTACAGTTGCAAAGGTCCAGGTTGAACATTAGGAAAAACTTTTTCACTAGCAGGGTGATGAAGCATTGGAATGGTCTACCCAGGGAAGTAGTGGAGCCTCCATCTCTGGAGGTGTTTAAGTCTCGCCTCAACAAAGCCCTCGCAGGGCTGATCTGATGGGTTTGGTCCTGCTTAGAGCAGGGGGCTGGACTCAATGGCTTTTTTAGGTCTCTTCCAGCTCTATTGTTCTATTAAGAACATAAGAACATAAGAATGGCCATACTATGAAGTACTGTAGCGCAATCTCTTTATCATGAAACTTTAGCTTACAAATGTAGTATTATGTACAAAAAATAACTGCACTCAAAAACAAAACAATGCAAAACTTTAGAGATTGGAAGTCCACTCTGTCGTATTTTTTGTTCAGCCAGTTACTCAGACATGTTTGTCCATATTTCCGTGAGATCATGCTGCCCACTTCTTGTTCACAGTGTCACCTAAAAGTGAGAATAGGTGTTCACATGGCACTTGTTGTAGCTAGCATCACAAGATATTTATGTGATTGATGCCCTAAAAAGTCACATGTCCCTTCCTGCTTCAACTTCCATTCCAAAGGACAGGTCTCCATGCTGATGCGGGGTATAGCATGCCTGGCATATAAATACCTTGCAATGACAGCTACAAAAGTCCCATGTGAACACCTGTTCTCACTTTCTGGTGGCAATGTAAGTAGTACAGGGTAAAGCATTATCTCCTGAGCAATTGGTACAACTATGGAGTGTACAACAGATCTCAGATTAAATTTTCTAATTTTAAATTAAAAGTTAATTTAAAATATGCCAAATTATAAAAATACTGAGTGCCCTTATAGCTGGATTATATTTCTGTGTTCCTATCATCATCATTATCAACTCTGTTCCCAAATCCTGATGGTCCTTATTCAGCAGCTCAGCATCCTTTCTATTTTCTATCTTCAAACATCTTCTATGTATTCATGCTTGAGACATTGGAAACAATTAATATACATCCTTCCTTTTTAAGATCCCAACAACCCTTCTATACCATGGAAAAAATATATTTGTTCAGTTACAATCAATCTGCATTAACTTTAGCTTAGGGGATCATCATGCTACTGCTATTCATTTGGAAAACATCTGCTAAGAATTGAATTTACAATAAAGTCAATTCTGCTCCAAAGCCATCTAGTACCTGAAAATGAAAGCTCTCTTTCCCACAAATGAAGGGCTGCAGCACAACATGCCAGCAATAGCTTTTGCACCAGAATACATGCAATAGAAATTGATTCTGTTTTCCTTTCATTGCTAGGAAACACAAGAGCTGAGGCTCCATTTCCTCCTTTCCTTTTTAACAAAGTGAAAACAGTCAACAACACCTTTACAAGAGACACAAAAGGATGACTAGTGCATTCTGTTCCTATAAATATGATGCTTCTAGGAGATGAAAGATTTTTTTTGCTCACAGAGCTCTCCTTTGTGCTTCATCTTGGGTCTAGAATGGCCTCCTTCTGCCTACGCCCTTTGGGTTTTTGGCACTCCATACCAGGAACAAAAAGTTTCCCAAGGCAAATGAAATAATTTATGATCAGTAACAATATATGCCTTCAGCTTTACAAAAATACTTTCCATAGTTTGCTTTCCTGGTAGGAAAATAACTCAATATTTATATTCTCCAAATCTGACCTTCCTTAAAATTGTTATAATGGCAGAAAAGACCAAATTCTGCCTACCTTTGAGTTTCCATTCTAGGACCCTCCATCCCAGGCAGGCTTCATAATGAGGCTCTTCCTCATCTTTGTGAAATCATGGGACAGGCCAGTTCTTTTCTCTGTTCCTAGAGCTAGAACAGCCCCCTCAGAAAGGGCTCTCCAGAATAATAATTTCCAGAGAGGAAAAATACCAATTATATGAAAGTTCCTTAGTGATATTCAACTCAAGCCATTTGCATCAGGATCTAGGCATGATATTAAGAGATTTCCTGAAGGAATCGCATCTTTAACAAGAAAGAAAAGAAAACCTGAAAAACTGGGCAAAATGCTGTCATCTGAGGGAGGATTGACTCTTTAATGTGGAGAGTTCTAGAATGAAAACTCAAAGGACAGAGAGTCCCCTCCCTCTCAGAAAGTCTTCAGAGAGGGATGTTGAAAGCAGTAAAGCCTGGTTGGAGGAAGGTTTCCAAACAGCCATATAGGATTGAACGTGAACTAAAGGGTGATTTGGGCACCTGTTTGATAACATGCTTCTTTGAAAAGCTGATCAACAAGGAAGAAGACTTTGATTCTTTCCAGTAGTATCTGAGAACGTGTGGATGGAAGGCCCTGTGTAGTAGCCTTCTCCTGAGGTGTTCACAGTCTCTCAACACAAAAAAAGCTACTTTTTTTTTCATAGAATGTGTAACAATGAGAAGAGTCGTACATGAGGTTTTTTAATGTTTCTGCTATATACACCTGTATTCTTCTGCAGGCTCTTCTCCTATCTAATTCCCTTAAGCTGTTTGAATTCATCCTGGACCATACTACTTCCTGTTACTTGAGAAAAATTGTACTGACCTTAGGAATGTTTTTTTAATTCTTGTTTCCACCCCTCCCCACACACAACAAATTCAGAAAAACTCACAAGAATTTGTATAACATTTTGATGTTGCCAAATCTCATTTTTTCATTGATTAAAAATTTTCATCCAGAATATTTTGCCCAGCTATTATCATCAGTAGATCTCACACAGAAAGAGAAAGATGGATCCTTCAATGAAGGGGTGCGTTGAAGTCTCAGGAATTAAACATAGGTGGAAAACCCTGCTTAAGCAAATATCTTTCACCCAAGATGATGGCGGAAGTCACCATCTTGTACTTTTGTGAAAGGTCATGACTGAGGGAAAGTAAGTCATGTTTGGGGAAAAAATAATGTTCAGAGAAACCATCTTAGAGTCTTGAATTAAAATTGCTAGATTAATTTTTGGACTTTCCTGTCCATGTTTGCACTTTTATTTGCTAGTAACCACTTATAACTTTCACTCTTGTAGTTGAATTCACTTAAAATCATATCTTTGTAATAGATCTATTAAATAAATCATATCTTAATACATCTGTTCTAATTTTAAACTAAACCAAGCCAGCGCTGTTTGAATAAAACTGTTTGGTAATGCCAGTTAAAGTAATTGTTGAATAGTGACTCCTAAAATGGGCAATGAACCTTCATATTAGAACTGTCCAGGAGAGGCTTGCGCACTGCAGAACACACGTTTTTTGGGAAACTCCAGGACTAGGACTGTGAGAAGGTCACACCACAACAGGCTGTTGGAAGCCATGGTGAGGTTGTAAATAGGCTGCTGCAGTCAGAGCTGCTGAACCAGAGCTATCTAGCACGCAAGGTCTTAGGCTGTGACCTTAATGCTGACAGGCATTCCAGGCTGGGATCTTCAACAGCAAAGCATTACAAAGCATCCAGGGTGATGGGACAGGCAGTGACACAACCTTTTACTGATCTACATTGATCCCTGAATGTGACAGATGCATTTCAGCATTTTCACTGATCTCCTTAAGAACTTTATGAAGAACCTGAGATCATGGAAGAGCTGCACTAAATTTTCTCTTCACCGCATAAAATCTTGTGCCTGAGATAGTTCTGTGGAGAAACAGCTAGTTTATCTTTCCAGTATGCAGGAGAAGGACTATTGCATTCTTTTATCTGCACATACTATGAAGGATCTTGCTGACAGTGTCTGTTTTAAGTTACTTTGTCCCAGAGTTTCACCATTTCCAAATTAATGAATTCTCTTGATCATCCTTCCCTGATTATTTCAAGAGCCGTTTTTGAGGTGGTTCACTTGTGGATGAGGGCCTTCTTGAAGCACACCTCATAGTGGTAGCAATCTGCCCAGATTTGGGAAAGCCAAGATCAAGAGAAGCTTTTAGCTTTGGGTGGCTATCCAGAGACTCCCAGCTTTGGTCTTCCAGCTGTAAAGACGGCAATGGCCTCCTACTAATAGATCATATCTACACAGGAAATGTGAAGGATCAGTGGGTTCTAAGAGAATACCTGCTGAAATTAGGTCATTTAAAGACTTTGTCCCTGGAGGGAAAGACTTTATCCCTTGTCTATTTGATTATTTTGTCTCTATGCTCCCCAAGGAGAGGACTAGCAAAGTATTAGGAAGAATATCAGATATTTACCTGAAATTTCTGTTTCTTCCAGTAAACTTGTAGTTGGCCATAGGACATGGCTTTGGAACTTTATAGCAACTCAGAGTCAGGGGAAGCATCAGGCCTTGATAAACCTGCCAGAAAAGCCTACTTTAGACTAGCTTTCTATTTTTATATATATATTTGTGCACCTGCACTCACAAATTCACAGTGGCTTCCCACGTCTGCTCAGACCCCCATAGTAAGAGACTGCAGCCAAGGTATCCCAGGCCCAGGCTGCTGTATGTAAAATTAGGGTCAGCCATAATCTTATTTGCCCGTGTGTGGGGGTTTGGCAGGAATACTCTCAGCTGGTATAATGCCCTTTAGTAAGGATGCTGCAGCAGACTTAACCACAGGGAGAGTAATGAATTTTTAGTCCTTAGGTCTATCAGATAATGAATTCCCAGTTCACCTTACTCACAAACTCATAAAACAAGTAGGGAAGTATTACTCAGCTCATCTTCAACTTGGCTGGGTTCTGCTGCCGCTGCCGCTGCCACTGCTGACTTTTCCTTTAAAGGCATCTGGGAAGTTAACGCCCCCTGCTTTCCATCATGCTATTTCAAAGAAGCTTAGGTGGGAATCTGCAGTATCTCACTCAAAGCCCCAGTTCTAGTGATTTCTCCTTCACTTTGAAGTATCTAGAAGGGAGACTCTGACAAGAGATTTTAATAATTTTGCTGTACCTTTTAAGAGATGATTGTGAGCAATATCCTTCACCAGTCTCTTGGCCAAACCTGAGGGAATGGGAGAGGGATCCTCTGAAGATTTGAGCACTTCAGGGGGGCAACTGAAGGACAGATGCAGGATTGTATCCCGCAGGTCTTCTGGAGTTAAATAGCAGCCCCTGGTAGGCTCTCAGGGAAGGTGATCTGAAGCACTTTAACCCACATACTGACTCTCCAACGAAGTGAGAAAAGCATTACACCAGGCTCAAAGTGGCCAGGTGACAAAAAGCCAAGGAGGTATAAAAAGATTACCTCATCAGAGGGTAGGTAAAATATTGGGGGTGAATGGACAAATTATAATAGTGGCATAGAAGCAATGAGAGAGTTAACAGTGGAGGAATCCATTCAACATCTCGGATGCAAGGAGTATGGGAAATAAACCAGAAAAACTGGAAGCATTAGTACAAAAGCTTAATTATGACAACTGGCACCACAGAGACTTGGTGGGCTAGGTCTCAGGACTGGAATATGGTATAAAAGAGGGTGGCTTACTTGAGAAGGAGAGGTGGATGGAAGAGAGGGTGCTGCATTATACATCAAGAATATGTACAGTTGTTCTGAGGTGCAGGAGAGGGGAGATGCAGACTGGCTGAAAATTTGGTGAACATGAAAGCAGTTAAAAATGGACAGCGTCATGATAAGAGTCTACAACAGATCACCAGATCAGGAGGAGGAGTCAGAGGCATTTCTAGAACAAATAACAGAAACATCCAAACACAGAGTATGGTAATAATGGGGACTTCAGCCACTCAGACATCTGTTGGAAAAGCAGTACAGCAAAACACAGTCTTCAATAAGTGATTGAAATGGATTCAGGGCAGATTTTTGTTTCAAAAGATGAAGGAAGTACGGAGGACTGGGCATTTTAGGCTTGATTTTGACCAACAATGAGGAATTGTTTGTAAATATGAAGGTTGAAGACAATTTTGGTAACAGTGGTCACAAAATGAGAGGTTTAAAGATTCTAAGGAAATGGAGTTAGCACAGCAGAATCAGGACAATGGACTTCCAAAAAAGCATATTGTAACACAGTCAGAAAGCTGGGAGGTAAGTTCCCACAATGGGAAGAAAAATATTCCAAGCTGTCTAAAATATTGCACATAGTATTTAGAATACAATGGATCACTTTTAAACAAGAGCTATTAAACAGTAAGTTTGATAGTGTTCCTCTACAGATTTCTCCTTTTTTTTTTGTTGCTATTGTAGCTATTCAAACAGAAGGGTTCAAACATAACATTCTGTACTTTTACATTTCAATGCACACTCATAGACACATTCCTTCCTGAGCTCCTTTCAGAGATTATTTCTGTCAGCCTGTATACACCAACAGGGAGGTCCACGACAAGCTGGAGCATGAAACGACCCCGCACTAGCCTCCTGTGTGCTAACTGCCCATATGGACCCTGCTGATGTGCACGAACAGATTTTGAGAATTAACTCAAGGCACATTAGTGAATCCTTACTGCACATTGGCAGGCTTCCCCCGGGCGCTTTGCAGCAGGCTACTGAGGGGTAGCTTGGTGGTGCAAAGAAGCCTTCTCTCTGTCTTTGTAGTGTGGTTGTGCTGCGTAGCTTGTGTGACATGGACTCCAGACCTAGAGCAGAATGGCAGCTTCTCAGTACTTTCAGACACTGCCAACTGTCTGGATCTCCACAGGCAGCCAGCTGCACTCCAGCCATACTGACCAACATTTCACAATTCATTGAGGGGGATATGTGGTGGTGCTTAACTTACCAATACAGAAGGAAAGTCTCAGCTGCATCCTGGACTCCTTTGGTGGTGGCGGCAGCGGCAGCAAAACTAGATAGGAACCTCTTTGATAATCTAAAGGTAGAATGAACCTTCCCTCTCTCTCTCTTTAGCTGGGGGGGCCATAACCAACAGCATTGATGTCAAAAGTCTGACGAAAGCCGGCAGCCACCCCCTCCCTCCCCAGCTGAGAGAACGAATGGATGTTTTCCTCTAGCATTGGGTCACGCTGTTGGTTTGCAGGTATTGGTCCTCCTGCCTGTAAGATCTGAGCCCGTGTATACAGCGCTGTGGTCGCAGTATTTAGGAACAGGATACGGGTTGTCTTTCAGCAGTGGGATCGGAAAGCGTGGCAGGGTTTGAGCCCCCACCAGGGACTGCACACAGTAGCTGGGGCATTCACCCTCCCCAGGGTTTAGTACTCAGCAGGACTTTCCACATGAGGCACCATCACAGTTTGTTCTGTAGAAGGACAGGCCAGGGTGTTACACGCTGCCTGCCAAAGCACTGGTGCATGGCAGTCACGAGAGAGTTACTCCCTCCCCACTCAGGCCAGACCCTAAATTCTGGGTTTTCAAAAGGGGACAGCAGAGCACACAGAGCTACCCCTCTCCCCGCACTCTGCACAGAGGCAGCATTAAGAGCCATTACTCCCTTCCCTCTGGCTGCTGCTGCCTCAGTCAGGGTGGGTTCCCTGCCCCCAAGGAGTGCATTCATGGACTTCCCTGACCAGCTGTGTCCCAGCACCCTAGTCAGGCCTGGCTTTGCCACAGCCTGAGATTTGCCTCCTCCAGGCTGTGCAAGATCCCTCCAAGCTCCCCTCTTCTGGGTTCCCCACCATTTAAGTGGTTCACACAGCCCCCACCTTATTCTCCTAGGGACCCTTTCCCCATACCTGGTGCATATCTCCCTAGACTTTCCCGTGCCCTGGGACTCCCTCTGTGCTCTCCTCCCCCCTGCTTCACCCCTGCCCTCCACTTCCAGGGATGGAAGCTTGGTGTCATGCCCCCTTCCCACTGTCTGTGACCTGCTGCCCAGTGTACCTTTTCTGAGGGGGACCAGCAGGCTCGGCAGTGAGAAGGGGCCAAAGGGGACAGTTACCCTGGTGCCCAGCATTTCTCAGGGCCCAGACCTCTGACTGCCACCACAGCAGTGTTGGCGGCCAGCGCTCTGGGTCCCTTTTAAGTGCCACTGCAGTGCTGCCCCGTGCAGGTCTGAGAGAGGGGCTGTGCCATGGCCTGAGTATACTAAGGGCTGACTGCCTAAGCCCTGCTCCTTCCATCTTGGCCCTGCCCCTTCCAAGGCTCAGAGCCAGGCCTCCCTCCTAGCTTGCTCTCAGCCCCGCTGGGTATGGGGAAGAGAGGTGCTCTCCTTGAAGTACACCTCAGAAAGCCCATTTTTCTAAAGCTATTGAACTATAAATGTATCAATGTATAGTTCAGTAGCTCTGAAGAATCTCAAAGCAAATCAAAACAGTTAAAAGTGTTTAGTTAAATGTCTTCAGAACCCAGCATGAGTTCTACTAGCGCGTAAGTAGCACCTGTAGCCGCAGAGTTTGAGGTGCTTCACAAAGGAGGCTACTATCCTTATCAAAGGGAGACCATCTGGACTCTGCCCTGGGAGTTGGGTGGCAGCAGAGAATTCTGGGCAGTCCTAAGCCCAGGCTTACAACAAAGATGTGTGTGTCTCCAGTTGCCATGGAGATGAGACATGTCCCACTGTGAAGACAGTCAGAGAGGGGAGAGACAGACAGTTGCTTGGGATTCTAAATATCTTCGCCTTTTTTCTCACTTACTCAGGAGGCAACCAATAGCTACTTTCTATGGGGGTCTGCCAAGAAATGCTGTATGTGCTTTCCCAAACAAAGACAAAGATTGACTCGAGTTTTTAGGACATCGATTAATGCTGCTTGCACACAAGTTAATGAGCTGAACTCCAGTTCTGTTCCGTTTCCCCTGAGCAGTTCAAAGAGGACAGGGTCTGAATGCAATTTAATAGTTCAGATTAATCCTCCCACAGAAGAGGATTCTCAACTGGTCAGAGTCACACAGCTGGAGCTTAGGCCATGTTTGCCCCTCACCAGCTAGCACAGTGTGAATGGCAGGGCGGAAAGGAGCACAGCAGAACGTCACAACACAGCACCAGTTTGCAGCCAGCTCTAACTGAAATCATGGCGAGGGGGAGTAGTTTGACAGTCGATGAACCGTGACTTTCTAGCTGAAGACCACTCCCCATCTCGCACCAAAGATATTTTTTGCAGAGGACAGAATATGGCCCAACATGAGTCAGCATGAAATGTATGTCCAAATTGCTACACAAAATACACCACAGCACATTCACCTGTGTTCAGAACCTAATAAAAATGTATACACTTGCCATGCGCCTTATTTATCTGTAAAATACAAAACACTTGCAGATGAAGTTGCACAACTAAGAAGTAAGAAAATAGTAAAAATTCAATGCATATACAGTAAACCCTCAATTTAACGAACTAATGGTGGGGAAGGGGCATCCATTAAATCCAAAAGTCTGTTATATCCGAATCCACAGGAGTGGAGATACCTTGCAAGGAGCACTAGGCAGTGCTCTGTCCAAGACCTGCGAGGAATGCAGCAGGCTCGGGAGAGGCAACTAGGCTGTGGTGGGCCCAGCCATGGTTACAAGCCCACTCACCCTGGGGCTGTAGCCATGGCAGCAGCCCCAGTCGCTGCAGCGGCTCTTCCAATCCTGCCAGCTCCAGTGACTCCTTCGCTGGCGGCTGTGGTGAGTTGCCAGCGTTTATTTTGGGGTGCGGAGGAGGCTGGCAGACAGCATCCGTTATTTCCGAAGTCTGTTATATCAAGGTCCGTTAAATCAAGGGCTACTGTATTCGCATTTACTGCCATAGCCTAACATAGTACTTTACAAAGAAAATGAAGACCTATGCCCTGCTCCAAGAATCTTAGGATCTAAGGACCTGATCCTGTGAACACTTGACTCTGGGTGTCATGTTTCATATCAGGAGCAGTACCATTAAAACGAAGCACTGAAGCTTGTAGTAGCTCTACAAAGCAGGGACTGAGTCTCTGTTCAATTTGAATAGCACCTGGCTCATGACAGGCACTCCTAGGTCCAGCCATAATGCCAATAAATAATAGGTGTTTGTAGAATCAGATATGACTGGAGCTAGTTATTTCAGGCAACCTTATTTTCATTGAAAAATGACAAGTCATTGGAACCAAGCATTGTAATGGCAATGCATCAGCTTTCACAAAATTTGTGGGAAAGATTTGCTCTAATCCAGTTTAAAACTTCTAGAGAGCATCTACAAGATGGTGAGGGGAGGGATGGCTCAGTGGTTTGCGACTCGGCTGCCTAAACCCAGGGTTCTGAGCTCAACCCTTGAGGAGGCCATCTGGAGCAGACAGATTAAAAAAGGATGGTGCTTGGTACTGCCAAGAGGGCAGGGACTGGACTCAATGACCTCCCAAGGTCCCTTCCAGCTCTATGAGATGTGTGTCTCCATATATTATATTTACATCATAACTAACTCTAAGACCACCTCTGGAGCATTCCCATGGGATATACAGCTCCAGCTTCAAGTCCCCACACCACCTTTCCCTTGCTTTGTCTACACTAGAGCATAAAGTCAATTTTAAGGCAGTTAGCTCACTTTTACAATGTGACTGTCTCCACTGCAAATACCATTAGGTTGATTTTAAAGAGCGCTAAGGTCAACTTTCTCACACCACCCCTCCAAGGTGATATAATGCTAAGTTCAAATTTAAAAGGTCAAATTAATGATAGTGTGGAAACAGTTCTAGTTTAAATCAATTTTATTTGCCCCTCCAGACGTAGCTGAGAGATAGAACCACAATGCCCCATGTGTCTGTTCCGGCAGCTTTCACCTTCGCTGGTCTCCAGGTGTGCACAAAGTAGGCAACAGGAAGTCTGGGATTTTGAATTCATTTTCTTTTGGACCAGCATGGCTAGCACACCTCAGGAGTGCACTGCAGGAGCAATTGCATCTAGCCATAATAAGTTCTCAGGGTTCTAGTCCTGATCAGCGTTCTCAGGATCACAAAAGAGCCCTATCAGGAGATCCAGGATCTCATTTCTATGTGGGGTGATGAACCTGGCTGAGCAAATCATGATCCAGCAAAAGAAATGCAGACATTTATGGGAAGATTTCCCAGAGCATGATGGGGAAAGGGTACACTTGGAACCCTCAGTAATGCTGGGTCAAAATCAAGGTGCTGAGGCAGAATTATTGGAAGGTGAAAGAAGCCAATGGGCCATGTGGGAGATCTTGAAAGACATGCTGCTTTTACGAGCAGATCAATGCTATTCTTGGGAGGGACCCAACAACAGCTGGCAAGAATTGTATGGACTCCTTAGAAGACAGAAGAGAGCAGCAAGGGTGAGGAGGAGACGGAGGCTAATGAGGAGGAAGACGCTGCCAGTCAAGAAATTCAGCAGACGGATGAAAAAGCTGATCCTGCCAGGCAGGAGCTTTTCATCACCCTAGAGCTAGTCCCCTCATCAATGTTGGATGCTCTGTTACAAGTTGGCTGCAGGTGGGGTGATGGGGATCCATAGCCCTAGCACATCATTAATATTTCTGGGGATGGAGCTCTTATCCTTTCTGAAGACTCCATAAAGGTCTCAGGCAGGTACTATTTTAATTTTTGCACAAGATTTTTGGGAAGGCATGATTTATTGTGGCTTCTATGATAGCACATCTTGCCACACCAGGCTACCAGTAAGTAATCTGGGATCATGGCACCACACAGCATTCTTGCAAATTTTCCAGCCACGTGCTCACAGAATATGATCATATTTTCTTTTTCACTCTCTGTTACTCTTGGGAGTCTGGTGTCTCTTTTTGCAATCTAGAAGCAGCACAGGACATGTCATGAAAGTCTGTCCCTTTAACATGATCATTCTGCTGCCAGGCCATTTAAATTTCCCATGACTGCCCTACCACACTACATGGCTGGCAGGATCTCTGTCTCCTCCCACCACTTGATTGCCAGGCTGTGCAGACCCTGCTTCCAGACACCAGCATGTCCAGTGTGGGTTTTCCATGCTTTTACTGCCTTTTTCCCTGCACAGGATTTAGGAGAAGACACCAAGAAATTTTTTTCATTCAGGCTTTACAATCCACAGGAATGCCCCCAGTCATGCCTGTCGTATGGATGGCAGGCTCAACTCCTTCCCCCACCACACAGCTGCACCTTTTCCAACTATCCCATGTAGATGTCATTAAAATGACCTTTGTGATCCACCAACACCTGCAACACCATGGAGAAGTACACCTTGTGGTTTATGTACTCTGAGGCGAGGTGGTCTGGGACCAGGATGGGGATGTGCATTACATCTATTGCCCCCTCACCTCCAGGCAGCTGGGAAACCCTGGCGCAGCAAAGCCATCCACTAAGTCCTGCACTTTTCTTAGAGTAACAGTCTTTCGCAGCAGCTGGACATTGACTGTCTTGGTGTAGCCAGACAGACTCCCCCTGCTCTACTCCATCTTGCCTGCCCCTCTTAGTTGCCTCAGAGCACACAGCACAAAGAGACAGCACAATCTTGGAATGTTTTGAGAGCACACTGTCTGTTGGTGCCTCACAAACACAGATGTGCTACGTCAGTATGACCCTGGACAGATAAAGAGGGCTAACAGGCTAGCTGTCGGCCTTGGGGCTTCAAGCTGCCCTTGGCTGGCATCGATAGTTGATCCGCCCACACTTGGTCCCAGGAGGGGAACTTTTCTGCCCGTGTGAAAGTTTGCCCCGTTTCTATAAATTTAGTTATCTCTGTCCTTACAAGTGTAACTGCCTTGTAAGTGCTGGTGTCACAAAGACGAACCAGTACAACTGGTACCTTGAGATAAGGAAGAACCTACTTGCCCCCAAGGGGTATAAAGAGGGGCCCGGCAGCCTCCTGTAACTGAGCTCCAATTTCCTGTGCCTGCCGGTCGGGTAAGGTTATTGCCTCCCGAGGATCTAGGGGACCCCCTTCCTCGTACAGTTCTTCCCAAGGGATTCAGTGAACGACCTTGGCTACGCTGGTGTCGAAGGATGCAGGGGTGAGAATTATACCTGCAATGTTTTTTTTGTGCACATTTAATAGTAAGAGCTCTTTAGTCTGAGGCATCTGGTCCTCAAATGGGTAACTTTCTCTAATTGACATGTCATTTGTATCATCCTACCATAGTAGCTAAGCAAATGAAGCAATAACAGTGTAACCATTAAGATATTATTTAACCTTTCCTGCAACTGTAACCACTAAGACTTTATATAATTCTGTAACCATTAAGATTTTCATTTCTGCTTTGTAATAAATAGTAACCATGTTTAAGCTCAGGCTGACTCCTTCTAGTTGCTGTAATTCAGCCAAACGCAAAAAGAGAACCTTAGCCGGTTTGGCTATATTCAGCCTGGTCAGTGGTAAGGCGCAGTAATAGCTGGGCACTGTGTCATGCTGCCTCCACAGAGGAGACTCTTGGGCGGCCGTACCCAGACATCGGCTCAAACTTGGCTATCTGGATCACTACAGCCCCCACTGTAGATCTGCCCATCCTTAATTGATTTCCCACTGATCAGTAGCTGTCAGGCATTGCAAACTTCCACAGAGCAACTGCCACTTTTGTCACCTGTCAAAGCAGGTCTCATTTTGGTATCGCAGTTCTTCAGGGTGGGGGCCAGAAAATCAAAAAGTTCCATGAAAGTGGCCTTGTTGATGCAAAAGTTCTGCAGCCACTGCTGGTCGCCCCAGACCTCCAAAATGATGCACTCCCACCAGTGTGTGCTGGTTTCACATCTCCAGAACCAGCACTCTACTGTACGCTTCGCATCTAGGGCAGCCCACAACTATACATCCCTGATCTCCCATCTTTCAGTGTCACCTGAATCAAGGTCGGCATTCACCTCATCCTCCCATGGATTTTGTCTAATAAAATATTGCATGACACTTCAGGAAGTGGCCATAACACACTGTGCAATGGTCCTAAGCTGTGCAGGATCCATGCTAGTGCTGTGCAGCAGCATGAGCCTGGGGCAGACTTTGGAAAAATGGCCCAAAATGGTGTTAAATTCCTTGGGCCTTTAATTTTCCAACAGTGGGGTGGTGAGGGGGAGGGGGAAAGAATGCACTCTGGAATGATGACATCAAACACCCACTAGCATTGGCAGCACATTTTTTCCCATAACACACTAGCACAAAACCCCAAAGTGCAGTGGGGCTGCAAGCACTGTGAGATAGGTACCCATAATGCATTGCTGACACTGTCAAACCAACTAAAGGCAAGGGAGACAACACTACACTGACTTTCTGGATGTGTGCAGACACTCACCTTCAACTTTATAAAATCTAGTGTAAAGAAGTCGACTTCAATAAATTTAACTCTCTCTTAAACCTGGTCTACAATAGGAGATTAATTGGAATTAAAGGGGCTAAATTTGATTTTATAAATTCTCTGTCTTCACCCCAGCACTCAAATGGACGATTCAGAGGGATGCTATGGTCGACTTTTGTAGTGCTGGTTCCCCACCCCGACTAACTTGAGAGGTTGAATTTGCAAAATCGAACTGTACAGGTGGAGACTCCAGTGTTATTAAGATTGATTTTTTTTAGCCTTTAAACTACCCCACAATGCCCTTTGAGGTGTCCTTTCAGGTCATCTCTACACCCGCCGCTGGTATCCAGGAGTGCATGAAGAAAGCCTGGCATTTTGAATGCATCTTTTATAATCAGTGTGGTGATCACGTCCAGCCCCTTTAGAGACGCACAGCATGGAGACATCAGGGAGCCAGGATCTCAGTTTGCCCAGCAGGCTAGCCCCACCCCACCACCCCACATGCTGGCAGTACAGTGCAGAACATGCTTTCCAGACAGCAGCTTGTCCTGGCCTGCACAAGGTGAAGGCTCCTTCCATGGCAAAGATTTATGAAGGCTGGCTGGCCCCTGTAAGGCAACACGCACTGGGGGAAGGCTCCCCCAGCAGGGCCACACTTATATTCTGGTGACAGCACCATGGTAACAGGTACCTCAGCTGTCCCCTGCTAGGGGAGTTTTGGGGGGCTGGTCCCAGCTGCATCTATATTCTGCGCTGGCCACCCCACACCTCCTCCACCTAGACATACCACTATAGTACTCTTTCTTTCCAAAGCACGGGGCTTGAGGGAGCCACACAGTCTCAGCAGTGACCTGTTTGCTGCATTTTTACTAGGAGTAAACAGCTCCCTGACTTGCTGCCCTGCCTCACGAAAAGTGTCCTTTACTGGGGAAAACTGAGGTACTTGTTAATACGGCACAGTCAGTTGGAGCAGACACCCTAGTATGTGGGATTGATGACACTCTCAAGATTCAACTTTCTTCACCTTTTCTACTGTCTACTACTTCCTTAACTTTGCCAGAGGTCTGCTTCTGATGGGCTCCACTGAAAGCCATGTAAATGCATAGGTTTCCTGAAATGTTTGTAGATTATTGTAGCCTGAGCACCTTTACCAATCCCTTCGACTACTGTACAGTTTTTCTTGAGCCTCACACTCTGAAGGTGTTCTCTCAACAGGGGAAAACTTAGGTACCTGTTAACGTGGCACAGTCAGCTAGAGTGCAGATGCCCTAATGTGTAGGATTGACAACACTCTCAAGGGTTTCACTTTCCTCAACTTTACTATCCTCTACTACTTCCTCAACTTTGCTAGTCTACTGTGCTCTGGGCAGATTGCCACATAAATAGCCAGATCTGAGGGTGGCAATCATCAAACCATCCTGATCCAGTGGCAGGCTTTCGAAAAATGAGCATTTGTTTTCAATGGCTGGGGGAGTGAGGGCAATGCGCTCTGGTATAATGACATCACACACCCACAACCACTTGCGGTGCATTTTTCCCATAACATCGTGGCAAAAAAAACCCAAAATGCAATGGGGCTACAGGAATTGTGGGACAGGTGCCCACAATGCACTGCTGCAACAGTTAAACTTAAGCAATTTACTGGGGACACACTAAGCCGACGTTGTGAGCAGGTATAGACACTGAACTTCGACCGTATAAAATATGGTGTTACAAAGTCAACTTTCACAAATTTGACTTTATACCCCTAGTGCAGAGGTAGCCTCTGTGTCTCTAGTTTTTTCACAAACTGATTGTCACATCTCAGGTTCATTCTGATATGGAATGAAGGCAAATATCCAAAGTTAAACATTTTTCATACTAGGAGATTCTTGTTTTCTGGTCACTCCTAGATAGGATTTTATATGATGCAGGAATTGGGATTGGGGAAAGAGGAAAAAAGGGTTACTATTGTGTTAAAGTGCTGCATATCTTTCTCTTTTTCTCCTGCTGCCCCTGCGCACCTTCTTCTGCACAAGCCAGCAGTGAGACACAAGTTCCTCACATGGGGCAGATATGGAGCTGAGTTCTTCAGTCAATTTCCATGATCTTTCAAGGACAGTGGGATACAGACTCTGCAGAATCTGTTTGTTCTGAAGCCAAGATCAAATAGTTGTGCTCTTTGCGCAAGACAGCCAGACGTCCTGCAGCCAGGCAATGGCGTGTGAGGAGGCGCTGATCAAGCAGAGAGCTCACAAGCACAGGAGCACTAACCTACCACTCTAAAAGGAGGATGAGCACAAAAAGAACCAAAAGACCATAGTCAATTCATAGGGGTGAACTGAGGCTGAGCAGCCAGTGAGAGGAGACTTGAGGTGCCTTGCCGGTTGGAGGAGGTGTCACATCGGAGCAAGGCTGAACAACAGACTAGAGCAGCCCGTTGAGGAAAGGGGAGTGGCCATGCTGATGTTACTTTCACCAGAGATGCTTCTTTGGGAGAAGGGACTGGGATCAGGGCATCAAAAGGCATTGCTGAGTGTTCCCTAGGGTCAACCTCCATTTAAATGCTTTCTTAGTGCTGAGGGCGGTGGTTAAATTACTTTGATTCATTGGACAAAGCTTTTAACCAGCTGGCCATCTGCCTTACAGGATATATTGCTCACAGTCAGAAATATTGATCTTATTGTCCTATGGTGCCAAAGTAGTAAAAACTGGTTTGCTATAATAAAAACACTCAAAAGAGGCCCAGGCATCCACATGTACAGTAAAGCACAGTGGTGGAGAGGGGCAGGCTTGGTGCATGTATGAATGAATATCCCAAGTTCAAGTGTTTTCCAACTGCTGAGGCTGTTCCATCCTGTCTTGAAAGGGGATCAGGAACAATACACAATAATGAATGCACTGGCAGTCCGTGCTCAACAGCAACAGCCCACAGCACCAACTGGGGCCCAATAATAACCTGCATGAGCTGAATTGGATTTCAAACCCGATGGACATTGCCGACATATCACGGAGGCAACAGAATTCTTATTTTTAAATGGAAATCTCAGTGGTGACTCGCAATCAGACTGGCAGTGCCTGCGGCATTTTAATTTATATTAAACAAAGAGGTTAGACATATGAGCGAGACGAAGAGTCTGACACCCAACACAAGAGAATACAAATGAGAAAAGCTTTTTGAATAGTTCAAAAGCGAATAAGCAGAAAGCAGAGATGTTCCGGTATACAATCACAGCAGCAATTCTTTCTTTACTTCAGAGAAAAGACTATAGCCCCAAAAGTAGGACAGGCACATTTGCTTGCCAGACAGTCAAATCTGAAGTCTTATCTGCTTGTTGGACAAGCAAACAGTTATTTTAACCCAGCCTGGTTCTCAGGGGCCTCACTCAGGATCCAGGTCCCATAATGATAACGATGCATTAATGATCTGTGCAGTGTGAGACAATTTCTGCGACTGTCCCAAAGAGTTTACAATCTATGCACTAGCTGGATTTAGCAAGCTTGTAAAGGGAACGATTTTCACCCATTTGAAGTGAGGATTACTCTAAATCTGTAGTTGCCTCCATTTATTTACCATTACGACTTTAATGATTTCCCTTTGCCTAGCAACAAGTATTTCAAGTCACTAAAGCATCAATTAACACAGAGAGTGATTGTTTGTCTCAATTCCAGTCAGTCTGTGAAGAATGGTAAATATAATCATAATTTTTCCCCACTGACTTTTCATATCTTTATTTTTTCCTGTTAATTTTTCCAGTGTGCCTTTTACTCAGTGTCATAGTAATGTGAGAGGCACTTTCTAACTTCATGTTCGGGTTATATATGTTCTTGCTTCACTATCTTACAAAGGAGACCACCATTAACTGAAAAAAAAAGTATATTAAAAATCTACTACTTGTAACACTTCATTTTACCTTAACTAGAATAATTTAAAAATCTAGATTATATTAATCTACAGTAATATATTTATGGTGGTTTTTACCTTTTGCATTTTTCTCTATTTGGACTAAGAAACCAA
Organism: Carettochelys insculpta; assembly: GCF_033958435.1. Lineage (NCBI taxonomy): Eukaryota > Metazoa > Chordata > Testudines > Carettochelyidae > Carettochelys > Carettochelys insculpta. The sequence continues at coordinate 36,516,719 of NC_134138.1, read as the reverse complement.
ACTGGTTAATTTTGCTTTTGTTTATAGACTTTCTTTGAAAAGCTGATATTTATGCTATTACATTCATGCAGTATTTGGAGTGCAAGCATGGTAATAGGATTGGGAACGTTTATTTTTTAAAAGCAAAAACAGTTTCAAAGGTTTTGCTTTTCATTCTTTGAGAGAAGAACTGAGTTAAGATTTTACCAAATAAGAAAATTATACTAGTTTTTGAAGAAAAAAAAAATGGCTGTACTTAAATGTTGAAGGTTGAAAAAAAAACAGGAAAAAAAAAACAGAATGTGATTGTTATGCACAGAGATTTTAAAATGTCTGGGACCTTACAAAAGATATAAAGTGGTTGTCCACACCTCTTTCTGCAATACTTGAGCAAGGATTTGGGACCAGGTATTGTGAGCATAGTGGGGCAAAACCACACTGAAGCCAGGCCCATAGGTTCAAATAGTGTTCTCTTTAAAAATGGTATAGTCAGTCTGATGTGGCATAGGGTCTATATCTCATTGATGTCCAGGTCCCACATGTGTGCTCTGAGGCACTGCAATTATTTGACACTGCAGGTGTTGTTGGTTGCTGGGTAATACTGCAGTTTGACCTATTTCCTCCTGAGTGGCAGCAGCTAGCTCGTTACGTAAAATAATTACCCATAGTATTTTTGCTTTAATTTGTAGTCTGTATGTAGTTAAGTTGATTTTAATTTTCCAGCCTACACACTCTGACATCAACCTAGTTACTTACCTTATTGGTAGGTGTCCTGTTTCACTTACCTAGGTTTCTCGAATGGAAACTAATACACTATGACTCAGAATTCTATATAGACATAGAAAAAGGAAATAATTATTTTACAATTGCATAGCTGCCGAATTCAACAGGGGAAGGGCAGGTTAGTGAATGAATGAGCCTTGGTGCAACACCTTTTGAGACAATACAAAGAGAGGGAAAAATTTATATATAAAAATCTGTATGAGGGGAAAGATTAAACAGCTTGTAAAAACAGGAAAGAAAAAAATCAACACATGATTATTATGAAAATTAGAGGCTTGAAATTATCCAGGGCCTTTTCAAAGATTTTTAGCTTTAACTTATTTTTCATCTCAGCTACTTGTGTTCAGATCCTTTCCCTACTGCCTCCCACCTTGCCAAAGCCTTTTCTTGACCTACAGAAAGGCTCCCATGGTGGGGCACTATGCAGCATAAAACAGAGAGTGATGGCTTAGGGAAGTAACCAGGTGTATAGGACAGCGGTGTCCAATTAGTATTCAAAGATCACCACACTTGTGATTGTCATCTTTCCCCATTGGCCACATTATTCAGACTCCCAAAAGCTTCCCCCCAACCCCTGGTTCTAAATAAATGCTCTCCCTGAGCCCCAGGCTCCCCCAGAGCCAGGCACCCCCAGCCCTCCCCTCCCCGGCTCTAGCCAAATGCCCTTCGCCAGAGCCAGGCACTCCCAGCTACCCTGTTCTAGTTCAATGCTGGACACTCACTGGTGCTGCTGACAAGACCACTACTAGACCACCACTGGGCTGCCACTGTCATGCACTTCTCCCACCATGCAGTGGGGCACATGCACGGAGTGGGTGGACGGCACTCCCCACATGCGGCTCCCAGAAGCAGCTGCATTTAAAGGCTCTGAAAGCTGCATGTGGCTCGAGAGCTGCAGGTTGACTACCCTGTATTCACCACAATGCAGTGTCCTGTTCACTACGTGGTGAATGGCAAACGTACTGGACAATCCTGGTGTAGAGCTTGTATTCAGGTCCACACCCACACCCTTCAGTCTACACAGCCATTCCTCACAGTCTACACAGCTATTTAGATCCATGAAGTTACAGAAGGAGAGGAGTAGGTTGGATATTAGGAACAACTACTTCACCATGAGGGTGTGGAAGCACTGGAAAGTGTTGCCTACAGATATGGTGGATTCTCCATCCCTGGATTTTTTAAGTCCCTGCTTGACAAAGTCCTGGCTGGGATGACTTAAATGGGGTTGACCCCGCTTGAAGCAGGAAGCTGGACTAGATGACCTCCTGAGATACCTTCCAGCCCTATGATTCTATGCTAGTGGTCTGCCTATGGATGTAGTCTAGGTGTTGGCAATAAATTAATAAATAAGCATGCAGCACAGACATACCTTAATTTGTACGTACCAGTACTGACCATTTTGCACTCCAGCATATTTACTGTGTATTCAGTGAGCACCATGAAAAACTGAATGTCCACCTCCCACAGAAGTTCAATTCACAATGGTATTAGTCGGGGTTTCCCAGGCTCAGGACAAGGTAAATATCGCAGCAGCAGTAAAAAACCACAGTATGCAAGTGCCCATCTCTTAACAGCACCTGGTGTTGATGTTCTAGCATGAACTCATCCTTATGCTTTGGATGCAGACTCCAGGGAGTCTTCACCCTTTGGGGCATTGTTTATTCTTATTTTCACAGGATTCATGCATGCGCTGGATGTTTTATAGTGCAAGTAGAAAGAGATCCCAACCCCAAAGAGCTTATAAGTTTAGATGTCGTGAAATAGGCCAAATTAAAATATAGGAGGAAAGGATGGGGTGAGGTAAAACAAGAGTTAGAGCACCAAAATCATAGTTATATCACTGTTGGAGAATACTACAGCCCCACTGAAATATGCATCGAGTCATTTTTTTTTTTTTTTTTTTTATAAAAACTACTATTTTAATGGACTCACCAGTATTACTTACCCAAGATTTAAGGAGGAGTGGTATAAAGAAGCAGCAGTGGATCAGACCCGGGAAGACATTCTTTACAAAATCCATCAATAGATGATCTTAAGCCCTTGGGATAGTAAATTTCTGATGCGTTTAGGGGTTTTGCTGGACTTTTTTTCCCACTGAAACCAACGTGAAGACTTCTGCCGAGTCTCAAGAGATTCGCTTCAGTTACAAAGTTAGACTACACAGAAAATAGGAAAGAAATTAATAATCGAGGCACAAGATTGGCAGCCAAAAAGCTTGTCCTTTTGCGTAAGTTTCTAGAACAAGCAGAATACCATGCATGTAATTTGCACTAGAACACAACAGAACTAACCTGATGACAAACATGTGGTCATGGGTTCTGAGCAGCCAGGAAAGGAAGCGTGCGTCGCCTGAGCGATGCCTTTCTGGGAGAAGAAATGAGTGGATACCGAACACCATGATTTTAGTTTCTTTTACACAGGATTTATGTTCCCAATCAGGGATGTGGATGTCAAAAAAGAAAAGCACAGCTTACAATTCCCAGGGTTAGCTCCACTTGCGGAATGATGGCACCTGCTGCAGGGTTTGAACCTTTCCAGCCAACCAGCAGCAGCAACTCTCCACTTCTTGTGGCTTCTCAGTATCACTGTGTCATGTGTATTTGCTTTTTAACATTGCAGAAGCAGAGTCAGTTTAGAAACATAGCCTGAGGAGAAAGCACTCAGTAGCAGAGTCTGTGTTTGTGGCTAGGTATAGATCCACAATACTCACTTATCACACATGAAAAGATCTTTGCCTATAGGACTGTACATAGCAAGCACCATACAGGCACCTGCTCCCAGTACTTGCTTGGGCGTGGCTGCTAGAGTTCTTGCTGTCTGCTAGTCCCAGCATGGTTATTTTACATCAGTACAGTAGGTTTTTTTCAACTCTTCTTTATTTGCAAACTCCTAAAAAACATCTAATGAAGGTACAAACCCCTCCAGAAATCTTGCCACAGTTTGTGGAACCTCCATGGTCTGCAATGATTAAGAAGAAAGCCAGTTTTCTATAATGACACCAATTTCCAGACCCTTAAGACACAGTCTTCTGTTCTCTCTCATGATGACAAATATAGGGAAAGAGGAATTGTATCTAACGATGTGCTGTGCTTTTTTGAAGGGCAAACATTCCTTTGGAAACCCATGTGATAGAGATGCTAGCTCCAGAGAAAACTTTTGATGACCTCACCTAAAAATAGAAAGGCAATATTTTTTTCTGAAAAAAAAAAAAGTTTGTTCACATTCATTTAAGACATTGGAGAAAGACTGCCACTATTGGACAATAAACATTGAATGCTGACAAGGAAAAAAAATCCTTAATGAACCAGCTGCATGGGGTCCTGTTTGTACTTCTCCCTAGGAGTCTTTAAATAGAGATTTTGTGTGTGACAAACTCCTTCAAGCTGAATAGTAACAGAGAGGAAGGTGTGCTAGTATATACACTATCAAAACAAAAAGCAGTCAAGTAGCACTTTAAAGACTAGCAAAATAGTTTATTAGGTGATCTTTCGTGGGACAGACCCACTTCTTCAGACCATAGCCAGACCAGAACAAACTCAATAGTTAAGGCACAGAGAACCAAAAACAGTAAGCAAGGAGAACAAATCAGAAAAAGATAATCCAGATGAGCAAATCAGAGAGTGGAGGGGTTGGGGGGAAGGTCAAGAATTTGATTGAGCCAAGTATGCAGACGAGCCCCTATAGTGACTCAAAGTTCCCATCACGATTTAAACCATATGTTAATGTGCCAAATTTGAATATCAAAGCCAGCTCAGCTGCTTCCCTTTCCAGAACAGTGCGGTAATTCTTCTTCAGTAACACACATACCTTGAGGTCATTGACAGAATGCCCCAGTCCATTAGAATGTTGACTAACTGGTTTGTGGATCTGGAGTGTTTTGATGTCTGTTTTGTGCCCATTGACCCTTTGTCTAAGGGAGTTAGAAGTCTGTCCAATATACAAAGCATCTGGGCGTTGTTGGCACATGATGGCATATATGATGTTAGTAGAGGAGCATGAGAAAGTGCCCGTGATTCTGTGAGTAACCTGCTTAGGTCCAGTGATGGTATTTCCAGAGAAGATATGTGGACAAAGCTGGCAGCAGGCTTTGTTGCAGGGAAAGGTTCCAGGACTGGTGTTCCTGGGGTATAGACTGTGGCTGTTAGTGAGGATCCTCATGAGGTTGGGAGGTTGTCTGTAGGAGAGAACAGGCATGTCACCCAGGGCCTTCTGGAGTGTAGCATCCTGATTAAGGATAGGTTGTAGGTCTTTAATAATTCGTTGCAGTGGTTTGAGTTGGGGGCTGTAGGCGATGACCAGTAGTGTTCCGTTCTTGGCTTTTTTGGGATGATCTTGGAGTAGCTGGTCTCTGGGTATTCGTCTGGCCCTGTCGATTGGTTTTTTTACTTCTCCTGGTGGGTAATTCAGGTTTATGAATATTTGGTAAAGATCTTGTAGTTTTTGGTCTCTGTCAGTTGGATCAGAGCAAATGCGATTGTACCTAAGAGCTTGACTGTAAACAATGGATCTAGTCACCTATGCAGGATGGAAAATAGAAGGGTGTAGGTAAGTATAGAGATCAGTAGGTTTTCAGTACAGTGTGGTACTGATCAGGCCATCCTTGGTTAGTACTGTAGCGTCCAGGAAATGTATCTCTTGTACGTTGACATTTCCCCCCTCGCCGACCCCTCCACTCTCTGATTTGCTCACCTTGATTATCTTTTTCTGATTTGTCCTCCTTGCTTACTGTTTTTGGTTCTCTGTGCCTTAAATATTGAGTCTGTTCTGGTCTGGCTATGGTCTGAAGAAGTGGGTCTGTCCCACGAAAGCTCACCTAATAAACTATTTTGCTAGTCTTTAAAGTGCTACTTGACTGCTTTTTCTTTCAAGCTGGTGATGAAAAATTTATTTTCCTCGTTCCTACGCTAGACAGGGAATGCAATTTTGTTTTTTATATTCTTATTTCTTGATTTGTCTAGTTGTTTGAAGCACAAGCAAATCAACATCTGAATGCCAGCAGACTCACATATATTAGTGCTCTGTGCTATTATTTTCTTTAAATTACCTTGCCATTTGTAGCTACTCAACCATGGCTTGCTTTTCCTGTTCTTGCTCAATACCAGGGCTACTGAAGATTAGAAAATGTTTTTTTTCCAGGTCTCAAATTGTAACATTTCTAACCCCATTATGAAAGACATCACATTCATAATAAAGATATTCAGTATTTCAAAGAGATTCATATTGTTTTGAAATTGTTTAAATCACTTAAAAGACTACCCATCAAACAAATCATTAATCAGAGTACTACTCAGCTTTGATTTTGAAATATTAAATAAAACCCGACTTATCTGGAAAATCTTTGTTTATTCCCAGTTCTTTATACCTCACATTTTTCATACGTTACACATACATATAGAATTCGACCTTTTCTACTGCTTACATATACAAGTTACATAGTTTTAACACACAAACAAATCTATACATACAGGTTTCAAAAAGCAGTTACGAGCAAAAAAGGCAAACACCTGCACATACTTCTCAAACACTATCACCTGCAGAAACTAAATAGTTTGCAACAAAGAAATCCCATTTGCCTAACATGGAGTTCTTAGTGATTGAAAAGCACAGATGTAGTTATTTGTACCCCCAAATACATAATTACAAAATAAGGCAGCATTGAAAAAAAATTGTAAAAAAAATCAGACCCCAAAAACGCTCATTTAACTACGCATGTCTGCTCTCTTTAACAGGTAGGAGTGCCATTAGGGTTACTTTAAAAAAAAAAACAGCAAATTGTAATTGGGCCTCAGTATAATAAAAAAATGGAAGTGTTAGATAATGTTCTATAGTTAAATGTTTACATCTACATTTATCCAAGCAGGATACATAGTCTAGAACTAAGAAGTAGGAACTGCACTACTGCCATTGTAAGTACCTTACAGAGTTTAAAAAAGAGCTTGATAAATTTTTGGAGGTTAGGTCCATAAATGGCTATTAGCCAAGGATAAAGTATGGTGCCCCTAGCCTTTAGTCAAAGGCTGGAGACAGATGGCAGGAGACAAATCGCTTGATCATTGTCTTCGGTTCACCTCCTCCGGGGCACCTGGCACTGGCCACTGTCGGCAGACAGGTTACTGGGCTGGATGGACCTTTGGTCTGACCCAGTATGGCCTTTCTTATGCTCTTAATATGGCTCTTTAGTGAGGCCATCTGCAAAACTTTGCGATAATAAAGATTCATAGTTTTACTCAAAAGCTACTCAAAATCTTTACTTATTTATATGATAGACCCAGAAAATAAATATTTGCATATAATTGGAAATACATACAAATAAATGCACAAACAACTTCACCCTCTAGTTCAAACCAATACAAACATTAGCTTTGCATAATGTGAAGAGCAAAACACAAATTAACAAAAGCCAGAAAAATTCAGTTATAGCTGTAATAATGTCCATTATTCAAACCAGGCACAGAAGGAGTCCAAGAGAGTTTCAGTCTCAAGTACTCATCTCCATGCATTTTGTCATTTAACAAACCAAGGTCCGCACTCTGGCTGGTACAGTGCTCACATGCAGGCCATTAAAAATAAAAATAATTAGTATCACTGTCCGGTGGGACAAAGCTAATCGTTCTAGTTCTTCCAGTTAGAAACTGCTCTGTAGGTCTTCTGTGACTTATAGTGCACAGAGATGTGACAAAATGCAGCTAAAGGGTGAGTAGATGCAATATGCATTTTATATGCATATGAATATTTAAATCTCTGACTATACAATAACCACTGTACAATTGTACCTCTGGCAAATTATTCCCACTGCTTCTCGAAAGAAGCTGTCCATGGGGATACGCACATAAGGATTATCATTAAGATGATCTGGGAACATACCTTTTGCTAAAATCATAATAAACCATTGTAATTTTTTCTGAGGGTTATAATATACAAATACCAAACAGTATTCAATATTTGGGCCAAATTCTGGCTGATGTTTACACTGCAGCATTATGACTTCTGCTAAAAGTTGTGGTAGTGTGGCACACATTTGAAATGGTACACTGAAGGGATAGAAAGTCGCTCTGAACGCAGGTTTTCTTTTTAAAAAGTTTTATTTATGAATCCATATTTCAGTTTTTAACTTTCAGAGCATTACACATTGCAGACACACACAGCATGGCAGAGAGAATGCTACAAAAGAGCATCTGAAATAGATTATTTGCACCTATGACAGCCAAATGGGTTCCCTGACATTTTGTAAATAGTATCCACCACATGTGCTTGCAAGCTGGACCATTCATAAACAGCTGTACCATACAAGTGAGAGCACTCCATCGTAGGTGCAGGTTCCCAGCCTAGTTCAAAGTATGGCTTACACAAAAACGAGGTGATCACATGCCATACACTTTGAATCATCACCCTCTACTGCAGTTGTGTCCAATGGAAACTGAAAGATCTCCACACTTGTGGTTGTTGTCATTCTATATTTGCAACATCCCCCACCCCCCAGCCAGGCTCCCCCGGCCACCCTTCTAAATACATGCCCTCCCCCTCTCCCAGCGCCAGGCAACCCCAGCCCCCCATTCTAAATTAATGGTGGTAAGTCACCAGAGCAACTGCCAGGGCTGGCAGAGCAGCTGGGGCTGGGGCAGGAGGAGTGGCTGGGGCGACCAGAGCCAGAGCCACTGGAGCCATCATGTGTTTCTACCACCCAACGTGGGGCGCATGCAGAGGGGCAGGCAGCACTTGCATGCAGCTCTAAGAAGAACCACGTTTAAAGGCTCCAAGAGTTGCATGTGGATCCAGAGCCAGAAGTGCCACACTACGGTGTCCTGTTTGCCACACGCGGATGTTGTAAATTCCTCTTTAGAGAACATGTCCCTGGCCATGGGCTGTGAGGTTTGTGTGCGCCTTCCACTACCCTTTACCAGATAGCCTCGAGATGTCAAGCAGTTTTAAATTAAAACTAGGATTTTTATGGACTTAACAGTGTTCCCCACTAATCCACGTAGGAATAAAATTAAAATGTAAAATAATTTACTTCAAAAAACAGCGTTTAAGTGACTACATAATGCAGGTAAATGCAAGGTATAGGGAGTGACCGTTAGGGTTGCCCGTTGCCTATGCATATTCATAAGCTAATTGCCTATTCATGAGCATCGGTTTGAATTCAGATGCACGGATTGGACCATTTATGATGCTCATGAATATGTAAACGGAATGTGCATCCTGGTTGCCGGGGCAACGCAGGTGCGGACCTGACACCTGCGAGTGTTCAATCAGGTCCGCCCTGGCTCTATAATTTCTGGAGCCCAGCCCCAGCTTTCTCAGTCCGTCGGGGAGCAGCAGAAGAGAGGACAGCGGACTGAAGAGCAAAAAGGGACTGAGTTTAGAGCTGGACTCAGCCTTGGCCGAAGATTCAACGAGAAGTGCTGAAGCAGACCTGCAAGTCAATCTACGCACCCCAGCCACCGTGGGACGCAGACGCCTTTTCGAAGAGCTCCGGCTAAGAAGCCTTTTTGAAGAGCTCCAGCCAAGAAGAACTGAACTGAACTCACTGAAGTCCTCAGTCTTTACCTGAGGCAGGCTCGCCAGGCAGACCGCGCCGGCAGGTGCCCTGCCTAGGGAGCCGCACAAGCGGTGGCCTCTGCTGGCCGGCGGCGGAGCCGCTGCTGCTTTTTAGCCAGGGGTTTTTGTTAACCACGCTGGCCTTTTCCCCTGGCCTCCTCTTTTCTCTCCTATCTGTCCTGTCTGCCTGCCGCGGCTGCCAGTAAAAAGCGCGCCGTGAGGGCCTTCCTTCCTAGGTTGTTGAGGAGACCCTCGGGCCCGGCGCCCGGACTGACAGATCGGGAGGATAGGTATTTACCATCTGATCCCCACAAACATTAGGGTTGTTAGCTAATTAATTTAAATGGAGTTAGGCTTTATATAACATTGCTAGTGGCAGCATTAGTAGTACTGATCCCTTGTTGTTGTTATTACACACAAGGTAGATCAGACAATAATATGGTTTAAAGCGTCTTAAATTGTGTAACCCTGTTTCCAGGGTTCTTATTTGTAAAGCACAGGAGGCGGTCTACTGACCTAGCCGCTTTACTTCTGCATACACAATAGAAGATTAGATTGAGGTTCTAATTTAAAGGGATCCAGAACTGACTGCTCCCTCCGCTGGGTAGAGCTCACCCAAGTGGGGGTTGATGCATAGGGGGATAACCCGGTAAAGGGAGAACCCCAATTAGGATTCTACATATAATATTAAAATAAAAGAGTAATTTAAAGGGACAACCCATTAAGGGAGTACCCATATTAAACAAATCCCTGCAGGGTAACGTAAGACCTCAGGCGTCGCCAATAAGCCCTGAGGCAGCCTTAAAGAGATAAATACTTTATTAATTGTATACATATAGAAGTCCTAGGGTAGTAGCCATAGCCACTTCTGGAGGCCCCATCTGCCTGGCCAGCAGGGGTAACCTCACCTAGGCAATTTTAAATAACAGCTGTTCCCTTGGGTCGCTGGGGGACCTAGGGTTGAGCATCACCGGCCATTTTCCTAAAGAAAGGAGAAAAGTGCTCTGAAGGGGGCGGGTGCCCCGAGTAAGAGGAAGATAATATTGTCTAGTTCCTCCCGAGGCAAGGCAGTAAAGGGGCTCTCTTACCAGAGGGTCCGACATAGGCAGCTCTCGGGAGGCATCATATTATAGTCCTTTTAAGCCCAAAAACTACCCATTATTAAAATTGGGCGTTTGGGACGCTGAGGCGAAGGGAAGCCAGTGCAGTTTTAACTCATTGCACTGGAGTCCTTTCGGGCAAGAATATCCCATAGAGCTGGAAGCCTGTAACCAGGGTAAACACCAGGCATAATAATAGTAATAACATATGTATACACTCTGAAAGCCTGTTACCAGATAAAATAACCTGGCATAACTAAATACATAGAAACATATTAATATAAAACACATAGACATATATACACAAGTAAACATATAGAAGTATAGGAGTGTTATCATGACCAGTTCCGGTTTATTTCTTTTCCCTTACAGTGCACGCAAGGAAGAGCACCGAGTTGTGTATCCCAGCGGAGCCACCAGTAAGTTTAAAAAGGGTATAGCTTAAACGTTATAACCACAATAGAATTCAATTAAGGGCTATTAGTCAGCCAGTCCCAAATCCTGTGCTGAGACTCAGGGAACAGGGAAGGATACATAGTTGTAGCTTTTAGAAACATTTAAAAGATACACAGTAAAACAAAGTATAAATAGGAAATAAATAAATAGGAAAGAAAAAGTGTTACATTGTAATAACCTAGCTCTTGTTAAAATAAAAGAAAGTTAGTTTGTGGACAGTTGACCCCTTGTCTGTCATCTTTTCTGGGGAACAAATAGGCTCTGTCACACACCCTGTAAACCCCTTTGGATCAGACACTGTTGACATCAATCCAGGTAGCGGGGTAAAACCTGGGCTGGTGCTTGGTGGCTGGTGGAAAGTCTTAGGCAGCCTTATCGGGCCCTTGGTTGTCTCTGTATTGGCCACTGCAGTTTGACCTGTGCCAGCCTCCCAAGATCGTTAGCGGAGAGTGGCGGCCGTATTGGACACTGCGGCTCTAACTCCCTCTGAGACTGTGATAGCGTATGACAGACGGACGCCTTAAAATAAAATGAATGTATAATGGGAATGCAAAAGTAACAACAACATCTCTAAAACTTGCAGTCATTTAATTAAGGATTTTTTTAATAGAGAAAAGTAGGTCGATTTGTATCAGCACATATGGCTCATCAAAGCAATTCATCTTTTAAATAAACCACGTTATTTCCATATCCTTAACTCTTAAAAGGACATGAAAACACACCACATTTCAGACTCCATTCCCATTGTTAACAAGCAAGCAATACTTTTTCCATTTTAGTTAATTTCACTGCTAAGTAGATGTGACCTTGTTTCAAGCTCAGGACATTCTAACACCACTCTTCTTTACTATTTGTGATAACTCAGCCTCTGAACAAGGTGACAGTTGATTTTTCTTCATCTGACCCGGACAATAATGGAAATTACTTTTTAATGGTTTATGCCTTAGTAAGTGTAATTTTACATTGAATAGTTGAATTATTATTAGTCTATCCTGGGGCTTCCTTCGATTGAAGAAATCCAGTTTCACAGTTGAACTGACACATTTTTTCCTCACTTGAGCTGACTCTTCGTGCATCATGTATTTCAGATGGCTATATTTTGGAAGATTTGAACCTTCAAAGTACACAAATCTCAATTTCACTTAGGTTGAGAAGAAACCATTTCAACTATTTTTGCATCGTGTGCTTGGAGTTAGTATAAAGCAAAGCTGTTAAAAGATTATAAGTGTCCTATTATATTTTGACATTCCTTATTTACTCAGTTAAAATTCAGAAATAGGACACAGACGAAAATAGCAGGGCTAAATAACAGAAAAGTTAATATTTTTTTTTCTGATTTACAGATAGTAAAAGTTAACAGACATGATGGAGGTTAGGCCCAATTCTTTTCTCTCTTCCACAGGAAGAGTGATTTCAGAAATTAATAGATTACACTGGCATAAAACTGATGTAAGCAAGATGAGAATTAGACCCCCATCAGGTGTATATCTTCAAAGAGCCTTATTTTGAAATAAGCTATTCTGGAAGAGCTAATCCAGAGTAGCTTATTACAAAATAATGCGTCTACACACAAAAATGCATTGCAAAATAGCACTCAGCTATTTCAAAATACAGCATCTACACACACACATCTTATTTTGAAAGAGCCATTGGACGCACTGTGGCTTATTTTGAAATAGATTTTATTCCCTGTCTTAACAGCACCTATTTCAAAATAGCTATGTCAAAGCATGCACTATTCCTTGTAGAATGAGGTTTACCTATTTCAGAATAAGACAACTGCTTAGTGGGTGTGGTGTGTAGATACTAGAACAGTTAATTCAAAATAATGAAATATTTTGAAGTAACTTTGCTGTGTAGACCTATCCCAAAAGAGCAGATGTTCACACTGCAATTTGTGATCACACCTCTACTTTTTAAGAATTTGCCATTTTATTCATCCTCATTGCATTGAAGTAAATCTAAAAATCAAAACTTTCATTAGTTTATGGGTAAAATCAAATACTCGTGCCTATAAGTGTCTATAATATGTCCTACTGAGCTAACACTTCCTTCTAATATTCGCTACAGTCTGAAATACTGAAAAGGATATGCAATTATATGCAGGATAATATAACACAAATTTATTGTTTAGTTTACAGTAGTCACATGTCTTTGTCTTTCATTAAATTTAAAATATCAGCTAGAGGAGAAACTTTGCTTAGGAATCTTAAGCAAACATAAAACAGGGAGTTCACGACAAACCAATTTTGCATCTTAACCATGTTGGTAATGTTCTTTAAATAGGTTAGAAAAAGTATGTAGATCAAACTTTTGACAAATAGGGTGTTTTGTTGTGTTGTTTATTAAATGAAACCACAAACCATTGTTATAGTCAGCAAGGCCAATATATAAGAATACCACCTCTTTCTTAAACCTCAGTGTAGCACAGTTATAGGAATGTAAGATGATAATGGCTCATTAAACCCTACCTGCAGAATCTTTATTCACAGTGATAGATTAAGAGGCAGAAGCAGCATAGCTTGATTCTCTTATCTCAGGTTAAGTTTGACTGGCAGGTAGTATGCCTATCATTTAGTGTTTAAGGATCCATTTTCATGTGGAAGTAACTGATACACAAGCTTGGAATCTCACAACTGTACTTCAACTTGTACCGTTTCCAGTTTCATCAACATGCCAATGTTTCTTTCTCTCTTCTTCTGCCTCAGAGAGAGAGAGAGAGAACGAACCCTAAAATGGTGTTGGGTAGCTAAGTTTTTCAAATGTTTGACAATTTAACAGGAAGTACAAATGTGTGTCAATCAGATTATTACAATTTCACATATATAATAATTTTTCATTTGACATGAATGAAAAATATGCCTGAGAAAAGCCGATTCCCTGACACACTATTGTTTGGCCAATGAGCCATGATTTGCTTACACTAAGTGAAGACATTTAAATATAAATTGAGAATACTGTAACATAAATGGCTCTGTAAATTACCTGGTATTTGTGTAAATTGTGATCTTTGCTTTTGTGTTTATATAAGCTTGTAATAAAACAAAGTTGTATTTTATTTATCTGATTAATACCCATAGAAGGAAATTCTGCAACTATACAAAATAGAAAAAAGCAAATATTCAAGGTCTTCTTTAATGGCAGAAGTGAGGGGAAATAACCATATAAAATGAACAAACAACATATGGAGGGATCATTTCACATGTCTTCAGAAACAGATTAAAATGCTGCTAGCATAATAGATAGTTTTCTTGCACTTTTTCACATAAATGGAAGTCTACAAAAAATTTGGCGACAATGGAGTTGAAAAGTTTTATCCATCTGGCACAGAGACAAGCTCCAGTGAACGTATATTTTAATTCAACTTCAATAGTTTGTGAATGAACCTTTTAGCTAATATTTCATCATTTCTCAGACCAAGGGTGAAAACATCTAAGTCAACATGATATAAGGATAACTAATTTTCAGTGTTTACCTTTATTAAAAACAAGGATTTTGTTGTGAGAACAAATAATCTCTCATTTGTAGCTTGAAAACCCCAGATAGGATCACTGGCTTCCAGGGTTGCTACCAGCTGCTTGGCAACCTGCCCTACTTGTCTTCCCTCCTTCCTGTTGTAGAGCACAGTGGAGAGAGGAGTGGGCTGTCGATAAATGAACACTCGGCGCAGGCATTCACAAAGAGCAGCATAGGAGTGATTTGGAGGACAAGCAGTGAATTTCTTGTCTTGCTTTGATGCTTGGACATAACCTGAAAAGAATACAAAATATACAGAAGCAAGAAAGAAAATCAATATAGAGAAGTTACTCACTTGTGTAGTAACGATGGTTCTTCGAGATGTGTCCCCGTGGGTGCTCCACAGTAGGTGTTGGGCTCGCCCCGGTGCCGCAGATCGGAAAATTTCCAGCAGTCTCCGTCGGGTTGCGCATGCGCCAATGCGCGCCGGTTCTTCTTGTGCTGTCGGTCACGTAAGTGATTCGGTCCCCACCAGTTCCTTGACCAACCGCCCCGGATACTCCTGAAAAACACCAAACAGAGATCTGAAGTGGGGAGGAATGGGTGGGTAGTGGAGCACCCACGGGGACACATCTCGAAGAACCATCGTTACTACACAAGTGAGTAACTTCTCTTTCTTATTCGAGTGGTCCCCGTGGATGCTCCACAGTAGGTGACTACCCAGCAGTGACCCCAAATAAGGAGGTGGGTACCCGATTTATGTGCAGCTTGCCCTTGAAAGGACTGCTGTCGATAGGCGTGTATCCTCATCGAACACCTGGTGCATGGCATAAAGCTTGGCGAAGGTGTCGTAAGATGACCAAGTCGCCGCTCTGCAGATGTCTTTTAACGACATTCCTTTGAAGAAGGTCATCGATGCCGCCTTCGCTCTGGTGGAGTGAGCCCTGGGCAGAACTAGCAGAGGGGTCTTACGGAGCTCATAACACAGTCTTATGCAGGATACAATGTGATTTGAAATTCTTTGTGAGGATAGGCCTTCTCCTTTTGACCTGGGTGCGAGAGACACCAGGAGCCTGTCCATTTTCCAGAAGGGCTTAGTTCTCTCTATGTAAAAGGCCAACGCCCTCCTCACATCTAGTAGGTGCAGCCGCGCCTCCTTGCTGGAGTTGTGAGGCTTAAGATAAAACAAGGGTAATACTATTGGTTCGTTAATGTGGAACTCTGAGGAAACCTTTGGAACAAAGGCTGGCTGATCGTAAGATCACCACTTCCTTTGAGAATACTGTGCAGGGCGGCGTTGCCATTATTGCTGCAAGTTTGCTCACCCTGTGGGCTGACGTAATCGCAGGAAGGAAGGTTGTTTTCATGGTAAGTAACCAGAGGGGTATCGTGGTCAATGGTTCAAAGGGTGGTCCCGACAGCGTGTGGAGGACCAAGTCCAAACTCCATGACGGTGATAGCAGTTTCCAAGGGGGGTACAGGTTTGCCAGCCCCTTTAGGAACCATGTGACAATAGGATGGGCGAATATGGTTGGCCCTTCCTCTTTGTGTAGAAACACTGATATAGCTGCGAGATGGACCTTTAGTGAGGATAGGGAGAGTCCATCTCGTTTTAGCTTCAGCAGGTATTCTAAAATTACAGTTATAGGGACGTCCAGAGGAGCTAACTGCTTGGAAGAGCACCAGGAGATAAATCGTTTCCACTTCTGCGCGTAAGTCCTTCTGGTGGAGGTCCTTTGACTGCACTCCAAGACTTGTTTTACTCCCTCTGAACATGTGCTCTCTAAGGCGCTGAGCCATGGATTAGCCACGCCTGTAGGTAGAGCCCTTGAGGATGTGGGTGCACTATGGACCCCTGAGCCTGCATGAGAAGGTCCGGCACTACCGGTAGGGGGAGTGGAGAGCGGCATGACATGCGCAGAAGCAGAAGAAACCACTGCTGTCGGTCCCAGGTTGGGACTATAAGTATTATGCATGCTGTCTCCTTTCTGGCTTTCTCTAGAACCTTGTGGATGAGTGTTGGGGGAGGAAACACATAGAGTAGAGGGCCCTTCCATGGAACCATGAAGGCGTCCCCCAGGGATCCCTGCCCTATGCCTGCTCTGGAGCAGTACTGAGGGCATTTCTTGTTGTTGTGAGTGGCAAACAAATCGATTTGGGGAAACCCCCATTTGTGAAATACTTGTCGGAGCAGATCAGAACGGATCTGCCACTCATGCGTGAGTGAAAAGCGTCTGCTTAGCTGGTCCACCTTCACGTTGTGGACACCGAGTAAGTATGAGACTTTTAGAGTTATATTGTTGACAATGCACCAGTTCCACAACCGGACTGCCTCCGTGCATAGCGCACGGGATCTGGCCCCTCCTTGTCGATTGATGTAAAACATGGTGGAGGTGTTGTCGGTATCGATCCCAACTACTCTGCCATGCAGGTATTTTCGAAAACGTCTGCACGCACTGAACACTGCTCTGAGTTCTAGTATGTTTATATGCAATGTCTTTTCCGCAGGGGACCATAGTCCCTGAGTTACTTTGTTGCCCATGTGCGCTCCCCATCCTATGTGGGATGCGTCTGTTGTAAGAAAAATCGCAATTTGTGGTTGGTGGAAAGGCACCCCTACTAGTAAGTTCTTGGGATCTGCCCACCACGCCAGCAATCTTCGCAACTCCGTTGTGGGTGATACTGCCCTGTGGATGGTATGGACTATTGGTCTGCAAACGCTCGCCAACCAATGCTGCAGGCTTCGCATATGTAGCCTGGCATTTTGTACCACAAACATGGTGGTCGCCATGTGCCACAAAAGTTGTAGACATGTTAGGATTGGCACTGTGGGGCTGTACGTCATTACTTGTACCAGGGATTTGATGGTGCGGAAACGGGCATCGGGCAGGTATACTCTTGATGTAATAGAGTCTATGGGTGCCCCTATGAACTCTATATTTTGCATGTGCTCGGTCTTTGATTTCGAGAGGTTGATAACTAGGCCCAACGAGGCGAATGTGTTTGTAGTGATGTGTATCATGCGTAGGACCTCTGCCTTTGAGACCCCTTTCAGTAGCCCGTCGTCCAGGTATGGAAAAATGAACACACCCTGCCTGTGTAGGTAAGCTGATACCACCGCCAGCGTTTTGGTAAAAACTCTGGGCGCCGAAGAGAGACCGAACGGAAGAACTCTGTATTGAAAATGCTCCCTGCCTACTTTGAAGCAGAGAAAACGTCTGTGTGCCAGGTGGATTGTTATATGAAAGTACGCATCCTGTAAGTCGAGGGCTGCAAACCAGTCTCCATCATCCAGTGCTGTGATTATGGAGGCAATTGTAGTCATCCTGAAACGCTGTTTGCGCAAATGTCGGTTGAGGGCCCGTAAGTCCCGGATTGGCCTCCAGCCTCCTGTCTTCTTCTCTATTAGGAAGTATCGTGAGTAGAAACCTTTCCCTTGGAATTGTTCCGGTACTCTCTCCACCGCCCCTATAAACATGAGATGGTCTACCTCCTGTTTTAACCTTGTCTCGTGAGAGGGGTCCTTGAGGAAGGACTGGGTGGGAGGTTTCAGTGGCAGCAGTGATTGGAAGGGGATCATGTATCCCGTGGCTATAATTTCCCGTACCCATTTGTCTGTCGTGATGTTTTGCCATTGAGAGCAGAACGGTTTGAGTCGACGGTGGAACATGTGCTGAGATTGGCATTGAGAGATGGTCTTGATATTGTAGTCCTCGACATACCCGTCAAACTTGCTGTCTCAGGGCTTGCCCCGAGGGTGCGCGACCCTGCTGGGGACGTCGTCTGGGGGCCCTATACTGTTGTTGCTGTTGGTGGCGCCCTTGGTCATAGCTCCGTTGATATTGTGCAAACTGTGGTTGATAAGCGTAGCGCCGTTGTTGAGGGTAAAACTTCTTCCTCCTGTATGGGGGGGTATATATGCCCAGGGTCCTAAGTGTGGCTCTCGAGTCCTTGCTGGAGTGTAGGACTGATTCGGTTGAATCTGCAAATAACTTTTGTTTATCAAACAGAAGATCTACGATTTTTGTTTGCAGATCTCTGGGAATACCGGATGTCTGGAGCCAGGATTCCCTACACATTACCACTGCTGTGGCTGTGGAGTGTGCTGCCTTGTCCGCCACATCCAGGGCAATCTGAACTCCTGTTCGTGAGGCCGCGTAGCCCTCTTGGACGATCGCCTTCAGCACCGGTTTCTTGTCCTCTGGAAGGAAATCCATGAGGGAGGTAAGTCTGGAGTAATTGTCGAAGTTGTGGTTTGACAGGTGTGACGCATAGTTTGCCATTCTCAGTAATAAGGTAGAGGAGGAGTAGACCTTCCTGCCGAACAGGTCTAATTTCCTCGCTGCTTTATCTGACCCCCCCCCCGATTTATATTGGGGTATCTTGGATCTATGCTCTGATGATTCAACCACCAAGGAATTTGGCTGGAGGTGGCTAAACAGGAATTCCACGCCCTTGGCTGGAACAAAGTATTCCTTATCCGCCCTCTTATTTGTAGGTGGGATGGAGGCCAGAGTCTGCCATATGTTGGTGGCTGATTCCATAATCGCTTCATCTAGTAGGGTGGCGATCTTGGATGAAGCCGGGGGTCTCAATTTTTTCAGGAGTTTATGATGTTTTTCCTTCACCTCTGCTATTTGAATGTCCTATGTGTGTGCTACCCTCCTGAACAGCTCTTGGAATTACTTAAGGTCACCCGGGGGGAGATATCCCTGGGGACAACCGCCTCATCTGGGGAGGATGAAGAGGCGTCGCTATGATATACCTCCTCCAATTCCTCTGGTTCCTGAGTTTGTTCATATGCTTGCTCTTTTAAGGGTTCCGAAGGAAGGTCCAGGGACTCTGGACCAATTTCCGCCTGGGAAGGCTGTGTTCTTCTCACAGAGTGAGACTGTATGAAGGGGTGTTGGCGAGGTGTGGGTGGGGATCTACCCCTGGATCTGGACCCCCTGTGCCGGTGTTCAGCATGGTAAGGACGGCCATGACAACAGGGGCAAGGGCCCAGTGATGGAGATCTGGACCACGATCGGAATGTGTACATATGGTGCCTAGAAGAGCGTGACCTCCGTGATGACGTTGACAATGACGGAGATGTTCTGTGATAGTATTCATAGAGATCCATACTGGAGATTGGTGAAGGTTGTCTGAGCCAGGGGGATGGTGGTTGAAGGAACGGGGTTGGAAGTCTGAAGCAGGCTGTTGGAGTTGATGCCCGATGTGCTGTGTCTATCTCGGGGAGGGGGAGCTAGGCGATAATGGCAACGTGATGACATCCGGAGATGGGCTACGGTGCCGGGTTTTGGCTTTTGCTTTGCCCCATCCCTGAGGAGCAGGTGCCGCCCCCTCCGGTGCAAGGGACCTCGGCACCGTTGCCGGTGCCGTGCTCGGTGCCGCTATGCACGGTGCCACGTGCGTAGCTTCCTCCAGCACCATTGGGTCCCATTCCGGGTACCCTTGCTCCGGTGCTGTCGGTGCTGCAAGGCTCGGTGCCGTGGAAGTTGGTGCCGCCGATTCCAGCGCCTGCAGAGCCCTCGGTGCTGACTGCTAAATGGTCGGAGGCCCCTGCACAGCTATGTGCACTGCGGTCTTCCTGCTATGAGCAGCCAGCGGGTCAGGGCCCTGTGCTCCGCTCATCATGCTCGCGGATGTTACCGGCAAGGATTGAGCTGGGGATAGCTTCTTTTTCTTTTGCACAGATGAGGTTAGAGAAGCCGCCTTCCTCTTGTGCGACCCTGAGGGCCCCTCTTTATGGGGATTCTCTGAAGGTTCAGGTTGGAGGGCCTTATCAAATAAAATCATCTTCAGCCTCATTTCCCTGTCCTTTCTGGCTCTGGCTGTAAGTTTAGAGCAGTGAGGACACTTTTGTGGAACTTGGGTCTCCCCGAGGCAACGAATGCACTTGCTATGCCCATCTGAGGCAGGCATGGCCTCGCGGCCTGACTCACATTTCTTAAACCCTGGCGAAGACATCTCTGCCCGGGTGTTCAAGTCTTTGAATGTTAATAGGGCACTTAGCAGCTAATCAGTTCTGGGACAGATAATGTTCGCAGCCTTTAGGATAGAGGACCACCTAAGGCGGCCGCCTCTGTCCTCTCTTCTCCCCCTTTCCTTCTTCTCTCTCTCTCTCTCTTTTTTTTTTTTTTTAACTATATATGCATCTAACATGGAACAACTTCAACAGTGTTAAATAAACTATCAACTAATAACTATTAACAGTAATAAACACAGTTTTATCTGTCTCAGGAGTTGGAGCCGGAGCGGATTCCGTCTGCAGCCATTGGCGGTTGAGAAGGAACTGGCGGGGACCGGATTTGGCACGTGACCGAAAGCGCGCGAAGGACCGGCGGGCATCAGCGCATGTGCGACCCGACGGAGACTGCTGGAAATTTTCCGATCTGTGGCGCCGGGGCAAGCCCGACACCTACTGTGGAGCACCCACAGGGACCACTTGAAGAAGTAGTAATGTTTCAACTGTGCTTTATTCTGTCATTCCAGAATACTGTGCTCATATTTTAAAACGAACAAGCAAACGGTCATGAAAAAAAGAAAAATATGCATAAAGAAAAATTTAGTACTAATGGCTACAGTCATTTGTATCCAGATCCACATCTATATCAACAAAAATGAGCAGCGGCTATCCACACTAACATCTGAAGATGTGTATATAAAGTGTATTCATGCAAATTTGCAGAGTTTTAGATACAAAATTTGTGTACACATCCATATCTGCAAAAATGAGTGGATACGGATGTAAAGCAGACATCCACAGATTTGCAGGGCTCCGCTAATTGCTCCCTTTAGTCTCTTACTACTTATCCCACACCACATCTATGCATGTCCCACTCTAACCCTTCTTCACAGAGTAATTTTTTCCACTATCTCCCCCTCAGAAAATACGTCTTCAGTGAAAACTATGAGGCCCACTACCACTTCCCAACGAAACAAGAACAAAACAGCCACTAGCAAAACACGCCACACCATATTCTTCAAAAACACACAACACTGAATTTTAAAATACTGACTACTACTGAAATGTGTATAAGCTGCATTTGAAGAATTTTTGGTCTTCAAAACCATTATGGCAAAATGGGTTAAGAAATTTAGCACCTTGTGTCACTCAGCTCCAAATCACCCCTACAGTGAAACACAGGAACCTCCAAGTTTCCAGGAGGGGCCCGGTCTATACTATGAGTTTAAGTTGAACTTAGCCGCATTAGACAATTTTGCTAACAGTGAGTCCACACCACCAAGCCCATTCTGCCGACTTTAAGGGATGTTAAGGTTGATTTTGGCAATCCTGCTTTCGACCTTGTAGCTATCTTTAGGGTAGTTCAGACGCAGTGCTGTGAAAGTCAGCGTTCCTGGCCCACAGGAGGTGTCCCCACAACACCTCAATGTGAATGCTCTGGACAGCACTTTCAACTTTGCTGCTCTCCAGGTGCACAGGAAAAGGCCTGTGGAAAGTCTAAATTTCATCTCTTCTTTGTCCAGTGTGGTGAGCAGAGCATGCAGCACACCTGACCTTGAATTACCAAGCTCACAAATGAGCTTTAGAATGGAGTATGCATGAGATCATGGGCCTGTTTGCTCTGTGTGTGCATGGGTGAGGAGAGGAGGTGGGGTAAAAGGGAAATACATGCAAGAACTACAAAGCAGCAAAAGAAACAGATTTTATGGCATGATTGCACAGGAAAGGGTAGAAAAAGGATATATCAAGGATGCTCCAGTTTTGCATGAACATAAAGAAACTCAGGCAGGCGTTCCAGATGACAAATGAGACAGACAGAGCCTGGGTCACTGCCACAAAAGTGCCACTTCTGTGAGAAGCTGCATGGTATTCTGGGGGTGGGGGGTCCCAACCATTGTCCCAAAGGTGTCAGTGGATACCTCCCATGAGGTATCATAACCTTGGGCAACCGAGTGAAGTATATGGTTGATGAGGAAAAAGAGGGGAATGGTCAGCAGGCAAATGGAGAAGCCAATCACACTAACACCCAGGACCCTTTTTTAAACTGATGCTAATCTCCTCCTCCCAGAATGTATTGCTGCTGGACCCTGATGGCAGGGAGGACAATTCTGGTGAGATCACATTCTTAATCATGCTAAAAGTCTGTGACAGCCACTCCACCTTCACAGCCAGGCTCCCTGGAACAGTTTGTGAACATGTCTGGAAATGCAGCAGGAATCCTTGCTATAGATCTCCATAAAGTTCTCATCCTTCTCAGAAGGTTTCTGGGGAGGCTTGCCTTATTCCACACTCCATTATGTTAATGAATAAAATGAGAACTGTGGATTC
The DNA here is from genome assembly GCF_033958435.1 of Carettochelys insculpta. Taxonomy (NCBI): domain Eukaryota; kingdom Metazoa; phylum Chordata; order Testudines; family Carettochelyidae; genus Carettochelys; species Carettochelys insculpta. The sequence goes on along the minus strand of NC_134138.1, from coordinate 36,494,111 downwards.
TTTATCACAAGATGTTCACTTTCTACTACTGGCACTAGCATGAAATGTCTAATCTTTGGTTATAGATGAACAAGGTGGTGATGTATGTCTTTTCTGACAAAGGAAAACTAGATTAGCACAAGTGTAAACTTCAACATGGTACTGTAAAATGGTAGTACAGTAAGGAGAAAAATGTGGAGGAACAATGATTTTTCCTCCACAAGCACAGAATGCTTGAAAAGGAATTTTTATGTCCTTATGTTTATTTCCAAAATTATAGAAATACTGGTGCACCTAAAGCTTTAAGACTTTATTAGTGGTTAATTGTGAGATGCTTGAAATTAATTACTACTGGTTTGGAAAAAAGATTTCCCTTGTCTTTACCAATATAAAAACAGCTAGCATCCAAAAACAATGACAAATATACAAAGACTCAGTGACACCCAATTTGTGTCATGGCTATTACAGTTATGATGGCAGATTTTAAAGTTAATTGAACCTTAATGTGATATTAGATCAACATAAGAGCCTGATAAAAAGATAATTCAAGCACAAAATTAAAACAACAAATACCAAGGGACAAAAATATCAGTTATGAGAGTTCAAATCCCAAAGCAGATAACAAAAGCAGTCTGATTTCATGAGCTAGGCTACTATCTAGAACAAATGCGTATTCAGATGTTGTTGAAGCCATAATGGACATGAAAGACTTTTTAGCTTCTCTCACTGATTTAATGGGGGCTTCTACCAAAACCCAGTGTTTACCGAACTGATATCTAGGGTCTTTTGCCCTCCTTTGGAAGTCATTCATTAACCATGATGACTAGGACAAACAATGTGAAGGCAAGAGGCGACTAGGAGAGTAGTGTTCTGTTGCTTGTTGCGTTCTACTGGCTTAGCAATACCCTCGAAGTCATTGTTTCCTAACAGCAAATCCTAGAAATCTACTGGGTTAATAAACGTGCAAACATGCAACAACAGTTATGTTTGCCTCTTACGGGAGGTACTCTGACAACAGTTCAGGAATTTCTATAGTGGCTTCAGTACATTCACTGATACAGAAAATAAGACCCAGAACCCACTAGGAAGGATTCTACACTTATCACAGTGTATTTTAAATCTTAACCTTGACTACACTTAGATTCAGCAATAGAAATCTGATTCAAAAGGCTGGAATAAAAGAAGAGCTGTGTTATTAATAACTGGTTAATAAATAATAAGACGAAGTTGGTACAAGAGTAAATGGATATAAATTGGTCATGAAGACATTAAAGCTGCAAATTAAAAGAGGGTTGGCTAATCTGATTCCATTCTGGAATAGTCTCTTAACAGGAGTTGTGGGAGCAAACAACAATATCAGTTTAAAGAGCTAGACAAATGTATAAGTGCAACTGTCTGACAGGACTGTTTCTGATGGTGAAGGGCCAGGTCTCAGCAGCCATAGGGCTCACTTCTGGTTTGTGTTATATGTTCCTAAAATCTTATGTTGCAGCTGGACATCTACATTGGTAAAGAACTGATGTTTTTCTGCCCCAGCATATTCTGAGATTTTTTTTAAGCTCTGTCTGTGATGTGTGAGGAATGGCTATGTCTGGAAATGGGACAGGCCAATGCACTGAGGTGACAGTTAGGAACTTTTTCCTAATGTCCAACCTAAACCTCCCTTGCTGCAGTTTAAGTCTACTGCCTCTTGTTCTAGCCTCAGAGGCCAAAAAGAACAAGCTTTTTCCCTCCTCCCGTGAAACCCTCTTAGATACCTGAAAACTGCTATCACATCGCCCCTCACTTTTCTCTTTTCCAAACTAAACAAGCCTAATTCTTTCGGCCTTTCTTCATAGGTAAAATGCAATTGGAGATACTCATCTCCTAGAGCTGGAGGTCACACAGCTCTTCAGGTATCGAAAAGGGGGTCATAGGAGGAGGGAGAAAACTTGTTCTTTTTGGCCTCTGAGACTAGAACAAGAGGCAATGGACTTAAACTGCAGCAAGGGGGATTTAGGTTGGACATTAGGAAAAAGTTCCCAACTGTCAGGGTGGTCAAACAGTGGAATAAATTGCCAAGGGATGTTGTGGAATCTCCATCGCTGGAGATATTTAAGAACACGTTAGACAGATGTCTATCAGGGATGGTTTAGACAGTACTTGGTCCTGCCACTGGGGCAGGGGGCTGGACTTGATGGCCTCTCGAGGTCCCTTCCAGTCCTAGTATTCTATGATTCTGTGACACTAAGCATTCTCTCTCTCATCAGTTGCTTCGACTGCTGGGATTCTTGCTGGTGTGCTTGGAGTCTAACTGATCACCATACATGCAACTAGGAAGGAGTTTTCTCCCAGATCACGTTGGCAGTCACCTTGGCATTCTGCAGCATGGATTGCAGTTCAATTGCTAAGATTATGTAAGTCAGTGCTCAGTAACCTTTATCACCTCACGGCACACTTCAGCACTCATTACAATTTCATAGCACACCCAATATATATAACCCAGCCCATCCCCCCAAGAACCAGGCACCCCCAGCTCCCCACTCTAACCCAATCCCCTTCCCCTCCTTCAGCACCAGGAACCCCCAGCCCTCTGCTTTAACTCAACTCCCCTCCCCTCCTCCAGAACCAGGCACACTCAGCACCCCCTGTTCTAACTTGATGCTGGTGACTCACCAGAGCTGCCGCCTCCATTACCGCTGCCACACGTCTTCCACAAAGTGGTGGAGAGCATGTACAAAGCAGCAGATGGCACTCCCAGCACATGGTTCTGAGGCACACTACGTGTCACTGTGTAGCACACCAGTGTGCCATGGCACACTGGTTGCAGACACTTTTCTAAGTACTTCCAAATCAGTTTCATATATTGTGGAGCCTTGGACATTTGTGCACCTTATTCCATTTTATTTCCTGTGTGTTACACACAATAGATCTAGTCTCCTGTGGGCTGTAATACTTTTGCTCTAATTTCAACTGCAGGGCAGTGTTGGTGGACTATGACACACAAGAGGTCAGACTAGATTACCTTTGAAAATTGATATTCTATTGGCAAGTGTAACTCTTACTTAACTGGCGCAGTTGACTAATTGGCACCCCTCATTTTTGACTAACCGGTACCCAACATGTCAGGTAACAAAACTTTTATTGTTTCTTGCCATGAGCATATTACACATGTACTCTATGCCCTGCCCTAGATGTCTCCTGGTTTCTGATAGACTTTAAGGTGCTGTTTTTTAGCTAATAATCTTGAAATTGTGTGGGGCATCTTTACTCAAGAGACTACCTCTTTTCTTGAGACATGTGGCCACAACTGAGGTCAGCAGTAGAACTCAACTGAAATAGGTTCATTATGAAAGAAAGCTGTCTGTGATCACTGAGCTTCCCTCCAGGGTCTGAAATGTGACATTTAAGGTCCATCTCTCGTTCCTGATATTCTGTCAGGAGTTCTTAAACGTCTTGTTCACATACTTATGAACATTCAGTTGTGAAGAATGATGCTTTGACCTCAACAATGCTGACTTCTAAGCTGATCTTCTTTCACGGCACAAATATCACCCTATACCTTTTATAGGATTTTTAAAATTAGTTCAACATTCTCTTATGAATAGAATTAATGAATGAATCAAAACTTAATTAGGGTACCTAACATAAAAGCAAAAACACAGATATAATGGAAAAGAGATGGCAAAACTGGAGTTTCATTTGTCAGAAAGACACAGACCACTAAGCAGTTCATTCCATACCTAACGCATTGAAAGTTGCAATGTGCTCCCACATATTGTCAGGTTGGTTAGGGTGTGGCTGCCAGAGAAGAGCATCAACATCATGCCGCAAACAGAAACAAGGCATTTCTTTGGGATCCACCACTGCTGAGAAGAGATACTGGTTGCTTCCAAGATTCACCTAAAAAGATAAATAAAATAAATCTTGAAAATTAAATCAAAATTTGCAAAATACTCAAAAATTGCAACAGATTTTCTGTCATACATATAATTAAGAGACTGGGTATAATTTTTAGAGGGGTAGCCACGTTAGTCTGTATCCTCAAAAACAATGAGAAAGCCTGTGGCACATTATAGATATTTTGGAGCATAAGCTTTCTTTTCTGACAAAGTGAGTCTGCCCATGAAAACTTATCCCCCACAAAATCTGTTAGTCTATAAGATGCCACAGGACTTTTTTTTTTTCCATTTAATTTTAGAACCTGGTAAGGTGTTTTCTGAAATACTGTATTACTGAAACATATTATTGTTTATGTTTTCATAGTTAGGTTGGTCTCAGACTATCAAGGCAGGTGAAGTAATATCACTTAATAAACCAATGTCTGTTGGTTGAAGATAAGCTTATGAGCTACATGGAGCTCAGCAGCTTTATGTGTTCTCAACCAAGGTGTTGAGGAACCAGGATGAGGGTCACAAAAGAGCTTCAATTAGTCATTTCTATAGTTACCTACGGTCTATGGAGTTACCTGGGACAGGGCTGTTCCCCATCATACAACAAGTTTGTAAGCACTGATATAATTTGTTTAGTTCACTAAAAATAAAAAATTCAAGACATTTAATTTTACTCACTCAGCTTGATATTAATTGCTAGATTTCTGACCACAACCCTAATTAACAGGACAAATACTACTCACTTTCCACATGGTATCTGCACTGACTGCTGCAAGATAGCTTATATGAAAAAAGCCAGTAGGATTCACCCCAGTATCCTATCTAAACACAAGAACACACAATTAAATGTTGCATTTCATTTTAATTACTATGCAACATTCTTCTTCGAGAAATAACATTTTTGTAGCAATGTAGCTACCATACCTCGAAGGGGTCTAGTAATATATGAGAAAGGTAAAGCAATTAAGTGACATGGCCAAGACCACTGAAGGATTAGCAGTCATGAGTTCCTTATTCCCAGTCAGTTGCTCTGATGATACGTATATTTTCTAGACACAGAGAGGTAGCCGTGTTAGTCTGTATCTTCACAAAACAAAAAAGCAGTCATGCAGCACTTTAAAGACTACCAAAATAATTTATTATGTGATAAGTTTTCGTGGGAAGACCTACTTCTTTGGATCTGGAGGTTCTGATGTAGATAAACTGGCATGACAAAAATATAACAAATAGAAAAACAAATATTTTCTAGAGGATTAAATGTATTTAACAGTGTCTTTACACCTGAAAATGTTCTCATTCTAAGAGTATAGCAGTTGTTGCTAAATTAAGACACTCTAAAGTACTGTAATTTGAAGGAGGTGATTGGGATGTGAGATTGCTGTACCCGGTGTCAGCTCATGCTACAAGTTAATTAAATAATCTTCTAAGCAGATTCTGTATAATGATGTAGATCAGCAGTTTGATAATGGCGTTCCCTGGAGCATTTTTTTGTGTTGACTGTTAATTATTTGTATTGTGACAATACCTGCAGACCACAACCCCATTGTGCTAGGCACTTTACAAATATGTAAGAAATGGTCTATGAACAAAGAAAAGAAACCTCTTAGAATGTAAGGATAATATGAAAGGCAGAATACAGAGAACAGCAGGAGAACTGGGACACAAATATTTCCAGAATCTGAAGATGTGGGTCTTTCCCATGAAAGCTCATTACTTAATAAATAATATTGTTAGTCTTTTAGGTGCTACAGGACTACTTGCTTTGTTTTGCAGAGCATCTGTAGTAGAGCTAGGAACGGAACCCAAATCTTGTAAGTCAAACCTCAATTACAGAAGATCTTTCCTTGGACAGCAGTTGTTCTTCCTCTACAGCTGCGTTCCAAAGCATACTGGCTCTTTACACGTATTAAAAGCTATAAAAGAGGGGAAGTAATATTAGCAGTCACTTTTAGGGGCCTACTGCAAACAGGAGAAGAGCAAGGACAGATTTCCTAGTTAAACAGGCAAAAAGCTGTCAGCACGGCTGGAATCAAGAGCATCACTGAGGAACTTCATGCAGAGTGGGCAATGAGATGTAAGAAATTATATTTTTATTAAGGGCTTAAATATGTTTAGCCCTGGGCAGAATGCAAAGTCCAGACAGTCTATGCTTAAAAAAAACAGCAGAGTCTAGAAGACTGAAGGAAGCAAAGTAGCAAAGCAGAAACAAGGCGATCTGTCAGGTAGTGGATGGACACTGAGGAGCAATGTTCCTTCTAATTTTTTTTATCCGTGAGTGGGATACGTTTTTTATGTGCACCAAGAGGTGTGCGAATGTAGAAACAAAAAACCTAGCTGTGGGTGCTCTACTAATGAGATGGGTGGCAACTTAACCTCTTTAAGCTGTGAGCTTGTGCTCACCACTTACAGGGAACACTTCTGAGGAGCACAGCAAAGTGGCACAGAGAGTTACGTACAGGAAGTGGGAGAGTGGGATAAATTTTTTGGGAAAAGAAATTAATTACATTTTAAAGTTTTAGTAACTTAAATGTCAATACACACAGTGCTAGATGTGCTTTCATTTTAACATTACTATACATGTGTGAATTAACCAAACACAATAACAGTACCTTTGGTGTTTCTGGAGTCCCCAGTCCCATGGCATCTTAGAGCAACAACCGTCAGAAATCTTGTGGGAGTACAAATGGGATCAAGAGCCATGCTCCCTCAAGGACTGGCTTACACTCTGAAAGTGTTGAACAACCATTGTGGGGCTCTGTTTTTGACTATTACTTTTTCGGTGTTTGCAGCCCGAAGAACAGAGATGTGATATCATCTGCCTGGCTCTCTTTTACAACTCCGAGGGTTTCCCTCAGCCTATACTAATCCCTGATTATCTTCCTGATGTACAATAACGCAATGACCATTGTAACATCTACAGTAAGCATCTATTCCGTGACCCTCACACTGCTGGGTCTGTGGACTCCAATGGTTTGCCCTTTGTTCTCCAAAGTTAAAGCCTCCATCGTTCTGGCAGGCTAGCAATCATCTTTTACCTACTCCAAAAATAATCAACAGACCAACTTCCTTTCTAATTCTCAATACACAAGACATTTTAGGAAAAAAAAAGTAAAAAAACCACTACAAATTAAAAAAAAAAAAAAGTTCACTCACACACGGGTTCTGCTGCAGTAACCAATATTATCCATAAGCAGGTAAATATAGACTTATTGACAGTCCTTAAAAACCCTCAATTTTCAGCTGGTCACACAGTGCAATTCAGGACATTAGAAAATTGAGTGTATTAACTTTTCCTCCAAACAAATGTGACCCTTACATCAGTTTTTCTACGGATAAGGGGTATCCGTGCATCTCTCTCCTAATCAGCAGTATGCATGAAAAATAGCTATGTTTGGTAGCACACCCAAACCTCAAATCTGATGCCTAAAGTTAAGATTCTAAATCCATATTTAGCCCCAGAACCAGCACACAAAATGACTTCAGAGGGTCTCCATACAGTCAGATGGGGGAATAAAGATAAATGAAGGGATTAGAAAAGAGAGGATATGTTGACCTTAATGTAAAGTGTATGGTCATATATAAAATTACTCGGGTAGCCCACGTGTTACCATTCAATATTTGCCTTTCTGTCTCCAGGGAAAGGGAAGCAGTTGGGAAAACACTTAAATCTTAGCTGGACATTGTGTGTCATTGCCCATGTACTATGAGCCGAGCATGGCAACTCAGAAAGACCAGAAACCATCAGTACAGGAAATTAACTAGATGTGTTCGATAGTTCTTTTGAGGCCATATGGTATACTTTTGTTGTGGGAAACCTACCTGTCAGGTCATACCTTGATCACCTTCTGAAAACTTAGCCAATCAGACAGCACACAGCAAAGGACCAACAACTGTGTTTGCTGTGAGGGTCAAAATAATTATCTCCTCAGAGTGAAGTTTCACAAGTAACTGAAAAGGACACACAACTGCTAACCCAAGGCCTGGAATACTGCTAGCTGCTCCCCAGACTGCTTGTTTGCTGACAGATTTCTAATGTGTTTGAAAGGACTAAAGCTGCCCTTTCTCGAGCTCTGGAATCCAGGTCTCACACAACATACTATGGACAAGCTATGAAGACTTTGAAATCTCAGACAGCACATCAAACGAGAAATGTATTTTGATGACCGTGCTAAAGCAGGGGTTTTCAAACTTCTGCTTGCTGAGGCTCACCATTCTCATGCTGTACAGTATCTGGGGCCCACCAGGGACTGGGGAACTTGGGGGTCTGGGCTGGAGGTGGATGGAGGGCGAGGAGACTCTTGGGCATAAGCATAGTTTTACTTCTATGCAGCAGGGAGTAAAGGACAGGCAGGTCTTGAGCCAACTTCACACAGGTGGCCCAGGAAGGGAACACCACCTCCACCCCAACTCACCTCACCTCAGCAGGCAACCCAGACAGTCTATGGTGTGGGGAGATGCAACAAAAAAATGTAACCCAAAGGTAGGACTCAGCAAAAAGTTTGAAAATCATTTAGGGTGCAGGCAGGGGGCAGTTAGGAGCTGTGTAAAGCCAGAAGATGGCTTTGAGTGCAGTGCCCAGCTTCAGCACCAGTTTGAGAGGGCTGAGGCTCCAAGTCTTAGCACCATAGTCATGGCTGTGCAGGGCACGGCAGAGTGTTTGTAGGCTTCAGTCCCAGGCCGCTCCTGTCTTTAGTACCACGGGGGGGCACCAAGTTTCAGCCCCATTTCCGGTAGCCCTCTCCCCTGCTGGAAAGGGTTCATGGACCTCCAGAGGGCCCTGGATCCCCAATTGACAACTGCTGTGCTAAAGTATAGAAGATGTTATGTTGAAACTTTATATTTGAATATATATAACAGAGGAATACCAATAGATTTATAGTCCAATAACTTTTGCTTAAAGGTATTCATAATGTTCCAAATATTATTTAGTGTTATGTACTATTAAAAATGTGTTCTGTGTACATTTAAAGTTTTACTACTAAAATGCACAGTAGTATTTGAAATTGACTGGCAGGTATTAACATGGATTATCAAGGATTTACTTACAATAACTCTGAGGATTAACTGGGTGGAACAGTTTTCTAAAAATTCCTGACAAGTCAGAACTCTGCTTCAGCAAGAAGTTAAGATATAGGGAGCTGGTCTCCCCACCCCCTCCCAGCAATTATTTATACTTGCCTTAAAAATAAAAAAAAAAATAAAAAAACACCTCAGCCACTTATGTTTAAGTATAATAAAAGTATTAAAAAGACAGCTTGTGCTTAAAGAACAAACAAGACAATTTACAAAGCAGCAGAAATGTAGTACTTTAAAGACTAACAAAGTGTTAGTTACAAGACAATTACAGGTCATTCATTGGTTTCACTACCCAGTCATTAAATTCCTCAAGTATCCCTAATGGACCTCATTAGCACATTTAGAATTAAAACCAGATTCACACTTCATATTTCAAACTTCACATATAAGGAGGATACATGCACAAAAATAGGACCTACAGATTCAGCAGACTGTAAGTTTAAAACTGATATGTTACGTGACCAGTTTTGCATAAAGCATCTTCAAGTTATGCATATTCATATACAAATTTTCATAAAGCATGGAAGGAGTGCAATTCACTGGCTTAATCCTGCTTATTGTTATCAATAAAGCTAATAAAACATGGAGGAAACAATCTTTTATCTCCTAATGTTTAAAATATACAATGTAATTCCTTACAAAGAACCTGCATTGGAATTAAATATGACTAGTATCCCCGCCCCCCCCTAAACTCACGCCTCTCATGAAGCGGGTCTTTGCCCAAGAACGCTTACGCTCCAAAGTATCTGTTAGTTTATAAGGTGCCACAGGACTTCTTGTTGAATATGACTAGTGTTAATAGTAAACATACAAAATTATAGGAGTAAATTACTGTACATTCAGTGGAGACTAATGGCCAGCTGCTCTAACTGATGACACCATGACTATATTTAAAGAAAAATCTCAAAAGACTATACAATAAAAATCCTTTTACTGAACAGATTTCCAGAGGGATTAAAGCTGGTTGAAAAGAAAATATGTTTCTGTAAGGATGAGAAGTAGATTTTAGTCCATCTAATCATCAATTACAGGTACATATGGTATGATTACAGAGCACCATCTTATACATTTGCTTTTGACAGGAAAAGGCAAGTAATACAAGTTTCTTTTCCTCACCTGAACAGTCAGCTTATTTCCTTACAATCATGATTTATCCGTTTGTCATTGAAAATGTGATTTACTCCTAATCACAGAGTGGATAGACCTTGAGTTATTATCCATGCCTTAATTACTAATAACTTATTATTTCAATGATGCCAGGATTAAGATCATCACATGGAGCAGATGATTAAATACAAGAGGGCTAGAATGTTACAAGAACACTATAGTCTGATTCTGTTACACAAACTTCCTCAATGAAAATAATTGTTTGAAGATCTCATGCATCAAAAATTCCAATCCTGGGTCCTAGACACATAGAACAGCTTAGCTTTTGAAGTGCTTCAGGAGTGGGGTAGAAGAGAGGTTCTAAAACGGAGACAGGTAGAGTAGCTTCTGCCAGTCAGGTGCTCTACTCTGAAAGCAGCACTGCCACCAGCAACAGCAGACATATCACAGTAGCAATGCCGTATCATGTCACCCTTACTTCTGCAGCTGCTTTCAGACATGGATGCCCCAACAGCTGGCACCACTCTGCCTTTAGAGCTGGGTGGCAGCATATGTACTTGTGTAGCAAGGGGTAGAGGTCTGAACAACAGAAAAAAGGGGAGGCCTGATCGAATAAGTTGGAGAACCACTTGAACAGAACACAAGCCAGCTTGCCTACTAGTTTTGAGACACTATCCCTCTTACATATAAATTCTGCTAGCTAAGCATTCACATCCATTCATTTTTTAGTACAATGAGGAAAACAGTTCCCTCTAAAAGGTGAGCCTCACAAGGCATTCTTCAGCTTTCCACCACATCCCAGTAATGCTTTGTTGGCTATCCTATGGAGCAGTGTTTCCCAAACTTGAAACATTAATGTACCTCTTCTGGGACTTTGGCCTTACCAGTGTACCCTCTCTCAGTGCCTATTGCCAGATTTTATTAATGTATTTTCTGCTGTGCACTATTGAAATAGTTTTGCATACCACACTTTGGGAAACACTGCTATGTAGGTTTTAGTAACAGTGCCTTGACTTAATCAAATCTGGTATGGCTGCTCCAATTTTTTGAAGTCTTTGTCTGAAGTGCTTTTGGTACTTAGGCTGGCATTGCTAATTAGTCCTTTTAAAAGTTTCAGTACCGTCCCTTCCCCCTACCCCCCATGCATTATCACACCAAAGTCTTGTTAAATGCCTCAATGTCTTACAGAATTTCTTAGTGCATTGACAGCCCCCACCCCCTTTGCTTTTTTTTTTTAACTTTGACACCAATTTCTTTTGGGGTCCACAGCACATTACAGCACTTTTTTCTCTGGTGCTCTCTAAATGCATCACTGCAATGGCAGACAATGTCCCATGTTCTCTGCATTGCAGTTACCGTAATGTACAGAACTGTCAGATAGCTATGGAAATGAATAGAGGAGTGGCAGCTCCAAGTCCTTCATTAGGATGACTGCGAAGTCTACTATAAATCCAGCACACTGCTTTGGTGCCATGCATTAGCACTCAGCACTGGCACTACTTACTTAAGCACAAACCTAGTTCCCTTCTGGTAATCCCATTAGAGCAGCCTCATCATTTAGGCACCCAATGCTATTAATCTTTGAAACTAAGATTTCCACTAAAAATTGGCTCCTTGATGTATGAGAGTCACAGTACTGGCTCACTGGATAAGACATGACCATAACAACAAGGCAGAGGGTACCAAATGAAGGCCAGCAATTCTTAGATATTCTGCTAATCCACCTATATTTAAATAGTTTCTTATTGATGTGTCGGGATTTTTCCCAACTGTATTCGGATGCAAGAAACAGAGGAATGCAGACACCATGCATCAGTATTTGCTCATCTTTATGGCCCAACCACTATTGATTTTCTGTAAGGTTACTATTAAGGCTGCCAATATTAAGCCTAAAGCTATCTTGGAGACTAGCACATGTATACTGGAGTGAGCATTCACATGCTTTAGGAACCAATGGGGGGTGAATTAGGAAAGCTAGACAGGTACTGGTGTGGGGGCTGCATTACAGCTCTTGTGGGCACACATTTCTTTAAAAAATACACACTTGTGTTTTTTATCTGTTATCCTCAAATGAAGAAGAATAATATATAGAGATCACTCATAAGCTTTCATCTATTGCAATTCACTGGTGCAACATATATTCATACAAAATCAACAGTAAAAAACGTAAAGCCAATAAATAAATAAACTCTAGTACTAACAAACAAAGAAATGCAAATTTCATGAAAATTATTGATTAAATAATAATAGCTAATTACTTTAACCTAGACAATGTACTTATATTTTAAAATATTATACAGTATTATACATAGTATCATATATTAAAATAAGCCACTTCATACAACAAAGTTGAAGATGTGAACCGGGAATGAAGGAAGCAGGGACACTTCAGATTTTGCAGGTGTGTGGGAATGGTAACTTGAACTGTAATTCCCAGGGCTACTTAGGAACCTGAAAACTCTAGACATGTAATTTTTTTCTGATAATTTACAAATCAGCTGACAAAAGCACTGTAACTAATTCTTGTATCATGAAAAGAAATATATATATACACACACGCACACGCACACGCACACACACACAAATATCAATTATGTAAATTTAAATTCATATAAATTTAAAATAATCAGGATATTACAATCATTTTACAGGATATACTAACATTTGACTCCATCATTATTATAAGCAGTGGGCTTGAAATTGTACTTATTTTCATACAAATTTAAACTTACTTGACAAATTAAACTAAAAATACAATTTGAAAATAAGCTACCTAAATTTGCACCTACGTATAAATAACACTTTGGAACTGGCACTGCCTAATGGGAGCAATAACTAAATTTATATTCTACAAGGATATTATTGAATTGTGCCACTTTAAATAATGAATGACAAAGCACAAGAGGCAATAAAAGTAATAATTTCTTTAGCCAGGACAGATTAGATATTTTAAAACTAACTACTCCCTTAAATCATTAAATTATATCATTATTATTATCATTATCATCATTAGTAAATTAAATCATGTATCTGACAAAGCGGGTCTTTGCACACAAAAGCTTACGCTCCAAAATATCTGTTAGTCTGTAAGGTGCCACAGGACTTCTTGTTTTCACTCAACTGAAGAAGTACAATTTAAGCACAAGAGGATACAATTATGAAATGCACAGAGAGGTTTAACAACTAACAACAGTACTATAGTTCTTAAACTTCGAAAGAATAGAATTACAGAGAATGTATGTACATTGTGTGTTTCAACAGTAAATACTAAGTAGTAACAAACACAACACCACAAGTGTTTTTGCAGGGACTGGGAGGCAGGAGAGGAAGGAGCAGCCAAAGCTCCCCCTTTTGAGCTAGAGGCACCATGACATGGCTCCCTGTCTCCCAACCCTCACCCTGGTGGTCTGGGCATGGCCACCTCTCACACAGGGCAAGTTCCCCCACTGCCCTGCCAGCTACAGATCAGCTTCATAAAGAAGGGAAGATAGCAATGGCAGGAGCTGGGTGGCTAGGGTGCAGTGACTGCTACCTGCCAGATGCCCCAGTCTGGGAGGGACGACTCCAGGAAAGCTATAATCTTTGCAGCCCTCTTCTCCGTCCTGCAACTATACTGCCCTGATCCCTCATCCTAAAGCCAGGCTTAATCTTTGGTGAAAATTTTCCTATTATTGAGCAAAAAGAACTATTCAGAGGAGGGATAGCTCAGTGGTTAGAGCATTGGCCTTGTAAACCCAGTGTTATGAGCTCAGTCCTTGAGAGGGATTTCAAGGGGCTGGAGCAGGTATTAAAAAAAAAGAAATGTAAGGGATGGTGATAGGTCCTGCTGTGAGTTCAGGGAACTGGACTCAATGACCTTTGGCGGGTCCTTCCAGCTCTACGTAATATGTGTTGTTATCTCCATGTTTAATCTGGAGACCCTCCTAACATTTCAAGTGCTTTTGCCTGATGTTAGTACACTTTGCTCTGGTTGAGGAAGGAGGAACAGAGTTGTAAAACTGATGGCCAGTGGAACCGCTTAGCAAGGAAAAGGTGGCATTTTACATTAAAATGGTTCACAGGAGGTCAGGGTACCCTTCATAACGTAATGAAATCACTGTTCCATCCCATTCATTTAATTGCATTTGGTAGTATTGTTGCCTGCCCTCAGAATCTTCATTTTCTTCAGGGATGTTTTGAATTTTCTGATTACCTACTGACTTCATATAAGACTATTTCCTTAAAACAGTCTAAAGGCAGACTTCTTAACCATTTTCAGTCATATGACAATTCAAGTCTGACTTCATATTCTCTCCTGTCCTCTCATCCATAAAGGCTGGCAGATACGCAGTATAAAAGCTGTTCTTAATTAATTAAAAGCTAAAATCATTCACAAAAACTGACAAAGAGCTGAGTTAATAGCCTACTTTACCTCAGTCACTGGAAATCAGTATACAGTAGGGTCTCGAGATCTCAGCATTCACGAGTGTCACATTCATGAATTCAATTACTCACAAGTGGCCTTGCTTCCCCAGGGCTCTGGAAAGGGAGCGCTGGTGACAGCTACAGGTTTCCCAGGGGCTCCTAGGCTAGGAGTGCCAGTGGCTACCACAGCTTCCCTGGGGCTCCAGGGCCAGAGCACTGGCAGCCACTGCTTCCCCAGGGCCACAGGCAGGGAGAGCTAGCAGCTGCCGCCTCCCTGGGGCAGGAATGCTGGCAGCCACTGCTTTCCGGGGTAGGGAGTGCACGCAGCTGCCGCTTCCTGGGGCTTCAAGCCATCCTCCCCCCATCCCCATTCATGAAAAGCAACATTCATGAGGGTTATGAACACACAACCCTCACGAACGCTGAAACCCTAACTGTATTTCCACATTCTTGCGACATGCATGCAGCCTCAGGGTAGAAATCAGAACCTTCCTGATATGTGACAGGGGTATAAGCATGCTGTCTTGTGGTACGGAAATATTTAAGAGTGGTTACATGAAAAGATGCAGATGTGAATCCCAAACTCCCCCTTCCACTTAACAGGGTACAGTAAAATGGAAACCTAGTCAATTTTCAAATAAGCTTCCTTACAAATAGCTTTAGGTATCAAATGTGTCTCTGGAATATCTTGTCAATTTTCTTATTTTTTCTTGAAATGCTTTTCTCCTCTTTGTTGCTATGTTATGGGACCACACAAAAATAAGATGGAGATAAGAAAACAAAGTGAGTCCATGAAAAGGATATACTGAAATTTTTAGACTCTAATTTTGATGATGTTATATTGAAATTTCAGTTTGAGAAATGCATTTTCCCAGGTTTTGATCATTTTAATTCAAATTTTCAACAGTATTTTTCCAAAACCATTTCAAAAATATTTCCTGAAATACCATTTAACCAGTCCTAAAACAAGGTGTCATTATGTGCTCTCTTGCAGGTATTGTCAATGATTGCCCACTTTCCAAAGACTTATTAATTTGGGGATTACCACCCCAAGAGATGGTCTCTAAAAGCAATGCAATAAAAAATTGCTATATAAATGGTCTTCTAAACTAGACCTCAGTGCTACATTTACATGACAGCGATCTTTCAAAAGAAGTTCTTCTGGAAGATTTCTTTCAAAAAATCTTCTTTCCAAAGAGTGCGTCCACACACAAAGAAAGCAGATCAAAAGATTGATCTGCTCTTTCGACAGAGAGCTACAACACAGCCCCTGCTCTTTCAAAAGAACAGTCCAGGGATAGAAAAATCCAGCACCATGAGGACAGCTCTTTCAAAAAAGGACCTGCGGTGCATCTACATGTGCCTTTTATTTTTTTGAAAGAAGCTTACGAAAGGAGGTGCTCTTCTGATCCGGGAGCGGAAGACGGCTTCTAGAAGAAGAGATGTGTTCTTTAGATTTCAGATTGAAAGAGTGAATTTTGTGTGTGGAAGCACCACATGTTCTTTTGAAAAAGAGCCTGATTTTCCAAAATAACTTGCTAGTGTAGAAGTGGGCAACATGTCAAAAGCTAAGCAAGAGAGTGATGCATAAAATTACAGAATATGATCCAGACCTTGAGTGTATATGCAGACCTGCTTTAGATACAATTATTTTCCACGACTTTCTGGTGCTCATATTACTGCACCATAATAAATCTGTATACAAATTTTAAACTCTAATAATTTATGAGTACAGATCACATTTCCAGTGGATTTAGCTCCACATGACAAAAATAATCCAAAGGATATGCAAACAGATTTATTCCCATTTAGATATGTAACCTGGCTATTCATCCTAATATGTGTGATTTATGGTGGAGGGTGCCTTAGAGAGAAGGTAAATAAACAGACTGAATTAAATGTAATTCAAGACTTCCATATTCAGAAATGTGGATCATATCCATAAAACCATCTTCTTATTTAACACAACCTAAATACAGTCAATTATTGGAAAGTAAATGGTTCAACCAAGAATAAAAATTTCAGAGAGAAAAACTGCGCGCACTCTCATAGTGATTACAGCAGATGTATGATAATCTCATCCAAATCCCAAGGAAGTTGCAATTTGTGCACAAGTTTATGGGACCTTGTGTACCAGTCCTTTCAGAAATTTAACTGTAGCATGTCCAAAATACAGAACACCCTGAACAAGGAGCTAATATACTGAGATTGTTGAAAAAACTAACTGAGGATGCTTAAAGCCAAAATAGAATGTTTTTAAGCAGTAGCAAATAGGCTAAAATATCCAAGACTAAAGCAGATACTTAATCTCTTTGAACTGTCCAGTGGAAAAGCTCATTAACCAGCTTTGAGAATCTCATTAATTAGCTTTGTGTTATTATGTTGTGTGAAAGGCTTGGCTCTTTAAGAGACTGTTACATCTCTAGAACATTTAGACCCTGTTTATGAAGATTCCACAATCCAGTTTGTTGACTGAAAATACTTTCTATCTGGATGAGGAATTTGATCTAGGCTCTTCTACAGATCTCAAAGAAGAAGAAAAGGAACTCAATGCTATCACCAAAGTTAAACTCTCTGGGCCAGGAATATTTTATTTTTTAATGTGCCCAGATAAAATTCAGCACAGTTGT
This sequence comes from Carettochelys insculpta, assembly GCF_033958435.1. Taxonomy (NCBI): domain Eukaryota; kingdom Metazoa; phylum Chordata; order Testudines; family Carettochelyidae; genus Carettochelys; species Carettochelys insculpta. The sequence goes on along the minus strand of NC_134138.1, from coordinate 36,477,043 downwards.
GTCCAATACAAATAATACATCTAAAAGATAAAAGTACGAGAACTGATCTAAGGTTACAGCTATGAAAATACTCAAGATGTGTTATTATCCTGATAACTGTGACAACTAAAAGATGTTGTAGTAGAAAGTTCTCATTCCTCTACAAGTAGAAACCAATGGTGAAGGAAGGAATATTTTTTAGCTCCACTGGAACAAACAACTGAAATTTGCTGTTTTCTTTCACCAAGAATACCACGATCACCAAACATAAATTATATGTAATTATTATTGTTTGTTTCATGATCCATACAATCAATCTATTTCAAGAAGAAAATATAAGGGAAAGATGACTTTTCTTTCATTTTATCTCTACTTTCAACTAAAGCACACTGCATATACAAACCTCATTTCCATTCAAAACGCCAAACAGTTTACTGCTAATTAGGGGCTGGTATTTAAACATAACTAAAACAGAAATATTCAGACATTTGCTTTTACAAAAGGCAGCATGTTACCAAAGTCTTGGTTAATATAATGTAAAATGAAAACAATATTGCAAGACAGTGAGAAATTTAACTTCTTGTAGCTTTAAGACCAGATCCAAGTTTCCATGGTGGTCTTGGTGCCAACCCTGGGTTGGGTAGACAATTTATTTTACTTATTTTGGGGTGGGGGGGGCTGAGGGGGGTGACCCGGCCAGGTGGTGAGGGGTGACATTAGTGACTAGATTTGTTCTCCATCTAAGAAGTCTAATTTGAAGTACTTGAGTAAAAAATCTGATAGAAACTGGCTTTTAAACAATTCCTAATTATCGGAACAAAGCCCCTTTTGCAATAAAACAATTCCTATTCACAAATACCATAATAAATCTAAATGTTGATTTATTGCTTAGCCAGGCACAACAGCCTTTCAGAACTGCTAGGCATCTGAACATACTTCTAAGGGTATACCTGACACTTACTTGATGACCAGCATGGTGGTCAAACTTCTCGGGTTCAATTTAGCATGCCTACTGAGGCTGTGCTAAATTGAACCATTAAGTTAACTGATCCCGGTACTCTTCACTGTTGTGAGGAGTAGTGGGTTCAATGGTGAAGCCCTAATAGTCTGTGAGGAGTAAGGGAAGTTGACAGGAAGTCCTCGCTGTCACAAGGAGTAAGGGAAGTTGACAGGAGAGTTTCTCCTGTTAACCTCCCACTGTGGTGATGGCAGAAGAAATCAAATTTGGATACATCAACTACAGCTACACAAAGCAAGTAGCTGGAGTAACATTCCTTAAAACTATTTTTCCTGGTAGGGTAGACCTGCCCTATGCGTGAGCATTCACCAGCTTCTGTACACACAGATCAGATCTTAATTCATCCTGGAACCCTTCCTACTTCTCTGTATGTAGTATAGAGTGTTCACAGTTGTGATGTCCTATAGAAAGGCAGACAGATCACTCCCTGGAACTGAGCACATATCTGGATTATTCAAATCCTGGTATTCCCTTGACTTCCAATGTAGGGATGACTAATGAACAACTAAATTTCAGGCCTCTCTTCCTGGATAGGTGAGTCTGGAGGTTCCTTCTCTCTCCTATCTGCACATGTAAAGAGAGCACTTCCCTCACGATAGTTAAAGCTTGTCTAATCAGGGATCATCCCTCCACTGTACTAGGCTATGCTCATAGGTGTAATGAAAAAAGCTTTAACTCCATACATATTGCATCTTAATGTATGGTAAAAGAAAACAAGTCAACACTGTAAACAAACAGGGAGGGGAAGGATAGAGGAGTGAGGACTGAGGGTTGGCTGTGTAGGTGTTTTAACACAAAAAAGCATCAAGAATGAAGAAATGCACAGAGTAAAATAGCTAACAGTGGAGAACAGGGAAGTTGGTGCATAAGTGAGGTCATGGATACTGATCAGCTGGAACTTACAGAAGGACTGGATGCTGCAAAGGATAACTGAACCATGTTGAAGGAAACAAGGTGCTGGTCAGATAAGAAGTTCAACAATGTAAGTAAGAACAGATCCAAGGTTGCTGTTTAAAGAAGGTGAATATAGACTGGAGGCCAGATGGCAACTCCACCTGTGCTAAAGGTAAACCGTTTTAGAAGGGTAACCATGCTAGTCTGTAGTTTCACAAATAAACAGTCTTGTGGCATTTTAGAGACTAGCAAATTTATTAGGACATGAGCTTTCATGGGTAAAACCTACTTCATCTGAGGAAGTGGGTTTACCCATAAAAGCTCATGACCTAATAAATGTGTTAGTCTCTAAAGTGCCACAGGAGTGCTTGTTATTTGTGTACTAAAGATATTAATGATATAACCCCCTCTTTAAAGGGCCATTTGTGATGCTGGCAAACCAGTTGCCAGTGCATGCCAAGGCCCTTAGAAATTAATTTACACTGACAAATACATAGCTGGAACAAGGCTGGCTAACCTGTGCATTAATATTGTTAAAGTAGGTATTAGAATTATAAAAATGAGCTTAGTGTTTAGACTTTATGGAATGCTTGTACAATGGTGCATGCATTAATCTCATCTGATAAATATTACTCATACTAACTGTGTCCCATTGTAAGTGTTTGCCCTGTAACTGTAAGTCACCAGACAGGAGAGAACCATTAACAAGTGGGCAATACTAGTTAACCAGCAGAGATTACAGACAACTACATGGGATGAAGCATTGTGGAATGACAGAGAACAAACAATGATAATGATTTCTTCACGGGTCGGGAAGGGAGCAATTGACTTCCTCCCAACATCTGAATTGGGAACTTGAAGCACAAGGGAGGAAGAAAATAAAAGCCCTAACAAGAAACATTTGTATTGCTCATGCTGCTTTGCCTCTCAAGGGCAAAGATTATGGAGGATAAGCAAAAGATCCTCCATGCTTGGCCTGGGTTAGCTCTAAAGTGTTGTCTTTGGTGTGAGACCTAAGACGTGATTCATGTGGGTAAGTGTATGGTCTCTGTGACACCACGGCTTGGTCTACACTAGGAGATCAGATCAAAATTAGGTGACTTAGGTTGAATTTCTAAGCAATTGTTCCACACTACAGGGTCCATTCCATCAACTTTACTAAACTGTTCAAAACAGTCAAGACGAAAGCAGGCTGTGAAGAACTTCAAAAAGATCTCACCAAACTGAGTGATTGGGCAACAAAATGGCAAATGAAATTTAATGTGGATAAGTGTAAGGTAATGCACTCTGGAAAAAATAGCCCCAAGTATACATACAATGTGATGAGGGCCAATTTAGTTGCAACTAATCAGGAAAGAGACCTTGGGGTTATCGCGGATAGTTCTCTGTAAACATCCACGCAGTGTTGCAGCGGCAGTCAAAAAAGCAAATAAGATGTTCGGAATTATTAAAAGAGGGATAGAAAATAAGACAAAGAATATTTTACTGCCCTTTTATAAAACTACAGCACATCCACGTCTTGAATACTGCGAACAGATGTAGTCTCCTTGCCACAAAAAAAGATACTTTGGCACTAGAAAAGGTTCAGAAAAGGGCAGCTAAAATGATTAGGGGTTTTGAAGGGGTCCCATATAAGGAGAGGTTAAAGAGACTGGGATTTTTCAGTTTAGAAAAAGGAGACTGAGGGGGGATACGACAGAGGTATATAAAATCTTCAGAGGTATGGAGAGGGTGAATAAAGAAAAGTTATTTACTTGTTCCCATACTATAAGAACTAGAGAACACCGAATGAAATTAATGGGTAGCAGATTTAAAGGTAATGAAAGACAGTTCTTCACACAGCACACAGTCAACCTGTGGAATTCCTTACCAGAGGAGGCTATGAAGGCAAAGACGATAAGAGAGTTCAAAGAAGAGCTAGATAAATTCATGGAGGTTAGGTCCACAAAAGGCTATTAGCCAGGGGGGTAGGAACGGCATCCCTGGCCTCTGTTTGTCAAAGGCTGGAGATGGATGGGAAGAGAAAAGTCACTTGATCATTGTCTTTGGTCTACCCCCTCTGGGGCAGCTGGCACTGGCCACTGTCAGCAGACAACATGCTGGGCTAGATGGACCTTTGGTCTGACCCAGTAATGGCCATTCTTATGTTCTTATGACATGGTAAGCCATAAGCAATTGTCCACTTTTCAGGGGAAGGGGAGGGCTGCAAAGTAGGGGATGCTGTCAGGTGTCCTGGGGAAGGAGGAAAAAAATTTTGGCTATTCCTGGAGCAATCCTCCCCAATGAGCAAGGAACACAGTGCCTGTCAGCCACATGGTGAGAGGGGATTGGTGGGGAACAGTTCAATGACAGCCGCATAGATGGCTGCATGGGGGGATCCCTGTAAAGTAAAAAAGAAATGCTGGGCGGAAAGGGACATGGGAGGGGAGACACCCCACAGAGCCTGCAAACTGCATTGGAGGATGGGGAATGGAGCATCTGCCAGCTGCTGCAGGGAAATGTAAATGGGCAGGAAGCCTGGTGAAGAAAAAAAATCTGATGCAAATTCCCGTGCTTCTGTAGCTTGCCAAAGGAGACATCAATCACCCTCCTAAAACTAACAGATATGGACAAAAAATACTTGCTCATGCTGTGTGACCACAAACCTGGAAAACTTGCTAAAATGCTCTGTGGCACCATGACATCAGATCACTATCTGGTTGCCTGGCATGGCAAGGTGTGCTACCACAGAAGCTGCAACAACTCAGGCCAGCCTAGGAACCTCATGAAAAAAATACCAAAGTGCCTGTATGAGGCCTCAGAGGAGATCTCCAAAAAGGAGAAGCATTCCATCCCAAGAAACATTATCACACTGTTCTGAAGGACAAAGATCCATAGCAAACATGTAGCCATACCCAGCTCTACACCTATACCCACCCACAAGCCACTTCTAGCATGCACAACAAATACTCACCCAAAGAGCTTAGTCCAGAGGTTTGGGGACTGGCATGGAGGTGATCGGTGTGGAGGGGACCAGTTCCAGGTCTATGGTGAAGAGCTCTGGGCTATTGGGAAGAACTTCCTTGGTCCCCTGCTCACTGGCCACTTCCTCCTCTCTGTTGCCCTCTTCCTCTGGGGCACCCTGCTCTTCTTAAACTCCAGATCAGGGCCTCCACGAGTGTCGTAGTTAAGACCAGGCTCTGTGGTGGGGGCTGCTCCCCATAATCATGTGCAGCTGTTCATAATAGCGACTGTGGAGCTGCCCCGACCAGTGGTTGGCTTCCCGGACTTTTTGATAGGCCTGCCGGAGTTCTTTCACTTTCACCCAGCATTGCATAGAGTCCCAGGAGTAACCTCTGGCAGTCATCTCGCACGACATCTGCTCATAGACTGCCACATTTCTGTTGGCCACCCAAAGTCACTTGCCACTGATTGGTTTCCCCAAATTGCAAGAAGATCCCGAATCTCCTGATGCGTCCACGCTGGGGCTCTCTTGCAAGCCTGAGAAGTACTAGGTAGATCACTACTCTGAGTGATCGTGATTGCAGGAGATAGCTACCAATGCAACTGATATTGATGTGATACAATGGGCAAAAGAATTTTTTCACTGGGGGATCCCTTTATGTTTGCAGGTCTGGACGCTGCTGAATTCAAATTAGAATGCTAATTCAATCAAAAATTTGGGGCTTTCTGTGACCTTCTTCCTGCACACCTGGATGGAGAGCAGTGTAGGAGGAAGCAGCTATACATGGAGGGTCACCGCGTAGCTTTGTGGGATACATAAAGGACACTTCCGGAGGCTAATAAATATGAGTTAAAGACATGGCACTTCCACAGGGCCTTTATTCAAAATTTGAAATTGATGCTACACCCATTCTGTAATATCGACATTTTGTTATCAGTATTAGGGCTCAATAAATCAAGCTAATGGTACTTCCAGTGAAGACAGTGATGTTTTAATATCAAGCTAACTTCTTTAAATTCTATTTTATTTCATAGTGTAGACACAGCCGTAGAGATTCTAGGTCATAAATACTACCTTTAATTTCACCTAGAATCTAATGGGCAACCAGTGAAAACATGGAGCACCAGTATCATATGGTACCACTGAGAGGCACAGATTAACAAATGGGCTGTTGCATACTTTACTGACTTGAGGGATTTTTTGTTGGGGTGAAGGTGGATAGATTTGAGGACACACTGCAGTAGTGTGCGTCTGACAGAGCTATAGCTAGCAATAACAAAAAGTAAAGGTTTTAGAATGTTTTGTTGGTATTCTAGGGTCCTTGTACTCTGATAATGCACTAAAGCTGAATATCCACCAAATCTGAAATCTCTCATTCTCTTAAATTTATCTAAGATTAACTTCTGTCTGAAGTAGTAGGGCAATCTACAAAAGCCAAACAACTGACATACCTGAAGCTGTTTTCTAGACAACAGAAGTTTGAATAGGGGATCTGGCCTTCCTATATCTAAGGCAACTTGAAGTGTGGCCATCTGGTTTGCTCCCTGAACCTTTCCTTTTCTCCGTACCTCCCCAGTGCTCTAAGCCAAAGCTTTAGTCCTGATCTCTGGGTGCCATTGTTCTTTCAGATCATGTAGGTATGCCAGAGGTCAGAGATTTTCATTGGAAAATCCACCACCAATACCTTAATAATTTAATATCAACACAGAATTATAGAATCAAACATGACAAATATCAAACAAAAAGATTCATCTAGTCAAATGCAATTTAATATTTAATGTGTCAATTTAAAATATTGCTTCACCCACACCTAATCAGCACACGATTCTAGTTAGTAGCTAACCTTACTTGAAATAGCATCGTCAGATGACAATGTTACGTTCCATGAAGGCTGACTTTAGCGAAGTTTTAATGATCTTTTTAACTAATTTTAGGATTAAAATAACACTGATGAAAAACTACTCATTAAAATATTGTTAGTGTCAGAATCTAAGAAACAGCAAGAAAGAGGTCCTAGTACACAAGTGAACACATGACTCTGTGTGTGTGTGTGTGTGTGTGTGTGTGTGTGTGTGTGTGTGTGTGTGTGTGTGTTTGATTTATGAAAAAACAGTTATTTGGATTAAAATTAGTTTTATGCAAATCTATAATCTCAGTATTATAAAAATTCATATTTCAGGTCAATTTAACAGTACAGCCTGAACACTGAAAACCTGTGACACTCTGGTCCAGCAACATCCATGGCCTGGCATGATCATGACATTGCTAGACCAGAGAGACCTGACTGTTGGGGGCTGGGAGACAGGGGGGACAGCAGTGTCCAGCTGGGGCCAGGAGTGACAGCCTGTGGTTGGAGAGAGGTTTCCTGTAGCCAGGGCTAGAGAAACATGGGTGGGGCTGGGGAGAGGAAGCCAGGGTGGGGCTAGGGAGATGGCGCTGGGTAAACGGCCAATGGCCAGGAAAGCAGCCTGGGAGCGTGGCAAGAGGCTAGTAGGGGATTGATCTCCCCTGATACAGCAAAATCCCTGGTCCGGGACCACTTAGGTCTCAATGGTGCTGGACCAGGGAGGTGGAACCTGTACTGCTGTGACATTTTTGTACGGTTCTTGAAAAATAAGCAAGGAGAAAAAAACCCAATCACCTGACAGTTCATTTAATCAAATTTTACAGCTAATTAAAATAAAGCTACCACGTCTGGTATTCAAACAATTATGAGAGTTCTGCCTATAATTATATTAATTAAATCGTATCTGATTTGATTTATGTGATAGTATCCACCTAGGACATAAAAGCTCAGCTGTGCTTTCTGAAAAAGACAGTCAAACAAAAGTACTTGTCAATAGCTGCTATTAGCTTCTTGATTCCAAAGATGTAAAGTTTCTCTCAAAGGAAAAAAGAACAATCCTGATAATTTGTGGACATTGCTGAGGACTTGTAAGGAAAACCTATACATATAAAAAAAGTCAGTATCCTCCAACTACAATAACATTCTTTCATAAAGGTTTTTCTGCTTAAACAATGGTTAAGTTTTTCTGTAGCCGACATACTAATTCTAATAGCTAGATCTTACCTAGAAAAGATCTCTTTTCTTAAAATCATGATACAAAAACTATTACCTTGTAATGGCGGGGGGAAGGGACAGCAAGAGAAACGTACATAAAGGTCAGTTTTTTCTGATCACAAGAGCCAACCCAAAGAAATTAAGCATTGGACAGTAATACACATACACTCTGTGGGCTAAAATAATTTGCACAACTGCTCACTCAATAACATTTTAGTTCGCTTTATCACCAATAATAAGCATCTGCTGAAAAGTAGATAATGCAGCATAACTTCAAGCTACAAAGTTTATAAATGAACATATATATGTTAATAGAATTTTAGGCTCTTTCTAGACAGCAAGAGGCTGCTTACTAACTGTTCTTGCCCTGAGGTTTTCTTTAGCAACAAATCTGAAAGTCAGCCTCATTCACGTTAAAAGCTCTTTTGGACAGGTGTGATGTATCTGTCTGTCTCTCTTTCTCAGCTGGCCAAACAAATGCACAGTGCACGCCCTACTTCAAGGAATTTAGTAGTACATGTTGAACATATCTCATCCAGCACCCCTGGGACCTGACCAGTGCTGGATGAAAGAATTTGCCAGATGACTGGAGGTCAATATTTTCTAGCACACTACTAACATTTCCCCTGCTTACTGGGCTCTTAGAAGACACTTGGGGTAAATTACAGCTAAATAACAGCAGAGAACACTGAGAGCCAGGCCTGGTGGCTGTGAACAAACTTCATGGGACCATGAGAAACTTGTCCACACTCATGAGAAGTTGTCATCTGGATAGCTAAAATCATGCTGCATTACACAGTTTGCCAGAAAAAAGTGTTTTGGATTACAAAAGTTCAACTCCTACCACCAACTAAAATAAAATTCCTACCCCTACCCCCAACCATCTTTTACCAGAAGGGATTTTGGATTGCCTATGCAGCATCCTCTCCTGAGAAGAGGCTATCCAGACAACAAATTCAGAGGGCTTTTTGAAAATAAAACCACTTACCCCTTTACAATCAGATTGCTGAAAGCAGTCTTGCACGTCTGCTGCTGCTCATTACTCACAGGAGTAAATTAAGTCATGAACAAGACATGAAGCCCAAAAGAGAGGCTATAGACTCAAGTGAATACAGAATAGCTTTGATTTCTTTGTTTTCCATTAAGATGATCCATCTGATCTTTAAAATCATCCCTGGTCTCACACAGGTTTTAAAGATTCTTCTGGACCCTCTAGTGGAATTCAGAGACCTAGAGCAAGGTGGATCTAAGGATGCCTTTATTTCACCCTCACAGGAACTCCTTTTTTCCATGTTTCCTTTTTCAATAGATGTCTGAAGATAATGAGCCAATTTCACATGCATTTTTGGTCCATTCTTTTGTTTTGATAAATTTCACAGAATGCTAGACCAGAAGGAACCTCAAGAAGTCATCAAGTCCAGTCCCCTGCGCTCATGACAGGACCAAGCACTATCTAGATCATCTCTGATAGAGGTCTGTCTAACCTGCTCTTAAGTATCTTCAGTGACAGAGATTCCACAACTTCCCTAGGCAATTTATTCCAGTGTTAACCACTTGAAGAGGAAGTTTTTCCTCATGTCCAACCTAAATCTCCCTTGCTGCAGTTTAAGCCCATTGCGCTCCTGATCCTACATCCTCAGAGGCCAAGGAGAACAATTTTTTTTCCTCCTCCTTGTAACCCTCTCTTAGGTACTTGAAAACGCCTATCATTTCCCCTCTAAGTCTTCTTTTTTCTAAATTAAACATGCCCAGTTCTTTCTGTCTTCCCCCATAGCTCATGTTCTATAGACATTTAATCATTCTTGTTACTCTTCTCTGGACCGTCTCCAATTTCTCCATAACTTTCTTGAAATGTGGCATGCAGAACTGGACACAGTACTCCAACTGGGGCCTAATGAGCACTGAGTAGAGCAGAAGAATGACTTCCCATATTTTACTCGGGGTTTTTTTGATTTTTTTTTTTTTTTGCAACAGCATCACAGGGTTGACTCACATTTAGCTTGTGGTCCACTTTATGACCCCCTAAATCCCTTTCCACAGTACTCCTTCCTAGACAGTCGCTTCCCATTTTGTGCATATGAAGCTGACTGTTCCTTCTTAAGTGGAGTACTTTGCATTTGTCCTTATTAAACATCATCCTGTTTACGTCAGACCATTTCTCCAGTTTCTGCAGATCATTTTGAATTATGATGCTACTCTCCAAACAGTTGCAACCTCTCCCAGCTTGGTATCATCTGCAAACTTACTACACATTTTCTCTATGCCAATATCTAAATTGTTGATGAAGATGTTGAACAAAACCAGTCCCAAAACAGACACCTGTGGAATCCAACTTGTTATGCCCTTCCAGCACGAATGCAAATCATTAATAGCTACTCTCTGAGAATGGTTATCCTGCCAATTATGTGTCCACCTTACAGTAGCTCCATCTAATTTGTATTTGCATGGTTCATTGATAAGAAGATCATGCAAGACCATGTAAAATGCCTGACTAAAGTCTAGGTATACCACATCCACTGACTCTCCTTTATCCACAAGGCTTGTTATCCTATCAAAGAAAGCTATCAGATTGGTCAGGCATCATTTGTCCTTCACATGATTTGTTCTGTTACCTATTACCTTATTTTCTTCCAGATGTTTGCAGATGAATTTCTTAATTACTTGCTTCATTATCTTTTCTGGCACAGAAGTTAAACTGACTGGTCTGTAGCTTCCCTGGATTGTTGTTTTTTCCTTTTCTATTGATGGGCACTATATTTGCCCTTTTCCAGTCTTCCGAAATCTCTCCTGACTTCTAGGACTTTTCAAAGATGATAGCTAAATCTTCCGATACCTCCTCTATCAGCTCTCTGAGCATTCTAGATTGCACTTCATCAGGCCCTGGTGACTTCCAGACATCTAGTTTTTCTAAGTAATTTTTAGCGTGTTCTTTTTTTTTATTTTATCCTCTAAACCTTCCCACTAGCATTCATCATGTCAGGCATTACTCCATCAGACTTCTTGGTGAGAATCGAAACAAAAATCATAAAGAACCTCTGACATTTCCAAGTCTCCTGATATTGTTTCTCCCTCCTCACTGAGCAGTGAACCTACCCTGTCCTTGGTCTTCCTCTTGCTTTTAACATATTTATATAATGTCTTCTCGTTCCCCTTTATGTCTCTAGCTAGTCTGATCTCACTTTGTGCCTTTGCCTTTCTAATCTTGCTCCTGCATACACATACTCCAGATTAGTGGAACTGCTATGGGCACCTGCATGGCCCCACAATATGCTAATATATTTATGGCTGACCTGGAACAACGATTCCTCAGCTCTCATCCCCTATTACCCCTCCTCTACTTAAGATACGTTGATGACATCTTTATGATTTCAATCCATGGTATGGAGACTCTAGAAGAATCTACACCCCATCATCAATTTATGCCTCGATTACTCCACACAAGAGATACATTTCCTGGACACTACAGTACTACTCAAGGATGGCCTAATCAGTACCATACTGTACCAAAAACCTACTGATTGCTATATGTACCTATACCCTTCTAGCTTCCATCCTGCACACATAACTAGATCCATTGTTTTCAGTCAAGCTCTTAGACACAATCGTATTTGCTCTGATCCAACTAACAGAGACCAAAACCTACAAGATCTTTACCAAATATTCATAAAACTGAATTACCCACCAGGAGAAGTAAAAAAAAAACAATCGACAGGGCCAGACGAATACCCAGAGACCAGCTACTCCAAGGTCGGCCCAAAAAAGCCAAGAACGGAACACCACTGGTCATCACCTACAGCCCCCAACTCAAACCACTGCAACAAATTATTAAAGACCTACAACCTATCCTTAATCAGGATGCCACACTCCAGAAGGCTCAAGGTGAAATGCCTGTTCTCTCCTACAGACAACCTCCCAACCTTATGAGGATCCTCACCAACAGCCACAGTCTATACCCTGGGAATACCAGTCTTGGAACCTTTCCTTGCAACAAAGCCCGCTGCCAGCTTTGTCCACATATCTTCTCTGGAAATACCATTACTGGACCTAACCAGGTTATTCACAGAATCACGGGCACTTTCTCATGCTCCTCTACTAACATCATATATGCCATCATGTGCCAACAATGCCCAGATGCTTTGTATATTGGACAGACTTCTAACTCCCTTAGACAAAGGGTTAATGGGCACAAAACAGATATCAAAACACTCCAGATCCACAAACCGGTTAGTCAACATTTTAATGGAATGGGCCATTCTGTTAATGACTTCAGAGTATGTGTGTTACTGAAAAAAAATTTTCGCACCACTATCTGAACAGAAGCAACCGAGCTGTCTTTTATATTCAAATCGGCACATGAACACGTGGTTTGAACTGGGATGGGAATTTTCTGAGTCACTATAGGGGCTCGTCTGCATACTTGGTTTAATCTAATTCTTGACCTCCCCCGCCGCTACCTCTAGCCCTCCACTCTCTGATTTGCTCACCTTGATCATTTTTTTCTGATCTGTCCTCCTTGGTTACTGTTTTTGGTTCTCTGTGCCTTAAATATTGAGTCTGTTCTGGTATGACTATGGTCTGAAGAAGTGGGTCTGTCCCACGAAAGCTCACCTAATAAATTATTTTGCTAGTCTTTAAAGTGCTACTTGACTGCTTTTTGTTTTGGTTGCTTATGTTCATCCTTTGTAATTTCTCCTATTTTCTACTTTTTATATGACTCCTTTTTGATTTTGAGACCATGCAAGATCTCCTAGCTAAGCCAAGGCAGTCTTTTATCAGACTTTTCATCCTTCCTATGCATCGGTATAGCTTGCCCTTAATAACATCCCTTTGAAAAACTGCTGACTTTCTTCAGTTGTTTTTCTTCTTAGTCTTGCTTCCCATGTGACCTTACGTACCAGCTCTCTGAATTTACCAAAATCCACCTTCCTGAAATCCATTGTCTCTATTTTGCTGTTCTTCCTTTCACCATTTCTTAGAATCCTGAGCTCTATCATTTCATGGAATTGCAAGTCACAGTCCCTGCAAAACCACACCAGGGTCTGGAAGGAGGCATCCTTGGTCAGGAGGTCTGTCTCACTACAGGCATAGGTGGAGGAGACAAGAGCAGTGCTGGCACAGGTGTTGCAGGCCTTCCCAGCCATAGTGGTACCTCCCCTGCCCCCTGTCACACTCCCTCTATCAAATTCCCTCTTAAAACTACCCCCGTCTGCATCTCCCCAATCTGCTTCGCTCCCCTGGTCCTTCTGCCTCTTGTTTTATAAAGCCTCCAAACTTAAGTCAGGCCTTCCCCTTCATTAGATGCAAAGAGGAAGGCTGATCCTGAGGCTGATAAAGGGAACAAAGGATCTATCCCTCTCGGACACACAACCCCAACTGCCAGAGTAACTGAAATCTAGAGTTGCCAAAGCGTCATTTTCTTACCTTATATTAGGTAATACATGACCCTTATTTTGGAACATCATGCCCTATTTCACTTCAGCAAAATTCAGCTTTTCCAAGGGAACTCCAGTCTATACTTGTTTTCTCAAAAAACAGAAGTGCCAGCAAGTTCAAAGGGACTTACTCCAAAATTAAGTGCATGCTGCACAGCTAGTCTTAGCTTTTTCGATAACTTGATTTAAATCAACCCAACCTGGTATGATTGATTAATATATTGCATTTATTCATATGTTAGAGTTAATTTGTAGGATTATAAAAGTGTAAGATTGATCAATATTCAGAGGAACCAAGCAAAAGACATCAGAAAGACAAGCTGAAATGCAGGAATCTGAAGGTGGAGACAGATAAGACTTTAGCTGGCTATTTTAGGCCCTGGAGACAAAAAAGGATGACGTACGTGAGCAGAAAATAACCTGATGTCCTCAGGATTATGGGGAAGAAGATACCAAGTGGCAATACTGCATGAAATTACCAATGAAATTAATGCTAGACACTACAAAAGGCATATCTGTCTCACCCCATATCTTAACCATGGAATACAAGTTGTGCACCAAAGCTAACGATAATAAAGGGAATTTGCACAGCCTGCAGAAAATTGTTTCCTTAAGTTTCCAAGACCAATAAAAGAAAACAGGGGTGACACTTGGACACATACAAAATTTAAGTATAGACAGAATCACATTGTAAAAAGGGGAAAACCAGAATGGGAAAACTGAGCTCCCTTTGCAAGACTCCAGCTGAAACCATATTGCTACAGTCGATCAAGCCATAAGAGACCCATCAGACCCTAAAATTATTGTTAAGGAGGTGGTATAACCATATGCGCAACTTGTGCATAGGACTGTGTAGAATTTCCATATACTTGGATAATCAGAACTTTTATTGAACTTATAAATCAGACTAGACCTTGCACCTGTGCACATGTGTGTGTGTGTGTGGTCATTACATTGGTCTTCATGTGTTCCTAGAGAATCTAAATTTAAAACAAATAATAGAGGTGACTTTCACCCTGTTAAGACTTAAACTGCACCTGCCAGTGCCAAACCCATGATGGTGTAATATCACATTACAAAATAGAAACTCTCTCATTTGAGGCATCTCTTTGCTTGCTATATATACAGTCTCTCTAATCATCTTCCCCACAATCATTGCAGTTAATATACTAGCTTTCTGGCTTTTGGCACAAACCAGATACATTATTACTCTCACATACAGTAATTTTCAGGACGTACTTTGCTGATTAGACTTTGAAGATTATTTTTCAGCAAACAAAAACCAATATAATACCATAAAAAAGATTTGAGAAGTACCAGAGCAATTTTCTGACTTATTTGAAAAATAGTCACCTCAGAGGAAAGATAATTCCATGCACGGTTTGACCTTCAAGGACATAGCACCTAAGATCCACTCCTATGATATGCAAGACTTCTCCCATTTAGAATCTATTTTCATATATGGTAGAATACAGAAGTGAAATGCACCACAGGGTGCATTTTCTCAGATTAAAGCATCATATAATTTAGAAAATTTATGCAAGTCAAAACTAGGTATTATAAAACATGCATCACATCTACTTGCTAATGCACCGGACAATAGTTAGGGCTTTAATAAGAATGAACAAATCAAGTCAAAACCACTTTTTACAAAAGATTATTTGCAAATGACTAAAATTTGCCCAATACTCCTAAATGCAAAGACACCTGGAGACAAGCATACCTACTAGTCAAGCAAATAGCATGCAAGATAAAAGTGGCCATTACACAGACTGCTCATTAGGCAGTATGTTATCTCTGAATATTACACAGGTATCATTTTTGGTTTTGAATATTGAAATTTGTTCTATCTACAGTTTGCAAAAATAAACTAAACTCCTCTGAATCCCAAAATAAACAGATATAATTGGGAGAGAACATGGGAAGGCAAAAAAAACAAAACAAAAACAACCTTGGCAAAATTTTGTGACGCAAACAGAAAATGTATACTTTCTTTTAGCATACAACATTAGATAACAAGATATTATTTAGGTTCAAATAAATCTAGGAAAAAACTTTCAAAGGAAAAAATATATAACAGCACATTACCAAGTTTAAATTAAAGTCAAAGTCAAATTAAAATCTTATTGGAAACATATATGATTATTCTAAATTGAATAGTTTATTAAATAGGTAAGATAAGATTAATATTGTTCTCATATAATTAAAGATACAGTAAGAACAAACCTCTGGTTATTCTTTAAATCTCAATCATGTGGCACCTTCTAATTTTCTAGTCATATTTCACTGATCTTTAAGAGCTTTTACAGCTATAAATTCTCCAGGGGGGAAATCATCCCTAGCGTAGACTGGACTTAAAAGCCCTGAGCGCTGCTTAGGCCCACTGCATGTAGGTGACCAGAAATCATGGAGATTTACCTACCAGTGTTCTACTCAAACTCACACCATCAGAGAGAAATCAAACCTTCACTCAAACACTAAGACACTCTGAATGGCTGAGTGGAATACTATGATGGTAGCATATATATCCTGATAGAATTTTTTTAAAAAGGTGTCTCAATGACTGCTAGTAGGTTGTCCCAGGCTTTGAGAAAGGGAACTTAGGAAGGATGAGAAGATGGGAGGGACCACCAGGATTGGAAGAGTTACCACTTTTAGTAGTAGGGCTTCTGAGTACTGGGACTTCTGCTGGATAAAAAAAAAAACTGATGGAACACTACATGAAGAGATTAACACCATGTTTAACAGGCATGCCCTGAGATTCAGGGAGGAAGGGTCGGGATAGATGAGGGTTCCTACATTCTGCACCAAGACAGTCATGATGACAGCAAGTCTTCACGATATTGCTTCCAAGAGATGAAGGAGATTTGAGTACCACAGTTGTCTCAGCCAAGCAGATATTATGAAAACTAGAGGCCTGGTTGCAGCTTCGGTAACTTGCAGTTGGCAGAAAGGCACCCCTACTAGTAGGTTCTTGGGGTCTGCCCACCATGCCAGTGACCTTTGCACCTCCATTGTGGGTGAGACTATCCTGTGAACGGTATGGGCTATTGGTTTGTAAACACTCGCCAACCAATGCTGCAGGCCCCGTATGTGTAGTCTGGCGTTTTATACCATAAACATGGTGGTCGCCATGTGCCCCAACAGCTGTAGACATGTTAGGATTGGGACAGCAGGGCTGTATGTTATTACTCGTACCAGTGATTTGATGGTGCGAAAATGGGCATCGGGCAGGTATACCCTTGATGTAGCAGAGTCTATTCATGCCCCTACAAATTCTATATTTTGCATGGGCTCGGTTTTTGACTTCGAGAGGTTGATGATGAGGCCCAGAGAGGCAGATGTGTTTGTGGTGATGTGTATCATTCGTAAGACCTCCCCTTTGGAAGTTCCTTTCAGCAGGCAGTCATCTAGGTATGGAAAAGTGAAGACACCTTGTCTGTGTAGATATGCTGATACTACTGCCAGGGTTTTGGTAAAAACTCTGGGTGCCGAAGAGAGACCGAATGGAAGAACTCTGCACTGGAAATGTTCTCTGCCTACTGTGAATCGGAGGAAACATCTGTGCGCCGGATGAATTGCTATATGAAAATATGCGTCCTGTAAGTCGAGGGCTGCAAACCAGTCTCCATCGTCCAGTGCCGTGATTATGGAAGCAATTGTAGTCATTCTGAAACGCTGCTTGCGCAAATACCGATTGAGGGCCCGTAAATCCAGGATTGGTCTCCAACCTCCTGTCTTCTTCTCTGTCAGGAAGTACCGGGAGTAGAAGCCTTTCCCATGGAACTGCTCCGGTACTCTCTCCACCGCCCCTATGAACAAGAGGTGGTCCGCTTCCTGTTTTAACTTTTGTGTGGTGAGAAGGATCCTTGAAAAAGGGCCTGGTGGGAGGGTTCGGTGGTGGCAATGATTGAAAAGGGATTGTGTACCCCGTGGCTGTAATCTCCAATACCCATCTGTCTGTGGTGATGCTTTGCCATTGAGAGTAGAACGGATTGAGCTGATGGTGAAACATGTTCAGATTGGCACTGAGAGACGGTCTTGGCTTTGCAGTCCCCCATGTACCCGTCAAACCTGCTGTCTTATGGTTTGTACGGAGGGGGCGCAGCCCTGCTGGGGCCGACATCTAGGGGCCCTGTACTGCTGTGGCTGTTGTTGGCGCCTTGGTCATACCCCCGTTGATATTGAGTACACTGTGGTTGATAAGCATAACACCTTTGTAGAGGGTAAAACTTCCTCCTCCTGTACGGCGGGGTGTATATACTCAGGGTCCTAAGTGTAGCTCTCGAGTCCTTGCTGGAGTGTAGGACCGCGTCAGTTAAGTCCACAAGTAACTTCTGCCTATCAAAAGGAAGATCTGTGATTTTTACTTGCAGATCCCTGGGAATCCTGGACGTCTGGAGCCATGATTCCCTACGCATTACTACCGCAGTGGCTGTGGAACGAGCCGCTGTGTCTGCTATGTCTAAGGCAATCTGAACTCCTGCTCGTGAAGCTGCGTAGCCCTCCCGGACAATCGCTTTGAGGACCAGCTTTTTGTCCTCTGGAAGGAAATCCATGAGGGAGGTGAGTCTCAACTAATTGTCGAAATTGTGGTTCGACAAGTGAGCGGCGTAATTTGCCATTCGCAGCAGTAAGGTAGATGATGAGTAAACCTTTCTGCTGAGTAAGTCTAATTTCTTTGTGTCCTTGTCTGATCCCCCTGACCTATATTGGGACATTTTGGCTCTGTGTTGCAAGGATTCAACCACTAGTGAATTCGACTGTGGGTGACTGAACAGAAATTCCATGCCCTTGACAGGGACAAAATACTTCTTATCCGCCCTCTTGTTTGTAGGAGGGATGGAGGCTGGAGTCTGCCATATATTGGTGACTGACTCCATAATTGCTTCATCCAATGGGATGGTGATCTTGGGTGAAGCTGGGGGTCTGAGATTTTTGAGGAGCTTATGGTGTTTCTCCTGCACCTCTGCCATCTGAATGTCTTGTGATTGAGCCACCCTTTTGAACAACTCTTGAAACTGTTTTAGGTCATCTTGGGGAGAGAGATCTCCAGGAACAACTGCTTCATCTGGGGAGGACGAGGAGGCATTGCGATGATACATTTCCTCTAAGTCCTCAGGTTCCTGAGTCTGTTCACATGTTTGTTCTTTTAAGGTTTCCAGATGGGGTTCCAGATCCTTTGAACCACTCTCTGACTGGGAAATTTGTGATGTTCCCCCAGGGTGAGAGTGTGTGCTGTGATGTCGATGAGGAGTTGACAGGGATCTACCCCGAGACCCAGATCCCCTGTGCAGATGTCCTGGGTGGTAAGGGCAGCCATTACAACAAGGGCAAGGGCCCGGTGATGGGGACCTGGACCACGACCTGAAAGTGTAGATGTGACGTGTAGAAGGACGTGACCATCGAGATGACACTGACAAAGGCGGGGATCCTCTGTGATAGTATTCATAGGGATCCTTGCTGGAAGTTGGTGAAAAATGTCCAAGCCCAGGCGGATGGTGGCTGAAGGAATGGAGATGGAAGTCTGTGGCAGGCTGCTGGAGTTGCTGCCCGCTGAATCTCTGGGGGAGAGCGAGGTGATAATGGCAGCGCAATGATCTCCAGGGAAGGGCTGCAGTGCCGGGTCTTGGTCTTCGCTTTCCCCCGTTTGGGCGCCTCAGGTGTTCCCATCGGCGCCAGGGAGCTCGGCACCGTAGTCGGTGCCGCGCTTGGTTCCGTTGCCCTCGGTGCCGCTCGGGTAGTCTCCTCTGGCACCGTTGGGCCCCGTGCCGGGTGCCCTCGCTCCGGTGCTGCAAGACTTGGTGCCATGGAAGCCGGTGCTGACATTTCCGGCGCCTGCAGAGCCCTCGGTGCCGCCTCCTTAACAGCTGGAGGCCCCTGCATGGGCACATGTGCCGCGGCCTTCCCACTATGAGAGACCAGTGGGCCCAGGCCCCGTGCTCCGCTCGTCCCACTCGTAGAGGTAACTGGCAGGAATTGAGCTGGTGAAAGCTTTTTCTTCTGCACAGAGGAGGTCAGAGAAGCCGCCTTCCTCTTGTGCGAGCCCGAAGAGCCCTCCTTATGAGGCTTCTCTGATGTCCCAGGCTGGAGGGCCTTGTCGAACAGAAACATTTTTAGCCTCACTTCCCTATCCTTTCACGCTCTAGCTGAAAGCTTAGAGCAATGAGGGCATTTCTGGGGGACATGGGCTTCCCCGAGGCACCGAATACATTTACTATGCCCATCTAAGGCAGGCTTGGCCTCCCGGCATGATTCACATTTCTTAAAACCCGGCAAGGACATTGTTTGAGCTTTAAAGTCCTTAAGTGCTAACAGGGCACTTAGCAGTTAGTCAGTCTGGCAGTAGTTAACAGTTAACAGGTAACTTTCGAGGCCTTCAGATAGTGGACCCGCCTGATGCGGCTGCCTCCGTCCTTTTTCTTGCTCTCTTTTCCTTTTTAAACTATATACACTCTAACATAAACTACCATAAAAACTAAGCAACAAGTTATAACTATTAACAATAAGTAAAACAGAGTTTATCTGTCTCAGGTGGTGGAGCTGGAGTGGATTCCATCTGCAGCCGTTGGGGGTTGAGAAGGAACTGGCGGGGACCGGATCGTGCACGTGACCGTAAGTGCGCGAAGGACTGACGCACATCGGCGCATGCGCGACCCGACAGAGACTGCTGGAAATTTCCGATCTGTGGCGCCGGGGCGAGCCCGACACCTACTGTGGAGCACCCACAGGGACCACTCGAAGAAGAAATAGTATGTATGATGGATCTTGCTCCTTTTCAGCAAATGAAGGGTCCTGAGGATCAGTACAGTAGGTTGATAAGCAAAGATCATGGTACAAGGACATCATCTTATGAGTGCATCCTTGAGAGAGAAGCAACCATGAACTTCCTTGGAGCAGAACAGGAACCATTTTCTATTTTTCAAGGTGGCAAAGAAGTCTTTCATTCATATATTCCAAGGCTGGCAGATGTTGCAGAAAATAGTCTTTGAACTCCCATATGTCATTTTCTCAGACGCATCTGTCATTGCATTTTGGACAGTTGGTAGACTGCTGATATTTTTATCTGATTAAAGGTGCCTGAGTTCCAGAGGCGTAGTGATTTTGTGCAGAAGGATTGGAACCTTTCTTCACTCTTACAGTTAACTTAATACATTGTTTACCAGCTTTACTCCGAGCAGCCTCATACAGTGCAACAAAAGTGTTGGCAAGCTTATTGTACTACACTCATCCCTCGTTAAATGAGTACTTCATTTACGAGTACTCGCTTAAACGAGGGACACACTTACCTCCTCTAGTTCACTCAATGAGTGAACTCCACCCGCTAATATGAGAGTCACTCCCTCCCTGCGTCTCCAACTCGCTCCAGCCTGACCCCCCCCACTGGCCCAACAGACACCAAACTGCCAAAACCTAAATCCCCCGCTGCCTCCCCTACACCCAAACAACTGAAACTTAATCCCCCCCCCCGCCAACCCCGCACACCGGAACTGCCGAAATTTAACACCCCCCCATCCCTGCGCACCACAACTGCTGTAATTTAAACCCCCTGCGTACCCCAAATTGGTGAAATTTAACCCCCCGCCACACCTGTGCACCCTGAACTGCCAAAATTTAACCTCCCTGCCTCTCCCATGCACCCCAAACCAGCAAAATTTAACCCCCCTGCTTCCCCAGAACAGCCAAAATTTAAACTCCCTGCCACCCCTACGCAGCCCAAACCGGCGAAACTTAAACCTCCACCAGCCCCTGAGCACCCAAACCGCCGAAACTTAAACCCTCTGCTGGCCCCACAGACCCAACCTGCAGCAGCCTGAACCCTGATCCCCAGCCGCCCCGCCCCGCCCCCGTGGACCCAACTTGCCACCATGTTTTAACCATCCTTCCCACTCATGTCCCCAAACTGCCCTTTAACCCTCCCCAACCCCAGGCTCATTTACCTTTCAAAAGTGGCACCATCTGCTGCCACTGCGAGCACCTGGAACCAATCAGAGACTTTTACAAGTATTTTAGTAGGAATTTAGCGTTCCTCTTACAAGTTTTCGCTTACGAGCAAAAAGTTAGGAACCAACTGTGTTCGTATAGCGGAGGATGAGTGCACTCTTAATTCCAGAGCACTGAATGGAGTGTTGATTTCTGTGCTGACCATTTTCCCTGTGCTGTATCTTTTGTACACAAGCTCCTTGCAAACAGAGATGCACTGTTGTGAGGATCTTTGAAGGTGCTGGATGCAAGAATGGGGTTCCATCACAGAAACTCCCCGGGCTCATTCACCAGGTAAAAGAGTCTGTTCCATTCTGAGGCACTGTAACTTCTTGAGAGGCTGTGTCTGTTGAGGTATACTGCTCCTAGCTGTATCTGGAGGGATCAGAAGTGCATCATCACGCAGGAGAATCACATACTTGAAAGATGACATGAGCCCCAATAGCTACAGGCAATCCCTCGCTGTTTGTGGGATAAACTATAATGTTGAGATTAACCTGGAAGGTGTGAAAGCTCTCTCGTGGAATAAGTAGGTTCTTGCCGTCATGTCCTTAAAAGCCTCTATTATCTGTACTGAAGTAAGTATGGTTTTTTTATGGTTAGCCCAGAGACTGAAATAGTGTTAATGTTCTTTTTGCTGCTGACAGGACCTCTTGGGGCAATGGACTACTGAGTTTTATTGTCCAGGGCTATAGATGAAGCTCTCTGCTGCTTGAATGTGGCTTACGATAAACAGTGGAAGGAATATATTTGGGCTGATATGAAACTGGGAGACAACTTTTGGTAAGAAGGCTGAACGGGTCTTTATCTTTGTGGAACATGGTGTCCTGGGGGCTCTGGTGATAGGGTTCTGAGCTCTGACACCCTCCTGGCTAAGATTACTTCTACCATAAATGCCACCCTGCATGAGAGAGAAACAGGGAACACATCACCAAAGGCCCAAGGGTGGACCCATAAGTCTGAGATTCCAAACAATGACAGGTTTTTGGACTGCAGTTATAGTTTGTCTAGACTAATAAGAAAACCATTGACCACTGGGCTAGCAAAGACTGAGCTGCCCCCTGCACCCAGATGGAAGACAGCAATGTCAGCCAAATGAACACGTACTGATAACATGCAGAGTCCCTGTTGCTTGAGATGGAGAAGACAATCCAGTATAAGTAGCATAGAGGCAAGCACTGGGGATGGACAGCGTTGCACCAATCAAACTGAAAATTGTTTCCACTTGGCAAGGCAACTAGCTCTAGTTGAGCATTTGCTGCTGCCAAGGATGGACTTGTCTAACTTGATCTGTGCAAGAAAGCTACGCAGAGTCCAGCCAAGGAGTTTACATGCCATGAGGTGCAGTGACTCGAGGTTTGGTTGTTGCAGGTGGCCATGGCCCTGAGTTAGCAAGTCTGGGATGAATGGAAAGGTGACTGGAGCTTCTATGGACACTTCCAGGAGAGATGTGTTCCACTGTTGGTAGGCACTATCATTTTCACCAAAGCTTGATCCCTTTGTATCTTGAGTAGCACCTTAAGAATGAGAGGGATGGGGTGGGAACACATACAGGAGATGGCCTCCCCCTGGGAGGAGGAATGCATCTGTGATGGATCCTGGGCTGTGATTCAGGAACGAGCAAAACTCCGTTACACTTCCTGATGCACTGCATGGTAAACATGTCCATCTGGGAAATTCCACACTGACAGCAGATGGAATTTACAACAGCTGGGTGAAGTGACCACTGATGGCCAAGGAAGAACCTACTGAGATGGTCTGTCAACTCATTCTGAACATTAGCAAGGTCACACTTGCAGGTCTTTTGAGAGCTCGACACGAAAGTACCACAGCCTGAGGGCTTCTTGTCAGAGGCGAGAAGAGTATATATATGTTGATATAAAGCATTGCTATGGTGTTGTCTGTCATGACTGATTAACCTCTCCCTGGAAAATCAAGCAAGCACACCTTGAGAATGCAAGCTTTTCTCAACTCTCCGACACTGATATGGACATTGATATGGAGAAATAGGTCCATCCAAGAGCAGTTTCCCAAGTATGACACATTGGTCACTAGCAAAAGGGATGGCTACAAAACCAAGCTTTGGAAAGAAAAATATATATAACTACATAAAACAAATCTATAAATAAAGCCCATATAAGTGCTACAGTGCATCAGCAGAGATCTCCCAACAACTCTAACTGAAACAAAACAAAGCAGCAGAAATGTAGCACTTTGAAGAGTAACAAAACAATTTATCCAGTGATGAACTTTTGTGGGATAGACCCACTTCTTCAGATCAATTTCATTTCCAATACAGAAATTGATCTGAAGAAGTGAGTCTGTTCCATGAAAACTCACCACCAAATAAATAGAAGTTACTCACCGTAGTAACGGTGGTTCTTCAAGATGTGTCGCCATGGGTGCTCCACAATAGGTGTCGGGCTCGCCCGGCACCGCAGATCGGAATTCTTCCAGCAGTTTCTCCTGGATCGTGCATGCGCCGGCGCGCGCCGCTCCCCTGCACGCCCCCGGCCACGTGCGCGAACCGGTCCCCGCCAGTTCCTTGACCAACCGCCTCGAATGCTCCTGAAAAACACTAGACAGAGATCCGAAGCGGGGAGGATGGGCGGGTGGTGGAGCACCCACGGGGACATCTCGAAGAACCACCGTTACTACGGTGAGTAACTTCTCTTTCTTCATCGAGTGTCCCCGTGGGTGCTCCACGATAGGTGACTACCCAGCAGTAACCCAAGAAAGGAGGTGGGTAATCGGTTTATGTGCAGCTTGCCCCCGAAAGGACTGCTGTCGACAGACAGGTATCCTCTTGGAATACCCGATGTAGGGCATAATGCTTGGCGAAGGTGTCGTAGGATGACCAGGTCGCCGCTCTACAGATGTCTTTCAACGCGATGCCCTTGAAGAAAGCTGTTGACGCCGCCACCGCCCTGGTGGAGTGAGCCCTAGGCAGGGCCAGCAAAGGAGTCTTTCGAAGCTTGTAGCACATTTTTATACAGGACACAATGTGCTTTGAAATTCTCTGTGAAGAGAGGCCTTCCCCTTTTGACCTGGGAGCGAGAGACACTAGAAGCCTGTCCGTTTTCCGGAAGGATTTAGTTCCGTCTATGTAGAAGGCCAACGCCCTCCTCATGTCCAGGAGGTGTAGGCATGCCTCTTTGCTGGAGCTGTGAGGCTTTGGGTAAAACGAGGGTAAAACTATTGGTTCGTTAAGATGGAACTCTGAAGAAACTTTTGGAACAAAGGCTGGGTGCAGCCGTAAGGTTACCGCCTCTTTTGAGAATACTGTGCAGGGTGGCGTTGCCATAACTGCTGCGAGCTCACTGACCCTGCAAGCTGACGTAATTGCAAGGAGGAAGGTTGTTTTCATCGTAAGGAGACGTAGGGGAACTGTGGCTAATGGTTCAAAGGTGGACCCGTTAGCGTGCTGAGCACCAAGTCCAAGCTCCACGATGGTGGAAGCGGTTTCCGAGGGGGGTACAGGTTTACCAACCCCTTCCAGAACCTGGTAACTATAGGATGGGCGAATACCGTGGGCCCCTCCTCTCTATGCCGAAAGGCTGATATAGCAGCGAGGTGGACTTTTAGCGAGGATGAGGAAAGCCCGCCCCTCTTGAGGTCCAATAAGTATTCTAGTATTATCAGTATAGGAACGTCAAGGGGAGCTAACTGCTTGGCGGAACACCAGGCTGTGAATCGAGTCCATTTCTGCTTGTAAGTCTTCCTGGTGGAGGTCCTTTGGCTACTTTCCAGGACTTGTTGTACTCCCTCCATATACGTGCTTTCTAAGGAGCTGAGCCATGGATTAGCCATGCTTGTAGGAGCAGGCCCTGAGGGTGTGGGTGCACTATGGACCCCTGAGCCTGCGTGAGTAGGTCCGGAGCCACTGGTAGAGGGAGCGGTGGGCGGTCCGACATGCGCAGAAGCAACGGAAACCATTGCTGCCGATCCCACATTGGGACTACTAGTATCACGCGAGCTCTCTCCCTTCTGGCTTTCTGCAAGACCTTGTGGATAAGCGCTGTCGGGGGGAACGCGTAAAGTAGGGGGCCCTTCCATGAAATCATGACTGCGTCCCCCAGGGACCCCCGCCCCACTCCTGCCCTGGAGCAGTACTGGGGACACTTCTTGTTGTGCTGGGTGGCAAACAGATCGATCTGGGGAAACCCCCATGTATGAAAGATCGGTCGCAGCAGATTGGAGCAGATCTGCCACTCGTGTGTGAGTGCGAAGCGCCTGCTCAGCTGATCTGCTTTCACGTTGTGAGCGCCGGCAAGTATGAGGCTTTCAGCGTTATGTTGTTGGCAATGCACCAGTTCCACAGTTGGACTGCTTCTGCACATAGGGCATGGGATCGGGCTCCTCCTTGTCGATTTATGTAAAACATAGTGGAGGTATTGTCTGTATTGATCCCGACTACTTTGCCATATATGTGGTCTCGAAAACGTTTGCAGGCGTTGAACACTGCTCTGAGCTCCAGTATGTTTATGTGCAGTGTCTGTTCCACAGGGGACCATAGCCCTTGCGTCACCTTGTCACCAATGTGCGCTGCCCATCCTATGTGGGAGGCGTCTGTAGTAAGAAAAATAGAAATTTGTGGTTGGTGAAAAGGCACCCCTGCTAGCAGGTTCTTGGGGTTTACTCACCACTCCAGGGATCTGCGCACCTCTGTCATGGGCGACACCACCCTGTGGACAGTGTGGGATGCCGGTTTGTAGACGCTTGCCAGCCAATGCTGCAGGCTTCGCATGTGCAATCTGGCATTTCGTACCACAAACGTCACTGCCACCATGTGGCCCAGCAGCTGTAAGCACGTTAAGACCGGCACCGTGGGGCTGTATGTGATGACTTGCACCAGAGAACTGATGGCACTGAAGCGGGCGTCGGGTAGGTACACCCTTGCTGTGATAGAGTTTATGCGTGTCCCTATGAACTCTATGTCTTGTGTGGGGTCGGTCTTTGACTTCGCAAGGTTGATGACTAGGCCCAGCAAAGAAAACGTGTCCACTGTGACGCGGATCATGTGTAGGACCTCTGCCTTTGAGGCCCCTTTCAGTAGGCAGTCGTCCAGGTATGGGAATATAAACACCTGCTGTCTGTGCAGGTAGGCTGACACCACTGCCAGAGTTTTGGAAAAGACTCTGGGGGCCGAGGAGAGGCCGAATGGAAGAACCCTGTACTGCAAGTGTTCCTTGCCGACCATAAAGTGGAGGAAGCGCCTGTGTGCTGGGTGGATCGTTATATGAAAGTAAGCATCTTGTAAGTCGAGGGCTGCAAACCAATCTCCATCGTCCAGTGCTGTGAGTATGGAGGCGACTAATCATCTGAAAACGTTGCTTGCGTAAGTAGCGGTTGAGGCCCCGAAGATCTAAGATGGGCCTCCAGTCTCCTGTTTTCTTCTCTGTGAGGAAGTAGCGTGAATAAAAACCTTTCCCCTGGAATTGTTCCGGCACTCTTTCCACCGTCCCTATGAACATAAGGTGGTCCACCTCCTGCTTGAGCCTCGCCTCATGGGTAGCGTCCCGGAAGTGAGGCCTGGAAGGAGGCTTCGTCGGTGGGAGCGACTGGAAGGGGATCGCGTAACCCGTGGCTATGATCTCCAGCACCCATTTCTCTGCGGTGATCTTTTGCCATTGGGAGTGAAACGGTCTGAGGAGATGATGGAACATGAGATGAGAGTGGCATTGCGCGATGGTAGTGATAGTGCAGCCCTTGACATACCCGTCAAACTTGTTGCCTTTGGGCCTGTCCCGAGGGTGTACGGCTTTGTTGAGAACGTCGAGTGGGAGTTCTGCACTGTTGCTGTTGTTGATGTCACCCTTGGTCATAGCCCCGTTGATACTGCGCACGCTGTGGTTGGTACGGGTAACGTCTTTGCTGAGGGTAATATTTTTTCTTCCTATATGGAAGAGTATAAATACCCAGGGTTCTAAGTGAAGATCTCGAGTCCTTACTCGAGTGGAGGACCGAGTCGGTTGACTCTGCAAACAACTTTTGTGTGTCAAAGGGAAGATCCACTATCTTCGCCTGTAGGTCCCTCGGGATACCCAATGTCTAGAGCCAAGATTCTCTACGCATGACCACTGCTGTAGCCGTTGAGCGTGCCGCCGTATCTGTCACATCCAGGGCGATCTGGACTCCCATTCTCGAAGCTGTGTAGCCCTCTTGCACAATTGTCTTTAACACCAGCTTCTTATCTTCCGGAAGTGAATCCATGAGAGAAGTAAGCCTGGAGTAATTATCAAAATTATGGTTCGCTAGGTGTGCCGCATAATTTGCCACTCTCAGTAGCAGGGTAGAAGAGGAATATACCTTCCTGCCAAACAGCTCTAGCTTCTTGGCATCTTTGTCTGATCCCCCCAATTTGTACTGAGAAGTCTTTGACCTCTGCTGGGACGACTCGACCACCAAATAATTTGGTTGTGGGTGACTGAAGAGGAATTCCATGCCCTTTGCCGGGATGAAGTACTTCTTATCTGCTCTCTTGTTCATAGGCGGAGCGGAGGCCGGAGTCTGCCATATGGTGGTGGCTGACTCCATAATGGCTTTGTCCAGCGGGATAGCAATTTTGGATGAAGCCGGGGGTCTCAAATTTTTCAGGAGTTTCTGATGTTTCTCCTGCACTTCTGCCGTTTGAATGCCTTGCATGAAAGCCACCCTTTTAAACAGCTCCTGGAACTGTTTGAGGTCATCCGGGGAAGCGACATCCCCAGGGGCCATGGCCTCATCTGGGGAGCATGAGGAGGAACCACTAGGATAAACCTCCCTCGAACTCTCAGGTTCCTGCGGCCGATGATACACCTGCTCACTGGAGGATTGCGAAGGAAAGTCTCGGGGTTCTAAAATTAACTCCCCTTGAGATAACTGTGTTTCCATCCCCAATCGAGAGTGTCCACGGGGGTATTGGACGGCCGGGGGGGACTTGCCCCTGGGCATAGGCCTGGGGTGTCTGTGTCCAGCATGATAAGAACGACCATGGCAGCACGGGCATGGGTCCGGGGATGGAGACCTGGACCACTCTCGGGGTGTGTACCCCCGATGTCTGGGAGAACGAGACCTCCGCGATGACACAGACAGCAGTGAAACAGGTTTGTGGTAGTACTCCAGGGGATCCAATCCCAGAAAGGGTGAAGGTGGCCCAAGCCATGGTGACATTGGTTGGAGGAACGGAGGAGGTGGTTCTGGATAGGCCGGTGGAGACCCAGGCCTTCTGGGCGGTGTGTGTAGCACAGGGGGAGGGCTTGTCGTCAGGAGCAGTGCAGCCCTGTCCAGAGAAGGGCTGCGGTGCCGGGTTTCTGTTCTTGCCTTTCGCCTCCCCTGCGGGGCTGGCAGCACCACCTCCCGCACCAGGGATCTCGGCCCCACTGTCGGCGCCGCGCTCAGCCCTCTCAGCTGAGGTGATGCACGGGTAACGTCCTCCGGTGCCTGCAGGCTCTGTGCCTGTTGGCCCTGCACCGTTGCTGCTTCGGGATTTGGTGCCGCCTGCAGCGGTGCCGCCGGTTCCAGCACTAGCCTGGCCGATGCTCTAGAGACCGAGTGCGTGCTTTGGAGGCCAGGGTGGCTGAACTGGAGGAGCTAAGGAAGGCAGAGGTGTTTGCGGGGTCTATCTTTGATTTTGCCAGATTGATAACCAGGCCGAGCGAAGAGAACGTGCCTGCTGTGACGCGTATCGTGCGTAGTACCTCCTCCTTCAAGGCCCCTTTGAGTAAGCAGTCGTCCAGATACGGGAATATAAATACCCCGTCTGTGCAGGTAGGCTGACACCACTGCCAAGGTCTTGGTGAACACTCTGGGGGCCGAAGAGAGGCCAAACGGTAGGACCTTGTATTGAAAATGTTCTTTGCCTACCATGAACCGGAGGAATCGTCGGTGAGCCGGATGGATAGTTATGTGAAAATACACGTCTTGTAAGTCGAGGGCTGCGAACCAATCTCCATCATCCAGTGCCGTAAGGATGGAGGCGATTGTGATCATCCGAAAGCGTTGCTTGCGCAGGTACCGGTTGAGGCCTCGAAGATCTAAGATGGGCCTCCAGGCTCCTCTCTTTTTCTCCGTGAGGAAGTACCTCGAGTAGGACCCTCTCCCTTGCAGTTGCTCTGGCACTCTTTCCACTGCCCCTATGAGCATGAGATGGTCTACCTCCTGCTTGAGCCTCGCTACGTGGGGGGCCTCCTGGAGGTGGGGCCTGGGTGGAGGTCGTGGCGGTGGGAGCGACTGGAAGGGGATGGCGTACCCCGTGGCTATGATCTCCAGCACCCATTTGTCTGTGGTGATCCTTTGCCACTGGTTGTAGAATGGTCGGAGGCGATGGTGGAATAACCGCTTCGGATGACCTTGTGCGATGGTAGTGATGGTGCAGCCCTGGATCTGTGTGTCAAACTTGTGGCCTTTGGCCCTGCCCCGAGGAGGCACGGCTGTGTTGGGAACGTCGCCTGGGAGTTCTGTACTGCTGGTGCTGTTGATGTCCCCCTTGCTCGTAACCCCTGTGGTACTGGGGACGCTGTTGCTGGTACCGTCTTTGTTGAGGGTAGTACTTTTTCTTTCTGTATGGAGGGGTGTAAATCCCCAGGGTCCTAAGTGTGGCTCTTGAATCTTTACTGGAATGAAGGACCGAGTCAGCTGATTCAGCAAACAGATTCTGCGAGTCGAAGGGAAGATCGACTATCTTTACCTGCAGATCCCTCGGTATACCCGAAGTCTGGAGCCAGGACTCCCTTCGCATCACCACTGCCGTAGCTGTGGAGCGTGCTGCTGTGTCCGCAACATCCAGGGCGATCTGAACTCCCGTCCTCGAGGCCGCGTAGCCTTCTTGCACGATGGTCTTGAGCACCGGTTTCTTGCCCTCTGGAAGCGAGTCCATGAGGGAGGTTAACCTAGCGTAGTTGTCGAAATTATGGTTCACTAAATGCACGGCGTAATTTGCCACTCGCAACAGAAGAGTGGAGGAGGAGTAGACCTTTCTGCCAAACAGCTCTAGCTTCTTGGCATATTTGTCTGTTCCCCCTGTCTTGAATTGAGATGTCTTTGATCTTTGTTGCGACGACTCCACCACCAAGGAATTTGGTTGTGGGTGGCTGAACTGGAACTCCATGCCCTTCGCCGGCATGAAGTTTTTTTTATCCGCTCTCTTGTGGACAGGCGGAATAGTCGCAGGGGTCTGCCATATCATAGTGGCGGACTCCAAGATTGCGTTATCAAGCGGTATTGCTATTTTGGAGGAGGTCGGAGGTCTCAGATTTTTGAGGAGCTTATGGTGTTTCTCTTGCACCTCTGCTGTCTGGATGCCTTGCGTGAAGGTCACCCTCTTAAACAGCTCTTGGAACTGTTTGAGATCGTCCGGAGGATGGACGTCCCCCGGGGCCATAGCCTCGTCCGGGGAGGAGAGCGAGGAACCACTAGGGTACGCCTCTCTGGACCCTTCCGGTTCCTGTTGGTGATGGTACATCTGCTCTCTGGAAGCTTGCAAGGGAAAAATCTCGGGGTTCCATAACCAGTTCCCCCTGAGATACTTGAGTCTCTGTCCCCGTTCGCGATTGCCCTCGGGGATACGGGACCGTCTGTGGGGATCTTTCCCCGGTAGATTGCCAGTGGTGTCTATGCCCCGCATGATAGGGGCGACCATGGCAGCATGGGCATTGCTCTTGGGAAGGTGACCTAGACCACTCCCTTGGTGCATACCCTCTGCGTCTGGGGGAGCGAGATTGTCGACAGACCTGGGACACTGGAGAGAGCGATTTGTGATAGTACTCCAGCGGCTCAAACCCCAGGAAGGGTGAAGGTGGTCCCAGCCAGGGCGAGGCTGGTTGTAAAAATGGAGACGGGGGCTCCGGGTAGGCTAGGGGGGACCCCTGCCTCCTAGTTGGAGTCTGCAGCATGAGCGGACGGCTGAGAGAAAGCAACTCTGCAGCCCTGTCTGGAGAGGAGTTGCGGTGCCTTGTTTTGTGTGCAGCCTTCCCCCTCCCTTGACGGGGTAGCTCTGCCCCCTGACGTGTAGGGGATCTCGGCCCCGTCCGCGCCGTGCTCGGCACGCTTATGGGCGGTGCCACACGGGCAGTGTCCTCCGGTGCCTGCAGGCTGCGTGCCTGCGCGCTCTGCACCGCCGGTTCCCCGGGGTCTGTGCCGCTGCTTGCGGTGCCGCCGGTACTGGCGCTTGTTTAGCCGCCGCCCTGCCTGCGGTGCGGGGCAGCTGTTTGATTATTGGAGTCTGAGCCGCCTCCACGTGGCTCTCCGTGCCGCCGCCGATCAGCTGTTGCTGCGGCTGGGGGCCGCGCGCTCCTCCCGTCCCGCTCGCTGTTGCTGCCGGCAGGGATCGGGCTGGGGAGACTTTCCTCCGTTTTTGCGCTGATGGGGTGAGGGAGGCGGCTTTCCTTTTATGGGCCCCGGAGGGTCCCTCCTGCTGCGGCCGCTCCGGCACGTCTGGCTGGAGGGCCTTGTCGAAGAGCAGCATTTTAAGCCGCATCTCCCTGTCCTTCCTTGCTCTGGCTGTTAATTTTGCACATAAGGACCATTTCTGCGTGACATGGGACTCCCCCAGGCACCTTATGCAGTGACTGTGCCCATCAGACGCTGGCATTGCCTCTCAGCAAGACTCACATTCCTTGAATCCTGAATAGGACATTGTTGGTGAGTCTTTCAGTTGTTAATGTGGTACTTAGCACCTTCTCTGTGCTGTTTTCCCTCTCTCCGATAGCCTGCCGCGGCAGGAGGGCTAATGGCCCTAGGCTCCTGGCCTCCGGTGCTCCGCTTGTTACTAGGACTGGACTGAATGCCGTCCCGCTTGTTGTTTCTTCTTTTTTTTTTTTTTTTTTTTTTTTTTGAAAATAACAACTGGTTAACTTAACAGTAGCCTAAGAACTTGAAAACTTTAAAGAAAAACAGTTAAAACCATTGAATACGCTAACTTGGCCGTAGCCTAGTCGGATTCCGTCTGCAGCTGACGGCGGTTAAGAGGAACTGGCGGAGACCGGATCGCGCACGTGGCCAGGAGCGCGCAAAGGAGTGGCGCGCACCGGCGCATGCGTGGTATGGCAGAAACTGCTTGGAAGATTCGATCTGCGGCGCCGGGCGAGCCCGACACCTAATGTGGAGCACCCACAGGGACACTCGAAGAAGAAATCATGTTGTTAGTCTTTCAAGTGCTACATTTTTGCTGTTTTGTTTTGTTTGAGTATAGATTAACACGGCTACCTCTCTGTTACTAACTGAAAGAAAGACTATATACAAAAACACTGAGATTGAATGAGCATCCTGAAGCAAGGGCCACGGGATATTAAGGCCTACTATCAGTGGCAGTAAGAAGGTACTGAGGAGGTAGCAAGTCATAAATATCAAATGCCATGGAAGTACGACTCCACGGAGTGCATGGACTGACTCAAGGGATCCTGCTCTAGGAAAATCTTCTGGTGACCAAGCACTAGTTTGTGGACAGATCTGGTTGGAACAGACATGAGCAAGCACTTGAACTGAGGTTTCTCATTATAGAAACTATTTACAAGATTTCACTGAAACTACACCAGTTTATACCAGCTGAGCGTCTGGCTTGGTTTTTCAGACATCTCACCACAGAAAATACAAACTATACTTCTATACTGAAAATCCTTGACTGACAGACACTTAGGTAAATACGGCTGGATTTCATATTTCACTTACCACATGTGTGATTTTCAATGTGTTACCATCAAATCTACATAAACTTGTACTATCTTCAAGAAAAATATCACATTCCTCCAACTCCTGCGCGTTACAGGGAGGATTTTCTTTTTCAGGATTTGGATTCTGAAACAAAAAAAGAATACAATATATTGAAAATCTGGAATACCTGGTACACAACATTATACTAAACTATATAATCATAATAATTAAGCTTTAAAGAGCAACAGCAATTATTTATATAACAAATTTACAGTTTTGCAGCTATTTTCACAATCAAAGATTTCAAAGCATTCAATATATTTACTTACCTACCAGAAAAGCAGACATTTATTGGAAAAAAGTAGTGGATAACTCGTATGCAACACAACAGAAAACCAGGTTAGAAGGGGAATTTTGTTGTTGAGAACAACTGGATTATTTCTCTCTTTTAGGCTGTGTCTACACGAGCCCCTCCTTTTTGAAGGGGCACGTCAATGAGGGCATTTGAAAGATGCTAATGAGGTACTTCCATGAATATGCAGTGCCTCATTAGCATAATGATGCTGCAGTGATTCAAAAGTGCCGCTTCCGAATTGCATGCTGCCCATGCAGCTGGGGGCCTTTTGAAACAACCTCCCAGTCTTCGAAAGCCCCTTCTTCCCAAAACAAATGGGAAGAAGAGACTTTCAAACACAGGGGGGTTGTTTCGAAAGGCCCCCAGCTATAAGGGCGGCGCGCAATTCAAAAGCAGCACTTTTGAATCACTGCAGCTGTCATTATGCTAATGAGGTGCTGCATATGCATGGAAGCACCTCATTAGCATCTTTCAAACTCCCTCATTAACATGCTCCTTCCGAAAGGAGGGGGCTCGTGTAGACACAGCCTTAGTAAAAGTGCCATGAAATCTTTAATATCCATGTAGATCAAATAGAACTTACATTCAAGAGATTTTTTCCAAAAAATTCAAAGTAAATTTCATGACCCTCAATTTAGCTACTATAACTGGCACCTTCTATGGAATAAAGAAATTTGAACCATGCTGGAATGTGAACTAGGGTTTCAGTTTGTCTAGGGCCTTATTTAAGTCAACAGATTTACATAAGTGATAAATATGGTTCTACGTATTTCTGACTAATGCTTATGCTACTTGCCATATCTATACTCCTAGGTTTACATTTGTATGTTAATTTTGCATTCATCAGGCTTGAAGCTATATAGCCTTGCCATTCACTTAGGATATTGACAAAGACTATTCA
Organism: Carettochelys insculpta; assembly: GCF_033958435.1. Lineage (NCBI taxonomy): Eukaryota > Metazoa > Chordata > Testudines > Carettochelyidae > Carettochelys > Carettochelys insculpta. The sequence continues at coordinate 36,442,848 of NC_134138.1, read as the reverse complement.
CAAAAGATGTTTTTTCTATTTTGACTTGGTTCATTTGAGAATATAATGAATAAACATTAGGCCCTTTGGGTTGTCTGCACCTTTTACCCATCACCTTGCTTCCCTCATATTTACTAAACTGACTGCATAGTAAATGGTCATCTCACCAAGACATGTATTTTTACCTGCAGTTTTAAACAAAGGAGAACTATCAGAAAAACAGAAATGTCAGGGCAAACAGGGAGACAAGATCAAATCACTATCTTAGATGCCTATAACTGCTAATAAATAAATACAACTATGACATCACTGGCATCACGGAAACTTGGTGCAATAATACATATGATTGGAATGTTGGTATTGAAGGGTACAGCCTGCTTAGGAAGGACAGACAGGGAAGAAAGGGGGAAGTGTTGCCTTATATATTAAAAATGTACACACTTGGACTGAGGTGGAGATGGACGTGTTGAGAGTCTCTGGGTTAGACTAAAAGGGGTAAAAACAAGGGTGATGTCCTGCTAGGAATCTACTACATGCCACCTACGCAGGTGGAAGAAGTGGATGAGGCCTTTTTTTAAACAACTAACGAAGTCATGCAGGGCCCCAGATTGGGTGGTGATGGGGGACTTCAACTATCCAGTGTGGCAAGGCTGGCCAGGCTCCTGGGTTTCAGGCCTCTATTTAGTCCACCCTCCCACAGCCTGGACATCGTTGCCCTTCTTGAGGCACGGGAAGGGGGGAGATGATGGTCTGGTGGGGAACCCAGGCCCCACCCACTTGTTCTGGGTTCTGGCCCAGGGACCCTGTGTGGCCACTGGTGGTGGGAGAGGGCTCCACTCATTATGAACACCACAGCTCTTCCCTGGGCCACTTCCCCAGACAATTCCTTCCCCCCCCCTCGTACCTCCTCCAGGTAGTAGCAGGGGTAGTAGCAGCAGCAGCAGCCTGTTCCCCCTCCTGGTTTGGCTCCTCCTGTGTGTTCAGCCTGCTTGTTCTTACTCCAAATCTCAGGCCTCCTGGGCAGGGGCTTTAGCCCCTTGTGGCTGAGAACTCCTCTCCTTCTTTTGGTGCCTCTGGAAAACTTGCTTTGCTTTGCTCCGCTCCTCTCCTCCAGCTCTCTCCTCCCCTCTCTTTCCCCTGCCTACTGGGCAAAGGTTCTTTTAAAAGCAGGCTTCAGTGGGACCAGCTGGCCCCAACTGACCTAGGGCAGCTTCCTCCCCAGCTGCTCACGCTCTGCTCGTTTTCCTGCCCTGCCTTTCCCCCTTGTTCTTACCCCCTTCTCAGTCTTACATTGTCACACCAGATATATGCTGGGAAACTAATACAGAGGGGCAGAGACTATCCAGTAAATTCTTGCATAGCACTGGAGACAAGTTTTTATTCTGAAAGGTTGAAAAAGCTACCAGGGGAAAGCTATTCTAGATTTGATTTTAACAAATAGGGAGGAATTGGTAGAGAACTTGAAAGTGGAAGGCAGCCTGGGGGAAAGTGATCATGAAATCATAGAGTTCATAATTCTTAGGAAGGGTAGAAGGCAAAAAAGCAAAACAGAAATAATGGATTTCAGGAGGGCAGATTCTGGTAAACTCAGAGAGCTGGTAGGTAAGGTCCCATGGGAAGCAAAACTGAGGGGAAAAACAGCTGAGGAGAGTTTGCAGTTTTTCAAAGGGACATTATTAAGGGCCCAAAAGCAAACTATTCCCCTGTGTAGGAAAGATAGAAAATATGGCAAAAGATCACCTTCGCTTAACCAAATCTTGCATGATCTCAAAATAAAAAAGGTATCATACGAAAAATGGCAACAAGAACAAATTACAAAGGATGAACATAGACAAACAACACAAGAATGCAGGAGCAAGATTAGAAAGGCTAAGGCACAAAATGAGCTCAACCTAGCTATAGGCATAAATGGAAACAAGAAGGCTTTTTATAAATACATTAGAAACAAGAGGAAGACCAGGGAGCCGGTAGGACCATTGTTCAGTAAGGAGGGAGAAACAGTAACAGGGAACTGGGAAATGGCAGATATGCTTAATGACTTCTTTGTTTCAGTCTTCACTGAGAAGTCTGATGAAGGAATGCCTAACATAGTGAATACTAGTGGGAAATGGGTAGGGTTAAAAGATAAAATAAAAAAAGGACAAGTTAAAAATCACTTAGAAAAATTAGATGTCTGCAAGTTACCAGTGCCTGATGAAATGCATCCTAGAATGCTCAAGGAGCTGACAGAGGAGGTATCTGAGCCTTTATCTATCATCTTTGGAAAATCATGGGAGACAAGAGAGATTCTGGAAGACTGGAAAAGGGAAAATATAGTGCCCATCTATAAAAAGGGGAATTAGAATAAACCAGGAAACTACAGGCCAGTCAGCTTAACTTCAGTGCCAGGAAAGATAATGGAGCAGGTAATTAAAGAAATCATCTGCAAGCACTTGGAAGGTGGTAAAGTTATAAGGAACAGCCAGCATGGATTTGTAAAGAACAAATCATGTCAAACCAATCTGATAGCTTTCTTTGATAGGATAATGAGACTTGTGGATAGGGGAGAGGCAGTAGATGTGGTATACCTAGACTTTAGTAAAGCATTTGATATTGCCTTGCATAGTCTTATAAAAAAAACTAGGCAAATACAATTTAGATGAGGCTACTATAAAGTGGGTGCATAACTGGCTGGATAACCGAACTCAGTAGTTCTTAGTGGTTCTCAATCCTGCTGGAAAAGTATAACAAGTCGGGTTCCGCAGGGGTCTGTTTTAGGACTGGTTCTGTTCAATATCTTCATCAACAATTTAGATATTGGTATAGAAAGTATGCTTATTATGTTTGCAGATGACACCACGCTTGAGGGGTTGCAACTGTTTTGGAGGATAGGGTCATAATTCAAAATGACCCGGATAAATTGGAGAAATAGTCTGAGGTAAACAGGATGAAGTTTAATAAGGACAAATGCAAAGTCCTCCACTTGGGAAGGAACAATCAGTTTCACACATACAGAATGGGAAGAGACTGTCTAGGAATGACTACCAGCAGAAAGGGATCTAAGGGTTATAGTGGACCACAAGTTAAATATGAGTCAACAGTGTGATGCTGTTGCAAAAAAAGCAAACATGATTCTGGGATGCATTAACAGATGTGTTGTGAACAAGACACAGGAAGTCATTCTTCCGCTCTATTCTGCGCTGGTTAGGCCTCATCTGGACTATTGTGTACAGTTCTGGGCACCACAGTTTAGGCAAGACGTGGAGAAATTAGAAAGGGTCCAGAAAAGAGCAACAAGAACGATTAAAGGTCTAGAGAATGTTACCTATGAAGAAAGGCTGAAAGAATTGGGCTTGTTTAGTTTGGAAAAGAGAAGATTGAGGGGGGACATGATAGTGGTTTAACAGGTTAGACAGATGTCTATCAGGGATGGTTTAGACAGTACTTGGTCCCACCATGAGGGCAGGGGGCTGGACTCGATGGCCTCTCGAGGTCCCTTCCAGTCCTAGTATTCTGTGATTCTATGATGAGGTGATTCCCTGTCTAGCAGCTGCTGTTTATTTTCCAAATGAAAACCTCCTTTCAGCACTTCTAGAAATCACTTAAAATTGACATAAGATTTATAGCTCTCTTACACTACTGATAATGGAAAAGGATACATATTTGGTCTTTGGCTGATATTTCTTAAGGCAGAAAGAGAGAGTCTACAGAAACTAAGACTCTATATTGGGCAGGGAAAGATGGAACGAAATAGTGAGAGAGGCATCAGACACCAATGGGTGCTGAGCCTGTGGTTGTTGATGATGAAGAGAGAATCAAAATTAAGAGAGCAGTATGGAGTGGGTATGTGCTGTGTGAGATGTACTTGGCAAAGCAGATGAAGTAATTTTAAAAAGTGCATGGTTAATACAGACTTCACAATATACTAACATTTTTCTCTCACCTTCTACCTACTAAGTTATAAAGTACTTAACCGAGAACGGAAAGCAACAGCTGTGCACTGAAAGGGGATTTATTGCTGTTGATAAACTACAGTAATTTTCCAAATCTATTTTCTAGGAATCCTTGGCCAAAAGTATTAGATTAAAATCATAGTTAGTCACATGACAAACATTTAAAAAATATGCAGATGGAATAAACAGTGCACAGTGTGACTTTTTTTTTCAGGTGGAGGCAGGGGGATGGATATTTGTTATGAGGAAAGATTTGTTAGGAAAGCTGAGCTTCTTAGTGGAGAAGCCACTTAGGTAAAACTCATGAAGGAAAGCCTTTAAAATTACGAGGTGTGAGCTATGGGTATGTGTGTTTTTAAAGCTTGACCAAAGAGAATTTGTTTGCACTTTGTATTTATTCACTCCTTCTTGCAATTTGCTTATAGACTGAATTTTTGAACCTGAACAGAAAAGCAGTTTATGCTAGACATTTCAATCTTGCTGTGCTTAGCAGCCCTCACCAAGGAAGGAAATAGTCCAAAACACAAATTAACAGACCGAGCATTTTCAGATCTCTTCAGTTTCACATGACTAAGAAGTTTTTCTGTTCAAGTTTTTTGATGATTAATATGTTTTTGGAAGCCATATGCAGCAGGCCTGTAGCTATGCCTCTAGTTTCCTGCCTGGGACTGTCAGCCTCTTTAAGCGCGGCCCGAGGCACAGATGATAGAGTTGTGCCTCTGGAGGAAGGGTGCTTAATGGCGTTGGCTGGCCGGCACCATGGAAGACTTACTCTGTCGAAAGAATAGGCCCCGAGCACCTACATGGCAGTTTTGACAATGTTATTATACCTGATCAGGGAGAGGCATACCGCTGCCGGCTGAAGTGCTGGGTTTTGCGGACTAAATCAACAGAGCACTTTCATTATGCAGACGCTCTGTGAGTTTTGCTGACAAAAGGCTTCTTCTGTTGACAAAGGGTGTCAATGTAGACCTAGCTTAAATAAATGTGTTTGTACGTGAATGCCATCAACAGGATTATTCAAATTGAGAGACAATAGACAAATTTTGCTCAACCAGAATTTACTGATCTGCTTTTTCAATGGATGGGTGAGGTTCTGTGCTCTGGAATGTGCAGGAGGTCAAACTAGATGATCGTGATAGTCCCTTCCGGCCTTGAAGTCTACAGACTGTTCAAAAGGTAGAAGGATATTAATTATTAGAAATAGAAAAGCCCGACCAAAGTCATCTAGCTAAGGCGTAGCCCACAGTATTTACAAGTCATTAGGGGTCAGCTCCAGGCCCTCTAAAATGGCAGAGTTGAGGTCTACAGAGACAGAGTGTTTGTGATACAGCTTGTATGTTGTGTGGCACAGAGACTGGAATGGTGTATGTGTAGCACAGACTAGGTGTATGGGAGTTTGACTCTGTGCTGGTTCTGTGGGATAAGATTCTGAGAGATGCCATGCACTGTCTCTTTAAGACAGGGAAAACTGTCCTGCTGTGCTGTCTCCCCAACTCATCTGCTCTGCAGAGATTGGATATACTGAGAGAAGAGCGTGTGCGAATGAGTGAGAGACTGTGTGAGAGAGCTAGAGAAATCTTAGAACAATGTAGTGCCCAGTGCACTCATCTCACAGTTACTCATCATGCTTCAGACTGAAGCAGCTCTTTTGTGTGTCCACCTCACTCTGTCCCCTGGCTCTTTAGAGATGGTGTATAGGGACAGAGGAACAGCCTGATTTAAGAACCATGCCCCCCACTCTTCCTCCTCCATCATCTTCATAGCTAGTAAGGAGTCTTGGGTGCAGCTTAGCTACAAGAGAGAACAAAGTGGGGGAGCAGCAGCTAAGCACATGCTGCTGGCACACTCTGTTGGATAGAAATCATGGGCAGGCCAGATCTGGCCCACAGGCTATATTTGGCTAGCCCTGATCTTGCTAATCCCACACAGCATGGCCCCCTACTGCTTACATTTTCCAGTCATCTGCCTACACTGATGTTAAACGTCCCAAGCAAGACAACTTCTACCACTTTTCTTGGGAAGCTTTTTATAGTGGAATAGATCTCACTGTCCACAAGCTTTCTTGCTAGTCAACTTAAGTTTTGCATTGCTTTATTTGATTGGTTTTTGCTAACCACAATCCTCAGCTGCTCCTCCCCATCCTTTTGTCTATATCCTTCAAACACTTGTAGGATGAGCGAGGTAAGCAAGAGGTGGGTAACACATGAAACCCTAACTTGGCCATTTGAATGAAGCACAAGCCCTACAAGCAGCTCCCCATCACCTCCACCAACAAGGTAGCAGGGCCATGCTTGAGCAGGAGCTGGTGCTGAGGCATGTGGAGCCGAACTTGGTTATCTGGCATATTTAAACATCTGGCAACGTTTCAGTCCTGGGGCTGCCAGATATGAGAGAGTTTACTATAAAACAAGTTTCTATCTGCAACTTTCTTCTAGCCCAACTTCCACTTGAAAGCAGAGCTGCAACGGGTTCTCTAGTTATTTTAAAAATCTGACAACTGCAATGGCATTTTGCCATTACTTTGGCATTGATACTTTGTGGTTAAGCATTATTTGAACACAAACTAGTTTTAAAATAAAATACTAAACTTCAAACTGTAGCTAAAGAAAGCCAGTTTGTGCCCTTTTATTTTAAAATTAACTAGCATTTACGTTTCTCAATGGCCAAATCCATTGCTTCTAAATACATATTTTTAACTCCAAGTGCATAATTTAAAATTACCTGCAAAGACACACAAATATTGAATCATATCACCTAATAACTACATAATTTGACTGCAAAATTAAATAATGATTTTAATAAAATACCCCCTGGTTACTTTACATCACCTACTAAGTTACCAGCAGTCACATAAACAGAAGATGATGGCAATTAGCAGAATTAAGCATTATAAAATGTGTTTATAGCTATAAATGTTCAAGAAAATGTTTTAGCTTGTGTTTAAGAGATTTAATAAATAAGGATGGATTACTTAGCAAATTTAAGCTACAGCTTAAATACTAGACACCCACACCCTCCAAACTACTACAGAGAAAGTTTTTTTTTTTAGAAGTATTCTCAAAATTGCATCACAAGTTGCTAATTATGCCCTAAAGTCCAAAAGACCAATACTTTTCTCTTTAAACCCATCTAGAGGAAAAAGAAGATAAAACAAGTCATCCAAAATGGCAATACATCATGATCCACAGGAGTTACACTTCCCAGATTTTATATCAGATACCACTTTTTAATTAAGCCCAAGAGGCAGTTAAAATGACAAGTTTTGTTGTTGTTGTTGGCTTATTTGTTTTAAACAGGACTTTTGGTATGATATAAAAAGGGGAAGTTCATATAAATGTTATCAAACATCTTGTTTTCTTTTTAAATGTCTTTTATACGCAGCTAATATTAAACTATGTACAACTTTGCCAGAAAGAAAAATGTAGAGCATACTCTAATTTATTAAAACCAAGAATTTAAATCATATTGGTTGGAATTTCACACACTATTTTGATGTGTTCATGGGCCAGAATAATACAGTAAAAGCTTGGTTATCTGGCATTTGAATAAATGGCACATTTGTTTAACTGGCATGACTGACCAGGGCTGGCTGCCCTGGGGCCGATGGCCCACTGCCCCCAAATAATTAGCATATTTTATTACCTGGCATCACGAATTCCTTGGGGATGCTGGATATTAAAGCATGTGCTGCACTTGATGCAACATCGATACAGCTGAGTTACAGATAGGATGAATTTGGCCCTGGCTTTCTAGATACTGTAACTATTAAATTATGGTCATGTAAACGTATCTAAGTAGTATGCATTTCTCATCCATCTGTAACAGCACTGCAATACATAAAGATTATTATGGGTAGGGATGGTTGTGCTGTCTATCAAGGTTGCATAGCACTTCCCATTAAAAAAAAAATTAGTGGTTTATAGCTTTGCCAAACTTTAAACACTTAGGTTGAAATTATCCATGCTGTTGTGTACTTCGGGCTGATTTCTCTGGAAATTTTTGTGAAAATAATGGTTCGGCTCTTTCAAAGAATGAGGCTAGGGGAAAAAATATGTGGCTTTACACGTTACAAAAATCTGGTGACGACTTCTTGGGAATGCAATTTAAAATCTGTGCACTCATGTTAATGGCATCCAATTTACAAAGGTGGCTTCACAAAATGGTATTTTGGCTCTCTATGCCCTAATTTTGGTGCGCATATGGCAAATGAATACCCTTGCTCACACATCAGGTGTAAAGAATGGGCTTTCTATAGAGTACACTTCTATGTTTTTGGCTAAATAGCTGCAGATTAAATTCGTCATTTATTTTAGTAGTTTATAAATTTGTTTTACTAGTGTCTCTCCCAGGTGGACACTAGCTTGGAACAACTAGTAGGTGTACTACAGAACATGATATATGAGGCCTGAAATAAAGTAATGGTCAAGACTTGCTGATATAAAGCAAAGCTAGCAAAAATTAGGTTGTGAGTGGAAGGATATACCTACTTCCAAGTTCAAATAAACTGTAAAGAATGGGGTTGGCATTACACATTTCTAAGTGTCACTAGACACAGAACACTTAGGCAAACACATTCAAGAAGGGTGATACTAACATCTCAATACAATGTGATGGTGAAAACACACTCACTGAAGATGCGATGAGAACATACTTACGCCCAGTGCCCCCCATCCTTTTTTTTTTTTTTTTTAAAAGAACCCCCAACCTCTCCGCTCCAGCCAATCCCATGGCAAGTACTGGCACAAAAAAACCTCCACTGCTTATCCCTTCTCTTAAAGATAAGTTTGCAAATGATAAGATGATGAATGCAGATATTTTGATAGAACCAACATGCACAATGTAAACAGTAGTAAAAAAAAAAACAAACATGTCAGAGGGACAACATGTAAAGAGAAGTTACTCACCTGTGTAGTAACGATGGTTCTTCGAGATGTGTCCCCGTGGGTGCTCCACAATAGGTGTCGGGCTCGCCCCGGCGCCGCAGCTCGGAAATTCTTCAGCAGTCTCCGTCGGGTCGTGCATGCGCTGATGCGCGGCGGCTCTTTGCGCGCTTACGGTCACGTGCGCGATCCAGTCCCCGCCAGTTCCTGATCAACCGCTCCGGACGTCTCTGAAAAACACACAAACAAAGCTCCGAAGTGGGGAGGAACGGGTGGGTAGTGAAGCACCCACAGGGACACATCTCGAAGAACCATCGTTACTACACAAGTGAGTAACTTCTCTTTCTTCTTCGAGTGGCCCCCGTGGGTGCTCCACAGTAGGTGACTACCCAGCAGTAACCCCCCCCCACCACCGAAAAAGGAGGTGGGTACCCGATTTATGCGCAGCTTGCCCGTGAAAGGACTGCTGTCGACACGCGTGTATCCTCATCAAGCATCCTGTGCATGGCGTAGTGCTTGGCGAAGGTGTCATAGGAAGACCACGTCGCCGCTCTGCAGATATCTCCCAGCGCAATTCCTTTGAAGAAGGCCATTGACGCCGCCATCGCCCTAGTCGAGTGGGCCCTTGGCAGAACTGGCAGAGGAGTCTTGCGAAGCTCGAAACACAGTCTTATGCATGACACGATGTGATTTGAAATCCTCTGTGAAGATAGCACTTCCCCTTTTGACCTGGATGCAATGGACACCAGGAGTCTGTCCGTTTTCCGGAAAAGTTTAGTTCTATCGATGTAGAAGGCCAGTGCCCTTCTTACGTCCAGTAAGTGCAACCGTGCCTCTTCGCTCGAGTTGTGAGGCTTAGGATAGAATGAGGGCAACGCTATTGGTTCGTTAATATGAAAATCTGAAGAGACCTTTGGAAGGAAGGCTGGGTGCAAACGTAAGACCACCGCCTTTTTTGAGAATATCGTGCAGGGTGGTGTGGACATTATGGCCGCGAGATCGCTCACTCTGCGAGCTGACGTGATTGCCAGGAGGAAAGTCGTTTTAATGGTAAGTAGTCGAAGGGGGACCGTAGCCAAAGGTTCAAAGGGCGGTCCCGAGAGGGTGTGTAAAACTAAGTCTAAACTCCATGACGGCAGTATTGGTTTCCGAGGGGGTTACAGATTTACCAACCCCTTTAGGAAACGCAAGACCACAGGATGGGCAAATATGGTTGATCCATCCTCTTCATGTTGAAACGCTGATATAGCCGCCAGATGAATCTTTATAGAGGATAGAGAGTCCCTTTTGTTTGAGTTGTAGCAGATAGTCCAGAATCATAGGTACGGTGGCGTCCCAGGGTGTCAGCTGCCTGGACGAGCACCAATCGGAAAAACGCAACCATTTGTGTTGATAAGTCTTTCTGGTGGAAGTCCTCCGACTACATTCAAGGACTTGTTGTACTCCCTCTGAGCATGTAGTCTCTAGGGCGCCGAGCCATGGATTAACCATGCTTGTAGCCAGAGTCTTTGCGGGTGCAGTATTGACCCCCGAGCCTGTGTGAGAATGTCCGGTACTGTTGGTAGGGGAAACGGCCGATGCTGTGCCACACGTAGAAGCAGTGGGAACCATTGTTGCCGGTCCCAGGTTGGGACTATGAGTATTATGCGTGCTCCCTCCCTTTTGGCCTTCTCCAAGACCTTGTGTATGAGTGTCGTGGGAGGGAACGCATAAAGTAGAGGGCCCTTCCATGGGATCATGAAGGCATCCCCCAAAGACCCTGTCCCATGCCCGCTCTGGAGCAGTATCAGGGACATTTCTTGTTGTCGTGAGTGGCGAACAAGTCGATTTGGGGAAAACCCCATCTGTGGAACACTTGGTGAAGCAGGTCTGAACAGATCTGCCACTTGTGTGTGGGCGCAAAGCGTCTGCTGAGCTGGTCCGCCTTGACGTTGTGGACACCCGGTAAGTATGAAGCCTTTATGGTTATATTGTTGGCAATGCACCAGTTCCACAGTTGGACCGCCTCCGCACAGAGTGTATGAGACCTGGCTCCCCCATGCCGGTTTACATAAAACATGGTGGTGGTGTTGTCGGTATTTACGCCGAGTATTTTTCCGTGCAGATAATTCTGAAAATGCCTGCACGCATTGAACACTGCTCTGAGCTCTAATATGTTTATGTGCAGTGTCTTCTCTGCGGGGGACCATAAACCTTGAGTGGTTTTGTTGTCCATGTGTGCCCCCCATCCCATATGGGAGGCATCTGTTGTAATGAACACAGTAATTTGTGGTTGGCGGAAGGGCACCCCTGTTAGTAGATTCTTGGGGTCTACCCACCATGTTAGTGACCTTCGTGCCTTTGTTGTAAGTGACACCATCTTGTGAACGGTATGGATTGATGGTTTGTATACGGTTGCCAACCAATGCTGCAATCCTCGCATGCGCAGCCTGGCATTTTGCACCACAAACGTGGTGGTCGCCATATGCCCCAGTAGCTGTAAGCACGTTAAGACTGAGACAGTGGGGCTCTATGTTATTAGCTGCATGAAAGACTCTATATTTTGCGTGGGGTCGGTCTTTGACTTTGAGAAGTTGATGATGAGGCCCAGTGACGTAAATGTGTTTGTGGTGATGTGTATCATCCGTAATACTTCTGCCTGGGAAGCTCCCTTTAGCAGGCAATCGTCCAGGTACGGGAAGGTGAAAACGCCCTGTCTGTGTAGGTATGCTGACACAACCGCTAAGGTCTTGGTGAAGACTCCGGGCGCTGAAGAGAGGCCGAATGGAAGGACTCTGTACTGAAAATGATCTGTGCCGACAATAAACCGGAGGAAGCGCCTGTGTGCTGGATGAATTGCAATATGAAAATACGCATCCTGTAAGTCGAGGGCTGCAAACCAATCTCCGTCGTCTAGTGCTGTAATTATTGAAGCCATCGTAGTCATCTTGAAGTGCTGTTTGCATAGATATTGGTTGAGTGCCCGTAGATCCAAAATGGGCCTCCACCCTCCTGTCTTCTTCTCTGTCAGGAAGTACCTGGAGTAGAAACCTTTGCCTTGAAATTGCTCCAGTACTCTCTCCACTGCCCCTATGAATAGGAGGTGGTCCACATCCCGCCTTAATTCCAGTAGTTGAGAGGGGTCTCTGAGAAAGGGTGCAGTGGGAGGATTTGGTGGAGGTAATGATTGGAAGGGGATCGTGTATCCCGTGTTTACAATCTCCAATACCCACTTGTCCGAAGTGATGCTTTTCCATTGTGGGTAGAACGGCTTGAGTCGGTGATGGAACATGTACTGAGATTGGCACTGACATATGGTCTTGGTTTCGTGACCCTCAACATACCCGTCAAACCTGCTGTCTTGTATTTTGCCCTGAGGAGGCGTTGCCTTGTTGAGGTCCACATCTAGGGCCCTTGTAATGTGGTTGTTGATGACGTCCCTGATCATACCCCTGTTGAAAATGGGTACGTTGCAGCTGGTAATCATAATGGCGTTGCTGAGGATAAAACTTTTTCCTTCTGTATGGTGGGGTGTATATCCCCAAAGTGTCACTCTGGAGTCTTTGCTCACGTGTAAGACTGAGTCGGTTGATTCGGCAAATAGTTTTATTTTGTCAAAGGGAAGGTCTGTGATTTTCACTTGTAGCTCCTTGTGAATGCCGGAAGTGTGAAGCCATGACTCCCTCCACATTACAACCGCAGTGGCTACGGCGCGGGCCGCTGTGTCTGCCACATCCAATGCAATCTGGACGCCCGCTCGAGAAGCCGCACAGCCTTCTTGTACAATGGCCTTAAGGATCGGCCTCTCATCCTCCGGGAGGAAGTCCATGAGGGTGGTAAGTTTGGAGTAGTTGTCGAAATTGTGGTTAGACAAATGAGCAGCATAGTTAGTCATGGGGAGCAACAGGGTAGATGAGGAGTAGGCTTTCCTACCCAGGAGATCCAGCTTCTTTATATCCTTGTCCAGTCCCCCAGATTTATACTGGGACGATTTGGACCTATGTTGAGAAGATTCGACCACTAGCGAATTTGGCTGTGGATGACTAAACAAAAATTCCATACCTTTAGCAGGAACGAAAGTACTTTTTGTCAGCCCTTTTGTTGGTAGGAGGAGCGGAGGCTGGAGTTTGCCATATATTAGTGGCTGCCTCCATGATTGCATCGTACAATGGTATAGCTATTTTAGAAGAGGACGGGGGCCTGAGATTTTTAAGGAGCTTGTGGTGCTTCTCCTGCACTTCCGCCACCTGAATGTCTTGAGATTGAGCTACCCTTTTGAACAGCTCCTGGAACTGTTTCAGGTCATCTGGGGGAGAAATGTCCCCAGGAACCACCGCTTCATCTGGCGAGAATGAGGAGGCATCACTGTGGTATCTCTCCTCCAATTCCTCAGGATCCTGGCTGTGTTGATATGATTGTCCTTTTGAAGCTTCGAGGTGGGGTTCAAAATCTTTCGATCCAGCCTCTGATTGGGAAACTTGCGGTGTTCCCCCAGGTGGAGGCTGTGCACTGTGGTGTTGAGGAGGAGTTGACGGAGATCCATGGTGAGATGCTGACCTCCTATGCTGACGCTCTGTATAATGGTGGCGGTCATAGCAACAGGGACAGGGGCCCGGTGATGGGGACCTGGACCATGACCCAAAGACGTATGGGTGATGCAGAGAATGCCGTGACCGTCGAGATGACACCGACGTATGGGGGGAGCCTCTGTGAGAATACTCATAGGGGTCTCTGCTAGATGATGGAGAGAAGTGTGCAGCTCCATGAGATGGACTCTGAAGAAAAGGAGATGGACGTCTGTGGCAGGCTGAAGGTGCTGCTGCTTGCTGAATCTCCGGTGGGGATCGCGGTGATAAAGGCAGCGCAATTACCTCAGGGGAGGGGCTGCGGTGCCTGGTCTTTCTTTTAGCTTTTGCTCTTTCAGGTGGTCTTATCAGTGCCGGTGGGCTCGGTACCGTAGCAGGGGCCGTGCTAGTTTCCACTGCTCCCGGTGCCATCGTTGCCAGTGCCGTCGTTTCCAGTGCCGCTGGGAGTGCTTCACTCAGCGCCCGTCTGTCCAGTGCCTGCACGGCTCTCGGCGCTGTCTCCTTAGTAACTGTAGGCCCTTGGGCAGGTACACGCACCGCGGCTTTACCAGCAGAAGAAGCCAGTGTGCGCGGGCCCTTCGTTTCACTCGTCCCGCTCCCAGAGGTAACGGGCAGGGATCGAGCAGGAGAAGCTCTTCTCTTCTTCTGCACAGAGGAGGTCAAAGAGGCAGCCTTCCTCTTGTGCAATCCCGAAGAGCCCTCCGTATGCGGCATCTCTGATGAGGCAGGTTGAAGTGCTTTGTTGAAGAGCAGCATTTTCAGCCTCATTTCTCTATCTTTCCTAGCCCTATTCGTCAACTTGGAACAATGGGAGCACTTCTGGGGAACGTGTGTCTCCCCGAGGTACCGGATACATCTGCTATGGCCATCCGAAGCAGGCATGGCCTCCCGGCAAGATTCACACTTCTTAAAGCCGGGGGATGACATTGTTAAAGTTTAACTCTGTGAGTCCTTAGGTGCTAACAGCACACTTAACAGTCTATTTGTTAAACAATAGCAACCGTTGGCCTTTGGAGGCTTGACGAAAACTAGTGGGCCCGCCTGCAGGCGGCCGCTGCAGTCCTTAAAACAGTCTTTACTTTTAAAACGAACTGTAACAAGGTAAACTAAACTATAATAACTATATAACTGCTAACTATTAATATTATAACTATTAACACGAGAAAAAAAATAGGATTTATCTGTCTCGGGTGTTGGAGCCGGAGAGGATTCCGTCTGCAGCCGTTGGCGGTTGAGAAGGAACTGGCGGGGACCGGATCGCGCACGTGACCATAAGCGCCCGAAGAGCTGACGCGCATCGGCGCATGCGCGACCCGACGGAGACTGCTGAAGAATTTCCGAGCTGCGGCGCCAGGGCGAGCCCGACACCTACTGTGGAGCACCCACAGGGACCACTCGAAGAAGAACTTGTCACTATCTGCATATAAAAGAGTCATAGAGGGTATGTCTTTGTCCAGTGAGGGTGTGAAGGATGGAAAGCCCCACCATTCAGTGAACTCATCCATTATTGTGGGCATACATGTGTCAGTGCTCCTGTAAATTCTGTGCAATACTAGGGTTGCGCTTTGTCAACAGTAAACCAGGCCAAGCGCCTTGGCTAATGAAAGAATGGATAGGCAGTTTGATCAAAGTTTGCTGTGTCCACTATCTCCACAGTGCCTGCGTGACTACATAATGTCACTGAAGTGAGAGACTGGTTCCTCAAGAAGGTACAACTTCAGCACATCTACAAGGACTCTGAAATGTTATTTTAATTTCATACCATTTCCTCAGAGGTAAGATGCATCAGACGTTCAGTTACCGCAGAATACTGGGAAGAGTCCATGATGAATTCTCCTCGTGTGTCATCCACTATCAGTTCTGGCCATATGGGTCCTTCATCTTTTTTAATTAGAGAAATTTCCAAACTAAAGGACAAATATAGAGTTGGAACGTAAGAATGTGTGTACCATTAAAGATAGCATCATTTCTATCAATACCTCCAAATGTAGATATTATGGGGAGTGACCAATTAATAATCCAAAAATATTAATTTTTGCCATTCACATAATTTGCAATAAAAAATTACTTTGGTGCAACTATGAAAGGAAGGATATCCATCAGAAAGTCAAAGTAAAAACAAAGGCAGATGACATCTAAAAGTTATCATAAATTCCGAGGCCAGAAGGGACCACTGTGATCATCTAGTCAGATCTCCTGAATAACGTCTTTAAAATAATTCCCAGACCATATATTTTATGAAAAAAATTCCAAATTTGGTTTTAAAAAAATGTCAGTGAAGGAGAATAGACCAAGACCCTTAGTAAGTTGTCCCAATGGTTAATTACTTTCAATGTTGAAAAGGTAGGTCTTATTTCCCATCAGAATTTGACCATCTTCAATGTGCAAGCATTGGACTGTGTGATACCTTTCTCTGATAAACTGGTGAACTCATTACTATATATTTGTTCTCTGACTGCAATCAAATCACCTTTTTCTTCCTTGGTCAGTTAAATAAATTGAACTTCTGGAGTCTACCACCAGAAGGCACATGTAATCTTTCTCATAGCTCTTCTCTGAATCTTCTCCAATTATCAACATCCTTTTCTGAATTCTAGACACCAGAACCATACCCAATATTCTCAAGTGGTCAATATTAATATAAATACACATACATAATTGTCCCTTTGTTCCCACTTGAGAAACCCTCTTCATGGATTCCCGGATCACACCTGCCCTTTTAGCCATGGTTGCACTAAGAGCTAACAATCAGCTGATTCTCTAGCACTACCCCCAAATCTTTTAGTGAGTTGTTTCTTCCTAACAGAGTCCCCTACCCTGTTTGTATGGCCTGTGTTCTTTGATCCTACATGGATAAATTTCTTTTTAGCCATATTTAAAAGCATATTTATTTTATGTTATCAAAACACTTAACAAGTGATTATTTTTTTTCCTTCCATGTCACTGATAAAAATGTTAAATACTTGGAACTTTATGCCCTCTCTGTCTTCTCTTTCCTAGGCTCAACAACCCCAGTTCTTCCTATCTTCTCTCAGAGATTATGTTTTCAAGACCTTTAATCATGTTTTGTTACTCTTCTCTGGAGCTTCTCCAATTTGTCCACATCTTTCCTGAAATGTGTTGCCCAGAACTGGACACAGTGCTCCAGGCAAAGGCTTAATCAGTACAGAATAAAACGGGAAAAATTACTTCTTGTTTCTTGCTTACAGGACTCCTGCTAATGCATCTTAGAATGTATTTGCTTTTTCTGCAACAGTACTACACCATTGACTCATATTTAGGTTGGGTTCCATTATGACCCCTTAAATCTCTTTCCACAATATTCTTTCCTAGGCAGTTATTTCCCATTTAGGAGGCGTGTAATGGACTGTTTCTTCTTAAGTGGAGTACTTCGCATTTGTTCTTACTGATTTTCATCCTATTAACCTCATACTATTTTTCTCCAGTTTGTTCATATCATTTTGCATTTGTATCCCAAGGGTGTGCAAAGCAGGGGGTGGGCCTCTTTGGTGGGGGGGGGGGCAAAATCAGCTGCTGGGTCTCAGACTCATCCATGTCACTAAAAAAAGTTAAAACATGTTACTGTTTTAAAGCTATTAGTGCTGTTTATGATCGCTCTTGTTTATTCACTTAATTTAATACGCAAGCTGGTCAGGATGTGGGCTGGGAACTGGACAGCATTTAAAGAAACTATTATAAATTAACTTGCAATGTGTAAGAAATTATTTAGAAACATTTATCAGTCTAGTAACATGAACAGTGATTTAAGTTTAATATACTGAAATGCACAATTTACTGTTTGTCAAGTACACTTCTTCTAATTCACTGAAAGCCTGAGAAAGATTCATGCAATATAACCCACATAATAATTAGCTAAGTGCCACTGAGTAATTTTTACTATAGCATTAAATACCAAATTAATCTCTGAAATGTCACATTTTAGTATAAATGAATTCAATGTGTAATGCCTAGCCACACCATTATTTTTCCCTCTCATTTGTATGAGAATTGCATCTTCAATAAAGCCAAATATATTTGTTAAAACAAAAAAGCAGTCTAGTAGCACTTTAAAGACTAACAAAATAATTTATTAGATGAGCTTTCATGGGACAGACCCACTTCTTCAGACCATAGCCATATCAGAACAGACTCAATATTTAAGGCACAGAGAACCAAAAACAGGAATCGAGGTGGACAAATCAGAAAAAAAAAGATTATCAAGGTGAGCAAATCAGAGAGTAGGGGGCAGAGTCCCCTACTATAGAGTCCCAGAAAATTCCCATCCCAGTTCAAACCACATATTAATGTGTTGAATTTAAATATAAGAGAGAGTTCAGCAGACTCTCTTTCAAGTGTTGTGAAAATTCCTCTTCAGTAACACGCAGACTCTTAAGTCATTAACAGAATGGCCCACTCCATTAAAATTCCAGCTAATAGGTTTGTGGATCAGGAGTGTTTTTATGTCTGTTTTATGCCACACAACAGATACATTTCCTGGACACTACAGCACAAATCAAGGATGGCCTGATCGGTACCACACTGTACCGGAAACCCACTGACCGCTATACTTACCTACACGCTTCCAGCTTCCATCCTGAACACATAACTAGATCCATTGCTCACGGTCAAGCCCCTAGGTACAATCGCATATGCTCTTGTCCTACTGACAGAGACCAAAAACTACAAGATCTTTACCAAATATTCATAAACCTGAATTACTCACCAGGAGAAATAAAAAAACAAATCAACAGGGCCAGACGAATACCCAGAGATCAGCTACTCCAAGATAGGCGTAAAAAAGCCAAGAACAAAACACCACTGATCATCACCTACAGCCCTCAACTCAAACCACTGCAATGAATTATTAAAGACCTACAACCTATCCTTAATCAGGATGCCACACTCCAGAAGGCTCGAGGTGACAGGGCTGTTCTCTCCTACAGACAACCTCTCAACTTATGAGGATTCTCACCAACAGCCACAGTCTATACCGCAGGAACACCACTCCTGGAACTTTTCCTTGCAACAAAGCCCACTGCCAGCTTTGTCCACGTATCTTTTCTGGAGATACCATCACTGGTCCTAACCAGGTTATTCACAGAATCACAAGCACATTCTCATGTTCCTCAGTTAACATCATATATGCCATAATGTGCCAACAATGCCCACATACTTTGTATATTGGACAGACTTCAAACTCTCTTAGACAAAGAATAAACGGGCACAAAACAGACATAAAAACACTTCTGATCCACAAACCTTTTAGCTGGCATTTTAATAGAGTGGGACGTTCTGTTAATGACTTAACAGTTTGCGTGTTACTGAAGAGGAATTTTCACAACACTTGAAAGAGAGGCTGCTGAACTCTCTTTTATATTCAAGTTCAACACATTAACACGTAGTTTGAACCGGGATGGGAATATTCTGGGACATTACAGGGGCTCATTTGCATACTTGGCTTAATCTAATTCTTGACTCCTGCCACCCCTTTCTGTCCCTCTACTCTCTGATTTGCTCACCTTGATATTTTTTTTTCTGGATTTGTCTACCTTGATTCCTGTTTCTGGTTCTCTGTGCCTTAAATATTGAGTCTGTTCTGGTATGACTATGGTCTGAAGAAGTGGGTCTGTCCCACGAAAGCTCACCTAATAAATCATTTTTTTAGTCTTTAAAGCGCTACTGGACTGCTTTTTTTTTTTGATAGTATATAGACGAGCACGGCTTTCTCTCTGTTAATATCTGTTAAACAATATTAAGTATAAAAGCAACTGGAGTAGAAGAACCACTAAGAAATAAAAAAAATACTTTTGTTGAAAGAGGTGTCAAAAGTTAAAAGAAAAGTGGTTTTGCAAAATTCTCTCTCACTGAACACCAACCTATTATATACAGTAATCACAAGCAAGATTACTTGGAAGAATGCCCACTCAAGATTATATACAGCTCTGTTATGAGAAGCTGGTCAACTACTTAGCAGTGAACTACATTAATAATACATGAAGTATCACTAAATAAATTACAGGATGCTCTAGATTGTCCAGGGTTTTTGGCAATTACATGTCTACAAAAAAGCAATACCTACTAGGTTTTTAATTTTATGAATATATTTTTATTAACATTGAATAGTAATTTCTACTTCTGTGCACTTTATGTTGTTTACAACCAGTAAGTAAAGTTTTTTGCATCAATTTTGGTGTTTGGCCACTAGGTAATTTTCATGGACAAATTTCTGTACTGAACAGTAAAGGGATTACATGCTATGGGAGAAAAAAATGCATTCATGCCTGTCATTCAATAACTTCTCATTCATCATTATGTTCTTCACTACCTCCTTTTCTGCAGAAGTCAAGTCATCTTAACAAAATCAATAGGCAGCAGATTTGAAGGCTGCTGTGAAGGCCAAGGCTATAAAATAGTTAGAGAAAGAACTGCATACATTCATGAAGGATAGGCCTATCAAAGGTTATTAGCCAGGGTGAGCAGGTACCGTGTCCTTAGCCTGTGATTGCCATGTGCTGTAAATGGCTGATAGGGGACTGATCACTTCATTACCTGTTCTGTCAGTTGCTTCTGGGGCACGTTGCATTGGCCACCGGGAGAAGACAGGATATTGGGCTAGACAGACCTTCATCTGACCCATTATGGACATGTACTCTTAATTCTTTTAAATATCTTTTTGAAGGGGCTGAGGTACTGGTAACACAGAAGTCATCATTTTAAGAGCCTTACATATTTTTAGTACAGCCTTGAAAATTAAATATATATCTAATTTGTCTTTTATTCTTTCTGGTTATAAAGGATGGACAGTTGGGCTATCATCAGATTGGTTTCACATGATTTGTTCTTTCAAATCCATGCTGGCTGTTCCCTATCAGTTTACCACCTTTCAAGTGTTTGCAGATGATTTCCTTAATTACTTGTTCCATTATCTTTCCTGACACAGAAGTTAAACCGACCCGTCTGTAGTTTCCTGAGTTGTTCTTATTCCCCTTTTTATAGACGGGCACAACATTTGCCCTTTTCCAGTCTTCTGGAATCTCTCCTGTTTCCCATGATTCTCCAAAGATGATAGCTAATGGCTCAGATACCTCCTCTATCAGCTTCTTGAGTATTGTAGGATGCACTTCATCAGGCACTGGTGACTTGCAGACATCTAACTTTCCTAAGTGATTTTTAACTTGTTCTTTTTTTATTTGATCTTCTAAACCTACCCCTTTCCCACCAGCATTCACTGTGCTAGGCATTTCTTCTTCAGACTTCTCAGCGAAGACCAAAACAAAAAAATCATTAATCATCTCTGCCATTTCCAAGTTTCCTGTTACCATTTCTCCCTCCTCACTGAGCAATGGGCCTACCCTACCCTTGGTTTTCCTCTTGCTTTTAACTTATGTATAAAAAGTCTTCTTGTTTCCCTTTATGCCCGTAGCTAATCTGAGTTGATTTTGTGCCTTTGCCTTTCTAATCTTGCCCCTGAATTCCTGGGTTGTTTGCCTATATTCATCCTTTGTAATTCGTCCTAGTTTCCATTTTTTATATGATTCCTTTTTCATTTTGAGATCACGCAAGATCTCCTGGTTAAGCCAAGGCGGTCTTTTGCCATATTTTCTATCTTTCCTACAGAGGGGAATAGCTTGCTTTTGGGCCCTTAATAATGTCCCTCTGGAAAACTGCCAACTCTCCTCCGTTGTTTTTCCCCTCAGCCTTGCTTCCCATGGGACCCTACCTACCGGCTCTCTTGACTTTACCAAAATCCACCTTCCTGAAACACATTCTCTATTTTGCTGTTCTCTCTTCTACTCTTCCTTAAAATTGTGAACTCTATGATTTCATGATAACTTTCCCCCAAGCTGCCTTCCACTTTCAGATTCTAAATCAGTTCCTCCCTATTTGTTCAAATCAAATCTAGGACAGCTTCCCCCCAATAGGTTTTTCAACCTCCTGAACTATAAAGTTGTCTCCATTGCAGTCCAAGAACTTATTGGATAGTCTGTGTATCGCTCTGTTAGTTTCCCAACATACATCTGGATAGTTAAGTCCCCCATTACTACCAAATCCTGCGCCCTGGGTAATATATTGTTAGTTGTTTTAAAAAAAGTCTCATCCACCTCTTCCCATCCACCTCTTCCCATCTGAGTAGGTGGCCTGTAGTAGACTCCTAGCAGGACATCACCTGTGTTTTGTACCCCTTTTAGCTTAATCCAGAGGCTCTCAACACATCCATTTCCTATGTCCCTCTCCACCTCAGTCCAAGTGTATACATTTTTAATATACACAGCAACACCTCCTCCCTTTTTTCCTGTTGATCCTTCCTGAACAAGCTGTACCCTTCCATACCCACATTCCAATCGTGTATTATCCCACCAAGTTTCTGTGATGCCAACAATGTTATAGACGTATTTATTTATTAGCACTTCCAGTTCTTCCTGCATATTACCCATACTTCTTGCATTTGTACATAGGCATCTAAGATATTGATTTGATCTTGCCTCCCAGTTTTGCCCTGACCCTCCTTTTTCTCTGCCATTATAGGCTGTGCTCCCTCCCATTTCCAACCCATCTTCCAGGTCTCCATCTTCTCTACTTACCTGTGTGGGCTTTGCTCCCTTGTCCCCATCGAACCTAGTTTAAAGCCCTCCTCACTAGGTTAGCCAGTCTGTGTCCAAATAGAGTCTTCCCTCTCCTCGAAAGGTGAACGCCATCTCTGCCTAGCAGTCCTTGCTGGAATAGCATCCCGTGGTCGAGGAAACCAAAGCCCTCCTGGCGATACCATTTACACAGCCAGGCAATCACTTCCAGGATGCACCTGTTTCTGCCTGGGCCCCCATCTTTGACAGGAAGGACGGAAGAGAATACCATCTGCACCCCAAACTCCTTCACCCATACTCCCAGAGCCCTGTAGTCACTCTCGATCTGCTCAGTGTCACGCCTCGCAGTATCGTTAGTGACCACATGGATGAGTAGCATGGGGTAGTATTCAGAGAGCCAGATAATCCTCGACAACACCTCCATAACGGCTCAGATACGGGCCCCCGGCAGGCAGCATACCTCCCGAGATGAAATGTCAGGGTGACAGATGGGCACTTCTGTCCCCCTCAGAAGAGAATCGCCAACCACCATTACTCTACGTTTCCTCCTCACAGTGGTGGCAGCTGACCTCCCAGCCTTGCGCATATGAGGCTTCTCTTCTGCTGTACGGGGTGATTCCTTGTCTCCTGTATCAAGTACGGCATAACGGTTTCCTAGTACCATGGTGGGAGGGTTGGGAGCAGGGGTGGAGCACTGCCTGCTGCCAGAAGTAACCAGCTGCCAGTGTCCACCCTGAACCATCTCCTCCTCCACCAGTGGTGAGTCAGCAGTCCTGTGTACTGGGACAGCTACCTCAGCTGTCTCCACACGAGTACTGCCCAGGAATTGTTCATGAATCTGGATACTCCTCAACCTAGCCACCTCCTTCTGCAGCTGTCCCACCTGCTGCCTGAGAGATTCCACCAGCAGGCACCTTTCACACTGGACACTCGCCCCAGCCTGGATATCTGTAAGTGGGAACTGCAAGCCATAGTCCTTGCAAAAGCACACCAGGATATGGGTAGAGGCATCCATGGTCAGGCAGTCTGTCTGGCTACAGGCACAGGCAGAGGAGACAGAAGCAGTGCTGGCACGGTGTTGCGGGTCTTCCTGACCACTGTAGGCCTCCCCCTGTTAAACTCTCCCTTAAATGCCCCAGTCTGCAGGCCCCTGTCTGCTTCACCCCCTGGTCACTCTGCCTCTGGCTTATGAAAGCCTGCTGGCCTAGGTCAGGCCTTACCCCTTGCTAGTCACACAGGGGAAGGCTGATCTTGAGGCTGATCAAAGGCAATCAAGGGAACAAAGGGCAGAAACTCAGTCCCAACTGCCACAGAAACTGAAATCACCCATCTGAAATCAGAATTCAAAATTCAAACAGTCAAGCACACTCACTCACTCACCCCAAAAGCTAGTACTCTCACCTGATAGCTTCTTCAGCAGCAGGATTGCTTGCTCTCCATCTTAAACTCCCCTGGCTGCCACCCCCTGTCCGCTTTGCTCCCCTGGTCGCATATAAGAAAGGGAAAGGGAAAACAGGTATGGGGCTCCTCCCAAAGGTGAACTCCCAGGCAAACTCCCTGTTAGCTGCTCCTGTTCGCTGGATAAGTATTTTGATGAACTAGGGCACCTTATTGTACTATACTCCACTTCTCCAAGTCATAAAACAAGCTCAGGACTCCATCTTCAGTATACATTATGGTAATCTTAAAGTCCACTGGACTGCAGTTAACTCTCTCAAGGAATTATACTTTTAGATTTTACCATTTTTAATCAGAAGAAAAAAGGAGAAATCTATATCCATTTAAAAGATAAATGTTGCTATTCTGCAAAGTATTTATCTGTTGCACATAATGTCAGAATTCATTTAAAAAGTGTAAAGGAAGAGCCGAGTTTTCAAAACTTAAATATTTGTTTTTTATTCAATCACAGTTTTTAGTATGGATTCTGGATTAACTTGTTTGTCGTATTGATTATTATCTGAATAAGAAGCAGGACTGAGTGGACTTGCAGGCTCCAAAATTTTACGTTGCTTTGTTTTTCAGTGGAGTCATGCGAAGAAAAGATCTGCATGTTAGCTGCACTTTGATACAGAGATTGTGCTATAATGCATGATGTGAATTGAAATATACTATTTCTTTTACCTTTTATAGTATAAATATTTACAATAAAATATAAAGTAAGCACTGTACACTTTGCATTCTGTGTTGTAATTAAAATCGATATCTGGCATCCTATCATTAACAGTGTGATTAAAGTTCTGATTGAGATTTTTAAAAAATACCATATGACAGCCCTTTATCTAATTGACATCACCAGTTATTGAACTCCTCGATTTTATCTACAAAGCCTAGAATGAATAACCCTTGAGAGAATTTCTGGATGTTGGGCAAATGAGTATGTGCTAGAAGGTATCTTGTGTTTGGTTTTCTAAACAGGTAATTTCTCAAGATTTACCCTTTACAAAGGAGGTGGAAACCAATAAGCTATACATTATCTGAAAACTGGATGCTGTTAATACTTGTTTATTTTTCACTCTAATTATTACTACTAACTCTGCCTCTGTATTAAAATAGAAATTCAATACTATGACAAGCATAATTAAAAACATTGGCTTAGGCTCATTTCTATTAAACTCCTGTGCAGTTTGCATTAGTGTCCAGCTGCCACCCTGAATAGGTAACCACACCAGCTCTTACACAATGAAGGAGGCTATAAATGCCATCCTTTAATATGGCTAACCTGAGTTCAATTACTGTGTGTGCTGTACTTGGCTAATGAAAAGGGACTGGCTTTCTAGAAATCACAGATATTCTGAGAAAAATACTATTTTCTAAAAAGTTTTTTCTATTAAAAACTGGACAATTCCAGTTTTCAGTAAGAAAGTGTTTTATACAACCCACCTCATTAATAAAATTTTGAATCCTAATATGAAAAAAATCCTCCTAAAATATTTAAATAAAGTTGCTAACAGGTGGAGGGGAAGGAGGAAAGGCCTGAAAGTTGCGAAGTTCAATTTCATATCTTAACTTTCTCAAAGATCTGGAAGTGTGTAGCGGTTTCAAATACTGGGCTTAGATTTTGATCAAGGCATTTTTATAAAAGGGACCAAGACCCAAATATACGCTTGGATACATGAGGGGAAGATATACTAGTGCCTATGACTGCAGTTATCACCACAGATCTGTACAGTGATTTTGGCTCAGAGCGAGATGAAGAGTCAGACCGCCGTGACTGAGAAGCATCCCATGAGTTCTATGGAGGTCACTGGTATGGCTGGAGCACTGGTAGCTAGAATGCAACAGGCCAGAAGCCCACACCCTTACCATGAGATGAGAGTCTCATAGTGCTCTATGAGAGGAGAAAGATACTGACTTGGATGCTGAGGAGCTCTGGGCTTCAAGAAATAAAGGTGGAGCTAGCCATGAGCTTGCAAGCAACTGGTCTAACTTGCCATAAGCCAAATAAAGGTGGAACAGTTGCTGACCATGGAAAAGGCATTGTCACAGAGTATGTGTCCATTGTTTTCAGTGCCAGAAGCAGTGTTAACCCTTGAAGATAGCAGATGAAGGGAGAGTTAGAGAGTAGCAAAGGAAAATATGAAAAGTATCAGAGACAGCACGGGAGGTGAGGAGTTCCCGCAGAGAGTGTTAGGGTTCCCTGCCCCGGTAACTTTAGAGCATAGCTGGAGGCTGGTAAGGGCTGGTTACTCAGCCCAATCAGACCAGGGAGCTCCCACCTGCTGCTCTTCGAGCCAAGGGACCGAAGCCTAAACCCCAGCAAGGGCAACCCCATACCACAGGACTGCAGACCAAACAGAGGTCTGGGGCCCAGGGTGATACTCACCCTGCCACAAAATCTTCATAATAAATAATATAAAGTGATCATTATACACTTTATGTTCTGGGTTGTAACTGAGATGAATATTTGGTAATGTAGAAAAACACTGGTATTCTATTAAAATGTGATTAAAACTGTGATTAATCGTGTTTTTAATCTCACAATTAATTGCAATGAATTATTTTTAATTGCATGACAATTCTAGTACAGGTTGAACCTCTGTCTTCTGATTAGTCCTGAGCCAGAGATTTTGCAGAGTATGCGAGATAAATGCTGGCCCTTAAGGGCACTGCTCCTCACTCCAGACCACAAGTTTTCCCTCTGTGAGTGCTCCAGCCCTGGAATATTCACAAAATCACCTATGGTGCCAGACTAGGAAACCTAGATTACAGAGGTTCAACCTGCACTAATCAGCTATATATAACAAGAAAAGTCACTAAGAAGTTAAGAGGTTGTGAGATTAGAAACCACACAGAGCTGCCACTCCAGACATAGGCAATTCAAAGGAACTGGGGTGGGGCTGGAGGAGGAAAGGAATAGGAGGTTGTGGGGGGATTAAGCAGTGCTATTTCACTCAGCCAAGGGAAGGGCTATGGACATAATGTACGAACACTGGCCATATATGGTATTGCTAGCAAAAATCCCCTGGCTCCATTGCCGGGGCGTGTTCATACACCTCAGTGGAATACACGACACTACCTCCTTGAAGAACACTTCATTCTCAAAATTGCTATTGGAAAAAAAATGAGCATGTTTTGAACAGTAAGGGAAATAATTTCATACACATCTGGAACAGAATCCATACTTCAATAAAAAAGCATTCACATTAGAAGCAATATTTTCACTTAAATAGTTTAGAACTGTATCTGCTTCTCAGGCTGCCATACATATTCATTACAGTCAAAGACCTAACTAACAAACAACACATGGACTCTTATTGAAGAAAAATGAACCCCTGGTGTCAGAATATTAGAATGAAAACAAAGGACCAAATTCTGATCTCAACTGACATTGAATAAGCAAGAGCTACATTTTATTTAAATCAGGAGAACTGAAAGCACATTCAGACCACAATTGCTTTCAGGAATCCATTACTACTGTTCTCGGCTGCCCACTTTAGCTCATGGAACAAAGCCTAAAACTAGTCTAAGTTATTTAGCATCCCAATTGATTTGCTCCTTCTTTCTTCCTGAAAAAAAATATATATTAAAATTAAAATGTGTGTTAACAACTCCTTGACATACACTGCAGTCTGATATTTAATGTGGTATAATTTTAAATTTCAATAAAATTAATTTCCAAGCATATTCTGCTCGATTATATGTCAAAAAAATAGGAAGCTGCAATACAAAACCTATGAATGGTCAGTAAACAGGGCAGAATAAAATGGTAAATTGAATCACCAAGACTCAATTATTTTAGAAAACAAGCAGCATCCACAGTGAAATGTAAAATACAAGCTATTCTTGAAGATTCATCTACTCTTCATTTAAGGTCAGAATAGAGGATTATAATGGTCCCCTTTGGCCTCAATGTCTGTGCAGATATAAATATTAAGAAGGGTGAAATGTTTGAATTTTTCAGTCTGCTGCATGTGGAACAAACATTTGACTTCCAGATTTATCTTTCCTTAGCTGTCTGATTGAACAGTTTCTTTTCAAGCTAAGTGGATACAAGAGAGCATTTCCCACCGACATGTCACAAACTTTTCCTCCAACAAGGAAACATTAAACGGGGAGGTACATTTTTAAGAGGACAGGCACCTCAACTTCCCTTTGAGTATATGCATGTCGAGCTCACATCATTAGCATCTGCAGAAATGAGTTGTGGGTATCCTCTAACTTCCTAATTTGCACCCACAATTCATCCTTACACATGCAAATTCTGCAGAAAATTTGCACCCACAGAAACAAAAACATAAAACCCTAAAAGGCAGCTCTTTGATTGCCAAAACTCTATGCTGCCAAAGAAGTGCTCAACAGTTTTTGAGATCACAACAAATTGACTGATAAAGACTAAATCAGCTTTTTTATTTCAAAGCCTTTCTTCTTCCAAAGAACCTTATAAATCGGTGTTTATAAAGTTCTACATGTGTGCCAATTGAAAGTTTTAAAATATTTGCATTTCAGAGAGGAAGAACAACTGGAAATTCATGAAGCACACTAAATATCAATTTCAGTACATTTCATATGGTGTCTGTTGCATAGACTGGATTGGAAAAAACAAGATTAAAAATATTATGACTATATATAAAGAAAAAAGTAAAATCAACATATAGATTAATACCTATTATCTCTAATGATCCATGTGCAGCCTTCATGGTCAATAGCTGAATAGAGTTTTCCTTCCACCAAAGGAGACTGGTTTTTCAATGTTACGATGATGTAATCAGGAGAAAACTGTACTTGTATGTCATCTTTAGTGATGTTTTGCGGAAGATGAATAGTTACTGTCAAATCATCTTCAGTCTGTTGCCAGTAATAGACAGGGTCTACAAATGAAAACATACATAGAAACACAGTTTCCAAATGAAAAGTATATGGTTGGTGGAAGGGAAAACAGAAATTTGGTAAAGCGTGTATATTCACGTTCCACTCTGAAAACTTCATCTGAAATCTATTCTGATCACTTATTAAAAAACATACAGGAATGCAGTTTGCTGGCTACAAGGAGGTATTGGACCAAAATCCACTTGCATCTCAGTTATGGAAAGCTGCTTCATGTGTACATTAAAATAAGCAGGTGGACACTCAGGGGCACAATATAAATATGCACTTGTAGTTTTTAGCACCTTTTAAATAGTATTTTTTAGTAGTCATGATGTTATTTATTCAATACAAAAAATATTCAAATAACCGATGGTACTATATCTCAGTGAGCACTAATCCCATTATCTAGGTTCAGCACCCTTTGGGTAATCACCTTTAAGAGTCATTTTTTAAATGTGTTGCCCATTTGTAAAGAGAAGTTACTCACCGTAGTAACGGTGGTTCTTCGAGATGTGTCCCCGTGGGTGCTCCACCATAGGTGACGGCTTGGCCGGCGCCGCAGATCGGATCTTCCAAGCAGTTTCTGCCGGACCGCGCATGCGCCGGTACGCGCCGCTCCCTGGCGCGCTCCTGGCCATGTGCGCGATCCGGTCCCCGCCAGTTCCTCGACCAACCGCCTCGGTTGCCCCTGCAAAACACTAACAGAGATCCGAAGCGGGGAGGATGGGCGGGAAGTGGAGCACCCACGGGGACACATCTCGAAGAACCACCGTTACTACGGTGAGTAACTTCTCTTTCTTCTTCGAGTGTCCCCGTGGGTGCTCCACCATAGGTGACTACCCAGCAGTAACCCAGATAGGTGGTGGGTAATCGGATTATGTGCAGCTGGTCCCCGAGAGGACCGCTGCAGAGAGACGGGTATCCTCTTGGAATACCCTGTGAAGGGCGTAATGTTTGGCGAACGTGTCGTAGGATGACCAGGTCGCCGCTCTGCAAATGTCTTTCAATGCAACGCCCTTGAAAAAGGCTGTTGATGCTGCCACCGCCCTGGTGGAATGAGCCCTGGGAGTGGCCGACAAAGGAGTCTTTCTGAGCTCGTAGCACATTTTTATGCAGGATACAATGTGCTTTGAGATTCTCTGCGATGAGAGACCTTCTCCTTTAGATTTGGGAGCGAGGGAGACCAGGAGTCTATCCGATTTTCGGAAGGACTTGGTCCTGTCTACGTAGAAGGCTAGCGCCCTCCTCACATCCAGGAGGTGTAGGCGCGCCTCTTCGCTGGAGTTATGAGGCTTTGGATAGAACGAGGGTAGAACAATAGGTTCATTGATGTGAAACTCGGAAGAAACTTTGGGAACAAAGGCTGGATGCAGCCGTATGGTTACCGCCTCCTTGGAAAAGACAGTGCAGGGTGGCGTTGCCATGACTGCCGCAAGCTCGCTCACCCGACGGGCTGACGTAATTGCAAGAAGAAAGGTCGTCTTTACTGTAAGGAGGCGAAGGGGAACCGTGGCCAAGGGCTCGAACGGTGGTCCCATGAGTGTGGTAAGCACCAGGTCCAAGCTCCACGAAGGTGGAATCAGTTTCCGAGGGGGGTATAGGTTTACCAACCCTTTGAGGAACCTGGTAACCATAGGGTGGGCGAACACCGTGTGCCCTCCCTCCTCATGTCTGAACGCCGAGATGGCGGCCAGGTGGACCTTTAACGAGGATAGCGAGAATCCTGCTCTCTTGAGGTCCAGTAAATACTCTAGAATTGTAGGTATAGGCACCGAAAGGGGGGCCAGCTGCTTGGTAGAACACCAAGCCATGAAGCGAGTCCATTTTTGTTTGTAGGTTTTCCTAGTGGAAGTCCTCCTGCTACTTTCTAGGACTTGCTGTACTTCCACTGTGCATGTGCTCTCTAGGGAGCTGAGCCATGGATTAGCCACGCTTGCAGTCGCAGGCTTTGGGGGTGCGGA
The DNA here is from genome assembly GCF_033958435.1 of Carettochelys insculpta. NCBI lineage: Eukaryota > Metazoa > Chordata > Testudines > Carettochelyidae > Carettochelys > Carettochelys insculpta. The sequence continues at coordinate 36,412,640 of NC_134138.1, read as the reverse complement.
TGCACTATGGACCCCTGGGCTTGCGTGAGCAGGTCCGGCGCCACCGGAAGAGGCATCGGTGGGCGGTCCGACAGGCGCAGGAGTAGGGGGAACCATGGTTGGCGATCCCATGTTGGGACTATCAGGATCATCCGAGCCTTGTCTCTCCTGGCTTTTTGCAGAACCTTGTGGATCAGCACTGCGGGGGGAAACGCGTAAAGCAGGGGGCCTCCCCACGGGATCGCGAACGCGTCCCCCAGGGACCCCCGGCCCAGCCCTGCTCTGGAGGAGAATCGTGGGCACTGTTTGTTGTGCTGAGTGGCAAACAGATCTATTTGGGGAAACCCCCATGCGTGGAAAATAGGCCGTAGTAGATCGGGACGGATCTGCCACTCGTGGGTGAGCGCAAAACGTCTGCTCAACTGGTCTGCCTTCACGTTGTGCGTGCCCGGCAAGTAGGAGGCTCTCAGGATTATATCGTGGGCGATGCACCAGTTCCATAGGCGGATTGCTTCCGCGCATAAGGTACGGGATCGAGCTCCTCCTTGCCTGTTTATGTAAAACATGGTGGAGGTATTGTCTGTACTGATCCCGACGACTTTGCCTTGTATACGGTCTCGAAAGTGTTTGCAGGCGTTGAACACTGCTCTGAGCTCTAAAACATTGATATGCAGAGACTGTTCCGTGGGTGACCACAGACCTTGAGCCACCTCTTCGCCCATGTGCGCTCCCCACCCTATGAGGGAGGCATCCGTAGTGAGGAAAACCGATATTTGCGGCTGATGGAAGGGTACCCCTGTTAGCAAGTTCCCGGGGTTTACCCACCATTGCAGGGATTCGCGCACCCCAGGTGGGGGCGACACCACCCTGTGAACGGTGTGTACTGCCGGCTTGTATACACTTGCCAGCCAATGTTGCATGCCGCGCATGTGCAACCTGGCGTTCTGTACCACAAACGTAGCCGCTGCCATGTGGCCCAGCAGCTGCAAGCACGTCAAGACCGGCACCGTAGGGCTGAAGGTGATGACCTGCACGAGGGAACCGATGGCTCGAAAGCGAGCCTCTGGAAGGTATACTCTCGCCGAGACTGAGTTTATGCGAGCCCCTATGAACTCTATGTCCTGTGAGGGGTCTATCTTTGATTTTGCCATATTGATAACCAGGCCAAGTGCGGAGAACGTGTTTGCTGTGACGCGTATCATGCGGAGAACCTCCCTTTTCGAGGTCCCTTTGAGCAGGCAGTCGTCCAGATACGGGAAAATAAACACCCCCTGTCTGTGCAGGTAGGCTGACACCACTGCCAAGGTCTTGGTGAAGACTCTGGGGGCCGAGGAAAGGCCAAACGGCAGGACCTTGTATTGGAAGTGTTCGTTGCCCACCATGAACCGGAGAAAACGTCGGTGAGCCGGATGAATGGTTATGTGGAAGTACGCGTCTTGTAGATCGAGGGCTGCGAACCAGTCTCCATCGTCCAGTGCTGTAAGGATGGAGGCAATAGTGATCATCCGAAAACGTTGCTTGCGCAGATACCTGTTGAGGCCACGAAGGTCTAAGATGGGCCTCCAGCCTCCTGTTTTTTTCTCCGTCAGGAAATACCGAGAGTAGAACCCTTTCCCTTGCAGTTGCTCCGGCACCTTTTCCACCGCCCCTATGAACTCTAGGTGGGCCACCTCCTGCCTGAGCCTGGCTACATGGGAGGCCTCCTGGGGGTGGGGCTTGGGCGGGGGTCGCGGCGGCGGGAGCGACTGGAAGGGGATGGCGTACCCCGTGGCTATGATCTCCAGCACCCATTTGTCTGTGGTGATCCTTTGCCACTGGTCGTAGAATGGTCGGAGGCGATGGTGAAAAAGTCGTTTCGGATGATCTTGTGCAATGGTGGTGATGGCGCAGCCCTGGATTTGTATGTCAAACTTGTGGCCTTTGGCCCCGCCCCGAGGACGTACGGCCCTGTTGTGAGCGTCGCCTGGGGGTTCTGTACTGCTGGTGCTGCTGATGCCGCCCTTGCTCGTAACCCCTGTGATACTGGGGGCGCTGTTGCTGGTATTGGTACCGCCTTTACTGTGGGTAGTACCTTTTCTTTGAGTATGGAGGGGTGTAAATCCCCAGGGTCCTGAGTGTGGCTCTTGAGTCTTTACTGGAATGAAGGACCGAGTCAGTTGATTCAGCAAACAGCTTCTGCAAGTCGAAGGGAAGGTCGATTATCTTCGCCTGCAGATCTCTCGGTATGCCCGAGGTCTGGAGCCAGGACTCCCGTCGCATCACCACTGCAGTTGCTGTGGAACGTGCTGCCGTGTCCGCAACGTCCAAAGCAATCTGAACTTCCATCCTCGCAGCCGCGTAGCCCTCTTGCACTATGGCCTTGAGGACCGGCTTTTTGTCCTCTGGAAGCGAGTCCATGAGGGAAGTTAATCTGGCATAGTTGTCGAAATTATGGTTCGCCAAGTGCGCTGCATAATTTGCCATTCGCAAGGTTAAAGTGGAGGAGGAGTAGACCTTTCTGCCGAACAGCTCTAGCTTCTTGGCATCTCTGTCCATTCCCCCTGTTTTAAATTGAGATGTTTTTAATCTTTGCTGCGAGGACTCCACCACCAAGGAGTTTGGCTGGGGGTGGCTAAACAAGAACTCCATGCCCTTCGCCGGCACGAAGTATTTCTTATCCGCTCTCTTTTGGACAGGCGGAATAGTTGCCGGGGTCTGCCATATGGTAGTGGCGGACTCCAAGATCGCTTCATCAAGCGGGATTGCTACTCTGGAGGAGGCCGGGGAGCTCAAATTTTTAAGGAGCTTATGATGTTTCTCTTGCACTTGTGCTGTCTGGATGCCTTGCGTGAAAGCTACCCTCTTAAACAGCTCCTGAAACTGTTTGAGATCGTCCTTGGGATGGACGTCCCCTAAGGCCGTGGCCTCATCCGGGGAGGAAAACGAGGAACCGCTGGGGTACATTTCTTTGGACCCTTCCGGTTCTTGATGGTGATGGTGCGCCCTCTCGCTGGAGGTTTGCGAGGGAAAATCTCGTGGGTCCACGGCCAGCCCCCCCTGGGATGCTTGAGTCTCCGTCCCCGATCGCGATTGCCCTCGGGGGTACGAGGTAATATGTGGGGATCTCCCCCTGGTAGATTGCCGATGGTGTCCATGCCCCGCGTGGAAGGGACGACCATGGTAGTATAGGCACTGTTCCTGGGAAGGTGACCTTGACCACTCCCTTTGCACGTACCCTGTGTGTCTGGGAGAGGGGGATTGTGGAGACACTGGAGAGAGCGATTTTGCATAATAGTCCAGCGATTCAAATCCCAGGAAGGGCGAGGGGGGTGCCAGCCATGGGGAGGCTGATTGCAGGAAAGGAGAAGGGGGCTCCGGGTAGGCTAGGGGGGGCCCCTGCCTTCTGGTTGGAGTCTGCAACATGAGCGGAGGGCTGTGAGAGAAGAGCTCCACAGCCCTGTCTGGAGAGGGGCTGCAATGCCTCCTCTTGTGTGCAGCCTTCCCCCTCCCTTGAGGAGGTAACTCCGCCCCCTGATGGGCGGGGGATCCCGGCCCCGTCGGCACCGTGCTAGGCACGCTCGAGGGCGGTGCCACACGTGCGGAGTCCTTGTGCGCCTGCAGGCTACGTGCCTGCGCTCCCTGCACCGCCGGTTCCCCGGGGATCGGTGCCGCTGTCTGCGGTGCCGCTGGTACCGGCGCTTGCTTAGCCGCCGCCCTGCCTGCGGTGCGGGGCGGCTGGCTGATCATCGGAGGCTGAGCCGCTTCCACGTGGCTCTCCGTGCCGCCGCCGATCAGCTGTTGCTGCGGCTGGGGGCTGCTCGCTCCTCCCGTCCCGCTCACTGTTACTGCCGGCAGGGATCGGGTTGGAGAAACTTTCCTCCGTTTTTGCGCAGATGGAGTGAGGGAGGCAGCTTTCCTTCTAAGGGCCCCGGAGGGTCCCTCCTGCTGCGGCCGCTCCGGCACGTCTGGCTGGAGGGCCTTGTCAAGAAGCAGCAGTTTAATTCTCATCTCCCTGTCTCTCCGTGCTCTGGTCGTTAACTTTGCACAGAAGGCGCATTTTTGTGCCACATGGGACTCCCCCAGGCACCTTATGCATAGACTGTGCCCATCGGACACTGGCATCGCCTCTCGGCAGGACTCACATTTTTTAAAGCCTGAGGCGGACATTGTTGGTGAGTCTTTGAGTTTGCTTGTGGGTACTTAGCACTTCTTTGTGCTGTTTCCCCGTCCGATGGCCTGCCTCCGCAGGAGGGCTGATGGCCCTAGCTCCCGGCCTCCGGCGCTGGTTACTGGGACTGGCTTGAGCTGTCCCTCCGTAGCTTGTTTGTTTTTTTTTTTTTTTTTTTGCAAAATAACAACCGGTTACTTATGGTATCCTAAGAACTGAAAAACTTTAAAGAGAAAAACAAATAAAGTCGTTGAATACGCTATGTGGCTTTAGCCTAGTCGGATTCCGTCTGCAGCCGACGGCGGTTGAGAGGAACTGGCGGGGACCGGATCGCGCACATGGCCAGGAGCGCGCCAGGGAGCGGCGCGTACCGGCGCATGCGCGGTCCGGCAGAAACTGCTTGGAAGATCCGATCTGCGGCGCCGGCCAAGCCGTCACCTATGGTGGAGCACCCACGGGGACACTCGAAGAAGAATCCACTTTTAGCACATATGGCTAATGTATATGGAGTCTGAACGCTATAAAAAGGTGTTCACTGGGGCCATGCCTACACTCAGAATGCCCTCTGGCATTTTCATAACCAAGGGAACAAAATATAGGACAGCCAGAATGAGCCTTCAGTATAAAAGCCAGCTGGGCAGGAAGGTAGGTTTCAGATAGAAAGAAAAACATAACTGTGAGAGCAGTGTTCCAAGGGAGCTTGTTTTGGAGTGGTTGTCCATATGAACTCCATTTTCGACGACTGTAAGACGCAGCAGGGTATTAAGAATCTAGCAAATCCATGATTAATACACAGCTCTGCCAACATGGGCATTAAATCTGGAACTCTCTATCAGGGAGTAGGGACAGGTGAACATGTGAACTGAACTCCAGGTAGCTGCTTTACAAATCTCCAAGACTGGAATGTCCATTAGGGAAGCAGCAGACGCTGCTTGAGCTCTGGTGGAATGCTAACTTGTGCAAGCTACTGTTCAGCAAAAAACAAAAGCAGTTTGGCAACAACTTAAATAACCTATGGCTGGTTATTTGCTGACCCTTCCATCAGTATGGATGTGATACTGCCTTGCATGACTTCCTCCTAAACAAAACAGGGAAATACAACAGAGGGAGCTACTATAAGGCGGGTGTCTAACTGGTTTCAAAACCATTCCCAGATACAATAGTTTTCAGTGGTTCACAATCAAGCTGGAAAACCACAGCAAGTAGGGTACTACAAGGATCATTTCTGGGTCTGAGTCTGTTCAATATACTAATTTATTTAGACCATAGCATAGAGAGTTCACTTACAAAGTCTGCAGACAATACCAAGCCAGGATGGATTGCAAATGCTTTGGAGGATAGGATTAAAATTAAAAATGATCTGTACAAACTGGAGAAATGGTCTGAAGTAGGTAGGATGGAATTCAGTAAGGATGAATGTAAAGTACATCACTTAGGAAGGATCAATCGCACACAAACAAAAAGGGAAATGACTGCCTATGACAGAATGGAAAGATAACTGCGGGGCTTGGTAGATCACAAGCTAAGAGTAAACAATGTAACACCACCGGAAAAAAGCAAACATTCTGGGATGTGTTGGCAGGAGTTTTATAAATAAGACAGAAGTAATTCTTCTGTTCTACTCTGTGCTGATCAGGCCTCAGCTGGATTCCTGTACTCAGTTCTGAGTGCCACATTTCAGGAAAGCTGTGGACAAACTGGAAAACATCCAGTACAAGAAAAAAAATGACTTGAAAAAGAAATGACTTCAGGTCTAGAAAGCAAGACAAAGGCAAGATTTTTTAAAAATGGGTTTGTTTGGTCTAGAGAAGAGCAGACAGCAGGGATATACAGTAAACACCTCGATTGAGGTGGAGGTTGCATTCTGGGCAACCTCCACATAAATCGAATTTCACATAAATTGAGTGGAGGGGTTGCGGAGATCCCCAGAATTCCCCTGGCTGGGGAAAGTGAGGGGCTGGAGCCTCTGCTCCAGCTCCTGGTGTGGGCAGGCAGGAGGGAGCCAGGTTAAAGGTGAGGTGGGGAGCCTCCTGCTCCAGGTACTGACCACGTGGAGCAGCCATGGCTCCCCTGCCACCCCCAGCTATGGCGTGGCTTGGCCCCAGAGCTGCTTGGGTGGCAGCAGCTCCAGTCACAGCACTGGAGCCCTGGGCAGCTCCAGGCATGGTGCGACTTTGCTCCGGGGCTGCTTGGGCAGCGGCAGCTCCAGCTGTGGTGCTGGAGCCCTGAGCAGCTCCAGCTGCAGCATAGCATGGCCCCAGGCAGCTCCAGCTATGCCTACTCCTCTCCGCCCCAGCATAGCAACACTGGGCAGCCACAAGGTAGGAGCTTTCTCCTAAGGAGCCCCAGAGACAGCTGGCAGCGTGGGGATAAGTGGAGAGGCGGGGTACAATAAAGTAGGGTCGCCCCAGACTTGACCAGCGTTAATATAAAAACGTGTAAGTCCAGTCTGCGGCAAATGAGGGTCTACTGTACTAAAAGTTCTCAAGTACATAAAAGGCTGTTAAAAGGATGAAGGAGAAAAATTATTCTCCTTAACCTCAGAGGAGAGGCCAAGAAACAATGGACTTAAATTGCAGCAAGGCCAGCTTAGGTTGGACATTAACTACCCTGACAGGAATTGCCTTGGGAGTTTGTGCACTCTTCATCACTGGAGATTTTTAAGAGCAGTTTAGATAAACACCTGTCAGAACAGATAATACTTTTTCTTGCCATGAGAGCAGGGACTGGACTAGATGACTTTTCTATTCCTTCCAGTCTTATGAGCTTATAAAAACAAAAACAAAACAAAAACACACCACACTTTTTAACAAAATTAGCCTGTTCATGCTTGGGGCTTCTTTTAGCTACATCTTTGTGGAAGGTTTGAAATACACATCTGCAAACCCCAGCAAAATTTCAGGTGAAAATAATTCCCAAACAGTGTTTTCCATAATACAGCCTACTAATGATCCTAATTAGGATACACCCAATAGGCAAACTTACGTAACTATCTGTAGAGAAGAACTATTTTTAAGAAGGGATTTGAAAATGACTTGGAGTAGTGGTCTCCAACTAGTAGATCCTGGAGCCTCTCACAGGCAATCCTGACAGGTTTGGCCAGAGGCTATCAAGTGCCAGGGTTTCAATCCCCTGCCTCTGCCTGGTGGAAGTGAGTGTGGACTGGGGATGGAGGGAGAATAGAGTGAGCAGGACAGGACCTAGGAGAAAGGGTAGGGAAGAGGCAGAGCCTTGAGGCAGATGCACTGAAGGAGGTGGAGAAATGATATTTAGGTTTGAGGTAAGATCCTGTATTGCACTGAAATTAAAAAAAGTGACCTCGTCCTTGAAATGGTTGGAGACTATTGATTTAGAGATTATTTAGGATGGAGACAATTATTAGCAAACAGTTTTAAATAGCAAGAGCAAATCTAATGAACGGGGGTCTGATCCAAACAAAAAAGAAGTCAGGGAAGACTCCAATGGACTTCACTGACCTATGGATCAGGCCCTCTGTGCTACCTGTACAATCACTCAGCATGTTGATGATGAAAACATTGGGAAGATTTTGTCCTGCTGAGCTAGTGGTTGCACTTCACACCACATATCTGCGCATGATAAAGTTGAGTTCGGTGAACCTTGTCCTTTCACAGATACTTATGGCCCAGTTACTATTTCTACATGTGTAATACCTATTTTTCACGCAAAGGAAAAGCGAGTGTGAAGTTGTATATGTTCTAGAGAGCAAAGTTCTTCATACAGCTATATGCTCAAGGCATCTTCTACAATTAAGAAAGGCAAACGCCACATGTAATGAGAAAGTACAGATTAAAATTATCAAAATCTCTGTCTGGGAAATAACCATTTACAGTGAAACTTAACATACACTGGAAAAAATATTGACCTAATAGATATGTGAACACATTAAATCATCTAGCATTTTTATTATTATTTTGTATAAAAAAAAAGGAGGGTTTTGTTACAAAAGTTTAGAAAGAAAAGACTAGAACAAATATTACCTTTTTTATCTGCTGTTTTCCCACTTTCATTTTCTTCTAGCTGCTTCCCCTCATCTTGCAAAAAACTGAAGGGTTTGTAGGAGACAATCATTAGACCATCCCCGCCTGGCTCTATAGCTGCATAATGGGGGACTGACTTTCCTTGGAGAACTCTGCGTGTGAAGATTTCATATCTTTTATTATCTGTAAAACGAATAGAAAAACAGAAAAGTAATATTTTCTAGAAGAAAATAATCAATTATAAATGAAACAAATGGATTACACCTAGAAGTAATATACAGCCACACAGGTCAATTCATAATATTGCTGACTTAAAAACAGCAGTTCATCTCTGTCCTCAGTACCAGAAATCTTCTAGCTAAGCCTATATCCAGCAGCTGTAACAGACTGATATTCATCAGGACTGAAATTACAGCCCAGCAGTTCGGTACATTGTAGGTTTTCCCAAGTTAAGATTTTCTAAATGACCAAGTCCTGTCTACATAGAAGGAGGATATAGACCTTTTTACATCTAGTATGTGCAGTCTGGCTTCCATATGAGAAGCGTGGGGCCTAGCGTAAAAGACAGGAAGAACTATAGGTTCATTGATATGGAATTTGGAGCATATTTTCACTAGAAAGGAGGTACTGGACTATACAACCATTTGGTGTTTGTGGAAGATCGTGTATGGTGGAGAGTCAGGCAAAGCAGCGATCTTGCTCGCTCTGAGCTGATGTTATAGCCACTAGAAACAGGGTTTTCATTGTTAACATACCTACCTGTGACTCTCCTCACTTTGAGTCCATCTATCTGCGATAACAGACTTTCAATCACCTTTTTTAGAAGGCTTCTTGGTATTCACCCATCCAATTGCAAAGAAATTCTGGAAAGGCCTACAAAATATCATCCGTCCATGTAACATACCTCTGTTAACATAGCTAGTGAGCATGTGGCCATTGACTCAATGGTGGCTTCATTAAGGTATGAAGGACAAGTTCCAAGTCCCAAGCCAGAGATATAGATTTACATGGAGAGATGGTATTTTGTAGGCCTTTCCAGAAACTCTTTACAATTGGATGGGTGAATACCAAGAAGCCTTCTAAAGGTGACTGAAAGTCTGTTATCACAGATAGATGGATTCAAAGTGAGGAAAGTCACAGGCAGGTATCTTTTAGATAAAGGATGTAGTCCAGAATAACGTGTAATGGGGCTTTACTGGGTTGCATGCTCCTTTTGGAATACCAGCTCAAGAAACGCTTCCACAAAGATAAGTTTTGTGTGTTGTTGCTTGTCTGCTTTGTATCAGCACATCTTTCACTCTGGGAATCACACAGATGTAGGGTATGCAGTCAGATATGGCGTATACAGTCTGGGGTGAAGCATGGAACCCTTGTGCTGAAAGAGTAGATCCAGATGTCTGGGAAGTAGGTAAGGAGGATGAAGAGATAGATGAGACAATAAGGGAAACCAGAACTGTCCGGGACACATTGGAGAATGATTTGTGCTCCATCTGTCTGGACTTTCCTGCAGACTCTGATGATAACAAGAATGGGTGGAAAGGCATACAGGAAGTGAGTATTCCAAGAGAGGAGGAAGGCATCCCCCAAAGATATGTGGCCTTTGCCTGCTCTTGAACAACCCCAGCTAACTTTGAAATTTTGGGGTGCTGCAAAGAAATCTATGGCTGAGTGACCCCATGTCTGAAAGAACCACAGGGTCACTTTGTGATGGAACTCCCATTCTTGATCTAGAGAGAAATGACGACTGAGGGAGCCTGCAAATGTATTGTTCATGCCTGGCAGGTATAATGCCGTGAGGATAAAGTTGTGCGCAATACATCAGTTTCACAATTTTTTAGGCACCTGCACAAAGCAATTGTGACCAGGCCCCTCCCTGACAACTGACATAAAACACCATTACGGTATTTTCTGTAAGTACGCAAATTGTGTTCTGTTGTATAGTAGGGAGAAAATGTTTGCAGGCATGGAAGACAGCCCGTAATTCAAGAAGATTGATACGTAGTATCTGTTCATCCTTGGTCCACCCACCTTGGATGTGGTACTTTTGGCAACGTGATCCCCAGCTGAGGAGCAACGCATCTGTTGTACACTCATCCCTTGTCTAACAAGTACTTTACTAATGAGCACTCGCTAAAACAAGGAACATGTATGCCTACCTTTATTCACTATATGAGTGAACTCCCCCAGCTTATATGAGCAGGGTCCCTGACCGGGGGAGGCAGGAGAGGGAGACTCACAGCCCTGCTGCTGGAGCCCTCTCTCTCACTTCTCTCAGACTTTCAGCTGTCTGGCAGCCCTTAAGCTGGGGGAAGATTGGGGAATGCTCTTAGCCTGGTTCCCTCCCCTGCAATGGCAGGAATGTGAAACTGACCAGCCATGAGCTGATCGGTTTCCTGGCCCCCGCAAGCCATGGGGAGACTGGAACCAGCCTGCCCCTGGTTCCCAGCTCCTGTTACTCTGGGGGCCAGGAAACCGACCAGCCCTGGTGGTTCCCAGCTCCCCTCCCCTTGCAAGAAAATTCGAGTTGTTCAGGGGTTGCAGGAACAACCTCTAGGTAACTCCAGGGTTTACTTTATTAGACCTTCACCCTTGGCCAGGTTTTAACCACCCCCAAACTCCCAAAATGCCCCCAGCCTTAACCCCCCCCCCAGCAGCACCTAACCACCCCCAGCCTTAGAGCCCCGAGCAGCCCCAAACTTTCCCCAGCCTTAAATCCCCCCGCAGCCCCATACTTCCCCCAGTCTTAGACTCCCCCTGCTGCATCCCTCAACAGCCCCAGCCTTAGACACTCCTCCTCCTCCCACAGTCTCTTCACTGGGGCTGCTAGGCTGGGTGGCTCCCCCAGCCCTCCTGCTCCCAGCAATTAACTGAAGCGTTTAGGTTTTAGTACCTAGGCATAAGATAATTGCTATCCCTAGTGATAGAGATAGCTGCTGGAGATGGCAGCCATCTCTATTGATCGATATCTGCCTTAGGCAGCAGTGTTAAGAAACTGCAAATGGCTTCGCCCAGCTGGCGACCTCTAACAAATTTAATGGGACACATGTTTCGGTCCCGACCCATAGGTTGCAAACCCCTGTTCTGCATACACACACTACATCCTATTTCTGGTGCCAAACAATTCAATACATCAGAAAAGTACCTAAACTCAACTGGTTTATGTCAAGTTACAAGAACTTGGAATGAATTGGAGACTTTTACAGGTATTTTAATGGGAATTTAGTGTCACTCTTATGAGCTTTTGCCTACAAGCATGACTTTGGGAACCAATTGTGCTCGTACAGCGAGGGATGAGTGTAATTTGTTGGGCTGGTTGAGCATGATAAAATGGGACCCCTAAACAGAATGTTTTGTTCTTGAGTTCACCAACGTAGACATGCGACGACCCTCAGAGGTATTGTCACTTCTCTATGTATACGACATGTGGTGAGGGTATATACTGATGCCAGCCAAAGTTGGAGGCAGCGGAAATGCAGCCAGGTGTTGGAGACCACATAAGTGGTGGCTGCCAAATGGCCGAGGAGGCAAAGGCGGGTAAGAACAGGTACGGTAGGACTGACGACGAGCTGCAATGGGGCTCCTTACAGTGTCATAATGTTGTGATGGTAGGTGAGCACGAGCAGCTGTGGAGTCAAAACAAGCTCCTATGAAACTGATGATCATGGTAGGTTCCAGCATGGATTTAGCTATATTGATGAGGAAACCTAGTGATAGTAGGAGATGTCTCATAGACTGTGCCGTAGTTCATGTGGGCTCTTCAGAAGGACCTTGAAGACAGTCAAGACATGGGAATATACCAATACCTTCCCATCTGAGATGTGCAGCCACGGGTGCAAGAATTTTGGTAAATACCCTGGGGGCAGTTGAAAGCCAAAGGGAATGACTCTATTGATAATGCTTTGACATGAGCAGGAAGTGTGGGAAATGCCTGTGAGCAGGGTGAATGGTGACGTGGAAGTAGGAATCTGGAACCAGTCCTCTTCATCCAGTGCAGGGATTATAGAGGATAGAGTGGTAATTTTGAAATGCTCTTTGTGAATATATTTGTTTAACCACCTTAAGTTTAGGGTGGGTCTCCAACCCCGTTTTCTTCTCTTTTATGAAGTAGTTTACATAAAATCCTTTCTCCTAATGTTTTATTGGTACTCCCTCTATGACTCCAGTTTATACTAGGTGCCGTACTTCTTGGTTCAGTAAGCGCTCATGTGAAGTGTTCCTGGGAAAGGACAGGGAAGGAAATGTGCAGAGAAAAGAGAGTAGCAGAATAGTATATTGCTGAGTAATGTCCAAGACCCATCTGTCTGTGGTTATGGACGCCCACTGGTGATAAAAGGGTGTAGGTGGTGATGGAATATTTGAGAACTCTGGTGAACTGGAGGATGGGGGAGGTTCAATGAGCCCTCAACTAAATTTTTAAACCTGCTGCTTGGAGCAAGATGGTGCTGTTGTATGGTTATTTGGGGCTCTCTGCCTCTGATTTTGTGGCCTATTAGTGTTATGTTGATATGGCCTATAAGAATGTCTAGGGAAATATTGACCTTTGAATCTGTGATATGGAGTGTACCTCCTTTTGAGGAACAGAGGAGTGAACATCACCCAAGTATGCAAAGTAGTGTATGTATCTTTGCTGGAATGCAAAATGTCACCAGTATTCGCTGCAGAGTGTCTGATCTTATCAAATGGTAAATCCTCCACCTTTGCCTGGGGGTCTTTTGGAATGCCTGCTGCTTGCAGCCATGGGGCTCTTTTCATGACTGGCTGTAGCTACAGCTCTGGCTGCTGTGTCAGCTGCATTTAGTGCCATTTTCAAGGCTGTTTTAGATACTGTATAACCTTCTTGGACTATGGATTTTAAGATAGGTCTTTTATCTTCAGGGAGAGATTGAATCAGGTGAGTAAGCTGAGGCAGATTTAGGCTTTTGTATGCCTGAGGTGACTGGCTTATCACCCATGCTCACCCTAGACAGAAGGGAGCATGACAGGGAAGGCTTAGTTCTCACAGAAGAGGAAGTGAAATCCCTTTGAGAGGGGATTTTCTCCACATTATCTTGATCCTACTGTAGTGGCTCAAGAGCCTTGTAAAAGAGTAACATTTTAAAATGTAGCTGTCTGCCCTTTCTGGCTTGAGCTATAAGGCTCTCATATTGAGAGCACTTCTGCAGGATATGTGCCTTTCCGAGGCAGCATGTACACTCAGAATGGACATCTGAGACAGGCATGGGTTTGTGACAGTTAAAGCATGTATTGAACCCTGGTGAGGCAGACATAATGAAATACAGGATTCATTTGTTCAGCTTCTGCCTCTTTCTATTTTTTTTTTTTTTTGAGTAAACAGAGTCTCCGTGAATTACGTACAATATAGATAACACTAAATGACTAAAGAAGTAAATCCTGGCTAACAGAAAAAAAAATGAAGTGTCTAAATAAGTTAACTGAGGAATTCATAAACAAACCACTAACTCTAAACCTAATTCTTTCTATTCTATAGGGCTGAGGAGAGAGATGAGCAGAGCTCCATCCATAGCCTAGGGCGGTGATGAAGAAACTGAGGAGAGCGAGGGCTGCATGCACAATCCTGGGGGCATAACTAGTGCACACTCTGATCACACATGTGGAGCCCCCACTAGATGCTGCTATGAAAAGTTTCTTTCCCATGATGCTGGGCAAGACAACACCTATTGTGGTTGCATATACAGGGACAGCCCTTGAAGAAGAACCCACTGTGTGCTGGTAATCGTAGATATTTATTCAGGGTGGGTGGAAGTGTGGCCCACAGGTAAAGCTAAAGTTAATGGTCACAAAACTTTACTGGAACTTCAATGAAAAATCTTATACCAGTATGGGACTCTTAAGCCGCGTCTACACGTGCTGGCTACTTCGAAGTAGCCGCACCAACTTCGAAATAGTGCCTGCCACGTCTACACATGGTGAGCGCTATTTCGAAGTTGAAATCGACGTAAGGCGGTGAGACATCGAAGTCGCTATCCCCATCAGAAGATGGGAATAGTGCCCTACTTCGACATTGAACGTCGAAGTAGGGCACGTGTAGCCGATCCACGTCCCGCAACATCGAAAGAGTGGGGTCCGCCATGGCGACCATCAGCTGAGGGGTGAGAGATGCTCTCTCCAGCCCCTGAGCTCTATGGTCGCCACGTGCAGCGGACCCTTAAAACTCCCCACCCCCTGTGTTCCTGTGCAGGCGGCAGAACTGCCACGTGGCCAGCCTGCACGCTTGCAACAGCCCCATTTTACCACCGCTGCAGCAATGGCTGCTAGGCAGCCCCCCAAGAGCCCCCAGGGCACCCCCCCACAAGGGGAGCTGGGGCTCCCAGGCAGCCAGCCTGGAAATAGGCAGCGGGGCCCCTCCTGGACGGAGACCGAGATCTGGGACCTGCTGGGGCTCTGGGGCGAGGAGGAGGCGCTCCAGGTAATGGGGAGCAAGAGGCGGAACACGGATGCGTTTGCTCAGCTGGCCGAGGGCCTGGCTGCCCAGGGTCACCCTGCCTGCACTCCTGACCACATCAGGAGTAAGGTTAAGGAGCTGCGGCAGGGTTACGCCCAGCTGATCTGGGGCCGCCCCCGCCACTTGCCCCTTTTACAGGGAGCTCAGGTCCATCCTGGGCCCCCGGTACACCTCCTCCCCGCCGGCCACTCTTGACACCTTGGCCGACGAGCCCCAGCAAGCCCCGCACCCCAGGGGCCCACCCCTGAGATGCTGGAGGAAGAGGGGGAATCCTCCTCCAGCGACGGGGGGCTGCAGATCACTATCCCGTACCAGAGCTCCAGCAGGGCGTCCGCCCAGAGGGTGTCCCCCGACCGTGGGAGTGGACCATCAGGTATGTACCCCCCACCCCCGGTGCACACCCCCAGGGTTAAGGGGCGGGGACAACAGACATGACCATGGCCCCAAGGATAGCAGTGGCATGTCCCTCAGAATAGTGCATCAGCCCCAGCCCCCCAGCAGGACAGCGCCATGCCCCATCCCTGGGGATGGGGGGAGGAGAACCTAGGGTCCGCTGGTGGCGGGGACACCCATCATCATCATCAGCATCTCCCGGGGACGGGGAAGAAGCAGCAGCAGCAGCAGCAGAGGGGTGGGAGGACAAGGACCGGGGTCGGGGCCCACACTATCAGCTGTCTCCACTCTTCTTCCCCCGTGTTCCACGGCTGAACCATTGGAGGGCCCGGAGAGCGCTGGAGAAGTGTCCGTGGTCCCGGAGAGCCCACCGGGACCATCACAGCAGGCCAGCTCCTCGGCGGAGCACCGACCAGCCCCAGGATGGGGCCGACGGCGGAGCCACCACCAACAAAGGATGGCCACGGACCCCCAGCTGCTCGCAACCCTCCGACATCAGCTAGAGGTGTCGGAGCGGTGCCTGTGGGTGGAGGAGTGGCGGCTGGAGCTCCAGGAGCGAGCGCTGGCCTGGCACCAGGAGGCATGGCGGCCCTTCATGCGCACATTCGAGTGCATAGCGGAATACCTGGCCCCCCATGCCGCGCCGCCCACCACTCTGCCTGCCACTCTGCCCGCCGCTCCGACCGCTGTCCGCCACCCTAGGGCCTGCCGCCGAGGGGGGCCTGGGGCCTGCAGACACCCGCCGGCTGTACCTGATGGCTCGCCCGGCCCCCAACCAGCCTCGGCCAGGGCTCAGGCCGAGGCGAGGGTCACGCCCTCCAACCCTGGCCGCCGGACAGTAGAGGGGTTGCAGGGCAGAGAACGTGGGCCCCCCTCCCCCTTTGTACATATCCCCCATTATATCTGTATATAGTTTGTGTTGGACCCCTGTTGTGTTATGGTACCT
The DNA here is from genome assembly GCF_033958435.1 of Carettochelys insculpta. NCBI lineage: Eukaryota > Metazoa > Chordata > Testudines > Carettochelyidae > Carettochelys > Carettochelys insculpta. The sequence continues at coordinate 36,396,714 of NC_134138.1, read as the reverse complement.
GCCCCCCCATGTAAATAGTTCCCCCCTTTTGTTCTATGATATATATATTGTATTAATAATAAGACATTTCACTGTTTTCGTTTCAAAAAACAGGTCCATTTATTTGCAAGAGAAGTGGGGTGGGGGTGTGCTCTTGGGTGCTCTGTGGTGTGGGCGTGGGGGCAGGGAGTGTTGTGGAGGATGGTGGGGTGCAGTGGGTGGCCTGCCAGCGTTCACCCCGCGGGCTGGTCAAAATGGGCCCACGGGGCCTCCTGGACCTGGATCCCCTCGGGGTCCACCTGGCGACTGGGGGCAGCAGGTGGCTGCACGTTGGCCCTGCCAGCCTCCACAGCCCAGCCCTGGAAGAATGCCTCCCCCTTGCTCTTGACCAGGTTGTAGAGTGCGCTGCACGCGCCCACAACCCGGGGGATGTTGGTGAGGCCTGCATCCAGGCGGGTGAGGAGACACCTCCAGCGCCCTTTGAGGCGGCCAAAAGTGCGCTCGACCACCTGGCACGCATGGTTCAAGCGCGCGTTGAACTGCTCCTGGCTGGGTGTGACATGGCCCGTGTAAGGGTGCATTAGCCAGGGCCGGAGGGGGTACGCCGCATCTGTGACGACACAGAGGGGCATGGCGGTGTCCCCCACAGGGATCTCCCACTGGGGGATGTAGGTCCCCGCCTCCAGCCGGCAGCACAGGCCCGAATTTCTGAATACCCGGGCATCGTGGATGCTGCCAGGCCAGCCAACATAAATGTCCAGGAAGCGGCCCCAGCTGGCCACCAAGGCCTGGAGGACCACCAAATGGTAGCCCTTCCTGTTGAGGAAGTGTCCTCTGCTGTGCTCCGGGGCACAGATGGGGATATGGGTCCCATCCAGAGCCCCAAAGCAATTTGGGAAGCCCAGGCTGGCAAACCCCACGATGGCAGCATCCAGGTCCCCAAGTCGCACGAGCCTGTGGAGGAGGAGGGCGCTGATTGCGCGGACAACCTACAGGGGAAGGACATGAGAGAGCACCAGTGATGGGTATGCAGGGTGTGTCTGGCCCTCCACCCCAGGGCTCCCACCTCCCTGGGTCCTCTTACCTCCATGAGGACAGCCCCGCTGGTGGCCTTGCCCATGCCGAACTGCTGCCCCACGGATCGGTAGCTGTCTGGAGTGGCCAGCTTCCAGACAGCGATGCTGACCCATTTCTCAACCGTGAGGGCACGTCGCATGGAGGTGTCCTGGTGCCGTAAGGCAGGGGTGAGCCACTGGCAGAGCTCCGGGAATGTCTGCCAGCTCATACGGAAATTCTGGAGCCAGCGGTCATTGTCCCACTCGCCGAGCACCAGCTGCTCCCACCAGTCGGTGCTCGTGGGGTAGCTCCACAGCCGGCAGCATGTGCAGCGGGAGGGCGGTCGGAGGGCAGCAAGGTCTGGGGCTGCTTCCTCCTCCCCTGGGGGCAGCTCCTCTTCCGCAAATAAAAGGTGGTCAGCTGCCTCTTGCATAGCATTGATCAGGGCAAGCACTGCTCCTGCAGGGGCGGCTGTGTGGACCTCTGGTGGCTGCTGCTGCTGCTGCTGGGGGTCCATACTGCTTCGACGGGTGTGCGTGCCTGTGGCTCTGCAGACCGCATGCTGTGCAGGCTGAGTGTGTCTGGGAGGGGCCCTTTAAGGGAGCGGCTAGCTGTTGCCCCGGAAGTGCTAGTCCGCCCTGTGATCCTGTCTGCAGCTGTTCCTGGCACCCTTATTTCGATGTGGGCCGCTCTGGCGTGTAGACGCTCCCCTGCAGCACCTACTTCGATGTGGTGCTGCCCAACATCGACGGCACCAGCCCTGGAGGACGTGTATACGCTATTCATCGAAATAGCTTATTTCGATGTAGCGTCCCCGTGTAGACGTAGTTTTAGGGACATTCAGAGTGATAATGGCTCACGTTTTACTGCCAGAGCTGTACGAGAATGGGCTACCAAGGCAGGAATCAAACGGGTGTTTCACATACCTTACTATGTCCAGGCAACCGGAAAAGTGTAGCCCAACAATGGAATATTAAAAACTATGCTGTGCCTTGCTTGCAAGGACCAATGGAAGGGGTGGGATGATCACCTACCCGAGGTGGTTTGGCAAATGACTAACAGGTGGACCAAAAGAGGGTCCCCATTTCTAAAGTGTACACAAGGATAGCAATGGAAAACAGCACATGCTCCTCCAGCTGTAACCCCTGAACAGGCGGGCAAGCAAGCTATGTCTTTGGATGTTAAAACGCATACATGGAAACCAAGAGTTATTACTGCAATGGATTCAGGACGTACCTACTAGGTTCAAACTCCTGAGAATAACCTACTCTCTGTGCTAGGGATAAGTTTGAAACCCCAAGAATAGTTTTGTGTTCTTTTACAGATGCTGTTATTTTATTACCTTGGGCCTTACTACCTCTGGCTGATGGATGTGGCTGTTGGTCAGCGTACTTCCCTGCTGTGGACGAGAACCTGTGTAAAAGCCATTTCAGTTCCAGACCTGCCACGCCCTGCCACTGCCCAAATATTGTATGGAGCAAGCACCACCTCTCTCTATTATCAATGTTCTACTGATCAAGTAACCTGGATTACCAACCACACTAGTAACACCACCTTTGGTGTCACCAGATGCATCTGGATACACCTTACCCAGCGCACACCTGCCTCACTATGGGGCACACGGAATGAAGCTGTCTATGTTCCCCATGGAGTCCATAACATCACCTTTGAATTTAACATTTCAGCTCCCAATAAACTGCCCAGTACTGTGGACAGAGAACAATGAATATGTGACTGAGATTGTATACAATCAGACTTGAACTATGTTAGCCTATACTCATTCAGTTGTGCATGGACTGCAACTGACATTTATGGTTATAACTACAGGTGTAAATGGTTCACTTGACTGTGATAAGAAATAAGATAGTGAAAATATTTGGGAAGAGGAATGTGGGGGAAGATGTAAATGAGAAATGGGCAAAGCAAATTTGTTACACTGCACGATACTATTTGTCCACAGAGCCTGTTCAGACAGCAAGGGTACCTACCCTGTTGGACCATGCTATGCCAGGGCATTTTACCATATTCATACCAAATATTATGGAGCACTTTATTACTTTCAGATGGAATATTAATATATCCCAGATGCATCCCAACTTCAGTAGGTGGGCTAATCCTTTGCTCAGTGCCTGGATGCAGGACGACAGTACACAATGAGCAAATAGAGATGTAGGTACCATATTGAAGAGTTTGGGCTTTGGTACTAGAATAGTAAATTCAATAGACCTAGAAGCAATACAAACTACATTGGGGCAACTCAATCATTAGGGAGTGGAGGGTGTGGTACAAGATGGTGCTGGGTTCCATTCTCCTTATGTTGATACATTACATGCTACCCTCCAACCCCTGCACAAGGTAGTGGGTGTATTCCAAATGTTTCTGCAAACATTAAAGGGTGTGACTGCAGAGGCAGGCATGGCTATCGCTTGTGTTAGCAGGCGAACCTCTGCAATTAATCAATATGAGAGAGACAAGCTGAGTGGGTACAAAGTGGGCATAACATCATCTTGTCACAACCATTATCCACATGGTGTACACAATGTAAGCCCTTATTCATTCATATTATTTCTTTAAGTGGCCATGGATTGTCATGTTATATTCACACTCAATCAGTACATACAAACACCAAATAGTTCCTGTATATCAATATGTGCCCGTACCCATTATCGTAATGGACCGCATCTGGGCACCCCGAACAACAGGAAAATGCCTTCTACTTCGAGGTGAACTGTTAGACAATCATGGTTGCCAACCATGGGGAAAGCACGAGTGGCATTGTAAAACCATCTGTTTTCTGACCCCTGTAGCTTGTGTACTAGATGTGTCTTATCAGGAAAATAGTGTAGTTTATATATAATTACCAAGGATGTTTACACGCGGTGTACAGCACAGGGGTTATCTGGTACAATGGAAGTAATGTCTCTTCCCAGTGTGTGAATGCTGTTGCAACGCTAACTGTCCTTATTTCACAGGAAGTAGCCTATGCTAAACCACAAGTTCAAACAGTATCTAAAACTATTGATGTCTTTCCTGTCAATTGGACAACCACCTTGGGCCCTAAATGGGATGCCATCTACAATCAGTTGGATCAGCTGCAACTGGCTATTAGCACATATGCTGCTGCTTTTCTACAGGAGACTCAGGTTCAGTTACCATTTTGCATCATGAAAAGCAATTATTAAAACTGGCAGCAGAAATAGATGTAGAAGGTGCCATCAGTATGATATATTTGCAAGCTATTCATCCACAACTAGTCCCCATTTAAGTGTTTTAACCCAGCCTATAGTATTAGTATGCCTACTGCTGTGTTCCTAGCACAAGGCAGAACAAGAACATTTCAATGATTTTTTTTCTTTGTTTGCTCCCCAAAAAAGGAGCAGCTCACTGCTTTCAGATACTTCTCAGAACTTTGAAAAGAGAGGAAAGGCACACGCCTGAAGGAAAACAGAGATCACCACACAGAGCAAAGCCATCAGTGCAGGCATCCTGGGATACTGGCAGAAGCCATTACTGTCAACAAAAATAGCACAGTCTACACTGGCTCTTTGTCGACAACAACAAGAGGGAAAAAGACAATAGCCTATCTGGGGGTGCAAATTTTTTGTTGCCTAAACTGTTTCGCCTTCCCTTTCCCCTGTAAAAAAATATTCCATTGCATTGTGAATGCTCATTTTTTCGTTGCAAAAATGCACTTTCTGGCAACAAAACTTGGTATTGTAGACATATCCTGAGATACTGGGTACATTAGATACCTGGAAACTAGTTGAAACAGAGTTCATAGCTTAAACTTGGCATTTCCTCACTTATTCTTTGTTTCTAGTAGACTTTGCATCCTCTGTTTTATATACATTTAATGATTATGAAGAAACATTCTTTGCGAAAGGACAGAAATATGCTTTTTTTCTCTAACAGGTAACAAATATAGAAGTTATTAGATTAGATAGAACTGGAAACAAAAATTGAAGTCAAGATAGAAACAAAGATAACATAAGGAAGAGGAAACAAAACCAAAAGTATAATCAGCTGAAACAAATAAGCATTACAACATGAGGGTTAAATTCAGGTGAATTCCAGAAGGCTTTCTTTACAAACACTAAAACTTAAGTGTGAAGTAGGCCCATCCAGCCAAAAGAAATTTCAGTACAGAAAACAACAACAAAAAAAAGCAACATACCGTACACAATTTAGACTCAGCCCATTGGGTAGGTCATACAAGTCATCTCCTTAATCTCATGCTTTAAACTGCAGAGTCTCACTCAACTCCTTTTAAAATCCCCATCTCCCACAGCTATGATACAAACAGGATTTAATGTGCCTCTAGGCCGGAATAATTCTCCTATCATGCCCATCTGAAATTTATGGAAGGGTGGATTATCAAAGATTGTTTATAAATTTGAAAACAATATGAGACCTCTAGGTAAAGAGCTCCCCTCACACAACCACTTTATTTGCTGCATGGGGCCTTCAGCATGGTCTTTAGAGTGTTTTGGCATACTGGCAAGGAAGGACAAGACTGAGAATCCTCCTCTAACCATACTCATCTTCAGGCCATTTATTTTACTTTTAACAGACAGTTACCTAGAAAAGAGTCTACTCCAATATTAGAACATTTAGAGACCTCATAAGCACGTTCAATGTACTCTAATTCCTTGAGAGCTAGGATACTATATATAGTAACAAAGTTGAGCAGAATCAACTAGTCCAGTCTTGTTAATTCAGTAATTTAAGCAGCTAATAGACTAAAGGGGTTATTATGGACCAGATGGCACTGAGATGCTATTTAGGCTGCCCTCATAATTTTGCCCAGGAGAAAAGTCTGAGAAAAATGAAAGAGTGGAAAGAAGATATAGCACCTTAAGACCCAAAAAGGAGGTGAGGGACAAAGGCAGACAAAGATGACAGAAAAAAAAAGTAAAATTAGCTGCTCTGTACTGCAGTTATGAGCCAGGAAGAATTAATTTAACAAAATTTAAATATGAGCTACCTCCTGAGCCCCCTGCCCAGTTATTGGCTGTCTTATACTCTGAAACATGGGGACTTAGATTCTTTATAAAAGATATCCTAATTAATGCAACTGTGGATGTTTATCACTAATTTATTCAGCTAGCTATATCTTGCCATCGATGATATCTAAGCCCAATGACTTCCACAGTTTAATCACTGTATACAGAAATGTGTCCTTTTCTCAGATTTAAATGTGCTGTCTTTTAATGTAATTGAATGTCTTTTTGTTCTTTAACCTTTTCTATAATAAAAAAATTCAATATTCTTTTTATATATCACTGATTTGTACACTTGTATTATTTCCCATTATGTTCATTTTCTAATCTTAATTTGTAAACCCAGTGACAGGGTAAGACTGGGATGGTAAATACAAGAGGGAAAAGCAGAGCTAGCAAACAAGCAGAGTGTGAGCAGCTGGGGAGGAAGCTGCCCTGGGTCAACTGGGGCCAGCTGGTCCCACTTAAGACTGCCTTCAAAAGAACCTTTTGCCCAGTGGGAGGAGAGGGTGACAGGAGAGAAGCAAGGAGAGTTTTTAGAGACAGCCGAAGAGGGGAGGAGTATTCAGCTGCAAGGGGCTAAGGTCCCTCCCTATCCAGGCAGCCCTGAGATTCGGCAGGAGGCCAGAATGGACGGATCACACAGGGGGAGCTGATCCAGGAGAGGGAACGCGCTGCTGCTGCCACCATTACCTGGAGGAGGTACAGGGGCGGGAATCACCTGCGAAAGTGGCCCAGGGAGAGGAACTGCTGTGTCCATGGCAAGGGGAGCCCTTCCCCACCAGTAGCAGCCACACAGGGTCCCTGGGCGGGAACCCGGAACGAGAGGGTGGGGCCCAGGTTCCCCCCAGACCACCCCCATCTCAAGAAGGGCAAAGACATACTGGCCATGAGGCTAGTGGACTGAACAGAGGCCTGAAGCCCAGGAACAAGGCTAGCCCTGCCACAATCCCTTTACTGTTCAAGTTCCAGGCCTCTTAATTGAAGGCTGACAACAATATCTCATTGTCCAGTGGCTGGGAATTGGAACAAATGTTTGCTAAGATTATGACAAGAGAGCTTAACTTATTTTTATTTGTGACCATTCTGGGAATTCGCATTTCCATTTCCATATGTGAAGTACAACTGCATTAACCTTTTCTTCTAGTCACATATATCATATGACTGTTTATATATTTTTCCCATTAACTGGCCTTGTAAACTTTAATACACTAAATATTTCTATTCCCAACTCAAATAGGAGAATATCAAGATATGGGTTGGATCTCCCTGGTCTGGTACCCTCGAGACCAGACTTTTCTTATAGTCACGCATATCATATGAGTATTTTTATTCTTTACTCACTAATTGGCCTCAGAAATATTTAACATATTAAAGGTTTATATTCCCCACCCCCAACTTAAATAGGAAAATATCAAGATACAGGTTGGACTTCCTTGGTCTGGCACCCTTGAGACCAGACCAGTTTGAACAAAGGAATTTGGTGGACCTGGGGAGGTCAGCTTCTGCTGCTGGGGCTCTCTGGTCCAGCAACAGCCGTCATCCTGTTGGACACAGATGTTGCTGGATCAGAGTCACAGACTGAAGAGGTACAACCCGTAGAAAAATGAATTCAAGTTTTGACAAAGGTAATCAAAGTAACAACAACTGTGAAATGACTAATCATATACAATTTTTTTAAACAAGTGAGGTTTCAGCCTTTCAAATTACCTGTCAGAATATAAACAAAATACTCACCTTCTTTGTCTACTTCTGTGATTGTAACCCACTCCAAAGACACATGGAATCCACTTCCTTTTACATCCAGTTCATCTTTTTCTACACGAAGCAGAAGCCCAGCTACAGAGTGCACATCGGACTTTACAAGGGAAACACTGTGGGCTATAACAAAGGGACTCCCAAGTTCCTCATTAAACATGATCTGTCAAACAAAAAAGAAATAAAATATTGGTGGGGGAGGAGGGCTCAGGGGAAGGAGTCCATGGTAGCTACTTTGCTGTCCACTAGAAAGAATGAGAGAGTTGACTGAAGCTGTCACAAAGACCCCTCTGTCAACACAAATTACTCAGTGGTTTCCAGCTCTCTTTTGTTTGTCCTGCCTCCTCTGCCCAGATAGTTTCGAAATTTTTTATTATTAAATTTGTATATTAAATTAGCAGCTAACGGGCCCACTGTGCTTACTACTATCAATATATGAACTGATTATTTTGATAATAAATCAATGTGGAAAACACAACCAGATTTTTAAAATATCCTTTTTTGTTAATGAGTAGTATAACCCTTAAAATTTGAAGGGTTACATTACTAGACAGAAAACTGTATGTGATAAATCGCTATTACTAAATAGAGGAAGAGGATAAAATTATGATTTTTGAAATGGTTGAGATGAGTGCGTCTTATTTAAATCTGTAAATGGAGTTTGGAGCTGCCCAATATGCTCCCATATTTTGATGAACGCTGATCAGAACTCTCTGACCTAGCTTAAATCTTGAATGATACATTTTGATATAGCAATTACCAAATTAATGTGGGATTGTTGCAAAAGAAAAAAGTCCTGTCATTAAAGTAATTCAAAATTACTCTGAGGTGGAAGCTAAAGTAATAGAAACTGTGATTCTGGAGTCTGTCTCAGGTCAAACAAACACTTATTTATCACTGTACCAAGATGCTGAGAAAACTGATCAAGACAAAAGAATAAGAGCATGAAAATTATAATTTCTTAATTGCCAATACATCCGTACCAGGACCCTGTGCAATTAAGTATGAGGAATTAGAACTGCTTTTTAATGAATAAAAATTCAACCTAATTGGTACTGCTGAAATCTGGTGAAAGAATAAAAGTTCCATTATCACGCAGAAAAAAGTTCTATCATCATGAGGATTTCCATCTAAATTATTAGTTTACAATTTCTCAACATGTTATATGTAACATGTGGAAATTCAATATTAATAGATTAAAAAGCCAGAAAGGACCACTGTGATCATCTAGTCTGACCTCCAGTATAACACGGTCTCCTCAATTAATTCCTAATTTGAACTATAGCAAATCTTTTAGAAAAAACATTCAGTTTTGATTTTAAGATTTTTTTCAGTGATACAAAAATCACTACAATCTTTGGTAAAATGTTTCATGTTTAATTACCTACACTGTTGAAAACTGCACACCTTATTTCTCAGTTTGAATTTGTCTAGCTTCAATTTCAAGCCACTAGCTCTTCTGGTACCTTTGAGAGAGCTAAGAACCTCAATTACCAAATTTCTGATCCCCATGCAATCAGTTCTTAACCTTCGCTTTGATAATGTAAAATGAACGAGCTCCCTGAATCAATCACTGTACGGCATATTTTTCAATTCCTTAGACCTCATCTAGACTGATAATTTGTCAAATAATTAAAAATTATAGTTAGCTTATGTATGAGTGACAAGGATCTGACCAGTATCAGAGGGATAGCCAAGTTAGTCTGTATCGTTGAATTTAGATCCACTTCTGGAACTCCCACTCATGCATCTGACAAAGCGAGTCTTTGCCCACAAAAGCTTATGCTCCAAAATCTGTTAGTCTATAAGATGCCACAAGATTCTTGTTGTTTTTAAGGACATGACTGTATAACTTACGTTCTCTCATAGATCCAGCAAGTGTCCAAAGGGTGGCTTTAAGGCAGAGGTGGAAAAAGTACCCGAAAAGTTACCTGAATAAAAGTACAGCTGCTTTTTGGGAAGGAGGGAAACGTATTTAAGTACAAGTCACTGGTGTCCGTCTGGAAAACTATTTGAATAAAAGTGCACCCCCCCCACACTCTCTGGCACATCTTCTGGGCCACAACCCTTAGGCTATGTCTACACTACATGATAAAGTCAAATTCAAGCCAGTTGACTCAATTTTACTATGTCGCTGTCTTCGCTGTATATACCATTAGCCCGACTTTAGGAAGCGCTAAAGTAAATAGAACACCATCAAAAGTGACTCAGCATAGTGTCAAGTTTTAATTTAAGAGTTAGAATTAAGGCTAGTGTGGAAACATGATGTCTTTAAAGTGACTATTAGCCTCCAGAGGTGTCCGTTATGTACCCCACAATTGCCTCCTCTGGCCGCTTCCATCTCCGGTGCTCTCCAGCTGTGCAAAAATTAGGTAACAGGAAGCCTGCAAATTTGAATTTGGCACCAGGAAGCCCTTAGCAGCTACCTAGTGGGGTCATGCTTGTATGAGAGGCTAAGAAACTTCTTTCTTTATTATCAGCGCGGTGAGCGCATCTACCCATTAAAAATAGCCCCAACAGAGAGTTCATGGTTCTCTCTCCCCCTCTAAACTGAGCACTTGGGGTTTCCCCCCCTGCTTTTTTTTTTTTTTTTTGAACACCACTGGTGCCAGCTCCTGCCCCACCGCACCACGTGACAGCTAAGCTGTGGGGGTCGTGCCTACATGAGAAGCTGAGAAACTTTTCTGCAATCTGTATTTGTACAGGGGAAATGCTTCCCACCCACCCTCACCCCACCACCGGACGCCATGCAGTCAGGGTCTTTCCTGCTGCCAGCCACATCATCTGGCAAGCCCCCAAACCAATAAAAAGATGTGTCTGCTGCACAGTGCAGATCATGCTGCCAGACAGCACCGTGTTCTGGCTTGCACACAGTGAGGGCTCCAAAGACAAGAAAGATTTTTGGGGGTTTGCTGTCACCAGGGGGAAGTTTCCTCCCATGGCAAAGAATTTTGGGGGCTTGCTGTCACCAGGGAGAAAGGACCGTTTCAACTGACCCTTAAAACAACAATCCCCTTACTTTATAACACTCCCCCTAATATGATGGGAGGTGTCACGTGGTGCGGTGGGGCAGGAGCAGTCAATTGGGGCTGGACTCCCCACCTGACCGACACACTGAAGGGACTATGTCAACTGGCCCTTCATCCGACAGCCCCCTTCACCCCATGACACTCCCCCAACAGGATGTGGGGAAGCAAGATACGGCAATCCCATGCCTACAGCGTTAGTTGGCTTATCAGTTCAAAGCCATACCGTTCTGCCCAGGTAGGTGTGCTTTCAGAGGGAAAAAATGGCTGGAGGACCAGTTGAGATGGCACAGGGACCTGGTCAATCCCAGGGCACAGAGTCACTCATGCATGTGGAAATTTGTCAAGCTCCACCTCCCCATGTAGGACACCCCTGTGTAATGATATGGGCAGACAAAAATCCTGCATCACAAATTGTCTTTTTTCCTCAATTTTACTATGCTCTTTCTTCAAGCTGCGCTCTGTTCCTGCAATATTTTCAGGGATGATATTTCTGGATTCAAGTCAGGCAAAAGAGTGGCTGGAGAGCCAGTCGAGATGATACAGACACCTAGGTGATCCCTTCTTTTTCTTTAAGCTGTGCTCTGTTCTTGTAACATTTTCATGGATGATGTTTCTGGATTCAGTTGCGGTAGGGAAGTGGCTGGAGGACCAGTTGAGATGAGACAGACACCTGGGTGATTCCAGGTCAGTATGACAGACGCCCTGCCTGGGGCACTACACCTTCTGAAGCCAGCCTATTTGGTTTTCCTTTGCCTGGAATTCCCTACTTTTACTTCTTTTACTCTGAAAAAATGGCCATTTACTTTCCATGGGAGGGAATGAGGGCAATGCAATGTGGGAAGATAACATCACTTGTGGGACATTTTCTTCTCCTATATTGCACCAGCAAAAATACCCAGAATGCTATGGGGCTGAGGGAACTGTGGGATAAGTTCCCACAAAGCACTGCTGCAACAGCCGATGTTTGACGATTGAGTGTAGCAGGAATAAGTTGATTTAGTGAGGACTTTCTGGGGGTGAGGATAGTCAAATTTGAATTTATAAAAAACCCAGCATTATAAAATCGATTTTAATAAAACCAAGTTTACATCACAGTGTAGATGTAGCCTTAATCTGCTACATGTTCATGGAAATGGAGCACTCTGCCCATCTGCATTAAGCCTCCTGGACAGGTGCTGTCCAACATGATACAAAACAGCTTAAGCACCTATTCTTCCAGAATACCAAGGAAGGGTGAGCCTTTTGGGTTTTATTTTTTATTCTCTCAGGATTGTGACGGTAATGAAGCATATAACAGAGACAGTGCTCTTTTACTTAATTACGTAGGAATTCAAAAAAGGGCCACACAAATAACCTGTTCCATTCCTTCCATCAAGAATGTATGTTTTAAGGTACCCAGAAGCCACCCGCTACAAGACAGGCCTTGCAAGCAAAACAAGAGACCACCACTGACCATCACATACAGCCACTCCTAAGGCCTCTCCAGCGCATCATAAGTGATCTGCAACCCGTCCTGAACAATGATCTTTCACTCTCACAGACCTTGGGAGGCAGGCCTGTCCTCGCCTACAGACAGCCTGCCAACCTTAAATAAATCCTCACCAGCCACTACAAATCACAAACCAGTGACTCTAGGCCCGGAACCAGCCCCTGCAACAGTCCTCGCTGACAACTCTGCTCACATATCTACTCCAGTGACATCATCACAGGATCTAACACCGACTATACCATCGGGGCTCCTTGACCTGCACATCTACTAATATAATATATGCCATCATGTGCCAGCAATGCCCCACTGCAGTTTACATTGGCCAAACTGGACAGTCTCTCCATAAAAGGATAAATGGACATAAATCAGACATCAGGAACGATAATGTACAGCAGCCTGTTGGGAAACACTTCAGTCTCCCTGGACACTCAATGGCAGATGTAAGCGTGACAGTCCTGAAACAAAAAAATTTCAAAAATCAAGTGGAGAGAGAGAAATCTCTGAGCTGCAATTTATTTGCAAATTTGACGCCGTTAACCAAGGATTAAACAGAGACTGGGAGTGGCTCACAGCTTACAAAAGCAACTTCTCTGCCCTGGGTGTTAATATCTCCCCATTAGACTCTTACAATGGGTCACATCCCCGTCTGATCTGACTTGTTTTTTCCTCTTTTGATACGTTACTGATAATGGGCCATTTCCACCTTGCTGAATAGAGCTTGTCAGCTCTGGCCCTCCCTCTCACTGGGACCCCACTCTTTAAATACCCCTATGGAACCACCCCCCGACTCATGCATCTGATGAAGTGGGTCTTTGCCCACGAAAGCTTGTGCTCCAAAATATCTGTCAGTCTATAAGGTGCCACAATACTTCTATTTACAATAAAGGCTCCTTATGCCACTTTAGCATAGTAAAGGAGACAAACTTTTACATTTGTTTTACACTCCTGAGGGAATTCACTATGGATGGGAACAATCCACAAAGAACAATGGGTAGGGCATAGGATGAAAGCGGGGTGGGGGTGGGAGGGAAGGTGAAGGATGGGGCTGGGATGCAGGGGCCAGGTGGGAATGAGGGTACAGAAGTGAGGTGGTGGGGGGGGATATGGGGTCTGAGTGGAAGGAATGATGTAGGAGCAGGGTAGGGATGCATCGTCTAGATGGGAGGAACGGTGCTGGAGAGAGAGAGAGAGAGAGAGAGAGAGAGAGTGTGTGTGTGTGTGTAAGGGGTCTGGATAGGAGGGAGGCTGAAGAGGGGGTTGGGAGTAAAGTGCAGGAGTCGGTTGCAGGTGCATATGTGGGGTCTGGGCTAGAAAGGACAGGGAACTGGGGCACCTACCTGCAGCTCAGGGCAAGGGGCACACATGCAGCTGTGTGTGCTGCAAGGAAGCACTCTCTGCTGGTACTCCCCACCCTGCATCACTCCCAGTGACTGAATCGCAGTCAATTGGAGCAACAGAGGAGCTCTGCTGACAGGGAGCACTTCCCTGCAGTGCACAGGAACCGCTTCCTCCTCGCTGCCAGGCAGAGCCTGCTGGATGATTTGGGCCCCACCTTGCTGGATTGGGCCGGTCCCCTCTACCCCCAGCAGTGGGGAGTTGGGGCTTGTGCTCCTGCTGCAGTCACCCCCCCCCACCACCACCTAGATGAAGCACCAGCACTGGCTTGTGCCCCTGTAGGTGGAGGAAGAGAAGCAGCCATGAGCCTTGTGGACTTGATTCAGGCTGTAAGTTCCCCACATAAGATTAAAAATTTGTTTTGAAATATCTCATTAGGGTTGCTGAAAATTATAAAAATCACATCTCTGTAAAAAAAATCACCCTCACTCCCCCTCAGCCACCATCAGGTATAGGGGCCCCATAAATCTGAAGGGTGGCCCTGCTCGATGCATTACTGTTGTGGTCCCTATAGATGATCCTGCAGTGAAGTTTTATCCCATAGTCTGCCTTCCTCAACAAGGGCTGGGAATTACATTCTACCAGTAAGCCAGGACCTATTTTTGAACTCCAGGAACTTCAAATAGCTTGGACTGCAGCACAGTTGCTTGTACAACTAGTGAGCTGGGAAAGGCAGGGAGGGTGAACAAGAATTCGGTCCCTTTTGCAAGGACAAAGTAGCCTCCTCGGCCCTTTTAGGGGAACATGTATGTCATATAACTTTAGCTAGTACCATCGCCTCATTCATTGGAAAAGCAACCCAAAATGACCCAGCAGGCTGCACGACATCCAATTGCTTGTGCTGAGTACCATCTACAGGAGTTCTTCATTGTGGTACCACAGCTGATACATTAAAAAAGGAAGAACCTGCTATAGGAGAAAAAACAGAATGTTGACAAAACTGCTAGCTCTTCTCTGTCCCTGGATCCTCCCGCCACACAGGCACACTGATCTTAGAGGCTTCACCACAGGCTCTCATCTTGACTTGCTGAGAATTTAGCCTGGATGTCCATGCCAACAAATGTCAAGAGGGGGAACAGATGTTTGTCAGTGGAGTGTCCTCAAGAAACAAGACAGACAGCTGTAGGAGGGGGGAGGGAGGTGTAGTTCTAGCACTGCCTGACTTACAAGTTTGGGTGCTGTAATGCTATGCTACTATGGCTCAGAACTTCATGCCAGTAGCTAGCCTACAAACAATGGTCTCCCTGGCTTCCACCACCCTAATTACTCCTTTAAGGATCACCTTAACACACTTGCTAGTCCCAAGTCCCCAGAAGCTCCCTCCTGGATGGACTTTCTGCCTCTGGTTTGTCACCTCCAAAAGGAGTGAAGCCTGTTTGGCATATACACAAGATTCGCACAACAGAGATCTTCTTGAGGTAAAAATTAAAAAAAAAAGTATACTTAATAGAAAAATCAGATACTAAAATGAAATAGTATGGAAAAGCAAATACATGCAAATTAAACAGAAAACAAAGATGCAATCTCAGGCTTCACAGCTATTCCCTTTTCCAATACAAGTTAACTATTGCCTCTTAGCTGTTTCCCAGTGTGTCCTTTATCCCAGAGGGTATCCAGTGTTTCATAGACAGAACCCCTGAGCTCTCAGTTTCTGGACAGGGTTCACTTCAAACCCTTGTCCCTTTTAAGGCGACTTGCTCTTTTTTTCTCTCTCAGACTATGATAATTTATAATTAGGCATAGCAGGGGGAAATCCCTCCTTCCTTAGGCTTTGTTTACACACTTCCCTTCCTCCCATGACTCCACCTCTTCCAGAGGCATTCCTTCCCCACTTTGCTGTGGGATCCACGATGGCTGTTGGCTCCGCTGGCTAGATATTGAAATTAGGCAAAGTCAGACTAGAAGTAAGGCACAAACTTTGAACAGAAATTGTAATTCACTACTGAAACAACTTAATGGGAAGGGGATCTTTACTCTCCATTATGGCAATTTTTAAATCCAAAGTGGATGTTTTTCTGAAATACATGTTCTAGTTCTATCAGGAACTAACTCAGGGAACTTCTGTGTTTTCAGGTATTCAGATTAGATGACAGTGGTCCCTTCTGGCCTTTTAAATTACTGTGAAGAGTGTGCAGCCCTCTGCAAGATCAAACCCCAAAATAGAAATAATATGAAAACCACGTTTATCAAACTAGTATTTTAGCAAAAAAACTTACTTCCCATTTTTCAGTTGCTGCATCTCCACGTTTGCCTGTTTTAATAAGATACAATCTTCCTGTTCCATCTGAAATGGCAGCCCAGGTAGAAGATGAAAAGTGTATTGAGGCACAAAGGCGATCATCACAAGCCGTCATGTCTGTAGGTAGCCTGAATACTTCTCTTGGCTTCTGAAGAGCAGTATCCTATACGCAAAATGAGTTAGCAAAATTAGATATGAATAAACACTTCATGGATAGTAATTCATTACAACAATTTTAGATTAAGAAGCCTGTTCACCAGCATCTCTGCTAAATCTGCCACAATACACCCACATTTCAAATTTAACTGCATGATATAAAACAAGCTAATTCTATTTTATAGCTAGCTAGTTATCACTCCAAAATGCTAAATATTTTATAAGAAGTCTTCTTTCATCTGAAGGCATTTTACAAACTGAAATAGACATTAGTACAAACACAAGTACACTTCATCCATTACTAAATATGAAGCCATTTCCATGTTTCAGTTCTCAGCAACACTGGACTGTTCAGGACTGGAACATACCATCACTATATTTAACTGAAGTGGCAGAAACATTTTTTACCACCTGGTAAAACCTCCTCCTTTGAGAGGCATGTTTCTTTGCTCAGTACTGACTTTGAGCTCTGATACTAGATGTTGGAGATGTTTTTCAGTAGCGCACCAGAGACCAGGACCTGGACCTTAGCAGTACCTAACAAGGTTACCCAGAAAGGCCAATAACTGAAATAGCACCAGACACCAGGACTCCACTCCTTTGTGTTCATGTCAGCTTGACTTCAATGAGAGGGGAAATGGTTCCTGGACGATGCCCTGGATTCTCGGTAATGGGAAATGTAGGAATCTATTTCAGACTCTCAGTATTCTGTAAACCAAGGTGGTGCAATGTCAGCTGTAAGCAACTGAGACCAAGACTGAACCTAATGTTGACAACATTAGTGGTGTTATGGCTATCCATACCATGTGCTGAGGCACAAATATTTATGGAGATCTTGGAGCTGGCACTGGGGACTGAGGGAAGCAGTACTGGACTTGAAGTCCCAATGACTTAACGCATACCGATATGGGCATCAAAAACAGATCTTCTGTAGGTGAATAAGCCTCCAGAATGCTTTATATGGTAAGGGATCTTTGTCCCATTGTGAAAAGGATGGATGGCTTCACTATTTGTGCCAAGGAAAGAAAGGTTACTCACCGTAGTAACGGTGGTTCTTCGAGATGTGTCCCCGTGGGTGCTCCACATTAGGTGTCGGGCTCGCCCGGCGCCACAGATCGGATCTTCCAAGCAGTTTCTGCCGGACTGTGCATGCGCCGGTGCGCGCCGCTCCCTTGCACGCTCTGGCCACGTGCGTGATCCGGTCCCCGCCAGTTCCTTGACCAACTGCCTCGGATGCTCCTGCAAAACACTAAATAGAGATCTGAAGCAGGGAGGATGGGCGGGTAGTGGAGCACCCATGGGGACACATCTCGAAGAACCACTGTTACTACAGTGAGTAACCTTTCTTTCTTCTTCGAGTGTCCCCGTGGGTGCTCCACATTAGGTGACTACCCAGCAGTAACCCAAGATAGGAGGTGGGTAATCGAATTATGTGCAGCTTGTCCCCGAGAGGACCACTGTCAAGAGACGGGTATCCTCTTGGAATACGCTGTGAAGGGCGTAATGTTTGGCGAAGGTGTCCTAGGATGACCAGGTCGCCGCTCTGCAAATGTCTTTTAGTGCAACGCCCTTGAAAAAGGCTGTTGATGCCGCCACTGCCCTAGTGGAATGAGCCCTGGGAGTGGCCAGTAAAGGAGTCTTTTTGAGTTCGTAGCACATTTTTATGCAGGATACGATGTGCTTCGAGATTCTCTGCGAAGAGAGACCTTCTCCTTTCGATTTGGGAGCGATAGAGACTAGGAGTCTATCCGTTTTCCGGAAGGACTTGGTCCTGTCTATATAGAAGGCTAGCGCCCTCCTCATGTCCAGGAGATGTAGGCGCGCCTCTTTGTTAGAGTTATGAGGCTTTGGATAAAACGAGGGTAAAACAATAGGTTCGTTAATATGAAACTCAGAAGAAACTTTAGGAACAAAGGCTGGATGCAGCCGTATGGTTACCGCCTCCTTGGAAAAAACAGTGCAGGGTGGTGTTGCCATAACTGCCGCAAGCTCACTCACCCTGCGAGCTGACGTGATTGCGAGAAGAAAGGTCGTCTTTATCGTAAGGAGGCGGAGGGAAACCGTGGCCAGAGGCTCGAACGGTGGTCCCGTTAGCACATTAAGCACCAGGTCCAAGTTCCACAAAAGTGGAAGCAGTGTCCGAGGGGGGTATAGGTTTACCAACCCTTTGAGGAACCTGGTAACCATGGGATGGGCGAACACCATGTGCCCTTCCTCTTCGTGTCTGAACGCCGAAATGGCGGCAAGGTGGACCTTTAACGAGGATAGTGAGAGTCCTCCTCTCTTGAGGTCCAGTAAATACTCTAATATCACAGGCATAGGCACCGAAAGAGGGGCTAGCTGTTTGGTAGAACACCATGCCGTGAAGCGAGTCCATTTCTGCTTGTAGGTCTTCCTGGTGGAAGTCCTCCTGCTACTTTCAAGGACTTGCTGCACTTACTCCGTACACGTGCTCTCTAGGGAGCTGAGCCGTGGATTAACCACGCTTGTAATCGCAGGCCTTGGGGGTACAGATGCACTATGGACCCCTGGGCTTGCGTGAGCAGATCCGGCGCCACCGGAAGGGGCATCGGTGGACGGTCCGACATGCACAGGAGTAGGGGGAACCACTGCTGTCGATCCCACGTTGGGACTATCAGGATCATTCGGGCTCCTTCCCTCCTGGCTTTCTGCAAGACTTTGTGGATCAGCACTGTGGGAGGAAAAGCGTAAAGCAGGGGGGCCCCTCCACGAGATCGTGAATGCGTCCCCCAGGGACCCCCGTCCCAGTCCTGCCCTGGAGCAGAATCGTGGGCACTTCTTGTTCTGTTGAGTGGCAAACAGGTCTATCTGGGGAAAACCCCCTGCGTGAAAAATCGGTCGTAGCAGATCGGGACGGACCTGTCACTCATGCGTGAGTGCGAAACTCCTGCTCAGCTGGTCTGCCTCCACATTGTGAGCGCCTGGTAAGTACGAGGCTTTCAAGATTATATTGTTGGCGATGCACCAGTTCCATAACCAGACTGCTTCCGCACATAAGGCACAGGACCAAGCTCCTCCTTGCCGATTTATATAAAACATGGTGGAGATATTGTCTGTACTGATCCCGACGACTTTACCTTGTATATGGTCTCGAAAGTGTCTGCAGGCATTGAACACTGCTCTGAGCTCCAGTATATTTATGTGCAGTGACTGCTCCGTGAAGGACCACAGCCCTTGAATCACCTCTTCGCACATGTGTGCTCCCCACCCTATGAGGGAGGCATCTGTATTAAGAAAAACCGATATTTGTGGCTGGTGGAAGGGTACCCCTGTTAGCAAGTTCTTGGGGTTTACCCACCATTGCAGAGATTTGCGCACCTCTGCTGTGGGTGACACCACCCTGTGAACGGTGTGTGCTGCCGGTTTGTATACGCTCGCCAGCCAGTGCTGCATGCTGCGCATGTGTAACCTGGCGTTCTGTACTACGAACGTCGCTGCTGCCATGTGGCCCAGCAGCTGTAAGCACGTCAGAACTGGCACCGTAGGGCTGAAGGTGATGACCTGCACGAGGGAGCCGATGGCCCGAAAGCGAGTCTCTGGTAGATACACTCTCGCTGTAATAGAATTTAGGTGTGCCCCTATGAACTCTATGTCCTGTGTGGGGTCTATCTTTGATTTTGCCAGATTGATAACCAGGCCGAGTGAAGAGAACGTGCCTGCTGTGACGCGTATCATGCATAGTACCTCCTCCTTCGAGGCTCCTTTGAGTAGGCAGTCGTCTAGATACGGGAATATAAATACCCCCTGTCTGTGCAGGTAGGCTGACACCACTGCCAAGGTCTTGGTGAAGACTCTGGGGACCGAGGAGAGGCCAAACGGTAGGACCTTGTATTGAAAATGTTCTTTGCCTACCATGAACCGGAGGAATCGTCGGTGAGCCGGATGGATAGTTATGTGAAAATACGCGTCTTGTAAGTCGAGGGCTGCGAAACAATCTCCATCGTCCAGTGCCGCATGGATGGAGGCGATTGTGATCATCCGAAAGCGTTGCTTGCGCAGGTACCGGTTGAGGCCGCGAAGATCTAAGATGGGCCTCCAGCCTCCTCTCTTTTTCTCCATGAGGAAGTACCTCAAGTAGAACCCTTTTCCTTGCAGTTGCTCCAGCACTCTTTCCACTGTCCCTATGAGCATGAGATGGTCTACCTCCTGCTTGAGCCTCGCTACGTGGGAGGCCTCCTGGAGGTGGGGCCGGGGTGGAGGTCGTGGCGGTGGGAGCGACTGGAAGGGGATGGCGTACACCGTGGCTATGATCTCCAGCACCCATTTGTCTGTGGTGATCCTTTGCCACTGGTTGTAGAATGGTCGGAAGCGATGGTGGAATAGCCGTTTCGGATGACCTTGTGTAATGGAAGTGATGGAGCAGCCCTGGATCTGTGTGTCAAACTTGTGGCCTTTGGCCCTGCCCCGAGGAGGCACGGCTGTGTTGAGAACGTCGCCTGGGAGTTCCGTACTGCTGGTGCTGTTGATGTCGCCCTCGCTCGTAACCCCTGTGGTACTGGGGATGCTGTTGCTGGTACTGGTACCGTCTTTGTTGAGGGTAGTACTTTTTCTTTCTGTATGGAGGGGTGTAAATCCCCAGGGTCCTAAGTGTGGCTCTTGAATCTTTACTGGAATGAAGGACCGAGTCAGTTGATTCAGCAAACAGCTTCTGCGAGTCGAAGGGAAGATCGACTATCTTTGCCTGCAGATCCCTCGGTATACCCGAAGTCTGGAGCCAGGACTCCCTTCGCATCACCACTGCCGTAGCTGTGGAGCATGCTGCTGTGTCCGCAACATCCAGGGCGATCTGAACTCCCGTCCTTGAGGCCGCGTAGCCTTCTTGCACGATGGCCTTGAGCACTGGTTTCTTGTCCTCTGGAAGCGAGTCCATGAGGGAGGTTAACCTAGTGTAGTTGTCGAAATTATGGTTCACTAAATGCACTGCGTAATTTGCCATTCGCAACAGTAGAGTGGAGGAGGAGTAGACCTTTCTGCCGAACAGCTCTAGCTTCTTGGCATCTTTGTCTGTTCCCCGTCTTGAATTGAGATGTCTTTGATCTTTGTTGCGACGACTCCACCACCAAGGAATTTGGTTGTGGGTGGCTGAACAGGAACTCCATGCCCTTCGCCGGCACGAAGTATTTCTTATCCGCTCTCTTGTGGACAGGCGGAATAGTCGCAGGGGTCTGCCATATCATAGTGGCGGACTCCAAGATTGCGTTATCAAGCGGTATTGCTATTTTGGAGGAGGCCGGAGGTCTCAGATTTTTGAGGAGCTTATGGTGTTTCTCTTGCACCTCTGCTGTCTGGATGCCTTGCGTGAAGGTCACCCTCTTAAACAGCTCTTGGAACTGTTTGAGATCGTCCGGAAGATGGACGTCCCCCGGGGCCGTAGCCTCGTCCGGGGAGGAGAGCGAGGAACCACTAGGGTACGCCTCTCTGGACCCTTCCGGTTCCTGTTGGTGAGGGTACATCTGCTCTCTGCAAGCTTGCAAGGGAAAATCTCGGGGTTCCATAACCAGTTCCCCCTGAGATACTTGAGTCTCTGTCCCCGTTTGTGATTGCCCTCGGGGATACGGGACCGTCTGTGGGGATCTTTCCCTGGTAGATTGCCAGTGATGTCTATGCCCCGCGTGACAGGGGCGACCATGGCAGCATGGGCACTGTTCTTGGGAAGGTGACCTAGACAACTCCCTTGGTGCATACCCTCTGCGTCTGGGGGAGCGAGATAATCGAGAGACCTGGGACACTGGAGAGAGCGATTTGTGATAGTACTCCAGCGGCTCAAACCCCAGGAAGGGTGAAGGTGGTCCCAGCTAGGGCGAGGCTGGTTGTAAAAATGGAGATGGGGGCTCCGGGTAGGCTAGGGGGGACCCCTGCCTTCTGGTTGGAGTCTGCAGCATAAGCGGAGGGCTGAGAGATAGCAACTCTGCAGCCCTGTCTGGAGAGGGGCTGCGGTGCCTTGTTTTGTGTACAGCCTTCCCCCTCCCTTGAGGGGGTAGCTCCGCCCCCTGACATGTAGGGGATCTCGGCCCCGTCCGCGCCGTGCTCGGCACGCTCATGGGCGGTGCTGCATGGGCGGTGTCCTCCAGTGCCTGCAGGCTGCGTGCCTGCGTGCTCTGCACCGCCGGTTCCCCGGGGGTCGGTGCCGCTGCTTGTGGTGCCGCCGCTA
This sequence comes from Carettochelys insculpta, assembly GCF_033958435.1. Lineage (NCBI taxonomy): Eukaryota > Metazoa > Chordata > Testudines > Carettochelyidae > Carettochelys > Carettochelys insculpta. Next base: position 36,374,441 of record NC_134138.1, on the reverse strand, counting down.
CCGGCGCTTGTTTAGCCGCCGCCCTGCCTGCGGTGCGGGGCGGCTGCTTGATTATCAGAGGCTGAGCTGCCTCCATGTGGCTCTCCGTGCCGCCGCCGATCAGCTGTTGCTGCGGCTGGGGGCCGTGCGCTCCTCCCGTCCCGCTCGCTGTTGCTGCCGGCAGGGATCGGGCTGGGGAGACTTTCCTCCGTTTTTGCGCTGATGGGGTGAGGGAGGCGGCTTTCCTTTTATGGGCCCCGGAGGGTCCCTCCTGCTGCGGCCGCTCCGGCACGTCTGGCTGGAGGGCCTTGTCAAAGAGCAGCATTTTAAGCCGCATCTCCCTGTCCTTCCTTGCTCTGGCTGTTAATATTGCACAGAAGGAGCATTTCTGCGTAACATGGGACTTCGCCAGGCACCTTATGCAGTGACTGTGCCCACCAGACGCTGGCATTGCCTCTCGGCAGGACTCGCATTTCTTGAATCCTGAAGAGGACATTGTTGGTAAGTCTTTCAGTTGTTAATGGGTACTTAGCACCTTCTCTGTGCTGTTTTCCCCCTCTCCGATAGCCTGCCGTGGCAGGAGGGCTAATGGCCCTAGGCTTCTGGACTCCGGTGCTCCGCTTGTTTCTAGGACTGGACTGAATGCCGTCCCGCTTGTTGTTTCGGTTTTTTTTTTTGTTTTTTTTTTTTGAAAATAACACTTGTTTAACTTAACAGTAGCCTAAGAACTTGAAAACTTTAAAGAAAAACAGTTAAAACCACTGAATACGCTAACGTGGCCGTAGCCTAGTCAGATTCCATCTGCAGCCGACGGCGGTTAAGAGGAACTGGCGGGGACCGGATCGCGCATGTGGCCAGGAGCGCGCAAGGGAGCGATGCGCACCGGCGCATGCGTGGTCCGGCAGAAACTGCTTGCAAGATCCGATCTGCGGCGCCGGGCGAGCCCGACACCTAATGTGGAGCACCCACGGGGACACTCGAAGAAGAAGTAGCTGATCTGGACAATCTTGGAACATGTACCAGAGTCAACAACTCAGCTCTAGGAGAGTCACCAGGTTATGGTACTGAGAAGTGGCAGGCTGAAGGTGCTCTCCACCTTTGGTATCAGGATGGCTAACCTCTGCAGCAGAAGACTTCCATATAAAGAATGAATGTCGTGAAGCTCTCCTCTTTGTTGACTCTGGAGGTCAAGGGTGTTCAGAATATTTGTATGTCTTTGAAGACTGCTCCAATGAAATGGGGAATTTCCTCCTGTTTGGCCATAAACAAACGGAAATGGAACCGCTCCTGGAAGGAGTAATTTAGGAACTCATTCAACCTAACCAAAGTGATTCTGATGCCAGCAAGGGATAAACTTCATAAGACATATCCCTTTGCTTTGCAGCTCTTGTCCTGAAGCCTTGAAAAAATGAATGTCGTCATGATTTGGCCCTCAAACAAGCAATTCAGACATCTGTCTGACACACCTGGAGCAGGTCTGGAAGTTGGGATGACCTTGTCACAGGTTTCCCAATTCCAGGGCACATCCCAGAGACCACAAACTTTTGAAAGACAGACAAGTGAAAGAAAAAGGGAAAGGAAAAAAAGAAATGAAAGAGGGTCCATGAAACCCAATACAAGTATGATTAACAATAGCCAGATAAACAGCTAACTACAAGGATACTTTCACAGGAGGAAACAAGGTGACCGTGCTCTCTGAACCGTGCTCATCTGCGTGGATGAGACGATGGTGTAGGGAAGAGGGGTTTAGATTTATTAGGAACTGGGGACACTTTTGGGGTAGGGGGAGCCTATACAGGAATGATGGGCTCCACCTAAATCAAGGTGGATCCAGACTGCTGGCATTAAACATTAAAAAGGTCGTAGAGCAGTTTTTAAACTAAGAGGTGGGGGAAAGCCGATTGGTGCGGGGGAGCACCTGGATCGGACGGAGACTTCTCTTACACGAGGCTCCATAGATAGGGATTCCCTAGAAGTTAGTCAGATAGGGAACGTGGGAAATAATATATGGGCAAGATCAGATGTGAAACAATCGTGCATAAAAAAATCCAACGCGTCTGTGAAAGGCGGACATATAAATAGTGGTAGTTTTCTAACATGCTTTTACACTAATGCTAGGAGTCTGTCTAATAAGATGGGTGAACTGGAGTACCTCATATCAAAGGAGGAAGTTGACATAATAGGCATCTCAGAAACATGGTGGAATGAGGACAATCAGTGGGACACTATCATACCGGGATATAAATTATATCGGAAAGACAGAACAGGTCGTGCGGGTGGCGGAGTGGTACTATATGTGAAGGATAATATAGAATCAAATGAAGTAAAAATCCTAAAGGAATCAAAATGTTCCATAGAATCATTATGGATAACAATTCATTCCTCTAATATGAATATGGCATTAGGAATATATTACCGACCACCTAACCAGGACAGTGATAGTGATGCTGAAATGATAAGGGAGATTAGAGAGGCTATCAAAATAAAAAACACAGTAATAATAGGAGATTTCAATTATCCCCATATTGATTGGGTGCATGTCACCTCAGGACGGGATTCAGAGATTAAATTTCTTGATGCCTTAAATGACTGCTTCTTGGAGCAGCTAGTACAGGAACCCACAAGGGGAGAGTCGATTCTCGATCTAGTCTTGACTGGAACGCAGGATCTGGTCCAAGAGGTAACTGTTACTGGACCGCTTGGAAATAGTGACCACAATATAATAACTTCTAATATTCCTGGGTTGGGAAGAACACCGCAGCGGTCAAACACTCTGGCATTTAATTTCAAAAAGGGGAATTACACTAAAATGAGGAAGCTAGTTAAACAGAAACTAAAAGGTAGAGTAATTAAACTAAAATCCCTGGAAGCTGCATGGAAACTGTTTAAAGACACCATACTAGAGGCCCAACTAAAATGTATACCCCAAATAAAACAACACAGTAAGAGACCTAACAAAGAACCACCATGGCTAAACAGCCATGTTAAAAAGGCAGTGAGAGAGAAAAGGGCAGCTTTTAAAAAGTGGAAGTCAAATCCTAGTGAGGAAAATAGAAAGGAACATAAACACTCCCAAATTAAGTGTCATAATGTAGTAAGAAAAGCCAAAAAAGAGTTTGAGGAACAGCTAACCAAAAATTCAAAAAACAATAGTAAAATGTTTTTTAAATACATTAGAAGCAGGAAGCCTGCTAAAAAAGCAGTGGGGCCCTTGGATGATAAAGATATAAAAGGAGCGATCAAGGAAGACAGTGCCATTGCGGAGCGATTAAATGATTTCTTTGCTTCAGTCTTCACGGCTGAGGATGTTACAGAGGTTCCTAAATCTGAGCCAGCCTTTTTAGGTGACAAATCTGAGGAACTCACTCAGATTGAAGTGACATTAGAGGAGGTTTTGGAATTAATTGATAAGCTGAATAGTAACAAGTCTCCAGGACCAGACGGCATTCACCCAAGGGTTCTGAAAGAACTCAAATGTGAAATTGCGGAGTTATTAACAGTGGTTTGTAACCTATCCTTTAAATCCACTTTGGTACCAAATGACTGGAAGACGGCCAATATAACGCCAATATTTAAAAAAGGCTCTAGAGGAGATCCTGGCAATTATAGACCGATAAGTTTCACATCAGTACCAGGCAAATTAGTCGAAACACTAGTAAAGAGTAAAATTGCAAGGCACATAGAAGAGCACGAATTGTTGGGCAAAAGTCAGCATGGTTTCTGCAGAGGGAAGTCGTGTCTAACTAATCTATTAGAATTCTTTGAAGGGGTTAATAAACATGCGGACAAGGGGCATCCAGTGGACATAATATACCTAGATTTCCAGAAAGCCTTTGACACGGTCCCACACCAAAGGCTTTTATGTAAATTAGGTGGTCATGGGATAGGAGGAAAGGTCCTTTCATGGATCGGGAATTGGTTAAAAGACAGAAAACAAAGGGTGGGAATAAATGGTAAATTTTCACAATGGAGGAGGGTAACTAGTGGTGTTCCCCAGGGGTCAGTCCTGGGACCGATCCTGTTCAACTTGTTCATCAACGATCTAGAAAATGAGGTAAGCAGTGAGGTGGCAAAGTTTGCAGATGACACCAAGTTGTTCAGGACAGTCAAAACCAAAAGGGATTGTGAAGAACTACAAAAAGATCTCAGCAAACTGAGTGATTGGGCAGCAAAATGGCAAATGAAATTTAATGTGGGTAAGTGTAAGGTAATGCATGTTGGAAAAAATAACCCAAATTACACGTACTACATGATGGGGTCAAATTTAGCTACGACAGATCAGGAAAGGGATCTTGGAGTTATAGTGGATAGTTCTCTGAAGACACCCACGCAGTGTGCAGCGGCAGTTAGTAAGGCAAATAGGATGTTAGGAATTATTAAAAAAGGGATCGATAATAAGACAAAAGATATCATACTTCCCCTATATAAAACTATGGTACGCCCACATCTCGAGTACTGCGTGCAGATGTGGTCTCCTCACCTCAAAAAAGATATATTGGCATTAGAAAAGGTTCAGAAAAGGGCGACTAAGATGATTAGGGGCTTGGAAAGGGTCCCATATGGGGAGAGGCTAGAGAGACTGGGACTTTTCAGTTTGGAAAAAAGGCGATTGAGGGGCGATATGATAGAGGTATATAAAATCATGAATGATGTGGAGAAAGTGAATATAGAAAAATTATTTACCTTTTCCCATAATACAAGAACTAGGGGACACCAAATGAAATTGATGGGTAGTAGGTTCAAAACTAATAAAAGGAAATTTTTCTTCACACAGCGCACAGTCAACCTGTGGAACTCCTTGCCCGAGGAGGCTGTGAAGGCCAGGACTCTATTAGGGTTTAAAAAAGAGCTTGATAAATTTTTGCAGGTTAGGTCCATAAATGGCTATTAGCCAGGGATAAAGTATGGTGCCCTAGCCTTCATAACAAGGGCAGGAGATGGATGGCAGGAGATAAATCACTTGATCATTGTCTTCTGTTCTCCTTCTCTGGGGCACCTGGCATTGGCCACCGTCGGCAGATGGGATGCTGGGCTCGATGGACCTTTGGTCTGACCCAGTATGGCCATTCTTATGTTCTTATGAACAACATCCGTGCCCCTGAGATGGAACCAAAAGGATGAATATGGCAGCACCACCTTTTATACTCTTGGCTTGGAGCACAAGTGACAGACATAATGTTGCAGGCATGGCTGCACTTATTGGTACCTGCTAGGGAAAATGCTCCCACAACAGTACACAAGTGGGCATACATTTCAAGTACTCAAGCAAAAGCTTTCTACTGTTATAATAAATGAGGTTTTATAGATTGATATGCAATACTCTATATTTTACCTGATACATTTTTTCTTACTGAATGTAAGCACTGAATAAAATGGATGTTTCAAACATGCAATTACTAACAGGAAAACAAACATCAGTCTTTACAAACAGGAATCCATTTTATGCACAGAAAGCTGAATACCAATATCTCAGAATTACACATCAATCACTACAACTGCAGCAGTATAGAAAATTTGATCATTTTCTATTTGAAAGATGAAATGCATGTTGCCTTTTTCAAAAATTACATTTTGCCTATATCCTAGCACCAAGACACACTATGGTGAAGAGTGCGATAAAGTAATTAGATGAAATAGATGGACTGGTGAGGGCATACTTAATTATTAAATTGTATGGCCAGGGTTTCTTTCAAATACAGTTCAGTCAACATATTTATCAATATACAATATCATATAATCTCTTTTCGAAGGTGGCAAGCTTCAAAAGGTGTTCTTGTGGCCAAGAGGACTGCTCCCTTCCCTTAAAAATCAATCCCATCATCATATCAGCTTTTATTTAGCTGGTATCTGCTCCATAACCAAGATCTCCAAGGTAACCATGCTTGAATGGTTAGAATTTACTATGGGTAAAGCAACACACACTGAACACATTCCTGACTCACTTCCTGAATCAGTTTGCAGTAAGATCAGTATGTCACTCTAACCTTTCAGTTATGAGTGCAATTTACAAATAGGGGAGACACAGCTACACTAAAGCAGAACATTTAAGTACAAATCAAAAACACCTCATTTTGGGTACTGCCAGTTTCATGGAAACAGCACGTATTTAATATTAATTTAAAGACTATCAAAATAACCTATTAGGTGATGAGCTTTCGTAGGAGAGACTCACTTCTTCAGATCATACCCATACCAGAAAAGACTCAATATTTAAGCCACAGGGAACCACACATAGTAATCAAGGTTGACAAATCAGAAAAATATAATCAAGGTGAGCAAATCAGACAGCAGAGGGGCAGAAGGGTGGGGGGCAGGGGAGAGTTAAGAATTAGATAAAGCCAAGTATGCAAAAGAGACCCTATAATGAGCTAGAAAATTCCCATCCTGGTTTAAACCACATGTTAATACTGAGTCTGTTCTGCTATGGCTATGATCTGAAGAAGTGGGTCTGTCCCACAAAAGCTCATCACCTAATAAATTATTTTGTTAGTCTTTTAGGTGCTACTGGACTGCTTTTTTGTTTGGATAGTATGTAAACTAGCATGGCTATCTCTCTGTTACTATTCAACATGCAAGGCACTACATTTAGCAGTCTGGAATGGAGATCCATCAACCACATGAAAAAACTCACCCAGATTCAGACAGACAACATCTTTCTCTCCAAATGCAAAAAAATGGACATTGTACCCAAGAGACTGAAAGTGAAAAACCCATTAACAATCAACATACTACACCAACTACAGTGAGCATCTATGCCACGTGAGCTCTAAGAAACTGAGGAACCACTTGATCAAAATCCTTTACAATAAACAAAAGATGATTAAAAATGAACTCTGAACTTGAAATTCTCATCAACAATCAGGCATCCATGCAAGACCCCACAGAACGAGGCTTTACTTATACTAGAGAAGAAATTTATAAAACACACTTCCACTTCCTACAAAAAAAGAGAGACAATGAATTTTCTAAATTACTTCATACCTCAGGAAACTACAACTACAACAACAGCTCAACTAACAATATTGTAAACCTTTCCAGCTACCACTCAGCCCAGCAGAAGAGTCAATCTTATCCCGGGGTCTTTCCTTCTGCCCCACTTCCTCCAAAAAATTAATACGATTCTGTGGTGACCCTGAAGCCTTCTTTCGACGCCTTTGTCTAAAGGAATTCTTCCAACACACCTATGAACAACAGTATGACTCTCTCGACCCCAGCCCCCACCAACACCAGAAGATGAAGAACTCTACGGGGACTCCCGCTGACGGTCGTAGTGAAAGTCCAGATTGCAATACACAATGCTTCCGCAACCGTGCTCAGACTGACTTTATACACAAACAACACGAAATGAGACACAATCTCAACTATGCTGAACACTATGCTATCCAGAGTCTCAAAAATAACCCAGACATTATAATCAAACCAGCTAACAAACACAGTGCTGTTGTCATCATAAATAAGTCAGACTGCGAACAGGAGGCAGCCAGACAACTCTCCAATACCAAATTTTACAGACCTTTCTCCTCTGATCCCACTTTGGAATTCCAAAAGAAATTACAACTACTACTTAAGGAACTCCCTGCTGCTACACGGGAACCTATTCACTCAGACACACCATCTGAGCCCCAACCCCGACTATTCCATTTACTTTTCAAAATCCACAAACCTGGAAGCCCCGGCTGCCCTTTCATTTCGGGTATTGGCACCCTTACCGCTGCACTATCCAGTTATGTGGACTCTCTCCTCAAACCCTATGCCACCAACACTCCCGGCTATCTCCGAGATACCACTCACCTTCCTGAGGAAATTGCAAAACATAGGAAAACTTCCTGACAACACCATCCTTGCCACCACAGATGTAGAGGCTCTCTACACTAATATTCCACTTGAAGATGGATTACGAGCGATCAGGAATATCATCCCTGATGCTACCATAGACAAATCTGGTGCCTGACCTCTGTAACTTTGTTCTCACCCACAATTATTTCCAATTTGGGGACAATTTATACCTCCAGATTAGTGGAACTGCAATGGGCACCCACATGGCCCCACAATATGCTAATATATTTATGGCTGATCTGGAACAACTATTCCTCAGCTCTCATGCCCTATTACCGCATCTCTACTTACGATACATCGATGATTTCTTTATGATTTGGACCCACGGTATAGAGACTCTAAAAGAATTCCACAGAGACTTTAACAATCTGCACCCCAACATCAACTTATGCCTCGACTACTCCACACAAGAGATATACTTCCTGGACACTACAGTACAAATCAAGGATAGCCTGATCAGTATCACACTCTACCGGAAACCCACTGATCCCTATACTTACCTACATGCTTCTAGCTAACATCCTGCACACACAAGACGACCCATTGTTTACAGTTAAGCCCTTAGGTACAATCGCATTTGCGCTGATCCTACTGACAGAGACCAAAAACTACAAGATCTCTACAAAATATTCATAAACCCGAGTTACCCACCAGGAAAAATAAAAAAAAACAAATCAACAAGGTCAGACGAATACCCAGAGACCAGCTAGGCCAAGATAGGCCCAAAAAAGCCAATAACAGAACACCACTGGTCATTACCTACAGCCCCCAACTCAAACCACCACAACACATTATTGAAGACCTATAACCTATCCTTAATTAGGATGCCACACTCTACAAGTCCCTAGGTGATAGGCCTGTTCTTTCCTACAGACAACCTCTCAACCTTATGAGGATTCTCACCAACAACCACAGACTATACCACAATACCACCAAACCTGGAACTTTTCCTTACAACAAGCGCCGTTGCCAGCTTTGTCCACATATCTAGTCTGGAAATACCACCACTAGACCCAACCGGGTTACTCACAGAACCACAGGCACATTCTCATGTTCCTCTACCAACATCATATATACCAGCCTGTGCCAACAAAATGCCCACATACTTTGTATATAGGACCAACGGGAAACACGTTTCAACAAAGAATGAGTGGACACAAAGCAGACATCAGAAAGGTCTTAACCCACAAGCCTGTCAGCCACCACTTTAATGGAGTGGACCAGTCTGTTAACGACCTGAAAGTCTGTGTTTTACTGAAAAGGAACTTTAAGAATTGCCGGCAGAGAGAGTGCTCGGCTCTCTTTTATATTCAAATTCGACACATTAACATGTGGTTTGAACAGGGACGCCAACTATGTGAGTCATGATATGGACTCTTTTACATACTTTGTTTTATCTGACTCGACTCCCCCCCCCACGACCTCTGCTTTCTGATTTGCCCCCCTTGATTACAATTTTTCCCATTTGTCAACCTTGATAACTATTTTTCGTTCTCTGTGCCTTAAATATTGAGTCTGTTCTGGTATGGCTATGGTCTGAAGAAGTGGGTCTGTCCCACAAAAGCTCACCACCTAATTGGTAGGTAAGGTCCCATGGGAAGCAAAACTGAGGGGAAAAAAGGCTGAGGAGAGTTCACAGTTTGTCAAAGGGACATTATTAAGGGCCCAAAAGCAAGCCATCCCGCTGCGTAGGAAAGATAGAAAATATGGCAAAAGACCGCCTTGGCTTAACCAGGAGATCTTGCACGATCTCAAAATAAAAAAGGAATTGTATCAAAAATGGAAACAAGGACAAATTACAATGAATGAATATAGGCAAACACCACAAGAATGCAGGAGCAAGATTAGAAAGGCTAGGGCACAAAATGAGCTCAAACTAGCTACAGGCATAAAGGGAAACAAGAAGGCTTTTTATAAGTATAGTATAAACAAGAGGAAGACCAGGGACAGGGAAGGGCCATTGCTCAGTGAGGAGGGAGAAACAGTAACAGGGAACTGGGAAATGGCAGAGATGCTTAATGACTTCTTTGTTCCGGTCTTCACTGAGAAGTCTGATGAAGTAATGCCCAACATAGTGAATGCTAGTGGGAAAGTGGTAGGGTTAGAAGATAAGATAAAAAAAGAACAAGTTAAAAATCACTTAGAAAAATTAGATGTCTGCAAGTCACCAGTGCCTGACGAAATGCGTCCTAGAATACTCAAGGAGCTGACAGAGGAGCTATCTGAGCCTTTATCTATCATCTTTGGAAAATTATGGGAGACAGGAAAGATTCCAGAAGACTGAAAAAGGGAAAATGCAGTGCCCATCTATAAAAAGGGAATAAGTATAACCCAGGAAACTACAGGCCAGTCAGCTTTCCTGTGCCAGGAAAGATAATGGAGCAGGTAATTAAAGAAATCATCTGCAAGCACTTGAAGGTGGTAAGGAACAGCCTGCATGGATTTGTAAAGAACAAATCACGTGAAACCAATCTGATAGTTTTCTTTGATAGGATAATGAGACTTGTGGATAGGGGAGAAGCAGTAGATGTGGTATACATAGATTTTAGTAAAGCATTTGACAGGGTCTAACATGTTATTCTTATCAAAAAACTAGGCAAGTACAATTTAGATGAAACTACTATAAGGTGAGTGCATAACTGGCTGGATAACCGTACTCAGAGAGTAGTTCTTAATGGTTCTCAATCCTGCTGGAAAAGTATAACAAAGTGGGGTTCCACAGGGGTCTGTGTTAGGCCCGGTTCTGTTCAATATCTTCATCAATGATTTAGGTATTGGCATAGAAAGCACGCTTATTAAGTTTGCAGATGATAGCAAGCTAGGAGGGGTTGCAACTGCTTTTGAGGATAGGGTCATAATTCAAAATGACCCGGATAATTTGGAGAAATGGTCTGAGGTAAACAGGATGATGTTTAATAAGGAAAAATGCAAAGTGCTCCACTTGGGAAGGAACAATCAGTTTCACACATACAGAATGGGGAGAGACTGTCTAGGAATGACTACAGCAGAAAGGGATCTACGGGTTATAGTGGACCACAAGCTAAATATGAGTCAACAGTGTGATGCTGTTGCAAAAAAAGCAAACATGATTCTGGGATGCATTAACAGGTATGTTGTGAACAAGACAAGAGAAGTCATTCTTCCGCTCTACTCTGTGCTGGTTAGGTCTCAGCTGGAGTATTGTGTCCAGTTCTGGGCACCGCAGTTCAAGAAAGATGTAGAGAAATTAGAGAGGGTTCAGAAAAGAGCAACAAGAATGATTAAAGGTCTAGAGAATGTGGCCTATGAAGAAAGGCTGAAGGAATTGGGCTTGTTTAGTTTGGAAAAGAGAAGAGTGCGGGGAGACATGATAGTGGTTTTCAGGTATCTAAAACGGTGTCATAAGGAGGAAGAAGAAAACTTGTTCTTTTTGGCTTCTGAGGATAGAACAAGAGGCTATGGACTTAAACTGCAGCAATGGAAGTTTAGGTCGGACATTAGGAAAAAGTTCCTAACTGTCAGGGTGGTCAAACAGTGGAATAAATTACCAAGGGAGGTTGTGGAATCTCCATCACTGGAGATATTTAAGAACAGGTTAGATAGATGTCTATCAGGGATGGTTTAGACAGTACTTGGTCCACCATTGGGGCAGGTGTCTGAAGTCAATGGCCTCTCGAGGTCCCTTCCAGTCCTAGTATTCTATGATTCTATGAACTGACTACAGAAAGGATTTGTGTCCCATCCTAATAAATGGCTGTATTCTAGAGACTTTTAAGATAGTAGTTTATTCCATCTTTGCTGCAAGCCTGCACCAAGGACTTTGTAATTGCTGTATGTAACTTTATTCCTTTAATAATCTCATTCTTAACCTATTTGTTCTTTTATTAATGAACTTTAGGTCCTAGATTCTAAAGGATTGGCACAGTGTGGTATAAAGATGAGATATAAACTGACCTGTCAATATAGCTAGCCCCTTCGGATTGGGAGAATTTGTTAAGATTTGGTGAAACTGGTTCTCTCTCATTTGCAGAAAAAGATACTGTTTGTGACATAGGAGAAGCTGGCGTGTCTGTGGGGATTGCTTGTGTGACTTCTTTCTAGCCAGTGTGGCAGAGAAGTATGCTTTGTGACCGATTTGGTGTGCCTGATAGGATGATGACTCCCAGTCTTGGGCTGTTAAGTAGCCCTGCCTTTAAGCAGCTCGCCCCAACCTGACCCTCTCAGCAATGCCCCAGAATATCTGATACACAGCTTCTCAAATTGTTTTTAGATTTTGTCCTCATCCTCTTGTAGTTTCTGCAAATGAAATTAAACCAGATTTCCACTGAGACTGTAACAGTAGCATCTGTTTATATTCTGTCAAGTGCCTCGCAAGCCTCTTTCAACTGCTTCTGCAAGGACTTGTCGACACAGAAACACCCAGGATAATTAAAATAAATTAACCTGAGGTGCAATATGAAAGCACATTAGTTAAAGTGCACTAAACCTCTCTGGGGACACACTTACTGAGAAGTAGTGTGGTCTTTGTTCACTGTAGCTGAAAGAGGATAAAGTTCTTATGCAAGACACTTACCTGTTCTGTGATTAATGCTCTTGGAGATGCAGGTGTAGATTTATATTCCACTAAGGTGTGCAACAAGTTAGTGTACCAACAGCCAGAGAAACTCATTCCCACAGCTGTATCCATCAGGGTAGCATACATGCGCTACACCTTGTTGTAGTAATACCTCACAAGTTCATCTAAGAGCAGTACAGCCCTGACACAACACAGTTCCTTCTCACCAGAAATGTCAATGCACTCTGATGAAAGGACACTATACATTCAAATATCAATGAACAAACTACAGAACATGTAAGTAACCATTTTTTTCTTCTTCAGATAGTTGCAGATGCGTATTAAGTGACTGCCAAGCACTGCCACTTGAAGGTGGATTCAGTGTCTAAACATGGACTGCAGTATTGCTACATCAGAGTTCCAATGAGCTCTGGAAATGGCAGCAATCACGTTACATCAAGTGAGTATATGCATGGAGGACCAAATATCTGTCCAACAAAATATCCAGTATAGGAACTCCTTTCATCAAAGGAACAGAAGCAGCCTGAACCCTCCTGAATAGGGTGGACCATCCACCCAGTTTTTCCCCAGTCAGTCCCTCATTTAAGCTGTCTCAAAGGGCTCTGAAAGGACTCCAAAAGTCAAGCTGACTTTAAGAAAATGGGCTAATTGTCCCATATTTTGTGGGGATCCTGTTCCCTGCCACCTGGTGTCTCAGAGGCAGCCCCCACTGCCTGTGAGCTCTGCCACTGGGCAGCTTCTTCAGTTCCTGGCAGCCCCCTGCTGGGAGGTCGTGGAGTCGCCATCCTCCACTCACCCTCATCAGAAGGCTGCAGAGACCCCATCCCTGGTGCCTCACTGTGGGGAAGCTGCTCCCATTGCAGAGTAGCCCTGACACGGAACAGCAGCCTCACATCCCTGGAGGCCAGAGACCCATATTTGCCATAGGGCAATGTGATCATCTGATTAATGGAACACGCTACACCACAAGCAGCTGTACTACTGTACGCAGTAATTCATCTAGAAACGGTGCTGATTAGTAACAGAGAGATAGCCATGCTAGTCTATATACTATCAAAACAAAAAAGCAGTCCAGTACCTCTTTAAAGACTAACAAAATAATTTATGAGGTGATGAGCTTTCGTGGAAAGACCCATTTCTTCAGATCATAGCCATATCAGAAAAAACTCAATATTTAAGGCATGGAAAACCAAAAATAGTAATCAAGGTTAACAAATCAGAAAAGTTATTATCAAGGAAAGCAAATCAGAGAGCAGAGGGGCAGAAGTGTGGGGGAGTCAAAAATTAGATTAAGCAAAGTATGCAAAAGAGCCCCTATAATGAGCTAGAAAATTGTCACCCCGGTTCAAACCACATGTAATGTGTCGAATTTGAATATTAAAGAGAGTTCAGCAGCCTCCATATCAAACAGCTGTGAAAATTCCTTTTCAGTAAAACACAGACTTTCAGGTCATTAACAGAATGGCCCACTCCATTAAAGTGCTGGCTGACAGGTTTGTGATTCATGAGTGTTTTTATGTCTGTTTTGTGCCAATTAATTCTTTGTCTAAGAGAGCCTGAAGTCTGTCCAATATACAAAGCATGTGGGCATTGTTTGCACAGGATGGCATATATCATGTTAGTTGAGGAACATGAGAGTGTACCTGTGATTCTGTGAATAACCTGGTCCAGTGATGGCATCTCCAGAATAGATGTGGACAAAGTTGGCAACAGGCCTTGTTGCAAGGAAAAGTTCCAGGATTGGTATTCCTGTGGTCTTCAGAGAGACAAACATTTTGGACATACACTAGACTGTGGCTGTTGGCGAGAATCCTCATAAGGCTGGGAGGTTGTCTGTAGGAGAGAACAGGCCTGTCACCTGGGCCTTTCCATTCTTTCTTTGGCAAAGTGATTGTCCAGTGTGTCCAATATACATAACAAAGGGACATTGCTGGCATATCTAATATTAGTGAAGGTACAGGAATGAGTCCCTGATTGTGTAAGTGACCAGGGGAGATCCAGTGATGCCATCTCTAGAGCAATATGTGGACAGAAGTGGCAACAGGGTTTGTTGCAGGAAAAAGTTCCAGGGTTAGTATTTCTGTGGTATGGCATGTGATTCCTAGTTAGAATTTTCCTGAGGTTAGAATGTTGCCTGTAGGAGAGCACAGGCCTCTGACCTAGAGCTTTTGAGAGTGTAGCATCATGTTCTAGTATAGGTTTGGAATGAGACGCAGTTGATTAAAAGAATGATTGTACTTGACTTGATAAGAAACCTAATTTTGAGAGGACCCCCAGACCAGCCTGCCACTGAGGTAAGGAAGATGCAAGGATCCAATGATAATCCAAGAGAGAATACCAAGTATGGACTGCAGTGACTCCCTTCCTCCACCATGACAAACTTGAAGAATCTTCTGTGGCTGCACACCACTACGTAAAATCAGTCATCTCAAAGATGGAGGTTAGCAAGCTAATCATTGAAATCTAAGGAAAGAAGAATCAATACAACAGTGAGCATCTCACTTGTTGATGGATCTGTTGAGAGCATGAAGATGCAAAAATAGCTCTCAATCCTCCACTGGACTGTAGTATCGGGTGTCCTTGAAACTGTAGGAGAACTTTCTCCATGTCCTAGGAGCTACAGAGGGACCCAAACCTCTTGAAATGGAACTCATGAATCCTTTAGAAGGCACAAAGAGTGGAGGAAGGATAGAAACGAATAATTGCAAATATCCCAGTCCCACAATATTTCAGACTCACTTATCTGAAGTTATTGCCTTTCAACCACTGAGGAAGTGAGATCAGCTATCTACATAGAGAGGGAAAGATAGCTTGCTGCTGGTTGCCCCACTTTCCTTGAAAAAGGAGTCAAAAGGGCTGTTTACCTACAATAGGCAAGGGGCTTGACTGGAATTTGATGTTATATGATGGAAACATCCCCCCATATGCTTTATGGAAAATGGTTTGTGAATATAAATATGAATAACTCTCAGAACCTATCATTTTCAATGGCATAATCTACTGGATCTTTAAATCTTATTTTTGTGCAAGTATCATTTTTGAAGTTGAAGTATTATAAACATATTTGTGTCCAAAATGTTTGTCTCTACAAAGACCTCAACAGTAGGTGCAGCTATCTTATAGTGAGAGTATGGCTTGTGAGGGGATAGCAGTACATAGCCAACAAAGGGGCTTAATGGCTGTAAATCCACAGCTGAAAAACACTGCTGTTTACTTTCAAACCAGTGAGTAGGCAATGGCTCATTGCCTAAAAAAGGATAGGGACATGTGATTTCACTCATATGACAGTCTCCATCTTGGAGCATACTTGTTACACAAAGGCTATGTCTATATTACAGTGTTTTTCAGGAATAACCTATTTCAAAGTTCTAATGATGAAATAAATTATTTCTGAAAATAGCATTCACACTGCAAGAGTGTTTTGAAATTGAGCATTCACACTAGAGAGACCAATTTCAAAATAGAAGCGATGATGGGATGCCTCCCTGAATGCCAATTAAGTCATAATTACCTCTGCTTAGTAGACACTGGCTATGTCTGTCTACACTAGCCCCCCCTTTCAAAAGGGGGGGGTGCTAATGGCACTTCAAAAGTGCCACTTTCAATCACACGTGACTCGTCTACACAGGGTCCCTTTCGAAAGGGCCCCACACACTTTGAAATCCCCTTATTCCTATAGCCACCTGTGGGTAGGGGGAATCTTAAATGCAAGTGGTATGGGCATCTGGATCTGTGGGAACATAGAAGCACCCCAAAAGTCCCTGGGCAGACACTGTAGCATGCAGCATGGCATCAGAGGCCAGCATATGCTGAACCAGAACCATCTGTTCTTACTACAAGAGTGGCTCCACTCTCTTACAACAAAAGCCACAAAACTTCCCTCAACTTTGCTTATTGTTTTTCCCCTCCTATGTTCTCCATCTTTGTTTTCTGAGCTTGTATAAACATTTCTTTTCCCTCATCCCATCACACCTTATTTTTTATAAAGAAATTTTAAGCTTACCAGAGTCACTGACAAATTCATAACCCTTCCGAGTTGATCAACATAGTAGACGTTATCCTGGTACCAAGAATCAAGGTGTAGGTAATTATACATGCCAAAGGCACGCATGTGGTCCAGAGTATACTGTTCATCTCGAAGTTTCACTTCTGCCACAGCTGAAAAATAAAACCAGGAAGAGTACTTTAACAACTAGAAAATGTAATTAAACATAATTCCTACCATCCTCGGTCTCCTTAAGCCAGTCCACATGTAAAAAAACTTCAGAACTCTTAAGCTTTCAGTATGCATTTGGAAAGCAAGTCATTAAACTGCAAGGATCAAAAGGCTAAATAACCATGAACATCTCTAGTTCAAGTGTACCTGGTAAACCTCAGCCTAATGGAGAAGACTTACTAGTTATAAATAACTGGTTGGGGCTGAAGTAGCCTCCCCCCACTCCCATCAGCTGCAGGCAGGGGGCTGTTCTAACCCCACAGGGCTGCTGCAGGCAGGGGCATTCCAGCCTTGCCAGAGTAGCTCCAATCTCCAGGAGCCCCAGAGGGGGAGGCAACCGCTGGGGAGGCCACCCAGATGCGTCCCCAGCCTTCCCCCTCTCATGTAATTGGTTAACTAATTAAACCGGATTTTACATCCCTAACTATGACCTCATTAATTCATCATATCCTGGAAAATGGTGTAATAGGGTTAAAGAATTTACTGGGACAGACAGAGCACTTTGGGGTCTGGGCAGGAAGGGGATAGGATTGGGGCGTTTACCTACCTGGTGCTCCACTCCCAGGGGTGCATGTGGCCCCACACTCCCCACTACTATGAAAGCGGTAAGGAAAAGCCTCAAGGGAAGTATGTTGCTGCACCACCATTCCCCCCGCACACTACAGGGGAAGAGAAACAGCACCACGCAGAGCCATTCCTCCTCAGCCTGCCAGGGTGTTCCCAGATAAGGGGCACCTGGAGTACAGAGGCTCAAGTGCAGTGCAATACAATCATGTGACCACCACTACTAATACCTTAGCTCATTGTCCCCTCCCCCTTAACCATAACACTGTGTAACTTCAGCAGATGAAGCACATAGGCATCAAGTGACAATTGGGAAAAACTCACTCCAAATCCATTCATCAAGAAGGAAAAAAACAAGTCTACTCTACCACCATCACCATTACAAAAATCACACCCAGCAGGGTTATTCCACCCATAAACCTGGATTTTATAATCCAGACATTGGGAGAAATCACCAGGATTGAAAGTCAGTACCCCCTGAACTGGAACTGACCACATTAGCCCTCATGCCATTACTTGATGGCATACAGCCCCAACATTGTGACTGAAGCAGGAGTCTTGAGAACATCCATCCTAGCAAATAAATATCAAACTATTCATAGCTACTGGAAATTACCAACACCTCGTTCTGAGAAACACATTACCACTCACCTTGAAAAACAGTCATACATTCAATCCTCTAAAACAAATACAAGTCAGCAAAAATCCTCAATCCTCAAGGCATCTCATGCTTTTTTCAAGCTAATTTAGTTGGTTCACTTTTCTGCATAAAATGCTTTAATCCCGCCAATTCTAGAAAAAACTGATAAAATGGCAATCACCAAGAGCACATCACCGCATGACATCAGGTTTCAGACCAGAGAATAGTCCACACTGAGAAAATTAGCGTAAAAATCCAATTGTGTTCTTAGGTGAATCCTTCATAAAATGACTATGAAAGCATGCTTCTTCACCGCTGTTGACATTTGCAGCTTAATAGCAACCCCATAGCAATCCATATCACGTGGTTTTACAGAACTGCACAATGGATTTCAGCTTCACTGCAGTGAACAAGAAGTTTTTGTCCTATTCTAGAGGATTCTCCTGAAGTATCAAAAAGAAAAATGTGTCTGCAATGACTGGGATCAGTAAGTCTCAAAATTAAAATGATCTAAAAATAAGAAAATGTTTTACAGTAGTTAGCACTTAGAGAAATTGAAGTCAACTATTGTCAAATGGCATTCCAGAAGTGTTTGAAATGAGGTTTTAATCAAACAGACATTATCCTGACCTAATAAGGTTAAAAACCTGGATGGCTTTAGTGAGAAATGATGACTGAAAGAGGTCCTGATAACAGCCTTCAAATATGTTAAAGTCCATTACAAAAAGGACAGCGACCAGTTGCTCTCCACGTTCACTGAGGACAGGATAAGAGGTAATGTACAGCAAGGAAGATGTAGTTTAGGAATGCTTTCTAATTATAATAAAGGTTAAGCACTAGAGTAAGCTTCCAGGGTAAGCTCTGGAATCTGAGTCATTGGCATTTTCAAAAGCAGGTTAGACCAACAATGGACAGAGATCATCTAAGTATACTCAGTTCAACCTAAACGCACAAGGGTGGGTTCAATCACCTCTCTGAATTCCTTCCAGATCTACTTGGCTATACTCCCCAAAATCAGAAGACCAAAGAACACGGTAAATATACTGAAATTAATTAAAAACTAACAGAAAAGATAGTGAAAGACAATTATTTCAGTGGAATCAAGTTGACAATATCTGCGCTATATACACATACAGTAACAAAACTGAACTTTCTAGCTTAGGAGGATTCACATGGTATTTTTACACAGAAAGCAATAGCTATTGTCTTGCCTGATAACAAGCTTTGCAAATACAACTGTGTTGCTCCTGGTAGTAATTTAATTAAAACACATATTGATGCTCAACATAGTTTAAGTTAGATACGTTTTCTTTTGTTGTGTGTGAAAAATTCCTGGTGCCAACATATAGTTTGATTAATTGGTTTTGGGGAGATTAATATGGAAGATATGTCAAAAAGGAATTACCCAGCTTTGGCTGTTTCACAGTCATTAATACAGCTTGCACTCCTGCTAAATCCTAATCCTGGAACGTTGGCAGAGCTATCCTGTCCATAGAATGGTTCAGACTGGCCACCCCAGTCACTGCAGCAGCCACCTCAACCATCCTACGGACAGAATCTGTGGGGCCCAGAGTGGCACAGGAGATTACCTGGGGGTCAGGCCCCCCACACTCACTGCAGTGGCAGGAGCCAGAGCAACCTGGCACCATGGTCTACGCTGTGGTCCATCTCCCAACCTGTCACACTTCGCTTCACCACAGTGGCAGGAAGTAAAGCACTCTAGCCCCAGGGAGCTCTGCTGCCTGCTGCCATGGTGAAGCAGAGTGCAACAGTCTAGGAGGTGGAATGGAGCAGGCTGCTGGGTTGCTCCAGCTCCCGCCACCTCGGTTTGAGTATGTGGGGGGGGGGGGGGGGAATCATGACCCCTGCTGCTGCCCACACCAGGCCTACCCAAACCCCTCTCCACATCTTGTGGCGGAGGGGTGGGGCAGGCTGAGTTTCTTCTGTGAAAACAAAGATGGGGTTTGCATTGTCAGGGTAAGATTCTGTCTTCACTGGTAATTAAATGACAAAACTTATGTTATTCAGAGATGTTGAAGGACCCTGTTGCCAACCAGGCTCGGGTTCCCCAGAGACGAGGCTGCACCCAGAAGGCAAGTGCTATATTTGGTTTACTGAAAGCGCGTGACATCCGCAGCGGGAGCCCTGGAGACGCCGCAGCCACCCATGGGGGAAGACCCGACGCGCCAGAGCTTCGCTCGGGGAGAGGCTCTGTAACAGGCCTCCTAACACTAGCTGATAAGCTGAGCTCATTAACATAAGATGGCCTAAAATTGCCTATGCATGCCTTATCACTATCTCTAGTGGCCTACTGCCAGTGTAGCCTTGGAGTCTTGGCAAGCACGGCTTGTTTCGCAGGTGTTGTGGGGCAAGATGAGTTTTGCAGCTTTTCACGTTACACAGACCGGTTCTGGTATCTCTTGTTTATTGCCAGCATGCTTCTGTTCACAGAGGGGTAGGACTGCTCTCCTGAGACCGTTACAAAGTCTTCTTGCACCCTACAGACCCCATCTCTAAAAACAAAAGTTTAACCATAAGTGCCCATGTGAATAGCACACTGTTGGCAGAAACTCTCTGCTACCAACAAAATGAGCACCACTTACTGGGGTGGAACTATCAGAGGGGTAGTCATGTTTGTCTGCAGCCGCAAAAACAACGAGACGTCCTGTGGCACTTATATACTAACAGATTTATTGGCAAAAAGTTTTGGTGGGCATAGACCCACTTCATCAGATGCATGGTCCCTCCTGCTGCCCTGCCAACAGGTGAATCAATTAAATATAGTTTCATTATTTCAGCAGTGGCAGGAGAGGAAGCAGCACCAGCACCCAAGGACACAACTGACTCCTTAAAGAGCTGCAGGCTTTAGTGCACTGTTTTAAATGTGTTGTAATTCATCTGCAGTTTGTATATAGTTTTCCAGCACTTAAAACTTATTTCTAAACCAAGTTGCATCAAACCTACCCTGCTGAGGACGCATCGTAAGTACAAAGCTCCATATAAAAATGAGGTAAAGACCATCCTTTGTAACATAAGCACCTCTATAAATACAAGCGCCATATGTTTGGCTGCTGCTTTAGTCACACACAGAATCCAATATTTTTTTTCTGTGGAATGTACAGAAAGGCACATTGGATTCACAATCGTGCAGCATGTTAGTGCCTAAATAGGGAAATATGAACAGTACAATAGATACAATTAACGTTTTGCTTAAAAGGGGGGTCTCTGCATAGAGTTGTAAGCTCTGTGAGGGAGGGAACCATTTCTTTTTGTCTGCCTTCAAAGCACTTAACACAACGGAAGCTTGCTCCTTATTAGACTCTTTGGGCACTACTGGGATACAGATATCAAGTTATATTTATACTGATGGATCTCTCCATGGCACTGATCACATTGGTCATCTATATTCAGACAAGGCAGGGATGAACAGAACACTCAGATGACTATTTATTCCTTTCAGACTGAACTCACAATCTACTTCTATAACCTTCACTTGTGAAGTCCTAAAAGGCTCAGTCCTTTCCTTCTATTCTAACACCTATATAATGCAGAAGGTTTCAAGGGTTGTCATAACCGGGGGTGGTAGTGGGGAATAAGCTCCAACTATCTATAAAATGCTCCCATGGCGTGCATCTCCAATAACCTCTAACAACCGAAGTCCAGCTCCTGGCCTTCACATGTGGCTTAGTTTCTAAGCCAGGTGAAACTGTTTGCACTGACAGGAAAAGGGGCGAAGGCGGGTGACTGGCGCCTGAAAACCAGTTGCTTTGGGCAGATGGGGCTCGTCAGCCTGGGAAGGCCGCCCACCTAGGAGAAGGTAACTCTGATTTAAAACCTCTGCTGCCTTGCAGCGACACCTAGTCATGGGAAAGGATTCAGGAGTAAACCCCGAAGAAAAATACGGAGATGGAGCCCCTAAGGCAGTTTGAGGTTGTGCTCAATCTCACTCTGGCAGCTCCTGCGACGACATTGGTGCCAAGCTGTACTGGCTTTTGCCTTTCCCTTGGATTACATCAGTGGCGTGGAGAGGGGGAACCTGCTGCTGGGCATCAGCTAGTTCTTCAAACTGACTTGCCCAGGCCTGCGCCCTGGAGAGGACACTCTGGCATCGCTTTCTGAGCGGTGACAACACGGGAAGCAGCAGTTACTGGTATTAAGCCACTGCACTCGATTGGCGTAGAGTGAGGCGCCAGGGGCTGCTTCCGACGGTGGGAGAGGTCTTCGGATCTCATTGGGCAGCTACTGCCCACCTCAAGCTGAGCAGCCCCCAGCCCAGCCAAGCAGGTGCCACCTCGCCACGGTCCACTTGCTCCACTGGGTGTGTGGGGCTAAGGGAATCACCCACAGGTGGATCGTTAACTTTATGCCAGGCAAAACAAGCAAGCAACAAAATACTCCAGACTTCAGGCTGGGCACATGGAATGTAAGGACCATGACTCCGGGCCTTACAGAAGACCTACAGAGCATTAGTAACCCCCAGAAAACAGCAATCATTAACAACGAGCTGAGAAGACTGTGGATGGACATCGTGGCCCTCCAGGAAAAAAGGCTATCGTCCTCTGGATGTCTCAGAGAGAAGGACTTTTCCTTTTTCTGGCATGGGAAGCCTCCAGAAGAGAACAGGGAATACGGTGTTGGCTTTGCAATCAGAAACAGCCTAGCTGGCTCAGTCATACCACCAAACGTGGGAACTGAGAGAATGCTGAAAATCCAGCTTCAAACACCAGTGGGCATGGTCAACATCTTCAGCGTCTGTGCGCCTACTTTAACTTCTGCCCAAGAAGTTAAGGACAAGTTCTGTGATGAACTTAGCATTGCCATCAGTGAGATACCTTCCCATGAGCTGCTATTCATCCTTGGCGATTTCAACGCCAGAGTTGGCAGCGACCACCACAGCTGGCCATCCTGTCTGGGACAGTTTGGAACAGGGAAGATGAATGAAAACCAACAGCGTCTCCTTGAACTCTGCTCCCAACATGACCTCTGCGTAACCAATACCTTCTTCAATGTCAAACCCCAGCACAAAGTTTCGTGGTGACACCCAAGATCAAAACATTAACACCAGCTTCACCTCGTCCTCACCAAACACAGCCGTTTAGGTAATGTCAGGGTGACACAGCTACCACAGCGCAGACTGTGACACTGACCATTTGCTCGTGTGTAGTAAGGCACACATCCAGCCGCGTAGATTCTTTCGCTCCAAAAAGGAAGGGAGGCCGCGCATTGACACTGGCAAGACTTGTGACCCTTCAAAAGTATGCAAGTTTGTCCAAGCACTTGAAGAGACCCGGCCTTGCCCGGACAACACTGATATCAGCAAGAGATGGGAACAACTACGGGACGTTATCTATAATACTGCGATATCCACCTTTGGGAAGACAGTCAAGTCTGCTGATTGGTTTGAAGCTCACACTGAAGTGCTGACGCCCCTGATTGAGAAGAAAAGACAGGCACTGGCTGCATACAGGTCCTCTCCCAGTGAGGTGAACCTGCAGGCACTCCAGTCTGCTCGGAGTCAAGTGCAGCAGGGTGCTCGGCAGTGTGCCAACGATTACTGGCTCCAACTCTGCTCCAAGATTCAGCAGGCCGCAGACACTGGTAACATGCGAGGAATGTACGATGGGATCAAGCAGGCCATCGGTCCATCACAAAGAAAGACTGCCCCACTTAAGTCAGCCACAGGCGAGGTCTTGAAGGACAGAACCAAGCAGATGGAATGCTGGGTGGAACACTACTCACAGTTGTACGCCAGAGAGACCGTAGTTACAGAGAGAGCCCTGAATGCCATCGAGCCTCTGCCCACCATGACTGAACTCGATGCTGAGCCCACCTTGGAGGAACTCAGCGATGCGCTAAAAGCACTCTCTTCTGGAAAAGCCCCAGGGAAAGATGGTATTCCCTCAGAAATCCTCAAATGCGCCAATGGTACCCTAATTTCAGAATTGCATGGAATACTTTGCCAATGCTGGAGAGAAGGCAGCGTACTGCAAGATATGAGGGATGCTAACATCGTTACTGTCTACAAGAAGAAGGGTGACAAAAGCGATTGTAACAACTATCGCGGCATCTCCCTTCTCAGTACCATGGGGAAGCTATTTGCACGTGTTGTTCTGAAGAGGCTCAATGTTCTTGCGGAGAGAGTCTACCCTGAGTCTCAGTGTGGGTTCAGAGCTGAACGGTCCACCATAGACATGGTTCTCTCTGTTAGGCAACTACAAGAAAAGTGCAGGGAGCAGAACAAACCTCTGTATATTGCCTTCATCAACCTGACCAAGGCATTTGACCTCATCAGCAGAAAAGGTCTGTTCACAATTCTGGCTAAGATCGGCTGTCCCCCAACTCTGCTCAGCATTATTAGGGCCTTCCATGAAGGGGACCGTCGTATACGACAGATCCACATCCGAACCCTTTGAGATTCTCAGCGGAGTGAAGCGGGGGGGTGTGCTGGCTCCAACACTGTTGGGCATCTTCTTTGCAGTTTTACTCAAATAAGCCTTCGGAACTGCTACAGAAGGCATCTCTCTCCATACAAGAACAGACGGCAACCTCTTCAAACTGTCGAGGCTTAGAGCGAAGACCAGGGTGCTTACGAAGCATCTAAGGGAGCTCCTTTTTGCTGACGATGCAGCTATTGCTGCTCACACTCAGCAGGAACTGCAGTCATTCATAACTCACTTTGTGGATGCATGTATGGAATTTGGCCTCACAATCAGCTTAAAGACGACCCAGGTGATGGGCCAAAACATGGGTAACGAGCCATCTACCAACATGCTAGACTATGAACTGGAAGTCGCCCATGAGTTCGTGTACCTAGGCTCGACGATCTCGGACAACTTGTCACTTGATAGCGAGATCAACAAATGCATTGGAAAAGCCGTCACAACGTTCTCCAGGCTGATGAAGAGAGTATGGGCTAACAATAAGCTCACTGTACACACCAAGGTCTCCACATTTTGCTAACATCAAATTCTAACATTAATTTCTACTATGTTGATGCTTATGAGCCATCAGAACCCAGATTATCAATATTTAGGCTTGGAAAGATTAGATTTTTATTGGTAAGTGGCAACTACACTACACACAAATTCACAAACATTTCCACCGATAATTAAAATTTGCAGCTATGCAAAGAAAAAAATGATTCTTGATAACAGATTTAAGAATATTTGTATATTTTCACATGATGTTGACAATTTGTGCTTTAACATTTTTACAACTTTAAGCTTTTTTTTTTTTTTTTTAAATTTAAAAACATTCACTGTTTGTAAATTGTCTGATCTCCTGTCAGTGTTTCCTGTAAGCTGAGTACTTGGGTGGCCTCCCAGGAGAGATTCAGGTGCCCCCAGCTGATTAGCAGAAGGCCCACAGCAGACAGCAGGTATTTCTATTGATGCTGCACATCCACACATGCCTCAGTGCGCACAAAATTTATTCTACCCATAGATGGAAAAATTTAGAGGGAACACTGCTTCCCACCATGACATCCCACATCTGTGAAAATTTAAATAGATACAAATTTTGAAAAATACTTAAAACCCATAATCTTGGACAAGTGAACATTTAAAATACACAAAAATGTTTACAATGATATATGAACCAAAACTATACAGAGATTTGAATTCTGCCAATCCCATCAATACTTCACTAAAACTAAAAAGCACCATAAATTTTATTTATTTTATTTTATTTATATTTTAAATAAACCCCCATACCCGCATTACTTTCCTCTATCATAGTATTTTGTCAATCAGTTGCCATTGGTCTTTTTGGACTTCCGTCACTTTCAAATTACAAGTAGTTAAATTAGACATATAATTCTGGATATGAAAAGCTCTTTAAATAACTGGCCAGCAGTCTGCGCCTCATACAAAAAGAATTTGATTTGGCCATACAATTCACACATTCACAGTTAGATTACTGCAAAGCATCATGCTTAGCAATAAAGCCACCAATTCTGAAAAAAAATTTCATTTATATCTAAAATCAGCAACATGCTTGTCCATTAATATTGCGTGCTTTGAATATTCTGCTCTCTGAACTGGTTCCCTCTAGAATACAGCATTACATTCAACATTTTAGTCTCAACATTCAAAGCACACCGTGCAACCCTCCCTTTATGCAACTGTAACCTACAAAGCTACGCTTTCAAACAAGGGTGAGACTCATGAGACTCAAGGACAGTTTTTGCAGCACAGGAAAGTATAGTATATAGGTCTGGAACAACTAATTACTCACAAGATACTGGATGCTTTGGATATGTGCTTCAGTGAAAAAACTAATTTATTTAATTTCCCTCCTGAAATATTCTCAGAAAAAACTGAACACCTGAAACTGCTTTATGTAAATCATCTATGAATTGCAGTCAGACATTGTATGCAACTGAGTTTAAAACAGGTCTCAAGTGTGGGACTGAAGGGTTCATGTTGTACTTTCTTTTAGAAGTCCAAATTAATGATTATATTAAATAACTGAAATAAGAATCTGGTAAATTACTCCTGGGAGAATACTGCAGCAATGCGCATGTGCAGAATTCAAGTCCCCATTTTGCACATTTTTCCCTTCTCGGGAAAATGCATTCTGCCAAAGAGGTGCTGCACTTTTAACTTTCACCCACCAGGGGCTGCTGTGAAACCAGAACAGAGGAGCAGCCATCCCACTGACCATTATCCAATAAGGAGAGAAATTGTGTTCTTCATAGCCACCTGCCTGTAAGGCCAGGTGAGGAGACATGGGATATAAGGGGCAGGCAGGGAGAAGAGACAGACCAGAGTACATGAGGCTGCTAGGGGTCACATAGAATGATGTTCAGAAAGGCTAGTGGGGGGAAGAGGCCGCACTGAACGGAAGTGTGGATCCATGGGAATAGAGTAGAAGTGCCTGATAAACTAGAAGAAGCTAAGCATCAGGCAGGGTTTGAAAGGGGAAGGCTCACTCACTAATTTTTTTTCCCTCAAAAAACACTTGTCCCATACTTCTCTCAACAAGACTCCTGGTTCATGCCCAAGCTCATTCCCAACAATTCCCTCCCTCTCCCTCACCTTCGTTACCCCTAACTCCACCAGGCCTTTGCACGACTTCTAAAGAGTGCAGGAAATACATTTGTGTATTGTAATTTAAAATGAATTACTCAAAGTTCTGTATTACAATGCCTAATAAATCTATAAATAAAATTTAAAAAGCTTTCCTGAATATTTTTGTTGTCTGTATTGTTACCGACATACTTACTGACAAACATGTTGAAATAAATTGCCAAAATGATTCAAACTGGCTTGATTATATTGTGGTGTTTTCACTAATACGCATAATTTTTATTTCTTGAGACAGAGAGGGAGAGTGATCATCTGTCCCATTTTAGTTAGGACTGTCCCATTTTTTTAGCTCCCTAGACAGCATCCTGACTTATTTTAAAAAAAAATGCTAATTATCCTATATGCTGCAAGCAGGGAGCTGAATTTTAAAAGAGACAGTGCTTTAAGCAGCAGGGACTGTCTGTCTGAAGAGCTAGCTGAAGAGACTGGAAGAGGTGGGTGGGCTCTTTAAACAGATTGTTTAAACAGGCTGCTGTCAGCAATCCCCAGTGCAATGGGGGGGGCAGGATGGAGGAGGGACAAGGGGTCAAGCTGCATGGCTGCTCATGCACTCTGCTCACATTGCCTGAGAAAGAGAGGAGGCTGTGTCTCTCACATGCCCTGCCACCCCTCCCCTGCTGGCAGGTAATAACATTGGGATAGGGAATGCAGGGCCCTATGGTGGGGAATGAGAAGCAACCACTTGAGGTAAAGGGGAACAGCTGCTGGGAGATTGCACTTAGCTAGGTACCCCACAGGTAGCCACAAACAAGCAAATCTCTGAAGTAAAAGGCAGCTTGACGCAGGCCAGGGGTTTGACAGGGGATCATGTGTTTGGAATTCCTTGAAAGATGGGGGACAGGCTCAGTAGTGAGCAGAGGCAGGAAAAAGGGGAGAAGGAAAGTGAATCAGAAGCAGGCTGGTAGGGCTGGATGAACTCTTCTACGAGATTGTTTGGTGTCCTCTAGGATTGGGTGAGCACAAAAATTGTGTATTCAGAATATGAGAGGGGGGTGCTCTAGGCTGGGCCAGAAAGCTGGGGTGAGAGATGGGGTGAGGGTACTCCAGCTATGAGTGTATGCTCTGAGTTAGAGCCTGAGATGAAAGGTTTGGGGGTGCAACAGGAGGGGTCTAGGCTGGGATCCAGGGGTTTGGAGTATGGGCGGGGCCTCAGTCTGGCTCACTGACAGATGAGGGGCAAAGGGGGCAAACGCCCAGGACTCCAACAATTTAAAAGGGCCTGGGAGCTCCAGACCTTTTATACAGCTCAAGAAGGTGGAAACCCCTCCTCCATTCTCTCAAAAGCCAGACCCACAACCCCTTACCCTTAGAGCGGAGGGGGAAAAAGATGAGGTGATGGGAGAAATAGGGTGGACGCAGGGAGCTTGGCTGTCCCACTTTGCATCAGTGTTAATGGTCTAGAAGGGAAAGAATTATTTTTACTACCTAATTCTCTGGCAGTTTTGCAGCTATCTGAAAACTGATGAATTTTTTTTCAAAAAGTATTCCGACACTTTACTAACTGATGCATGCTAAATTAAAAACTGGAAGAACTTTACCATAGCTCCTATTTATTTGTTTGTTTGACTTTTCCATTAGAGGTAGATGTCCAGATAAGTGATTTCCATCAAGTGTTAGCATTTATTTGGGAAGGGGTATTTAAACTACTAGGCTGCAGCCCTAGACCCAGTAGGTTTCATTCTCTTTTTATACTGTTACAAAAATATCAAATGACTTACACTGTTCCAGAACACAGCTCCAGGGCTCCTCTGTGCTCCCAGCCTTTTTCTGACTCCTGCCCCCTATCCTTAACTGCTGCCCACACACCCAGCTCTAATTTCCAGCAGCTCACTCATATATGCCCTCCAGCCCCCTGCACCTCTCTCTCACACACTACCACAGCACACTCTGGAAGACCACAAGATGAGGACAAGGAAGGCACTTCTTTAAAGCAATAACCACTTAATTGTAGGCATATATTTTAATTTTATCTATTTTTGTTATAATCTGGTATACCATTTAAACAGGTGCTCAGTCAATTTAATATTATTTTGAATGTTTGTATTGTATAGTTCTACCCTTCTGCCATTGAATGGCTTAATTCTAAGCAATTTTAGCAGGTATCTCATATTTCACATAGGTAAATATGGTCATCCTAGAGAGAGTGGAGGGGCACAGATTTTTCCCAGGAGTCGTAATGAGAGTTCTTCAGATTATACCACAAAGTTTTGCTTTAAGATCTCTTCATATGTAAGTAAATACAGTAAAATTTCTTTAATCCAGCCTCCAAAGATTAGGAAATCCTGATGGTCCAGCATTGGGCAAATATAGTCCCATTTGCAGAGCTAATCGGGCAAAATTTGACGGCCCAGCATATAGTAGGCCCCCGAGACATGCGAGGGTTTCATTCCATGCAACCCTCACGTACATTGAAATTCCTGTAAATTGGGGGTGGAGGGAGGCCTTGGCGGCAGGGGAGTTAAGCCAGGGCATACGGTGTGATGAAGCAGCTGGGGACGCGTGGGGGTTGTGGTGTCCAACTGGCTGTAAAATTTGGTAATCCGGCACCTGTCCAGTCCCAGATGTGCCACATTCAAGGAATTTTACTGTAATATGAAGTTCTACAAATAAACAGCCTGTGCAAAAGTGCCATCTGCTGTTATTTTAGCAAATGCTTTGGAACTGTTGAAAGTTTAGAGTTTTTTTGTTTGTTTTTAATTTATACTATTTATTCTGTATGCAGAGGGCATGGCCCCACAAAGCAGGGTTTCGTTGTTTTTTTTTTTTTTTTTTAAACAAAATATGGTTATGAACCGTCACTACACATTTTCCAATGAACGAACAGGAGAAAAAAATAAGCCACGTAAGCTTTCTTAGATGTTACATTTTCTCCACTATATTTTAGGTGTTGTAAATTACTAGAAAGCATTTTTAGAACCGTTTATTAACTTAATTTTACACACAAAGTACTATGCTCCCAAATATTGCTATTCTTTGCTTTGCAATGCCACCCTGTGGATGAAAACTGGTACTTTGCACATGCTTATCAGAACACAGGGAAAATTCACATAGGCTGTTTCTATACTCTCTCACTCCCCTCAAAGGTGGCATGGTAATGAGGCAATTTGAAGCAGGCTAATGAAGGGCTAACATGCATATTCAGTGCCTCATTAGCATAACAGAGGCTGCACGAACTCTGAAGTGCAGACTTTGAATTGCACATTGACAGTGAAGATGGGGGCAGCTTCAAAATAAGCTCCCCACTTCAACATTCCCTTATTGCAGATCAACAGTGAAGATCTATATTGGAGTAAGGGAATGCTGAAGTGGGGCACTTATTTCAAAGCTGCCCCCATCTTCACTGTCAATCTGCAATTCGAAGTCTGCACTTCAAACTTTGTGCAGTCTCGACTATGCTTATGAGGCACTGAATACACGTTAGTGCCTCATTAGCCTGCTTCGAATTACCTCATTACAAAGCCAACTCTGACAGGAGAGTGAGAGTGTAGAAGCAGTCATCTAGCAGAGGATGAATACGTGCAGCTCCCATTTGTTGTCCCAAGATACCAGTTGTGTCCTGGTTCTGTAATGAGGCCTTTAAGTTTCAAGAAGGCTTAGGACCACCCTACAAGAATCCAGGTAGGCTATATAACTACTATTTACTGACCTTAGATATTTTCCTAGATAATTATTTATTTGAAAACAGATACATAATTGTTAAAAAAAAATTTTTTATTCAATCTGGATTTTCAAAAAATAAAATGCCAAATATCTCATTTAAAAATAGTTACAATCACATCATAAATGTTATACATACACTTATGGTCTCATAAAAAGTGAAATTAATGGGTCTAGCCTGCCCAGACTACTAGCTCTTGTTTCTTGAAAGTTCTGGGCTTTCCATTTCTCAGCAGACTAAAATGCAACACATGCAAAGAAGGACACAAGCTGGATAAAAGTGGTTTTCTTCTGTGCTTATGTGGTGCTGAACTTTGGCCAAACACAATGAAGGAGTTAAAGACATCCTCTTAAATCAAAAAGACAACATATAGGCTATGTCCAGATTACACAGATCTGTAAAGAGTTTTTGTCAGAAGATATCTTCTGACAAAAACTTCTGTTCACAGATCCCAGCCAGATGGCAAAGCAGATCGCTCTGTCAATCCACTCTAACACAACAGCCACCCATATCACTGTTAGACAGGGTTGCACGGCCAGCAATTCCTTCCAAAAGCCCTGGCAAGCCACACCATTAAAGCCTCTCTACCGCCCCCTCCCCTCACAAAACACATACACAGCTGTTCTCTGCTCATGCGAGTGCATGCCTACTTCCATGAGACTGCACAGGTTGGTGTTGTCCCAGCAAAGGGGACCCTCGGGAAAAGGGGCTGCCAGTACAAGGGATAGGGTGGCAGAAGCCCCATCTACAGGGGACTGTGTCGTCCCACCTTCACACCGCCCATTTGCCAAGGGTACAGCCTTATGAGGAGAAGACTAGAGAGGGCAGGAGACCCATTCCCTCAGGCCCTGATGTGTGTTCAGTCCCCTCCCTCTGCAGGTCATGACAGCCATCAACGCCATACTGCTGCAGAGGATCATCCGTATGGGAGATGTGGATGCAGTCATGGCCAGATTCACCACCCTGGGGTTCTTTAGCTACACTGGGACCATCAATGGGACCCACATCCCGATCCATGCCCCAGACCATAGCACAGCCAAGTACATCAACTGAAACAGACACTTCTCCATAGTGCTGCAGGCCCTACTCAACCACCAAGGACAGTTCACAGGCATTCAGGTGGGGTGGTTGGGCCAGGCACATGATGTCGTATGATGGTCCTCATACCCACATCCATAATTCCAGGTTGTGCCAGAGGATGGTGATGGACACCCATGTCCCCCACCATAAGCTGTCGGATGGGGATGTGAACATGCCACTGTGTATTGTGGGGGACACAGCCTACCTCCTTATGCCATGGCTCATAAGGCCTTACACCAGCCAGCTGGACCCAATATAGAAACTCTAATGCCTGCCTCAACTAGGCCCAGATGCTGGTCAAGTGTGCCTTCAGCCACCTCAAGGCACACTTTCGGTGCCTGCCCACCCACCTGGATGTTGGGGAGCACAACATCTTCCAAGCTGTGACCGCGTGTTGTGGGAGGCCTTTCTCCTGGAGTGTGGGGCAGACACTGGCCATGGGTATGAGCACCCACGTGCAGCTCTGATCCAACAGGCCCATCAGGACAGGGTGCAGAGCCGAGAGCCCTAAGGGAGACCTTCCCCGAAGTCTTCCAATAACCCTCCCCAGGGTTCCTCCAGCAGGGGCCTTGGGCTCACAGCCCTACCATGTCCCCACCATGACCCCACCCTTTGCCCTCTCAGCCCCCCACCCTCCCAGACTCCTGCCCATTAACGAGGGACGCAGGCATGGTGAACAACTATTTTACTTGAGCGAAGAAAAATGTGTTGAAAAGAACAAGTGTAATTAGAAACTATTTACAATAAAGCAAAGAGCAAAAATCCTCAAACTATGCACACTGTGAGGGGTGAGGACGGGCACTTGGGACAGGGGAACTTGGACAGGGGACTCAGTCCATGAAGGGAGTGGGGGAGCCGGACACCAAGAAGCATCAGCCTCGGGATCCCCTCCTGCCATGGTTTCAGGGCCCCACTGGGGCTGGCTTGGGACCAGGACTATGGGAAGATACGGAGGCAGGATGTGGGTGGGCAGGGGGGCCAGGGGAGCAGGTGGACATGCCCCTCAGACATTTTCAGGAGGTTGAGGAAGCCCTGTGGGATGGCCAGCGGGAGAAGGGCGGAGGGAAGAACAGGGACCGTCACGTTCCACCGCACGCTGGTGGCAGCATCAGAGCAGGTATGAGTTGGTCCCAGGCCCAGAACCTCCACTTCCTGTCATCCCACGCCACATCCCGCCGCTCCAGGAGGCTGCACTGTTGTCTTTCTGGAGGTCCTCCAGCATGCAGCAATAACGCCTGCAGCCCACCCCGGCGATTAGGTGAGATGGACCTGGCCCTCAGATGGTGCAGTTCCAGCTGAAATGGGGACAAGGATGGGGGGCGTGGTGAGTCATTCATACAACACTACCCCTAAGGCCCTGCCCCCCCCACTCCTCCGAGCAGCAACCAACATGCCCAGGCCAAGGGACTGGAATGTCCCAGGAACAAAGCCATGCATGACCTGCACGAGGGACTCTACTCACGGGGACTCTGCGATGCCTCTGGGACCATACTGACCACTGTGCTGTCCCTCACACACACCCCTGGGGAACTGGCTAGTGGCTACAGGAGGCTTCTGGCCACAGAAGGGCCCCTCATGTATGGCGCATGAACCACCTAGCCCCCACCAGGGTTCCCATACGCTGCTGCAGCACGCAGCCCTGGCTGCATGAGCAGGTGCTGCCCCATGCTTGCAGCCATGCCCGCGTGCCAGCAGCCACGCTTCTCTACGTGCCGGGGATCAGGCCAGAAACCTTGTGGTCAGACCACTTCTAGCCATGGCAGGTGTCATCCCCCCACCCCCGCAACCTCCCAGGGCCCTGGGGCTCATCCAGCCTCCTGTGAAGCTGGCAGCAGGACAGTGCCCAAGCTTGGGGTCTGCCTGCTGTGTCCAGGTAGTACACACTACCTTGCAGATGGTTCCACATGCTGGTGCATGGTCCCACCTGAGATGGGTGGGCAACACTTGAAGCAATCCCCATCTGTGCCCACCTCCCACGACCTGGGATGCATGATGCACAGGGTACTCACCAGAGGGATCTTCACCCAGCTCCAAAGAGGCCTGGGAGGCGACCAGGCTGCTGGGAACCAGCTCCAGACTTATGACCAGGGTGCTGCTGCTGGCATCTGAGGCTGTCTGCCTCTGGCTCTGATGGGGGTTGGGACTCAGAAGACTGCTCCTCCTTCTCCAGGGGCTCTGGCTGCAGTGGGGGGAGGAGGTCCTCCTTTATGTGCACCCCCACCCTCAGGATGTCATGCAGCTCCTTGTAATAGGAGCAAGTGGCAGGTCTTGCCTCAGAGCATCTGCCAGGATCACAGGCCCAAACATAGCCCTGCTGGAGCTCCTTCACCTGGACCTGCTCCATGCTGCAGGGGCCACCAGGACGGTGGCCATCCAGACATAGGCAGAGGCATTACTGCACTTTGAGTTGGGGTCCCAGAGTAGCTCCTCCTCACCCCACAGGCCCAGGAAGGCCTGCACTTTGGCCCTGGTCCAGGAGGGGGGCCTTCCTTTTGGTGTCCTGGGGGGGCTCCTAGGACCCCCTGGACTGCTCCCTCAAGGGCCAGGGGATTGAGAGGGTCTTGGGATGGCTGGTTGTCTGCCATTTGTGAAGACTCTCAAGGAAGGTGTGGCTGTGAGGGCATGGGGGACCAGAGATGGGACCTCTGCTGCTTCCATTCTCTCAGCTTCATGACACACGTCTTCCCAGGCTCCCTAAAGCTTAAAAGAAGGGCCATAGAGTGCTGATTGCTGTGGACAGGGTGTCCCCCAGGGCAACTGTGCAGTACCCTGGAAGCCTTTTCTGTCACCAGAAGACCCCTCCAGAATGTCCAGACTGGCTTTCTGTTGACAGATCTCTGAAGACAGAGGCATTATGCCTCTTGGGGAGCAGGACATGACTGTTGACAAAAGCGCTGCATTTTGTCCATTTAATGTCAACAGAATGCCTTGGGAATCTGGACACACTCTGGGTTTTGTCAACAGAACGCCAGTTACTTGACAAAACCATCTAATGTAGACAGAGGAAAGGACAGAAGCAGCACAGAAAGGAACATAAGAATGGCCATATTGGATAAGACCAAAGGTCCATCTAAGCACAGTATCCTGTCTTCTGACAGTGGCTAATGACAGATGCCCCAGAGAGAGTGAAGGAGCAGAGGTAATCATTAAATGATCACTCCCCTGTTACCCATTTCCAGACTGACCAACATAAGCCATGCACGTCATTCCTACCCATCCTGGATACTAAGTACTGATGATCCTATACTTGGTGAATTTATTTTTTTGTTTCTTAAAAAAAGCACACAAAACCCTGTTAAAAGTTTTGGCCTTCACAACATCCTCTGACAAAAAGTTTTGCAGGTTGTTGACTGTGTGCTGGGTAAAGAAATATTTTACTTTGATAGCTGTAAACCTGTTACTATTAATTTCACCTGGTGCCCCCTAGTTCTTAATAAAACAGTGTCTTACATACTGAATAGTGACAGAGAGATAGTCGTGTTAGTCTCTCTGTCACTATTCAACATATAAGGCACTTTTTGTTTTGATAGAATACAGACTAACACACCTATCACTGTGTCACTAGTTCTCAATGTTTTGGAAACAATTAAGTAACTCTCTCCTTATTTACTCTCTCTATACCTGTCATGATTTCATAGACCACTATCAATCTCCCCCTTAGTCTACTCTTCTCTAAACTGAAAAGTCAGTCTTTTTAATCTCTCTTCATATGGCACCCATTCCAAACCATTAATCATTTTTGCTGCCCTTTTCTGAACCCTTTCTAGTGCCAGGATGTATTTTTTTAGATGAGTTCACATCTATACAGTGTATTCAAGATGCAGGCATACCATAGATCTATATCGAGGGGCTAAGGTAGTCCGTCTTGTTTCCTACCCTTTTTCAAATTATTCCTAACACGGTTTGCTTTTTTGACTGCCACTGCATATTGAGTGGCTTTTTTCAGAGAACTATCCGAAACGATTCCGAGATCTCTTTCTTCATTGTTAATAACTAAATCAGCTCCCATCATTTTGTATGTTTAGCTGGGATTTTCCCCCAATGGCATTATTTTGCCTTGATCAACATTAAAATTAGTTTGCCATTTTATTGCTCAATCACCTAATTCTGAGCAACCCTACTGAAGCTCTTCACATATTGCCTTGGTCTTCACTATTTTGAGCAATTTAGTATCATGTTCAAATTTTGCCAAACTCACTGCTTACCCTTTCTCCGCATCATTTATAAATACGTTGAATAATACTGGTCCCAGTATGGACCCTTGGGGGAGACCACTAGTTATCCTTCTCCACTCTCAGAGCTCACTATTTATTCCTACCCTTTGCTTCCTAACCAGTTATCAATCTAAAAGAGGACTCTCTCTCTCAGACAATGACAACTTCAGAGCCTTTACTTAAGGACCTTATGAAATGCCTTCTGGAAATCCAGGTACACTGTAGCTACTGCATCCCACTGGTCCACGTGCTCGTTGAGCCCCTCAGAGAACTCCAGTAGATTAGTGAGGCATGATTTCACTTTACAAAAAACATGACGACTTTTCCCCAACAAATTATGTTTGGATATATTTCTAAGACTTCTATTCTTTACTATAGTTTCAATTAATTTGCCAACAGTAGACTTACCGGTCTGTACTTACCAGGGAAACTCACAGAGCCCCTTTAAAATATTGGTGTTACATTAGCTATTTTCCAAACATTAGGTACAGAAGTAGATTTAAAATATAGGTTACAAACCAAAAATAGTAGGTCCACAATGTCACATATAGTTTTTTCAGAACTCTGACATGAATGCCATCTGGTCCTGGTGAATTATTACTGTTTATCGATTTGTTCCAAAACCTCCTCAAATGACACCTCGGTATTGGACAATTCCTGAGATTTGCCACCTAAAAAGAATGGCTCAGGTATGCAAATCTTCCTAACATCCTCAGCTATGAAGACCAAAGTGAAAAATTTTAGGTTTATCCAAAGCAACCTTACTGTCTTTGGCCATTTCTACACAGGCCACTTCCTTCGAAAGTGGCATACTAATACACGGTGAGAAAGGTGCTAATGAAGCGCGGATACAAATTCCCCATGCCTCATTAGCATAACATCACGTGATTTGGAGTCTCGAAGACCGTTCTTCCGGACTCCAAAACACTGTGTAGAAGCACGTTAAAGTAAAAGAACCAAAAAAATGTCACTGTGGCTTAACAACCAAGTACAAGAAGCAGTGAGAGATAAAAAGGCATTGTTTAAGAAGTGGAAGTTAAATCGTACTGAGGAACATAGAAGACCGTTCTTCCGGACTCCAAAATGCTGTGTAGAAGCCCGAACCTGGGGGGGCCTTCCAGAAGGATGTGCTTCTTCCGGAGGCCGCCTCTTCCCAAAAATTTTCAGGAAGAACGGGCCTCCGGAAGACTAACTTCCTTCTGGAAGGTCCCCCAGGGGCCGGGCTTCTACACAGCGTTTTGGAGTCCGGAAGAACGGCCTTCTATGTTCCTCAGTACGATTTAACTTCCACTTCTAAAACAATGCCTTTTTATCTCTCACTGCTTGTTGTACTTGGTTGTTAAGACACAGTGACTTTTTTTGGTTCTTTTACTTTAAAAAAAAATGGGTTATACATTTAAAATGGGGCTGCATTATGGTGTCTGTGAAAAATGTAAGTGAAGTTTGCAGGGATTTTACTTTTAGCACTTTACTTTTTAAACTAATATCCTAATTTTTGAGCCATTCCCCTTTCTGAAATTATATGCTACCATGTTGTATGCTAGTGTCAGACTGCTGTGGGGTTTTTTCCCCCCCTGACAATGTGGGGTGTTAAAATTTATTACATTACGGTCACTATTTCCAAGTGCTCCCAGCTATATTTACCTCTTGGACTAAATCCTGCACTCAGTTTAGGACTAAATCAAGAATTGCCTCTCCTCTTGTGAAAATGATTCAGCCAAAGTGATTCAGACATTACTGAGAGGGACGCTAGGAAAAAATACATTGTTGTACACACATTAAAAGCTCCTGAAGACTTTTTTATGAACAGCTCTAGTACCCCATGCTTTGGAAAAGGGATTTAAATTTTGGCATGGATAGGACCGTTGCATCAGAGAAGTGCCTTTTGCAGTCCCTATGAAAAATCCCCCTCCATTTGGCCAAGTTAAAAGCCTATGTAAAAATCAGTTCAGCAAGAATTTCCTACACTGCAGCAATTAGATTAACTAAAGATCCCTCCACAATGAATATGCTACAGTCTAGAGTTAGGCAACTTAACTGAGCGCGGGGAGCCTGTCTCTTCTGTGTTCTTAATGGCTGTTGCTGAGCACAATCAGAAAGGGGAAGGGAGCTGCCTGATTCAAATGCAGAGGGAACAAGAGTAGAACCTGACTTGTGGAGAGGACTAGCGTATGAAGCAGATGGGAAGAATGAGGGAAGGATAGCTCAGTGGTCTGAATATTTACCTAGTGAGAAGGGCTTTAAACTAGGTTTGTCAGGGGAAGGTGACAAGCCCTGAGGTAATTGGGGAAGGAGGAGGGAACAATCAAGTGGGCTTCCTGTGTGAGAAGAGAAAGTGGGCCAATCGGCCCTTTCTCTAAGATGCTTGTACACTAATGCCAGAAGCCTAGGGAACAAACAGGAAGAATAAGAGGCCCTGGCACAGTCAAAGTAGTACGAGGTGGTTGGAACAGAGACTTGGTGGAATGATTCACATAACTGAGCATAGTCATGGAAGATTATAAACTGTTTAGGAAGGACAGACGGGAGAAAATGAGGAGTTGGGCTCTATGTGAGGGAGCAGTATGCTTGCTCAGAGCTCCAGTATGAGGAAGGAGAAAATCCAGTCGAGTGTCTTCGGGTTAAGCTTAGAGGTGGAAGTAACAGAGGTGATGTTGTAGTTGGTGTTTGCTATAGACCACCAGATCAGGGAGATGAGATAGATGAGGCTTTCTTCCGGCAGCTAAGTTAAGCTTCCTTGGTTCTCATGGGAGACTTTAATCATCCAGACATTTGTTGGGAGACCAATACATCAGCACACAGACAATCCAGGAAGTTTTTGGAAAAGGTTGGGGATAACTTCTTGGTACAAGTGCTGAAGGAACCAACCAGGGGCCATGTGCAACTTGACCTGCTGCTCACAAACCGGGAAGAAGTAGTAGAAGAAATAGAAGTAGGACGACACCTGGGCTGCAGCGACCATGAGATCATAGATTTCATGATCCAGACAAAAGGAAGAAAGGTGAGCAGTAACATACAGACCCTTGATTTCAGAAGAGCAGACTCTGACTCCCTGAGAGAACAGATCAGCAAGATCCTTTGG
Source organism: Carettochelys insculpta (assembly GCF_033958435.1). NCBI lineage: Eukaryota > Metazoa > Chordata > Testudines > Carettochelyidae > Carettochelys > Carettochelys insculpta. Next base: position 36,335,528 of record NC_134138.1, on the reverse strand, counting down.
GAAATGAAGATGAAGGGGAAAAGAGTTCAAGAGAACTGGCAGCAATTTAAAGAATTCTTACTGAAGGCACAGGAACAAACCATCCTGCTCCATAGTAAGGAATGCAAACATGGTAGGCAACCATCTTGGCTTAACGGGCAAATCCTTAGTCAGCTTACACTAAAAAAGGATGCATACAAGAAATGGAAACGTGGACAGTTGACTAATGAGGAGTATGAACATACAGCTGGAGAATGCTGGGCAGTAATCAGGAAAGCGAAAGCACAATTGGCACTGCAGCTGGCAAGGGATGGGAAGAGTAACAAGAAGGGTTTCTACAGGCACATTAACAATAAACGGGTTATCAGAGAAGGCGTGGAGCCATTACTGGATGAGGGAGGTAACCTAGTGACAGATGATGCAGGAAAAGCTGAAGTACTCAATGGTTTTTTTTGCCTCAGTCTTCACAGGCAAAATCAACTTCCACATGACGATCCTAGACAATACACTATGGGAAGATGGAGAGCAGTCATTTGTGGGGAAGGAACAAGTTCTGAGCTATCTAGAAAAACTAGATGTACACAAATCCATGGGTCTGGATTTAATGCACCCAAGGGTACTGAGGGAATTGGCAAAGGTCATTGTTGAACCTTTGGCTATTACCTCTGAATACTCTTGGAGATCGGGGGAGATACTGGATGACTGGAAAAAGGCAAACAGTGCCCATCTTGAAAAAAAGGAAAAAAGGACAATCCAGAGAACAATAGACCGGACAGCCTTACCTCAATCCCTGGGAAAATAATGGAGGGAATCCTCAAGGAATCCCTTTTGGAGCACTTGGAAGAGGGGAAAGTGATCAAAAGTAGCCAACATGGATTCATCAGGGGCAAGTCCTGCCTGACCAATCTGATTAGCTTCCATGACAAGGTAACAAGCTCTGTGGACATGGGGAAGTCAGTAGATGTGACATACCTTGACTTCGGCAAGTTTTCTGATATGGTCTCCCGCAACATTCCTGTCCATAAGTTAAGGAAATTTGAATTGGATCCCTCAACTATAAGATGGATAGAAAGATGGCTTGAGGGTCGGGCCCAATGGGTAGTGATCAACGGCTCAATATCTGGATGGCGGTCGGTTTCAAGCGGAGTGCCACATGGCTCTGTTCTGGGGCTGGTGTTATTCAACATCTTAATGACCTGGATGAGGGACTGGATTGCACCCTCAGCAAGTTTGCGGATGACACAAAACTAGGGGGAACGGTAGATACGTTGGAGGGTAGAGAGAGAATCCAGAGTGATCTGGATAAATTGGAGGACTAGACCAAAAGAAAATCGGATGCGGTTCAAGTGTAGAGTCCTGCACTTGGGGCAGAAGAATACCAAGCATTGTTTAGTCTGGGGACCAACTGGCACAGCACCAGTATGATGGAAAGGGGCCTAGGGGTTATGGTGGATGAAAGGCTGGATATATGAGTAAACAGTGTGCCCTTGTAGCCAAGAAGGCAAACGGCATACAAGGGTGCATTAGGAGGAGCATCTCGATCAGATCTAGAGAAGTAGTTATTCCTCTTTATTCGGCACTGGTGAGGTCACATCTTGAATACTGTGTCCAGTTTTGGGCCCTCCAGCATAAAAAGGATGTGGATTTGCTGGAGCATTTTCAGCAGAGGGCAATACAAATGATTAAGGGGCTGGAGCACAGGAAGTAATAGTAGCGTCCTTCAGTCTATGTAGACTATGGAACGCGCCCTTCGTAGTTCTATTTGGCATCCTCATTTGCAGCGTCTGCTATGACTGTGAAGACCCACATGAGAATGACAGTCCTTGCTGCATCTGCTGCATATGTAATGGGTGTCTGGCAGGTCCTTGCTGTGCTTTCTGTGGGCTCGCTTCTCCTTTGCTAGCTGTCTGATCCTCAACTCACACTTCTGAAGGCCCTTGTATAGTTCCTGCCTCCATCTGCTGCGATCGTCTGCCAGCTCCTCCCAGCTGTCTCACTTGATGTCTACTTCCCTGAGGTCTCTCTTGCAAACATCTTTGTAGCGCAGCTGGGGGAGCCCGGGAGGTCTTTTGCCAGAGGCTAGCTCGCCATACAGGATGTCTTTTGGGATCCTTCCATCATTCACCCTGTGGACGTGACCAAGCCAGTGGAGCCGCCGCTGCCTGAAGAGGGTGTGCATAGTTGGGATTCCAGCTTGCTCAAGGATGGTAGTGTTGGACACTCTGTCCTTCCATGATATTCCAAGGATAGGCCTGAGGCAGCACAAGTGGAAGATGTTCAGCCTCTTTTCCTGGCAGGCGTATAGGGTCCAAGTCTCGCTGCCATAAAGGAGGGTGCTGAGGATGCAGGCTCTGTAGACTTGCATTTTGGTGTGAGTGTACAGCTTGTGGTTATTCCACACTCTCTTGCTGAGTCTGAACAGAGTTGTGGCTGCTTTACCGATCCTCCTATTTAGCTCAGTCTTCAATGACAGGGTGTCAGTGATGGTGGACCCGAGGTAAATGAACTCGTGGATGACCTCTAACGTATAGTTGTCAGTGCTGATTGATGGAGAAACAGCAACGTCCTGAGCAAGTATATTTGTCTTCTTTAGGCTGATGGAGAGCCCAAAGTCCTTGCACGCTTTGGAGAACCGATCCAGCAGCTTCTGAAGCTGGTCTTCTGTGTGTGACATGACAGCAGCATCATCTGCTAACAGCATGTCTCTGATGAGGACTTCCCGCACCTTAGATTTAGCTTTCAGCCTTGCAAGATTAAACAGTTTCCCATCAGATCTTGTGTGCAAAAAGATGCCCTCTGTTGAAGATCCAAAGGCGTGTTTAAGGAGGAGCACGAAGAAGATCCCAAACAATGTTGGAGTAAGGATGCACCCTTGTTTGACACCACTTCTGATGCTGAAAGCATCCGATAATGTGCCATCTTATTGGACGGTTCCTCATGTCTTCATGGAAAGACTGGATCATCTTGAGTAACCATGGCGGACAACCTACCTTGTGGAGCTATTTGAACAGTCCATCCCTGCTGACCAAGTTGAAGGCCTCGGTTAGGTCGAGGAAGGCAATACAGAGGGGCTTCCCCTGCTCCCTGCATTTCTCCTACAGCTGCCTCAGAGAGAAGACCACGTCAACGGTAGGTCTCTCTGCACGGAATCAGCACTGTGATTCGGGATACACCCTCTCAGCAATCTTCTGGAGTCTGCCGAGGATGACGCGAGCGAACAGTTTACCAGTGATGCTTAGGAAGGAGATTCCACGGTAATTGTTGCAGTCGATTCTGTCTCCTTTGCTCTTATACAAGATTAAGACGCTAGCTTCGTGCATATCCTGTGGAACCTCTCCCTCTCTCCAGCACAGGCACAATAGCTCATGTAGGGGTTCCAGGACAGTATCTGTGGCACACTTGATTACCTCTGGTGGTATACCATCCTGGCCTGGGGACTTTCCTACTGCAATGTTGTCAATGGCTTTCTTCAGTCCATCCACAGTTGGTTCCTGGTCCAGTTCGTCGGCATCGAGAGCTGAGTCAACCACAATGTTCTCGCGCGAGTACAGCTCGGAGTAGTGCTTGACCCAGTGCTCCATCTGTTTGGCTTTGTCAGTGATGACTTCACCAGATTTGGATTTCAGAGGTGCCATCTTGTTCTGGGTGGGTCCTAATGCCTTCTTGATGCTCTCGTACAGTCCCCTGAGGTTACCAAAAAGTCAGCACTCGTCTGGAGGCTGCTGCATAGCTTGAGCCAGTAATTGTTCGCACAGCGCCTGGCCGTCTGCTGTACTGTTTTTCTGGCTGCTCTGAGCGCTTGCAGGGTATTCTGGCTCGGCAAAAGTTTGTACTTCAGGAGCGCAGCATGCTTTTTTTCGATGGCTGGAATCATCTCATCGGAGTTAGCTTCGAACCAGTCATTTGTGTTTCTAGCTCTTCTCCCAAACACCAACAAGGCCATGTTGTACATTGTATCCCTCAGATGCTGCCATCTGGATGTCACATCGGCACCCCCAGGGCTGCTGTGCAGATTCTCCTCGAGGGTCACTCTGAACTTTTCAGATCTCTCTGAGTTAGCCGTCTTTCTGGCATCGATGCAGGGCCTTCCAGTTGTTTTAGAGCGGAGCAGCTTCTTGGGAATCACCTTGAGTTTGGAGCAAACTAACAAGCTATCTGTATCGCAGTCAGCACTATGATAGCTGCGTGTCAGAAGGACGTTTTTGAGGTTATCACGTCTAGCGATGACCACGTCTAGTTGATGCCAGTGTTTTGAGCATGGGTGTCTCCACAACACTCTGTGCTGTGGCTTGGTTTGGAAAAATGTGTTTGTGATACACAGATTGTGGTATGTGCAAAGTTTGAGAAGACGCTGACCATTTTCATTCATTTTTCCCATGTCGAAGTGGCCTAAGCAGGAAGGCCACGAGTCACAATCGGCTCCAACTCTCGCACTGAAGTCACCCAGAATGTACAGTTCTTCGCGAGCAGGTATTTGCGCTATGGCAGCACTAAGCACGTCATAAAGCTTGTCTTTTACTTCTGGTGCAGCGCACAGGGTTTGGGCGTAAGCACTGATTTGGTGGACAGGACCAGCGCGAGTTTGAAGTATGACCTGAAGGAGTCTTTCTGGGCCACCCATGACTAATTCCACCATTTGTAGAAGGGTGTTTCTGATGGCAAAGCCAACACCATGCTCCCTGGGTTCTTCTTGGGCTTACCCTGCCAAAAAAAGGTGTAGTCCTTTTCCTTTAGAGATCCCGAATCTGCGATACGTGTCTCTTGCAGAGCAGCAATGTCAACTTGGAGCCTCTTCAGTTCCTCATCGATGACAGCGGTCTTTCAGGTGTCACTGATGTCCTGAAGATCTTCAGTCAGACCTGTCAGCATGGTCCGCACATTCCAGCAAGCAAGCTTAAAACTTTGATGGTTTCCTTTTGTTGTTGATTTTCTTATTGGTTTGCCCAGTGCTCAGCTTTCAGGTCACTTGTCAGATTTGGGAACCTTAAGTCTCACGCACCCAGTGAGGCAGGTGAACTGTGGTGGGACAGTATCCTATTGGCTGGGGGCTGCCCAGTGAGATGCGACGATCTCTCCCACTGGAGCACAAGACCTATGAGAATAGGCTGAGGGATTTGGGCTTGTTTAGTTTACAGAAGAGAAGACTTAGGGGTGATTTAATAGCCGCCTTCAACTTACTGAAGGGGAGCTCTAAAGAGGAGGGTAAGAAACTGTTCTCAGTTGTGTTAGATGGCAGAACAAGGAGTAATGGTCTGAAGTTGAAGAGAAAGAGGTGTACGTTAGGTATTAGGAAAAACTACTTCACCAGGAGGGCGGTGAAGCATTGGAATGCATTGCCTAGAGAGGTGGTGGATTCTCCATCCATTTAGGGTTTTAAGTCCCCGCTTGACAAGGTCCTGGTTGGGATGACTTAGTGGGGGTTGATCCTGCTTGAAGCAGGGGGCTAGACTAGATGACCTCCTGAGGTCCCTTCCAGCCCTATGATTCTGTGAATGAAACCAGCAGTGGACCACTTACAGGAAGCCATGTGTGGTGACTGTAACAGGAAGGTAGGTAGGAATCAGAGTTCAGGAGACTGTGAACCAGTTAAGTGGAAGAAGGGAAGGCTGAGATCAGATGAAGGTCAATGGAAAGGGTTAGGAGTAGGATGAGATGCTCAAGGAGTGGGAATAATTAGGTGAAGACAATGGGCCAAGATGAGAAACCTGAGGTGGAAGCAAGATGGAACTTGTGCCATCAAGGAAAACCCTTCCCACCCAAAATTGGAATCGAAGTCAATATTTCAATCTCACCATTCCTCTACTGACAGAAATTATCTTTCTAACTGACTGTTAATGTGTTCCATCCAACCTCTAGTGATGATCCACAAAGAAAATGTCAACCTATTTTTGCTATTACTCCATTAGCTTAAATAGCAGATGTCTCTGCAGGTAATCTTCCGAATGCTTAACAAGCATAAAGCAATGTAGGGGTCTCTTGGAGAGTACCAACGATGTGAAGTTTTTGTTTTGATTTTAAGTCTCATAACATTCATCTTAGAGCCATTTTATAAAAAAATCTCAGCTTTTATTTTGAAAAAAAAAGAGAGAAAATATCACTCCAGCCCTCATGGCTACAAAGACCAGGCTCGAAAATGCGAGGTATACAAGCTCAAAAAACAAACCAAAATAAGAAAAACAGACATATCAAAAGAACCTCTACTTGAAAGGGATTGGTTTAATCATAAATTTTTAAGCTAACCTTGTGACTTTGAGCTCTAGTTCATTATTTTTAACACTTAAGTTTGGCAACACTAGGAACTGCATACAGACAATTCTCTCTTATAATTTTCCCAAGAAACAAAAGAGTGAAGTTAAAAGGCCTCACAGTCAGTTTCCAAGCTGCTGCTCCCTGAGCAGCTCCAAAACTAAACACAGATAGTGTAAATTTCACATGCACCTATTATCTTATTCAGGGTATAAAGAGAGACAGCAAGTTTTCCCCAGGAACAAAAACTCCTGAAAAACACAGGCTGAGGAAAGAAAACAACTTATACCCACAGGAGTTTGGGAAACAAACATGCTGCCAGAGTCTCAGAACAAGAAGAAAACAAACCAACTGCTCTGCTTTTCCAAACACAAGAAAAGGCTTCAGATTTATCAGTATACCTATTAGGAAGAAGTTGACGTGAAAGATGAAGCCAAAGGTCCATATTACAAGAGAACACCGCCAGATTACTGATGAAGGTGTATGGAAAGAAAGAGAAAAAGTAGTAATACAACTGCAACGCATGTTAACAAAATATTAAGGATGAAAAGTTAAAGACCTCAAAGCTAACAAAACTCAAAAGTTTCTTGAAAACCCTGAGGCGCTGGAGAAAGTGCCTGCCTGCAGCAGGACGAGCACAAGCTGTAACAGTCAAGGATCGCAGCCAGGCCACTCTGGCTGCAGAGGCGAATGAACCAAACCCCGGAGCAGCCTTAGCCGGTGGGGGTGTCCCAAGGACCCAGAGACAGTTTACCCAGCTCCTGCCCCGCCAGGGAGCACAACTGCAGCCTACAGCTGCGGAGGGCCGGCTGGACTCCACCGCGCACGGACTGGCAGCTGCCTCTGCCCCGGGGCAGAATAAAGCCGCCTGGGGCGGAGGCTTCAGCCGACTCAACGCCGGCTCCTGCAAGAAGACCCGCGCACCGGGCAACGCCCTGAAGCTTCCCGCCCAGGTCGCTCCGGCCACAGGCAGGGCCCCCGCCCAAGCAACCCCTCCCCGGGCGCCCCTCAACCACGCTGCCCTCCCACTCCCCCGCCGGCCCTCACCCGAGTCCAGCCCCAGCTGGTAACAGGCCAGCGGCTCCAGGGACAGCTTGTAGCCCTCGAACTTGGGGTCCAAGAGCAGCCGCTTCACCCGCAGCGAACAGTTAGCCACGGCCTCCATCGCCGCCAGGCCCCGACTTGCCGCCTCACAGAAGAAAAGTTTGGAAGGCGGCTGAGGGAGCGACTGGACGTCACGCGCCAGGTACAGAGCGTGCGGGGCGCGAAGCACCCTGGGAGTGGTAGTTTCAGGGCTGCTGGGCCAGCCGCCAGGCATGTCGGGGGCGGTACGCCGCACCGGGTTCGTGGGGCATGCTGGGAGTTGTAGTTTTTACACGGAGCGAGGGAGAGCACCTCCTGAACTCCATTTCCCAGGGTATGCGGTGCTGAGGGTGCTTGGTCGGGCTGGATTTTTCCTGTGCGGCGCTTCTTTCTCCGGTAGAGCTGGGCGTGCCGTCGCGGGTGAGTCCCAGGCGGCCGCGGGCGCGGGCGCGCTCGGAGCTTGGGCTGAGATTCACCCCCACCTGCGCCGCGCATTGGATTCCTGCCTCTGGGGCCAGGCCCGCTCGCCCCCCACGGGCTGTCCATAGGGACTGGCCCAGCGCTGGGGCGCCTGCGAGCCGGGTGCGGCTCCGTGGTGCCCTGGCGGGGCCGGGTGGCCTCTGCCCCGCGGCGGGTGGCTCAACCCGCACTCTGGCCGGCGGGGGAACAGGTGTGGGTGCTGCCTGACGGGTGGCACAGGGGGAAGGGGTTGCTCGCTCGCGGGGCGGCATTGCAGCGCTGTCGCACGTGTTCGGGTGTCGCTCCTGTGTAGCGCGAGAGCAGGGTGCGAAGGGCCCGGGCTGAGCGTGGTCCGGGGCTCGGCCAGCGAAACGGCGAGGCGAGCCGTTTTTTCCAACTCGCATACAAAATCAACCTGTGAATACCGGGCCGTGCTTTGTAAAGCGCCTCCAGCCGAGCGTGGGCACCCCTGCTGTAAGCTCAGCGCGCACAGTGACTTGGACCCCATCGGAAGTTGTTACCCCATCCCCAGGCTTTACCTTTCATCCCGCAAACCTGCCCCTCGGCTTAGCCCCTTGAGCTCCCTCCTTCCTTTTGCCGCCCTCAGGCTTAACCCCACCCTGCCACCCTCCCCTTGGCTTAACCCCTCTGAGCCCCGTCCTCTTCCCCCCCACTGCCCTCCTGGCTTAACCCCTCTGAACCACACCCTCCCCCCCACACACACCTTAATTCCTCTGAGCCCCATTCTCTCTTCCCTGCTCCTGACCTCCAGGCCTAACCCCTTTGAGCCCCAAATTCCCTCTCCACCCTCAAGCTTAACTCCTCTGAGCCCCAACTTTCCCCCTCTGGCTTAACACCTGTGAGCCCCCTCTGAGCCCCAAACTCTCCCACTGTCCCCAAGCTTAACTCCTCTGAGCCCCAACCTCTCTCCCCTCACCCCGGCTTAACTCACCTCCGTGCACAGAATTGTGCAGCGGCCGCAGCCACCTCCCCCTGCTGCTCTCCACTGTCTCTTTCTTGGCATGGTTGTGCGGCTCCAGCAGGGGCAGGCTTGGATGCCATTCCCTGAGCGCTCCTGCCAGCACAGGCCGCCACCCACACGGGGTGGCTCTCTGCCCAGCTGTCTTTCTCTTCTGAGCTCTCTGCTGTAGCTGACTGCTCAGCAACTCCAGCTACCTCCACTTAAACAAAAAACTAAATTCCATTGACTCAATGGTAGGCAACTGAATTTAGATTTTTATTTAAGCAGCAACAGCCTCTGGAGCCACACGGGGGGTCAGCAGCTGCAGTTCTCAGAGCCACAAGTGGCTTAAAGAGCCACATACAGCTCCAGAGCCACAGGGTGCTGACCCCTGAACATTGTCGGAAATGCAGCGCCTCGAGTGTCAGAGTCCCTCGGCCCCACTTTGCCATCTGTGTGCGGCAGCCCAGTGCTGGCTGCTGCACCGTGCTGCAGGGAGCAGAGAGTCGTCAGTTGAGTGTGCTTGGCCCAAGTGTGGCTGAATTTGTTTGTCTCCACCTTTTTATTTGTCATAGGGCTGTTCCATAGCTCAGGGCAGTTAGCAGCCTTTCCGCAAACCAAGCCCTGGGCTGAAATACCAGATCCGGGGATAGGGTAGATATGGAGCAGGTCAAGTCAGTTCTGTTGGTCCTCTTATAAACATTCAATTGTTAAACTGTTTACCTGCCTCCCTTTCTCTTTAGTGGTGGAAAAAATATATGAACGCATTAACACAGGCAGTTTTGGTATTTAGGAGCAAAATTTTCTTCATACCTTCATCAAAATTTTTAGCAATCTCTAATTAGAGCCGTGAATGTTAGAACTGTAGCAAGACAAGGTGGCTGAGAATATCTTTTACAGTAGAACCTCAGTGTTACCAATCAAACACATGCTTCATTTGGAAGTGAAAGTAAGCAGTCAGGCAGCAGCTGAGATTCCCTCCCTCTCATCTCTTCCCCTCAGCCGCCTCCTAAAGAAAAGCCCAGGACTTTAGGGGTCTCCACTCAATATGCTCCAGCTGTGCCACTGTAGCTCTTCAGTGTAGGTGCTACCTCTGCTGACAAGGAGGTAGTTGCTGGATTGCCGGAAGAATTATTTTGTCAAATAGCACTGTCTACACGGGGACTTTGGTTGGTTTAATAATGCTGCTCAGGATGAGTGAATTTTCTTCATCTCCAATTTACATAATTAAACTGACCTATTTTTCTAATGCAGCCCAGGCCTAGCTGATTGCAAAGGGCTTAAGGGAAATATAATTGTTCCATACATGTTTTATGTTGCAAATGAATAGTAAACAATGCTGTTAAAATCTTTATAATTTTTATAGGTTTGCTGTGGAAATTTAAGTTTTCAAAATGAATAAAGATGCACAGATGAAAGCAACTATTAACCAAAAACTAATAGAAACAGGAGAGCGAGAACGGTAAGTAGTGTTTCTTTTTCTTCTAATAAATTTTATATGCTTGTACAGTGTCGTAAAGTCCTTTATCATGGAAATGTAGACTCTTAGGGCTGGAAGGAGCCTCAGGGGGTCATTGAATCCAGCCACCTCTCTAAAGCAGGATCAACCCTAACTAGATAATCACAGCCAGGACTTTGTCAAGATGGGACTTAGAAACCTCTCAGGATGGACATTCTACCACCTTGCTAGGTAACGCATTCCAGTGCTTCAGCACTCTCCTGGTGAAATAATTTTTCTTAATATCCAACCTACACCTCCCCATCTGTAACTTGAGACCATTGCTTCTTATTCTGCGATTGACAACATATAGGCTATGTCCAAATTAGAGCAATCTGTCAACAGAAGTTACTGTCAAAAATATCTTCTGACAAAACTTCTTCTGTCAACAGATCATAGCCAGACAGCAAAGTGTATTGCTCTGTCAATCCACTCTGTCAACAGAAACAACAAGAAGTCCTGCGGCACCTTATAGCCCAACAGATATTTTGGAGCATAAGCTTTCGTGGGCAAAAACAGAGAGCAACCAGACTGCCCAGCTGCTCTCTCAACACAGTGGCCATCCAGGTCACTGTTAAACAGGGTTGTGTGGCTGGCAGTTCCTTCCGGAAGCCCCAGCAAGATGCAACCTTAATCATTTTTGCTGCTTCCGTTGGACCTTCTCTAATACATTCACATCCTTTCTATGTGGGGTGGGGGGCAGAACGGGATGCAGAACTCCAGATGTGGCTTCACTAGTACCAAATAGAGAGGAATAATAACTTCTCTAGATCTGCTGGAAATGCTCCTCCTAATACATCCCAATATGCTATTAGCCTTCTTGGCTACAAGGGCACACTGTTGACTCATATCCAGCCTTTCATCCACTGTAATCCCTAAATCCTTTTCTGCTACACTGCTACTTAGCCAGTCAGTCCCCAGCCTGTAACAATGCTTGGGATTCTTCAATCCCAAGTGCAGGACTCTGCACTTCTCTTTGTTGAACCTCATCAGATTACTTTTGGCTTAATTCTCCAATTTATCTAGGTCACTCTGCAGCCTATCCCTACCCTTCAACATATTTACCTGTCCCCCTAACTTAGTGTCATTTGAAAATTTGCTGAGGATGCAATCCATCCCCTCATCCAGGTAATTAATAAAGATGTTGAAAAATCCTGGCTCTGGAACTGATCCTTGGGGCACTTCACTCAAAGCTGACTGCCAGCTAGACCTTGAGCCGTTGATCGCTACCCGTTATGTCCGACTGTGTAGCCAGCTTTCTGTCCATCTTACAGTCCATTTATCCAACCTCTGCTTTCTTAACTTATGGGCAAGGTTATTGTGGGAGACTGTATCAAAAGCTTTGCTTAAGTCAAGTGTGAATGATGTCCTGAAAAGTAAAAAATGTGAAATCCCTTCTATGATTTTAAATGCTGCAAAACAATTGGGAAAATCTTGTGTGTTGTACCAGACTTAATTAAAATATTCAAAAGTAAGGAAAAACAAACATCCTCAGCCAGGTTTGAACTAAAACAAAAAAAGCTGTTAAAATAAGACATGGGAAAATTGGCTTATAAATCCCAAGTAGAACACTTCATATACAATGTTGCTAATGGAGAAAACATTACATTATTAAACAACAAATTAGCAGTTTATTCTTTTTTTCAGGCCAAGAGGGAGAGGTACAGTTTACTTTTGCTGTGCTCAAATTTCTTCTCCCGTACTTCTGAATGGGGGAAAATATCAATAACTCTTAAACTTTCAGCTATATTGTTAACAGTAATTTGGTAGCCAGAAGGAATTGGGTAATGAAATTTTTCAGTAAGACTGTTCCCTATTTTCTCAACTCTTTTTCCTTCCTCCTGTGTTGCTTTCACCATTCATTTTATAAATATTTCTTTCTCCCTTTTCATCGGAATGTTTTAAGTTTAAGATCCCTTGTATTAATGGATTTCCAACTCCTTCATTTTCTGTGACCCTTAAAAAAGAGAGGTCCTCTCTCACAGACATTTTTCTTCCCATTGTCATGTTTTATGAATCACTTGCCATGTTACTTTTTGCCTGTTCCACTTCTGATTGTGACCATATATTTTGCAATACTGCTTTGAAAGAATGCATGCTTGCCGCTAAAGCGCTTGAAAGGATATTGAGGTATTGCTGACTCTTAAATGAGAGTAAAATATGTTTTGCCTACTTTTTTGGCAATAGTGGAGAGAAATTGTTTCGCTAGAATATTATTACACAAATAAAACATAAGCACTATGTCAGGACTGTGTTCTGTTTAAGTACAATGGTGGAGTAGATGAATTTTTTTCGTGAATGCAAATTATCCAAAACCACAAAACAAACCAGATTTGGTTTTAATTTGGTTTTCCAGAATCCCTTGGATTATCATTCCTCATCTAAATATTACTCTCTGAAAGTGTACTAGTCAAAGAAGACTAGACTTCACACATCAGGCTGTGGCTGTAACTCCTTCAGTCAAAAATGGGGGATTGCTTGAGCAAAGCAGGATGGTCAAAGTCTGAGTGCGCTGCTTAGCCCGTGGAGTCAAGGACAGAAATCTCTGCTAGTAGGCCACTATGCTAGCTTAGTACATCTTGTTTTAATTTGTTTCTCCTTTGTGTCTTTAAGTATTAGTCCTCTGCTTTCCTATACCCAGCGTAGCCCCTGGAAGTAAAGGAAGGATGCTCCTGTGTGCCTTCACCAAGAGCTGAAGGAATAGAATAGAGGGAAGCTGTCGTGAATCCTTGTCAGTTTTGTTCTGCACTTGTTGATTGAACTGAGAGGAAGTTATACACCAGACATGTTCCCCCTTTCCCAGACTTCTCTGATGATAAAAATATGGTAGGGTATGAAATGCCCAGTTTAACTCTCCAGTGAAAACATAGTTTGGAAACTTCAGATTCACACTTAAGGTGTTTCTTTGAAATTACATCACTTACACCAAAAGTCACTTACTCATGGCTATCTTTGGATCCCTTTGAATACAGTAGCTTATTTCCTAGAATGAAGTAGTGCGCAGTTGTGAATATAAACATTTACAGAGATTTATTTTTTGTAACCTGCCTTGAAATAAAATGTTCTTTGTTGATTGTTAAAACCACTTTTTCTTGAAGTAAACTTTATTTTATCATTGTTACAGGCTTAAGGAGCTGCTAAGAGCAAAATTAATTGAATGTGGCTGGAAGGATCAGTTGAAGGCACACTGCAAAGGTAATTAAGGTCAACTATACTGGGTACCTTTAGTTATTAGCTAAAGTAAGAGAATAGATGCATCACTTCTAGCCATATAAGAGTTGCAGATGAAAGCTTGACTGCCTGAACGCCTGAATACGACAGAGATGATACGGGGGAAGAGAGCGTCTCAGACACGTGGGGGACAAGGTATGAATGCTTTCATATGGAAGGTTTCCCATTGCATCAGTACTCACCTTGGTGATTTGTAGTTTTAGAATCATCTTGGATTTACCTTCCTTTGGGATGTTAAAGGGTAACCGGTTAACTGGTAAGCTCCATCCTAAACAGATCAGGCTTATTGGCTACAGTTAACTGGTATGGGCTGGAGGAGCGCTCCCCCATCCCCCTGCCTGCCATGGACAGGAGGTTACTTCAGCCCCACAGGGCCACTGCAGGCAGGTGCAGTCCAGCTGGACTCGAGTAGCCCTGTCTGTGGCAGCCAAGGATGGGAGAAGCAGCTGGAATGAGGGAGTGGCAGCTGGAGAGTCTGTTTCAGCCCAGCCGGGTTGGAGCAGTCCCTCTGCTATGGACTGGGACTGCTCCCGGTTAGCTGGAGCACCCCACAGCACACTAGGGCTGCCAGAGACAGGGACTGCTCTGGCCAGGCTGGAATGCCCCTGCCTGCAGCACACTCAGGTCAGCTGCTGCAGAAAGAGACTGCTACGGCTGCACTGGAGCTCCCCCAGTTCCCCTCCCCCAGGAGCACCATGGGCATGGACGCTCGAGGTGCCCTCCCACACACGCACCTGTTTAATCAGTTAAACCTAGCATTTAACTAATTAAGCAGGGTTTAATATCCCTAATCTCTATCCAGAAATCCTCTAGAAATCTAGGTAACTCAAAAGTCATTTTGATATCTTTGGCTGATGCTGAGTTTTTTTGAAATTTCATTTGATGTGGATCTCACTATATTTCCCAAGATATGTCTTATTTAAGCTTCTGAAATGTGTAACTGATAGCTAACATCTGTTCCATTTTGAGGAGCAATTATTTTCGTGTCACATGATCAGCAAACAGATGTATTCCATACTACTGGTCTGTGCTAGATAAAATGTCTTTAAGATCTGTTGATACTTATGGCTAAGATATTTAGTTAGTATAGGAAGGAGGCATTGATTTCTCTTTGTGAATATTTTTCATGAAAACAAGATCACTGCTTTAGTGAAGGAAAGCAGCATTGGATAAACTGCTGAATTCCAAAATTTTGTTTGCAAGTGTTGGTAATAATGGTAAAGAGTTAATGTATTAATTTTAAATAAAACTCTTATTACCAAAATGATCAGCTTCCATGAGGGCTAGCAGCTTTCTCAAGGAGCACATTCCTGTTAAGGAGGGAGGGGCAGTCGATTGAATATTGACCTTTAAATTTTCTTCTGATCAGACTTAGGGTGCACAAATGGTACATGTGATGGCAGCCCAAGTACATCTTTTAGTAGGAGGACTTTTCAGTTCTTACCTGAAATATTTTACAAAATATTAATTACAACAGTTATTATTTAAAAATACAGAGCACATCCTGGCAGTGCAGGACTGGGCTTTTCAAAGTCGGAATTCCCTTCAGCATTGGGCACTGTAGTTCCCAGAAGTAGTTAGTATACTTAACGTGATTCTTTAAGAAGAAATACTAATATGCATATAAAAATGGCAAAATATGAGTAAGGAAAATACCATGTACATTTGCAATGGTTCTGATCTTCTAATGCGGTGTTTTTCAAAATTGCTGTTGTATTCTTGAGTAATGACAGTATTGTATTAGTGCACTTATGTCTTTAATTGTCTTCAAATATTTGCAGTTATGCAGTGTGCTTCTGGTTAACATTGTGTACAATATTTAACTAAAATTACAGTCTTGTGAATGTAATTCAAAGACTTGTAAATAATTGCTTCAATGCTACATGCCCAGAGAGTGGCTTTTGGTTGGGGGGGGTGTAGGGGGGGGAGGTAGATTTGCCAAATACTTGTCAAGTGAGCTCATTGATCGGTACACTTACCTTTTCAGATTCTTATACTATGCCCAACAATATAGTAATCCAAACACTATAATATAGATTAAACCAGTTCCACAGTAAGGACGTGTATGCAGGTTTTGTATTTCATTCTTTGAATTGGCCTGTTTTTCTCTAATGAATGAATTCAAACTATTCAAATTGTTTTCTTGGTGTTTCCTAGACGTAATCAAAGAAAAGGGCTTAGAGCATGTTACTGTTGATGACTTGGTGGCAGAAATCACACCCAAAGGTAGAGGTAAGAAAAATGTCACTTAATGCAAAAAAAAAAAAAAAAAAAAAAAAAAAAAGCTATGAATGCAATAGTAATCTTATGCATTTAAGTACTCTAGAAACTTTGTCAAAGCACCAATTACTTGCCCACATTATGTGAAGTAGAAAATATGTAATAGCCTAACTAGTAATCATAAGGGGGCTACATGTGTAAATTCATGTTGCTGTGAAAGCCTTATCACGTCTGCGCTGGCTCATGTATTTAAAAAAAATCTCTCTCAAAAAGACAGAACAATCTGAGTAGTAATTAAATGCCCTGAGTGATCTCATTGATGTCAGTTGGGTTGTGTGTGTGTAGCGTGTGGGAGAGGTGTGGTCATCTCTGTTTTGGCTGGACACCTCTACAAGGCTGAAATAATAGGGCTTTGGAGTATCAGGAATGAGGGTGCAGCAGCAAAAGACACAATTTGCACCTCCAGAGAAGTGCTTTGTGTTTACAGCCTCCTTTTTGCCATCCATTCAGTTGCTCCACAGCCAATCAGGCCATCTAAAATCTCTAATGTTAAGGAAGATAAAGCTGCTTTTTAAAAGGCCTATTAGTATGTTTACCAGTGGAACTTCTGAATACCTGTTCTTGGACCCTGTCTGTTTACCATGCCACAATTCCTCTGCAGGACAATACCCCATATTCAGTCACAGCCACATTTAAATGTGTTTGGCAGGGCTGGTCTTAGACTTACTTGGGCCCAGGGGTGAATCCCAGGTTCTTTGGTCCTGGCCCACTAGGCTCAGGTTACAGGTCCCCCTGCCTGGACAGCTTGCCCACTTGCGGCAGTGCAGCTTAGACTTTGTATTCCTCCCTTTCTCTTGGATGCATACAGGCCTGAGATCTCCTCCTCCTTGGAATCTTGGAGTAATTTTTATTATTTATTTGGTGTAGTGAAGATTGAAGTTTGAAACTTGCCGCCTTAGCTCTTCAGTTTAAGAACAGCATTTATGGAGTAGAAAGAGAGTCACATTCTTTCTGCTGATTGCATCCCACCTTTTGCTAAATATAAACCAATTTTTCTTCCTTTGACTGCTCTCCTCATTGGCTATGGCTCCAAGTTTGCCCCCTCTGTTAGCTGAATTGTCTTAGGGGTGTTCTAAGAAACTTCTGTAAGGCATCAACAGAATCACAGGAGCAACTTAAAATATACTGCAGTACGTATATCTTTGAACTTTTTCTCCTAGTTCTTATGTGCTTTTTTTAATTTGTATTTCAGCCTTGGTACCAGACAGTGTAAAGAAAGAACTCTTACAAAGAATAAGAACCTTCCTTGCCCAGCATGCCAGTCTTTAAGATGGACGTTAACTCTGAGTACCATATTTTTGTGTTTCTGTGTTACGAAAGTCGTACCATACATTAGAATAATTTTTCATGTTTTAGAATTTAAGTTTGTTTTTGTATGATTAGTTACAAGTTGTGTCATTACACATCATTAATTTCTTAAACTTGCTGGTTTAATAAAACAATCTTTTGTGGATATGTTTTGAAGGCTCTTGTCTTCTGTTATACTGAGTGCTTTGTAAGCTCATGACGTTAATTTCCAAGTATCGTTTGCTACTTTTGCACTTGATCAGTACATGTAATCCCATTGCATTTTTCTGATTTTTTTAATACATCAACCTATCGAGTATAAACACATTGTCTTGCAAAAATTTGTATAAATGTAACAGAAATGCAGCTATGAAAAACAATTTGGAGCATAGAAGACAGGGTTCTAATGTATAAAATCCTGTTTAGTATGGTCAGTAGTTGGATAGCACCACAGAAAATAAGGGCTGTACAAAATGTTGTTGACATTCTTTCCACTAAGAACTTAACCACCATCCCCATTAGTGCTGGAAAGTTACAAACGGTGCTTTCTTCTGAATTTTTTGTAAGTATGTAATTTATAGGACTGGTGAATAATTGTTGAACCTGGATCCACATTCCAATTTCACCAAAAGATTCATTGACTTCTTTATTTAAAAAGAAATGCTTTTACTACTGCATAAGTGCAGTGCTCCACCCTTGCATCATTCCTTTGTGCTAGCTCTACACTTGCATTCCTCTTTCAAAGGAGGAATGCAAATGAGGCACTGATGTACATATGCTTCATTTGCATAAAACTCTTTTTGGAAGAGAATCTTTTGAAAGCAAAAAAGCAATGTAGACAGGGCTCTTTCGAAAATGAACCCCGTCGTTGAAAGAACCCTTATTCCTAAAGGGGCTCATTTATGAAAGAGCCCTGTCTACGCTGCTTTTTTTTCTTTCGGAAAAAATCTCTTCTGAAAAGATATCTATGCAAATGAAGCATGAGACATGTAAATCAGTGTCTCATTTGCATTTTCAATTTTCCTCGTTTGCATTCCTCTTTCGAAAGAGGAATGCAAGTGTAGACGTAGCCGTGGTGTATGCAATCTAGATAAATTTCCCTATACTTCATAAGCCAGGGTTCAGAAGCCAAAATAGCAAGAAGATCCATCTTTTTTTCACTGTGCATGTGAACGCGAGACTGTCCTTTAATAACCAACATCAATCCATATTTTAACTGCTATTTTAAGAACAGCACACAATGGTTTGTAATGCAATGTATGTTTACTGCAGGACATTCAATCTTCTTGTATATTCTGTTTTCTCACACTTTACAGGTATGTGTTTGTACAACTGTCTTCCTGACTTTCACTCCCCAAAGTATTTTAATTATGCCAATTTTACTTCATGATTAATTTCAGTTTTCTTTCTTAAAATGCATGTTGCCCTTCATGGCAGGAATGCCGCAAGCTTCCTTTTCCTTTTCAAAAATAAGATTTTTATTAGCAACACCATCAAAACATGAGACAGTATCCTATCCTACAATGCACAGGATATATCAAAGGGGGAGTTACCCAAAGTTTCAAGATTACATAGTGTTTGCTACTTAGGTATGTCTTGATCATTATTGGGCTTTTAGACTTTCACCAATTATCAAAAATAATCTGGAGAAGTTTTGTTACTTTGCAGTTATAGTCCTTAAAGAGCCACATGTGGCTCCACAGTGGCAGGTTGCAGACCCCTGCATTAAACTGAAACCTTGCTTGATAAAGGTACTACATACAGGCAATTTTTTTTCTTTTTCATTAAGCTGGTGAATCTAAAATTCTGGCTGGAACAGACACAAAGTGAAACAATAAATAACTGTGCTGAAATAACTTTGACCCTGAGGGATGTGAGCTTGCAAGTGGGAAGAAATGTTTGGCTTTTGCCATATTCAGTTTAAGTTAGCAGTGCACTCGGGAGCTAATCAGAGAGGCAGGAGTGAATGGAGGCGGAACAATCAAACAATGAATGAAGTAGTTGACCAAATTCCTTTTTATAGAGAGAAGCCACATGAATCTGAGAACTGGAAGAAGGGATTATAGTTATTTAAATCAGTGATAAATGCATGTTGGAGTATATCAGACACACAAAACGAAAGCCAAATGATAAAGTAACTGGAAACAGTGGTGTCTTAGTAGGATTACTTGTCACATACAAAATAAAAAAGCTTTTCTTTCAAAAGGTGTGTCAAACTAGACTCTGTGGTGGTACACACATTTAAAATGTGTGATGAGGGAATGTGAACAAATGGTAGCTTCTTCCTACAAGTGTAAATATGTAATAGAATGTTACCTTTTGTTTTTTGTGCATAGAAATTGTTTTGCTCTTCAAAGTTTCTTCATTTTGCTCCAGTCATAGCCAACATATGACACTGTACTTTAGGATTCTTTATAATTTGCTTCTTGTCATGCACCTTCAAAGTATTAGATTCCACTTCCACAAAATGCAATAAAACATGGGGTTTGGAAGCCTTTGGGACTGAAGGAGTAAATGCTATGAGCTGTGTCTACGCTACAAAAATAACTTCAAGGTTGTTAAACTTTGAAGCAGGGCACTACTCCTTCCCCATGAATGGAAACATCTGGAGATCTGAGGGTGTGTCTACACTAGGAACTAAGTTAGGCACTACATAGAAGTAGTCAGCAGACAGTCTACACACATTTTCCCTTACTTTGAAGTTAACTTTCAAGTAGGGAGCCGAACTTCGAAGTCCCTACTCCATTTTTGGGAATGGAGTAGTGCCCTGTTCTGAAGTTTAACTTTGAAGCAGGGCGTGTGTAGATGCTCAACCTCAAAGTTGCACTTCAAAGGAAGTAACTTCAAAGTTATTTTTGTAATGTAGACATAGCCTGAGAATAACAACCATTTGACATACTCAGTAGCTGCTATGAGAAATTAAGTACAGGTTGAAACTTGTATAGCAGTCCCTTGTCTGGCAGGGCACTCGGTGTTGCTTGACTAGAAGACACGTGGACCAGAGAGTCCAGCAAATCCCTTTGGTCAAAGCCAGTCAGGCCCAGAGGGTGCCAGACAGGGGAGGTGCAAACTGTAGTAGATTTTGGCTGTCTACACGCTACCTCCCTACTTCAAAGGGAGGATGGTAAGTAGAGTATTGGGAGTTTATTAATGAAGTGCTGCAGTCCATATGCAGCACTTCATTAAGCAAATTTCCCCCTGCGGCAACTTCAAAGTGTGAAACTTCAAAGTGCCGGCTCATGTCTAGCTGTGACTAACCCACGGGCGCTTTGAAGTACCTGGGCAACTTCTGAAGTCCTTTTACTCCTCCCAAATTTTGAGGAGTAAAGGGACTTAAAAGTTGCCCAGGGCTAGATGTGAGCTGATACTTCGAAGTTTAAAACTTCAGAGTTGCTGTGGGGGGTGGAAATTTGCTTAATGAAGTGCTGCATATGTACCGCAGCACTTCATTAATAAACTCCCAGCACCCTACTTACCATCCTCCCTTTTGAAGTAGGGAGTTAGTGTAAATAAGTGTAGTTTCTAGTGTCCTTTTCGTAATAATATGCCACTTGTAAGACCTACAGAGTTATTTTGACTGTTACTACACAGGTATATGCTGCCTCAAAATATTTTTTTTCCTGGACAATCGGAATCAAGCGCTTACTTCTGCAGCCCAAGAGATGGCACTTGAGCACTTCGTCTCTGGTAGAGAAAATTTATACTCCAAGCACCTACTCCATCCCTGATCCTCTCTCTAAGCCAGAATACCGTGAACACTCTCCTGCACCCCAAGTACCTGACCCAGCCCTGACACCCCCCCCTCTGAGATCATGTACTCTAATCCTGTGAAAATGAGTGAGGGAAAAGAGGCAGGATGGAGAGTGGCTTTGGAAAAAGGGCAGGGTAGATCTTGGGTTGCCCTTGAATTCAGTAAGACGGCTTGGGTATGAAAAGGTTGGAGACCTCTGCTGTAATACAAACAACCTCGTTTTTCCCTACTGGTACTGAATGGTAGAGATGACAGACTAAAACTTCCAGGGAAATAAGCAACTGCTCAAAACTCCTCTGTACACTCGCCAAAACAGAAGAATGGAGGCCCTCAAGTGGAATTCCAACCAGGTATCCCGAGAATGTCAGCCCCATTTGTCTAGTAGCATCAAACATTGCTGTCTGATTTAAACAAATTATTATAGACATCTGAACTTAGTCCATCAGACGAAGGAGGCACTCTGTTAATTAGACCAGTGTGGGCTCTACATTACATGTAAAGATAAAAACAGTTTAACACTGTGTAGGGGAATTGGAGGACTCCAGGTGAGAGCTATCTGAAAAGGCTTTTTGTAAATGGAGAAATGAGAGAAAGGGTGGTAACTGAAGGGAATATTGGCATCAGGAGATAGCCTTAGTCATTAAGGAAACAGGCTAAGATACAGTCACGGGGAGGAAGCCGTGCTAGTCTATATACTATCAAAACAAACAGCAGTCAAGTAGCACTTTAAAGACTAGCAAAATAATTTATTAGGTGAGCTTTCGTGGGACTGACCCACTTCTTCAGACCATAGCCATACCAGAACAGACTCAATATTTAAGGCACAGAGAACCAAAAACAACAAGCAAGGAGGACAAATCAGAAAAAGATAATCAAGGTGAGCAAATCAGAGAGTGGAGGGGTGGTGGAGGGAGGTTAAGAATTAGATTAAGCTAAGTATGCAGATGAGCCCCTATGTGACTCGGAAAATTCCCATCCCGGTTCAAACCACGTGTTAATGTGCCAAATTTGAATATAAAAGACAGCTCAGTTGTTTCCCTTTGAACAGCAGTGCAAAACATTTTTTTCAGTAACACGCATACTCTTAAGTCATTAACAGAATGGTCCACTCCATTAAAATGTTGACTAACTGGTTTTTGGATCTGGAGCGTACTTCTAACTCCCTTAGACAAAGGGTTAATGGGCACCAAACAGACATCAAAACACTAAACTAGACTAGAGTCCCAAATAAGTAAAAAAGTAATTGTTTTTATTCATTTTATCATAAATAATTTATACTTGACTATGGCAGTATAATGAATAGTTTAATCAGAATTTCTATGTGGAGCTTGTTACAGCCTAGACTTATATTGTCTATCTTTCATTCCTGTATTTAAAGTGTATATTAGTACTTCCCATCCAAAAAGTGTTATATTTTCAATAAAGCACACATTAAATGGATTAAAAACTGGTGAATTTCCAGCTCTCAAAAAATGGCTGTCAATGGTAAACCATCACTGAATATTCGGAGGTTTACAGTGGGGGTTGGCAGACATCAGTACAGATTGAATATTTCTTATTTGGAATCCTCAGGACCTAACCAATGCTAGATGAGAAAATTTGCTGGACCATGGGAGGTCAATATTATCTAGGACAGGGGACAGCAACCTTTCCAAGGTGACGTACCAAAATTTGACTTTTTGATCTCTATGTATGGTCCTAGTTAGTGCCAGTGATACTTTTTTTAAAGTCACTAATAGTCATACTTACAACAGCTTCATTAACAAATAAATTAAGATGCAGAGCTTTACTATTTAGGTGGTGCCTGGTAGCATTAGGTGGTCTTTTGTTAATCTACAGGCAGCATGGTTTTGAGCAAGCTCCCAGCTGCATTGGGGAGGAGGGCCAGGGCTGAGCTCCTGCCTTGAATGCCGATGAAAATTGGCTCGCTTGCTCCTTTTGACACCCTTGCTGGGGGTTGCTGACCACTGGATTAGCACATTACCAACACTTTCACTGCTTACTGAGCTTTCAGAAAACATTTAGGGATAAAGTACATTGGCCATGTGACAGGGGACAACTTAAAGTTGTCAATGTGTTGTGCCTCTCTCAAATCGGAGACGTCTGTACCTTTACAAGCCTGTCAGCTGGCATGAGTCACTTGTCCCTCCCACTGAAAATCTAGACCCTTTCGGCTAGATGTTGGTGTGTGCTCTGCTCGCCATCCATGGTTTGGTAAACCCCCCATAAGTACAGGCTTTCCCCGTTTGTCACCTGACGACATGTTGGGATAGACGGCTAGAGCGTGCTAGGTATTTCCCTTTAATTCCTCTCATGACATTGATTAAGCCATTGTTAATAAAGCTTTCATTACGCTCACTGCTTGTCTTGTCTCCGTCCATCACTCATCCAGTGAACCCCTTTTACTCCCAGGACATTTTTGGCATCACGAACATGATGAGTGGTATGGATCGGATCCTGGCAGGCAGTGATCCTGTGTTAAAGGTCTTAATTGACAACTTTAAGTTGTCCCCTGTCACATGGCCACTTTTCTCCGTTGCTGACGGAGTAGCCTCGACTGCGGCACTTGTGGGAGTTATCCAAGCTGCCCAGAAGGACCTCAACCTTAAGGGAAAAAAACCCTGTCTATATCTCATGGGCACCTGTCATCTTTTCCTTTGGAAGCAGCTGGCAGAGAAGAAGATCGAAATTGCACAGCTTCGCCAATGTCTGTCAGATACAGAGCAAGCTACCGTCTTGGCCATAGCTTGCGCTCAGTCCTTGCAACAAAATGTCAAGACTTTAGCACAGAGGACTATCCCCAAGGTGAGTGGTCAAGCTCAGTCCGAGCTGGCCACCCGCCTGGAAGCAGCCGGCTGGGGGGTGTCCAGCACAAAGATCCATTGAGTGCTTTATGCAGATCCAGACGACTGGGATGGGGATATCTGGAATGACCCTGATGACCCTTGACCCTGATGAACCAGACCACTGGGGGTCCAGGGGCCATGGGTGGGATCCTGATCCGGACTGCTCTTACCCACCCTGTGGAAAGGGCCCCCGGAAACCGGGACACCACAGATCCGGCCAACCATAAAAATGGAGCAGAGCCCACAAGGGGGAAATCTCTGAATTGGCTCTCGTTCCTTTTCCTCGTTTGAAATGGCACAGCTCAGTGATTGCTTCTGAAAGTCCCCGCAGAATGATTATCTCTCCTGGCTTGCCCACTTAGCCAACAGCGGTGCTCAGTCAGTTATCCTCAGCCCCCCTGAGGCCCACTCCCTCAATTTGGGGCCCAGCATCAGGCTTGAGGCCCCCAAGCAGGGGCACAGCTTTATGACTGCTGCCCTTGCTTATGTCTGCGAGCATATTGCCAGAGAGGACAGGGACAAACTCACCCAAAACTGGGACAGTCCCAAAACCCTTGAAAGGGCTATGGGTCGTCTCGTAATGAATCACGCCCTGGACCATCAGGCCGCAGACCTGTGGAGACAAAGCCCCTTAGAGGAGGTTTGGTGACCCCGGGTCAAGGGTGCTCTGGGGTTCACCAAGTCACATTTTATGGCCATGGGTAATACCCTCACTGGGGACCCAGCTGGCCCCACCTGCCTACCCTGTTATAGCAGATTTTAGCAGCCCTGAACCTCCTGCTCCCCAAGGGGTCACAGCCCAACTGCCCAGCACAGGTCCGTGCAGGCAAGGCCACCCCAGCCAGCTCACAGGAAATCAATGGGGGAGGGGGCCAAGGGCATCACTCTCCCAGTCCAAAGCACATGGAGGCATGGAAGGCATGTTTAGCCCCGGGTATTCCCAAGGAGGTGTTGCGCAGACTACCCACCTCCATTCTGCTCTCTATAGCCAATAACCCACACCTGGTTGTATGCCACCCAGCAGGGGGCACCGGACCAAGTGCCCCAACCCTGCCAGAGCCTCAGTCCGGTAGTGTCCCCTACCCCTAGCCAGAGTTGGAAGTGGACAAAAAGCTTAAATAGGGTGGCCAGGCGGGGCCTGCTGGACCCAGACAGGTGGCTCTCCAGGCCTGACTCAATGGAACCCCTGATCTGGAGGTGCGGGTCACCATTAATGACCAGCTAACCCTTTCCTGTTTGATTGATACAGGGGCACAAATCTCCATGCTCAACCGCGCCCTGTGGACAGGCCCACTTCCCCAGGCGTGTATTTCGTTAGTCGCAGTCACTGGACAACCGGCTCGCCTGCTGGTAGTCCACGTTAAATGTCAGCTCCCTAATGGGCAAGAAGTCCGTGGCCTAATAGCTCTCAGCACTTCCAACATCCTGGGCATTAATTTGCTTTGAGGACAGAATTTCTGGGGCTAGGATGGGAGGTGGTGGAGCCTGGGAGTTAACTCTCCCCCACCTGCACGCATACGGGCCTTGGCCACGGCGCCCCGCTTGCCCCGATGTCGCAAATAGTCTCCTGTTGGCAGTATATGGTCCACCCCCAGGCCCGACAGGCCCATGGAACTCTTGGCTGTATGTCTGGCCCTCTAAAGTCAGGCATTGGTGGCTTACACCGACTCATGGGCCGTCTACGCAGGTTGCACAAGTTGGCTCCTCACGTGGCAGGCTTGAAGCTTTACCACCAGGCTTGCAACTTTACCACCAGGCTTGCCCCCTGTGGAAGGATATTTGGAATTATATCCAGACTACCCCCTGGCAGATTGACCATATGGATGCCCATAGCCGGCATACCGCTCCAGAAGCCCAGTGGAATCACTGGGCAGACCAAGTGGCTGCAGTGCACCTTGCTTCCCCTTTTACAGAGGCTCACACAGAGACCTTAGGTCACTGGCTCCATGAACATGAAGGGCACCCAGCTGCACAGCCACTCATAATTCATTTGCCTGGGGAAATAGCGCAGGACATAGTCCGAAGTTGCCCAATCTGTGCCCATGTGAGGCAAAGGTGGGATCGGCAGTTGCAGGGCCACCCACAGCCCCTCCATGGCATACCTGGCAAATCGATTATGTTGGGCCCTTGAACCCCATGCCCTGGTGAAACAGCTACATCCTAGTCATATCTAACATCTGTACCACTCTCACCCTCACCGCTGCCCAACCTCAGACAACGGGGGCAACAGTTGTGTCTGCTCTTGAGCCCTGGTTTGCCATCTTTTCCCTTCCCAGCCGCGTCGAGTCAGACAAAGACTCACACTCTCAAAATTGGGAGGTGGCCCAGTGGGCTGAGGAGCATGCCATTCAGTGGATCTTCCACCATTCCTATAACCCTTGAGCCAACGGCCGGGTGGAATGGGTCAATGGCATGCTCGAACTAAAGTTGCGGCACTTGGGAGCCACAGCCTCGGCTGGCCCCTGGGATGTGATGTTACCCTGCACCCTGCATCTCATAAATTATAGGCAAGGGCTGCACAGCAGTTCCATCGAGCAAACCTTTTGGCCACCAACTGCAACACCACACCCAGGCCCTAATGCCCAACCCTTACTGCCACCAATGTTGCAGGTGGGCACCTTGGCACGGGCGTGACTGCCCCCCACAGGCAAGATAGTCCCCATTACCATCGTAGGCCAAGTTGCCCCCAACGTTTATGAAACTATCTCCCCTCACTCTCCTGTTTTGTTAACTATTCCAGCCGCTTGGCTAGTCACCTAGAAGGCACTGTGTTTTTTCTGCAGGTCTACCCAGCCTCGTCGCCGACGATGGGTTGGTTATACCTATTACTCCCAGGAAACGGATGTGTCTTCCCAGTGTCCTCCGCACACCAAGGTGTGGCATCAACCGGCCACCTGGCAGGAAGTGGAATCATGGCTGTGGACATGTCGTCACCTCATCGTCAACTGGCAGGAGGCACCCGTGGTTGTTGCTGTAGAACTGGGTGGTTGTGGGGCTTCATTCCCTATCGCCGCTGTGCTCAATATAATCCTATAGGCCCCAGCTGTACGCAGAAAGGAGACTGTTCCCAGTGTATTATGTTGCCTACCCAAGATAAGGAAATGATGCCCAAGTCTCCTACGCCTCCTTCTGTCACGTCCTTAGGCAGTTTTTCCACTTCGTTGCCTGTTAATTTTACTTCCCCAATGTCCCCTGTTGTTTCTAACCCTCTTTCCTTTTGTGCCTGACTGGCGAATGCTTTTCCCTCTAATTCCCATGCCTCCCCCAAAGCCTCAGGCTCTTTTACGTGGGTCACCATTGGGTCTGCCAATATGTCAATAGTACAAGCCCTGTTACAACAGTCCAGTGGCATCATGTTCACTCTAAAAGTGCACTGCTGGTCCCCTGGTGCTTCTTCCCATACCATTAATAACCAGGCCCTCTTTCACCTCATGTTTTGGGCTCACGCCACAGTCTCATCGACATTCTTTAGTTGCCTGGCACCTGTACGAATCTGCTGTTCTTTTAATGTGTCTCAAGTAGAGTCAGACTTTTACCCAACCCACGGCCAGGGTCACGCCCACTCTGAGGTCCTTGCCTCGACCCACTGTACCCATCTGCAGTTAACAGTACTCCTGAATGTCATGGTCCCCTCACCCGGACCCCTAGCTCTGTGGTGGGAGGAGCATACTGCCTCATGACCTGTTATTTACAATGCCACAAGTTTTAGTGCTGTGGTCTATCTTCTCCCACAGGATTGGCTCTCGTCCACCACTATGCCTAACTGTAGCAAGGGCTCTACAGTGGCCGAACAGCTCCTGCAATGGCAATGGCTGTCTTTGTTTAACCACTCTTCCCGCCACAAACACGACCTGCGGAACGCAGCAAATACTGGATTGTGCCTATGGACCTGGAACCAGGTCATGGGTAACCGGCAGTGGGGAGACCAAATTGTGCAGGCTATGGGTTGCGTCATGCAGGGCACCCTAACTTCATTCCACAACCTCCTTATTTCCAACAAGTTATTGTACGGGGTGGTGCTGGACACCAAAGCAGTTATTCTTTCGCTGTTTAATTTTTCTCTAGAGGCATTTTCTGAAGCCTCCTGGAACACAGCATGTGGACATGTGCAACTCAGCTTTAACCTCCACTTTTCTCACCTTATTCAGGACCTTCGACAGCAGTCTTGGCCCTCAGCATGGAACAGACCCTCCAGGCCCCGCCGCTTGTGGCCATATGTGGACTATGTGGCCATGTGGGAAACTGAATGGGCCAGGTGCCACACTTCCCTCTGTTCTTTCTGGGTCTCGGGAGTCCAAAGTGGGCAGTGGGGGACCATCACCCAACTAACTCCTGGGCTCACCCCGGTGTGCTTCCTGGGATGGACGTCTACTAACATGGACATCTATCACTTCTGCGCACCCCACACTATGCTGGATGCCCATAGGGTCACTGCTTGGATCAGTTTTGGGTCTTACATGGCACTTATTATTTAGCCTGGGCACCCTCTCTGCCTGCTCTAAAATGTGTAAACCCCCTTTTATCAGGTGATTGTATGTCTACTGAAAATCAAACTTGCTGTATTGGCCCCATATCATGGGCTTCATTTAACTGTACCAATTGTTGTATCATTGGGCAGCCCAGAATTGCTGCCCAGGTTACTGCTGGTTTAAATGTTTTCTCTCTATATTGGCCCCCAACAGTAAATCTTACTTTAACAGTTGGACTCTTTCTCCCTGACTCATGGATCCCCGTTGTCCCCCAAATTACCTTCCCAGACCAACAAATGGTTTTTAGTTTACTTAGCCCCTTAACCGCTGATGCCCTGTAGGCTGTATCCCTCATTGCTATGACCCAATCGCATAGCAAGCAGATTCAACACCACCTGACCATCTCCAACCTCTGCAGTTGGTATAATGCTGTGTGCTTTGTCTCCCAGCACCCCTCTTCCCCCTGGATTTGGCCGTGGTTACTCATGCTAATCATCCTAGTATGCTCGGTGACCAGTGGCCTAGTGATATGCTGTTGCTTGTGCCAAAAACACCATCAGGTAGGACAGCTCAGCCCTTTGCTTGAACTGCGGCCTCTAACAGGTGCCACCTTTGGCAACATTGCATCAATGGGTTTGTCCACATAAGCAAAGGGGTGGAAAATGTGGGCACAGCTGTTTGTGGCATGATCACAACAGCGTTGCAAGCTGTGGCCTGCATGTTCCCAATCAGAACCTGGCATGCCAAAGTGCATTGACAAACCCCCCCTGAGGAGATCAGGGCTCAGACACATATGAGGAAGTGCGGCCAGCTAAGGGCTTAATCACATACGCGGAAGCGAGACCCCCACCTCACCAAGCATTAAAAGCTCCTAAAAAGGAAAAACTCCTAAAAAGGGCAAAAGGGCAAAAGGGCACAATGCACTGACATTGGCCCTAGGGTGCTTCTGTGTTCAAACCCTGATAAAAAGTTGTTGGAATAAAGTCTGGATACTGTATGTGAAGCAACAAGGGAGTATTACATCCAGCTGGTGGAGTGATTCTGAACTTAGCTGAGTTTCAGAATGTGCTGCTGGACACTGAGTTATGAGTGGTTATACACACAATGCTGACATTGCCAGGGTTGCTAGCAGCAGGGATAGAACTTGTAAGCATAGGGTCTAAAGCCCTGCACTCCTCCACATGAGCTAAAGGCCAGCTGGCTCTCAGCTGTTGCTGTAGAGCAGGGAATTCACACACCCCAGATGAGGTCTCAGTACTTCTGGGTACTACATATAGAAAGGTGACAGTTAGAGGAAAGAATAGAAGCAGAAAATAAGGAAATTAGCATAATCAATGAACAATCCAGATGAATTAATGAACAATCTGGGAGTTACAAAGAGTTTCTGTGTGCAGTTTACAGAACATTTTATCTATAAACAAGAAGTCCTTTGAAGAGTGCAGTCCTCAACACCGATGTATAAAGTGGTAATATCTCCTCTGTAATACACTGATGTGTAAAGCAGTGATGTCTTGTCTGGCATCCTGATGTAATCTTCGCATGGACATGATCATTCGTGTTATCTCTACAGAATCAAAGGAAGTGGGCAATGCAGAATCAAAGTAGAAGTTAATGAAAGAATCATGTCAGTCGCCTTTTAACTATAGTCCAGGTACCCTCTCCACCGGGTCCCTTCCTGGAATGTGGCTGCCTAGGGACTTATTTACATCAACTGGGATGCACTCCCCAGATGGCTGGGGTGGGGGGGCTTACCAGGCTCCATTTTGGAACAGTGGTTCTTAGCAAATATCATTGCCTACTTCAGAATTTTATCCTATAAAGTTAAACTCCCTCCTCTCAAATCGGAGACATCTGTATCTTGTCAAACTCGTCAGCTGGCCCGAGTCTCTTGTCCCTCCCACCAAAAATCTGGACCCTTTCGGCTAGATGTTGGTGTGGGGTCTGCTCGCCGTCTGTGCTTTGGTAACTGCCCTGTAATTACAGGCTTTCCCCTATCCATCACCTGACATCGCATTGGGGTAGAGGGCAAGAGCGCACTAGGTATTTCTCCTTTAAATCCCCTCATAACAATGATTAAGCCATTGTTAATAAAGCTTTTTTTATGCTCACTGCTTGTCTCATCTCCATCCACCACTTGTCCAGTGAACCCCTTTTACTCCCGGGACACTGGCCAGGGACAGGACACCAGCCCTGCACAGGAGGGGTGGGTGTGGCAGTGGAGCACCTTACAGGCTAACAATACTATATATCAGTTGGTGAACTTTTGTGGGACAGACAGCAGTTTTATGCATATTTACAGTCTGTGTGTGTGTGTGTGTGTACATACAGACACACAACTAAAGCAGGTCTGACTTCTTGGGGTAACAAACACAGCAGGATCCCACTTGGGTCTCTCTCTCTCTCTCTCACACACACACACACAATCTGACTTGGGTCGGGTGACCATATCTCCCTGTCCCAAATAGGGAACAGGGAGATAGGGGGGCAAGGCGCAGCTCCTCCGGGCTCCACCAAGCCCAGGCAGCCGGGAAGGAGGCGGCAGCTGCCAGCCCTCCCCGGCGAAGCGGCAGCCGCCCAGGCTCCCGCGCCTTTCCCGAAGTTGCACAGCTGCTGGCGGAAAGGTCGGCGGGGTTGGGCTCCAATACGGGACAATTGGCCCCTTTAAAAAAAATAATTCGGGAGGCCTTTTTGGCTTCCCAAGTACGGGACTGCCCCGCTGGTAGGGGACGGATGGTGACTCTAGACTTGGGAAAACCCCCCAGTGGTTCAAGTCCCGCCCTGGCCCGTTTCGTTACACCGAGGGCACCAGGCAGCCCGGACCCAGCACCACTCGGGCTGCGCGGCTCTCCCGGGACAGCTCAGCCAGGCGCAGCCGGACCCGCGCCAGTGGAGCCGCCCCAGCGAGCGGGGCTAGACGACCGGCGTGCGGCGGTTCTGGGGTCCGCCAGGTCTAGGCCTGGCCACCCGGAGAGCCGGGCTCCCGCAGCAGCGCCCACCGCCTGGGCTCTCCACCTCACTAAGGCGCCGACACGCACCCTCTATCCCCGGACACCGCACGTCAGGCCCGCAAACTGTCCGGGCGGTGGTTGGGCCGCAACAGTCCTCCAATGGCATCGCCTGCCGCGCCGCGTCCTCGCCTCCAGCTCGCGCTGGTTGGGGGAGACGGGGAAGGGGCGTGGCCGGAAGGGGCGGGACAGTCTCCCAGGTGACAAGGGGCCGAGGTGCCGGGCGCTGGGGCTATGGCGGCGGCGCAGGAGCGCGCGCCTAGCTTTGAATGAGGGTCGCTCGGCCAGGGAAGCGGCTCCGGGTGAGGCAGCGCGCGGGCCCTTCGGCTCGAGCCGCCCGGCGCCCCTCCCGGGGCAGGTGAGTTAGCGCTGCGCGCGCAGCTCTCGCTTCGCCGCTCGCTGGTTGCCGCGCGCTCTGCTTCCGGGTCCGGCGGCCTGGCCGCGAGGGTCTCGTGTCCCGGTCAGCTCGTGGGCCTGTCCCCGCCGTCCGGGCCCTGCGCCCTTAGCGGCCGCGCTGAGGTGGCCAGTGGCACTTCGATGCAGCGGTGACGGTGCCTTGTGCCAGCCTGGGGGTGGCGGGGCTGGGAGCCTCCGTCCTGCCGGCTGCCCGGCACCGCCCGGGGACTAGTGGGTGTGCTAGAGCCCTGGCCCAGAGCAGGGCTCCACCTGGAGCCTGGTGCGGAGAGATCCGGGGGAGCACGTGGCCTCGAGGTGTTTAGTTGGTGACGCCGTTTGTTGCTATCTGTGCATGTTGGGCTCTGTTGTCTTCTCCACATGTTGTCATGGGCTGCAGAACAACTGCGGGTTGTAAATTGTAGTGAGGAGGCTTTACATTTCCGTTAAACAAATAGGCAGAACCACCCAGTAGCGTTTGTTTCAGGCTCTTATTTTAGGAATATAGTTGTTCCCTGTGCGTTCAGTTCCTGGTTCACAGGTATCCCGCACACCTGTGTCAGCTGGAAAGCTTCATACCTCTTTCACTTTTAAGAAGGGTTCAGTTCTGGAATGTCTGGATGTGGGTCAGAGAGTTTAAATGGTACAGCCTGGCTTCTGGTCACGAGTTTGATGCTGTAATTTTGTAGAACTGTGGAAATGTGGTTCTGGAAGAAGAGGCCATTTACTCTAAGCCAAGGCATAAGCAAAGGTAGACCATTAATATGGTTGTCCAAGCACTACACAGAAACCTTTGATGGGGAGAATTCCACAACCTCCCATGGAAGCTTGTTCTAATGTTTAACTATATAGTGAGCTCTTCCATATCCAACAGCCCCAGGACTGGGAGGCTGCTGGATATTCAGATATTCTTGATAATAGATGTATAACTAGCAATGCATAATACTAAAGAAAAACAAGATACTAAGAAAAAAAACAAATGTATACAGAGCACTTTATTTACCAACAGCAGTAGTATTGTACACTGTAAACTTACTATATTTGCTGTATTTACTTGTATTTACTTTCACTATACTGTACTTATGGAAAAACATAACTAAAATTTACTTATGGTTAACATGCCGGTTTCAGGTAATAGAATGCTGGATATGAAAGTTTACTGTGTTTACAATGAGGATGATTTTTTTTCAAATAGTTAACCCAAATTTACATCGCTGTAGAATAAGCTAATTCAGTGGAATGGTAGAACACTAGAACTGGAAGGGTCATTGAGTCCTGGTTCCTGCCCTCTTGGCAGGACCAAACACCATTTAGATGATCCCTGATACGTGTCTAACCTGTTCTTAAATATCTCCAAAGATGGAACAACAAGAAGTCTTGTGGCATCTTACAGAAGTTAGTCTATAAGGTGCCACAAGACTTCTTGTTCTCGAAGCTACAGACTAGTACGGCTACCTCTCTGATACTTGTCTCCAATGATGGAGATTCCACAACCTCCCTAGGTAACTTATTCCAGTGTTTAACTGCCCTGACAGTTAAGAAGTTTTTCCCAATGTCTAATCCAAGGTTTTCCAATCTGCTGCTGGTGATAGCTAGTCAGGGCTCTGAGCCCCACTTGGCTTTCAGCCACTGGCTTCTCACAGCTGAGGCTCCTATCTCCCTGCCCTGAAACAAGCTGTCCATGTGGCTCAGAGTAACCCAGTGAGCTGGAGAGAACCAGACACAGTCCTCTGCTCCCAGTGAGCGTAAGCAGGGTATTGTTGATGTATTTTCCATTTTTCTAACAAGTAACTACCATATATATGTATAATATCTGAGGGGATGCAATTTTGTTCTTGTCTCAGGTGCACAATTAGCTAGAATATTTAATAAAATATCGCTTAATTGCACCGTTGGGCACTGTGTAAATAACAACTGATATGTGTGATGCCATAAGTCTGGCACAGAGTAATCATGTGTGCATGAGCGTTAGGAAAGCAGCAATCTGGTGTTTGCTTGGCGCAATCTTACTGTGTGCATGTGGTTTTGTTATTAATACTGCGAAGGATTGTAAATTTCATTTTGCCCTTTATTTGAAAAAACGACTTCAACAAAAGAAGTGTGGTGATGAATACATCAAATATGGATTTACTTGGATAACGATAGCAGGAGTGGAAAGGCTGCAATGTGTCATATGTATGGAAGTTCTTTCCAATGAATTGCTGAAACCAACTATATTGCAATCTCACTTAAATACTACACACCATCAATTTAAGAGCAGGGATGTGAAGTGTGGTGGTTTTTTAAAAAGCAGGTGTCAAGAAATACTGGCTTCATGTTGGTGGGTCTTATCAGCAACAAAACTTAGCTTTTACAGTTTTCAGTGCTACAATATGAGGTTTCTATGGCAGCTAAGAGTGCACACCATAGCTGAGGATCTGATATTTCCCTGTACCAAGGAGATTGCCTGTCTGCCTGCCTTGTGGTAGGTGCAGATGCTTTGAAAAAGGTGTAGCCTTTATCCATGTTCAGTAATACAATTATGTGTACAATAACTGACATGTCTAACGATATCAAATCTCAAGTCATCAAAGAAATTAAAAATTCTCCTGTAGGATTATTTAGTATACAGCTCAGTGAGACAACTGTGTGTAATCTTGCACAACTGATGGTGCATGTATGGTATAATAAATGAATACGTAAAAGAAAAATTTTTGTTCTGCAAACTGCTGGAAACTACAAACCCTGCACATGAAGTATTCAATATCTTGAATATTTTGTTTGAGGAACATTCCATGGAATGGAAAAAAACTTGTGTGGCGTTTGCACAGATGGGCGGGGTGGGGGGGTCCTGCTACGCTTCGTCACAAGTCTGGATTCCAAACCCTGGTTAAAAACATTTCTCCAAAAGTAATCAGAACTCACTCTTTCATCCATCAGCATGTACTAGCAACTAAAACTTTACCCATTTCCTTGAACCAGGTACTTAATGGCATTATTAAAGCTGTAAATTTTATTAAGTCCAGTGCACTCAGAACTCGCATATTTCAAAATCTTGGTTCGAAACTAGGTTTTTCTCATGAAATATTATTGTTTCACAGTGAAGTAAGGTGGCTGTCCAAAGGCAAAGTTCTAAATCAAGTATTTGAGTTACGAAATGAACTTAAGACATTCATGTCACAAAACAAAAGGGAGTTTGAATATTTGTTTACAGAAAACAAGTTTGCTATAAAATAGCATATTAGCAGACATCTTTGGACTACTAAATTATTTAAGCATGTCACTTCAGGGAACAAATTCTACAATTATTGGAGAAAATAAAATCCTTCAGAATGAAACTCTGATTATGGATTTCAAAAATTGATATAAACAAAATGTTTCCAACCCTTGCAACCTTTCTTGAAGAAAGTACAAAAGACATTAATATTAAACAACAATTTGCATTTGTTGAATCAGGAGCATTTGAGGCATTTAAGTCATGAGCTACTCCAATATTTTCTAGAAACAGATGAAAAGCTATTTACTCTTGGAACAAATCCTTTCTGTGGATGTTTGTGATGTACCTGAAGTCACCCAGGAGCAATTTATCGATACGATCAACAGCAATGAGATAAAAGCAGCGTGTTCAGCCATGCTGAATAATCAGCTTTGGATCACACACAGAGTAGGCTACCTACTTCTGTCAGAAGTTGTTCTGAGAATTTTGCTTCCATTTCCAACTACGTTCTTATGTGAGTCAGACTTCCCACATCTGGTTACAATTAAAAACAAATATAAATTAAACCTGGAAGATGATCTTTGTGCACTCACTACAACAATTCCACGGATATAACAATTAGCAAAGCAAAAGCAAGCTCAACCATTCCATTAATTTAAGTTCAGGTTCAACTTCTTTCTTGTAAAATACTAACTTTTACTTACTTTTTTTTTTTGAATGTGTTTTTTTTCTTATATTTTTATACCACCTGTAAATAAATAGTTACATTTAATTTCAGCCCATGAGTGTGACTCCCCTACCCACTGAATGTGGGGTTTGAGCCAGCGGGAGTAGTTTGCGGAAATGATGAGCGAAAGACTCTGAACTATAGTAGAAGGAGTACTTTATTTTATTAGTTATTTCATAGAAAAAGGGAAATACATTATTATGTTTAATGTGTTAAATATGAGGGGGTGCCATTTTATATTCTTTGCTAGTTAGAGCACTGGCACCCCCTCCCCCTGCCCCACTTTTTGAATTGCCCTGGGTCACCAAGTGTTCCTGAATGTCAAAATGGGTCCCTGTCTGGGAAAGGTTGGGAACCGCTGGTCTAATCTAAACCTCCCTAGCTGTAGTTTAAGCCCATTGCTCCTTGTCTTATCCTCAAAGGTCAAGGAGAATTTTTCTCCCTGCTCCTTGTAACTCTCTTTGAGGTACTTGAAAACCGCTATCATGTCCTCTCTAAATCTTCTCTTTTGTAAACTAAAAAAGCCCAGTTCTTTCAGTCTTCCCTCAAAGCTTGCATTCTCTACACCTTTAATCATTCTTGTTACTCTTCTCTGGACCTTTTTCCAATTTCTACACATCTTAAAATGTGGTGCCCAGAGCTGGACATGGTACTCCAATTGAGGCCTAATGAGCATTGAGAGTGGAAAAATGACTTCTGGTGTCTTGCTCATAGCACTCTGGTTAATACATCCTAGAATCATGTTTTGTTTTTTTTTTTGGCAACATCATCACACTCTTGACTCATATTTAAACAAAAAGCAGTCCAGTAGCACTTTAAAGACTAGCAAAATAGTTTATTAGGTGAGCTTTCGTGGGACAGACCCACTTCTTCAGACCAATGAAAGCTCACCTAATAAACTATTTTGCTAGTCTTTAAAGTGCTACTGGACTGCTTTTTGTTTTGATAGTGTATAGACTAGCACGGCTTACTCTGTTACTATTTGACTCATGTTTAGCTTGTTGTCCGCTATGACCCCAAGTCGTGTTCCACAGTACCTCTTCCTCGACAGTCCCTTCCCGTTCTATATGAATGAAGCTGTTTCTTGTTTCTTCCTAGGTGGAATACTTTGCATTTGTCCTTATTAAACTTCATCCTGTTTACCTCAGACCATTTCTCCAGTTTGTCAAGATCATTTTGAATTATGAGCCTATCCTTCAAAGCAGTTGCAACTGCTCCCAGCTTGATATCAGCTGCAAACTTAATAAGCATACTCTTTGCCAATATCTAAATTGTTGATGAAGATATTGAATAGAACTGGTCCCAAAACAAATCCCTGCAGAATCCCCTTGCTATGCCCTTCCAGCGTGACTGCAAGCCATTAATTAACTACTCTGAGAGTGGTTATCCAGCCAGTTATGAACCCACCTTAAAGTCTAGGTATACCGCATCCACTGCCTCTCCCTTATCCGCAAGATTTGTTATCCTGTCAAAAAAAGCTACCAGATTGGTCTGGCATAATTTGTTCTTTACAAATCCATGCTGGCTTTTACCTATCACCTTATATTCATTCAGATGTTTGCAGATGATTTCCTTAATTATTTGCTCCATTATCTTTCCTGGCACAGAAGTTAAACTGACTGGTCTGTAGTTCCCTGGTGGGTTTTTGTTCCCTTTTCCAGTCTTCTCGAATCTCTCCCGACTCCCAGGACTTTTCAGAGATGATAGCTGACAGCTCAGAAACCTCTTTTTATCAACTCCTTAAGTATTCTAGAATGCATTTTTATGAGGGCCTAGTGCTTGGAGATATGTAATTTTTCTAAGTAGTTTTTAACTTGTTCTTTATGTATTTTATCCTCTAAACCTACTCCCTTCCCACTAGCATGCATAATATTAGGCATTTCTGCATCATCCTCCTTGGTAAAGACCAATACAAAGAAGTCATTAAGCACCTCTGCAATTTCCAAGTTTTCTGATTATTGTTTCTCTCCCCTCACTGAGTAGTGGGCCTACCCTGTCCTTGGTCTTCCTTTTGCTTTTAATATAATTATACAATGACTTCTTGTTACTCGTTATGTCTGTAGCTAATTTGAGCTCAATCTGTGCATTGACGTTTCTAATCTTGCCCCTGCATACGTGCATTGTTTATGTACATCTTTTGCAATTTCTCCTACTTTCCCCTTGTTAAATGACTGACTTCTTTTTGATTTTGAGATCATGAAAGATCTCCTGGCTAAGCCAAGGCAGTCTTTTACCTTACTTTCTATCTTTCCTATACAGCAGCATAGTTTGCTTTTGGGCCCTTAGTGTCCCTTTGAAAAACTGCCAGTTGTCCTTAGTTGTTTTTGCTCTTTATCTTGCCTCCCATGAGACCTTACCTGTCATCTGAGTTTGCCAACATTTGCTTTCCTGAAATTCATTGTCTCTATTTTGCTGTTCTCCCTTTCACTATTGCTTGAAATCATGAACTCTGTGGTTTCATGGTCACTTCCCCCAAGCTACCTTCTGCTTTCAAGATCTCAGCGAGTTCCTCCCTATTTGTTAAAATCAGACCTAGAACTACTCCACCCCCAGTAGCTTTTTTCACCTTCTGAAATAAAACATTACATAAGAACGGCCATACTGGGTCAGACCAAAGGTCCATCTAGCCCAGTATCCTGTCTGCTGACAGTAGCCAATGCCAGGTGCCCCGGAGGAGGTGAACCGAAGACAATGATCAAGTGATTTTTGTCTCCTGCCATCCATCTCCGGCCTTCGACAAAAGGCTAGTCACCATACTTTACCCTTTGCTAATAGCCATCTATGGACCTAACCTCCATTGTCATCCATGTGGTCCAAAAACTTCCTGGATATTCTGTGCCTCACTGTGTTAGTTTCCTAACATGTGTCTGGATAGTTGAAGTCCCCCATCACCACCAAATCATATGTTTTGGATGATTTTGTTAATTGTTTAGAGAGTCTCATCCACCTCTTCTACCTGGCTAGGTGGTCTGTAGTAGACCCCTATCATGACATCACTCTTGGGGGGGTGTGTGTGTGTGTGTGTGTGTGTGTGTGTGTGTGTGTGTTTTTTTTAAACCCCGTTTAACTTGTCTGTCTCCTGCATCTATCTCCACCTCAGTCCAGGTGTGCACATTGCTTGATATATAAGGCAACACCTCTTCCCTTTTACCATGTCTGTCTTTCCTGAGTAAGTTGTACCCTTCTGTACCAATATTCCAATTGTGTATTATCCCACCAAGTTTCTGTGATACCAGTTATAGTTGTTTTGTTTATTAGGATATCACGTTCTTCGTGCTTATTACCCATGCTTCTTGCATTTGTGTATATAGGCATCTAAGATACAGATTTGCTTTTGACCCCCAGTTCTGCCTAGTGCCTCTTTTTTTTTTTTTTTTTCTTTCTCTCTGCTATTACAGCACATTATCCCTTCATTTCCAACTGAACTTCCAGGTTTTTTCACTTACCTGTGGGCTTTGATCACCTGTCTCCAATAGATATTTAAGGATCATCAGACTTGTGGTTGTTTGTCCTTGTGTATTTTTCCACAGGGCCCCCCCCCCCATAACTGAATGCCCTCTCCCAGACCCATGCACCCCCAGCTCACTCCACTCTAATTGAATATGCCAGCGACTCACTGGAGTGGGGGCTGCAGGAGCTGTGCTGGGGCAAGAGCCTCAAGGGCCACTGCCATGTGCTTCTCCCACCAACTGGTGGGGCTCATTCACGGAGCAGCTGGAGGGCATGCCACACGTGTGGCTCTGAGGAGATGCATTTGAGGGCTCCAAGAGCCACGTGTAGTTCCAGAGCCTTGTTCGCGACACCATGGTTTCGTGTTCGCCACGTGATAAGTGGCCAACATATTGGACACTGTGGAGCTAATTACTTGTGTCTTACCTTCAGGAGACACGGCGAACAATTGATAATTACACGCTTTGTGAGAGGCCTTATTGTATTTGAACACTTACCATTCCACCCCGTCTTTTATTTTCACAAGACTCTTTCAAGTAACTTTGCCTCATATAAGGTTTTTCTGAAGCTTATTGCTTATGCTTCTGTCCTCAGGACTTTCTTTAGAGTGTCCAAAACTTAGTCTGATGCCCAATACTGGATACAGTCCTCCATCCTGAGACCTCACCAACACTGAGCAGTGTTAAATAATTTCTTCCCATGTCTTACATCCTTAACTATTTATACCTCTGGAATATAGACCTTTATAGTGTCTTCATCATGTTGTTGACATTTGTTTAATTTGTCATCTATTATCAGCTTTTGTTTTAGGCTGAGTAGTAGGGATGCAATAGTTGTGTAATTCTGTACTCTAACTGAAAAGTATTTGCCTTTCCCTTAGTGGTACAGGTTACTTGCAGCCACCCACCCTAAGTAAATGAGGAACTCTATCGCTGCTTGCATCGGGATCATGCCGTTTCTCCAGCTGCTGTTCTGCATTTAAATTGTGGAGCTGGCAGACAGTGTGGCTCAGCGTTATGACTCTCCTCTCATCCCTACTGCTCTGTATTTAAAATTTTAACACTGAGTGGCAGGACAGAAGCTGAGCCAGCCTGTGTGCCAGCTCAGCCTTTTAAATGGAGAACAGCTGTTTGTGGGAGGGGTGGGTAGTTAACTGAGTAGCCAACTGAAAGTAGACCAGTTTCTTGGTTACCAGATGACCTCACTTTTTAACATTCCTACTAAATAGTGGGACTACTATCATTCTTCTCTCACAGCACTTTTTGTTGCCTTCTATGTCCTTGACTAGATGTAACTCATTTTATACCTTTTAGTCTTTCTGATTTTGTGCTTACATTCTTGTACTGTTTAGTTGTTGTCACTAGCAATTTGTCCACGGTTTCCATTTTCTAAGGGCTCCATTTCGATTTTTCCAGTTATTAAAGAGCTTCAAGTGAAGACATTATTAGTCTTGTACTGTTCTTCCTTTGTACTGGGAAAGCATGCTTTTATGCCTTTAATGTTTCTCTGAGAGTCTCCTAACTCTCATGAACTCCTTTGCCCCAATGGGACCTCACATACCAGGTGTTAAAATTTGATTTTTGTTTTTTTAAATCCATTGCTGCTCTGTCCTTCCTTTCTTTACACTCATGAAGTCTATAATGTCTTTATCATTAATCCAAGCTTGCTTCCTTGGTTTTCCAGGATTGTCTAAAATGGTGTCCCCCTAGATATTCACTTCCCTTTCTCAAACAAAAAATTGCACCCGGTATATGCCAAGAACATACTGAAGCTTTTGTGCTTTGCCCTGTTTTTTTCCAACAGATGAAGACAGGTCTTGTGTTTTTAAGAAATTACTCATCCTGATTTGGCATTCTATGGTACACACCTACCATGACCTGGCTTCACCTGGAGACTTTCAGCTGGTCTACCTCTCACCTTGTGGGCCTCAGAATAAGGCTGTCTACTTGGCGAGAGCTAACTTGGGATACTGCAGTATCCCAAAATATTTGCCTGCATCTATGCAACACACCTGTTGCCTCAAAACAGTTTGAGACAACAGGCGTGCCATTCCCATGTCCCTGTACACTTCATCACAGAATGTGTTTTTTCCTCTCTTTTTTCACTTTCATTTTGCCTTTTGCCCCCATATTTATGTAATAGCACACCAGTCTATTATCTCCATTCTTCAAGCTATTCATTTAGTATTGCATTGTTCTAATGTATTCTGTCAATCCTTTTGGTGCATTTAAGTATCTGGGGACAATCCTCTCCAGACGCTTGCTGTAACATTCAAAGGAATAAACCTTCTAAGGCACTGGCTTTCCAAGTGTCTGTTTTATAGAGCATTGGTTACCCATGTACTGCTGGCTTTCTTGTTTCTAAATAATAATTCACCGTAAAAGAAGCCTAGGAACATCAAATGTTTCCAAATACTACTTTGCTGTGCAAGTAATTGATGTAGCTACCTTAGTGCTGCTGCTTGGCCACTAGTGGGGAAGGGAGATGGTCCTAGTGATCATGATTGAAGCAACGTGATATATAAGATATGCACTGAAAATGTTTTGAGAATCTCTGTATTGTTGATCAGTATAAAATATATGAAAGTCAATACCCAGAGGAGAGCTATTTGTATTATAAAAATATAACAAAAACTTGGGCTTCAATGTGTTAAGTGCCAAACTCACCCATTAAAGAGACAGTCCCTGTATCAAAAAAATTTCTAGAGACAAATCAAAGAGACAAGGAACCCAGGCACAGAGATTGACTCACCTTGCAAATTGCTGCATGAGAAAACTAACAAAAATGGGAATTAAACCTAGACTTATGGGCTGTGTCTACACTACAAAAATAACTTCAAAGTTGCTTACTTTGAGCATCTACACACACCCTACTTTGAAGTTAAACTTCTAAGTCCTTACTCCATTTCCGGGAATGGAGTACTGCCCTACTTCGAAGTTGGGCTCCCTACTTCAAAGTCAACTTTGAAGTAGCCATCAGAGAGTCTACACACCTTTTCCCTTAGAGTAGCAGTTAGTTCCTAGTGTAGATGCACCCATTGAGTCCCTCATCCAGTGTTGTAACCACAAGATCCAATTCTCTTCACTCTTTTTCATACTACCGGGCAATGTTATGGTACTAGGATTCCTCTTACCATGATGGTGTCCCATGATATTGCTTTATCTCTGTGCCATTCCATTTCTAGTAGGTGTCTGATAAACCCTAAGTCTGTCCTTCACTTGCTGGAAGGGAGAACAAGTACTTTCTAATTCCCCTAATACAGCTGACATTAAATAAAAACTAAGTTTGCGATCAAGGAAGGAAATATCAAACCTATAGTTGGGCGTATGAACCCACAGAACAATTTCAGAAGGGAAGAATTTGTTGTTTCACTGCAAGAAAATGCATTGAATAATTAGTTGAAAGGAAATTCTATAAATACCCATTAGCTTTTAATACCTGCTGTCTTTCCCTTTACACAACCTGAATGGCAAGCAGCCTCCCTGCCAAGAGCAAAAGAAGCAAGCTTTTCCCTTGTGTGCTCCTGCAGACTGACTGTACCTGAATCAGATGTCTGACTCGAGTACTAGCCCTTATAAAACAAATACAACCCAGGAGTCAGCCTTGTTATAAAAAAGTAATGCAGCATGTAGTGATATTGAGGGAGTGTTTGAAGTAATCCTAATTGGCAGTGTAAATTCATGGAAAGAAATATTTTAGTGTTTCTTACCACTTTAGCATTCACTTTCCTGCAATAATAATAGTGATGAAAAGTTTCTCTTGATTGTGTTCTGTGCTTTGGCTCATACAGCCCCTGAGGGAATGGGGGTTGTTGTAAATAGGAATGATTGGCATGAAGAGTGAATGATCAGAAGAAAACAAAAGAAGGTCTTCTATTTTCAGAAGTTTCTTTGGAACAGTTGTCTCTGCTACAGTTGTTGTCTTATACTTCTGGCAGTGCTGTGAGCCTCTATATTCAAGCAGGAAGTGATGCAAAGGTTATATAAGGCCGGGGGAACCACTGGCTTCATGATTGCCAACCCCTATACACCTGCTCTACCTGCTCCTTTTCTCAGCTCTTGCTCTGCCTCTGCTTCATCTCTTTGCTCAGCCCCCTCCCCTATGTGATGCTGCCCACACGACTAGTGGGTCTGAGGGATCTGCCCTGTCCCCCTTACTGGCAGTGGTGGGGGAAGTAGAGCAATACAGCCCCAGCTTGTACTGTTTCACCGACCGCGTTGCTGCATTTCCTGCTGGTGACTGTGGGGGAGTCCTACCCCCTCCCTAGAGCAATGCACTGAGAGCAAAATGAGCTGGGGCTGCATTGCTCTGCTTCCCTTGCTGCCTCCAGAGAGTGCAGGGAGAGCGTATGGATCCATGCTGCAGGTGTTGGGCCCCGTTGCTTGTCCTCCTGACACCAACAGGCTGTGGCCCCACCAGCTTCTGGCCACTTCCTTGCCCATGGCATGTGGGGTGAGGGCCCCTTTGTGCCCTCCACCCCACATGACCCCTGCATTTGGTTATCCAA
Organism: Carettochelys insculpta; assembly: GCF_033958435.1. Lineage (NCBI taxonomy): Eukaryota > Metazoa > Chordata > Testudines > Carettochelyidae > Carettochelys > Carettochelys insculpta. Next base: position 36,292,160 of record NC_134138.1, on the reverse strand, counting down.
AAAGCCCCCTGCTACATTATACTTTTTGGGAAGGAAGTAGAACAAACAAATTGGGGGTTGTCAAGGGAACAAATAATAAGGTCTTCCAGTTAAAAGTGTGAGGCATAGTAACATGTATGGCAATGACATGGCTAGAGGAAGCTCTAAACAGAGTAGACTTCTCAGTGCTGTCACTCAGCAAGGGATGGTAGAAGGGCCTCGCAACCCAGATTTAATGTTTGTGCAAATCCAGATGTGGTCATTAAGAGAGAGTGGCCTGCTAGCCAGCTTTTCTAATCCCTTCCATATGTTTTCCTCTTTTGGTAGTGTTGGCTGGAGGGGACTTAGTCTGGGTGGGCAATAATTTTCACAGGGGAGCCACAATGATTTTTGGCAAGTTGTCACGGGGTCCATATTTATATTAATGGAGGAGCTGGGTGATCTGGGAGGGAGTTTGGGAACAGGAGAGAGCTGTGTGAGGTGCCGAGTGCTGGAGTACCAGAGAGGGTGAAAAGTGAGGGTTCTGGGAAGGATTCTTGACCTGGGGCAGGGATTGTGGTGTAAGTGCAGGTTTTGGCAAGGAGGAGCTTACCCCAGGTTAGCAGAGTGCTCAGGGAAGCTGCCTGACTGCTATGTTTCCACAATGCTCTTGGAAGCGACTGGCTGCTGCTGACATGTGTCTGGGTGGTGGGAGACAGCAGGTCTCTGGTCTCTGCCTGTGCCTGCAAGCATTGCCTTTGCAACAGACTGGACAGTGGGAGCTGTGAAGATATCATGGGGCAGCACCCGGAGACCCACTGCTTTTCCTCCCAGCCAGGTCACAAAAGGACATGCCAGTAGCAGCTGGTGGCTTCCGGGAGCCTGTCTGCACATCACCTGTGTCACGGATCCAGCCTGCAGGCTGTAATTTGCCCAACCCCCTGAGCTAAGTGCATGTCCAGTCTCACCCTTCTAACATGATGATAATATAGAGGAGTTGAACACACACACAAAAAGATGCAGAAGTATCTGACTTTTGTTAGTAAAATTCAGTATTCATTAAAACAGCCCTTGCACGTAGGGGTTCTGCTTTCTGCTTAATGTGTGGTAGGGATTGGTGGAAGTACTTGAAATTTGTCTCTGGTTACAAGTTATGGAGGTTGGAGAACCAGAGCTGCTTCAGTATCTTTCTGTTGCTGAGTACTTCCTCCTCACTGGCCAGTAGACAGTAAATGTCACCTGAAGCCTTTCAGTAAGATAGAAGACCAGTTATCTCCATATGAATCTCAGGTGGGCATTATTCTTCACTGTTGGCCTTTCAGGTAAAAAGTGGGATTCTGATTCTGCCTGGAAATGTCTGTCAGTTCCACGCCCCCCCAAATGCTTCATAATAAATCAACATATCTCTATAGTGTGTACCTCATTCAAAACTGTATTTTTGTTTATCCCTGTTACTTTCCTTCATATTCTTTCTCAGGCATAACTTTTCCTCCTCTTTCAACACAGAATTCCCTTTTTGTCCAGCACAGGCTTCAACTCTCTAGATCTTGTTGGCGCATCTTCCTGTCACTCGGTTTTTCTTGTGGTTCTCTAAAGGCCCTAACACTGCTTTTCTCAGATCAGGGAAAGATGTGAAGGGAGGGAGTGCTATTAGGGTCATTTTCTCTCTATAATGGTAAAATCAGTTGTTCAGAGTAATATGCTCTCCAAGGGCCTCCAGTTTCTGAGATTAAATTCCTGTTGAAGTTCATAGGAACTGTGTGAGCAATTAGTTGTTGTGTGTCTTGTCTTCAAACATCTTTATGATTTTAAAACAGATGAGTTGTAGTTGTTATAAGTACTTCTAAACTAATAAAACTGAGAAATATGTTTCCTCATACTTGTGACTTTTTTGTTTTTTGATTTGCCTCAGTACTCCAGACCCACGTTTTTCCTTGATTTAGGTATTTGAGTTCGTTTTCGGAGTACTGCAATGTCAACAAAATGTCAAGATGGATGACAAGTAGTACTTACATAACGGCTACATCTACACTACAACGATCTGTTTGACAAATGTCTAGCAGAAGAAATCGTTTGACAAAACCCCCGTCGGACTGTGTTTACACACAAATGTGGATTGAAAAAGTGATCCACTCTGACAGAAAGCAGCCAGGATCCCCATCTGCTTTCTCAACACAATGGGTCCCAGAACCCTGTCGGACAGGGTCGCATGGCTGGCAAGCCCTCCTGGGAGCCTTGGCCAGGCACGCCCTTAAAGCCCTCTGCTCTCCCCCACGTGCATTTCCTGCCCATGCTGAGGTTTGCCTACCTCCTCAAGGGCAGCAGAGTTAGTGCAGGGCTCCTATGCTTTCTGTGAGAGAGTTTCTCCTTTCCAGTTAGCCATGGTGCCAGAGCAGCCCCTGGGTTTGTGCTGGATTCACTCCCAGTTGCTCGAGCTGATGATCATCATAATAGTGGTCATCATCCACCTCCTCCAGTGGGGCGCACCTGCCACTGGGATCAAGGAGCATGCCCTCAATGCCCTCAACGACAGGTGAGCCGGGTGCAAGCTGGCCTTTTCTGGTGCCGCCTCAACAGGCGTGTGCCCCATAGCACTGTCCATGGCAGGCAGGTGCTGACTGACACCTGAGGGCATGCCCACGTGCTGGGGCCACCCTCCTTGGTGGTATGTCTGGGGTTGGGCCATTGCCCATGTGTCTGGCCCCCTCCCAGCCATGGCAGGGGAAAGCAGACCCCCACTCCCCGGCGGGGGGGCCCTATGTAGACTCGTCATGGGGCTGGCGCCTCTGCCCTGGGTCTGCCTGTTGGCCCAGGTGGGACAAACTGCTTTGCACATGGTTGAACATGCTGGGCCAGCAGCATGGGGTCCTGCCAAAGGGAGCCTGGCGAGACTCATGGCATGGCTTGTCTGCGCAGCCTCCCCACACTCTGGAGTGTTTGAGTTTTATTTTGTCGACGTACTGTCAACAAAACGCATTTTGTGTGTGGACACTCACGAGCTTTGTTGGAGAAAAAGGGCGGTTTTGTCAGCAGAACTTTCTAGTGTAGATGTAGGTAACATGACTGGCATATTGACTCTCTCCTCACTGGTGTATATCCACTGACGTCTGTGTTTTTATTCTTGATTTACTTATAGCTTAGTGAGAAGCTCATCAAGCCTTAAAGTTTTGTTGTGTACCTGGGATATTTTATTGTATTTTTATTTATTTTTTTACAGGCAAAGTGTGTTGCCATGGCCATCACTCAGTTCCGGCTATTTAAAATATGTACTTGCCTGGCAGCAGTGCTGTCCTTCATTAAGAGGCTAATATGCAGGTAAATACAAGGCTTCATGTATTAAACTGTCTAAATTTTGTTTAAATACAAGTTACTTCTAATTTTTTCCCTTCTTACTGCTTCACATAGTTCTTAACTGCAGAATGAAGCCAAGGTGAATGACAGTGGAACTGTAATCAAACCTTTAATCTTGATGTCCATTTGACATTTTTAAATGATATAGTGCTGTACTGTGTGTAATTGGGCTGTGTCTACAGTGATGTGTATACAGTATGGTTTATAACACAGCACTGATTCTCTTGTGCCTATTTTTAAGTTTTTTAAAGAATGTTTTGAAAGTTGTCTCCTGAAAACATCTGAAAAACCCCACTTTTTAGCTGAAAGTCTCCTTACGGCAAAGTATACACTTGCAGGGATTTTAAATTAAAATATCAAGTTCACTGTTGTTTCTCGCCTGCTTTCCATTATAAATGTAATTGTGACTTTCCCATCTTTGTTTTCCAAAGCAAGACCAGTTCTATCTGAACTTCCTCAAATGTGCTTCTGATCATGAAGTGCTTTTTTTAAAACTTGGGAGTGAGTAGTACACACCTGTAAGATGTGAGACCAAAAAAAAGCAAAATTTGAAGAAAATTTTTCAAATGTTTGAATTGTCATGTGGAAAAATATGGTCTAGAGACTAAAAATTTGGCTTATTCTGGTGTCTTCATGACACCTATGTTTTCTTCCTGTCTCATTGTGAGCAGTTCAGTGGAAACCTTCTTAATAAGCATTTGCAGTGAAGAAGGCAAAGAAAATGTTAGGATGCCTCAGCAATGGGATGGAAAGTGTTGGGGGAATAAACTCTGGTAATAGCTTTGCTATGTGGTCGGTGCAGTTGAAAAGAGATACAGAGAAAAATGTGGGGGAGATGGTGTCAAAGACTGATGACAAAAATGAGGAAATATGGAAAACTTATATAAAAATTGAAAAGACAGGGACTTTATGTGGTAAAAATTAGATAAGTAGTTTTTCAATAATTATGTACAGTGATGCTTTTACATTCTTATGTCAGATTTTGTAAGTTTTTAAATGAGTTGTAACTTGGGGGTACACGAGACAAATCAGATTCTTGAAAAGGGCATATGTAGTAGTTTGGAAAGTTTGACACATACAAGTAGACATTTGAGACAACAGTGGATCAGAGTACACTGAAACTTTTTGTGCTTGATGGGGGGTCCATTTGGCCACTTAGGCTTTGTCTGCACTAGTAGGTTAGGTTGAATTTAGGTGACTTAAATCGAATTTCTAAGCAATCAGTCCACACTACAGGGTCTGTTACGCTGACTTTAAGAGCTCCTAGGGTTGACTTTACTTCTCTTGGAAAACATAGGAATAGCTCCAAATATGATCTTGCAGGGTTGACCTTAGAGTCGTGCAGATGGAACATTGCAAAGTTCAGTGTTCTTGGCCTCCTGGATGTGTCCTGTGATGCCCCAGTGTGACCACTCTGGGCACCACTTTCAGCTCAGCTTCTCTCCTGCTGTGCAGGAAGTGGCCTGGGAAACTTTGAATTTCATTTCCTGTTTGGCTTATGTAGTGAGTGGAGCAGGTAGCACACCTTGGAAGCACATTTGGCTATGAATTCCCAGGACTGCAGATGAGCTCAGACATGGAGCAAGCAGGAGATCCAGGACCTCATTGTTGTGAGGAGTGGGGTGGGGTGTGTGTGGAGGGAATAAATCTGTGGTGGCATGACAGTGAACCAGCAAAAGAAATGCAGACATGTATGCTAACATCTCACAGGGCGTGGTGCAAAAAGGGTACACCAGGGATTCCCAGCAGATGCACAGGGGGGAAAAAAGGAGCTCAGACAGTCATACCAGAAGACAAGGTTAAAAAGGATGTTCTGTATCATCGTCACAAACGTGCCACTTCTATGAACAGCTGCATGGGGCTCTAGGGGAGGACCCAACCACTAACCTGAAACAGTCTGTACATACCTCTTAAGAGATTGCTCAGGAAGCCTCTGGCATCAGCAAAGAGGACGTGGAGGGGGGAGAGGAGGATGACGACAATGGTCAGCTGGCATATGGAGCAGCTGATCTCCCTGACAACCAGGACCTTTTTTAAACATTGGATCTCATCCCTTCTTCCCAGGACACTTTGCAGTTGGACCCTGATGGCAGGGAGGGCACCTCTAGTGAGTTCTTATTTGTAATCATGCTACAGAGGAAGGCAGTCCTTACCCAAAACCTCATGAAAAGCATTAGAGTACCAGACCTTTATGGAGATGTGCAAGGAGGATTGACGTTCCATCCCCAGACGCACTAACAAGTTGTTTCAGACACCCCAGGCAGCGTAGGTGTGATCTGTGGTGGGTGCTGCACCTGCGCTGCCTGGGGTGTCTGGGGATGGAATGTCAATCCTCCTTGCACACCTCCATAAAGGTCTGGTACTCTAATGCTTTTCATGAGGTTTTAGGTAAGGACTGCCTTATTCTGGTCCCCTCGGTAGGACGCTCTTCCATGTCAAGCAAGCAGTAAGGAATCTGGTGTCACTGCACCACAGAGTAGTGCAGCATACTGGCCAGCCTTCTGCCCATGTTCAGTCAGCATCTGTTTTTCCTCCATGCTTGTTATTCTAAGGAGGCTAATATCTCTCTTTGCAATCTAAAGGAAGCGGGAAGGAGCTTTAAGCTATTACAATAGCACAAACCTGGATGACCCTCCACTCCCTTCTCTGGGCTTTTGAGGAAGGGAAACTTTTTCAATGTCCCGTCCAAGGTGGGCAGTGGGAGTCGGGGAGAGCACATGGTGACCATGAGAGCCAAGTAGAGGAAAAGTGTCAAAGGGGTAGCCAGGTTAGTTTGTATCTGCAAAAACACTGAGAAGTCTGACAAAGTGGGACTTTGCCCACGAAAGCTTTATGCTCTAAAAATTTTGTTAGCCTACAAGGTTGCACAGGGCTTTGCAGAGAGGAAGCACAAGCTGCTCTGCCATGGCTGGATCGCCCCCCCCTTCCCTTCTTTCCCTAGGATGTTGGGGAAGGGAAACTTTCACGGTCCCAGGCAAAGTGTGTGGGGGCAGGGAGGGGAAGAGTATGCAGCAACTGCGAGAGCCATGTCATGGAGGTCTTGAAAAGCATCTGTGTTCGTGCCATCTGGAAGCTTGCTGTCAATGAGTTGAAGGGTCATGTTGTTGAAGAGGCAGAACAGCACTGAGGCAATGACATAGCCTTCTTTGACTCCTGTTTTAACTTCAAAGGGATCACTTTAGGATCTGTTGCTCAATAATGTGGCAGTCATGTTGTCGTGAAGCAGCCCCAAGATGCTAGTGAATTTTTTTTGTCAACTGATCTTTGAGAGGATGATCTACAGGGTGCTATGATTGATTGAGTCGAACATTTTGGTCAGGTTGACTAAACTCATATATAGAGCTTGGTTTTGTTCACCACATTTTTTCTTGCAGTTGCTGGGCAGTGAAGATCATATCCACTGTTCCTCGGTATGGATGGAAGCCACACTAGGATTCTGGGGCCATGTCTAGCATTCCCCTTTTGGAAGGGGCATGTTAATGAGCAGTTTGGAAGCTGCTGCTGAGTCACTGACAGGAATATGCAGTGCCTCATTAGCATAATGGTGGCCGTGGGTGATTTGGAAGTGCCACTTTATAAATGCAAGCCAACCATATAGGCAGGGGCCTTTTGAAAGGACCCGCTGTCTTCGAAAGCATCTTCCTATTTGGTTTTCGAAAGGCCCCCATCTACACGGGCAGGGTGCGTTCCAAAAGCGGCACATTTGAATCGCGTGCAGCTGCCATGATGCTAATGAGGCTCTGCATATTCATGTCAGCACCTTTCTTAGCATCTTTCCAACTACCTTATTAAGATGCCCCTTCTGAAAGCGAAGGGATTGTGTAGATGTGGCCTGGGAGAATTTGTTCCGAGAGTGGCAAGAGTTGGTTTGCAAGGATTAGAGCTAACATTTACCCTGCCATTGCCGGGGGGAGAAGCCACGATAGTTTCCACAGAACAATTTGTCACCCTTCTCAAAAAGACTGACGATCAGTGTGTCTCTGAACTCGTGTGGCGTCTGCTCCCTATCCCAGATTTTGAGTATCAGGAAGTGGAGGAGTTTATGGAGCTCTGTTCTGCGTTCTTTGAAGACTTCTGCTGGGATTCTGTCTAGGCCAGTTGCCTTAACCCCTTGTGTATGCACATGCGCTTAGCGGTCACATCAGACTCAAAGCTACTGAGGGCAGCACAAATGAAAACTGATAGAAGTACACTTTCTTTGGTGGCCCTGAAAGCTATCAGAAGGTCATCATTTTTTGTTATTATAGATTGTTTTAGGTATATTTTATAACTTTCAGGTCTTGTTTGCATATAATACAATAATTTTAATTGCAAATTAAATACTTAATATGAATTTTATTTTAAAATTTGATTGGGCTACATGTTTGCATAACTCCAATATCTTTTTTTGAACTGTAATAATTTAGACCCCATTCATCTGTATGTATAGTTGGGATTACATTATCCAGTGATTACATTATCCAGGGATTACATTATCCAGTTTTTACCAACAATGAATTTCAGTGGCCACGTTCCTCCCACATCACATAGTTTTGTGATCAGTAGGCACATATGTTAAATTTGTATTTCCTTTAGCAAAACAAACTTTTGACAACTTAATGTTGTTGAAGATGCACAGTATCTTTAAAGCATCCTTAAAGCTGCATTAATGAATTTTTATTTTTAACAAATCTTTAACAAATTACTGAATATGGATTTATGAACCTCTCCTCTCTTTAGGAATAGATTTAAAAAAAAAATTGGCTGATTATATGTAAATGCATCTGAGCAAGTGTGGCAAGGTTGTAATTTTTTGTTAACCCAGGATATGCCACCTATCCTCACTATGTTTAGGAAAACTGCTGAGGGGTCCAGTTTGTCAAGTGCAGAGATTGCCTTTTTAATCGTGTGGTTGTGCAGTAGCTAGCCCAAAGGGAGCTTGGTGTATGCCTGACTCCTAGGTGCTCTGTGAGGCAGGTGAGCTAAGCCAGAGGAAGTGGTGTTCCGTGAGCCTCCTGCCATTGGCCCTTCCTTGACTTGGCTGGGATCCCTAGGGAAATTGACAAAAAGCCTCTTGGTTCTGAGGCTGACTTGTGTGAAAACCCCCAGGGCAGCCAAAATTGGATGTGTGCCAGAGGGGCAGAGGAGTGCTTTGAGATCCGCAGTTGGCTTAGCACAACTGGAGGGGCAGGGAGGGTGCCTGGGGTAGGGGAGTGCTCAGGCCAAGGCTCAGCCACGTCCCAACCCCTCACCAGTTGGGGCAGGGAAGGGCACAGTGGATGGGCATGATCCTAGACTTGCACTGCCTGGGGTGCATGGGGGTTTCCAGTGAACTGCTCCCCCTGTGACTGCTACTGGGGGTGGCCAGACAAGGGCCGTCTGGAGCCCACTACTGGCAGAATCTGTGAGGCACCTGACCAGGAGGGACTCGCAGCAGCTCTGCAGGTGAGGCCCTGGTGCTCTGTGGGCGGGGTGTGGCCTAGGCTCACTTCAGGTGGTGGCAGGGCTGAAGGAGAGGGCTCGGGGGAGGCTTTGCATCTTGAGGGTTGGGGGCTCTCCAGGAGCTCATTCCCAGAGCAGCCTCTCGCCATGGCACTCATGGAACACGGCTTTGCTCCTCTTGTGGCAATGGTGGTGGTGCTGTGCCTGTCCCCAGCCACATTGTGCTCCCCACTTGCTCTGTGCTGTGCCTTGCAGTCGTCCAGCCTTGTCCCCTGGGATATTCCTTACGGCCGGGTGGTGCTGCCCAGTGCATTCAGCAGCAGCGCTCAGTTCTCATGGCCACAACCTCTGGCTACTTTGCAGCCACATTTCTCATCTAGGTTAAATGATGTAACTAGGCAGGCCACCGTTACATACTTTATAAACAAGTAGTACAGGCTGCCAAAAAATTCAATCAGGTTGCATGTTTGATATGCTTGGCTTACAGTATCATAAAAGGGAATTAATGGCTCTAGTCTGGCCAACCTAACTACTAGCTCCTGCTTCTTGACAGTTCTGGGCTTTCAGTGTTTCTTAGCAGACTAAAAAGTAACATTTGCAGAGAAGGACACAAGCTGGGTAGTATTGTTTTTGTTTCGTGCTTGTGTGGTGGTAGACCTTGGCCAAGCAGTCAGTGAAGACATGGCCTTAAAGATAGAGAGAGATAATAGGAAAGGATGGAGGCAGCAAAGAAAGGAACAGTGGATTAGACTGGAAAGAAAAAGAATGCATTATTCAACACACAAAGCTTCCTGCATTCCCCACACTTTTGCCACAGAAAAATTGTTATGGCTTCTGGGTGTAAGTTCCTGTCTGGGAATAAGTTTGAAGAAATTTGTTCCCTGGGTGAAAAAGGGAAACATGTCACATGTAAGCAGTGCCAGAAGATGACGTAGGGCCTAGTCGCAAGAATGAAACATCACAAGAAACTGCTTATTGGGAGAAAACGATGTGAATGAAGATGGGGGTGTGGCTGAATGGATCAGCTAGTTAGTAACTTAAATCATTTTGCAATGCATTGTTCTTCATGACTCTCCCTGTGCCTCTTCGTATAAATATGATTTGAAAAGTAAATTCCCAAGCTGTTTGCTCCGTTGGATATTGCTAAAACAAGCTTAGTTTAGTTCATCCTTTAGGGCTTGTTAGATTCCAAGCCTAGTTAACTAATTAATCACTCGAGTACAACACGGAAAGCTTCAGTAAGAGAAATGTAGAGTTGCTAATTTCCACCAAGTGTCATTTTTCTTATTTTATAATCCATAATACAGGCCCCTTTCTTTTGGAACATCAGGGCCACAGACCATAATGGTGATGCCAGAAGTCCATTCCTGATGTTACTTTTAGCATAACTCCGCTTTCCCAAGGGAACCCCATTCTTGTTTTCTCTAAAAACAAGAAGTGCCAGTGAGTTAATTTTGGAGTAAGCACGACTGAAGTGCTCTCTAAGCACAGTCTGTCTTATTTTTTTTTTGTAACTTGGTTTAAATCAACCCACCCTGCTGTGGAGGATTATGCTCTTGGAAAGTGTGAATTTTGTACAAATTTAACAAGTTGTCATTTTACTAAATAAATAAAGCCAAGAAGGCATTATTTAGAGGGTATCACATAGTGTATCAGCCACGGTAAATTTTGTTTTTACTTGATTTATTGATGTTCCTGTGCAGGGCATACATGTAATGTTAATTTGCCACTAAGTTCACGTAAGATGGTAGTTCTGTGAAAGAAGTGGTTCGTTACAATGTCAGCAGCTCTGGTCAGATCTGAGATACTTGACTACATCTCACACTTGGGTGCTGTGATATTTATTTAGGGTGTTTATATAATAGGTCATTTTAAATCTAACGCACTAGTCATGTTTGAAATGTTTGTACCAGCACGTAAGTTAAATGATAGAGAATTACATCTGGGAGATGGTGACCAGACCAAAGAGGAGAGGGGATTTTTTTTCCTTTCTATATGGTGTAAAGATAGAAAATGTGGCATGTATCCTGTTCAGGAAGGAGGCTTGTGATCTGCTTCCTCTGGATCAGTCTCCTGTGGTTTTGTAAGGGAGAGGGGGGCAGGCATGATACTATGAGAACCCCAGGGCCAGATGACCAAGTATTCCCTGGTATGTAACAACAATGAGCTTCAGCTGACCTAACGGTACTCCAGCTCAGTTCTAATTTGTACCTAAAATGGGTCAAGGTCTTGTATGTGAAATGGTGACAAAGAAAATTGTGAACACAGTATGGGGAATTATGGCTACTTGGCTAATATTATGCTTTAAAGTCTGTGAACAGAGAAATCTTTTCCCCCAGACAGGCAAGAAGATAGCTTATCTGCCTTGTATTTAAGAATAGTTGAATCAAAATGATGGACGCCTTATTTACATAGGCATTAGCAGAGGGATGGCGATAATAGGATGAGGTCTTCATGCTTCTTGGAACAGGGTCAGTGAATTTTGAAAGTGATAAGCAGAGACAGTGCCATTTAGCATCTTTCACCCAGGAAGATAAGGGAAACCAGCACTTTGTGCTTCTGTGGAAGTTCCTGAGAGAGAGCCCCCTCTGGAAGAAGGAAAGATTGGTGAGAAATCTACCTTCAAGAAAGACTGTAGCATGTAGAGTTAATCTTAGTGCATTTTACTTCTATTTGCTTGTAACCATCTAAGACTTGTACTTGAACTCACATAAACCACTGAGTAAATAGATCTGTTTTACTTTTAATCTAAACCATTCTGTTACCGTGTCTGAATTGAAGTGATTGTTAATGCCAGTTAGAATTTTAAAAAAAGCGTGTTCTTTTTTTGTGTCTCTTTAAAAGGACAATAAATCTGTGTTCCAGGACTGGACACTTCAGGACTGATTTTTTTTTTTTTTTGGGGGGGGCGGGGGAAATGAGGACTGGGAGTTTGTTGGTCACACTTGAAGTAGTAACCCAGGCTTCTGGAGGCCAGGGTGGGGTTGTTGTGTTGTAGGTGGGCTGCTGGGGTTAGTTTACTGACCTATAGCTTCACAGTGCACAGACCTCGAGGAACTGTGTGCTTGCCTGGTGGCTGTTGGTACGTCGGCAGCGAGCCACAGCAACTGAGCATGTAAGGCATCCAGAATTATAGGGCCAATGTTGATCCAACCTCCCACTGACCTGTGCTGAGTCCCAAAGGGTCACTGTTTCTCCTTCTGTCCTGAAGACAGTTTCATTCATCGTACCAGGAAATTTCAACACTCGAAATGGTGGTACATGTTGAATAGCAGCTGTGAATCTTTATATAATCCTGTCCTACCTATCCGTCTCCGTAGACTTCTGGCAATATTCTCCGTTTCTTAAACACGTTATAGCAAACTGATAGCTCAAAATAGGTCTGTAAAATTCACATCTTTTTATGCAACTGAAGAGCAACAGAGGTGTGTCCAAAGAATTAGGGGGAGAAAAAAAACTGAGGGAGAAGTTGTCTTTGAACAAAGATAACCTGCAGCATTTGCAACACACACATTGAATCACTGAGAATTTAAAAGTGAAATTGATTATAAATTCCATTGTTCAAGGTAAAAGAAATGCAAAATATGTAAAGCAAATATATAAATAGTGGACAGTAAGCTGGACTTCTAAAACTTTCGTATTTACATTATCTTAAATTATTAAACTGAAAACTGTTTTCAATTAGTGACTCCCTTTTTGATCCAATTATCAACATTGCATTTGTATCGCTTCCTGAGTTATTTGTTTGTTGATTTAGCCATGATTTTCATTAAGACCCCTCTTACAGTAGATTAGTTTTCAGCAGTTCTTTTTTTAATGTAGTTCAGACCTTTGGAGGAATACTTCATTTCTCTTTCAGGTCTGGAAGAGGACGAAAGTTAAGTGGAGACCAGATAACTTTACCAACTACAGTGGATTATTCGTCTGTTCCTAAACAGGTAATATCTCTAAAGGGTTGGGTGATGTGGAGTAAATGACTTATACTAATCCTGTTAAACCAGTGGAATATATTATAATCTTCCACTTACAAGTCAAATGCTGAAGTGACATTGTTCACTTGTATTTAGTCTGAAGTAGAAGACTGGACTTCATGGGATGAAGAAACACCAACGAGCGTGAAGATTGAAGGTGGTAATGGAAATGTGGCCACCCAACAGAATGCTTCGGAACAACTGGAGCCTGATTACTTTAAGGACATGGCACCAACTATAAGGAAAACACAGAAGGTAGGTTTCAGGCATTCAAATATTTTGAAATAATTGTAGGTCAATTACAAATGGGGGTGCTCTCAGGCAAAAATTCAGCAGCCCTATTTCTGGTGTGGCATTTTGATGCCTTATCTGTGTGTGACTTAGATTGTTCTGGGGAGCATTTTATGCCAAAAAGTTAAGATCTGTGCACAGTATTTTAAAATTCTACAAAGTTTCTCAAAGCAGCAATATATAATCATGTTATTTTAGTATTTATTTTAAACACCTGTCAGCAAGTATGCCTGTAGCATTACAGATACACACTCAAATTCTCCATTCGAGAATTAAGGAAACCCAATTCATGTTTCTCTGCCCCTTGCCACCCCCAACCCAGACTGGGAGCTAGACAGACATCTTCCCTCTGCAGAGCCTAGCCATGGGCTGCACGCACGCACGCACGCACATCCTTCCAAGTGGCCATCTATCAGGGCTCCTCAGCCCAAATACTCACACGTCCTCTTCCTTTAGAGCCCAGATGTAGTCCCTTCACAGCCCAAACACTGGCAGAGCTCAGGGATCCAGAGGGAGAAACAGCTTGATGCTGGGTCCTGGGGTTGCATGACGGTTCCTACGTGCTATTGTCTCCTTCCTTCGTGGAGTGCTGAGAACTGCAGCTCCTGGGAATCCTCCAGTTCCCTTTCCTGTCCTTGTCATCAATTTGCAAGCTGGATTCTGCCAGGCCCAGTGGCCCCTACTGGGGCCAGTAGTGCTGCAGCCCATTTCTGCCATTTGCACAGTGGCACAGATTTCACCCAGATAGATAAATATCTGTTTGCACCGTGCTTTTCTCCATCAGTTTTATTCTGCTTTCTGATGGAAACTGAAAAGAAGAGAGAGGAAAACATATACTTGCCTTGTTTTTGTCAAAGAAGGTGGGGTGGGGGAGAGAACTTACTCCATCAAGGAAGTGCATGTTCTGTTTTTTTTTCCCCCAAACAATGACTTACTTGGAAGTCCTTTAATTGCGCTATACTTTGGGAAGTGTGAATGGCATGGGTTGACACTGAAACCAAATTGTGAAATGCATTTTTCGCTACTGGGAGTAGAGAGATTTGTGTGCAGATATTTTAGTTAATGAGAAATTTGTGTCTGATGAAAATATCCAGTTCCAGACATCTGACTAATACTAAACGTATAAACTACAAAGAGGCTGTACTGCTATTTTCTGTCATGTTAGTAAACGCTGTTCTGCTCCAGTGTTTTCGGTTGTTAGCTAATAAGATAAAGCTGCTTATCAAAAGCATACAAACTGGCTGGTCTTTCTTACATTAACACAAACCCACATATGAGTAGATTCACATCTGTTTTCTGGGCTAAAAAGAGAGGTGTTGTAGTTGAAGATCCACACTTGGTAATACTGTCAGTACATTCCCGAAGAGTGTGTGTGCTTTCAAGCTGGAAGGTATAATCTCAGGCTTGAAGAGAGATACCTGTGCTAGCTCTGGTCACGCTTGTATATATAAATATAGAAGTACACCTGTGATGGCACAAGCAGAATAAGTAGCTAGCTACCCCAAGAATGAGCCTTCTAAGACTCTACTCAGGGTTGCTATTCCCTCATGGTGCAGCTTCTACAATTCTATTTTTAGCACACTAACTTGATCAGAATTACTATAGGTATGTCTCTGCAAGCTCGAACTCACACCAGTTTGAATGTAGACATACCCAAAGTACTCTTGTTTGCTTGCTTTCTTCTGCAAATGGTGGCACATCATCTGGGCATTCATAGAATCGTAGAATACTAGGACTGGAAGGGACCTCGAGAGGCCATTGAGTCTAGCCCCCTGCCCTCATGGCAGGACCAAGTGCTGTCTAAACCATCCCCGACAGACATCTATGTAACCTGTTCTTAAATATCTCTAGTGATAGGGATTCCACAACCTCCCTTGGCAATTTATTCCACAGTTTGACCACCCTGACAGTTAGGAACGTTTTCCTAATGTCCAACCTAAACCTTCCTTGCTGCAGTTTAAGTCCATTGTCTCTTGCTCTATCCTCAGATGCCAAGAAGAGCAAGTTTTCTCCCTCCTCCTTCTGACACCCTTTTAGATACTTGACAACCACTTTCATGTCCCCCCTCAGTCTTCTCTTTTCCAAACTAAACAAGCCCAATTCTTTCGGCCTTTCTTCATACTTCACATTCTCTAGATCTTTAATCATTCTTGTTGCTCTTTTCTGAACCCTCTCTAATTTCTCCATATCTTTCTTGAACTGCGGTGCCCAGAACGGGACACAATACTCCAGCTGAGGCCTAACTAGCGCAGAGGAGAGCGGAAGAATGACCTCTTGTGTCTTGTTCACAGCACATCTTTGAATGTATCCCAGAATCATGTGTGTGGTGTGTGTGGTTTTTTTTTTTGGTTTTTTTTTGTGCGACAGCATCACACTGATTTATATTTAGTTTGTGGTGCACTATAACCCCTAGATCCTTGTGGTTACACCCCATTTCATGGTACGCCTTTCCTGACATTTACTGGAGAGATGTGAAAAGAGAGAGAATTGATTTTTGTGCCTAGCTCTTATTTGGCAATACAATCCGTAGCTTGGCTAGAATCTGTTTTAACTTGCTTCTTTTCCTTAACACCTCCTGGGGCATTTGGGTCCCATTGTTTTGTGTAAGGGACAGCTGGAGCACAGAAGGTTTGTAATTTGGTAAGTCATTTTTTTCCTCTGTCCCTGAGCCTATCACTACAAGAAATGAATTTGTGATTGATTGATCAGTCCATATTTGTAGTTACATGTTACATAGTTTTACATTCATGCTTCTATCTGGAGAGGCAGAGGGTTCATACTGAAAAGTCTAGATTGTCATTGTATGTGGAATTACCCCACCATAGATTGTCAGCAGATATGAACCTCCAGCCCAGCACCCCACTTGTGTTAAAGCAGTCACTTTGCTGGCAAAGGTTTGTGGTTTGATACTGAATTTCCCCAGGTTCAGGCCCTGCTGATGAATCACGGTGGATTATTACAAAGTGGGTTCAGATGCTACTGACAGATGTGTGGGTATAGGCTCTTATATTGTATGAGGATAAGCCACTAAAAAGGCATATGATGCTTTTAGCTACCATGTTACATTTACTGACCTGCCTTTTCTAAAATCTAGCAAACTCCAGTGTGTTTGTGTGTCTGCACTGGTAGAAGTGGAACACAGACACTACAAGGTGGTAAAATATATGGGGAAAAAAAACTTAGTGTCCTTCTTTTAAAGGGATGTTTGGTATTTTGTCTACTAAAACAGATAGGAGGTCCATGTTACAGTGCTGAAGAAAGACTATCATGGTTTTATTAGCCCTCAGTAAAATTGATTCTTCTGCCCTATCCCCCTGCTCGTCTTTCCCTTTTATCAATGTTGTCTTTCAGATTGTTATTAAAAAACGAGAACCTTTAAATTTTGGGATCCCAGATGGAAATGCAGGATTTTCCAGTAGATTAGCAGCTACACAAGATATTCCTTTTATTCACCAGTCAGTAAGTATGCTATTGGTTTTGATTCTTATATTGCTGTATACGTGTGTACTCCTCAATAGAGAGCAAGATCTGCCAGGGAGGAGGGATACTAAGCAGCTATAAAATACCTGAATTGTTAATAAGAGATATTTGAGCAGAGGATGCTGAACTTGAATTGGTGAATTAGTCAAATTTGTGCTGTCACTAAGGTGTCTGCCTAGCTTTTGAAGAGAGGTGATGAGCAGAAGGAGATACAAGTCAGCCATCTGGAAGCTGATCTGAAATGCATCCCGAGTTTTATTACATTTCCTAAACCAGAGAGCTCTAGGCTTTTTGGAGATTACATATTAATGCCACAGTGAAAGAGTGGAGGGACAGTTTGTATTGCTCTTCTGCTGATTTTTGTGTTTGCCTTGATAACAAACAAGGGGTATGTAGGACAGGAGATATGGAGTGTAACACCATGTCTAAAACAAAGTGATACCTATACTCTGAGTTAGGCAAGTAGGATGTAAGGTGTTTGCCAAACAGTCTGAAGATATAAAGTGCTCTGTAAATGAGTGATATCTTTTTAGAATGTTAGAATTGCTTTTGCTTTTTATAAATATTTCCATTTCTTTCTTGTATTGCTTCTGTTTCTAATAACCTGTCACTGAATTGAAAAAGTACATACAGATAACATGTTTGGTATGGTGTCTGATGCTAGAAATATTGAGTTCTAATATGCCTTAGTGAAAACTATTATTACTTTAAAAGAGAAGTGGTGAAAGCAGCCAGGTTCTTATGTCTGTTGTGGAACAATAAGGAAGTCATAGAAACCCTCTCATCTTAGTGAGGAAGGGGAAAAATGGCATCAGTGTTGTGGGTCTGGTAGAAGGACACTAGCCTGAATCTCAGGAGATCTGAGTTCAGTGCCCTGCATTGCCACAGGCTTCCTGTGTAACTTAGGCTACATCCACAGTAGGAGCATTTTACCAGTACAAGAATACTAGTATATCAGCAGTACACTCCTAGCATGGACATAGCTGTACCTGCACAGCTGCATTTGGCACCAGAGAGTCAAACCACCCTCCCAGGGTAAAACAAGTTGTACTGGTAGAAGTTTTGCTGGTATAATGGCATCTATACTATGGGGTTCTTCAGGGATCACACTGTTTCACATTACTGTCATTTGAGGTGATATGAATACCTAAGATACAGAATGACTGATAGATACAGTTGATTGGAAAGGGGGGGAGAGTGCATGGGTAGCAGTGGGTGGGGACTTTGCTAGAATCTAGAAAATTCTGGAAGCTAGGTTGATGTGATAGTACTGGTTCTAAAGAAAGCAGGCTGGGTCCTTCAGTATAGGTCTTCATTCAGATTAATGGGAAGTTGTTTCTAACTTCAGTGGGGTTTGTTGGTAGTTTTATTTTTTTTTTTTTTTTGAACAGGGTGGGGAAAGTAGACAGTTAAGGTAGTTTTGAGTGTCCCCATCTGGTATTAGGAAGATTTTCCCCAATTGTCCTAAAGCAGCTGTATAAAATCCTGAACACAAACTAGCCTTGCTTTCTGAGTTTCAGCATCATTTCATGTGGAAATGAGACGGGGAGATGGTTTCAGTGCGTGTGTTACAGTCTATCTTGTTTTCAGCCTGAATTGGGAGACATGGATACCTGGCAGGAAAACACTAATGCCTGGGAAGAAGAGGAAGATGCTGCCTGGCAGGCAGAAGAAGTGCTAAGGTAACTGAACAATTCCATGTCTGACCAGGCTGGAGTAATTTATAGCACAATCATATATTGGGCAACTTTACAATGTAATAATCCTGCTTAGTTTGCCCAGTGTTCATTACAGAACATTTAACTCTCTGACACCATATGCTTTCCTTCCATTACAATCACATGCTCACATGCTAAAAAATTGACATGCTAAACACTTCTTTATATAACAAGAATAATAGGATTTGATGAAACAAGGAGCAGTGGAAATTGCTTTATGTTCTAAAAATAAAGAAGACCTGTATGCTGCACAGTGCTACTTTACAACTAAATTGAGTAGCAATATTAATAAGTGGGGAAAAAATTGAGTCACTAGAGTATACAAATAGTAAAATCACAATTAAAAACCTTGTACCAATAATGTCTTTCAGTTTGGTGGCTCCTGAAGGACTTACAGAATATATACTTAGCAGTGTGCTGTTAAATTGGAAACAGGAAATGCTGTTTGACAGTTGAGACAGTATGGCTATGTCTACGCTACAGAGATCTTTCTAAAGAAGCCCTTTCAAAAGAATTTATTTTGAAAGTGCGTGCACACAAAAAAAGCAGATCAAAAGACTGATCTGCTCTTTTGAAAGAGCATCCACACAGCCCCTGCTCTTTTGAAAGGAGGGGCTAGGGATTAAAAAATCAGGCCCCCTGAGGACTGCTCTTTCGAAAAAAGGGCCCGCAGTTTGTTTGTTTGTGTCTTTTTTTTTTTAAGAAGCTTTTGAAAGGGAGCGCTCTCCCTGAAACGGGAAAGGAAGAGTGGTTTCGAAAAGAGTGCCGCATTCTTTCAAATTACTTTCGAAAGAACGCTTTTTGTGTAGATACTCCATGGGATCTTTCAAAAGAGCCCCCTTTCGAAAAATCTTTTGAAACAACTTGCTAGTGTAGATGCAGCCTGTGTGAAGAAGCAGAGGTGGGTTTATTCAGTTGAAAATTCAGCAGAAATATTAAGTACATTCTTGAATCCACACACACTCAACCGTATTCTAACTAGCTTAGCTAAAATAACAAATAGGTCATTGTGTAAATGTCACTAGTTTTATGATGGTGTCAGCATGAATATTTTATTAAAAATTCTGTACACTTATTAAAACGAGGGGATAAGGGACACAATGTGACGGCTCTGGGACGTCAAATCGTGTAGTGCAGTACTCCATAATTTTAGGTTATTTATATCCTTTCACAGTCTTTTGCATGCTGTCCATATGCTGTCATGCATGTGTTTAAGATTCCTGTGCTGTGTTCATCACCTTTTAGAAGGCTTTTTTTCATTTATTTGTTTAACAACTGTGAGCAGGAGTTAAATACATTATTTTTGAACAATACTAGTTTTGCATTTTGGAAATTCTGTTTTGTCCATACTGATTTATGATTAAAATATTTTTAGTACTCCCTTGGTCTGCCAGTTTGTGTGGTGCAGCATCATATAAATGTAGAAATACAGCTTGAATACAGTGCACAATTCATATCCTAGTCAGGAATGTAACGGTTTCTATTGGCAGTGTTGACTTGGATCTGCTTTCTGTCTCCTTCTTGTGTTTTATCCTTTTTTGCATGTTTTATTATAAACAAGAATATTCAGCTGCACGTTTGAACTAGAAAAGGAGAACATTTCCTGTATGTATAGTGTGGCTGAATTAACATTGTTTTTGGTAATCTTGGATTCCTGACAAATTTCCCCAATTAAAAATTATCAGTGCACTGATGTTATGTTCTTTTGTTTTTGAAAATAATGGAGAAAGACAAACTGTCCAAATTAGGCTGAATAATCACACCTTGTGCTGGAGGGCAGGAGGCAATCTCATCTCTCCTGCGTCTGCAGCTGTCGAGATCTTTCTTACCTGGCTGTCGCAGGGCAGAGGCATGTGTTTACCTGGTAACAAACCTATTGTTGTTAACTGTGCTCCCTTTCCACTGGGTGCAGTAGAGTGGGGGAATTTCAAAGAAACCAGCTGAAGCTCCTTAATTCTGGGGCAGGGTGTATGCTGTCCCCGAGCGGGGATTCATGACCCAGAGGTTGCCAAAATTGAGTGCACTCCAGCTGGACCCCAACAATTCCCTGCCTGTGACTGCAGAAGTGTGATGAGGAAGCTAAGAAGGTCATTTGCCCTTCAAGATGATGCTAAGGGGCCAGGAGATGGCTCAGGCTCTTGCATATGTTTCATACATTTTGCCCTAGTGCAGGGGTTGGCAACCTGGGGCTCCAGAGCCTCGTGTGGCTCTTTGAGGAGTCGTTTGCGGCTCTAAGCATTGCTGCCGCTTAAACAAAAACTAAATTCAGTTGCCCACCATTTGACCAACTGAACTTTAGTTTTTTGTTTAAGCGGCGGTAGCTCTGGAACCGCTGAGCAGTTGACTGTGGCAGGGCAGGGAGTCTCAGAAGTGAAAGCTGCTAGGGCAGGGAGCAGCCCCATGTGGGTGAAAGTTTAAGCTGGCAGGAGAGCTGGGGTTGGGGATGGTGTGGCTGAGCCTGCCCCTGCCGGAGCCACACAGCCAGGCTGAGAAGGCAGCAAGGAGCAGCAGGGTGGTTGTGGGGGAGCTGCATGCGCTGAGGTGAATTAATCTGGGGATGTGGGGGGGAGGTTAAGCCTGGGAGTTGGGGGGTGAGTTTGCAGGATGGGGGAGGAAAAGCCTGGGGGTAGAGGGTGGATTTGGGGGCTGAGGCAGGTAAAGCCTGGGCATGGGGGTAACTTAACTTTTTAACTGGTACAAATTATTGTATGCATGCTATTAAAATAGGGGTGACAAAAGACATAGTTTGAGGTTATTTATTAAGGACTGTCTCGTTTATGGGCACTGTAGCTCTTGAAGTATTGATTTTTTTTTTGTAACTGAATTTGAAAAAATGGCTCTTCCTGCTATGAGTTGCTGACCCTGTCCTAGAAGGCTCAGTTACATTGTGGTGCTGTTTCTGGACGGAGAAAATTCTCTTCCCTGAGTCTGAGGCAAAAATGTCAGAATGTCTTTACAAAATCTAAAGACTGAAAGTACTATAATACACAAGAGGCAACTTCTCTGTGCTGTACTTATGTAAAGTACACACAGAACAATTAATTATACAGCTGAATGTTGACTTGTTTGAGAGGTTTTTTTTGTTAAACATTTTATTTTTCACCCTTTCTCTCGGCATGCCGATTGTAATCTTTCCTGTCCTCCCAGACTGGTCTCTGTGTGTTCTTCCATGCAGTTCACTGCCTGATTGTAGCCCTTCATGCTGTTGTCTGCTCCTCTTTGAGTCACTTCTGAATATGTGCTCTTCTGCCAAGTCCTGCACACTGTAATCCTCTGCTCTGGCCTCGTTTAATTTGCAAGGGATTAAAAAAAGGGAATGGTGGAATTCACCAGGGGTTTGCCCTGCTTTCACTGGTCATTCTTGGTGCTTTCCTTCAGTCTCTTTTGCCTATCTCCATCTATGCGTTGTCCATTTAGGTTGTAAACTGTTTGTGGCAGGGCCTTCTCTTCATCTCCATTTGTTTGGAAAGTGCTTGGACAGCTTGTTCAAACTTGGGTGCCTCTTGTTAGGGACACAGCTCTAGATCTGACTAACTAAATGACTTCTCTGGACTGTCCCTGCTCCAGCTCCCATTGAATTTGGTAGCAGCAGGTACTCAAACTTGGGTTGCTTTTATTACCTACATTTTGGTTTTGATGCCTAACTATAGGCATCTGTATTTGGGTCGTCGTCGTTGTCGTCGTCATCAAGAACCATGGGCTCAGCGCCCGTTGATGTCTGTCTGATGCCTCTCACTATGTCCTTCCATCTTTGCCTATCCAGTGCAGAGTGGCTTTGTTTCTGTAGACTAGCTCCGCACCAACCTACTACATCATCTATCCATTCTCTGTGGGGTCTGCCTCTCCTATTCAAACCATCCATTATGCCGAATACGAGGGTCTTGATTTTTTTTTTTTTTTTTTTGTCATTCATTCTGCAAATATGTCCAGATAGTTGTAGCTTCCATTTTATAACCTTCTGCAGCAGGTTCTCTTTTGGCTGTAT
Organism: Carettochelys insculpta; assembly: GCF_033958435.1. Classification (NCBI taxonomy): domain Eukaryota; kingdom Metazoa; phylum Chordata; order Testudines; family Carettochelyidae; genus Carettochelys; species Carettochelys insculpta. The sequence goes on along the minus strand of NC_134138.1, from coordinate 36,269,985 downwards.
CTTCCTGTATAATTCCTCATTGGTGACCTTCTGCATCCATCCTACTCTCAGAATCTTTCTATAACAACTTCTTTCGAATGCCAATATTCTTCTTTTTGAATCTTTCATTATCACCCATGTCTCACATCCGTACAACATGCTGCTGAATACATGTTTAAGACACCCAGCTTTGTTCTTAAGCTAATTGCTTTGCTTTTCCAGATCTTGTCCATCACCTTCAAACTTGCTCTTGCTTTCGCTATTCTAGTTGCTCTTTCTTTCTTACATTCTAGACCATACGGTATGTTGCTCCCCAGATATGTGAACTTCTCTGATTTTTTCCTTACTATTTCCTTATCTCCAAATACCATTGTTTGTTTTATCGATGTTCATAATCAGTCCGTTACACTTCCCTTCTTCATTTAACACTTGCACCGTTTTCGCTAGCTTCTCATCTTCCTCAATGATGATAATATCATTCACGAACCTCAAGTTCTTAATTCTTTTCCCGTGCACAGATATCCCTTCTACCTCTTCCTTGGTCTTATCCATCACTCTCTCTCTCCAGATGTGCAGTGAAGATACTTGGTGATATTGGATCTCCTTGTCTCATACCTCTACTTGTTTTAAATCAACTTCCCAACTCCCCACATGTTCTCACCGCTGCCTCCGCATTATCATTTGAGATCTTTCAACAACCGTATTAGTCTATCCACTCCATATGACTCCAACACCGCCCAAGTCACTTTCTGATCTATACTGTCAAATGCCTTTTGAAAATCGACGAAGCAAGTGTATACGTTTTTGTTCTTTTGTTGAGCTTTCTCCGCTATCAGTTTTAGTGCCAATATCTGCTGTTGTGGTACTTCTATCTTTTCTGAACCCTGCTTGCTCGTCTGCTATATGTTCTTTTATGTGCGATCTTAATCTCTGTCAGTATCATTGTCAGCACCTTACCTAGATAACTTGTTAGGGCAATCGTTCTGTAGTTCTTGCACTCCAATGTACTTCCTTCCTTGGGTATTGTCACTAGCACAGATCTTGTCCATTTCTTAGGCGCCTTCCCTTCTTTCCGTGCTATATTACATAGTTGGTCTATTTCCTGAATCGTGCTTTCTCCGCCATATTTGATCATCTTTCCCATGATCTTATCATTTCCAGGGCTCTTGTTATTCTTCAGTCGTTTCACTGCTTTTTCTACTTCCTCCTTTGAAATATTGGTCTCGCACTCGATGCTCTGGGGGAGATGTCTGTCTTTCAATTCTTCAGTCAGTCTCTCTGAGACACTCAGGTCCAACTGTGCTTTGTATAGATCAGTGCAGTATCTCGTCCATCGCTGCACAGTCTTCTCCCTGTTCACGAGCACTTCTTCATTCTCATCTTTGATCACCATCTGCTTCTGTTGTCATTTCCTATTAATATTCCTAATTGTTTTATACACCTCCCTGGTCTTACATTCACCGTAATACCACTCAATATCTTCACATCGCTCCTCTAACCATTTCTCCTTATCCTTTCTGGCTGCTTTCCTTACCTCATTGCATTTCATTCTGTATTGCTGTTTTGCCATCTCAGAAACATCTCTTCTGATCTTCAACACTCTTTTCTCTTGTACCAGCTTCAGTGTCTTCTGGGTAATCCACTTCTTGTTGATCTTTTCTTCTTCTGGAATAGTCTGTTCAATTGCCTCTTCTGTAGTGATGGCTATCCCTGCGACTCTCTTATCTAGGTCTTTCTCTGTGGCAATAGTCTTAGTCTTCTCTTCGAGCGCTGTTCTTTTTGCATTCCCTGTTTCTTCCTCACATACCCTCGCCACATCTCTTCTTTTCTTAAACTGTCTTACATTTTCTTTTGAGTTTTAGCTTGATGTTTGCGATAACTAGACTGTGGTCTAAGTCTATATCCGCTCCTTGGAAAGTTTGGCACTGCTGTGCTGATGTTATCCATCTTCTTATCAAAATATCTATCATGTTCTTGGACTTCCTGTCATTCGATTGCCATGTCCATTTCCTACAGTCCTTTTGGTGGAATCTCGTGTTGCAAATCACCATCTCATGCTCTGTGGCAAACTCTAACAGTTTCTCACCTCGTTTGTTTGTTTGTTTCTTTCTGCATATCCAAACCTTCCCATGACTCTCTCCCAACCTTCATTATGTGCTCCAACCTTTGCATTCCAATCTCCTCCGATGATCAACACATCTTTCTTCCGTATCTCCTCCACCGTCTTTGTCAAGTCTTTATAAAATAGCTCAGTGCCTTCCTCCATAGTGTCTGACATGGGTGCATACACCTGAATGACTGAGATGTTGAACGGTTTTGCTTTGAATCGCGCGACCATCATTCTTGCATTCACCGGTTTGTATCCAAAAATGCTCTTCTAGCTGTTTTGCTAAGAAGGAATCCAACTCCTGCTTCATGCTTCGTTTTGTTTCCTGACCAAATGACTTTGCAAACGCATCTCTCTCCTGGTTCTGTCCAATGCATCTCTGCCATTCCAAGTATATCACAGTGATATCTCTCCATTTCCTTTCGAAGCAGCTTTAATTATCCAGTTGCCCACAGTGTTCGGACATTCCATGTTCCAATGGATAGCATATGTGTTAGGTGTAATTTTCTTTTGGTATCCAACTTACTGACCCAACCCAATCGCTTGATTGGTGTTGTGGACCTTGTTTATCTGGGCAACGTCTGAGCTGGCATCTTTTAATATTTGGTTGTACTGGCGTCAGATTTCATTCGTATTGTTGTTTGACAGTCAGCGCATTGACACGTATCTGACCAACCCTCCTCCTTCATCCAGGCTTGGGACTGGCATGGAGCTCTCAGTGGCTTCATGGCAGAGTTCGTATTTGGTTCGGAGTATTAAATGAGAAAAGGAACAAACTTAGCCTGGAACAGATTCTATTTTGTCTTCAACCTTTTCATAGATTCCAAGACCAGAAGGGATCAGTGTGGTCACTTCTTTTAGAAAAACATCCTGTCTTGAATCAAAAATTGTCAATGAACAATAATCCCCAGGACTGTGTCAGATTGCTCCAATGGTTAATTATTCTCATTATTAAAAATGTACATCTTATTCCAGTCTGAATTAGTCTAGCTTCAGCTTCCAACCACTGGTTCATGTTACACATTTCATTTTTCATTCTACTACTACAAGTGGTAGTTTGAACCACTTGTTCTTAATTGTTTTGTTCCTATGTACCAAGTCTAGTTTTATACTAAACAAAACAGCAGAAATGTAGCACTGCAAAGATTAACAAAATGATTTACTCTGTGATAAGCTTTCATGGGACAGACCCACTGGGTCTTTAAAGTGTTACATTTCTGCTGTTTTGTTTTGTTGGAGTACAGATTAACATGGCTACCTCTCTTTTAGTTTTATACTAGTTTGCTCTTTCACCAGCATTAAGTTCTTTTTCCAGAGTGTGACCTATAAATGGTTAGAGCAAGGCCATCTGAGATCCTGTATCTCACAGGAGACATAACGGTGACATTAATTTACCGTTGATGTATGCACCTTTTGTGAGAGCTGCTTTTCATCAGTAATGCAGGGGACTGCCTGTGTAGTGTCTAGAAAACAACAGTGGCGTGGTTAGCCAGCAGAGGGTGCAGTAAACCACTTAGGAATCTTAGCTCAGACAGGAATTCTCTGTGTGGTTTTGAGTTTAACGAAAGTATATGAACTGGTGGTGGTGGTGGTGGTGATTACTAAGCCTTTGGGTGCTGCTGTTACCTTGGTTAGTACTAAATGTTTAACTCTGCATGAGACTTGGATGAAAAACCATTGTTTGTTTTACATGTATGAGCTATTTATGTATATGGTATCTTTGCGTGCAGCCTTTTGTTTTCCATCTTTATGCCACCAAGTCACTGCACCAGAATTTCCTTTCAGTGAGTTAGTAGGAGGCTGTGGCTGTGAAACACTGAGGTACGTGATGGAAAGCTACAAATTGCAAAATAAACATCCTTGATGCTGGCTATGGGCACGCTTTTGGGATTTAGAATTCTAGAATACATGACTGCTGGTGAATAGCTCTCCCTCTGCTTGTTAGTAATCCTCTTGACCCTCTGTGACTAGTAGAAGTAATGTATTCTTGTCTTCTTTATGACCATCTTTTGCACACATGCAGACTATTTTCAGGCCACCTTCAGTCTTTCCTCAAAGAAGTACATGATCAGCTCTCTACTCTTGATGCCTAAGCTAGCCCATCGAGGACAGACTATTGTATAGAAACAACACATAAGGCAGCTATTCCAATGTCTAGGCACAAGAAGTGCAGCCCATACGTAGAGCATGGGGCAATGTTCCTTCTAATTTTTTCTGTCCATACGTGGAATAAATTCTGTGTGCACCTATGTGCATCAACAATAGAAACTGATGCTGACAGCTGTGGGCGCTGTGCTAACCATCTGGGCGGCATTTGAATCTCCTTGGTGGCTGTCCAAGCACTCGGCTTACAGGGAATGCTGCTCTGGGAGATGCCTATGGAAAGCAGAGGCTCAGAAAAGGATTTAGGGGTTGTAATAGACAAGCATCTTGGCACGAGCTCCCATGGTGATGCTGTACCCAAAAGGGTTAATGTGCTCCTGGAGGTATAAATAAGAGTGAGGGTGAGGAGGTGACTTTATCTCCCTGTGAGACATTGGTGGGATTGATGCAGGAATACTGCAAACAGGCCGGGTATCCATTTTAAAAAAGGATGTTGAAAAATTGAGAGGATGCAGAACAAGGAGAAAAAAATTATTTGAAGATTTGGAGAAAATTCCTTACAGTGAGAGACCTAAAGAGGTTGCATTGTTCAGTTTATTGAAAAGAAGATTGGAAGGTGACTTTTTTTTTTTGCTGTATGTAAGAACATGAGAATGACCGTACTGAGGCAGACCAACGGTGCATCTAGCCCAGTATCCTGTCTTCTGACAGCAGCCAATGCCAGGTGCTTCAGATGGAGTGAACGCAACAGGTAATCGTAAAGGCTATGTCTACACTAGCTCCCAACTTCAAAGTCAGTGTGGTGAGTAGGGTATCAGGAGATTTATTAATAAAGTGCTGCGGTGCATATGCAGCACTTAATTAACCTAATTCTCCCCCAGGGCAACTTTGAGGTGTTAAACTTCGAAGTTCCTTTTACTCCTCAAAATTTTGAGTAAAGGGACTTCAAAGTTGCCCTGGCACTTCGAAGTACTGGCAGGTGAGCTGTGGCTAGATGTGAGCCAGCACTTCAAAGTTTAACACTTTGGAGTTCCCGCAGGGGAGAGAGGGAGATTTGCTTAATGAAGTGATGCATGTGCCAGAGCCAGACAGGTACTCAGAAGCCACCTGCTACAGGACAGGCTTCTCAAGGAAAACAAGAGAACACCACTGACCATCACATACAGCCCCCACCTAAGGCCTCTCCAATGCATCATCAGCGATCTGCAACCCATCCAGAACAGTGATCTTTCACTCTCGCAGACCTTGGGAGGCAGGCCTGTCCTCGCCTACAGACAGCCTGCCAACCTTAAACAAATCCTCACCAGCCACTATGAATCACAAACTAGTGACTCTAAGCCTGGAACCAGCCCCTGCAACAGTCCTCGCTGCCAACTCTGCTCACATATCTACTCCAGTGACATCATCACAGGACCTAACACCAACTATACCATCGGGGCTCCTTGACCTGCACATCTACTAATATAATATATGCCATCATGTGCCAGCAATGCCCCACTGCAATTTACATTGACCAAACAGGACAGTCTCTCCATAAAAGGATAAATGGACATAAATCAGACATCAGGAACGATAATGTACAGCAGCTTGTTGGGAAACACTTCAGTCTCCCTGGACACTCAATGGCAGATGTAAGCGTGACAGTCCTGAAACAAAAAAATTTCAAAAATCAGGTGGAGAGAGAGAAATCTCTGAGCTGCAATTTATTTGCAAATTTGATGCCGTTAACCAAGGATTAAACAGAGACTGGGAGTGGATGGCACCTTACAAAAGCAACTTCTCTGCCCTGGGTGTTAATATCTCCCCATTAGACTCTGACAATGGGTCATATCCCCCTGTCTGGTCTGACTTGTTTTTTCCGCTTTTGATACGTGCTATTGATGATGGGCCACTTCAACCTTGCTGAATAGACCTTGTCAGCTCTGGCCCTCCCTCTTACTGGGACCCCACTCCTTAAATACCGCTCTGAAACCGCCCCCCCCCCATGCATCTGATGAAGCGGGTCTTTGCCCATGAAAGCTTGTGGTCCAAAATATCTGTCTATAAGATGCCATGTTGTTGTTCTCAAAGCAACAGACTAACATGGATACCTCTGTGATACTAGTGGAAGAGTGTGTTCTCCACCTTTTGATGTTTTCAGATAAAGTCTGAATGCTTCTGGAAGTTGCTTTAGCCAAGCACACACACCGGACACACTATGGGGTAATTGACTAATATTTAGTGCCTGTTGTTAGAGGAAATCAGACCAGGTGAATTAGCCTTCTTTTCACTTTCTTTCTGATTCTGCCTGTAACATTAATATGGCATTGGACTTCTGCAAGTATGCATTATTTATTTTTGATGAATTACTTTATTATTCCCAAAAAATCTCACATCTTCTCAGTTGCCTAGCCCTTACTTCTCCTATTTCAATAATTCTTTCCAACTTGAATCTTTCTGCCATCACTGACTCTCATTTTTGCTATTATCCTATCTTCCAGTTAATTAAAGTTCAGTTTTTATCCTGTCCTGCAGAAAACTGGCAGACTTGCCTGCATATTCTGTGCCCACCTTCATTAACAAAAGCATGGAATGATCCAGGAGTCATCTTACCTTGGTGTTATTGCCTATCAAATACAGAAGATGGCATCAATCTGTCACCCCGGGAGTATAGATTTGGTTGCTGCTATTGTGCCACTCACCTCTGAATCCTGAGAAAATTTAACCAGAGGGGAAAATAAAATGAACAAATGCTGTCCTGTTTCTTCATCAAACTACATAACTTTGGGTGCGCACGGCAATCAGGTTGCTGACCCTTTGAACAAATCCTTCATTTTCTGAGAGCAGTAGTGGAGAGATGCTGCCTCACGGATAAACCACTGTGTAATAGATTGCTGCTTCTTTTGCTTTTTAGTTTTAATATCCCAGTGGTAACCTGCTGCAGAGCTAATGCTCTGCTTTAAATTACAAATGGGCTGAGCAGTGGTGGTCTCCATCCCAGTGTTTGAAGGTTCTCTGATCTGGTGTTTGTGGCTTCGCTCAGTGTCTGTGGTTGTGGTTGGTTGGTTGTTTTAATCTGACGTGGTGATATCTTCAAGTGAAGAAGGGCTTGCACATTGAGGTCAGTGTAAACTAAATATTCAGCACTTGGCAGAATCAAGCCCAAATTGTTGTAGCAATTTGGACTGTTTAGACATTTGGTCACATAGCAGAATATCATTAATAAAAAAAAAAAGCCTAGGTAATAGTGAATAACATAATCCCAGTGTTTAGTTTCCCAGCTATAGTTAGTTAGAATACTGTTCTTAATTTACAGTTTCTGTAAAACTAAAATTATGTGCTGATTGCATTGAAACATCAAAGTAAAATAATTTTCTACCTCCATGGATTTTCTGAAGTTACAGAAGGAGAGGAGTAGGTTGGATATTAGGAAAAACTATATCACCAGGAGGGTGGTGACGCACTGGAATGCGTTGGTTAGAGAGGTGGTGGATTCTCCATCCTTAGAGGTTTTTAAGTCCCGGTTTGACAAGGTCCTGGCTGGGATGACTTAGTGGGGGGTTGATCCTACTTGAAGCAGGGGCCTGTACTAGACGGTCACCTGAGGTCCATTCCAGCCTGCCAGTGGTATTTCCCAATCTTCAATCATTGTTCTCACTCTGTCTCTACACAGTGAGGGAGATGTGGTAGCATCCAGTTGTGCAATATAGTTTGGAAATTACACCCTCAGTAACTCTGGGTGCATCTACACTAGCCAGCTACTTCAAAGTAACTGGCACAACGTTGAAATAGTACGCGTCGCGTCTACACGTGCTGTGAGCTATTTTGATGTTGAAATTGACGTTAGGTGGCGAGATGTCAAAATCGCTATTCCCATCCGAAGATGGGAATAGCACCCTTCTTCGATGTTCAGTGTTGAAGTATGATGTGTGTAGACGAGCTGTGTCCCACTATGTTGAAATAGCAGGGTCCTCCATGGTGGCCATCAGCTGAGGGGTTGACAGATGCTCTGTCCAGCCCCTGTGGGGCTTTGTGGTCACCGTGTACAGAAACCCTTAGCCCAGGGCTTCTGGCGGTGGCAGCAGTGGCTGGGGGCCCATGCTACGTGCATGGGGTCTGCAACTGGTTGTTGGCTCTGTGGATCTCATGCTGTACAGGCCAAGTGTGTCTGGGTGGGTCCCTTTAAGAGAGTGGCTTGGGGCTTTGCTGGTCCCTTGTTTCAACAGGGAGTGCTTGTGTGTGTGGGCGCGCCATGTTTCCTTCCGGGGCGGCTCTTTTTGATGTTCTCCGACACACATCATCTACACATCCTCCAGAGCTGGTGCCATCGACGTTCAATGTCGAAGTAGCGACGAAGTAGCCTGTTTCAATGTTCTTACGTCGAAATAGGCTACTTCAACGTAGTGTGATCGTGTAGACGTAGCCTGTGTGTATAGCTTGGAGGTCTGTTAACTCTGACACCAAATCCCAAAAGGTAGATTAGTCTTAAGTTCTCTGGTTCATTGACAAAGGTGATTTAATGCCCAGATTTAAAATAAAGAATAAACCCAAGCGGGAGGTGGGGCATATTTGAACACTGAGGAACAAGTGGTGTTGCATCAACAATGAGAGTTTGAAAACAATTTAGATGGTATATGGGAACTTGACAGACAATGGAAAGGGCATGGGAAGGGAGGCAGGAGTGCCCATTTTTGTCTCAGGGAGGAAGAGGTTGTGGGGGGTAAGTTTTCCAGCAATTGTATTGAGGGAGTGAGCAGGAAAATGATGCTCCAGTTGGGGTGCAGAAGAGGAACTCAAAGCAAGCAAACTCTTCGGTCTAGAAGTCGGTTAAAACTCAGGTCCCTGTTTTGAGTGTTTGAACCTCAGATTGACGAAGTAGCTTGTTTTTGTATAATTATTTACCCTGGTTAATGCCAGTTGTACTTGTGTATTAAGGTTGTTTGGAGGTCTGGTACCTGTAAAAATGCGTTTGGAAGAAACATTTGATATCCATGAAATATCACTCGATCTGTGTAAAAAAAAAAAAAAAAAAAAAAAAAAAAAATCTGGATTATCTTTAAAAGTATGATACCAAACTGTACATAAAAATGAGAGAGGATCGACAGCCAACCAACCAACCTACTTTTTCACAAAAGTACCTCCCCACCCCCAACTTATTCCAAATGTATCTCCCTGGGGATCTCATGGATCTTTCACTTGCACATCTATCAGTTATCTTCCTTCTGTATTTCACAGAATTCTTCGGCTCATTAGGAGGTTTGTACTCGGCCTAATCGAAAGACCTTAAAATCAATGAGAATCCTTGTACTGAGTTCAGTCACCTTTCTGGATCAAATCCATGAAGCAATTTCTGCCATTTAAAAAAAAAAAAATCCGTTGAATCATAGAATCATAGTATACTAGGAGTGGAAGGGACCTTGAGAGGCCATCGAGTCCAGCCCCCTGCCCCAATGGCAGGACCAGCTACTGTCTAAACAATCCGATGTCCATCTATCTAACCTGTTCTTAAATATCTCCAGCGATGGATATTCCACAACCAAAAATAAGAGAGAGAATGGCTTAGTCCAAGTATCGGCAACCAAAAGAGCAAGAAGAGCCTTTTTTTTTTTTTTTTTTTTTTTTTTTTCAAATTCGGTTAGGGAAAAAAAGATAATTCAAGAGCCACAATGCCTGAGAATACGAGATGGTCCTTAATGTTAAACCATACTTTTTGTAACCCCTATTTTAAGAACAGCGCCCCCCCAATCCTACAATGCACTGCACATATTAAAGGGGGAGTTAGCCAATGTTTGGAGATGACATACCATTTGCTATTTAGATACGAGTTGTTCACTGTTTGGCTTGTAGATGTTCACCAAAATATCAAAAATAATCAGAGGGTTTTGTTTATAACTTTAGCATCAAGAGCCCCAAAAGTCCGTAAAGAGCTGCAGGTTGCAGACCCCGGGCTTAGTCAGAATGCTTGATTAAAATATCATACAGCTCAAGAATGAAATACAACACTGAATTGATTCTGATATGGAGATGCCAACTGATAAGCCCTATGGCCCTTCTCTTCACTGGGGAAAATGCAGCATGAGAGATGTAAGAGAAGCAATGTTTGACATCAGCAGTTTACTTCAAAAGTGCAGAATATGCTCTTTCAAAGAAGAGAAAAAAGCTTAATCTGAGCATTAGCAGAGGACACATTAACTGATAGCTGCCTAATTAGGGTACACAAATAACACAGAATTCCAAGCGTTATTGCGAACAAGGCTTGCAGGCACAACATATGTTTAAAGCTCACAGTTAAGAGTCTGTATTTTGTTTAAGTAAGAAGTTCTGTATTTATTCGGCCTGTGTAAAAGGAACTTGCTAGGCATCTTTTGCTGTGTTCTGAAGATGTCACTGATGTTCTGTCTTCAAATTGCAGGCAGCAGAAGATAGCAGAAAGGGAAAAACGAGCTGCAGAGCAACAGAGGAAGAAAATGGAAAAAGAGGCACAAAGGCTAATGAAGAAGGAGCAGAACAAAATTGGTGTAAAACTCTCCTAGCACACGCAGATCTAGGATGCCTGTATTGACAGGCAAGAATTCCAGGTTGACAACATAAAAGCATCATTTGTACTGATTTAAGTATTTTTAGAACTCAACTCACTGCTTGATTTTAATGCATCCTTCAGGCCCTCTTGGAAGCCAGAATTCTTCCATAAAGTATCTTGAACTATTAGTAGATGGATCTTAAAAATAAAACACCAACCCTACAAATCATATTTTGATGGAGAAGTGTTTCCTGCAATAGCCCTATCCCAGCACTCTCCTTATACAAGAACAGTGATTGCTGCGGTGACAGTCTGATGATGGGGACATTAAACTCTACTCTGTGGTTCAAGCTTAAAGGAAAAGGGTGTAAATAGTGAAGTGGTGGGAAACCTACTATATTATCTATTATGCTTATCTAAACCGTGTAATTAAAGAATTTTAAAGAATTCTTTGCCTCTGTGCTCAATTTCTGAAAATGCACCTTTGCTGTTCTGCTCTTAATTGACTTTTTTAAAGGTTGACAAAGTTGCTTTAAAAACATGGTGTCATTATCCTGTATAACGTGATATTGACCTATACTGGCAACAGAATAATTTTTAAGAATTCTCTGCTTTTGTGGAGCTGATTATCCATAGTTGCTTCTTTCTTTGGTAACAAGAGCAAACAAAAATCTCTCCTCTGTGGGTGTGCACAATGGTTCTGTTCTTCATGGAGTGCCCAAGCCAGATAGGGGATTTACAGCCATAATAGGAAGACAGGTCTCAGATGTCAAGACAGAGAAGAATGCAATTAAAAATGCCCCCACAGTAGGGACGGTCTCACCTGCTGTTAAGTCAGCATACTTTGTGCCTATGGCAGTTACCCTCAGCTACAACCACAAGGAGTGGCAGGAAGGCAAGAGGACAGAAATACACATCTCAGAGCTGGAAGGGATGTTGGGAGGTCACTGAGTCTGGTCCCCTGCCCTCCTGGCAGGACCAAGCACCAGTCCTCCCCTCCCCCCACTCCCAACTTTTTTAAAATCTATTTGCCCTGGATCCCAAAATGGCCCCCTCAAGGATTGAGCTCACAACCCTGAGTTTAGCAGGGCAATGGCTCAAACCACTGAGGTAGCCCTTTCCCCCTATAAACTAGTGCCCGAGGTGAGGGCTGAACTCACACCCTCAGCATGTTCTCCTGCTCTGTAAGTACTGGACACTAACCCATTACACCTCTGGAGTTCCTGCATTGCCTGAAATCTAGCAGGTCTTCAGTTTCACGAGGACTGTTTAGAAACACTTTAAAGGAGATGCTAACCCCCTCCTGGGAGAAGGGCAAATGTGCCATGGAAAGAGAAGTAGTCGCCATTTGGTGTAACCTTGTGCTGAACTGCTTTTAGCACAGGACAGATGCTAGATCCTGACCGATGCTTCATTCCCTTTTAGTAGCCTCAGGGATGAAGATACTCAGGAACAGACTAAGAAGGCCTCATGAAAACTTATTGTCAGACCAAATGCTTGGCATTTGTGCTCAGTATCGCAGGGCACACATGGCTTTTGGTCAAACTGGCAATGCATTTTGCCTTTCAAGAGGAAAACAACTATTTGGTCTTTGTCCCTACCCATCTGTTGCACGCTTGTCACTATTCAGGCTTAGCAAGGAATCTGCTCCTTTCTGACCTACAGCAACAGGAAAGCTTCTTAGAATCACTTCACATCTTTAAGGATGGTTGAACGATGTGTCTGTGCAAGGGGAGTCTTTCAAGGCTCTGAACACCCTGTCTGAGCAACAAATGCTCACTGTGCCTTAAGCTATGTGGTCACAGAGGGGATGAGTAGAAAAGCTTGCTTTGTGAGTGAGACTACACAAGGACAATAAATATTCTGAATAAGGGTACCACTTCAACTGCTCTCATATCTGATTAGTGTGGGAAAATGTTTAAAATGGAGAGAAATCAAGGCCCCCCCCCCCATTTACTGTGAAGATTATGAAAAATACTTGCTTATGCTATTGGCTTTTTATAACATGGGTAGCTCCTGTTTTTCTCATCATTCAAAGTGCTATGTGGCATTTGCCTGAAATTGCTAGTTTCTAAAATATCAATAAAGAAACCAAGTTGTAGGGTATATTTTAAAGCAGGGGGTCCCAAACCTGGGGGGCGGGGGCATGAAGAAATTCCTGGGGAGTGAAGGGGGCAAGGTGACCCATGCCTGCCCCCCCCCCCAGCATGCCTGCCCCCTGAAGAAAGATCTGACCTTTGCTTCTGGCTCTCAGCCCCTGCCATTTTACATGGGTGACCTGGCGCAGCCGGTATAAAAAGCAGGCAGCTGGCAAAGACCCACGTGTAAAGGTAAGTGAGTGGGGGTGGGGAGGAGTAGGATGGGGTTACATGTGGGCCTGGGGGTGCCTGGCTAAGTTAAGGGGGATGGGGTAAGAGCTGGTGGTGCCTGGCTTTGTGGGAGGGGAGGGGAGGGGCTCAGGTGAGCAGTTCACAGGGCTTGCAGGGCTCAGGCAGCCAGCTAGCTTACCAGGCTTGGGAGGCTGGGCCTGGCATCACAGGGCTTGGGTGGGTGGCTCAGGTGGCTGGCCTGCAGCTGGGGTGGGTGGCTGGTGGGTGAGCAGTTGGCTGGCCCCAGCAGCATGGGGCTCCATCAGGTGGCTCTGGCAGCACAGGTCTTTTTTTTTTTTTTTTTTTGGTTCTTATTTTTAATATTTTTCTATCAAATTTTTGTGTTTTTTTGTAAATTACAAATCGAATTTTCTGTTAAAAGGGAGCTTGGATGGTGGTAAAGAGATGGGGAGAGTGAGGGTTTCTCAAAAATTGAAAGGGGGCCGTGATGCTGAAAATTTTGGGAACCAGTCTAATTCCAAGATGTCCTTTGCAGTACAACATACCTGACTGTGTTTAAGACTGGAAGGACCCGTATAGTCTTTATGCAGCTGTGCCCTGGCACTTCCGCCTTATTGTTAACCAATCCCCCCCTGCCTGTTTTTTTTTTTTTTTTTTTTTTAAAGGCACCCCCTGTTGGACCCTTCCTAAGGCTTGCATGAGACCCACTAATGGAACCAAGGACAGCTCTGCCCTTCAGTTACATGTTTGGGTTTGTTTCCTCTGTCCAAGGGCTGCGAATGCTTTTTGTGAACAGCACAGAAGGCAAAACAAAGCTGTGTATATTCTTACCTGGGAGATGGAATTGCTTTCAGTACTCTGATATAAAAGAGACAGAGCTGCTTGGATGCTGGCGAGTAAACAAAAAGCCATGTTATCCAGCACTCAGAACTGGCACAGCCTAGTAACTGGCACTAGGAGATGGCTGCTGCAGGACTTCCCACCTTCCCCCCTACCCAGCCTTTGGGAGAGGGGCTGGCTCACCCGGCCAGGATATGCTGAGTGGAGTCAGTGGCCCAGCTCAACTAACTGGAAAACTTGCTTATCTGGCAACCCCTGTTCTCTGAGGAGACCAGATGATCAAGCTTCTAGTGTGTACTGCACCTTGGTAGAGTCTTGCACAGTAAATTGGTACTTTGTCACTTCTCATGATTCATTTCTTCCAAATACCCTACCTGTCTCACTACCTGAACCGTCACAGCGCTGTCCAGCCACTCGTGTTCCCTCTATTTTTAACAGCTGTGGCTAGAATAAATGTTATGTTCACCAAGAGAGACATGTTGCTAGCTGTGGGTGGCTGTGATGCTCTAATCAGCTGGGTAGCAGCTGACTCTCCTGGGAGGCTGCCTAAACACTCAGTTGACATGGCCAGCCACCTCTAATCCAACCTAATCTTGCTTCTCCACCTCTCTGCTCTATCACCAATGACGATGTCCATGTGGCAATGCCACTTGTTTCTCATCGTCTAATGCATTCTTTCCTTAAGCTGTGGCCTTGTTGTGCTGGCGTCTTTTCGTTCACCTTGCCCAAGGCCGCCTCCATGCATGAGCCTTACTGCAGTGTATAAGGTAATTTATTTATTTCTGTTTTCTAATGTGGAACTTCCCCACGTTGCTGCTGCTCTCTACTAGTCTAGTCAAAATGCCTCGGCTGAAGCCATGCTCTTCTGCCAAACCAGCCCTGTTCTTCCTCCATCTCTTAACCCTGAGCTGATATTTTTCACTGAATAAAATGCTGCTTGGTCTCTCCACCTGGCTGAGCACAAATTGACTGTTTGGTGAAAGCACAACTAAAATATCATGCTTTGACAAGGTGTGTAAGTGCCAAGTATAAGGTGGTTCAGTCTGGTGACTGCTGGGGATGGGCAGGGGGTATAGTACAGAAAGCATTGAAGATGGAGTGTGAGTGGACAAGAAAAGGCTTTGTCTTCTTACAGCCTCCTGATGCTTAAATTACACCAAGGTGACTTCCTCCCATTCACTTACACCAGCTCTGTGTAAGGTCTAAGCATCAGGAATGATGGAGGAGGATTGGTTTAAGAACACAATATGACAAAAACTGCATCAGAGGCAGTCCCAGAATATCAAATTAATGCGAGGGGGGTATGGTCTTGCTGAACTCTAAGTATCTGTAAATCAGCTACTTGACTTCAGCCTGTTTCTCACCCGTTGGCCAGTTATCCTTCTGCCCATGCCAATACTTACCAAGTGTTATTCATGAAGGGCTCTGGAAGTGACTATCAACAGTCACACCTTACAATACCACTTTGAAGTAGGTGGCACAGGAAGGGCTGTTACACTTAATTTTAAAAAAGAAAAAATTGGAGAACAGTGACTTTAAATGTCTTCAGGTCTCACAGGGCAAAAACAGCCAGAGTCAGGCGTAGACCACTTCATTCCATATGTTCATCTACCAGACAATGCTACTACCTCACTAGGATTTGCATGTGGAAGTCCATTTGTGTACAGAGGGACACAGCATGTGCTTTCAGGTATACACATGAGAAACAAGAGTTTATGGGGCAGCATGCAAATGTTAGTGTGTTTAAAAGTCCACTAAGCACATTCAGGCCCTCCAGCTTTTTATTAAAATACACAAAAAACAAAGCAATGACCTACAGGAATCCAAAATTAAGGATGCAATTTTCACACTTCTCAGAGTGCAGAAATAGTCTAAATATGTAAAAGGATTGAAGTTCACCCAACCCATGATGATACAAAACATGTGGAAGGGTGCAACTGATGGCTTGGGAAGTTGATGACAGAATACAGAGCACCTCATCTCTGGGGTATGAGCTGCTGGGGGAGCTCTAACCACGTTTTCTAGGCCAAATTCTGCTTTTGTAACCATGCCAATGTACAGTGTCCTACTGCAGTCACTTGGCTCCTGTATTCTTTTTATGTAAAATTTCAACCTTAAAGTTGCATTGCGTTTTTAATGCTTTATTGCAGTTGAGAGTTGTGCTAAAATAAGACACTAATTCATACTTTAACATGCTTTACTGTAATTTGTGATTATAAATGTGTAGTTTCCAATACAACAATTAAATAAGCAAAAATAAGTTAATTCACAATACACTTAGACAGTATTTCACAGGGCTTGACTGACTAGCAGGTTACAATAAGAGTTCATTTAAGACTTTAAAATAATGTGCATAAAATATATTCATCCACTATTTATCAAACAATGCAAGATTCAAGATAACCAACACAAATTCATTTTTGGTTACAGTCTTTGTGCACAAGACCAGCGGAATGGTAGGGCAATTATCCATTTTACAAGAGCACTAAGCGAGACAGACAACACGTGCCCAAAGCTGCCTTAGAAGTATGAGCTTTTAGTATGCGAATCGATACATCAGCTTACAAATGAAGAGAGACAGCATGCGTGCTAACATACACGTGTAGTACACTTAGCGGGATCAAGCCGCCACGTCACTGAGCCTTCCTTCAGTTTCAAACAACAAATGTTTTCAACTCAATATAGTGCAAATCAAATATTCAGGAGCCACAAGACAGACTGCCATTGTACACAGACACTTTTACCGTCTTTTGTAACTCTACCCCCCAACCAGCACGCAGTATTGGGCGGCTGCACTTAGGTTTCGACAGGGAGGGGAGCACAACGCAGAGAGCGCAGCGCCACCAGGCAACAGCCACGAAGCAATGCTCCAATGTTATAGACAGGGTCTGTGCCGCCTCGCTGAGTGCTGAATGCCCACATTAGGGTTGGTACAATGGGGGCTGCTACAGCCAAGAGATCGACCAGGAAACTCCTGCTCCAGTACCTTTTCATGAGGCCTGCCTGAGAGAGAGTGATGACACTTCTGAACGGTTCACTGCGAGAGGTTGTAAAGTCAAGTTCCTTCATAACCCGGTTTTCACTAACCCTCCAGTCCCCCTTGCCAGCTGGAGATGCCATGGGAGACAGAAGGATGGCTGAGCTTGGATCACTGGGATTTAAATCCAGTAGCAAAGCAGAGTCACTGGGGCAGACCGCAGGAAATTCATCCAGTCCCTTTAATGCAGCAAATGGACTGATGGGATTGACTGGCTGCGATCTGAATCTGTTGTGAACGAGTTGCTCCACCGCTGGGCGGGATGGCGCCACATCAGTCTGCGTGGCCTGCTCCATCATCATGCTAGTGTCGCTCTCCTCTGCTGCCTGCGAGGATGTTAGTTTGTCAGCAAAGACCCTTTCAAGCGCAGCAGGGGAAGCAAAGAGGGAGGCATCACCAGATTCAGGTGTAGCAGCCAGAATAACCTCTTCAAAAAAGTCAGTCCCATTAGCTGTATCATCACTGAGCAGCAGCCTGCTGTCTTCCAGGGCTTGGTCCTCCGTAACTAGGCTGCCCACAGTTTTGGAGTATGTTGCACTTGGACCTGAAGACTTGGCAGGTGATTCACAGGTATACTCCAGGCACTGCTCATCCCGCAGAGAGCCGCTCTGAGCCAGCTCCATGCTGTGAAGCAAGGACTCCAGTTTCTTGTTTTGGATATTTATGTCTACGAAATACTTCTGAATCCCTTTGTCTTTCTCAGCCAAGCTGTTTTTCATGGTTTCAATGACCTGCTTGAGTTGTTTAATCTCCTTTCGTGCTTCTTTCAAGGCCAGCTGTGCTTCCACTCGATGACACTCTTCTTCAATCCAGTCTTCCCTCATGCGAGCCAGCTGCGACTTGAGCTCTTCTATTTCTGTTTCCCTGGAGCAAAAGCAAAACTACTGTGAAACTTCTGGTCTTTGGTCAGTTAAAGTACTCAGAGAAGTTCCACTACACAGGGACAGTGAGGGTGTAGTGCTGCTGTGAAAAGGTTGGCTGAGACTAGTATGCACAAGTTTCACAGGGGCCTGGCAGAGATGTAACAGGAGGAGAACGGAGGGCAAGATCAGATGGTCCATGGCA
The DNA here is from genome assembly GCF_033958435.1 of Carettochelys insculpta. Taxonomy (NCBI): domain Eukaryota; kingdom Metazoa; phylum Chordata; order Testudines; family Carettochelyidae; genus Carettochelys; species Carettochelys insculpta. The sequence continues at coordinate 36,252,025 of NC_134138.1, read as the reverse complement.
AAGTGGATTCATTAATCACACCGGTCGGGGCTACACACAAGCTGCAGAGGCAGCATGAGAGAGATGCTCTATGCAACGCCTTGCTTTGGGGGAGAGGAATGTTTGTAAAATTCCTCTTCATTCAAACCTCCCCCACCCCTTGCACAGTCCCTCTCTGCAAAGGTATCATCATTTAGACTTAAACCATAGCCCTATCAGTTTACAACACCAGATTATTTATTTAACTTCCCTTCCGTAGGTCATCACTACCTAGCGCCATTGTGAATAAAACAAATCCACAGCCAGGGAGGATCCCGTTGAGGAGTTACTTGCTGGCAAGAGGATTGGGCGGTGGGGCGGCGGTGGGGGAGAGAAGAATTTTTCTGTTACAAAGAGATTTGGAATAAGACATGATCTTTTGCAGCAGGTTTTCAAACATGCAGAAATACATGCTTTGGACATGCCTGAAGTTGACAACACACAAAGTCATTTGCAAAGCCAGTCCCTGAAAACACAGCTACAAGTTCACAAGCATCAACAGTTGCATGTGCAAAACTGATGGGTGCAATATCAGCCTGACTTAAAATATCCCTTTCAAATATTTATAAAGCAGTCCACGTTCAAAGGAGATTGCTGGCTCCTTTCTGTAAGTTAACTACACTGTGTGCATTCACGGACTGGGTTATGAAACCCACAATGGCTGTAAACAATTTAATTTAATAAGATACAGCCAAATTCTAAGTTCCCCCAGTTAAAACTCACTGCAGTCAAGAAGGGAGTAAGAACTTCAGGGTTTTATCCTGAGCGAAAACTGCTGAATAAATCTTCTCTCCCCACCAATTGTTTTTCTGGGAGAAAATGTACCTTTCCTGAAGTCTGCTCTCTGATTCCTTCAGTTTTGTTTTTAGGTGTCTCACTGTAACTTCCTTCTGCTGCAGTGGGGTCAAATACTGCTCTGGATTTGGTGCTTTGACGCCATGGTTCTCCCCACATGAAGTGTATCTCCCTGACCGTCTGAAACAAAACCCACAGCGTTAGTCCTGAAACAACTTTCCTGAGGAAAGACCAATTCAACGCTAGTGCCGACTGAAACAAAGATGAATTTACATTGGACTCAAGCTTGGTATCTCACAAAAAGATTAGTGACTTGGTCTGATAAACCCTGACTGAGACATTCGCCAGTCTGTGGCTACAATAAGAATTTTGCCTTTTACTGTACTAGGGTTCAGTGTCATTATACCAGACTGGATAGGTGCCTTTCAAATAGCCAGATGTAAAGTAGGGGAAAGTTTCCTACAAGGGCTGCATCGGGCCACTGGCAGAGATGGCAGACACGTACTAATGCACACAAGGCAGTGGACGGTGGTGTTAGGATTTCAGCCGGAAGCAGACTGTATTAGTTGAAAGGCTGTTACAATAGCTGTGGCTTGCGACTAGGTTACAGGCGGAAGCCTGTTCCAACTGTGTGTGTGGCTAAGCATACATGTGCATGCTGAAGGCTAGATTGCAAAGTGGCCTTAGGGTCACAGTGTTTAGGCACCCTGCCGACGAGGGGCACCCGCTACCCCAGGTTAGGCTCTGTACACCAGGGGGCAACACTCTTTGTCTCTCAGCCCATTGAGGAAATCCAGTGGGCTGTGAGACAGTTTGCTGGTTTTGAGCCTCTCCAGCCATGGCCATCCACAGCTCCCATTGGCTGCGGTCTGCCATTCCCAGCCAATGGGAGGTGTGGGAAGTGGCAGCCAGTGTGTCCTGGCAGCCAACACTACTTCCTGTAGCTCCCATTTGCCAAGAACAGTGACCTGGGACTACTGGGAGCTGCAGGGGGCTGTGCCTGGGGATGATCAAAGTCAGGAAACTATCTCAGCCAGCCAGCAGACTACCCTGATGGGCCAAGAGCCAAAGGCTGCTGCCCCCTGCCTGGCACCATGCGTGGGGAGCCCAAGATCCACCAAGGCCAGCAGGCTGAGCTGGGAACCACTCTGGCTAGATCATAGGAAATGCAGAAAATGCGGGATGAGACCTAACAGGGAGTCAGACAGAAACTTAGCTCTGCTTGAACCAAAGGGAGTGACTTTACTCTGGCTTCACAGCTGCAAACTTTCTCCTGAGTTAGGTGCCCAGACTCTTCCTTGCGCAAAACAATGGTGGTGGCCTCAATCTATTCAACCTGAGGGGCAGAAAACTCAACCTGTGCTAGAGAGACAGAGATTCACATTCCCCCTTCCACCTGCTGAGGAGCAAGGGTTTGAATTTGGGTCTCCCGCCCTTCAGGTGAGTGCCCTAACCACACCCTATGGAGTCACTCACGCTGGCCCAGTGAATTAATTTAAACAATAAAAGAGACTGAACCCCCCCCACCAGTCCCAAAGCATATCCCATAACACATTTGCTGCTACAATGCGAGTCTGTTTTCTGATCTAGCCTTCAGTGTCTGCGCGTACATGTAGCCACACATGCAGTCAGAATGGATTTCCTCCTAAAGTAATTCATTCACAAGCTGTAGCTTTGTAATATCCTTTTAACCCATCCAACCGACCAGTCTGGGCTCTGCAGGAGACACAGGTGGGAGAACACACAGTCTGAGGAGCTCGCTGGGACTTCGGGTGACCTAGGTGCCTGGGAGCAGGACTTAGCTGGCTGTGCATGTGCCCAGTGGCAGAAATGAAGGCTCCTACGGACTTTAATCAGCGAAATATAGGTGATTGAGGGATGTAGGCCCTACAGGGTTAGGCAGCAGCAGAGCTGAGCAGGCATGGCAATGTCAGTTAGGTACCTAAATCCTTACGCAGCTCTAGCTCTGGCTGGACAGGAACTTCTGTATCCACTCCACATTCAGCTGCCCCTTTAGTCAATGGGAGTTGTATGTCTGAAGCAGCTGAAAATCAAACCCAGAGCAAACCATGCTAATGCCCAGGCTAGCACACGAAAGCACTGGAGTGGACCATATGGCTACACAGGCAGATGTAGAGCACTGGCTGTCACAGCGCAGCAGGGAAACCACTCGTATGTGTCCACACTGCTCCTAAGCTGTGATGCTGGAGTGCATTCTTGCAATGGCCCAGAGTGGTGCATGGGGGTAGCCACCCCTCAGTGCAGCTGGCCGCAGGGTGCTTTGGGAAGGGTGGGCAATGCCACATGGGCCAGGTTTCCCAATCCTACGGCCGGGCAGGGGAAGGAGAGTGAGAAGGACTGCGCGTGGGGCAGGCAGTGTGTTCTGGGGGGCGCCAGCATGGTGTCTTGTGAGTTCAGACCCATCCTGTGGCTGTGGCTGTGGAGGGGGAAACCCCGACAGCTGCCTGCCCCACCTCCCTCTCCAGCTCTTTGCATAGCGACCTCTCCCTCTCCCCTGACACACGCAGAGGTTTCCACCTGCCAGGTCCAGGTGCGCTCTGTGCCCAGGAGCAGATCAGCACCACGTGCAGACTGTCTGAAAGGGACTTGTGAAAGGGGATATGCTCCTGCTAAGGACGTTAAATGGGTAACTGGTGAGCACCCTGGTCAGCAGGCAGCGTGCTGTACGCTAGTCAGGTAACCAGCCCTTGCTGCTGAACTCCCCTGTGCCGGGCTGGAGCAGCCCTGGCCGCAGAAGGGCTGGTGGGCCAGGCAGCAGAACCCCACGTCTGCAGCAGGGCTGGGGAGGGCCGGGCTGCAGGATAACCAGTTAACCATTTTAACATTCCTAGCTCATGCCTGCAGGGCAGCCAGCTGAATTCAAAACAATGACCAGAGTGGCAGCTTGAGGGCTTATGGGATGTTTCTGGAGGCCAGTTGCTAAGCAGTAGACAACTAAAATGTCCCTGCCTGTTAATCTACAGTGGCACAGAGATGCAACGTGTTCTGTTCTTTATCCAGAGGACTCATCCCACCCTTCAGAATGGGGAGCCTAAGATAACAAAATCAAAACTGCAAGGAAGGAACAAGCACTTGCCTCATAATTGGGCTGCTATCACTTCCTTTGTACGACCCTGAGTTACTGCTACTGGCTGAAGAAGCCCCGTAGTTCTGACTGACGTTAACAGGACTCAGCTGATTTCGGCATAATACTGACAAAAGGTCCTTCTCACGAGAAGTAGGCGGGCTGGCTCCAGACTTGCACGACGAAGATCCATTATTCCGTCCATGAGGGCCTCGGCTGAAAGTAAACCACACTGAGTAACGCTTGTTGAGTTATACTGCACCATGAAATCCCTGCACATCCTGCTATAAGGTCACCCCATGATGCTATGCAAAATGCATCAGATCAAGTGGGCAGAAGGAAAGCCTGAGGGCACATCTGCATGGAGCTGGAGGAGTAAATCCCAGGTCGAGGATATATACTCTCACTAGATATGATTAAACTAGCACACTAAAAATAGAAGTGCAGCCATGGGGGTATTGGCGGTGGGTGAGAACAACCTCCACAAGATGTATCTAGACAGGACTCAGAAGGACTGATTGTACCCAGGGCAGCTAGCTCACCCTCTCACTGCAGCTACGCTGCTGTTCTTCACACATGTACATGTACCTGAGCTGAAAACGATAGCTCTGGCTGTAGGGCAGACATGCGTTTAGCATCTCCAGGTACCGTGCATCTCTCACTGACCATGACAGTTAATCATAGTCAGATGGTTTAGAGCAGCGGTTTCCAACCTTTCCCAGAAGGAGACCCATTTTGACAATTCAGGAAGACTTGGTGACTCAGGGCAATTAAAAATGGGGCTGGGGGAGCAGTGCTGTAACTAGCTAATTTTGCACTCCAGGCAAGAATATAAAATTGTGCCCCTTTGTGTTTATATATTCACAGTAGTTATTTCATAGAAAAGGGGAAAATACACTATTAATTAAATAACACTGCATTTCTTATAGTTTATTATTATTTTATTAGTATAGTTGATTTGAGCTGTGGTGGGGAAAGACCCTCATCTCCAAACTGCTCCCACCCACCTGCTCCAGCTGAAACCCCACACTCAGAGGCTGGAAGGGTTGGGGGGGAGTCACACTCAGGGGCTAAGAGGAGACACAAAAAAATATGAAAAGTGACAAATCTGCTACACTGAACAGAAGAGGGGCAAAAGGGGGGAAGGGTGTGTGGGGAAATTACCTACTGCAAGAGTCTACTATGAGGCTCACCTGGGATGACTACGAATGTCAAAAGTGGAGAAGCTGTCTTTGTAATGCGTAATTGCTTCTCTATTGGTAGAGATAGCTAAATGGCTCCTTTAAGAGCCACATGCAGCTCTGGGCTGCTGGTGACCCTCAACAAATCTAACTGCAACCCATGTTTGGGTCCCGACCCATAGGTTGGGAATCCCTGGTTTAGAGAAAACAACAAGATCTATCCTCCTATACTTACGGTTTTGTTTCCACTGGCTCCACCCTACTCTCCTCATTCTCGCCACACCCATCTAAGTTAGCAAGCAGCATGCGTAAGTTTTCTGATCCACGCTCAAGTAAACAGAAGATGACAATCTAGTAATTCAGTATTTTCCAAGAGACTTCTTCAGTAAGGCTTGTAGCAGGAGGGCCAATTAAGGCTTGTAGCAAGACTTAGCCAGTGGCCCGAGAGGTCATAATGGCCAACAAAAAGAAGTTCTGCTTGAAGCAATGTTCCTTTGTCCATTCAGCATAGAGGACTTCAGCTGTCACTGCCAAGTATTGATGTACCTGATACAATCTGAGCCTGACAGGGAAATAGGCCCAATTGCCCCACAGGCTCAGTAACTGCACAGCTTCAAGAGAACACAGCTGTCTCCTCCAAGTCACTGTCATACCTCTCCCTCCCGAGTCTCAATAAAACTGAACCATTCACTGTTTGCACTTAAAAGCAGCTCTGAGCAGTGCTGGCCAATATCCAGGCTCCTGGCAAGGACCCAGGCCGTTCTGGAAACTGTTCATAAAGTTGTATTTTAGTCTGTAAACACATCTATCTATTTTCATGAACTGTCACCATCACTCTCCTGAGTGGAAGCTGCTTCTCTAAACGGTAACAAGAAGTGAAAACATATTTCCAAAGAAATGGAAAAAAGAAATCCAGCCAGAAAATGAGAAGGATACAACACATCAAGGAAAATACAACAGAACTCATGATGTGAAAACCCTTCCCTCTTCAAACTGTCTGACCTGGTTCCCTCCCTCTTCTGAGAATGAACACTTTATATGGAACAGATGGTTGTGTGGTGGTGCTGCAAGCCAGCAGGGCAGTGCTCTGGTTTGGGTGACTTTATAAGTAGCTTACTGTAAAATGCAGGAGTGTGGTTATGAAGTCACTGAAATGCTGAATTAAACTGACGCAATTAAGCCCAACTGCTTTATTTATTAAAAAAACAAAAACAAAAACAAACAAACAAAAAACAAGCAGGGTGAGGGCAAACATTTTAAAACAATTAAAAGTGAAGGGAAAGAACTATGTGAATTTTCTTTGCTCACGTCTATTTTTAAGGTATTGAGTTATTTCCAAGTCGGACAGTATAGTACCTGACTGCCCCCAAAGCTGCATTTGAAGAACTGTTATGCATGACATCAGGACAAATTAAGACTGGCGTCTCGTGAGGAATATTTAAAGTCACAAGAAGAGGTCATGCTGCTATAAGAAATAAAGTAGGTTTAGGTTTTAATCATTTAGTTATTACACTTGGAGTTAAACACAAATTTCCACTGTTGCAGCAGCTATCTATTCTCCTTACATGCAGCATGAACAGAGCTACACTGCTGTTTATTTGCATACTGATACCACGAGAGAAATCAGATTCTCTTTCAGTTAGGCATTATGCTAAGCAGTCCTGCATACTGGATATGTTATGATCGTGGATGAGCTCAGGTGACTTGAAAATATGGGAATCATGCTGTCCTTCCACTCTCCCTGCCAGCTTCAGTCTTGTGAGTCCACAAAGCAGGAATCCTGTTGTGTCAATTTCACTCAAAGAGACTGCAAGCAGGAGGGACTGGAAAGGCACAGCACTATCTGCACATAGCTAGAGTCCTGAAAATCTGCAGAGACCCAGGAACCCTGTGTGCAGAGTGCAGACTGGCTGCAGACACACATTTTGTATTTGTGCAAGGCTCTACACATGTCCATCCAAAACAATTCAGATCCTGCAAGGTGTCTATGCTTGTATTTGACATGCCATGTGGAGGCAACTAACCCACATTTAATCCAAGACATTTTTAAGTCAAAATAGACATATTTATGCCTATGAATACAAAGGGGCAGAACTTGATATTTAGCAAAAAGAATTGAAGATACAAGCATCAACATTTTTCCTTCAACAAACAATGTTATGATGACCTTGGAAAGCATGTGGTGAGCTGACAGTGTGTCACAGCAGGGAAACAAAGTGATGTGACCAGAAGGTTAAGGTTAACTGGTTGGAATGGTTGCACTTAACTGAGCACAAACCCAGCTGTTTCCTCCACCTTTCTATTCTACATGTTTCTTATCTAGTTGACAGGACCTCAAAAGGTATGTCATGAATAAACAGAGCTGGTTTTGGTCACATGAGCCTGCTGTGTCAGAGTTTATATGCTCCAAATGCATCACATTTGTTCTCTCCTAGATCACAGATTGTCATCAAGGTCAGTACTATCAGAGAACATGCTGTAGTCAAAATTGTTTTAAAAGGTAGGACCATGGTGGATAACCCTGTCCTTCCACCAAGCAACACTCATAGTGAAAGATAAACTTCTTTGCTTACTTGCGAGAAAAAGAGGCTCTTTTGCTCCCCGCAGCAGACACGTGGACTTCAGGAGCTGAAATGCTGCCGGTGCTGCTTGAAGAGCTAAAATCAGCTTCACTCCCTGGAGAGGAAGAGGGAAGAGTAAAAACGATGGAAATTATAACCCAAGGATGGCTATACTGTTTGGGAAAGGGATGATGAGTCATAGCCATCCTTCCTTTGCCTGTCCCATGTGAACTTTAGAAGTCAGCTTGTGTTTTCAAACATGCCCTCCGGGAGAAACTGTGGATATAGTCCAGACTTTCAACAGCTCCCTCAAAACAGACACTTCACCAACAACAGAAAACAACATGGCATTACAACTTCTATTCTGCGATAAGTTGTTTTAGAACCAGGCTGTAAACATTAATGTAGAAACAGAAGTGGAGCTGCTGACCATTCCTTGAAATGCACAGTCACACTAAACAAACAAGTGCTGTTGGGATCTCCACACTTTAAACAGAAAAATATTATGTATGTGAGGGGCAGGGGACCGACTTATCACCACATATTTTCTGAAATCCACACATAAGCTTTAATCTGACACAGAGAAATAATCAGGCACCTCTAAACAGTTTTACAGTAATCCAATAATAATGCCTGACTCTAGGCTGCTTCTTTGGTCTTAAGCCAAACTATCTGATTACCAGCTTTCTATGGATTTATTGCTTTCGTATTCCAGACTCTGTCACTTAAAGGAAAACAGCACTCATTTTGCTGAGCCCAGAAGTAAGACAGTTCACTGGGTAAGAAGCTCTTACAGCCTAATTAGAAGTTGGCAATTTTTTCACATTTGTCATACCCAAACCCAGTGCTGCAAACATCCATGAAAAAAGATGCCAGCATGAGAGCACCAGAGGAGGGGATGGAAATGAGCTTCCAGCTTGCTTTAATAATAGCTTATCAGACAGAAGAAAAATTACTATGTACATAATATCTTTCCTCCTTGGATCCCAAAGCACTTTGCAACCATTAATTAATCCCTGCAAAAATGCATCAATTATATCCAAATTGCAAATGGGTAAATGGAAGAATTAAGAGATGAATCATCCAAGGTCATCTTGCAAGTCAGTGGAGGAACTGGAACATCCCTGTGCCACTTTGGCTGCTGTACCGGGAGAGGAGAATTCAGCTCTTGAAGGGAGGAGAAAGGATGGATAAAAGTAGTGGTGGAAGATGGATGAAGTAGTGGCAGGATGACAGCTTTGAGTTAGGCCCAAAGGAAATCTGATGATGGAGATTTGTCTGGGGAGATATGCTCAACCAATTACCCCTTGGCCACATCCCATCTGCAGCCAGCACCAGCCACTTGTCTAGCTGTGACAGATGGTTAAAAACCGCTTTCAGTGAGGGCTGGGGCACAGAGTAAAGCACCTGCATCACATATATCCCACAGCGGTGGGAAAGTCCATTACTAAGCTCTCCGAACTGCCCACAGGGAATCACAGTGCTTTACGACAGACTGCGATCTGAAGTACTGTGGTATTATTCTGGTCAACAAATTACTGAGAAGTGTTCCAAAATTTGTTTTAACACACCAAAAATAACAGTTTTATGTCTTGACTGAATGCATGAGAAGTAATGTCTAGAGGGCTGGAAGTCAAATCTGTGTTCTTATCTGGGCTCTGCCACTGAGTGGTTCTGGATGATTTACTTAGGACCTGATTTTCCAAACCTCTGTGACACAATTACAACACAAATTGCATTAGCAGTTGTACCTCATGGTCAGTTATGCCTCTAACCGGCAATTGTGTTTACCCAGCTATGCATTCAGCTGTGGTAATTACACAAGCACTTTGGTGCACAGGCAGTTTAGAAAACGTACTGTGTATGACACTTACACCTATTTTAAGGTCTCCACAATGACCACCGTCATATTATCTAAGCACTGAAATACACAGAACATAGTAAAATGCCTATAATATGAATAAATGCACATTATGCATGTAGGTGGAAGTAGTGTATATATAACATATATGCAGAAATTACATACACACACTTTTTAGTCACACAGTGGATAACCTACTCTGTTGTGCCAAAGTATTATCCATCGTCCAAGCCCTGTATACTATATGTATTCCTGATCTTTGGTGTATTAGTGGGTCTTAAAGATGTAGCTAGAGTTCTAACTTTTAATCTCTTTGCTTCTGTAAATCTAGATTGATGCCTGAACCTTCCTGCTTATTGTTTTATGGTTTATTTTCCTACTTAAATGGTTAGTATTAAGCATAGAAGGAAGACAGAATAGTTCAAGGAAGATCTGCCAAAGGAACTGTGACACCTGATCCATTAGATCAGATTCTTCAAAGCTAGTATCGCAAGCGTGTGGACCTGTTACAACTTTATCACCTTTTCTATGTTATTCTTACCAATACTTCAAGATGAGAAGCAACTGTGAATATATATAATCCTCAAAATTCACTCATCTTGTGGTTCTGTAATATTGAATGCATCACAAAAATCAAAATCTGGATGGTGAGTTTTTCTTATAATCATAAAATATAACAGTGTAAATAAAACAAAACTGACAAAGAGGCATGTTGATTGTAAGATGCAAAACTGAGCTTACGTGTGTTAAAAATGCATGCAGCTCTGTTATCAATGAAAGAGCCACAAAATAAAATGCAGTAAATAATTAAATAAAGTCTCTCTCCACAGACAGCTTTACTTAAAGCCTGCAAGAGAGGAGGTAGGGCCTGATGATGTAAAAAAAAGTTCAGTGAAACCATGAAAAACAGCTAAAGTAGGGGAAATGTGTGTAATTACAGTGAATGCTGCTGGATTTGAATTTAAAATCTTTGTGGCATTAACCTTGAAATTTTTTATCTCCAAGCTAAATCTATAATCCTGAGAGCTAATTTTTCACCACAAATAGTACAGTCAATACTAATGCTACACCTCTTCTACCTAATGTAGCACGGGGCTGAGTGTCCCTGCAAGAATGGAGTTGTGCAAAAATCCATTCACACAATCCAGAAAGGAACAGTGTATCAGTGAGAGGTAGGAAATGGGATGACATGTCAGGGACTATGAAGAGGTGAGACCTATCTCCAAAGCCTCAGGTTTCTTTCTACATAACTCTCTGAAAACTTGTTTGCTTCTATGCCAGGTAATGAGAGAATGTACTCCTTTGTTAGTGCAATGAGGTGTACAGTTACCACTAACTGCTTTCGGTAGTAGCTGTCAGCCCTTCCCATCTCACTAACTGAATGCTGTGCTGTAACTGAAGAAAGGGACTGATTTATCAATCATAACTACTTTAGCAGGTCACCACCACTGGGATGTCATCTGAGATGTAGGCTATGTCTACACTACAGCAAAAGTCAATTTTAAGGCAGTTATCTCAATTTTACAATGCAACCGTCTTCACTCCAAACACCATTATGTCAATTTTAAGGAGCATTAAGGTCAATATTCTTGCATCGACCATCGGACACAGCGGAATGCCAAGCTGGAATTTTAAAGGTTGAATTAATGCTAGTATGGAAACACTGTTTCTTTAAATTGATTTTATTGGCCTCCAGAGGTGTCCTAACAATGCCTCCTAGGTGTCTGTTCTGGCCGCTTTCACCGCCCCTGCTCTCCAGGTGCACAAGAAGTAGGTAAAAGGAAGCCCGGGAATTTGAATTCATTTTCTTTCTGACCTGCAGGGACAGCACGCCTCAGGAGCCATCCATCGCATTGCATCTAGTCATCTAGCCATCGTGAGTACTCAGGGTTCTTCTGACCTGAGTTCTCAGGATCTCAACAGGGCTCCAGCATGGAGCCATAATGAGATCCTGGATCTCACTTGTTTGGGGAGAGGAATCAGTACTGAGCAGACTGCAAGTCAGCAAGCAAAACATGGACATTTATGAAAAGATTTAGCAGGGCATGATCCCAAAATGTTATTCCTGGGACACTCAGCAATGTCACGTGAAATGAGCTCTGGCAGAACTACTATAAAGTCCAAGAAGCAAATTGGTGGTCTGGGTCATCTCCCAAGATGTGTCAGTACTACGAGCAGCTGGATGCCTTTCTTGGGAGGAACCCAACTACAGTTCCTGATCTTAACTGGAACTCTTCAGGAGGCCGTACTCAGGGCTCTGGTGAGAGCTGAGAGGGGGAGCAGGAGGCCCAGGCCAGTGAAGAGGAGAATGCCAACAATCATCAGCAGGCACCAGATGAAGCTGAACCTGCCAGTCCAGAGTTCTTCATCACCCTCAACCTCGAGCCAGTCCCCTCATCATTGACTCCCAGGGTCCAGCAGTAGTGCAGAAGGCTCCTCTGGTGAGTATTTTTTTAGAATGCTACAAGCAGGTTGTGGCTGGGTTTAGATATAGGTTTACTTCTGTGGCACTCATTTTTTAAACCGCTACAAGTAGATTGCAGCAGGAGCATAGATCTATGCCCCTTAGTGCAGTTTGTTAATATTTCTGGTGATGGAATGCTTATCCTATTTGGAGATCTCCATAAAGGTCTCAGCCAAGTACTCTCTTTATTTTTTGCACGAGGCTTTTGGTGAGGCCTGACTTATTGCAGCTTTCATGGTAGTATATCTTGCCATGCCAGGCAACCAGTAAGTAATCTGGTATCATGGTGCCACACAGCATTCCAGCAAATTTTCCAGCCCTGTGCTCACACAGTATGAGCATATTTTCTTTTTCACTCTCTGTTCTTCTTAGGAGGCTGATGTCTCTTTTTGCAACCTGGGAGAAGCAATTTTGAAGGGAGAAGGAATTTTGATTAGAGCTTTTTGCACTGCTCCCTGGCCATTTAAATTTCCCAGGAATGCCCTGCCGCACTATGTGGCTGGTGGGCTCTCTATCTCCCCTGTCCATGTGGCTGGCTGGCTCTCTTGGCCTTCTCCCCTCCCACCACACTACTGCTTTTTTTCATTGCATAGGATTTATGAGGAGCTGCCAAGAAAGTTTTTTCCATCCTTTACAGTTTCCAGGGATGACCCCATTCTAGCTCACCATGCGGTCAGTGGGATCAACCCCTCACCCCCACCACGTGGCTGCCAGGCTGTGTGGACCCTGCTCCTGGACATAGGCATGTCCAGTGTGGGCTTTCCCTGCTTTAAATATCCAGTTTACAGGGCTTTGTTTCAAACCCCACTCCCTCATCTGTAAGCCACCAAGATCTTACCATGTCCACAATGAAATAGTCTGGATAAGTAATAGAGGTTGATTCACTGTCACCCTTAAGAAGCAAAAAGTGGCCTTGGAAAACAAAAGTTGCAGTGAATGTCAAATAGAGACCCATTCATTCTATGGGTAAATGCTTTGTGTCAAATTTAAAAACTGTACATTAAGCTCTGTTTTAAGCGGTACAGTAGTTCCTTGAGTTATCTGAGGGTTGCATTCCCATGGACCCCCGTAAAACTTGAATTTCAAGTAAGTCGGGAGGGGAGGGTCTCCCCCAGCGGAACCCATGTTTGGCAGCTGGGGAAGCAGCAGGAGCACCTGTAGCTCCTTTTGAAAGATAAGTTCTGGAGTTGTGGTGGGGGGCAGGGCACTTGGGGAGGGTTAAGCCTGGTGGTGTGTTGGGGCTATGGAAGGGGGGTGGGGGGCTGGAGTTGAGCTGGGGGACACATGGCACTGTGGAGGGTTGAGCCAGAGCCGCACAGGGCCGGGGGGAGCGGGATTTTGAGTTGAGTTGAGCTGAGCACAACTCGAAATCACGCATTTTGCGGGATTACTGTATTCAAACAATCAGACTTCTGAATTAGCCAGCATTCCATCCCATGATTGTGTGGGCCGTGGCTCCCCTGTTCTCCTGCCCAGCACCCACTGCCCAGAGCAGCTCACGGTGCCCAGCCCCACCTAGAGTGGCTCACAGCACAGTGATGCATAAGCTGCCCAAAGTAGCTCCCCACACAGCATGGCACAGCCATGCACGAGCTACCTGAAGCAGCCCCCCACTCTCCCGCCCAGAGTGGCTCATATTTCAGCGATGCACAAACCTCCCAGAGCAGCTCCCCACATGGCATGGTGGCGCCATGTGTGAGCGACCCGAAGCAGCTGCCAGCCCCGCCGAGTGGCTCCCAGTGTGGCCATGCACAAGCCGCCCAGATTGGCTCCCAGTGTGGTACAGCCATGAGTGAGCTGTCTACACCATACTGGACCCTCCCACATATTTGGCATATTGGAATATCCTGCAACGTCCTAGTCCTGGGGCTGCCAGATACAAAAGAGTTTCATGTAGAGTAGAACATACGCAAGCTCTGGACAGAGTGGGAACTCAAGAAGGTCGCACCATAGCTGTCGCAGGCACCGAGTCATTACTCGGATAATACGGTTTGGCTGCCGGCTTCGCAGGTGACTCAACAGTGTGGCCCTTCTGGACCCCGTGGGGATTTCATGAGGCGCAGGACCAGGCTGTTGGCATGCCTGTAATGGTGCTGGGGGCCCCACTGACCCTGCACTCAGAACCGTAGACATCTCTGGGCGCCCCACCACTGGAACAAAGACAGGAAGTGGTGGTCATTGTGGAGCCACCTGCATCTACCTCATCAGTGTCAACCTTGTCACCGTTGTTGGCACCATTTCCGCAGGACTGGACCCCTTCCATGCTGACACCATTTGTAATTGTACCTCCGGTGCTGATGGGGCAGTCACCAACCCAGGCACCGGCACCAACTCAACTGCAGGGAGCGGTAATGGTGGCATTTGTGCCACCCGTTTCAGGGTTTTCTGGCTAGCTGTTGCCTATGCCAGCTCCACCTACAGTGCCCCTGGGTGGTCCATAATTTCCATGGGGGGGCAGAGTGCCTGAGCAGGTCACTACTTCCCTTCCCTTCCCTTCCCTTCCCAATGGAGGAGGCAGGGCTATTGTGTTCTTCCTCCCCAGATGAGGCGGTGGCAGGATCATCAGCCTCACTTGTATTGGAGGAAGGCAGGGCGTTTCAACAGCTCCTTAGGAGAGTGGCCCAAAACTTGGGGATGCAAACGGAGGAGGTCCTGTATGAAATGGACCCTGTCACGGACATTTTGTCCTCTGTAGGCCCTGCTAGGGTGGCTCTGCCCATAATCAAAACAATTCCCACTATGGCTAAAACAGTTTGGCAGACCCCTGCTTCCACCCTTTCTACAGCCCATAGGAATGAGAGACAGTACTTTGTGCCATCCCAGGCAACAAACATTTGTTCATGCACCCCCGTACCTGACTCCTTGGTAGTGGATGCTGCTAACCATAGAGAACATCAGGATCCCTCGCTGAAAAATAAAGAAGCTAAATGCTTGAACCTCTGTGGGAGGAAGATCTGTTCAACAGGAGGGTTGCAATTAAGAATTGCTAACCAGCAAGATCTGGTTAGCAGGTATGCTTATAATACAGTCAACACCCTGTCTAGGTTCTCTGAGATGGTGCCACCTGAAGCCAAGCAGGGCTTCACAGCCGTGGCGGAGAACAACAAACTGATTTCAAGGGCGGCCCTGCAGGGTTATGGCCTCCGGAGTGGCAGTGCATGGGGGGCTTGGTTGCAGGTTTCCAGCCTGCCTCATGAGGTCCAGCAGACAATCCAGGATGGCCCTACCCTATTTTCAGATAAGACAGATAAAAGAGTAAAGAGTCTGAAAGACTTTAGGGCCACCCTACACTTCTTGGGCCTGCATACACCTGCCAACCAAAACAGGCATTTTAACCCCCATCCTCAGCACAGACACCTTCCACAACCACAAAGGGACAGCAATAGAAAGTGGAATAGCATGGGCAGGTGCTGTTCAGGCCAGCAACCTCAGGGCTACCAAAAGGGACCGTGGGGCCCAAGCCTCAGTTTTGATGGCACGGTCGAGAGCATCAAACCAGTCTCACCCTTTCCGGCACCCCCACTTATTTTGTTTCGCCTATCCCCCTTTTATCATACGTGGTACAGCAGCACCACAGACTGGTGGGTCCAACGTATGGTAGAGAGGGGATATGCCATTCAGTTCTCTTTGTATCCCCCTTCCCTGTCAAGGATTTCCCTCATGAGATCCTGTTACAGCAGGAATTGCAATCCCTCCTGGGTTTTGGGGCCATAGAAAAAGTTCCTCTCAGGTTCAGAGGACAGGGGTTTTATTCCCAGTATTTACTAATTCTGAAGCCAAAGTGGGGCTTGAGACCCATTCTGGACCTAAGAGGTCCAAACGAGTTTGTAAAAAAAGATAGTTTCATATGCTATCCCTGTGTCTCATATTCCTGATGCTGGAGCCAGGGGATTGGTTCGTGGTTCTCAACTTACAGGACGCATACTTCCATATTTCAATCTACCCTCCTCACAGGATGTTTCTCAGGTTTGTGGCAGATGGGAACCATTATCCGCTCACAGTGCTGCCTTGCGGCCTGTCTGCAGCCCCAAGGGTCTTCGCCAAAGGCAACGCGGTAGTAGCAGCGCACCTACCCAGGCAAGAGGTACAGCTGTTCCCATACCTGGACGAATGGCTAGTAAAGGGTCATTCCAGGGAGCACGTGATTCAGCATGTACAGTTGATCCATCGAGCCTTTGTAAGCCTCGGTCTCTTGATTAACGAGGCAAAGTCGCTGTTGCTCACATCTCAGTCAAAAGAGGTTATAGAAGCACGACTGGACACCAAGTATGCCAGGGCATTCCTGCTGGACAACAAGTTCAGGTCCATGGGCACCATCATCCGAGACATCCTGACAGTTCCCACCATGACAGCCAGGTGCCTCCTGCGTTTGGTGGGTCACGTGGCAGCATGCACCTTCATGGTTCAGCATGCCAGGCTGAGGATGTGCCCTCTGCAGCTATGGCTGTCATCAGTGTATCGCCCTGTAAGAGACAACTTAGACTTGGTGCTTATGGTGCCAACACAGACTTTGTCGATCCTGCACTGGTGGTTGGACAAGGGGGTTGTCTGCACAGGAGTCCCTTTTGCCCCCCAGCAACCCTCACTTTCCCTAGTAATGGACTCTTTGAACCGGGGGGTGGGAACTGCACCTGGGTCAGCTATGAACCCAGGCTCTCTGGAGTGTTTCGGACCTTTGGCTCCACATAAATGTGAGGGAGCTCAGGGCCATCAAATTAGCATGTGTGACTTTCAAGACCAATTTGGCAGGACATTGCGTGTCAGTCAGTACAGACAACATGACAGCATTGTACTATACCAACAAACCGGGGTGCACGCTCCTCTCCCATGTGTCACGAGGCCATGATGCTCTGGGATTTCTGTGTACAGCACAGCATCACGCTGCAGGCCCTTCACCTGCCCGGTGTGAACAATTCACTGGTGGGCCAACTCGGCAGGTCCTTCACGGATCATGAGTGGTGTCTCCACCTGAAGGTCATTCATCCTATTTTTCAAAGTGGAGGTATCCCAAGGTGGACCTGTTCGCCTCCCACGTCAATCCAAAATGCGGGATGTTTTGCTCCTTTCACAATCAGTGCCCAGGCTATTGAGCAGACACCTTCAGCGGCCCCTGGTCAGGTAGGCTGATGTATGCATTCCCTCCAGTTCCACTACTCCACAGGGTCCTCCTCAAGATTTGCTCAGAAGAGGCGCTGATCATCTTGGTGTCACTGGCATGGGCCCATCGCACTGGTACTTAACCCTCCTACACCTGTCAGTCCTCAAGCAGATGACATTGCCGATCCAGCCGGACCTGCTGACGCAGCAAGAGGGGAAACTGCAACATCCCGATCCCCAGTTGCTGCACCTCAGAGTGTGGATGCTCCGTGGCTGAGGAACTGGGAGCTGGCCTGTTCAGATCCCATAAAGGAAGTGTTGTTAAATAGTTGAAAACCCTCCATGAAGGTGACTTATTTGGCTAAGTAGGAAAGGTTTTTGGTGTGGGTGTCTCACAGAGAGCTGTCTCTCTCACAAGTCCCCATCCTGGTGCTAGAAGATTACCTGTGGGGTCTGGTACAGGAGGGCTTGTCCCTCTCCTTGGTTAAGGTGCACTTAGCTGCTTCCTCAGCCTTTCATCCAGGTCATGGAACACTTTCCGTGTTCTCAGACCCTGTAGTCAAAAGGTTTCTCAAAGGTTTAGAAAGCATCAAGCCCCAGGTTTGGGCACCACTGCCCCTGTCGGATCTCAATTTGGTGTTAGCCAAGCTTATGGGGGCCCCTTTGAACCTCTGGCTACCTTCTCCCTGCCGTTTCTGAGTTACAAAACAGCATTTTTGGTGGCAATCACCTCAGCCAGGAAGGTATCTGAGTTGAGGGCACTTTCAGTGAACCCCTTGTGTACAGTGTTTCACAAGGGTAAGATTAGGCTGAGACCTCACCCTGAGTTTTCACATATATGGATAGGAGTAGGCCCTTTAGAAGAATGCAGCAACTCTGTGGCAGTTGCTGATAGGATGAAAGGCCTTTTGGTCTCCTCCCAGCAGATTTCCACCTGAGTGATGTGCATCAAGGAGTGTTACAAGCTCGTGGGGGTTCCTCCCACTCCAGTTACAGCACATTCTATGAGACCACATGCATCATCTGTGGCGTATTTGGCATGGTTGCCTCTCCAGGACATCTATAAGATGCCTAGCTGGTCCTCAGTTCATACATTTACAGCCCACTACGTATTGATGCAGCACGCACAGGAAGATGCTGCAGTGGGCAGGGCTGTCCTGCAGTCCGTTCGGGGCTCCGACCCCACCTCCTAGGCATTGGCTTATAGTCACCCAACTTGGAATGGACATGAGCAATCACTCAAAGAAGAAAAATTTACCTTTTCTGTAACTGGTGTCCTTCGAGATGTGTAGCTCGTGTCCAGTCCAAAACCCTCCCACATTCCCCACTGTCGGAGTAGCTGGCAAGAAGGAACTGAGCAGGGGTGGGGGCTGTCAGGCGGTGCATATATTGATCGCCATATCAATGCCACTCCAGGGGGCGCCGCACTGACCCTATGGTTACTAGCTCGGGCAAAACTTCGGGCAACTGGGCATGTGGCAGCGCATGCCCAACTTGGAATTGACATGAGCAACACACGTCACTCTCTTTTTTGAGGCACCTAGAAATCACAGGAGCAATACTGTGTACCACAAAGTCTGAATTAGACATCTAGGTACCCATATAGTGATTGTGTGGAGTCATGTGCCTTAGAATGTAATCTACAAAAGCGAGTGCTCTAATCAGGGAGCCATCTAGCTAGCCAGTGGGAGATGATGATGAAAGGGAAGAGTCTGGACTTCAGGCTGGTACTTGCCAGGAATCTCCTATAATGGCTTCCCTCTCCCCGGCTTCCCTAGGGGCCATCTGAGTAGGAGTCTGACTCCGATGCTGATTCAGAGGCCCATGACCATGGCAGGGCCATTGGAGTCGGCGCTGCTGTGCGCACCAAGGGCACTGCTGGTACCGGAGCATTGGGCACCTGAAACTGGGCCACAGTCTGCTGGGTCAGCACCGGACACACTCATCCCTCGTTTAATGAGTACTTGACTTATGAGTACTCACTAAAATGAGGGACATAAATACATACGGTTGTTCACTAAAAGAGTGAACATCCCCCGCTTATACAAACAAGCAGCAGGATCCCTGGTCGCGGCGCAGGGAGACCCACAGCCCTGCGGCTGGAGCGGAGCCGGCAACAGGGTCCCTGGGCAGGGCACAGGGAAACCTGCAGCTCCACCCGGCCCGCTCCCAACACCCCGGCCCACAACTCCCCATGCACCCCTCCGCCCCACCCGCTCCCAACACCCACCCAGGACTGGAACCCCCCAGCTCACCGCATTCCCCCACAGGTACTGCACCTTTTCCAACACTACGCCTCCCAAGATTCACTTACCTTTGAAGCTGCACGCTGCCACTCCTTCCCCCAATCAGGAGCACTAGGAACCAATTAGAGACTTTTATATGTATTTTAATGGCAATTTAGTGCCCCTCTTATGAGTTTTTGCCTATGAGCAGAAAGTTGGGAAGCAATTGTACTCATATAGCAAGGGATGAGTGTACAGTGTTGGTGCCAGCATTGAAATGAGTGCAGGGGTTGGTAGCAGTGTCACATACCTGAGCCCCGATCACTCCATTTCAGTGCTACAGTCCTTGTCCTTCATAGATGGAGAAGGACCTGGCACCGTCATCTCAAGCACTCCTTGTGCCACTCGATATGCCTCTGGCTTAGAGGGCAAGTCCAGCACCTGCGGACTTCTACTCCACACCAGCTTCAACATACATGCCTCCAGCCCTTTGACTGTACGCGCTGGAGCCTTGGACCTGAGGCCAACTTGCTTTGACTTTGGCGAGCGATGCCTCTCATGCTTCCTCAGCACCGGAGATCGACTCCTATGGCACTGAGAAGGCGAGGGTGCCTGCACCTGCTCCTGGTGCTGACAGTCTTTAGGCTGTCACCGTGGTCAATGGCGCCAGTGCAATTTGCACCGAGGAGGCTCCACTCTCTGCTCCTGCTGGAGACTCTTGAAGCTTAAGCACCACAATTAAGAGGACTTTAAGGCGCTGGGCCCTATCTTTCAACGTTCTGGGCTTAAAGGCCTTACAAACTGAACAGCAATCATGTAAATGTCCTTCCCCCAAGCAAATCAAACAGGCTGCAAGGGGGTCACTTTTGGGTGTATGTTTACTGCATTTTGAAGTCTTGAAGGCTGGGGAGCCAGACATTCTCCAGTACTGAGGTGCTGAGGGGGATGGAAAGCCCTGCCTCAGCTATTAGTTAAAACACTAAGACTAACTATCACATATAACATATTAAAACTATTTACACTTCTTCAAGAACTATTTACATTACAATAGGCTACTAGCTAATGATTTGAACAGTGAAAGCAAGAGCTCCAATGACCACCAGTGTGGCAAGAAGGAACTGAGCGGGGGCTGGGGGTGTCAGACTGTGCATATATTAATTGTCATAGCAGCACCACTCCCTGTGGCTACTGTCTGGGGCAAAAAGCTTCCAGCGACTGGGCATGGACCAGCGCACACCCAGCTTGGAATGGACATGAGCAATCACTCGAAGAATTAGGCTTTGCAATGCTAAGCATCATCACATCTACATGATTTGCTGGGAAGCCAATGCAAGAAAGCTAGTAATGTAAGTCAATTATCAAAAGTTAGTGCTTGGGTTACACCATATTACTATGTTACACAACCAATAAGAAAACATTTATATAATAATCATGAGGTATCACCCAGTCTAAATACACACCTTTCAAATTACAATAGGTTTCATGTACACAAGTGGGAACATACAACCTTAAAGGCTGAACAATCCTCACTTATTTATCAATTGTATTAAAAGAAGATTTAATAACAATTTAGAAAATATAAAGCAATGTTGTATGGACAGGAATACTGTGGGGTAGTTAAATGAGCACACTCAGTGAGTATTTAATTATCAGTAGTGCAGCATTAAACCAGGGTGAGTTACCGATAGAGAAACCATGAAGGATCTCAACTGGGCCAACAATGTCTTTTCATTCCAATAAATCATTCATAAATAAAACAAATAATTAATAAACAAAAACTGTAACTGATTCAGTTTGAACAAATTTGAAGGCAGTTTGTCAACACAACTGAGATCAAGAGAGATTATTTACAATCTTGGCAATTTAGACATCAGGCAGAAATTATCCATGTTACTTTAATTTGCATTTGAAAGAGACA
Source organism: Carettochelys insculpta (assembly GCF_033958435.1). Classification (NCBI taxonomy): domain Eukaryota; kingdom Metazoa; phylum Chordata; order Testudines; family Carettochelyidae; genus Carettochelys; species Carettochelys insculpta. Next base: position 36,230,820 of record NC_134138.1, on the reverse strand, counting down.
GGAAGAAATCACAGCTGGAAGAATAAAGCTAGACAACACTGACTAGAAAATAACGGAGCAGGATTTGGGTTGGTATCATGGAATACAGAGGAAAAACATTAACCAACTGAAGGATTTTGATGGTATGCTTTAAGAAAAAACATTGTTTTAATTCTGATAACAGTTTAATCTTTTTGCTTTAGTTTCCCCAACCACACATACTTATAAAGGTGCTTTGACAATCAGTGTTCAAAAAATTATATATATAGAATCTACTGAATGTTAGAAAAATAAAGTCATTAATCAATTCTTGACTAAGTATCACTCTGACTATAACATAAATGCAGCATCCTTGTTGAAAATTGGAAGAAAACAAAAAGACAACAATAAAAACAGGATTATATAGCAGATAAATTAAAGGAATGTAAATGTACTTTCTAAACTGAAAAGAAACAGCAACAAACGTGGGGGACATGATAACTGAAACGTAAAAGAACTGATGAGGAACTCCTACTTTTATGAGCAGTACTGCATGAGTAATAACTTACAATAAAAACTGAGCTCAGAGGAAGTAAAATGGAGAAATCTCGCTGGATCAGGCCCAGAATTCTTCCAGTGTAATTAGGGATTCAGCAAGCTCTTTCAAACATTTACTCAACAGAGACTAGACTATCATTTAAAAGCACAGCACAATTATAAAAACATATTCTCCTGAAGGAGGACTCATTATGACCCCTTTCATTTGCACAGTATTTCTCCCATGAAGAAAAAACAGACTGAACATGGCAGTAAACAGCCAAGAAAAATAGATGGCAAAAGTTCAATTACATCAATATAAACACTGTAAAGCACATTTCAGGTCAACCTTTAACATATTTAAAAAATAAAGGCAGGCTGTGTGCAGTGCATATGGCACCAGTCAGTTTCTCTCTCTCTCTCGCTCTTTTTTTTTTTTTTTTTTTTTTGGCTCAGTTGCCATATTCAATGGGTGTAGGAAAAAGAGCCCTTACTGTCCCTTAAAGTAATACCCTTTTCTGGAAGTGGAGGGAGCCTGAAACCTATGATTTGGCCAGGACAGTCTCAATAGCACCTTAGAAATAATAAATGTTCCATTCTGATCTAGGACAGTTTTATTCTTTTTGTTGTTGCTATTGTTTAACAGATTTCACTGGCTGGTTGGAGCTCATAAAACTCATTTATGCAGAATTAAACTTTTCATTATCGAGGCCATATCTAGTAAAATAGGCCTCTGCAGGCTTTTATGCTGAAACATAAAGCTTTCTAAGTTAAAACTGAACTTTGCTCTCACTTCAAATTTCATGCTTGAAAAACTATTTCTTAAAACACAAATGAATCTGTCTAGAGTTGATGTAAAAATGCGATCAAAGTTGGAATAGAAAAAACTAAAAGCAAAAGTATAAATTACTCTTTGACCTCCAGTATGATTTAGTTGCCTAGGTACATTGGAGATTTTTATTCAGAGTGTTTTCAGTTGTATCATTTATTAATGCATTTACTAAGTAAAGCATAAACATAGCAGTGGTCTCTAGTTTTTGAGAGAAAACAGAGGGAAAATTCTGAAGATGTATGGAAAGGGTGGCTCTTATATTTTGAAATACATTCAATAGTCCATTAAATAGTCCTACTATGAAGAAATCCTGTCTATCTATTGGTTAATATTTTGTGATATGAATAATTTAAATATTTTTGTGATCCATTTCAAAATGGTAGGCAAACATTAAAGTAAAAAACTAATACAAAAATCGATATGCCAGGAAAAAGTGACATACAAGTCTAAATACCACTGACTTTCAATAGGAGTTAGCTTCCTAATCACTTAGGCGCATTTGTGTATTTTACCTTCAGTTCCCACAACCCAGATTTTCAAAGGTACTTAGTTATTATGCGGAAACTCAGCTTTGCCAGGCTTAAGAGACTTATGTGCCAGAGTCACTTGGTACTTAGCTGCCTATGTCACTCCGGATTCTTATGATACGCAGCATCACAACACCTAACCCCTATCAGGCCTGCTGTCCAGTGCAATTTTCAGCCTTGTGCTAGATGCAAAGGATCCCCATATGATAAATGAAAACCTAGGCACCTAGGGATGGAATTTTACATAGCTGGCCAGATGAATTGGGAACCATCTAAGCCAGCCAGGAGTGAAATGCCAAGGAGAAGGCTGAGATAGAGAGAGAGATTTTAACAGTAAAAGGGCTGTCCTGTTGCACTGGATAACAGGCCAAACATATAGGAGCCTCTCTCTATTCAGGAGTCTAACTTGTGACCCTGCTTGTGGAATTAAGCATGCAACTGCTAGCAGCTTAAGTAACTCACGCCCTGCAGACAAAGTTGTTTCTTAGCTTCTGTCACCTGCTCAAACTCACTTACAGTTCCATATGGCCCTGGCTGTTTTTTCTGCAGGCATCCTGCTGCTCTCCTGAAAGGGGGCTGGTAGGCAACAGGTGCTAGGTGTACTTTGAGCATGCCCATAAAATCAGGCCTTGCAGGCAAGACAGCCATTCCTCCACCTAGCTTAAGATCTCACTTTGGGATCTCTGGGGTTTCAATTTGAGGCAGGGCTTCAAGCTGCCCATGAGCTGTGGGGCGGCACCAGTGTTTAAGCTACCTTACCTCTAGCCAACCAGTGGAGACTTCGGCACTTAAGCCACTTGGGCACTAACAGGGTAAGATGTCAGCTGAGAGGCAGCATTCAAAATGGCAGTGGAGTCAACAAATTTACTTGGGTCCACAAATTCACCCTAATTGTAAGCTCAGTTGTAAAACAAATGTAAAGTTTATCAGATAATTTAACAACATATGTTGATGGGAAAAGGAGACAGAAAAAAAAAAGGCCTGCTAGTCTAAACAAAAGGATCTACTGATACGGTACAATGCCTATGTGAAAATCGCGTTTGGTATAAAACGAGACAGGTAATAGGAAATTCATTAACAACAACTGGTGTTTCAGATATTAAGCATAATAATGAAGGGCTGGGCTATTCCTCCCATCATTCACTTTGTGGGCCCCTACACAAGGCAAAGGTGGGAAGGGAGGGACGGGACACTAGGCAAGAACAGACGGAGGCTACTGATGAGAGCTTCGCCATCAAGGCTGCCACCCTCTTGGGACACTGGGCATTCGTTATCCTGATCCTGAGAGACTGGGCCAGGGAGAGGGATTCAGATCACACTGATAGTCCTACAAGCTACAGCTGAATCCAAAACATAGGTAACATTGAAAAGGTTCTGTCTTTTACAGCAGCAACTAAATGTGCCCTTCCATGTCAAATAACTTCTCTTTTACCTAGTTATTACCAACTCTGAGACCATCTAACAGACTATCAAACACAGAGTCTTTCTTTCTAAACTCTCTCTAGCTAAAGAGAAAGGAACAAGAATGATGTTACAGTGAAATTCTTATTTAACACTTTACATTGCACATGCTTGAAATGATTTTCCTGCTTTTATTTTTAATGCTAGGTTAGAATAATTTTAAGTGGTGTATTTGCCATGGTTCTAAGCAGGCTGAAATTTCTATATACTAAACAACAGATTGTTGAACAAAACAAAAAGCAGTCAAATAGCACTTTAAAGACTAGCAAAATAGTTTATTAGGTGAGCTTTCGTGGGACAGACCCACTTCTTCAGAGTTAATATTGGACAAAGACTGATTCTGTTTATAGCTTTGGCCCATATATTCTATCTAATTTAATACAACAGTGCCTATGGAGGCAGAAAGGAACCCAAGTACCTTTAAGGAGCTGTTGGAACCCTGTAATGCCAAGCAGAGAAGAGCAATGCCAAAATACCTTTACTAACGTGAGCCAAAGTGACTGAAATTTTTACTTCACATGCTTTGTTCAAATGAGGAGCTATCTGCGTATCATCCATACAAAGGGAGAGAAAGCTATTTTGTTTTGAACGCTATCATAGAATACAATTAGCAAAAGCACTGAACTTTCAGCCCTCGGATAATCAGTTCTGTGCTACCTTCAGTTACTAACCGTCTGACGGTACAGAACCTAGATCAGGGCATGTGAAATATGGGCTGTGGGCTGGACCCAGCTCATGGCTCAGCAGGAGCCTCAGACAGGCTCTCTGCTTGCCCTACCTCCACACACTGCACAATTTGGCCAGCTGTGGGGACCATGTGCTCTGGGTGCCACTGTGAGCCTGGGAGCAGTGCATAAAGCCTGCCCTCTGCCCCCACGGCTTACTGTCCATGGCCTCTTTAAGCAGTATGGGGCTACAGCAGGCAGGAAGCCTGGCTGAGGGACCTGCTGTGCTGCTGGCTGAGAGTCACCTGGATAAGTGCCTCCTGGCCAGAGCTGCCTGTGGCACCCTACCCCACCCCTCTCCTCCAACTTTCTGCCCCGTCCTGCACCCCATCCCGGCTCACGGCCCTGTCTAACAGGTTAGAAACCTCTCCTGCACCCATATCCCCTACTGGACCATGCACCCCCATACACTCCAATCCTCTGCCCCAAGTCACAACCCCCTCCTTCAGCCACATTTCCTCCCAGACCTCACACACCCTCCTGCACCTCAAGCGCCCTTCAGCACCCAACCCTCATTCCTGCATTAATATTGTGGATGAGTGCAGCCCCTGACCACTCACCAAATTCTTGGAGTGGCCCCCATCAAAAATTATTGCCCGCACCTGACCTATATGGAGGAAAAAATATTGAGGGCCTTAATTTGAGGAGTGCTGAACACTCACAATTCCAACTGAAGTCCATAACAGCGCACTGCTGAAAATGAGTCTCTTTTTATCAGCGTAATTATTACTGTCAGAAAGTCAGATTCTGAAAATAGGTTTAAATTTCAGTCTCAATACAATTGGATTTATAGCAGCGACTCCTTGTACAAAAAGAGGTACACACGGAGTCCTGCTGTCATGTCAAACATGCTCATATGCAGAATGCAAGTTTTGGGAAGAGTCAAGAGTTCAGCCTTATACCAAAACACTGCACCCTTTCCTTTTGCAGAGAGCTATGTATTCTAATTTCTCTACTGAATATAGCTTCATGCTGGTGTAGCCATGGAGACAGAGCCTTTAATAACTCCATGCATTAGCAGGTCAAGTAAGCAAACTGACATAGCTCCATAGCAACAGACTCTGTTTTATTTTCTCATCCATCAGTAAAACATACAGCAGGGCTATTTGCATACAGCGTATTAACTGAAAGCACCAGTGACTTTATGAATGGACACCATCCATTTTTAGAAGGGCCAAAATGAAAGGAAAGGAAACAAGAGAGAACAAAGCCAAAAGATACTTGTTCTACAACATATTTGCAAGCTAGACAACATGCCAGGCAGGACCGCATTCTGTATCTGGTTTTGAAGTCCATGCTAGAACTTGACAAAACATTTTTGGCTAAAACATTTTCTCATCATAAATGCAGTGGGGGCAGGGGTTCAACCAAAATATATAGCAAATTTGTAAAAGAAAAAAAAATGTCTTTTGAAGTGCTTACAACCAACAGTCCATTGGCTGGGGCACTCACCTCATATGCAGGAAACCCAGGTTTGAATCTCCACTACTGAGCACAGACTTGAATCCAGTCCCTCAGCAGAATGCCATAACTTCTAAGCAATTTAATATTCTGGGATGGGTCTCCTGCCATCTCTCTGCTGAAGCTGTTCCAGTTTGCATGCTAACTGATTGTCTGTTGTTTTCACAACTCTATGTCCATGTAAAAGTCAAGCAAAAAAACAAGATGAAATTCTATGGGGAACAAATCTTGGATAACATTACGTTCTACTTAGGAGTATTTCTGATGTCTCTTTTGTGTCCATTCTCGGGGTGCACACACTTTAAACAAGCAAACCACATAGTCAATCACCTGAAGAAGCATGGCATAGGTTGGCGCTCGCTCTCTTTTTACTGCAAAGCAGACATTCTACAAAGCAAGCAGAAAGCCTCATCCCCGCAAATCACCATCAGTTGACTAGTATATATTTTGTTCTTTTCCAAAGACTGAGAACCGTAAGAAATGCAGTGCTCAAGATACATAGCAGTAGTTGCTTTGACCCGAGCCCAGAATTTACTCCTCTCTAATTCTCCCAGGTTCCACTAATATTTCCACTATCACTTGTGATTACAAACAAACATATCAGCAAAAACTCTTCTAAACCCATCTGCCAGATGGCGTCAGCAGCAACAAAATTTTTACTTGCCTAAAGGTTTCTCTCAGCAATACACAACGATAACCACCAGAGCACCCAGCCAGTAATTTAAACACTGGGCACCTCCTAGAGGCAATATTTCCCTACGTGCAAGCTGTGAGTCTGTGCATGCATGGTGAAAACATGTATTAAAAGGGATAGGGAAAGCTTCATCAATTTGCGAAAACACCACAGCCATAATTTGAAAGCATGCACTATAAAGAAACACCAACTTCACAATATGTTGGGCAGTAACGTTTACCTGGGTCTATCACCTGGAGGTATAACGGTTCAACCAACTAATGGCCCTTTTACATGCCGCTTCCTTTTCCCTATGCTGCATAGTTGGACGTCCACAGTCAGCGAGGAAGCAGGCATTCACGTGGATTCATATTCTTATGAGCGGAGGGGAGAAAATGCATTGAACATGTTTCTGCTACTGCTGCCATCTCTGTCACTGGCTCAATTTCTGCTGCTGATGCTACCTCTGCCAACACTTGCTTCTGTGCTCTGCCATCATCATCACTGTTGCCACTTGCGGCCTAATGCCAAATTCTAAAGGCAGGCAACTTAGCCCAACTCTCAGGTGATTTGAGCTCTCTCTCAGGAATGTTTTGCAGTCACATTGGGTAGTGGAAACTTCAAGCTACTGCCTCTTTGTTGTCTTTCACCACAACACTGCCTTCACCCCGCACCCAAACCTGCCCATCAGTGATTTCATACATTACAGATATCAGTTCATTAGTCTGCATTCAATACTAAACTGAACTGTAAGTTAAAACCAGCAAAAATATATCCCTTTGGCAAAGCAGCTCTGCTTGCTGAACACCAAGGCAGAGTATGTGTGTCTATTCATACACAGTCTGCTCCTGAATCTTCCCCTCACGGTTGTCACAAGATGTTAAAGGGGGAGCTAATTCAGATCGTCGATTACACACTAATTATTGTTAAATCAAAATGCCTGAGACTCAGAGACTGTGAATACAAATGTAAAGCCAATGGCCAGCGGTAATAGGTTCCAGATATCCTTAGCAATCAATTCTTTGAATGATTCAATTCCATTCAATTTTATAGGGTTTTTTTTGTAATAAAGCCTATGTCTAAGTAAACATTGGGAGCAGACTGAACTTGCATCATTAATTATAATTCTAATTTTCACATCAGAGCTAACTGTTCTAACAGTCAGAAACATTTTACACCACCCAATATAACTTCCCTGAATGCTTCCAGGAATTAGGCACTGATCCTCCAAACTTCTGTACACAAGTAAAGATAAGCTTATACGCAAGTGTTTTCAGGATAGGAGCAACAGTGCATGCCCAAACCGAAGTCCATATTTTTGACCAAATTCCCTGTTCTTTGATATTCCATGGCTCACAATTACATCACCTTCATATGACAGTGCTCTTGAAAAGCAGAAACAATAAAAGAGGTTACTAAGTACTGTAAACATAAATTACAATAAAAATAGTATTATTATTAGTCTGCCAGCCTTTTCCCTCCACATCTGGCCTCCTTTGAATATGCAAATAAAATAAAGCACAACAATTTATTTTATGAATCAAATTGGGGAAAAACAGCAAGGCAACACAAAGTTCAGCTTTTTAGCTATTTTATATTTCTGATAAAACAAAATGGCCCTGCTTTTAGAATAGGGTTGTACATTTCCTAAAGAGCACGGGCAGGATTTTAAAATGCATTTCACAACTCACTATTGTTAAAGAACAATGCAGCAATTCCCATGAAAGAGCATCTATTCAAACTAGGACATTCCGTATAGTTGAGTCTGAACAGCAGACACAGTTCTATTATTTTTTTCCATTGTTTGCAGAAACATGCAACAAACTGAAAACAAACAAAAGCAACCCAAATGCAAGGTACAAAGCTGTCATACAAAGCCATTAATAAAATAGCCTTTTCCCCTACCCCACCTAGAAAACAAACATCATTCCACCCCTTTATGACCATGAGAAATGTAAGGCTATTTGTGGCAAACAGTATCACAACTGTCCCTAATATAACGCTCTCCTAGGATTTACAGATAATCTGGATGCATACAACCTACTCTGGTTTTAGAGTGGGGCACCTACATTCTGGAGTCAGATGTTAATAGTTCTGCTTTATCTATGTTGAACAGAGGGAACAGACAAGGATCAGCTGAATTAGCCAGCTAGGTCTCCACAATATAATGAAATCTTAGGTAATGTTGGATTTACTAGTTACTACCCTTGTTCTGAATGGCCTGGAGCAGAGTAGAATCCCAGACAACCACTGTCATGTGTTCCCAATGACAAGGCACCAGTCAGCAGAGCTATTAAATGCTCATAACCCACTCACTTATCTACCCTCTTCACTACCATTACAACAAGAACTGTAGAAACCAATATCTTAGGGAAAAAATGTTCCCTCCTTGTTCTCCAGTTCATGCAAACATTGCCCTGCCCTCTCTGTAATATTATAAGGATACTTGAAGGAACATAGCCTCTGAGTATCCATGATTAATATAAATGTGACTTGACCCTACAATGGAATTCATCCATGTGAAAATAAAACACAATCTTAAATCCTCATTAGATGAATTCTGACTAAAAGAGGAAACACTTTTCCCCATGCAATTCACAAACCAACTGCCATGAACTTCACCAGTAACACTTTGGATGGCTTATTACCACTATCATAAGATCACTTGTTACTTGACAGTTACCCATACCAGTAAAAGTAAAACAGATCATACCAGCACTGCACCGTAGGTGTAATGTTACTTAGTGTCACTGTGAGATGAATGAAATTCTAAAATAGCCATAAATCCTTTCAGTTGTTCATGTGACCTCGATGGGACTGAACTGGCAGCACAGGCACAGCAGGAAAAGGTCAAGTGCACACTTCATCTGGTGTGATGCAGGCCACACCCATTTAAAAAAAAGGTGATGAATGACAAGGCCCGATTCCAAAATTGCTATTATTGGAACAATATCCATTGTTACTACAATGTCCAAAATGTACCTAATATCACCATCATCTTTTGACACAACTGAAGTTATGCTCTTTGCACCCAGTGAAGGAAAAGAACACCCTTTTCTAACAGAAGAAATGAGTACTAAGAATTGCTGGGGAGGAAGCAAAGCTGATCTTCAAGGACAGAACCGGAGCCCTTTGTTTCATGTTGCTCAACAAAGATTATTTTACCTATTTGCAGTACTAAGTGATTAGCTCCAAAAGGGGCCTCCCTTTGGGCCTGAAGGTGCTCATTATGCTTTGGGAGCAAGAAAGCAGGTCCTGGGTTTCCTACACAGAAATGCAGAGCACTTGCATTGAACCTATATGCCAGTCTACAATTAAGTATCAGAGGGGTAGCCGTGTTAGTCTGGATCTGTAGCAGCAACGAAGGGTCCTGTGGCACCTTATAGACTAACAGAAAAGTTTAGAGCATGAGCTTTTGTGAGTTAACTCACTTCTTCAGATGCTTCCCCTCTCTTGGAGTTCACACCTCCAGATCTACTGATGACAATACAACTCAGCCTTCCTGACTGAGCTAACCTCATTATCCCCAGCCTTGCTCTGGCCTATTTATACCTGGCCTTGCAGATTTCCAGGACCAGCATCTGAAGAAGTGAGTTAACTCACGAAAGCTCATGCTCTAAACTTTTCTGTTAGTCTGTAAGGTGCCACAGGACCCTTCGTTGAGTCTACAATTAAGAATATTTGATGAAATATAAACTGAACGTAGCTGTGTGCAACTCTTAGCAGTTAAATAATGCATGTTGCTTAGAAGGCATTTTTACATTCAGCCATGTAGTACTTCTCTACAAATTCCTCCTTTTTGATCACATCTCTACAAATATATCATGAATTCCAAACCTAGGACCAAACTTTAAATGCCTTATTTACATTAGTAAACAAGTATCCATATGACTGTCCTCACTGAAATCAGACAAGGTGAGATGACACAGAACTCAAAAGAACAAGAAAAACAAAAACAAAAAACAAAACTGCCAGCATTCTACTAAGATTTTTATGTGACTTGCAGGAATTAGAAACGGGACTTCTCAGGTCTGCTATAGGAGATTCTCCTGTCAGGACTGTTCTGTACAACACTTTTTCTACTACTTTTTATTAATGAGAAAATTGGTCACACCCAAAAGAGGGTTCAAGACTCCTTAGATGAAAAGCGTCATGACTCTTTGATAGGCAGGCTAAAGTGGATTAATGGCATGATATAGCTTGCCAGTCACTCCACATCCTTCGTGAAAGACTCATGCAAACTTTAAATTGTAGCAAACTCATCTATATGTTGTGCAGTTTCTTTTGAATACGGGGTATTGGTTTTCTTTTTCACTTTCAGATTGCTTTGGAAATTCATCTGTAACAACATCTGTTTGAATCAAATGTAATGCACAATCAATATATTATAAACTACCATGATAAATGGTATTTCTAAGTTTATAAAACTTTCAGAATGCAGCAACAATGCACAGCAGCAGTAAGAGTGGGGAAACACAAATTATGAAAGAAATTCTTAAAATTTAAGAGCCATAGATCATTTACTACAATATACTAGAGTCTTGTGCTCCAAGAACTGATCACGTATTTGATTTTTTTCAAACCAGAGAAAGAAACTGACATTTGAAGAAGAAAAACTAAAAAACTGTTGGGCAACAGCATGGGACCAGACTAGAGGGGTACGAAGAGTACAATCTAACAGTTCTCTCCTACTGATATTTCTGAAATTATCCAAATATTTGCTTCAGTGTTACTTCGGGAATAAAGTATCAGAGAGGTAGCCATGTTAGTCTGTAGCTTTGAGAATAACAAAAAGTCTTGTGGCATCTTATAGACTAACAAGAATAAGGGGATTTCGAAAGGTGTGGGGTCCTTTCGAAAAGGACTTCCATGTAGCTTCGCCGAGCTGCAAGAGTTAGAAAGCACGGCTGGAAGTGTCCTAATGTTAATGAGGCACTGAATATTCAATTCAGCGCCTCATTAGTAATCTTCAAAATGGCCATTTGCATTTCGAAGTTTTGGCCAAATGTGGCCACGGCCTTACTGTGGATATAACCTATGTACTTGACCTGACAGCCACGAAATAGACACCATGCAAACCTGCCTTCATTAAGAGGGCAATCGTAATGTGGACAAAATAATGCTCCCCCGGAATAAATGGGTAAGGATCTCCAGGGTATAAATATGAAGAAAATGTGTGTTCTTGTTATTCAAAAGACTGTCACAATTAAAAACAGTAGTTCTTTAAATATTCAAAGTAAGCAGTCCAATTCTATTCCAAACAATTTCCAAAATTCTCATGGAGTTTTTCTGTTACTTATACGGCACAAACAAAAGTTGTGGCTTTACAAGATTTGAATGATTTGCCCAATTCACTTACAGAACAAAATGATTATATTATACACAATCATTTTATTCTCAGCTGCCTTCTGAGCATAAAATTGTAGTTGTCTACAGGGCCTCAACCCAACAATCTAGGATAGCAAGAAAGTGAATTACCATAAGCAACTGGAATTGTAAGCGGAATTTAAAACAGAAGATACCTTTCCAAACTGGGACTGGAGAATTCCCTGAGTTAGGCCACCCCAATGCTTTGCAATAAAATATCTAGGGCTTGATTTTAAGTACACTATAACCAATGGCAAAGTTCCCACTCACTTTAATGGTGAAGGGTCATGTCCTCAGAAATCTTTAATGAATGGAAGTAATCAAAAACTTCATTTTACCCCTCATTTGAGAGTTATCACTTTGGTTTACAGACTGCCATCCAAAACCAGGCTAGATCATTGATTCAGAGCTCAAAAGGAATAGACTTTGTCTACTGAATCATCAACTCCACTTATTGTAGCATAATAATACTGCTAAAATATTTCACCATTTGGAAAAAAAACTCATACTACCTATTACATTTAACTCTCAACCCACACTATGGTGATGTGGAAAAAAAATGAAGAACACAAGCTCTTTGGAAAGTTAAGCACAAAAAGGCAATTTAAAAAGAAGGTAAACAGTAGCATTATATGACATTCCATATACACTTACTTTCCAATATCATGTAATCCTTACACTAAGGATCATGTGGTCCAATGACATTTACATTTATTAATTCTACTAGTTTACATTTTATTAAGTCAAAGTTAGTGTCTGGAAAGAATAATGACCCCATCACAGAGATCTCATGAAAATCGTACCAGTCAGATGCACACATTTGAGAGTTCACTTGTAAGCAAGGCACAGCTATTTAAAGGTATATAGGCACCTAAACCTACAGATACATGCCTAGCTGAAATTGTGAAAACAATAGAAGTTAGGCATGTAGGAACTTTTGAAAAGCCCCCTAGGTTTCTATCTACAACTTCATGTACCAAAACACCATTGAAAATATGGTCTAAAGAGACCTGATACTGACAAAAAAAACATGCGTTTAAAGAAGTTAAGCAAAGTTCCTTATATTCCAGTCCCTGAATGATTTATAGGAATGTGTCACATGGGGAGAATAACAAAAATATGTGCAATTTCATCTGCACAGAAATAATTTGTACTTCAGTATATTTCACATCACATCTGGTCTTGAAATATTATATGAAGGTCTCATATTGTTATATTATCACTAAAAAGGCCCACTACTTACTGCTGTTCAGATCTTGAAGTTCATCTCATTTAAAGAGACCAACTGTTGGTATGTTCACCACCTACATAAACAAAGTCCTCTGTGCTGCGTGAAGAGAACTTTTAAATATTTTGTATGCATTAAAGATAAATTAATAACATTAAATTATCTACAGTCTACATACCGGGTTTTATAAGGTTTGTCTTTGTTTCCTTCTTATATCGAACAGGCTGCGTGTTTCCTTCCCCCACCATTCCAGCATTACATTTCTTTTTGGTATAGTCTCCATCACTGCCACTACAAAAAATAATTGGACTGTTTCCAGCATCGGAAGGAGTCTTAATGGGAGATACTGATTGGCTACTAGGGCAACCCGTGTCATCTGAAAACAAGACAAAAAACGAAACACAAGAACTGTTAATTAATAAAATGAAGATGGCAGAAAACCAAACTACACACATCAGATAGAACATTCTCTAAAACATGCACCGTGTGCCCAAAGGTAAGGCACATTTTGTCCCTGTGCTTCTGCACCCAATTGCTGAGCACCTCAATTTGGGGGGCAATATGGCACTTAGATACCTACATGCATAAAATGCCTTTGGAAATACTTATTTCCATAATCCTAGGAAGGTGCACAAGCGGACACAATGTCTGAAAGCCAAGGCTCAAGATTAACCTCCTCTTCCTCCACATGGTAATGGGGTATTCTAACATGAAGTATACACATTAAGAAGTGTAGTAAAATAAGAACTGATTTGTGTGCATGTATGTATGTGACATATACAGCCAAGTTCTGACTCTTCCTCTACTGCATGGTTTCACAAACTGGGAGGGCATGCCCAGATCCCCCCCTCAGCATTCCCCCCACCTGAAGAAAGAGCCAGCCTTTGCTTCTGGCTCTCAGCCCCTGCCATTTTATGTGGGTGACCTGGCGCAGCCTCTATAAAAAGCAGGCAGCCAGCAAAGGCTCATGTGGAGCTAGCTGCCTTCTGCAAAGATGAGTGAGTACGGGTTGTGGGGGGGAGGAGGAGGATGGGATTAGATGGGAGGCTGGAGGTGCCTGGCTTAGGTGAGAGGGATGCAGTAAGAAGAGGGGGCTGGTGGTGCCTGGCTTTGTGGGATGGGAGGGGCTCGGGTGGACAGCTCATGGAGCTTGGGGGGCTCAGCTTGTGGGAACTGCGGTGCTTGGGCAGCTGGTCCCAGCACCGCAGGCTTCAGGTGGCTGGGGCTGGCAGCCGGCCCTGGCAGCACAGTGCTTGGGCGGCTCAGGCTGGAGGGTGGCCGGCTGGCCGGCCCCAGCAGCGTGGGGCTCGGGTGGCTCAGGATGGCAGGTGAGTGGCTGGCCCTGGCAGCGTGGGTCTTGGGTGGGCAGATCGGGCAGTTGCCCCTGGCATCACAGGGTTCAGGTGGCTTGGGCTGGCAGTTGGCCTGGGCAGCACGAGGCTCAGGTGGCTGGCTCTGGCAGTGAAGGGCTCAGGCAGGCAGGTGGGTGGCTGGCCCCATCAGCGTGGGGCTCGGGTGGCTCAGGATGGCAGGTGGGCTTCTGGCCCTGGCAGCGGGGGGCTCAGGAGGGCAGCTCGGGCAGCGCAGGTCTCAGGTGGGTAGGCGGCTCTTGTGGTCAGCTCTGGCAGCTGGCATGGGGCTCAGGTAGCTGGCCTGCTGGGGCTGCACCAGGCACCTGCCAGGGCCAGGAAAAACTATTTGTGCTTATTTTTAATAACATTTTATATCAAGTTTTTGTGTTTATTTTAAACTATGAATTGAATTTTTTTTGTTAAAAGGGGGGTTGGATGATGGTAAAGAAGAGGCGGGGGGCGGGGCGTTAGGGTTTCTCAACAGTCAAAAGCGGGGGCCTGATGCGGAAAAGTTTGGGAACCACTGCTCTACTGTATGTATGTATGTATGTAACTGTGGGCTAAGAGGGAGCATGAGTGAGATTTTTTTTTCCACAGATCTGTCATACCAGAACTATGGAAAGGCCCATTGCATGGCTACAGCTGATCACATTGAGAATGCACTCTCAGCCCATATCTAGTTGGGTGACAATTTGTCCTACTGACTGACTGTATAATATATACCATTATGAATGCTTTATTAAACTAAAGGTATGATACCTGGCACTAAAACTCTTGCACCATATACACAGTACTTCTATGTCAACCAGAATTACTTTGCACCTCTAGGATGTACAGAAATACTGGTTTATTCAAAGTTTTACAAACACAATTAAACTACTAACACTCACAAGTCAGAATAAAAAAAGTTATGCACTTTCCTCTTACCCTACTAATTAAAGGTAGTCAATAAAGTAAAAATAAGAATAAAATAGGATAAAAAAGGCAAACAATCCAGACAGTCAAACATAATTAAGGGAATCCTTTCTACTATTATTTAAATGCCTCTTGAATGCTCAGCTCTTTTGTGATACCTACAACTAGTGACTTGTTTGTTTAAATTATAATACATGTTATTTTAAAAAACAGGATCCATGATGACACTTGAAGGCCAGAATTATCCTATGTCCCAGAGAACTGCATAATATGTTTTTTAGAAAGTTGAAATAAAATCAGTATCTTTCAGTATTCATTTTTACCAGACATTCACCTTGTATTGTCTTCATGAGTAAAAATCCCCACCACACACTATAATGGATGCAGCATGGTATACCTATACCTGAAGTGATTAAGTACAGAGTCAAATTTCTGTAACTACTGTCCATCTGCACTTTGCTTATTGTCATGTCTATAATTTTAACTTGCTTCTGGAATAAGCTCTACATGGGGACCGGCTGAAAACCACATTTACCCAGAGAAGAGGGGTGGAAAGAAATAAAGAATCAGAATGTAGAATTTTACCATCTGACTGAGTGTAAGGGACAGAACAGAGCTAGACTAGGAGCAGACCAGAGAATGATTATTAGTCACAATTCCCCTCTTGCCTCGGCCCACCTTTGTTTTCAGAGGAGAGTAAAGTTATTACATCCTTTTCTGTGAAGCATCTTAGTTCCTATGGCTATGGTTACACTAGCAAGTTTTGTCAACAAAACTTGTGGAGTGCGCGCGCGCACACACACACACACAACAGTACCTGAAAAAACCTGGCACATTCACCAACAGCGTCCTGCCTCTCTGCCATGAGGCATAACACTTTTGTTGAGAGTTACTATTGACAGAACAGGCATGTAGAAGTCTGGGGAAGAGCAGGGGAAATTTTTATTGACAAAACGGTCTCCATGGTGCCGGCCAGCTGGGCAGCGGGGACGTCCCCTCCACACATCTGTGGTTAGTGCCTCCGGCCACTCTTAAAGCTGCAGGGAGACTCAGAAACCCCATGACAGGAAGTGGCACTGGTGCAAGCAGCAGAGCCACACCCTGCTAGCTGCACATGTTGGTAACCACCCCGTGGGCCCTGGAAAAATGAGTCAGGCCGCCCAGTTCCACCGGGGGTCCAAGAACCTGACCCCCTCATGGACAGGGCCCAAGCTCCAGGACCTCTTGGCCCTCTGGGGTGATGAGGCCATACTGCTTGACCCCAGCACCAAGCACAAGAATGCCCCAGAGTACGTTCCCCTGGCCACAACCCTGAAGGAGCATGGCCATGGTGAAGGAGCTCCACCAGGGCTATGTGCAGGCCCAGGATGCCAGGTGACAGTCGGGGACAAGGGGCAGGTACACCCATCTGCCCCCTACTATGTGAGCTCCACCAGCTGCTCAGGGGGCGCAGATGGCACATCAACCATGGAGTATATTGATACAGCCAAGGCGGCTGCCCCACTGCAGAGCTGGAGCTGCACCAGGCACACGTCCCAAAGGAGCCCCAGCCGGGGAGGACTCATACCTCGACTTCAGCCAGCAGACCCTGGTGATCATGTTGGGTCCCTCCAACAAGGCCACACCCCAGACCTCTCTGGGGGACCCTCTGGTGAGCACCCCACGTCACACACACCAGGGCACGAGGGGTGGATGCACATGAGCTGGGCCGTGCAACTCGTCAGGCTGGCCCGGGTGTGGCCCCAACATGAGGGCCAACCCTGTGCAACTTTGCACCCAGCAGCATGGCCCACCAAGACCCAGTGGGCAGCCGCCAGCATGAGCACTGGCCCAATGCCAGCCCCATAGGAGGCTACATGCACCCAAGGGCACAGGGGATGGTGGCCCAGGGAGGACTAGTCTGCGCTCAGCTCGCCCGCCATCCATGCATGGACCCTCCCATGGCTCGACACCTCCCCACTGGGCTGCTAGAGCATTGGGTGGGGAGGCTGGGGGAGCACAGCAGTCAGCCTGCTCCCCACTTGTGTGGCAGGGCCCACAATGCAGGGCACACATGGTTGTATTGCCGGGACGGCCCCCTCCCATGTGTCAGAGCGGGGGCTACTGCTCATGGTGGGTGACAGAGCCGTAGAGGCTGTGTGGTGAGAATGACTCACTGACTCTCCTGCTCTTTTCCCATTCAGCCACCAGTGCCCTGCCACACCAGAGCCAGCCAGTCCAGACCACAGCCCAGAGCCAACCAGTCCTGGACCGTCACTTGCTGCAGCTGACACACCGCCACCACCACTGCCATCATGGGAGCAGGCCCATGTGCAACGGTCCCACCACACCACCATGGAGGAGGCAATGTGTCTCCAAGTGGCCTCCTTGGCCCACCAAAACCAGCTGCAGGAGCAGCATCAGAGGCAGGACCAGCAGTGGTGGGAGCAGGCCCTGGAGCAGCGTGAGGTTGTGTGGGGCCAGATGCTGACCAAGATCTGCAAACTCAGGAACATCTGGGAGGCCACGTTAGCCCAGGTGTACTTGCCCACTGCCCCTGCTACTCCTGGACCCCTCCCACACCTGCACCCCCTCAAACCCCTGCCCCACCCATCTCCCCAGTTCCCCCCTCCCCGCCCCCCCGTGACCATTCCCCCTGCTCCCCAGGCCCCCCAATGCCCCTGCTAACCTTGCCCCTGCTCTGGCTCTCCAAGCCTCCTACCTGCCTGTAAGCTCAGCCTCGACAGGGACCCCTAACCCACAGTGGGAGGGGATCCCATAGCCGAGGCTGCTTGGGGTCCTGCTCGGGGTCACGGCCCCCCACCTCCTACCCAGATTGAAGCCCCCCATCCTCTGTCCCAGGCCCAACCAACCATGTTCAGATGGCCCCCCCATCCCAACCCCCCCACTGTACATAGTGACATGGTACTGCACAGTGCACATAGTTTTCAGTCACGATGTTTATTTTAACATGCTTTTTCTGTTAAATAAATGGTTCTTGGTTCAACACCCCCATGTTTATTGGGAAGGGGTCAGAGGAAGTGAGGGGTCGATGGGAGGGGAAGGAGTAGGGCTGTGGACCAGAGACCCCAGCCAGGTGCCCTGGGGAGAGTCATTGGGGTATTGGGAGAAGCTCTCCCCTAGGACCTCCCTGATGCAGATCCTGTCCATGACTGCCCAGTGGGCCAGAGGTGGCTGCTCGAAGCAGTGGTCCACATCCACCCCCAACCCTGGGAAGAAGACCTCTCCCTTGCCCTGCACAAAACTGTGGAGGGCACAGCAGTTAGCCACCACTGCAAGGATGCAGGTCTCCCCCATGTCCAGGCGAGTGAGGAGGCAGTGAAACCTCACCTTCAGATGCCCAAAGGTGCACTTGACCAGGTCACATGCCTGGTCGAGGCAGGCACTGAAGACCTCCTTGGTCTGGTCCAGGTGGCCAGTGCACGAGTGCATTAGCCATGGCATGAGGGGGTACACCACATCCCCCACCATGCACAAGGGCATGTGGACGTCCCCAGTGGGCATGTCATGCTGTGGGGATGCATGTGTCCACCACCATCCTACTGCACAGGCCGAGCTCCTAAAGACCCTGTCATCACAGGCCCAGCCTGACCACCTGATGTAGACATCAGTGAACCAACCATGGTGATCCACCAAGGCCTGCAGGATGATCCAGTGGTACCCCTTTCAGTTGATGTACAGCACTGTGCTGTGGTCCGGGGCACGGATCGGAATGTGGGTCCCATCTGTCTCCCTGAAACAGTCCGGGAATTCCAAGGCCTCAAAGCCACCACAGTTGTGTCCTAGTTGCTGAGTTGCACGAGCCTGCTCAGCAGGATCCTATTGATAGCCCTCACCACCTGGAAGCCGAGGATACCGAAGGCACACACGAGGGGCTGTGGGAGGCAGGCCCGGGCCCCAGCAGCCACTCCTGCACCATCCATCCCCTCCCAAGCCCCTCCTCATGCGGCTGCCCCCCAGGCAGCAGGTCTCTGTGAGTGAGGGACAACTCAACCCCCTGGAGATGGGGCTTCCTTGATCCCCCCAGTCCTCTACCCCAACCACCCCCCGAGGCTCCCCTTCCCCCTTCCCCCCCAACTGAGACTGCAGCCCAAAAGTGGCTTACTTACCTCAGGATGACCCCAACGGTGGACTTTCCCACCCCAAATTCGTTCGCCATGGAGCAGTAACTGTCTGGGGTGGCGACCTTCCATTGTGCGATGGCCACTTGCTTCTAGACAGGGATGGCCAGCTGCATGCAGGTGTCCTGTCACCATAGTGTGGGAGCAAGCCAGGAGCAGAGCTCCTGGAAGGTCTCTCTTCTCATACAAAAGTTTTGCACTCACTGCTGGCTGTCCCACTCCCCCATTACTAGGCGGTCCCAGCAGTCTGCACTGGTGTTGTGTTGCCAAACCCACCATAGTATCCAGGGGGAGAAGGCAGGTGGGGCACTGGGACAGCAGGGGTGTCCTCACTGTCCTGGGGGTCCAGCAGGTCCCCCCTCACACGTGGTGAAAGAAGCCCAGGACAATGGGGAACAGTGCCTGAAGCAGCTGCTGGGTGGTGAGGGGCAAACCAGGGGGCTGATCCTGGTCTATACTGGGGGGAACATGCAGGCCAGCAGCAGCTTGTGTGTGCCTCACAGAGGTCTGCAAGGCTCAGCGTGGGCAGGCACTGGCCAGAGGAGAGGTCGTGCTTTGAGGGTGCATCTGGCTGGAGCTCCCAGAAGGGCTTGCCAGCCACGCGACCCTGTTTGCTGAGCTTCCAGGGCCCCATTCTGTTGAGAAAGCAGCCACGGCGTCTTGCTACTTTCTGTCAACAGAGTGGATCACTCTGTTGATCTGCTTTTGTCTATGGCCACAGTCTGTTGATAGGGGTTATGTCAGAAGATATCTTCTGACAATGATCTCTGTTAGCAGACGGCTATAGTGTAACCGTAGCCTACATGTGTCTGGTTAGTTACCCTGGCCAAGGGATCATGAATTTTTTTTCCCCCAAGGTTCACCCTACTTGATCAAGGTATTGTCAAGGTCCAATCCCCAGAGAAAATAAGTACCAAAAGAATATCAATACAAAAATAAGTAAGTAAAAAGATGTCATGGGCTGGATTTCACCCATGGTCCACCTATTGACTACCTCTGCCCTCCAAGTGCACTCACTAACTCTTTCCACTCACCTGCTTCCAAGAGTGAGTCTCAGACAAGCTATCTACTCCCCACTGTCCACTCCCCATCTGCCAAACAGGATAGTAAGAAGAGACTTTTCCCCCCCACACTCCTTGTGCACATGGGTAAGAAATATAACAATCTATCCCCAAAGTAATAGCAGCTGGTTCTAGTCCTGCTTCTAGCAAAGTTGTTGAGTTTGGGGACAACCAAGTCTCCTGCGTGGATTACCTGCAAGGGAGACCAAATAAATTAAGAGACTGAGCAGCTGCCTACCTGACCATGTTGCAAACTTCATTAGCTAATACCTTTGTCTGCCACTGATAAATTCAGTTCCAGACTGAATTTGTCTTCTTTTGACAATTGATAGTACTTTTTTCCTACTTCCAGTTACTCTCAGTTCCTCATAAGATAGTGAGACAGTTAAAAGATCTGTTATACCTTCCAACCCAACACTTTCCTAATACCAGGCTCTTCCTTATATTATATTATCTTGTTCTTTATTCTACTCATGCATATAAACCTCATGATCAAATTCAATATGCACAGGAGGCTAGGAGGTAACTTTTTCAAGATCAATACCAATTTTCTTCTGTGAATTAATCAACAGGGCTCACCAGTTGTTACCGTGTAAATACGGAAAACTGCAAAATTTATCAAAATACTGGCCCATGTATTGGTTCTGCTGAGTGAATTCTTAAATTCTGTTTAAGCAATCAACTCAGCTATTTCCAGAAATATCCTCTCTTCTGAAGTATACCAAAATTTACAAAATCTTAAAGCTATATTTAGAATACAGTTTAAGCACAAATTATTTTAAACACCAGGAAGAAACTCTATTTTAAAGTATCTCAGGAGTTGAAACCATATGGTGTTTTACTTTAAAATAAACACGAGATCCCAACCTGCAACCGTGAATGAAAGCATTTTAAAAAGGCAACACAGTGTGCAAAACCAGCAACACATACAGGTGATAGAAAAGCAGATTAGCAAATGAAAGCAGATAGAAAATGCACGTTTTGATCAGCAGACAGTTAATATGGCCACTAATAATATACTACTTTCATGTTCTTTTTAGAATTAATTTGATTAAGCTCTGCAGCTTGCACTGTGATAGGAAACTTATCAAGGGAACAAAGGGAACTTGGCACCAGCAACAATACTCTTCTCTGTTCATATCATTTCTGACCTTCAGAGGCATCACCAGCCAAGTCGGAGTTTTAACTTCAGCTGCAGAAAATGAACGGTTTTATTGCACTTCTCTTTGCTGTTACCATTTGTTCGTTTTAATGAGCAATACCCCTAAGTCTTCTGTGTGAACTCATAGTTAAATCACTAGTATAGAAAACGTGTACCTCTAAACGTTTTCTGGACCTAGTTTATGTTACCAAAGAGATATTTTTCCGTACATGTATCCGATGTACCTTTCAATACACTGTGTTCTACAGGATCAAACTGTGCAGTATTGCCCAAAGTAGCAGCTGGACTTGCAACAGTAGTGTCCATCACAAGGGCAAGATAACCTTAGCTGTGAGTTGAGAATGTATCTCTACTAATCACCTTGCAGCTGACCATCCCATTAAAAAAGTGGAATGGGAAGGAAAAATACTGGAAAGAGTGCACATTTGCACATTCCAAACAAGATCATCCATCACTGGCTTTCATCCCTCGCTCATGACTGCTATGGAAATATAAACCAGTATTTCAGCTACAATTCCCTACAAAGCAGAGAACTCAAAAATCTCAGTATGTTTACCAGGAAGAGTGAAGCTTGGCCGCATATCGCAATAATATAGCCAACTTTCATCCCACACACAGGCTCAGGTTTATAAAAGGATAAGGCCTTAAAAGCATTTACTGCCAATACAGAGTTTTTTCAATACAATCTTTAAAAAGGTCATGTATACCAGTTACTTCTTTATCTACAGGTTCCTCTAAATACTGCTGGACATTTTGGGGAAGAGAAAGTTTTGAAATATTTGAGCTTCCTAGAAATGGGACAGGAAGGCAAAGGACCCATTCCTGAAGCTGTTAATCAAATAACTGAAGCACGTAAATCCATAATGGAATTTACTATTACCTACTGCAGAGAAAATATTAATATTAATGCTCAACTGGCTACACAGCAAAATTTTATACGTAGGAGAGGGGAGCTGCTTTCCTCTAAAGCATTAGATACTGGCTAACAGAGAGGACACCAAATTCACTGATCAGTGTCTGAACCAATATAAATAACTGAGATATATGATATTGCCAAGAAAGACACAAAAAAGCATCATCAATAAAATTATAATTAAAATAAGGATAATAGGAATGACAAACTTTATATGCATATACTGTATTATATCTGGATACAGTACAAGTAATTATGTCACAGAGAGACTTTGAGCATCAGCTTGTGAATAGCTTAGGACCAGTTACCTACTAACCAAGTAGAGCTTTTAACAGCAACACAGTAATATACTGACACTGAAATACATCGACATTAAAATACACCATGATATCTGTAATAATAGTATAAACAGTGCAGCAATACAAATAATAAAAATGATTTAGCAAAAGTTACATCTAAAGAAAATGTTCAGAATCTATAGGACACTGCACTGATATTTAAATTCTCTATAAAAGGTTAGCTACAAATGAAGGCACAAAATAGCTCAATCTAGCTAGAGATGCAAAGGAAAACAAGAAATCATTCTACAAATATATTAGAAACAAGAGGAAGACCCCAGCCAGGGTAGAGCCATTGCTCAATGAAGAGGGAAAAACAATGATAGAAAATGTGAGAAACAGCGGAGAAGCTTAATGACTTCTTTGCTTTGTTTTTCACCAAGAAGTTTAGTGGTGGTTGGCTGCCTACAACAGTGAATGCTCGAGAAAAAGAGGTAGCCTCAGAAGTTAAAATATGAAAAGAACAAGTTAAAAATTACTTAGGAAAGTTAGATGTCTTCACCAGGCCTGATGAAATGCATCCTAGAATACTAAAGAAGATAATTGAGGAAGTACCTGAGTAATTAACCATCATCTCTGTAAAGTCACAGAAGACAGGAGAGATTCCAGAATTTGGAAAAAAAAAAAAGGACAAATACAGTGCCCATGTATAAAAAGGGAACCCAGGTATCTACAGACAGCTTAACTTCTGTGTCAGGAAAGACAATGGAGCAAATAATTAAAGAATCTATCTGCAAACATCTGGAAAATAATAAAGTGATAAGTATCAGCATGGATTTGTCAAGAATAAATCATGTTAAACCAATCTGATAGCTTTCTCTGATAGGATAACAGCCTTGGGGATAAAGGGGAAGCAGCAGACATTGTGTACTTAAGCTTTAGTAATGCATTTGATATGGTCACACATAACCTTCTTATCAATAAACCACTGAAATACAATGTAGATGGGACTGCTATAAAATGGGTGCATAAATGGTGGGATAATCATTCTCAGAGTAGTTATCACAGTCTTGCTGGAAAGGCATAATGAATGGGGTTCTGCAGGATTCAGTTCTGGGACCAGTTCTGTTCAATATTATCATAAATTATTTAGATAATGGTATGGAGAGCATGCTTAAAAGTTTGAGGATGATACCAAGTTGGGAGGGGTTGCAAGTGCTCTGGAGGTGAGGGTTATAATTCAAAATAATCTGAACAAACTGGAGAAATTGTTTGAGGTAAGTAGGATGAAGTTCAATAAGGGCAAATGCAAAGTACTCCACTTAGGAAAGACCAATCCGTTTTACACATACAGAATGGGAAGTGACTGTCTTGGCAGGAGTACTGCAGAAATGGATCTAGGGGGTCATAGCACATCACATGCTAAATATGAGCCAACAGTGCAACACTGTTGCAAAAAAAAAAAAAAAAAAAAAGGAAATACCATTCTGGGATGCGCTAACAGGGGTTTTGTAAGACACGAGACATAATTCTTCCACTCTACTCTGCGATAATTAGGTCTCAATTGGAGTACTGTGTCCAGTTCTGGGCACCACATTTCAAAAAATTTCTGGAGAAAAACCTGAGAAGAGCAACAACAATGATTAAAGGTCTATAAAACGCGATGATTGAAAGAACTGGGTTTGTTTAGTTTGAAAAAGAAAAGGTTATGAGGGGACATGATAGCAGTTTTGAAGTGCCTAAAAGACAGTTACAAACAGGAGGGAGAAAAATTATTCTCCTTGGCCCTTGTGAGTAGGGCAAGAAGCAGTGGGCTTAAACTGCAACAAGGGAGGTTTAGGTTGGACATTAGTTAAAACTTCCTAAGCCTATGTCTATACTACCATGGAAGATCAACCCGCTCAGGGTCGATCTTCTGGGGTTTTGTTTTGCGCATGCTTCTGTGGACCTTCTTCCGTATAAACAGACACTGAAGTTCACCATTGAAAAGTCAATTTTAGTTATGTAATTGGTGTAGTATAGAAATGGCATAATTGTCAGGGGCTACCTCTACACTTAGTAAAAACTTTGAAATGGTCATGCTAAAGGCCAAATCGAAGAATACTAATGAGGCACTGAAATGCATATTCAGCACTTCATTAACATGCCAGCAGCTGCGGCACTTCAAAAGTGCCACAGTTCAGTCCTGCGTGGCTCATCTACACTGGGGTCCTTTTCGAAAGGACCCCACCAACATCAAAATCCCCTTATTCCTATGAGCCCATTTCAGCACCTCATTAGTATTCTTCGATTTGGCCATTAGCATGGCCATTTCAAAGTTTTTACCAAGTGTAGACACAGCCAGGGTGGTTAAGCACTGAAATAAATCGCCTAGGGAAGTTGTGGAATCTCCACAATTGGAGATATTTAAGAGCAGGTTAGATGATCTAGATCATGGTTTCCCAAATTGAGGGATGTGCCCCCCGGGGGGTGGGGGGGCATGAAGAAAGAGCCAGCCTTTGCTTCCAGCCTCTTCCATTTTATATGGGTGACCCAGCACAGCTGCCATAAAAAGCAGGCAGGTGGTGAAGACCCATATGGATCTAGCTGCCTCCTGCAAAGGTGAGAGAGTGGGGGTTGGGAGTGAAGGGGGAGGTTAGATGGGAGGGCTGGGGGTGCCTGTCTCAGGTGATGGGGACAGGGTAAGAGCTGGGGGTTGGTGGTGCCTGGCTTTATGGGATGGGAGGGGCTTGAGTGGCCGGCTGGCTTGTGGGACTCGCAGGGCTTGGGTGGCTGGCTCCGGCACTGCGTGGCTCAGATAGCTTGGGCTGGCGACTGACCCCTGCAACACACAGCTTGGGCAGCTGGCAGGCAGGTGGCTGGCCCCGGCAGTGCAGGGCTTGGGCTGGCAGGCATATAGCTGGCCCCAGAAGCATGGGGTTTGGGCGGCTCAGGCTTGTGGGTCGGCAGCTGGTTCTGGCAGAATGGGGCTTTGGTGGGTGGCTTGGGTGGCTGGCCCCCAGCTTGGGTGGGTGGCTGGCCCCAGGCAGTGCAGGACTCAGGTGGCTGGAAGGCGGGCAGCTGGCCCCAGCAGCATGTGGCTCGGACTCGTGGGAGGGCAACTGGCCCTGGCAGCATGGAGCTTGGGTGGATGGCTCAGACAGCTGGAGTGGGTGGCTGGTGCCAGCAGCACAGGACTCAGGTGGCCAGCTGCAGCTCTGGCAGCACAGGTCTCAGGCAGGCGGGGCGGGGGAGGCACGCAGCGGCGCAGACAACTCTGGCCGCTGGCATAGGGCTCAGACAGCTGGCCAGCTAGGGCTGCACTAGGCATCCGCAAAGGGCCAAGAAAAACTATTTGTGCTTATTTTTAATTTTAAATAACATTGTTATATAAACTGTGTGTTTATTTTAAGTCATGAATTGAATTTTTTGTTAAAAGTAGAGTTGGATGGTGGTAAAGAAGAGGGGGAAAGGTGTGAGGGTTTCTCAAAAATTAAAAGGGGCATGATGCTGAAGTTTGGGAACCACTGATCTAGATGGTGCTTGTTCCCGCTGTGAGTGCACAGGATTGGACTCAATGACCTCTCAAGGTACCTTCTAGTCCCCATATTCTATGATTCTATGCAGTAGCAACTGATGTATGTTAACAGCATGAAAAGGTCCTCATTTATCCTATCTGAATATTTCTCCAGCAACCAAAGTTCAAGTGCTGCGACACCATATGAATAAAGACTCTAAAATAGTAGTTTTTCAGCTCTGTTATTATATTTATAACATAACCAACAGTGTTAATATTACAGCACAAAAGCTTCTCAACTATATGGTAAAAAATAAATTAAAATTACTAGTCCGATATTATCAGGTATCTGTACCCAGGGAATGACATAATTTCTAGAGGCCTGGACATCGCATCATGAAAGCACTTAGGCTAGAAGGTCCACAAACAATTTTTATTCAGATACTTTTTAAAGATAGATATTAAGACTAAGGAAGAGGGTATATCATGGGTCTCCAAAGAAATACGAAGACTTTTCGAAGTTGCTTTTGCTAATTTCTTCCCTCAGTCTACAGTACAAAATGAAAGTTATCAAAGTTCCATGCAGCTGATAAAGATTTTCTTTCTTACAAGATATAAGTGATGTAGGAACAGAAATAATTAAGTTCCATTTAACACATATATCAAAATATACCAAGTGCAGAAAAAAGAAACTGTAAACAATATTTGGTTCAGTTACAGAAATTTAAGCACTTGGAAATAAAAATCCAGGAATAATCCTTGCAGGCATAATTTTAATTAAACAGAATGTTACACTCCACACTTTATTAGTCCCTCTTGTACAACACAGTCTCTAGTAGAAAGCTGCAATAACTTTGGTGACAACGAGTATGGATCACATTACAATGAATATTGTAACAACACCACTCTCTAAAAAGCATCCAGGGTCTGGCTTCTAATAATAAATTAGAGCGTCAGGTATGCCAGATCACAGTCTTTTGTATTCTTATTTTATATACTGGCTTTAGGGACACCCAGCTCCCAGTCTGTGCTATGAATCTTTGTACACCCCTAAACGATGTTTGAGGGGAGGAGAGTTGTGGCAGTGGAGGACAAAGGTAAAGTTATGCTCCAACATTTACATTTACATCTCTAATATTCTGGGAATAGCCCTAACAGTCTGCTGTCTCTATGCATGTGGAACACCTACTGATGTCATTGAGAGAGTAACTTATCAGGATCAAGATATGACATGTAAATTTTGTTTTTAAAATACCACAGCATCTTCTACTACGGAAGTTCTCTCTCTTCAGCAGTATTTTGGGCTTCTAAGTTCAAGGTTCTTTCATTCTGTTTAAAATTTACACTGGTCATTGATACACAGGACAACATTTAACTCAACACAAATTTGTGTTAAAACCATTTTAAAGCAAAATATCTTGAGTTAAGTATTTGTAAAGAGAAATACACACACAGCCCTTCTTAACACTGAACTAAGTGATTTTTGTTATCAGCATACACAGAGGGCACAAACCTGAGCCCCAGAAGGGGTAAGATGCTAGGTGTTCATTTCTTAGGGTGTAATCCAAAACCCACTGAAGTTAATAAAAACCTTTCCACTGACTTCACTAGGCTCTAGATCAGGCCTTTTGAGCTCCTAGTGTTGATTGATATACTGAGCAGGTGATAGAGACATTCAGAAGGTCAAATATCTTGGCTTCCCAAGTAGATGAATGGTGCAGTGGCACAAGGACAGTCATTTTATATGAAGCAACAGGGGGAAAAGGGAGAGAGAGACACACACAAACAGAAGCAGGCAAGCGTCTGTATTTCAGTATATATACATTTTTCCTAAACTCCTCATTTAATACTGCTCTCTGTAAAATAAAGATAATAATCAGTAAGCTAACCAAATTCCCAAAGCATTCCATATTAACATTCCCTAGTAGGATAGCCTCCAAGCAAACAGCACTGAAAAATGGAATCAAAAGACAAAATGCTGACCTTGAATAGGAGCTGTATGTGTGTATACAGAGCAGAACTGGGCCCTATGTATTTAGAAAATGAAGATCTAGGTGCCCTGAACAGCTATGTGAGATAGAGCTATGAAGTTATTGAATCAGTTCTGTCACCACTGTATACAGTGGCACCACATCTTGTGCCAAGTGAGGCGTCTAATGAAAGCTGGTAACAGCCTGAGACTGTTATGTCACTTGTATATCTATACCATCTTTATATGTAAAGTTATAGATATTGACTTTACACCAGAACTAGAAATGTTTTAGTGCTGAGATTCACAATAGATGTGATCACCTCCCCAGTCTGGTGATATGGGCTAAACAAAGGGACAAAGATCAGATGCCCAGACATCAATTCCACATACTATGTAAATGGACTGGGGCTTGCTGGCAAACCCAGTGACCAACAGCAAAGTGCCACAGTAGCACACCTGGTCAGGTGATACTTGGGTGCCTATAGAAGAAGAAAGGAACTTTTCCATCCATATGGCAAGCTGTAAGATGGCCCTGTCAATGACCATCTTTGTCTCCAGACCTCATGAACTAAGCCTATGTGAAGTGGGGTCCCATCCCTCACAGGGTGTGTTCTCAGGAAATCAGCATATAACACTTCTGGTCTACATCAATAGTTTTAATTGATATATGTAATGTACCACTTTAAAAGTTTTTCTCTCACCCTATTCTTTTTTTCTTTCTTTCTCAATAAATCTTTAGATTCTAAAGGAATGGCACAGCATGCTGTTTCGGGTTAGATCGAAGTACATATGCCCTTGGACTGTGGCTGGACTCATTGTATCTAATGAAGCATTTTTGCCCACGAAAGCTTATGCTCCAAAATAGCTGTTACTTTATAAGGTGCCACAGGGCTTCTCCTTGATCTTCCTAGACTCTTTGGGGCCTGGAAGAATCTGTGCGGATTTTGTAAAATAGGTTTTAATCACCTCTCACCTGTGTAAAACTGTTGCTGGTTTGTGCATTAGGAGCAGCTGGAGAATCTGTGGGTTTGCTGATGTAAGGAATGTGCCAGCAGGAACTCAATGCTGCTGAAGGCTGGGAGGAATGTGTCTCCCAGAGATCATTTGCATGAGAATGCAAAGGTGTGCATATGTGATACCTTGCAAACAAAGCCTGATGGGTAGCAAGGAAGCAATGAGATTTTGTGTATTGTAAACATATTGTTGTAAAAATCACAATTTATGCTTACACTCAGTATAAGAATTGTGAAATCTTACCAATGCTGGAAGTCATTGTGAGGGACAGGGGAGTCATCATAACTGCATAAGAAATGGATTGCAGAGGGCTCCCCTGGCCTAAAGCATTGTAAAGCAGAAAGGGAGGGATATGGGTTGAACCAGCTACCTAAGTGCCTTGGCTATACAGCTGTAAGCCTGATTTGACTAACCCTCCCCACCTGTTAAAAGATAGAGCTCGATACTAGTGTTTGTATCTTTTAATGAGACTACTTTGGCAGACAGCGCGAGCTGAAGTCACAGGGTGGCAGCTGAAGCCAGTAAGAGCTGCAATCCCTTGGATGGTTGGACTGGCAGATGGCCAGCAGGAGGAGCAGCAGATGGACAGCAGGTGTGACTGGTGGCTGGCCAGTAGCTGGCAGGGAGCAAGCTGAAAGCTGGACCAGTGTGAAGGTGGCACTGCCTCTGGTGATATGTCAGGGCCAGCATGGACTGGACCAAGTTGTAAGTGGGGTGCTTGAAGGGGTGGTATAAAGAAAGTTTGGGCCTGTGGATTGGCTGTCTAAGGGTGTGTCTACATGGGCACAAATCTTTGAAATAGCCATGCTAATGGCCATTTTGAAAATTACTGATGAGGCGCTGAATTGAATATTCAGCACCTCATTAGCATTAGGACACTTCCAGCCGCAGCGCTTCAAAAGCCCTGCTTTCGAAAGCGCGCAGCTCAGCGCGGCTACATGGGGGTCCTTTTCAACAGGACCCCGCCCCTTTTGAAACCTCCTTATCCCGACCACTGATTGGAATAAGGCGATATTGAAAGGGACGGGTCCTTTCGAAAAAGACCCCCGGGTAGCCATGTGGAGCTGCGCGCTTTCGAAGCACCGTGGCTAGAAGCATCCTAATGCTAATAAGGCACTGAATATTCAGTGCCTCATTAGTAATCTTCAAAATATGGCTATTTCGAAGATTTGTGCCCAAGTAGACACAGCCTAAAGTATTGCCCTAATGAGCCTCAGAGGCAAAGGACACTGCTCAATCCATTTGAGCTGGGACCGTTACTTGAGGATTGGTTATGAACTCTGGGTGTGGTATTTCCCAAGTTTATGCCATATGATTTTTCCCACTTTTTTCATCAGAAGTTTCTTTTCTACACTCTGACTCTGTGCTTGTGAGTGGGGAAGCATTGACTCTCCGAGGCACCCAGGGGTGTGTGAATTTCCCAGGTTACTGGGTGGGGGGCTCGAGCCGGTTCTGTGTGAAATGGATGAAAAGAAACCCCTAGATGTTTAACCCAGCCCTTGTTGCTGCCAATTCCTTCCAGCGGAAGGGTTACACTTGTGTGGACTCTAGCTGGCCAGAGGGGCTGACAGGTACTTTTGTGACTGGTTTGATTTGCCTCAGTGAGAAGGAAATCACAGCCTGGGCTGTAAGTGGCCCAATTTTAAGCAATTTACTCAGGGTTGGTTCTCTTAGCTGTTCCCAGAATGCCCCTGTAGAAGAGCACCTACAACAATGGGTGTCACAAACTTGCAGAGCTTGAGAAGGACTCTGATCTGGTCTATACTAGGGAACAAAGTTGATCCAAGATATGCAATTCTAGCTACTGTGTTGGCGTAGCTAGAATCAAGGTATCAGAATCGACTTTCTGCCCTAGTGTAGATCTTGGCTCTTCGGGCTCGCACCACTGTTCCTTTCTTTGTGCAATAGCGTAGAGTACCTGGGTTGACAGCCAAGCCCAGGCAGATTGATTTTGCTACATCTCCACCTGCAGGGAAAAAAAAACAAAACCCACAACAAACTCCAGAAGATCAATCACAATGCTTCGAATGCCAACCAAGTAGAGACATACCCTCTGTTTCAGATGACACAATTCAAGCAAATAGAATGAAGGCTGTGAAAAAGCTTTTGACATCAAATGTGGAAGCAATTTTAAAACACATTTCTCTGACACAGTAACTCTCAATAAAAGAAAATATAAACTAGGAGTCGAGGCAATATTCGAACAAAACATTACTTCTGTTGAAAACAGATATAAAGATAGGGAAACTAACAAATAAGGATTATAATCTATTATAAGAACCTCATATTTTGTCTCCGCATTGTTGACCCACTAAAATAATGCAAATTTCTCTGTTTTCCACCCCTGGAAATATACAATAAGCATGAAATTTAACAACGATCCACTTTCAGTAGCTGACCTAACACATCCTACGTCACTATCCTAGCGAAAAATTATTTCAGTCATGACAAAGTACTGCACGCTAACTGCCTACAGTGAATGAAGTCGTCTCTCTCTCTCCTATGAGCCTGTACAGTCCCTCAGACTCAGTTATTGCAGCTAGCGACAAACAGCTTATTCAAGCTGATAAAAATAAGTATATATGTATGGCTAAATTCTGTTTGCTTTACTGACACAAGCACTTATCCTGATCTCACGTTAGGTACCAACCAATAGCTGGACAAATCAGCAAATGGTCTGAAGTGGACTATGCATGTGGATAATATGAATAGGATACAGTAGCAGAGAATCTTCTGCTGCAGGCACAGTGAGTTTACAATGTAAACACTGTGAACATAGAGGCCAAAACAAGAACATAAGCCTCAGCTTAGGCTCTGAAGTCCCATTTTTGAAAATCTTGGCCAGAATTTTCTGAGTAACAACGGGGCCCCTATTGTAACCATGGTTTGCCATCTAGCTCCTAGATGACTGGTAATACTATTTATAATTTTTAGCAAGGAGATATTGCAGATGAAACTAAAAGCCAGAAAACTAAGTTACATTTGAAATTAAACCGCTCTTGTAGCCCAAACAGCCCTCTACTGCAACTGATCATCAAACCATATACTTCTTTAAGGCATCTCAGCTAACCAACTATTTCTGTATAGTTTCCTGTCAATTGGTTAAGAATGTAAAACAAAGATGAATGCACAGATTGAGGGGGAAAAAAAAAGTATCAGCCCTGCTAAAAGGCAAAATTAAAAGTGACATTAAAAAGATGAGCTTTCATAAAATAAAAAGGATGTCTCTTCTCCCCTCCAACTAACTTGCTTCACAGCTTCACAAAGTTGTTTGCTGTGACGTTGTATCCCTAGCGATCCTAGGCCATGTCTGTACTAGACATAGAAGTTGATCGCTAATGCACAATTTCAGCTACGCAAATTGTATAGCTAAAACCAACTTATCAGTAGTCCACTTCAATGTCTGTGTACACATAAGAAGATCCTTAGGAGTATTTTTCCCAGCTACCGTCCTTAATCCTCGCTGCTCGTGAGTAGTGCTGGCGTCACCTTTGACCCTGGAAAGGGCCATTTCTCACATGTGCAAAATAAAACCCCTGAAGATTGACCCAGAACGGGTCCATCTTCTGCAGTAGGATAGATGTAGTCCTAGGATATTAGAGAGCCAGAGTGGCTGACACAATATCCTTAGACTAACATCTGTTGGCGAGAGAGAGAAAGAATGAGGCTCTTGTAAAGCCTTTTTGGGAATTCTAGCTATTGAATTTGCCGTCTACATATTATGACACTGCAGGTGGGGTTAAACCTTGTCTCTTTCACCAATAGAGTTTGGTCCCATAAAGATATTACCTCACCCACTTCGTCTCTCTTTTATTAAAAAGGCAGACAACAGACTCTAGGCCAGTGTTTCTCAACCAGGGGTACATGTATCCCTGGGGGGACACCAAGGTCTTTTGGGGGGCGCATCAACTCACCTAGTTATTTACCTAGTTTTACAACAGGCTACATAAAAAACACTAGTAAAGTTAGTACAATCTAAAAGTTCATTCAGACAATGACTTGTTTCTACTATTTCATATGCCTTATGCTGAAATGTAAGTACCATATTTTTATTCCAATTCATTTATTTGATAATAAGATGGTGGAAAGTCATTAAGTTTACAGTAGTAGTATTCTGTGATATTTTTGCATGTTTTTCTAAGTGAAGTGTAACTTGGAGCTGTGCAAAACAAATCTAACTCCTGAAAAGGGTACCATGATCTGGAAAGGTTGAATGGCACTTGTTCAAAACCTCAGATTACCTTAGGACCATGTTTCTCAACCAATGGAATGCACACCCTTAGGTGTGTGCAAGAAAAATCTGGAGGTATGTAGAGGTCAGTGCCAAGGGGTCACCCCCTCCAGGGAGGAAAAGATCACAGCACCTCGCTAATGACTCAGGGTGGTCAGTATAGGGCTCTGCACCTCTTGCAAGACTGAGCAAACAACTACACAGTCTCCAGGCACCTCGCCCTGAAGCAGGGCAGTGCAGCAGTCAACACAGCTCAGCACCTCTCAGCAGGACTAAGCAACAGTGTGTAAGCCCTGGCCCTGGGGCAGCAGTTAGTAAGGCTCAGCACCTTTCCACAGGGCATACGCCCTGGCCGTGGGCAGCAATTAGTAGGGATCAGTACCCTTCCGCAGCGTTGAGCAATATAGCATAACCCCGGCTCTGGGGCAGGGTGAGGCAGCAGTTAGTAAGAGTCAGTGCCTTTCAGCTGGGCTGAGCAACAGTGTATATGACCTGGCACAGGGCAAGGAAGCAGTTAATAAGATCAGCCGCTTCCAGCAGGGCTGAGTAACAGTGTAGAAGCCCTGGCATTAGGGTAGGGTAGGGTAGGGTAGGTAGCAGTCAACAAACCTCAGCTCTGGGCAGCAGGGCTAAGCGCACTAACAATATATGAACTGTTTGCCCTAGTACAGGGTACAACAGTAGTCTGGGGAAGGCTCAGCTCCTTTTTAATAGGGTTCAGCAAGCAAACAGTACTCAAGTGGCACCCTTGAAGCAGGGTAGAGCAGCAGGCACGCCACCAAGGCAGTGTGGGTTTGGAGAGGTGAGGGCCTACCTCTCTAGAGGGAAAGTGAGGAGGGCGCAGGCCCACCCACTCCACTGCACCTGAGCCCGGGGCCCTGGCAGCAGCTCACACCAGTAGCTGGGTCAGTGGTGATCCAGCCAGCAACACGCTGACATGGGGTCTAGCAGAGCATTCCTTGGGTTGCTTCCTATGTCTACCTCCTTCTGCGTGGGTCATACTCCAAGTGCTCCCAGAGATCAGGGAGGTCCACATCCTCCAGGTAAGTAGCCATGAGCAAGTTTGGAAACTTGGGCATGTCCACGTTGTTGTGGTAGGTGACAGGACCAGAGGCTTGGGCAGGCCATGGATCTGGATAGCTGGCAGGTTCTCAGGTTTGGGCAGGTCTGAGCCCTGGGGGTAGCTGGCAGGCTCTAAAGCTAGGACAGGTGGCTCGAGATCCAGGAATTCCGGGTAGCAGGCCAGCGGCAGGCCCAGCTGCACCTCTAGGCTTCAGTCAGAGCAGCTGGCTGACCAGTCTTACAGGGGCTCTTTGGCTCCCACTTTCAGATGCCTGGGCAGTGGCCTCTGCTCACCTCAGAGGCCACCCTTTTAAAGAGCCCTGGGCTCTGTCTGGCACTTCCTGCCCCAAGTGTCACTCTCTGCAGGGCATGGCACAGGTGCTCTGGGCCTGCCCACCCACCCAGGCCTCTGGGAGGCTCCCTCTGCCTCTGAGTCAGGGGAAGGTCACTGCACCTCACTACAGGGTACTTACAATTTTTTTTAAAAAGGGGTACTTTATAAAAAAGATCAGAAACACTGCCCTAAGCCAAACATTGCCTTCAACCCATGAAGGAAGCCCCTTGTATGCAAGGTCTTGAAACAAATTTTGAAAGACAAAGTAGCTAAGCACATAGGCCATTTCTACACAGGCCACTTTCTTTGAAAGTGGCATGGTGAGACACGGCCTGAAATGTGCTAATGAGGTGCGGATGCAAATTCCCCACACCTCATTAGAATACGGTCACATGATTTGGAGTCCAGAAGACCGCTCCTTCCGGAAGCTCCCCCGGGGCCGAGCTTCTACACGGCGTTTTGGAGTCCAGAAGAACGGTCTTCCGGACTCCAAATCATGTGACCGTATTCTAATGAGGTGTGGGGAATTTGCATCCGCACCTCATTAGCATATTTCAGGCCATGTCTCACCATGCCACTTTCAAAGAAAGTGGCCTGTGTAGAAACGGCCATACAGATAAGAGGTAATTGAAATAAATCACAGCACGGCTAACATCCCATCCAATGGAGGGTAGAGGTTGGAGGAAGAGAAGTGCATCACTGTCAGCTGACAAGCAGCACCTACTGAAGACACACATACTTGTTGAATAAAGATTATTTCCCATACATACTGTTAAATAAAGTTTAAAGAATGTCTAATATGCATTGGACAGCAGCAGTCTATTTCAAAATGTATTTTATCAAGAATTTAATGAATAAAGATAATAATTATAAATTAAAATATAAAGTATATATACATAAATATAATAGATAATAATACCTGTACATTGTATTATCTTTGTGAGAGTTTGGAAAGAGCTACTACCACAAAGGCTGTGTCTACACCAGCCCAAAACTTTGAAATGGCCATGCAAATGGCCATTTTGAAGTTTACTAATGAAGCGCTGAAATACATATTCAGTGCCTCATCAGAATGCCGGCAGCCGTGGCACTTCAAAATTGACGCGGCTCGTCCAGACAGGGCCCCTTTTTCGAAAGGGCCCCGGCAACTTCGAAATCCCCTTATTCCTAACAGCAGACAGTGTAGACACAGCCAAATTGTATGAGTACATTGTAACATTACATATGCGATACATTGCACAAACATTTATTAACTCTCCCTGATAAAAAAAAGAGTCTTCTAGAGGAGCAAGACAGAAATCATTTCACAAAATTAAATATAAGCTCAACAAGTACTAATACCCGTACTCCAGGCCAGAGTTTATGGAGCAAAAGTAAGTGGTTTTTTTTGCACTGTTGAGTGGTATTTCCTTCCATGCCGCCTGCCTGCTTTTATGACTGCAGTACTATTAGCATTCCCAGAGGTCCTAACCCCTTTTAGTTTCTGCCGGCTACCTGCCTGACACAACATTAACGGTCCCTAGAAGATTCTGTTCCTGTCAGTGGCAGAGGGAGAAGAGCCTGAAGCCTTCTGGTATGCATCAGGGACAGCACAAGCAACGGAAAGAAGGACAGACGAGGAAAATTAACAGTTTCAGAAGCTCTAGGGACACAAACAGCAGTCACAAGTACACTGGGCTAAAGAGGAGAGCTGAGTGTACATTTTTTAAAAAACGGTGTTTTCCACAGACGAGCACAGCAGCAATGATAAAATAAGAATGGCGGGCAGAGACTTTTCAGGGGAAGAAATAAGGGAAAGGAATTATTCCAGGTGTGGATTTACTTGCAGTTGCTATTTATACAGGCAATTTTTATTTCTTTGTATTTTAGTGTATATAATGCTGGTTATCACAAGGAAGGGCTCTAGATCTTCCATGCTAATGCTCACAGGCCTTTTTCATGATTAGAAAGTTGATCTCCTCATGATGTTTGCACCTCTTCCAAAGTTATTACTTGCGAAATTTAACCTCCATTGCTGCATGTATCACTTTTAAGCCAAAGGATGAAGGTCCCTGTTCTGACGTTCTTATGATTCAAACTGGACATGCTGTTTAGAATGAATCCTCCTTCAAGCAGTTAAAAGCTGCTGTCAAATCCTCCCTCATCCTTTTCTGCTGCATGCCAAATAAGCCCAGTTCCCTCAGCCCCTCCTCGTAAGTCATGTACAACAACCCCCGAACAATTTTTTTGCCCTCCATGGAACTCTCCCTAACTTGTCCAGATCCTTTTGACTCAAAAGCGGATGCATTATTTCAGCTATGGCCTCACCAGTGCTGAACAGAGGGGAATAATCACTTCCCTCGACCTGCTGGCATCTCTAACTAATACAGGCCAATATGCCATTAACCTTCTTGGCAAAAAGGGCACACAGGTGATTAATATCCAGCTTCTTGTCTATTGTAATCCCAAGGCCCTTTTCTGAAGAACTGCCACATTGCCAGTCAGTCCCCAGCCTGTAACAGTGCATAGAATTCTGCACTTGTTCTTCTTGAACATTAAGAGATTTTATGGAAAGATGAGTAGGAACCCTTTTTTCAACCCACTATTTTTGAGATAATACCCTTTATTCATGAAATGATAATCTAACAGAACATGGCATTAAGCCCCGAAACATATCAAAGGTAAGAATGCAGTGATATAACCATGTATGAGTACTATAAGTGTTATTCCTCAGCAAGGAAAGATAACTATTCTTGAATGTATTTTAACTATTCTACTACAGTATATTCATGGCAGTGCCTTATTAGCATATCCCAAAGTGCCACACTACCACTTCCCCTCCAAAAGGAGGGGCTAGTGTGGCCACAGCCTACTCATACTCCCACACGATCAGTAGGACTATTCACAATGCAGAAAATTAAACATGTACATCTGTTTTGCAGGATAGGATCTGAAAGTAGGCTAGATTCTAAAGAAGCAATTGTCTAATATTAGATATTTGGTTTAAAATTTTCCATGTCATAAAGGGTAATCAGCTATGTATTTTAAACAATCTTGGAAAAGTAGGTCTTTTGCTAAGACTGAACGTGTACTGTGATTCAAGAGCTACAATTTATTTCTGCACTCTGATACATTAATGAGCTAATGTACTTTCCACAGGACCACTGTCCTGCACAATGCATAAGTAGCTAAATATTTCCCAGTAGTCAATGCAGCATTTTTCTATTCTTTGGAAGAAGGTTGAACTTTCAAACAATAAATCGACATCACTTGTACACTAAAGATTGCAGCCACCATTTTTCTACCTGAACACATTGGTATACATTTTGCTACTGATCCACACACTGAACCTTAAATAAGTATGGATTTCTGTGTTAAAAAAAAACAAAAAACAAAACCAGTTCGTGACCCAAGCCTTTAATCTAGCTCCTTTGGCTCCAGGCTTGTCCATATTTTCTAGACAAACACAGCTTTTAAGACTCTTTCTTCATCTACATGTACCTCTAATAAACTATTCTGTTGTAATAAAGATGCCAACTTTTTAGCAATGGATAGGAAAGAAAAGCCTTTTGACTCTGAAATGGAAACATCTGGTGTCACTTACAGACATATACAAAAACCAGATACTGTATTTCAGTGGAAACCAATTTTCATTTTTATCTGCAAAGCACTATGGAATCCTAAGGCACCCAGTGAATTAATAATAATAAAATTGGGGCATTAAATGTGTTCACTATTCCTATCAGTGACTAGACTAAGTATATAAGGAAAAGCCACTGAACGCCAATGTATTACTGGCAGCCAAACAAGTTACACGCCCAAAACTCGGCTTAATACATTCATACAAACTTCACATACACCAGTGGAGTTACTCTTAATTTATCCTGGGGTAAAATGATAGGAAATAAATCAGGCCATCTATCTCTGCTTTTGCAAAGTCACGCTGTGTTTGGGTGCTGGTACCTGAACAGAAGCTATTGCTGCTGATGGTCCTTGCTGAGCCTCCAGAAGAGCTGTGGGGGTTGAACTCTCTACTCTCCTCCTCTGAGAAAGGTGACTCAGAAGCTGGAGACACTTTCTGTTGCTGCTGCTGCTGCTTCTGAGGGGATACATAAGGCCGAAGGAGCAGCCGGGGGATGCGGCTGCGAGATATCTCCTTCTCCTGCTGAAGTTTCTGCTCCTACTCAAAAGCAAACAAGATGGACGCAAGACATTATCTGCATAAATATCATCCCCTGCTGTGTAACCCCAAATCATAAATACCCTTCCAAACGCCCCAGCAGTAAGCTCCTACTCACAACCTTCCCCCACGTTCCAAAACTACCCTCTTCCAAACAACTGTTCCACAAATATCCCAGTGTAACCTCCCTCACACAAGCACCCATCATCCCAAATACCGAGGGATAACCCATCCCAGCTCACATTTGAGCTCCTCTCTTGATATGTACACAGATGGAAACTCCCGCATGGGGAAGGATCAGGGGGAGATGACAGATGCATTTGGCTCTTCAGAGACATCATGTCCCCCCATGTTAACAGCTTTTAAGTGCATAGAACATTGTTACAAGGAAGAAAGAGAAAAAAAATGTGCTCCTTTAAATCTGAGAATAAGACAAGAAGCAATGGGCTTAAATTTCAGCAAGGGAAATTTAGGTTAAACATTAGGAACATCTTCTTGACAGGTTGGCCAAGAACTGGAATAAATTGGAAAGAATGGAGGTTGTGGAATCTCCAACACTGGAGGTTTTTAAGAACAGCTTAGACAAACATCTGTCAGGAATGATCTACTTATTATTTCATCCTACCTTGAGGGCAGATCACTGGGGTAGATGACGACCCATTGAGGTTCTGTCCAACAGTACCTTTCTGTGATTCTATGACTCAGCCCCTTTCACCCAGTGATGGTGGCAGTAACCTCTTGTCCTGCTACTGGTGGAAGGTGGCCCCAAATGACTACTTCCTACCAGGCCTTTGCTGATGCAACAGAGGGCCTGGTTACCATCTCTCCGGGGCAATCCCAAAACAGCACCCTCTAGCCATTTCCTGCCAGACATGACCTACACTCCTCAAAGCCCC
The DNA here is from genome assembly GCF_033958435.1 of Carettochelys insculpta. Classification (NCBI taxonomy): domain Eukaryota; kingdom Metazoa; phylum Chordata; order Testudines; family Carettochelyidae; genus Carettochelys; species Carettochelys insculpta. The sequence goes on along the minus strand of NC_134138.1, from coordinate 36,191,085 downwards.
TGCCAGCCCCAAATCTACTCTCCTCAAGTCCTCCTGCTAGCTCTGAACCTCTGCCACTCCTTACCTCTTCTCTGCAGAGCCCCTGTCAATGCAGTGCCCAAACAAGCCCCAGTCACCCTCCTCAGGGCCCCTGTACCTCTGCTAGCCCCAATCCTTCCTCCTACCCTCCTGCCCCTGCCACATCAATCCTCCCTTCACAGACCCCCATCAGCCCAATCCCTCTTCTTCAGACTGCCCTACCCTGCCAGCCCCAATCCGTGGGTGACCAGGTGTCCAGTGACCAGGCATCCAGCCCCAATACCTTGCATGACTAGGAATTCGCAGTCAAAAAGGAACCCTGGCAGCTCCAGTCAGCACCACCAACTTGGCCATTACAAGTCCAGTTGGCGGTGCTGCCAGGCCAAGGCAGGCTAGTCTCCACTTGTCCTAGTGCCACACTGTGCCCGGAAAACTGTCAGCAGGACTGGCTTTTAGATAGGAGGAACAGACCACACATGCTGCCTACACCCTGTGCAATGGCTCCACACTTCTGTTGGCCGGGAACCAGTCAATGGCAGCTGAGAGTGCTGGTGCCTGTGGACAGCACACAGGAGCCTCCTAATCCCCGCCCAGGCACTGGATCTGCTGACTGCTTTCCGTACACAGCACAGAGCCAGGACAGACAAACAGCCTACCTCAGCCTCACTGTACTGCTGACTGGAGCCACCTGAGGTAAGCTTGTGCCCCATTCCTGAGCCCCAAGTTCCAGCCATATCACTCCCAACCTCATTGCCCTGTCCTGCACCACATCCCCAGTGCCTTCACCCCTCGTCAGAGCACTCATCTGCATCAACCAAGGGCCCCCTCTCACACTCCAAACCCCTTTGTCCCATTCCCACCCCAGAGCGTCCACATGCAGAATGAATGTTATTATGCGTCACACGTCTCGATATCGATGCACAGAAAAATTCATTCTGCACACAGACATAAAGAGTTAGAGGGAACACTGCTCCCTGCCATAGCTCAGAGCACCCCAACCCCTTCAGCCCCAGGCCTATGGCAAAGCCTGCACACCCAACAGGAACCCTCACTCTTCTACAGCCCAGCTCCCTGCCCCAGCCTCAGTGAAAGTGAGCGAGGGTGGGGGAGAAGGAGCTACCAAGGGAGGAGGAATGTAGTGCAATGGGTGGGGCCTCAGGAAAGGGGCAGGGTGAGGGTGTTTCTTCAGTTTGGGGCTACTAGAAAGTTGGCAAGGTTATGGATACCTCCTCCCACGCCCTGCCCTGTCAGCCCCACTCCACCTCTGCAGACCTCCCCATCCCTGGGGTGGGCAGGTGGGGGGAGCTGTCAGAAAGGGGGACTGAGCCTGGCAGGGGGATAGGACTAGCAAGAGAATCAGTCTCAATATTGCCCTCTTCAGACCCCCTGTTCTTCAACTCCTGACTCCCGTCCTCCGAGCCCCTGCCAGCTCTCAGCGCCCACCTCTGCCAGGCCCCAGCCCCACTTCTCAGATCCCCTACCTGCCCCCCGCCCCCTCCTCACCGCCCCTGCCAGCCCCACCCCACCTCCTCCGAGCCTGGATCTCAGAGCCCCGCACCCCACCAGCTCTGACCCCATCACCCCCAATCCCTCCCCTGCCAGCCTCACTCCCCCCCTCCCCAGACCCCGGCTCCGCCCCGCACCTGTGCTCCTGTCCCCCGGGGCCCATCTCCCGGGACTCGCCGCCTGCGGCCGAAGGACTCCGGGGCCGCCCCGCCGGCCCTGCTCACCTTGCCGCCCTCGCGGAGCGGTCCCATCCCGCCTCGGTGGGGCGCGGCCCGGCTGCACCTGGCGGGGAGAGAGCAGACGGGACAGGCGCTGAGCGGGAGCTACCGCAGGGCCGCTCCGCTCCGCCCGAGCCCAGCCTAGCCCAGCCCGCCGCTCCCCCGCCCCGACACGTGGTACCGCCGCCGCAGCCCGGCGCTGCAGCAGCCTGCCGGGCTGGCCGCTCCCTGCTGCCCGGCTGTAGCCTGCGGGGAGGGCTCGGGGCCCGCCCCGTCCGGCGGCTTAGCCTGTCGCCGCGCCCAGAGAGCGGCACTGCCATTGCCGCCAGGTGCAGCCGCCCGCCCGGCCTTTGGGCGGGGAGAGGCCAGTGCAGACCCCGGCTTCCTCTGCTGGGGGCCGCCGCCCGCAGCGCCTTTCCCGGCATTAGCTGCAGGGAAGGAAGGCCGGAGCTCTTTGCTGTTCCCGGCCACCTGTCGCTGGGAGGGAGAATTGCCGCTTCGCAGCACCGTGCAAGCCTGCCCGGCTCCTCACGTCGTATTTGTCCTAGGCAGCCGCTTTAAGCATCGGCGAGCAACGTCTGCAGGACTTCCCTAGCGTCGGAGTGTCTGCCTTACGCTGATCTCCGGGGGCAGGAAACTGGAGCGTCTTCCTAAGGAGATGTGTGCTGGGGTCTCCTTGCAGATCAGAGATTACCCTAGGGAATTATTAGGGGAGGGGTTTGTTTTCAGCTGTGCCAGTCCAGTGGCACACCAAGTTTGACTGGGATTGCTGGGATATGTATTTTAAATAATAAGTATTTAAAAGCTGCTGTGCAGAAATTGGTGTGGGGAGGGCTGGGAACCACAGGCGTCAGAGTGAAGGGTGATGTGCTTTTTCGAAACCTGCAGGAGCACACGTTGAACGGTCTCCTTTGCACCAACAGACCTTGTTGGGTTGGTTGTTAAATACACAATTAGATTATTAATTTATTAACCTAATATTGGGATTAGAGCCACATGGTCTTCACTGCTCCAGGCTATGCTCTTCCAATTAAAGTCAAACCAGCTCTTGCCTGATATTGCCAGAATTCTTATTTTAGCTCATCCTTGTAAATCAAAGTACATTATAATGTACTTTGAAATCTTTGGATGAAAGGTGCCCTATACTTGGAAAATATTACACAAGTGTATTTATTGGAATATACATTGAGGGAGCCAAACAGAAATACATCTGGAAATGTCTCAGACATCAACCTCCTGCAGTGACACCAATTCCCCTACTGAAAATGCAAGACTGCAAGCTTACATCAACATGACAAAAATAAAATTCAGTCCTCCATCTGAGTAGAAAATGGACTCCTCTTGCTTGTTTTTCTAGTGAGCTGTACATGGTATGGCATGAAATCTCCCATATGCACTAGCAAAGCTGTTGCAGCAAGAGAGAGAGCAGAGGAAGCTGTGCAGCATTGCTATCACCATAGCAACTCTGCTAAGGAGAAGATTTAATATCCACTCATAGTCCTCTCTATAGCTTTCCATCTGAGTTTGAACCAGTTATCTGCCTGGCATTCTAAGGAATAAGTTATGTATGAAATGACATATTTATGCTGCCTTAAGAGACCTAAGTGCATGTTGCCTTTTCTCTCTTCCTGGGATGTTTTTTCATTAGAATTTCTAGGATAACATAGAAGTGATGAAACAGTCATTAGTGTTCAAGCAAACATTTTGTTCCCAATACTCCATATACATGGGAATAATTTCAAGGATTTAAAGTCAAATAATATTTGTTCAAATGATATTGAACAAATTTGTTCAAATAATATTTGTTCAAATAATATTGACTCTCCATTACATAATCCTCTTTATGGAAGAAGGAAAGATTCCAGAGGCCTGGAAAAGGGGTTAATATAGTGCCAATCTATAAAGAAAGGGAAATAAGAACAACTCGGGGAACTACAGACCATTCAGCTTAACTTCAGTATCCATGAAGATAGTGGAGCATAAAAATAAAATTAATCAATTTGCAAACCTTGGAAGGCAATAAGTGACCACCATCAGCATGGATTGTTAAGAATAAACCATGTCAGAACAACCTGATAAGTTTCTTTGACAGGGTAACTTGACTCAAGTAAATTTTTTGAGACTGACTGGAATGAACTCATAAAAAGTAAGGAAATACAACCTAGATGGAGCTACTGCAAGAAGGGTGCATATTTGGATACAAAACCATTGCCTGAGAATAGTCAAGCTGGAAGAGCATTTCAAATGGAATCCTACAGGACTCAAATGTGTATCCTGTTCTCCTCAATATCTTCATCAGTGATTTAGGGTATGTCTACACTACAAAATTAGGTCAAATTTGTTAAGGTCAATTTTCTAGCTCCCGGTTTTATAAAGTTGCGGGTGTATGTCCATGCTGGCACATAAAGTTGACCGAGTGTGTCCCCGTTTGCAATGCTAGCATTGACTTTGTCAGCAATACAGTGTAGGTACCTATCCCACAGTGCCTGCTGCCCCATTGTATTGTGGGTTTCTGAACCAGTGCCTGACAAGACAAAAATGAGCCATGGGTGGTTCTGGATGTATCATCAGTATCCCGTATTGCATTTCTCTCCTCCTCTCTTGGAAAGCATCAGCAAAAAGTGTTTTGGCGCTCTTATTTCATATCTGTACAGATGCCATTGCAAGGCTAGCATGGAACCCATACCACTTAAAACTGTCATGGTGGCAAGTATTATGAGCACCTCATGCATTGTACTATGTTATTTGCAGAACCCAGGCAGCCATAGAACGAAGAACACTCTGAAGAGGACATGGATGTACAGTGGACCCCGACTTACACAGTTTCGACTTACATGTTACTTGCTTACACAAGTCGAAATCATGAGTGGTGGGGAACTGGGACCCAGATGACAGCTTTGCTCCTGGCTCCCCTCCACTTTCAGGAGTTGGGCAATCAATAACCTTCTGGTAGGAAAGATAATGACTTGAGAAATGTGCAGGACATAGTGGATGGTTTTGCTGTGACGGGATTCCTTAAGTGCAGCAGGGTGATAGGTAGAACACACATCCCTGTCTTGGTACCAGAACACCTGTCCACATAGTACAAAAACCTCAAAGGGTACTTCTGCATGGTATTGCAGGTGTTGGTTGATCGCAAGGATTGTTTCACTGATATCAACATGGGATAGGTAGGAAATGTGTCTGATGCGTGCATCTTTTGGTCCTCTGGTCGGTTTAGAAAAAAGACCCAGACCAGAAAATGCCAATTGTGATTCTTGGTGACCTTGCTGACCCCTTGCTCCCTTGGCTCATGAAGCCATACACAGGCAGCCTGGAACACAATAAGGAGCAGTTCAACTACAGGCTGAGCAAGTGCAGAATGGTATAGAATGTGCATTTGGCCATTTAAAATCCAGTTTGAGGAGCCTCCTGACTTGGTTAGACCTCAGCAAAGGCAATATTCTGCTTGTGGCAGGCTGCTGTGTGCATCATAATTTATGTGACAGCAAGGGGAAGGGCGAGGAGTTTCATGCCAGGCTGGAGGGCAGAGGCAGGTCACCTGGCCAGTAATTCTGAGCACCTGGGCAATGAGGAGACAACAGCGAGGGACACTGCTAATCAGGGAAGCTTTGAAAAACAGCTCTGTGAATGACCAGATAGTGACATGGCTGATTTTTGTTTCTCTTACGGAGATCTGCCCTGAATGATATGTGCTTGCCCATAAAGCTTGTAAACTCCCTCACCACCACGCCTGCCCCTCCCCCACGTGCAACACAAGTGATAAAGACACTGAGGGAGGTATCTAGCTAATCATTTTTATTTAAGTTTATTTAGGGACACTAAAGGAGTTCATGGCAGGAGGCAAAGGGGGAGGTTAGGAAACATGGTGAGGGGGTCAATTGGTTCATCATGGGCTGCAGGCGAGCTCTGTGCCCCTGAACCATAGATTACAGGACCTCTTTTTGTTTCCTCATCAGCTGCAACATCTCCCTCTGGGTGTCCAGTTCACACACTCTGTGCTCTCTCCTTGTCTTACTACCTGCTTTCCTTTCTTCCTGATCAGCCTCCTCTTCTCCAGCATGGTTATCCTTCATGAATTTAATCGTTCCCTGTCTGTGTGAATAGCTTCCTTGTGCTCTATGACAATATCTTCCCATGTTAATTTGCTCCTGCAGATCTGTGATAATCTGACAGCCAGGGTGGGAGAGGGCCTAAGAGCCCAGTGAGGAGCGCACTGAAATAAAACATAAGATCAGACATTAGGGAGATACATTTACTTTACATTTCATGAATGAACCTCTGTGGAACACAATAGGGACGTATTCTGTGCAAGGACAAATTTTGGCTTTTAAATGTCCTCTATGCAGCAGGTACTACACAGAGATTTTAAGGGACCTGCTTGTCTCAGTTTGCTTCCAGCTATGGTAAGGCAAAAATTGGGGGCATGCTTTCAAGCCTGTGATTGCAAAACCAGTTTCTGGAGCTGTGCACACTACAAGTGGAGGGGGGAGATCTAAGGGCTGTGGCAGTGGTGATCACCACATGCTTCTCCTCCTGTTTTGCTGGGGCATTGAGCCTTTCTCTTCCCGCAGGGGCATGGGGAAAAATGCAGGGGCAGGTATGGTAGTGCATTTGTGTTAATGGAGCTTTGTTTCTTTTGCATTTACTGCATGCTTCTACTCCCTGCTTTGCTGTGACAGCAAAAGTTTTCCTTCCCACAGCAGCCCAGGGAAGGGAGGGAGGTAATCCAGGCATGGTGGAGCAGCTTGTGCTATCATATAGTATCTTAATGCTCCTTCCCCTGCTTCCGCTAGTTGCAAAAAGAGATAATAGTCTCCTCAGATGCGCAAACATTGATAAGGAATAGATGCTGACTGAATGTGAGGACAAGGCTGGTCATAATGCTAGAGTGCTCTGTGGTGCCATGATGCCAGATTGCTTTGTGATGGTTTGGCATGAAAAGATTTCCTATCAAGGAGATTGGAGTAAGGCAGGCCTCCCCAGAAACCTTGTGAGGAGAATTAAAGAGAACCTGTCTGAGAGCTTTATGGAGATGTGCAAGGAGGATCGGCGCTTCATCCCCAGACACATTATCAAGTTTGTTCCTGGCGCCCCAGGTTGCATAAGTACAGTAGCCTCCACAGATCACACCCAATTGCCTTAACCCACTTGTAGCATTATTAAAAATGGGAACTCACCAGAGGTGCCATCCCTGCCATTAGAGTCCAGCTGTGAAACATCCTGGGAGAAGGGGATGAGATCCAGCATTACTAAAAGTTCCTGACTGTTGGGGAGATCAGCTGCTCCATTTGCCTGCTGATCATTGTTGCTCTCCTCTTTGTCATCCACCATGTCCTCCTTGCTGGTGCCAGAGGCTTCCTGAGGAATCCCTTCAGAGGTATCCATAGACCCTTTGGGGAGAGTAGTTGGGTCACTCCCTGGAATCCCATGCAGCTGCTCATAGAAGTGGTATGGTTGTGGTGATGACCCAGAACATTCATTTGCTTCTTTTCTTTTATGGTATGCCAGCCTGCCTAAGCTCCTTTGTTTTTATGCGGCACTGGTAGGCATCTCTGGTGTAGCCTTTTTCCTCTATACCCTGTGAGATCTTGGTGTATATGTCTGCATTTTTTTTGTTGCTTCATAGTTTTCCCGGTACACACACACACACACACACACACACACACAGAGAGAGAGAGAGAGAGAGAGAGAGAGAGAGAGCAATGATTTCCTGCATGCTGAAACTGAGCAACTGAGGAAGGGCTGGAAATGCAAAGAACCATGAAAATGCAATACACAAATGATCTTAAAATGAGGAAAAACATTTTAGATTATTTATAAATTCTAATACTAAGTTGACTCTTGTGATCTTATTTATGCATTAACTTGTAAGTTTGGGGGCCAGTATGTACTTGTATGAAATGTAAAAGAGAAGGTCCTTCATATACTATTCTAGTAACATTGTGGGACAGGATGATTATAAAATTAAACCTTAGAGAAAGAGAAGGCCTCTGTATTAAAAATATTGGAAAAAATCTTTTGAATGGTGTTTATAGATGGGAAATAAATACAAAATGCAATTGATTAGCATGTCAATAAAGGGCGACAGAAGACTCTATGCATATATACACAAATTTATGAATGGTCTTTTGTGTTTTCTAATTTTCATAGATGGAAATGAGGCACTTTCCTAACCGACTATAAATATGATCCAGACTACGTATAATCCACTTGCTTTTCTAATTGGCTTTATTAAAGAAAGAAGCAATCCTACAAATCTTCCCTGATGACTGCACAGATTACAAAGTAGATCCAGGCTTCCCAAAGAGCCACTCCTGGCTCCTCTCTATATCCAGGTTGGAGCCAACAACTAAGCAGAACCCACTTTAACTATTTCCCAGCAGATTAAACATCTTCTAAAAAGGTCAGATAATTTAGGCAAACGTTCACAGTCTGTGCTCCTTTCTTCTGATAACTCAGTCCACAAGAATTCAGGACAGAGGTGATACATGGGAGATTCCCCCCAAACCCAGGCAGATGTGGTAGTCCACTGAGGTGTGTTCAGTCTCAAGAGAAGTGTGTTATGGCTGAGTAACATCATTTTTTATTTTTATCCTTCATTATTCATTTCTGGATGTTAAAGAGAGTGGAAATGAAAGACAATGGGCCATATTTTGAATTCAGTGGAAGTTTTGCATATAAAGAATCATCCTGCATACACTTATGTTAGTAGCTTTATTCATATGATTAGTCCTTAACAAGATTTATTTTCACATGCTTAAGTGTTAACTTAATCAGCCCCATCTTGTTAACAATCAACCATCATACTTAAAGGAGCCTGAAACAATAATTTGCATTTTCATTATTTCAGAGGACACAGTTTTAATAAAAGAACACAAGATTTATCTACAACCGTAGTGGCCTGAATTTGTGTACAAAAGGCTGGGAATGGCTCCTAGTGTTCTATGTATCCGTGAAAAACTAATAAAATACAACAGTAAAACTTTTCTTTCTTTAAAAAAGAAGTGAAGAATGCCAATGGGTAAACTAAGTACGACACTGTGTAACTACGCTAAATAATCATCGTTTACAGTAGAGTTGCAGAGAAGCAGATGTACAGTGCAAGACCCTGCTCTGCGCTTTGATGGGTTGAGGGGACGAGATCACCCAGCATGTAGGCATGCCCCAGGAGATACTGCAGGCCAAAATAATCCAGTCTAAGACATCGGGGATGCATGTGCAACATGAGTGTAATCCATTGTAGACTATCACTCAAAGAAGAAAAAAACATGTTTTTTGCAAAGCCTTGTAATTCTTTGTAAGAAGAAAACAAAATCAAAGACAAAACTAGGACATATTAATCTTGACAGTGCACTTTGTGCCACAAATCAGACATTAGAAATCTGAGTACACATAAACCTGTCAGTGAGCCTTTCAATGGAGTAGGCTATAGTATTAAAGACCCAAGAATCTGCATCCTACCACAAAGAGAGTTTAACACCAGATTACAAAGGGAGACATCTGAACTGGAATTTATTCTCAAATTTGACACTTTGAGCCTTGGTCTTAATAGAGATAGTAATTGACTTACGCATTACAAAGATGGATTCCCCATCTTTGATATTCATAGTGATCTCAAGGCAGTCAACTTAATAGACGCATGCAGTAAGTAATTTTCTTTCCCCTGCTCCCTACCCTTTGCCCCCTGCAGATATTTGTGTTTTCCTTTAATTTTTTTTTGTTTTTTGTTTTCTATCTCTCTGTTATATATTTGTTGTGCCAGTTCATTATTTCCAGATCTGAAGAAGTGGGTCTTTAAAGTGCTACATGACTGCTTTTTTGTTTTGTGAAGATACAGACTAACACAGCTACCTCTCTGTGACTATCCTACATGTTGTGTTAGATGCAGACAAAACAAGTATCAGCATGGAAATATTAACATTTTCCACTAATTTTGAAAGGGCAATGATGTTAAAATGATTGTTTTATATTCTAGTTTATATAGTTGAAAGACACAGATCCGGATTGAGCCATAAACTTGTGTTGTATGTACCAAAGAGGACATATATCGGCTTCACTTAAATTACTGCTAATACTCAACTGTATTTCGGTGAAGTTAAGTTATTCCAAGAACAAGGTATTGATCCTATAGACATGTGCTGAGACAAAATGCCTTCTGGTGCCAGCTCAAATCCTGGCTGTAAGAGCATCTGTGGTTTACAGCCCATAGGAGTAGCAAAGCTTGTCTATGGTGCACAGTCTCAGGAACTGCCTTGGCTCTATACTGGCACATGCTTACACCCAATCCCTTTCGTCAGTGCATGCACATAATCAGACCAAATGCCCCCTAGCACTTGGGTGTGGGGAAAGGAGAAGAGTTGGGGATTACAGAAGACACAGTCCCTTTGCAATTCTCTCTCACACACTGAACGTTAAAAATAAGTTGTATGGACCCAGCCTTGGTTCTCCACCTTGCTTCACCTCCTATGGAATAGTTGCAGTGTTAACTCTGGATAAAGCAGGGAAGGAAAGGCATGGAAATGTTTAGAGCTCTGCATGGGAGCAATGAGGAAGCTCATTTAAACATGTTCTGTGTTCCCTTCCTCCAGCAGGGCTGCAGCCACATGAGTAGAGATTGGACACAGGACTGCTTCTCTCCCTTTTGAGCATCATGTCTACTCGTGCTTTAGGCAGCTGTGCAGGACATGTGTATCCCTTAGTGCATGGGATCATTGGGAGATTTACGTGAGTAAATTTGGAGGGTCAGATCCCCAATTTGTTAAGAGTTTGTAACATAACTCGGTCCTACATTCTATACTTGTGCATAAGTCCCACAATAATCAATAGATCAGATTCTGATCTAGAGGTATTAACATTCAATTCCCCATTGGAGCCAACGTGAACTTCGTTATAGCCTCAAAACCAAGAAGAAGTCTTGTGGCACCTTATAGACTAACAGATGTTTTGGAGAATAAGCTTTTGTGGGCAGAGACCCACTTCATCAGATGCATGAGTCAGGGTGGTGGTTTCAGAGGGGTATTTAAAGAGAGGGGCCCAAGTAAGAGGGAGGACCAGATCTGACAAGGTTTATTCAGCGAGGTGGAAATGGCCCAGTATCAACAGTACTTATCAAAAGAGGAAACAACAAGTCAGATCAGACAGGGGGATGTGAGCCTTTGTCAGAGTCTAATGGGGAGATATTAGCACCCAGAGCAGAGAAACTGCCTTTGTAAGCTGTGAGCCACTCCCAGTCTCTGTTTAATCCATGGTTAATAGAGTCAAATTTGAAAATAAATTGCAGCTCAGAGATTTCTCTCTCCATTTGATTTTTGAAATGTTTTTGTTTCAGGACTGTCACCCTTAAATCTGCCACTGAGTGTCCAGGGAGATTGAAGTGTTCACCCACAGGCTGCTGTACATTACTGTTCCTGATGTCTGATTTATGTCCATTTACACATATCTACAGTAGTGACATCACAGGACCTAACACCAACTATACCATCAGGGGCTCCTTTACCTGCACATCTGCTAATATAATATATGCCATCATGGGCCAGCAATACCCCACTGCAATTTACATTGGCCAAACTGGACAGTCTCTTCAAAAAGAATAAACGGACATAAATCAGACGTCAGGAACGGTAATATACAGAAGCCTGTGGGAGAACACTTCAATCTCCCTGGACACTCAGTGGCAGATTTAAGGGCGACAGTCCTGAAACAAAATATTTCAAAAGTCAAATGGAGAGAGAAATCCCCGAGCTGCAATTTATTTGCAAATTTGACTCCATTAACCATGGATTAAACAGAGACTGGGAGTCGCTCGCAGCTTACAAAGGCAGTTTCTTTGCTCTGGGTGCTAATATCTCCCCATTAGACTCTGACAAAGGCTCACATCCCCCTGTCTCATCTGACTTTTTTTTCCCTCTTTTGATAAGTACTATTGATGCTGGGCCACTTCAACCTTGCTGAATTGACCTTGTCAGCTCTGGCCCTCCCTTTTACTGGGACCCCACTCTTTAAATACCCCTCTGAAACCACCCCCCCAACTCATGCATCTGATGAAGTGGGTCTTTGCCCACAAAAGCTTATGCTCCAAAACATCTGTTAGTCTATAAGGTGCTACAAGACTTCTTATTGTTCTCGAAGCTACAGACTAACACAGCTACCTCTCTGAAATTTGTTATAGCCTGTAGATGAAGTCTGTAGGATCAATTTTCAGGCAACTTTTAGATTAAATATATTTATTGGCACACACATATTGGCCGTGTCTACACTAGCCCCAAACTTCGAAATGGTCACACAAATGGCCATTTCGAAGTTTACTAATGAAGCGCTGAAATGCATATTCAGCGCTTCATTAGCATGCGGGCGGCCGCGGCACTTCGAAATCGATGTGCCTCGCTGCTGTGCGGCTCGTCCTGACAGGGCTCCTTTTCAAAAGAACCCTGCCTACTTCGAAGTCCCCTTATTCCCATGAGCAGAAGAAATAGCTTAGCATCGATGTAGCATTCATGTGTAGACGTAGCTACAGTGTGTGTGTATAGCTACGTCTACACGTGAATGCTACATCGAAATAGCTTATTTATGTAAGTGCCATTTATGTAAGATGTAGTGACATCGAAATAAGCTATTTCGATGAATAACGTCTACACGTCCTCCAGGGCTGGCTGGTACCGTCGACGTTCAACGTCGACGTTGGGCAGCACGACATCAAAGTAGGCGCTGCAGGGGAGCGTCTACACACCAAGCAGCCCACATCGAAATAAGGGTGCCAGGAACAGCTGCAGACAGGGTCACAGGGTGGACTCAACAGCAAGCCGCTTCCTTAAAGGGCCCCTCCCAGACACACTTGCACTAAACAGCACAAGATCCACAGAGCCGACAACTAGTTGCAGACCCTGTGCATGCAGCATGGATCCCCAGCTGCAGCAGCAGCAGCCAGAAGCCCTGGGCCAAGGGCTGCTGCACACGGTGACCATAGAGCCCCGCAGGGGCTGGAGAGAGCGTCTCTCAACCCCTCAGCTGATGGCCGCCATGGCGGACCCCGCTATTTCGATGTTGCGGGACGCGGATCGGCTACACGTGCCCTACTTCGACGTTCAATTTTGAAATAGGGCGCTATTCCCATCTCCTCGTGAGGACAGCGACTTCGACGTCTCGCTGCCTTATGTTGATTTCAACTTCGAAATAGCGCCCGCCACGTGTAGACGTGGTGGGTGCTATTTCGAAGCTGGCGCGGCTACTTCGAAGTAGCCGGCACGTGTAGACGCGGCTTATGTGTGTATTTTCTTCACCAAGGCTTTTAAATGTTACAAACATGAAGAGAGTTGTTGGTCATCTAGTTAATAGTCATTAGAATTTAATGTATTCAGATGAGTATTTTACACAAGTGCTATGCCTCGCAGTCAGAATTTTTAGTTGCTTGATTTTATCACACAGGAAAGAGATGTCTAAAATATGACTTGTTTTCAGCTACTTACTATGAACATTTTTAACACATCTAGGTACTTCAAAATGTAACTTTCATTGTAGTATAAATGTGAATTAATTCATCTCCCTTTATACAGTCACATGCACAGTCTATGAGAATTATTTTTGAAATATTGTGGCATGCACTGACTGCTATTTGTGAAGAAAAAATAAGTAAAAGCTCAACTTTTATTTCATACCCAATACATTATAATTTTTAAAAAAATGTCAATGGACCTTGAAGGATGTCTCGAAATGACTTTAGTGTTTAAGTCAGGTGACAGCAAGCTTACAATTTTTTTAACTAGGAAAAATACGTCTCTGTTTCAGAAACAAGGGCCTCTGTTGTTCTGTTGCTAAAAGATAGTATACTTGGTGTACTTGGTTTGCTTGGCTGGGAGAAAGATAAGTTGACCAAAAATCTAGGATCATGTATGTCTGGCTGAGGGCCCTCAGTGCAAATTCAAATCAGATTCTCAAGTATTTTTTCCAGCATTCTGTTTCTGTAACATGATTTTGTTCTTCTTGAGAGATAAGAACTCTTTCTTCAGAACAGCAATTAAAGCAGAAAATGATGGGATAATATGAATCAGATGACAAAGATTAGGCAATTAACTTTTCTTTTTTTTTTTTTTCCTTGACTGCTGGGTTAGACTTTCTGGTTTAAAACTTTTGAACAAATCCCAAATGGCTAACAGGGAACATCGATGTTATTTAATTTTAACAATATTTTACATATGGTTAAATAAATATTTCAAGCTCTTTAACTCCTTGTTCTTCTACAGATAGTTTATTGGTTGGCTAAATATTAATGTCCAGTCATTTTAAATAGTGAAATAAATATTTACATAAGTCTCCAGATCTCTTTCTCGCCATTTGCTATGTCTCCAATTTAAGTGAAACCTAAAATTCTTAGGCATATTACTCTCACCATATAGTCTGATTCCATTGTAAGTCATTGTTTTTTCTTTTTTGGATGAGAGAAGGGGATGTTGCTGGGTCACCTAACTAGTCATTCAGTGCAGCAGACGAAGTTCTAATTTTTATCCTTTCCAGAGTCCTATAGAATCTCCCCAGCTGTGATGTGACATAGAACAAATCAACGCTACTTTTCTGAATACACAATATCAGCTTTCAGAGTGGATCTATTTCTATTATTAGCAAATGGTGCAGCACAAACTTTATCAGAGTTCTCAAAGAGCCCCAGGGTCTTGTTTTATCAACAAGATTTATTATTTTCTCACTGACCAAACATTTAAGATGTGACTCTACCACAGGTAATAACTGAACTAAAGGCTTTTCTTGCCCTATTTTTGTGATTTGCTTTCTCAGACTGGGTTATAGTTTCCTCCATAATCTCTTAAGTTTTTTTTTTAAACCAAAAGAAGTTTAGGGGTATTTAGAGATAAGTTAAGCATTTCAATAATATCATCAAAGCTGATGTTTTAAAAAGTATGTTTAGTTGCCTGCTCCATATGGTGGCTCTGAAAAGATAATGACATACGGTTTATCATCTATTTACGGAGGATAAAGACTTCTTTCCTAATTTCCAGGTTTAAAGTACCATCTTCCATAAATCTAACATGTTCATTACTAATATCTATGTTAAGTGTAAGAAGACAGTAAGGAGAGTGTGCTTCCGGATGTCAGCATTGCTATGCTTATCATTGTGTAGGCCCAAGTACAGGTTGAACCTCTCTTGTCCGGCAACATCTATAATCTGGCAAGATTTCACTTATCTGGATGCCCACTTATCACACGTATGGGCAAGTTTTCCGTGGTACCATAAAGTTTGTTGCCAGCCAACAGTCCTGACCCTCAGTGTTCTGTGCTGTTATTTAGCTGTAATTTACCCCTAAATGTTTTCTAAGAGCCCAGGAAGCAGTGGAAGCGTTGGTAATGTGCTAGACAATATTGACCTCTCATGGTCCAGCAAATTCTCTCATATGGGTCCTGAGGGTGATGGACTAGAGCGGTTCAACCTGTACTTAATATTTGGAAATCCAATTTTATATACAAAACATACATCTGTCAGTGTGGTTTTGCCCACGAAAGTTTATTCCCAAATAAATCTTTTAGGCTGCTTCTACTCATGCCACCTGCCCATTGGAGGTGGCATGGTAATGAAGCAATTTGAAGCAGGCTAATGAGGCACTAATATGCATATTCAGTGCCTCATTAGCATAAGAGCAACCTCTTGAATTTCGAAGTGCAGACTTAGAATTGCAGATTGAGAGTAGATTGGGGCAGCTTCGAAATAAGCGGCCCACTTCGACATTCCCTTACTCTGACCTAGTTCTCTGGGGATAAGGGAATGTCGAAGTGGGGTGCTTATTTTGAAGCTGCCCCTATCTTCACTGTCAATCTGCAATTCAAAGTCTGCATTTTGAAATTCAGGCAGCTGCCATTATGCTAATGAGGTGCTGAATATGCACATTAGCACCTCTTTTGCCTGCTTTGAATTGCCTCATTACCATGCCACCTCCAAGAGTCATTTGAGGTGGTAGCACCATCAAAGAGCAATAAAAATAGTGATGAACCTGCTCTTTTGCAGTTATCATTTTACGTTTTATGTCTTGGCCAACGAAATCAGCGAACTTCTTACATCTCATTTCTTTTAGGTGTGCTTGTCCCAAATCTACTCCATGACGGGATACTAGTTTGTCTATATAAAGAATGTTAGTAAATGGACTTTCACATTTTGCCATTGTGTATACAATATCAAATAATTTAGCAACAGGCTGCCTTTTGCTTGCTTCAGTCGCTACAAAACCTCTGTTCTGAGTTACTCAGGTACAGTTATCCAAGACAGAAGCAGAGAGTTTTTAAAAAAGGATAGCTCTTTGGTGTACTTCACTACAGAAGTGTTTGTTCATGTTGCCCATTTTTTCAGCTTGAAATATAACTGACTAAGGCAGCTCTATAATTTCACATTGTTGTCATTTGAACTTTAAGTTTTGTATACAGAAAACAATAAATTTTATTCACAACCACACTGTTCCCAGATTCATATTGCAGCTAGTCATAGGCCTGATTCACATCTGCTTCCCATTTTTTTATCCTCATTCTCACACAACGTCCCAAGCTGTCACTGTCTGTCTCTGATCAGTTAGATCTTGCCCTTCCCCAAATCCTCGTGAATAACTTTGCTCCACTCCACTGTCAGGGCCAGAAAAATCAGAAGAATATGAAGTCAGAAAGTTTTCCCAGTAACTTACCAAAATGCTGCTTGGGGAGGGATATAAAACATTATGTCTTCGTCTACACTAGGAAGTTCTTTTGAAAGATTTTTCAAAAGAAGGGGACTCTTTCGAAAGATCCCCTGGAGCATCTACACACAAAATGTATTCTTTCAAAAGTAAATTGAAAGAATATGGTGCTCCTTTTGAAATCCCTCTTCCTTTCCTGTTTCAGGAAGAGCGCCCCCTTTTGAAAGCTTCTTTAGAAAGAAAACGTGTGTAGACACTCCACAGGCACCTTTTTTTAGAAAGAGCAGTCCTCCTGGGGCCTGATTTTTTGATCCCTGGCCTGTTCTTTTGACAGAGTGGGGGCTGTGTGGACACTCTCTTTCAAAAGAGCAGATCACTCTTTTGATCCGCTTTTTAGTGTATGGACGCCCTTTTTTGAAAGAAATTCTTCTGGAAGAGCTTCTTTTGAAAAATCTCTGTGGCGTAGATGTAGACAAAGTGTCAGGCTATAAACAGTCTCTAACTATTACGGTTAGTAGGGTATTTCCCTGGAATGTTATTTCTTCTATTCCTAATATGGGATTTCTTGTTCCTTGTTTTGAAACATCTGTTGCTGGCCACTAGCAGAGGTAAGATATGAAAGCAGACGGATTGCTGATCTGATCTAGCATGGCAGTTCTATTTCCACTGTTATACATGAGTTAAGAATCAGAGGATGTTTCTACCCAGGGCACTTCCTTCAGAAGTGACATGCTAATACACAGAGCGAAAGATGCTAATGAGGCACGGATGCAAATTCCCTGAACCTCATTAGCATAATGTCACGTGATTTGGAGTCCAGAAGATCGTTCTTCCAGACTCCAAAACGCTGTGTAGAAGCGCGGCCCGGGGGGGAACTTCCGGAAGGAAGTCCTCCTTCCGGAGACCCCTTCTCCCCAAAAAGTTTTGGGAAGAAGGGGGCCTCTGGAAGAAGGACTTCCTTCTGGAACGGTCTTCCGGACTCCAAATCACGTGACATTATGCTAATAAGGTGCAGGGAATTTGCATCCGTGCCTCATTAGCATATTTCGCTCCGTGTATTAGCATGCCACTTCCAAAGGAAGTGGCCTGTGTAGAAGTGGCCAGAAAGTTTAAATGTTTCAAGACTCCCACTGCAATCAATTCAAGTTGTGAGGGTGGGACCCAATTGTTGTTTTTCATTAAAATGGTATACAGTTGCACTATGCTCAACAATTTCAGTGGTAATTTAAATCTTATGACTCAATCCTACAGTCCCCACTAAGGCAAAGTCCCACTGTAGCGCTGAGCGTTTTACAAAAAGTTGCCCCTTTTTTGATACCTGGTTTGACAAATTTCAGAACACAAGCATCTCATATAAATCATATATGAGCCAGAGCTGGGCTTTGTTGCAGCTCAGCACAATAGGCTGGAGAAGGGATGGAAGGAGTTTATTTTAAAAAAAAAATTAGGTATTACATCACACTTCACACAAGGGGTTGCAGAGGGGTTGTGACTTCTATTCTGTCCCAGGCTTGAATAGCAGAAGAGATGATCAATGGTTTCTATTGGACTGATGAATTCTACACTTTGTCCCTCACACAAAATTTGCTTAACTTGGTACGGGCAAGGGGACTTATCTTCTTTCCCATAGAACTCTCTTGCATTTAAAAACTCGAAGTAATTTTTCTGAAAATTTGTAAATGAAAAAATTGTTTCTACCTATTAGTTTATATGGTAATTTTCAGCCTGCAGCAAATTTTATTGATATGTTCCAAGCCAATAAATATAAACTCATGAAAACTCAGGGACCAAATTCAACAAATATGATAAACGAAGGACTAGTATATGCAAAACAAATCCACTACTTCAGAAGGGAGTTTCACCAGTGTGTATTATAAGCAGTGTGTCTGGCTTTCAAGAATGGGAAGGGCCAGTTTTAACATAGAGTAGTACTAGAGCTGGTAGAAAAATGTCTAATGAAATATTTTTCTATCAGAAAATGTTGATTTGTCAAAATCAATATATTCATATAGAATCTTTAATTAAAACATTCCAAAACCTTATCACAATGAAAAGTTTGGATTATTTATTTTGAAATCCCTTTTCATTTCAACACTTATTTTAAATTGAATTTGGATACTTTATTTATACTGATTATTTTATTAAATAAAAATATAAAAAATAACATATTTAGTGAATCAGTAGAATGACAATGTGGATAAAGGAGTAGGAAATAAGAGAGAAGCCAGAAAGGTGATGGGAAATAACCTTTTGTGAAAAAGCAATTGACTCCTCCAGAGCCTATAAGAGAGCAGCAAAGCAAGCAATCAGAAAGGAGAGAAACCTGGGTTTATATGGGCTGCATAACGTGTCAAACAGCTGCTCTCAACTTTCCAAGAAGAAAACATATGTGATCATATGGACAAGAAATATAAGGAAGGAAGGTGAAACAAATCTATCTTTTGTAAAGGATACAGGGGGCAGCCAGTTTATGACAGGAGACATACGTAGTTGATGGTGGGAATACTATGAGGCTCTGCTTCATGAGGAGAACCTTTTGTATGCTACACTACCATTGTGTGTACTGATGATTACGAATATAGATGAGCTGTCAGAGGCAAACATCAAAGCTGCACTGCTGAAGATGGCAAATGGAAGAGCAGTGGATCTGGACAAAGTCAGGTTGATGAATGTTGGTTCACAGAAGTCCTACGTGCAGTTGCAAATGAAAAGAAAATCCCAAGAGTCTGGGGAAAGTCCACCCTAGTATCAGTATATAAATCAAAGAGTGCCATACATGACTGTTTGAAGCAGATCAGCACTTAGTTCATTACTGTTCATAATTGTGATGGACTTCATAAATAAATTTAAAGGGAAGGTAGCAGAGGGTTGATCTTTACAGACAGTGTTGCACTAATGACTGAGGAAGATTTGGTTCAGGTGACTGATGCCTGGGACAGAGAACTAACAACTTATGGTCTCAAATTTAGTAAGAAAAAGACTGAAGTGGGTGGCTTGCATAGAACCAACACAGGTGAATATCAACATTGAGGACAATTGCCTCAATCACACTTCTGCATTTAAGAACAATGAAGTTGCTTAGCATCAAATGGAGAAATTACCAATGCAATGTAAAGCTGAGGAGCACAGAGAACATCAAGGGTAAGAAAAGTGGTGTGATTTATGACATGCCCAGACTACTTCGGGACAACTGTACAAAGTCTTGGTAAGATCAATTCTTCTGCCTGGATCAAAGACAGGGGGAACCAGAAAGAGTCACTTGAGAAGAAATGAAGCCATTGAAATATTTGAGGGTATTGAGAGGGCAAATACTGCTGGCCCACATGTGGAATGATGTCATAAAGATTGAAGACCTTTGTCTGCAGTATCAGGGAGAAGCTGCAAGAGAGAAAGTTGAGATGGTGTGGGCTAAATGGATGAAGACAGATATTTGAGACAAAAGTTCCTGGATAAAGAAAAAAAGGAAGGCCAAGAAAATGATGTGAATGGGATGACAGAGTAGATATAGAAGAGCAAATCTGGGACTCTCAAGCCTGGAAAATAGTGATCTGGTGAGCTGGCTCCACCTAGCTGAGAAAAGGGCAGAGGAGGAAGATTATATTATTTTATGCTATATTTTAATTGTGTATTTTATATTCTACCAATTACCAAACGAAGTAGCAATTACAATGCCTATTACCAATTAGAATGTAAACTTAAACATGAACTACCAATTATAATACCAATTAGTAAGGATACTATATAAGTTGAACATAAAATGTTTTGATTTACCTGAAACAAATTTTTTCAGAAATTTTCAGAAATGCCATTTGCATTTCCGAGAACTCTGTTTAGAATAGCAGTGCAGGCAACATCACTGAAGAAAGTCTCTGTGTAGATGTGCCCCCCGGTTTAATTTTAGACTTTATTTTCTTCCCCCGCTTTACTTTCTGAAGCTCAGCTCAGCCAGAATGGAGCATCAGGCCTGCTCTAATTGCAAACCAGTGGTGTTAAAACTTGCTGGTGCAGGAAGTACTAAAACCAAATATTTCTATTTCAAAATAGTTCATCTTTCTGTATTTTAAAAATTCTTCCCCTAAGAGATGGCAAAATATATTGATTTTACTAGCTTTCCATTATTTGGAAACTGAATATTTATTTTGCTAAACCCTTGCATTCACATGCAGTCGATATTAATCAATGGGGTCATGGAATACGTTCACAGTTTCAGGAACTCACCTGGCCAGTGTCATACATATTATGGCAGTCATGTTTTTGTTGAAAAGTCAAAATGTTTAATTCAGCTTCAACAGATGTACATAACTACAGTTGAAGTACCTGTATAGTGCCTTTTATAGGATACACATTCCAGATCATTATATCCCATGCGGTTAGAGTGTCTGAGAATAGAGAGAGCTGAAGCTTGTCTTATCATACGCAGAAACTTGTTGACTTTTCAGACATCTCAAAGACCAAAAAACCTACTTAAAGAATTTGCAAAATAATTCTCAATCAAATCCCACATTTTGCTATGGAAGATTAAAAACTAAGGGTCAAATTTTCTGCTTGTGTAGTCCATTGATTTTACTGCAATTATGCCAGCAGGGAATTTGTGTTTAACAATTAACAGAGGTAGATGTGCACTGAAAAACAGTTATGAACTCCTTGGACCTAATGCCCCTCTGATTTATATTAATTTTACGCTGGTGTAACAGGCGTAAGTTGAGGAAAATCAACTCCTTATTTGCAAATTTCTGCATCCATAGATGATCAGAATTAATATGTTTATTGTCTACATGATTTAATATTCAGTGCTGATATTTATATACATGATTCTAATTGCCATTAATTTTTGAACAGTGACTATATTTGCAGATGAGAATCTATGGATAGTAGATAGCTGTGGAGCAAAATAATTCCTGTTGTCACTAGGGCTATGTTTATACAGTAGCATTGTCACTAAGGCTATGTCTATAGAGCAGAAGAGATAGTTCAGAACAGCTTATTTCAAAATAACACCACTACGCACAAAGGCTACAGTAGTGAGTTTTGCTGACAAAACCCCAGTTTTGTTGACAAAACTAGTGGAACGTCCACCCACAAAATACATTTTGTCTACAGTATGTTGACAAAAGCTGGCACTTCTGTCAACAACCTTCTGCCTCTCCCAGACGAGGAAGAGTGCCTTTTGTTGGCATGTTCTGTAGATAAAAAAGCTGTGTGGATGCTCTGGGGGGGCCTTCCTTCGACAGACAGGGCACCCAGGACAATGTGCAGCCCTGTTTGGTGTGCTTCAGGGGTGCCTGTTTTGTTGAGAGAGGGTCTGGGCAGTCTGGCCACTCTGTCTACAAAGGAGAACGCTCATCCAATTGGCTTTTGTGTGTGGCCACCCTCTATCAACAGAAGTTTTGTCAGGAAACCTCTTCTGACAGTGACTTCTGTCAATAGATTGTTGTAGTGAAACCATAGCCAATATGATTTTCAAAATAGTGCTCAGCTATTTTGAATTAGAGCATCTACACACAAGAGTGCCTATTTTGAAATAGAGCCATTGGACACATTACGGCTTATTTTGAAAAATATTCTATTCCCTGTCTATACAGCCCCTATTTTGAAATAGTGATTTCAAAATAGCTATTTGCATTGTGTAGATGCTAGCAAAGTTATTTTGAAATAACAGCTATTATTTTGAAATAGTTTTGCTATGTAGATGTACCCTAATGGAATTACCTGACTAAAGATTCCTGCTTCAAGATGATTATGCTCTATGTTGCCAGTGCCCTTCCCAGACAAAATGTTTAATGAATTTATCATAGAATTATAGAATACTAAAACTGGAAGGCCCTTGAGAGATCATCAAATCCAGTCCTCTGTATAGACAGGGAACAGAATATTTTGCAAAATAAGCCATAATGCATCCAATGGCTCTATTTCAAAATAGGCACTATTGTGTGTAGATGCTCTAATTCAAAATAGCTGAGCACTATTTTGAAAATCATATTGGCTATGGTTTCACTACAACAATCTATTGACAGAAGTCACTGTCAGAAGAGGTTTCCTGACAAAACTTCTGTTGACTTTCTTTAATTATGAACAGGATAGTAATTTATTATAAAACATAGCTAATAGTGTACATGGAGTTTATAATATTAACATGTATAGGTGCTGGAGCACCCATGGAAAAAAATAGTGGGTGTTCAGAATCCACCAGCACACCTCTGGATTACCACCAGGGCCTTTCACCTGCTGATGGCCCCACCGATCAGCTCCTCCTGCTCTCTCCCAGCACTTCCAACCTGCCACGATCAACTGTTCAGCAGCAGGCAGGAGGCACTGGGGTGGGAGAAGCAGGGGCAGAAAGAAGCAGGGCAAGGGTGGGGCCTCTGGTGGAGTGGGAGATCAGCAGGCCTTGGGACATGAGTAAGTCAGTGCCTATCAACTACGTACAGGGTTTATAGTACTAATATATTTCGGTGCGCGCGCACACACACACACACACACACACACACAGAGCTAACTAATACACATAGTTTCTGGTGCCCTCAAATCAAGAAGAACGTTGATTAGTAATTTGGTGCAGCAAAGTGCAAACCTACACCAGGAAAAGTGAACCTGGCCAGACATCCCATACACAGGTTTTTAAGATAAGAAAACAATTTACCTGTGGAAAATTCAGTCACATTTCAACTCATTCCAGGGACTCATTAACTTCTTTAAATAACATCTTGGGCACAAAACAGAGATAAAATGGTAATTTATGAAGCTGGTGCACTTGTTTAAAATTTGAACAAAGGTAACAAAAGCCTGATTTTGATCTTTCCATATTCAAATTTTTGCAGTAGAAGTTTCTCAGCACTGAATACTTCAAAACAGGATTTAACTCACAAAAAGAAAGAAGCTGACAGTTCAGATGAAAAACATTAATTAACTCACTGCCAGAGGAATGATTCAATACAATATGCAATCCTAGTTTTTCTTTTCCTACACATAAACAATTCCTATTTATGTCAAATTAAACTGTATTCACTAGAGCTATCTTTCGAAAGATGATCTCTTCTGGAAGATCTTCCTTCAAAAGAGCACGTCCACACACAAAAAAGTGGATCGAAAGATCTATCCACTCTTTCATTACAGAGCATCTATACATCCCCCGTTGTTTTGAAAAAGCAGGCCAGGGATCAAAAAATCTAGTGACATGAGGACTGATCTTTCAAAAAAAGGGCCCGCAGAGTGTCTACACATGTCTTCTTTCAAAAGAAGCTTTCAAAAGGAGGCTCTGTTCCTGATCCGGGAGGAGAAGAGGTGCTTCTGGAAGAAGACCTGCATTCTTTCGATTTCATATTGAAAGAGCACATTTTGTGTGTGGCTGTTCGGCATGTTCTTTCAACAAAGGGCCTGATTTACCAAAAGAACTTGTTAGTGTAGATGAAGCCTATGAGTAAAATTTTGGCCCTTGAGGCCAAAGTCTACCCTGAATTACACTGATTTCATTGGTGTTAGGTATGAATTTGAATTTGGTCAGTAACACCCCTAGTTGTGGGCCTTCCAAAGTTGGAGGAATTAGAAATGCAAAGGAGAATTTCAGCTTTCATCTTTCAAAAAATGTATATTTCTAACTATTTGTCCTGTGTAGAGAGCATGGGAAAAGTAAATTATTTGCTAAAGGTTGAAAAGATAGTATCATAATATATTATTTGTGCTGTGTCTGTCCATCTGTCTATCTGGGCAAGGTTCTACCATGTTCCCCCAACACTGCACTGTGCTGTCCACAGTCTCTCCCCTGTCCAGCTTTGGGCCCAGCCCAGCTCCCCAGCTGACCTCCCCACACACCATGCCAGCCCCAGCCTCTCCATTGGCCAGAGCAGGGCCCAGCCCCTGCTCTGACAGCGACTCCCCTGCACCTTACTAGCCCCTCCCCCACCCAGCACAGGGCCTGGCTCAGCCCTCAGACGGACCCCCCCCCACATATACCCTAACCACACTGTGCCAGCCCCAGCCCCTTCCCTGGCCAGCACTGGACCCAGCTCAGCACCCCCCGGGTGCCTCTCCACCCTACCAGTTTCTCACTCACCGGCCGCGTCTACATGTGCACGCTACTTCGAAGTAGCAGCGCCAACTTTGAAATAGCGCCCATCACAGCTACATGTGTTGGGCGCTATTTCGAAGTTGAAATCGACGTTAGGCGGTGAGACGTCGAAGTCGCTAACCCCATGAGGGGATGGGAATAGCGCCCTACTTCGAAGTTGAACGTCGAAGTAGGGCACGTGTAGACAATCCGCGTCCCGCAACATCGAAGTAGCGGGGTCCGCCATGGCAGCCATCAGCTGAGGGGTTGAGAGACACTGTCTGTCCAGCCCCTGCGGGGCTCTATGGTCACCGTGTGCAGCAGCCCTTAGCCCAGGGCTTCTGGCTGCTGCTGCTGCAGCTGGGGATCCATGCTGCATGCACAGGGTCTGCAACCAGTTGTCGGCTCTATGGATCTTGTGTTGTTTAGTGCAACTGTGTCAGGGAGGGGCCCTTTAAGGGAGCAGCTTATTGTTGAGTCCGCCCTGTGACTCTGTCTGCAGCTGTTCCTGGCACCCTTATTTCGATGTGGGCCGCTTTGGTGTGTAGACGTTCCCTCGCAGCGCCTATTTCGATGTGGTGCTGCCCAACGTCGAAGTTGAACGTCGACATTGCCAGCTCTGGAGGACGTGTAGACGTTATTCATCGAAATAGACTATTTCGATGTCGCTACATCAAAATAAGCTATTTCGATGTAGCGTGCACGTGTAGACGTAGCCACCCAGTGCAGGGCCTGGATCAGCCCTCCGTCAGAGCCCCTCCACCATGCCAGCTCCAGCTCTTTCCCCAGCCAGTGTGGGGCCAGGCCCAGCCCCGCAACTGAGCCCCCCCCCAACCATGCCAGTCCCATCCCCTCACCCAGCCAGCACTGGGCCTGACCCAGCCCCACCGATGGAGCCCCTCCCCTGCACTGTGCCAGCCCCACCCCTCCCCCAGTCAGTGCAAGGCCCAGCCCATGTACTTTGGATGTGTATTACCACAAGTTTCTATCTAGAACTTTCTTCCAGCTCAACTTCCGCTTGCAGGCAGAGCTGCAGCCGGGCCTCTAGCATATCATTAAAGTGATAAACCAGGACACCCATCCATAAAGACATTCCTCATTTTTTATCCAAGACCATTGTTTTTTATCCACTTGATCCATTCACCTCCCTCTCCCCCTAACAGCATATGTTGTTTGAAGGCAAAGTAAAAAGCAAACCAATAAAATATTCTGAAGTCTGATAATGTTGGGAAGAAATCCTTATTGTACATATCATTTCCTCAAAACTGTAAGACTATTTTCTGTGCAAACCCCAGGAGAAAAAGATTTGACTCTTGACTCCACATCTCCCACAAAAGAGAGCATTGCTCTGCTAATCACATCATTATGCTGGTGCTTTTAGAAATCAACCAACATGATTCTCTCCATTTATATTTATTTTCAGTGTTTAAACTAAAGCTTAGAAGATGCCATTTAAAAATATGCAGACTTTGCAAAGAAAATTAAACAAAATAAACTAATAAACAAAACCAGAACAATAGTCGCGACAAAAAGTATTTCTGTTATGTAACACTGGCTGGACATTTTCAACCACAACAAATTTGTTAAAAATTGGGACCTTTTATGCCTTGGTGCAAATATTTAAAGCTAAATAATGAGATTCAAAATGAAGATTTTTAAAGAAACTGCAAGCAGATTCATAATTACTATGTAGCTGATGAGTACTAGCAGCAGCTAACTGCACCATACCTCAGATGTATTGATTTATTTATCAGTCACATTGTAAAGATATTGACACCTGGAATGAATTGTAACAAAGCCATTTTAGTGAAATTATTTTTAAAAGGCTCTATTATGTTGAAAATTGTATGGATCATTGCCACATTAGGTGACTGCAATTTCTATGTCACTAACTGAAATCAAGCATGTTGATTTCTTGAGCATTTAAATATCCTTCTGGAGCTAAGAACATCAAAGGTGACCAGATAATTTCCCTTCCACAAACAGCATTTTTACTAATCTCTTAAATATTGATTCCTGGGACAAATACTTTATTTGGCTTTATTCATCTAAGACATGCAGAATTTGACCCTAAAATCTGAATACAACAGAAAGAACAAACCTCTCTCAAACTTGAAAGAAGAAAAGACTTGCCTTGGGAAAAGAAGAGAAGAAATAACACAGTAGTATCTTTCCAGAGAACTCTGGCTTGGGCAAATGGTTAGCACAGGTAATCTCCTTCTTGGTCTGGACCCAAAGGACGAAGCAATAGGAGGTTTACGAAGCAATAGGAGGAGTACCCGAGTGCACAATCGTTGTGACTATCCTCTAAAACAGAAAACAGCAAAACATGCAGTCAGTCCTGAGATGCTGAACTGTCTCTTTGTTCTAGATGGAATGCTAATGGTAAAACTGTAGTTTGTATCTCTGCTTCTGCTACCTCACCATGCACTGATACGATCTGACAAAGTGCTTCTAGCTAAATCTTCTGATATAAAAATAACCCCTCTGTGCCTCACCCATTCAGATTAAGCATGGGCAAAAACCAGCCAGAGGCATGAATATATGAATCTGAAACTCCTGGATATACTTGTGCAGCTGATGGCCCTTTCAGAGAATTCTCCTGTAAAACGTATTCCAAGTGCTGTGAACAGAAATGTCAGTATTGAAATAATCCCACCCTCTTCTGACATGTGCCTGTCAGTCAAAGTGTTTGACAGTTTTTGAAACTGAGATGTCTGACTCAGACCATGCAGAATTCTATTGGTATTTGAATACTATACAGCCCCTAAAAAGGGAGAATTGCTGAGAATGAAAAAGGGAGGTGAGTAGGAGTAATAGGATGAACTAAGCCATGAACAATGTAGTCTGAATGTCAAGAAAATCATCCTTATAGAGCTATCAATGGTTGTGGAATAGTCTTCAAAAGAACTGGTGAAAGCCACAAGGCTTGAATAATTTAATACTAAACTAAGTGAATTGCTAGGAAACCGACTGTAACCAGTCTCACTGTGGGGTCTGTCTGAGAGTGCCGTGATTTGGTCATGTATGCTGTATAAACACTGTTAGCTCTTTGGGCACGAGCCCTTATTGACTCTTATCTTTGCTTGCTCCCCAGTATATTCACCAACACCTAGGAAGAAAAAGGAGTCTTCACTGAGTCTCACAGAAAGGAAAGTAATAGAGAGGGAGCTGTGCGAGTCTATATGCTATCAAAACAAAAAAGCAGTCAAGTAGCACTTTAAAGAGTAACAAAATTATTTTGTTAGTCTTTAAGTGCTCCTGGACTGGCTTTTTGTTTTGATAGAAAGGAAAGTGCTAGATACAGGTATGATAAAAGATAGCTCCTGCCTGAGAGACAGTGCATCCGTGCTCTTGGGCTTGTCAGACATGCTAGCTGGGCTGTTCTTTTAGCCCATCACTCTTTTGGAGGGAAATTAATTGTTGACTTATAAACCTTTTATAGAATTCTGTTGCCTCTGGATTCATTGGGTGCCCCCTCCATATTGTCTTCCTGCCATCCAGCTGTGTGGCTGCCTCACACCTCCTGCTCCCCCTTCATTCTACTGTCACAGGCTCTCTGCCAGCCATCGCTTGTTTCCCCTTTTGGTGCTCAGCTTCTCAGCCATCTTGAACCCTCTCTCAGGATACCAAGTATCTGACCTTCTCTCCACAGTAGTAGAGGTTATGGCCACCACTGCCTTAATGACTTGAATTATGAGATCTGGTGTTTCTCTTACTGTGACGCTTGAACCTACTATATTTCACCGCTACCAAGATGGCTTCCCCTAGGATCTGAGGTTTCTGTTTTAGGGTTTACCTAGGACTCCCATTTTGTCTCATGAGTCAAGAAGGCTATGTCCATACTAGCCCAAAACTTGAAAATGGCCATGCAAATGGCCATTTCGAAGTTTACTAATGAAGTGCTGAAATACATATTCAGCGCCTCATTAGAATGCCAGTGGCTGCAGCACTTCAAAATCGACATGGCTCGTCACCGTGTGGCTCATGCAGATGGGGCTCCTTTTCAAAAGGACCCCAGCAACTTTGAAATCTCCTTATTCCTATCTGCTGTTAGGAATAAGGGGATTTTGAAGCTTACGGGGTCCTTTCGAAAAGTGGCCCCATCTGGATGAGCTACGCGGCAGTAAGCCGTATCAATTTCGAAGTGCTGCGGCTGCTGGCATGCTAATGAGGCGCTGAATGTGTATTTCAGCGCTTCATTAGTAAACTTCGAAATGGCCATTTGCATGGCCATTTCGAAGTTTTGGGCTAGTGTAGACATAGCCAAAATGAGTAAGGGTGTGTCTACCCTGTAAAAAGACCTGTGGTAACTTAAGACACAGACCTGGGTTAACTGACTTAGACTCAGGAGCTATGCCTACACTGGGACGCTACATCGAAATAGCTTATTTCGACGTAGAGAAATCGAAATAAGCTATTTCGACGAGTAGCGTCCACACATCCTCCAGGGCTCGTGCCGTCGACGTTCAACTTCGACGTAGGACAGCACTACATTGAAATAGGTGCCGCAGGGGAGCATCTACACACAAAACTGGCCCAAATCAACATAAGGGTGCCAGGAAAAGCTGCAGACAGGGTCACAGGGTGGACTAGCACTTCCGGGGCAACAGCAAGCCGCTTCCTTAAAGGGCCCCTCCCAGACACACTCAGCCTGCACAGCATGTGGTCTGCAGAGCCCACAAGCACTCACACCCTATGTAAGCAGCATGGACCCCCAGCAGCAGCAGCACCAGCACCAGCCAGAGGCCCACACACCCATCCCTGGAGAAGTGGCCGCCCTGCTCTGTGCCATGGAGGAGGCAGCTCAGCATCTTCTATTTGAGGAAGACGAGTTGTCCTCGGGGGATGAAGAAGCAGCCCCAGACATTGCTGCCCTCCCAGCCTCCCCCCGCCGGACACGCCGCTGGCTATGGAGGTACCCCACTAGCACAGACTGGTGGGAGTGGCTGGTGCTTGGCGAGTGGGACAATGACACTGGCTCCAGAATTTCTGGATGAGCAGGCAGACGTTCCTCGTGCTCTGCCAGTGGCTCACCCCTGCCTTACGGCAACAGGACACCCCCATGTGACATGCCCTCACCATTGAGAAATGGGTCGGCATCACTGTCTGGAAGCTGGCCACTCCAGACAGCTACCGATCCGTAGGACAGCAGTTCGGTGTGGGCAAGGCCACTGTTGGGGCTGTTGTCATGGAGGTAAGGGGACCCCAGGGGGAGGGGGAGCCGGGGGGGAAGCTCTGGGGGGGAGCCCTGGGGGGAGGGGGAGCCTGAGGGGAGGGCCAGACACACCCCTCATGGGTGCTTTCATGTCCTTCCCCTGCAGGTGATCTGCACAATCAACGCCCTGCTCCTCCACAGGCTCATGTGGCTTGGGGACCCGGATGCAGCCATCGTGGGGTTTGCCAGCCTGGGCTTCCCTAATTGCTTCAGGGCTCTGGATGGGACCCATATCCCCATCCGTGCCCCGGAGCACAGCAGAGGACACTTGCTGAATAGGAAGGGCTACCATTCCGTGGTCCTCCAGGCCATGGTGGACAGCCAGCGCCGCTTCTTGGACATTTATGTTGGCTGGCCTGGCAGCAGCCATGATGCCCGGGTGTTTAGGAACTCGGGCCTGTGCCGCCGGCTGGAGGCGGGGACCTACATCCCCCAGCGGGAGGTCCCTGTGGGGGACACCACCATGCCCCTCTGCCTCGTTGCAGACGCGGCGTACCCCCTCCGGCCCTGGCTCAAGCGCCCCTACATGGGCCATCTCAGTGCCACCCAGGAGCGGTTCAACACCCGCTTGAACCATGCGCACCAGGTGGTCGAGCGGACTTTCCGCAACCTCAAAGGCCGCTGGAGGTGTCTCCTCACTCGTCTGGATGCAGGGCTCCCCAACATTCCCCAGGTTGTGGGCGTGTGCTGCGCACTCCACAACCTGGTCGAGATCAAGGGGGAGGCATTTGTCCAGGGCTGGGCTGTGGAGGCTGGCAGGGCCTATGCCCAGCCACCTGCTGCCCCCATTCGCCAAGTTGACCCTGAGGGGATCTGGGTCTGGGAGGCCCTGCGGGACCATTTTGAGCAGGCTGCAGGGTGAACGCTGGCAGGGCCAGCTGCTGGTGAGCTACCCACCCCCCGCCCACACCTCCCACAACACTACCTGCCTCCACGTCCACACCACTGAGCACCAGAGAGCACACACCCACATGTTTGTTTTGTTGTAAATAAACGAAAACCTTCTTGAAACCAAACAATGAACTTTTACATTAATGGGGGAACTATGTACATCGGGGGGCCCACAGATGGTGCGGCTGCAGAACAGAGAGGGAAAGAGCGGAGACAGCTGTTAGTCTGGGCCCTGACCCGTGGCACACGTCCCCCCACCTCTCTGCTGCTAGTTCCCCATCTCCTGTCCCCCAGAGATGCTGATGATGGGTGTGGTATCCCCCCCAGGGGGGACCCCTTCTGAGGTTCTGCTCCCCCCTATCCCCAGGGATGGGGCATGGCACTGTCCTGGGGGGCAGGAGCTGATGGGCTCTGAGGGACATGCCACTGCTGTCCTTGGGGCCGTGGTCAGCTGGGTGTGTGGAGGGCCCTGGTTGTCCCTTGTCCCCGCCCCTTAACCTGGGGGTGTGCACCTGGGGTACATACCTGACAGTCCGCTCCCACGGTTGGTGGATCCCCGTTGGGCGGACGCTCTACTGGAGCTGCGGGAGGGGAGGTTGATGAGGAGGCCCCCATCACTGGAGCCCTCCTCCTCCTCTGCTGTCCCAGGGGTGGGCTCCTCTGCAGGACCCCAGGGTGCAGGGCTGGCCTCCGGGCCAGACTCCAGCTCCGAGGCTTGCTGGGGCTCATTGGCCGAGGTGTCAAGGGTGGCCAAGGGAGAGGTAGTGTACCGGGGGCCCAGGATCTCCCTGAGCTCCCTGTAAAAGGGGCAAGTGGTGGGGGCAGCCCCAGACCGGCTGGCCATGTCTCGGGCCCGGGCATAACCCTGCTGCAGCTCCTTGACCTTACTCCTGACATGGTCAGGAGTGTGGACAGGGTGACCCCAGGCAGCCAGGCCCTCGGCCAGCCGGGCGAACGCAGCGGCATTCCGCCGCTTGCTCCCGATTACCTGTAGCACCTCCTCCTTACCCCAAAGCCCTAGCAGGTCCCGGATCTTGGCGTCCAACCAGGAGGGGCCCCGCCTTCTCTCCCCCACCCCCGGCTGGATGGCTGGGAGCCCTGGCTTCCCTTGGGGAGGGTGCCCTGTGGGGGCTTGGGGGCTGGCTGCCTGCCATGGGTGCTGGGTAGTGGACCAGGGCGTCTGGAAAGCGTGCAGGCTGTACATGTGTCTGTGCTGCTGCCTGCACGCTTTCAGCTTCCTGCCAATAAGGGGGCGGGGAGCTTTAAGGGGCTGCTGCACGGAGCAACCAGAGAGCTCAGGGGCTGGAGAGAGCGTCTCTCAACCCCTCAGCTGATGGCCGCCATGGAGGACCCAGCTATTTCGAAGTTGTGGGTCACAGATTGTCTACACATGCCCTACTTTGACATTCAACGTTGAAGTAGGGCGCTATTGCCATCTTCTGAGGGGGATAGCAATTTCGATGTCTCGCCGCCTTACATCAATTTCAACTTCGAAATAGCACTCAACATGTGTAGATGCGGTGGGTGCTATTTTGAAGTTGGGACGGCTATTTCGAAATAGCCAGTTAGTGTAGAGGTGGCTAGGATGTGTGGCTAAAAATAGCAGTGTAGACATTCAGGATTGGGCTGGAGCCCAGGCTGAAACCCAGAGAGGGTGTGAGTCTCAGAGCCCAGGCCCTGACCTGAGACCAAACATCTATACCAGAGATCTTCACAATTTTTGAAGTGGAGACTACTTTGGCAAAAAAAAACTTCAGGAAGGGACATGTAAATACAGAGGCTTGAAAATGCTAATGAGGCACTGATATGAATATTCAGTGCCGTATTTGCATAATGCCAGTCTCTTAAATGCTGCTTTTGAAATACAAACTAGCTGTGTAGATGGGTTTCTTAGAAAGGAAGTCCTGCTTTCCAAAGCACCCATCTTCCTATTTCTTTTCTTGAAGCCTGTTAAGTCTTGGACTTCATAACATCCACTGGCAAGGAGTGCCACACATTGACTGTGCACTGTGTGAAGAAATACTTCCTTTTGTTTGTTTTAAACCTGCTGCCTATCAATTTAATTTCCTGGCCCTGAATTCTTGTGTTATGAGAAGAAGTAAATAGCACTTCCTTTATCTCTTTCTCTGATTTTATAGACCTTAGTCATATCCCCTCTTAGGTTATGGCTAGACTGTAGCTGTAACTCAAAATAATTTATGCAATATTCACAATGCAAATTGCATAAATTATTTTGAAATAAGCAGCTGTTTTGAGCTTTCTGCTCCCTCTCGCATGATGAGGTATAGCGGAAATGGAACACTGCACGGAATACTGCACTGCTATTTCAGGTATGGTGAGTAGCCACAGAGCTGCTATTTCAGGATCCATTTGTATCCTGAAATAGCAGCAATAGTCTAGACATAGCCTTAGTATCTCCTCATGCAGAAGACCTCTATGCCCCTAATCATTTTTGTTGCCCTGGATCTTTTCCAATTCCAGTATATGTTTTTTGAGATGGGGTGGCCACATTTCCATGCACTATTCAAATAGAGGCAATACGATATTTTCAGTCTTATTATCTAAACCTTTCTTAATTATTCCCAAGATTCTGTTTGCTTTTTTGACTGCCACTGTGTATTGAGTGGATGTTTTCAAAGAACTATCCACAATGACTCCAATCTCTCTCTCATGAATTGTAAGAGCTAATTTAGAAGCAATTATTTTATATGTATTGTTGGGATTATGTTTGCCAATGTGCATTACTTTGCATTTATCAACATTAAATTTCGTCTTCCAATTTCTTGCCCAGTTACCCAATTTTTACAGATCCTTTTGTCTACATGACAAAGGAATGCAATAAGCCAAAAATCAATACCCTCCATACCAGAGATGCGCTGAAATTCTCTGTCTTCGCAGATGATCTCACTCGCAAAATGGAACACATACCTGACCAGCAAACCGTTGATGAAACATGGTCCATACTAAGAGACGCAATATATGAATGTTCCAAATCTGCCTTTGGAACATATAAATTCTCTAACAAAGACTGGATCAATGAAAATGCTGACATTCTGAGGCCTCTTCTTGAAGAAAAACATAAGGCACATCTGAATAACATAAAGCACCCATCTCAAAGTACAAGAGATCAACTTCAACATGCAAGATCTGTTCTTCAGAGAGAATCCAGGCAGTGTGCAAACAAGTATTGGGATAATCGTTGTTCTAATATTCAAAAGGTATCTGATTTGGGCAACCTAAAAACTACATATGATGGATTGAAGAAATCATTTGGACCAAACATTACCAAAGTCACCCCACTGAAGCATTTACATAGACAGGTGATCACAGACTAAAAGCTGCCGATGTCCAGATGGGTGGAACACTACTCAAATCCTCCCATGAATGTACAATACAACCTGAACTTGACAACCTCATCCCAACTCTTCCAGCAATATCTGAGCTAGATGCAGAGCCTATGAACCTCTCAAGCTCTTGATGTTCTCTCCACTGCAAAAGCACCAGGAAATGACAGAATTCCAGCTGAAGTCCTGAAGGTGAACAAGGCTGTGCTCTTCCCCTTCCTCTCTTACTTACTCCTAAAATGCTGGAGAGCAGGTGATGTCCCACATGACATGAAGGATGCAAACAAACATCATCACTCTCTGTAAAAACAAAGACAACAAGGGTGACTGCAAAAATCTCAGGGGCATCTCGTTGCTGAGCATCAAAGGCAAAGCATTGGCCCATGTCATTCTCAAACACCTGAAAAAACTTGCATATCGAGTCTATCCAGAAACATAATGTGGTTTCAGGGCTGGCAGGTCAATAATGGAGATGATTTTCTCACTTCAACAACTACAGGAAAAATGCAGAGAACAAGGAAAGCCATTTTTCATAGCATCTGTGGATTTAACAAAGGCATTTGACACAGCTAGTAGATCAGGACTACACAGAATATTAACCAAGATTGGCTGCCCACTGATCCTACTAAAGCTCATAGCACCCTTTCACAAAAACATGAAAGCAACAGTGTAATATGATGGATCTACATCGGAACCGTTTGCAAAGAACAGTGGAGACAAAGAAGGGCATGTTCTTTCCCCTACCCTCTTTGGCATAGTCTTCTCAGTTCTACTAAATTGTGCATTTCAGAACTCATGCAGTGATGTATTTCTCCACACAAGATTAGATGGCTCTCTCTACAACCTGGCAAGACTCAAGGCCAAAACTAACATCAAGAAAGTCCTCATTAGGGAACTCCACTTCACAGATGATGCAGCCCTTATCATTAGATGTGGTTCAACAGTTCTGTTATCTTGGATCTATGTCACCAAAAACCTCTCCGCAGATGAAGACCTGAACATCAGAATCGGGAAGGCAGCTACGATTTTTGGCAGACTTACAAAACGAACATGGAACAATCCTAAGCTGACAGTGAAAACAAAGATACTAATCTACTAGGCATGTGTATTGAGTATCCTGCTACATGGTTCTGAGGACCACCTACTTGAACCAAGAAAAAAAACTGAATAGCTTCCATCTTTGCTGCATCCACAGAATTATGAATATCAACTGGCAAGATAAAGTTTCAAATGCAGATATCCTGTCAAGATCTGGCATACCCAGCCTCATAGTGATCCTCAACAGCAGAAGACTACGATGGCTTGGTCATGTGAAAAGAATGGGTAACAAACGTCTTCCCAAAGAAATCCTCTTTGGTGAACTTTTGTGAGTTGCAAACAAGAGGAAGACCGAAGCTAAGATTCAAGGATACATGCACAAACACCATGAAAAAATTCAACATTGATCCAAAATCCTGGGAATCTACGTCATCAGAACAAAACACCTGGTGATGATCACTATGACAGGGCGCACCTTCCTTTGATAGTATATGTGCAAGCCACGCAAAAGAACTTCATCTTAGAAGGAAAGCTCTCAAGAATTCAGAAATAGACTGACGTGGTTATTGCAATTGACTGTGGAAATCCAATCTTGGATATATAAGCCATGAGAGAAGCTGCAAGCTCAAGCACTGCCTATAGATCCTCACCACCACTGCTAACCACCGTCTCTCGAGATGAAAAGGGACCATTTACTGTAGCTGTTCTCAATCTGTTTGGGACTTATCTATCTTGAGGAGTTTCTGCTAATTTTGCCCTAACACTATTTATCACTTTTTCCTGATCATTAATGAATATATTAAAAAAGGACTGGCCACAGAACAGGCCCATTGGGGACACCATTATTTACCTGTCTTCATGCTGATAACTAACCATTTTTACACCTACCCTTTATTTACTATCTTTTAGACAGTTACCAGTCCATGAAAGGACCTTACCTGCTATCACATGGCAGCTTATTTTGATTAAGAGCCTTTACTGAGATACCTTGTCAAAGACTTTATGGAAAAGTACACTATATCCATTGGAGCCCACTTGTTCACCTGCTTGTTGACCCCCTCAAAGAATTTTAGTAGATTCGTAAAGTATGATTTCCCTTTACAAAAAAAGTTGATTCTTCTCCAGCAAATTATATTCATCTCCCAATGCTCCATGTAAAGCATCCAAATGAGAGGAGTTGCTAACAGTGCTGGGAGCTCAGCTCCCATGGCTCTGAGCCCATTTGCACTGGCACTTCGCAGTGTTGTAACTTGCTGTGTTCAGGATGGTGTTTTTTTTCACACCCTGGCCACGTCTACACTAGCCCAAGTCTTCGAAATGGCCGTGCAAATGGCCATTTTGAAGATTACTAATGAGGCGCTGAAATGCATATTCAGCAGTTCATTAGCATGCCGCCGGCCGCGGCTCTTCAAAATTGCTGCTTTTCGCTGCTGCGTGGCTCGTCCAGATGGGGCTCCTTTTTGAAAGCAGATAGGAATAAGGGGATTTCGAAGTTCCCAGGGTCCTTTCGAAAAGGAGCCCTGCTTGGATGAGTCACGCGGCAGCAAAAAGCGGCAATTTCAAAGAGCTGTGGCCAGCTGCATGTAATGAGGCGCTGAATATGCATTTCAGAGCCTCATTAGTAATCTTCAAAATGGCCATTTGCACGGCCATTTCAAAGATTTTGTAGATGTAGCTCCTGAGTGAGAAAGTTGCAGCACAAGAAACTGGCAATGTAGACATGGCCTATGTCAATATTACTTTAAGGGTCACATTTTGTAGTGGCCGAAAGCATATCTCCTACTTTAAGTAGCAACTTTATCAAAACATTTAGTTGGGGAATTACAAAGTTAAATCTGGCAACTGACATTATTATGAGGGAACAAAATTTGTTAATTGCCTGAGTTAAACCCATTCTCTCACTGAAGTGTACAGAATGAATGCATGTAACCACCATTAGTCTTAGTGGATATAACCCAGAATTGTAGTATTAGGCAGATTGTTTCTGTGGAAGGTGCAAGAATGATGACAATGGCAAATGAAACTGCCTGTATATAAATAGAGCAGAGGAATTAAGATTGCTTAGCACCTCACAGAGTGTAGACACAACAGAGCTCTAAAATAGAATGACACTAGCATAATAATGCATGCTGCTTGCTCATTTAACTTGACAGCAGGTAGATGCTGGTCACTGTAATATCCCTATAGTCTACCCTGTCCAGCCCCTCCACCTCATACCCAAGGCTTTCACCCCCAGATACTTCCTCATGACCCACAGCCCCACCACCCCTGCCACAAAAGGCTCTGGCAAGAAGGGTCCTGAAGCCAGTGCCACCTCCAATAGGTCCTATGCATTTTGTTGTCTTCACAGAGTCCCAGCCCACTCTAGGGGCACTTGGCTGGGAGCCCTGCTGAATGGAGGTGCTGCTCTACTCAGGATGGCAGAGGCCCATCTGCTGCAGCTGTTGTTAGTGGTGCAAAACCAGCCCCAAGGCTTGTGTGCCAGGGCAGGAAGTGGGGGACAGTCCCTCCCCTCATGTTTTCCCACCATGAGTCCCGAGGGGGGTGGGCCCGGGGTGACTAACAGAGGCCATGCTGGTGGGGATGCACACGTAGCAGGCGTCTGTGAGCTGTGGGGTGAGGGCGTTGTAGAGTGCTTGGCTGGAAGGCTGAAATGTGAGTGTGTCTGTGGAATTAGGTATTCCTGTGAAGAAGGGTTAGTGCAGCAGACACCTGATTCCAGCTTTAGTGATTGTTAGATCAGCTCCTGCGTGCATCACACAAGGGGGACAGTGAAAAAGGCTCTTTTGTGGCAATGGCTTTCAAAGCAGCAGGTATGCCACTGTGAGGTCCCATTGCTAAGGGAAACTGGAACAGGACAGCTTTCAGTGCTCAGGGTCTGCTCAGAATTTTGTTGGGAGGAAAAAAATCATTTTAAATGGAGAAGCATGTTACCTCCTGCTGCAGGTCCATCTTTCTCAGGCCCTGATCCCCCAAGTGCCTGTGCATGGGACCTTAACTTGCCTATCCTGAGCAATACCATTAACTTCAACTTCTTGTTGTTCAATCCAGACAGGTTGTGGTATCTTGGGTAAAATCCAGTGTGCTTAAACATTTCTCAGAGGTTTCACATTTTAAGATTAAGTTGGACATTGTTTCATAAAAATTTCACAAACTAACCAGATAAGGAATTGTACACATAGGATCAGAGGTAGGGTGACCATATCTCCCCAGGGCAAATATGGGACAGGTGGGAATGATGTTGTCTTGGTTCAAATGGGACGGATGGTCACCCTACGTGGGAGTTACATGGTGGCTGCCCTGTGGGGGCTGCCACCCTGCTGTTGGGCTACAGGGGGCAGCTGTGGCTCTCAGCTGCCCTGAATTGGAGTGCCAGGAACAGCTCCCAACTCCTGGCTCCCCCAGCTGGGGGAAGCTGGGCAGCAGCCATGCCAGTCTGGTCTCCCCAGCTGTGGGAAGCCAGGCGGCAGCTGTGCCACCATGCTGGTCTGGCTCCTGGCTTCCCCATTTGGGGGAAGCCAGGCAGCAGCCATACTGGTCTGGTTCCCCCTGGCAGGGGAAGCCAGGTGGCTGACGTGCCGGTAGGGCTCCTAGCTTCCCCAGCTGCAGGGAGCCAAGTGGCAGCTGCACCACAGCACCTGTCTGGCTCCCAGCTACCCTAGCCATGGGGAGCCAGAACCTGGTGGCAGCCACGTACACTGGAGAAAACAAGGAATATGGGGCAATTAACCCCTTTGGCAAAATAAATCGGGTCACCAGGATGGTGCCTGAAATATGAGGCTGTCCTGCCCCAAATGGGACAGATGATCACCTTACTCAGAGGGGTAGCCAGGTTAGTCTGTATCTGTGAAAACAATGAGAAGTCCTGTGGCACCTTGTAGGCTAACAGAATTATTGGAGCATAAAATTTCATAGGCAAAGACACAATTCTTCAGATGCATGGCATGCTTATAGTCCAAAAAATCTGTTAGTCTATAAGGTGCTACAGGACTTCTCATTGTTTTTGTATAGATAGGTGTCTTAAGACAGCTCTGGGAATACTCATGACAGTAAAATCAAGTACATGGATTCATAAAATCAGTGCCTTTTTTACTTGCATTCCACTCATTGCCAAAGTAAGTAGACAACAGTATTCAAACCACTGCAAAATATATGGTGGTGACATGTCATTCCAACAGAGGTGGAATATGGCATAAACAGAAAAAAAGGGATTTTCTCTCTACTTGTCTGCAAAGGGCATGAAATATGCAGATAGAAGACGTTACATATGCCCTATCAAATCTCTTGTTGCAGCACTAGAAATAACAGAATAAGATGTGCAGCAGCACTGCTGTCACCATAGTAACAGACTGAGCAAGAAAATGATGGTTTACTATGGGCCCTTTCCTTTGCTTTTCGCCAGAGGCGAGATCCACAAAAGGAGTTAGGTGTACGTCACTGCACCTAGCTTTTAAGTAGCCTGCTTCTTGATGGAATCCATGACCTGGTTTAGAGGGGACATGAAGCACTATAAAAAACAAGCAGACAAATGCCCCATAGAAACCAGCACTGCTCCCCCAGCCCCACAGCAAACAACCCTTCTCCACCATCCAGCCCTGTGGCAGCTGGCCCACGCAGCCAACATCCCATCCTGTGGCAGCCAGCACCTGGCCGTGCATTATCTGACATTTCTGGTTATCTGACCATCTATTGGTCCCGTTAATGTCTAATGATCAGGGTTCTACTGTAATTAAGGAGCCCATCTGTGAACATCTGGAAGATAATAAGGTGATAGGTAACAGTCAGCATGGATTTGTCAAGAAAAAATCATGTCAAACCAACCTGATAGCTTCCTTTGATAGGGTACCACTCATCAGCTAGGTCTACACTACCCCAAATTTCGAAATGACCATGCAAATGGCCATTTCGAAGTTTACTAATGAAGCGCTGAAATGCATATTCAGCGCCTTATTAGCATGCTGGCAGCCACGGCACTTCAAAATTGTTGCAGCTCGCCACCGTGTGGCTCATCCTATCTGCTGATAGGAATAAGGGATTTTGAAGTTGCCGGGGTCCTTTTGGAAAGGAGCCTCATCTGGACAAGCCACGTGGCGGTGAGCCGCGGCAATTTCAAAGTGCCGCAACTGCTGGCATGTTAATGAGGCGCTGAATATGTATTTCAGTGCTTCATTAGTAAACTTCAAAATGGCCATTTGTATGGCCATTTTGAAGTTTTGGGCTAGTGTAGACACAGCCTTTGTGGATAAAGGGGAAGCAATGAATGTAGTATACTTGGACTTCAGCAAGGTATTTGATACAGTATCACATGGTCTTATCAGTAAACTAGGGAAATAAAACCTAGATGGGGCTAATATCAGGTGGGTGCATAATTGGTTGGATAACCATTCTCAGCAAGTAGTTATTAATGGTTGACCATCCTGCTAGAAGGGAAGAACAAGTGGGGTTCCACAGGGGTCAGTTCTGGGGCTAGTTCTGTTCAATATCTTCATCAATGATTTAGATAATGGCATCAAGCATATGCTCATCAGGTTTGCTGATGATACCCAGCTGGGGTGTGTGTTGGGGGTGGGGGTTGCAAGTGCTTTGGAGCATAGGGTCAGACTTCAAAATGGGTTGTTTCCCTTGCTGGGGGTTCTGAAAACCCAGTGTAACACAGGCTGTGATCCCAGTGCTGAGGACTATCTTGTCCTGAATTAGGGAAATAACTAGTGTTGTAAAGCAGTTACATAGGGAATCTATTGCTTCCCCTTTGTATTGGTCTTTAATGAAAAACCTGTGTTGCCAACTCTGTCCACACATCTACCCTAGTGACATCATAGGACCTAATCATATCAGCCATAACATCAAAGGCTCATTCACCTACACATCTACTAATGTGGTAGGTGCCACCATGTGCCAGCAATGTCCCTCTGCCGTGTACATAGTACAAACTGGACTTTCTCTAGGCAATAGAATAAATGGACACAAATCAGACATGAAGAATGGTAACCTCCTTGGACTTACAGTTACAGACTTTTATGTTGCCATTCTCTAGCAAAAAACAAAACAAAACAAAACAAAAACCTTCAAAATGAGGCTGCAACGTGAAACTGCTGAGCTGAAATTCATATGCAAGTTTGGCACCATCAGAAAGGGTCTGAATAGGAATTGGGACTGGCTCTCTCATTACGAGAGTAATTTTCCATTTTAGTTATTCTCATCTTCTTATCAACATTCACCCTGACTGAATTATCTCCAATGCAACACTCCCATCCCTGTACCCCTGCTATCTGTTTCTTTTTCTTTTTCTTCACGCCTCTGATGAAGTGAGTTGCAACTTGTGAAAGATTGTGC
This sequence comes from Carettochelys insculpta, assembly GCF_033958435.1. Classification (NCBI taxonomy): domain Eukaryota; kingdom Metazoa; phylum Chordata; order Testudines; family Carettochelyidae; genus Carettochelys; species Carettochelys insculpta. The sequence continues at coordinate 36,149,812 of NC_134138.1, read as the reverse complement.
CATAAAAAAATTATTAGTCTTTAGAATATTACTGGACCCCTTGTTGTTTTTGCTGAAACAGTCTAACATGAATACCTTTGACACTAGTAATAGAAATGAAATTTTGATTTCCATGTAGAATTAGTTGCGATATTATTAACACAAAACAATCTGCTGCAGATACTAATGAATCCTACCAACATGAATGTTAATCCATCATACCTAACACACAATCAAAATTTCGATTGCTTTAGCTCATAGGGAAAATTCTATTTTGTGCTGTTTTTCTTTACTGTACCATGGTAAGTGAAATTCTGTCCTTGCAATTATATGAATATTTCATTAATCTGCAGCTCAGTGACATTACTTCTAACTGTTATGCAACGGGGCATATAAATATTATTTTGATGTTTACATTTTGTGTTCCATATTACAGATATTTATCTTTAGTATATTACAATATTTCTTGATTTTTTGTGTTCTACAATAGTACAGATATTACAAATTTGCATTTTAATGTAATAAATCTGCATAATTATGGTCAGCTTTTCAAAAGTGCTCCTCTTCCACAATTGCAAGCTATTTACAAAAATGAGGGCTGAACACTTTTGAAAACTCACGTGTTTGTTTAGGTGACTAAATGGGAGCCGTTGAGGATTTTGAATACTTCTGAAAATCTTTCAATTCTCTTTTAAATAACTAACCTTGAAAAATGGTGCCCATCGTAATAGTTCACACTACAATAGCATATTTCAGGATCTCAAAGCACTTTACATGTACAGTAAACCCTTGAGGGCTACGTCTACACGTGCACACTACATCGAAATAATCTATTTAGATGAATAACATCTACACGTCCTCCAGGGCTGGCAACGTCGACGTTCAACTTCGACGTTGGGCAGCACCACATCGAAATAGGCGCTGCGAGGGAACGTCTACATGCCAAAGTAGCACACATCAAAATAAGGGTGCCAGGAACAGCTGCAGACAGGGTCACAGGGTGGACTCAACAACAAGCCGCTCCCTTAAAGGGCCCCTCCCAGACACAGTTGCACTAAACAACACAAGATCCACAGAGCCGACAACTGGTTGCAGACCCTGTGCATGCAGCATGGATCCCCAGCTGCAGCAGCAGCAGCCAGAAGCCCTGGGCTAAGGGCTGCTGCACACAGTGACCATAGAGCCCCGCAGGGGCTGGAGAGAGAGTGTCTCTCAACCCCTCAGCTGATGGCCACCATGGCGGACCCTGCTATTTCGATGTTGCGGGACGCGGATCAGCTACACGTGCCCTACTTCAACATTCAACTTCGAAGTAGGGCGCTATTCCCATCCCCTCATGGGGTTAGTGACTTTGACGTCTCGCCGCCTAATGTCGATTTCAACTTCAAAATAGCGCCCAACATGTGTAGCCGTGACGGGCGCTATTTCAAAGTTGGCGCCGCTACGTCGAAGTAGCGTGCACGTGTAGACACGGCTGAGATGTGTGATTCCAAGTTGCACTTAACTTGCATTAATGTGAGTTAAGCGCAACTCAAAATCCCGCTCCTCCCAGCCCTGGCTCAACTCCCGATGGCCCTGTGTGGCGCCGGTTCAACCCCCTCTTCCAGCCCTGCTCACCACCTGTGCACGGCTCTGGCTTACCCCCAACTTCCACACCCAGCTCTAGCTCACCCACTGCCCCCGTGCCTGGCTCTTGCTTCAGCTTACTATTCCTCACTAGTGGCTTCAACTCAACCCTCCCCCTACCGCAGTTCAACCCCCGCAACAGCCCAGCTCAGGACCCCACGCAGGATCTCAGTTCAAACCCCTGGCGCCCAGCTCACCACCCGAGCATGGCTCTGGCTCATCATCCCTGCATGTGGCTCTAGCTGAACCCACCCCACAGACCTGGTTCAGCTGCCCCCACCCCTGTCCCCTTCCCAAGGCCCCAACCCAATGCCAGGCTTAACCCTCTTCAGCTGCCCTCATCAACCCCAGGACTTATCTTTCAACAGGAGCTCCAGATGCTCCCGCTGCTTCCCTGGCTGCCGAACGTGCATTCCACTGGGGAAAATGTCACCCCCCCACCTTATGCAAAATTCTAATTATGCAAGAGTGTGTGGGAACACAACCCTCATGTAAATTGAGGCACTACTGTATTAGCTAATTCAGCCTTATCACAGTACTTCTTTGACATAAGTATCACTTTACTAACTACTGAAATGGAGCCACTTTGGGGGGCTGATCCAGAAGCTGTGTGTAATACATAGCAGTGCCATACAACCACTTAGGATAGGCTGCTGGGAAGAACTAAAAGGAATTCATATCAATTGTTCCCTCTTTTTTTTTTACAAAAGTATCTCTTCTTTTTACAAGCAGCGAGTCAGTGTGAACAGCAGCTTTATATTACGGCCAAGATTTTTTTAAAAATGGTTTTCTGAAGTTAAACTTTTAAATCTATTTATTATATTATATATCTATATAATATCTATACAGATATCTATATAATATCTATTTATATTACATAATTTTCAATGGTGCTGAGCACCATGAGATTTCTCCTGAAATTAGGGGGACATATATTGAAGATACAGCCAAATAATATTATGCAGCCATTACAAGGAGGCATTACCCTTTACTTTACCTTCTTCTTTGACTTCCATGATCTTCTGTCTGATCTCCAAAATTGATTCCTCACTTACTGTAATGGAAAAACTGACAGTACCAGTTAGTTATGTTTCTTTTCACCAATGTGTGACATGCTGTGTTATCATTTCCAGCTCTTTTCTTCCACTCTGTCTGCTCTCCTGACAGCAGACAGTAATTTTGCCATTAATACTACCTAGACAAATGAGAGCTAATGGAAGGGAATTGTTATCCATTTTTAATTCCATCTCTATTTCATTATCTCTTTTCTGCCTTTCATTTTTTACAACACTCACATTATTTTTAGAGCTAAGCTAATAATTCACAGTGAATAATTTATTGATGAATTTACCACCTCTTTTTTCTTATAAGCAGATGATGATTTCGTGAGATTATTCATGTTTTTAGAATGGGTGGGTTTTCTTTTCAATGGCGGTGAATTTATTTCACCCTCAGAATTGATTGAAAATAGTTCTTTGCAAGCATTTGGTATAATAATGGGGCACCCATCTCTCACAAGTTGAATGCATGCACCTGCACACTCTCAGTTTATGGCAACCCCTGTCTGATTTCTCAGCCAGGTTTTCAGTGACTCAGCCCTCCAGTAGAGTCACACATGCATTCTGCATGTGAAACAAAATAGAATCTTTCTTCCAGGGTATACAGTCCGCAGGGGCCAGTACCCTTCTCTTGGTATCTCTGTTGCTTTCTCTTGGCTCAGTCTTTAAATAATCCTAGCCTAGGTGCTTTCCAGGGATTCTACCTGGAAACACCTTCTTTTGGCATCTTTCTATAGTCTCATTTCTTACTCAGTTTCAGCAGCCAGCTCAAAGCTCCTTCTTGCTACCTCAGTCCCTGCCATCAACTGAACTATCCATGGTCCCACTGCTCCTTCAGCCAACCAGCCACCCAGCCAAGAACACACTCCTGCCTTTTCCAGCTCCAGGGAACAACTGACTGAGTCTGGCCTGTAATTCCTTTTATGTGAGTCTGCTGGGCCCTGATTAGCTGCTCCCTGCAACCTCCCTTATTGGCTGCTTCCCTGCAACCACTTTAGGTTGCTTGGTGAACATCTCTTTGGCTCCTCTCTGGAAGGAGGTATGCTAGCCGCCTGAGGCCTTGTGCAAGTGGCCTCTGGGCCTGGTCCACCCCATCACATATTTCTTCTCCTTCTCTGGGATTGGGGCATGGAGGTTGCACCACACACTTTTGCCCGGCTTTGGCAGGGTCTTCTCCCTTTAGAGCTCTGTTGGGAGAGTGTTTTATTCAGTCCTTTTGTCCCATCAGTTAGAGTCTATTCTCCCAAGTTTCTCTTACCTAGAGATCAGCTACGAGTCCTTTCTGTTTACCTTTGACTTCTGGGATTTGGGGTCTCTGCATGACACAGCTTGCCCATCCCTATACACCAAGACTCTGCTTTTGTCTTGAAGTCATATGCAAAGTGGAGCAGATGTGTTTCTCCTCCTTAATGAGCTGGAGATCCATGGCCAGCTACTCCCTCCAGCACCCGAGATCCTCCACTTCATTTTCCATTGACTCCAGCTACTTGGCTAACTCATTGACATATAGGAGGGAACTCAGAACTGGCATGCTTTATCTTTTTCCTGTGGGGCAACCTGTCTGAACTCCTGTGCTAGCCTGTTCACTGTGAGGTCCATCCTAGGTTTCCTCTGTAACTGGCTGTCCTTGAAAATCTGTCTGGGTTCTAACTGTACCCCATTGCTCCTCAGATTTTGTCTGGGTCCCTACACTATCCTTCTGTTTCTGGGGTGTTGTCTGGACCCCCTTTGCTCTCCTTCCTCTGTTTCCTTTCTTAGTCAGTTCTGTAGCTTCTTGCTCCTAGATTGCCATCTTGGTCTTGGTGTGTGGACTGGGAAACTCACCCACTCTCCATCTTGAATATTCTAGTCTTGCCTCAGCCTGGGGTGTCCTTCTTTTCCCTTCTGCCCTTCACACTCACTAACAAACTATAGCCCTTTCAGATCCTTCTTTTCTTCCTCCCACCCATAGCTCTCCCTCTCTCTTTGTGCTTCACTACTGAACTTTCTCTACCCTGTTTCTCACTCCTCCTTTATTTCTCTGTTTGGGCTAAGACAACTTCCAGAACAGATTCCAGATCCTCAGCTGCTGTAAACTTTTATAGCTCCAATGACTTCAGTAGACCTATGACAATTTACATCAAGTGAAGATCTACCCTAGGCTCTTTAGTTCCTATTACCCAACTTTTCCTTCCTGTGCGTAGGTCTGGGTGGACTCACAGGTAGATTCCTCAGCTGGCAACTGCTTCCTAAATCCCACTGCTATTGGGATGGTCTTTCCCTTTCCCTCTTATTGTCACCAGCAGAACTCCTTGTAGGTGTGACGTATTCCTGGAGGTGAGATGGCCTCTCAGAAGCTGCAGGCAGACCATCAGGTCAGTTCTATGGCAGTCATATAGGGAAACTACCTGTACCTCAGCATGACTATTCACTGTGAGCTCTGCCCTGTTGGGACTCTTCATTTTGACTGTACAGACATATTTAGATTGTGCTTGACTTAAGCAGACAGTAAGGTAGCTGTGGCAGACTTACTACCCTGAAACCCTCTTTCCCTCTTTTTCTCAGCAGGCCCTTTACACTTCCCAATTCCTGCCTCCACCTAGGCAGGCCACAAAAGTTGTTCAAAATAAAACGACCTCCGACATGAAATCTTGTTAGCAAACATCTTTGTCCCCTGAGTCCTGCGGCCTGTCTGTTGTGTTTTTTTCCCATTTTTTCTTTCACAGGCTAGGAAGAGGAGGCTGGGTTGCCTCTTTCCCTCCTGGAATTGAGTGTCAGGAAGTCCCTTTCTAGTTCTTCCCTTCACACTAAGATCTGGGACCAATTTGTGATGTTTTCCCACCCAGTGTTTTGGTGTTGCCTGGATTGATAGATTGATCACCTGGGAGAGATGGGAACCTTGATCTGCCCTATATTACAAGGGTTTGACCCCAAGATTATGTTTTCACACAGGACGATTTACCCCCCCTCTCTGTTTGCCTCTGTTCCCCTCAGGCTCTTGGTTCAGTTGAGACTGCTTAGAACAGGTAGGTTGGACATTAGGGGCCTTTTTCCTTAAGGATCCAGCATACCCCATTAGCTAACCCTCTTTTTGATTGAGCTTTCGTATTTTACTGATCAGTTCGGCAGCTGATGTATGTTTTAATAAGTTCCCTTAATTTACATTATCTCCTTTTCTTTAGGCTCCCAGCAAGATTTTTTTAAAAGGATTTGACATTTATATGGCTAATGAGAATATGCACAGCTGCAAAATATAAACAGTATATAAACCTTCATGCTTCAGAACATTAGCCAACCACTAGTTGATGAGGGTTTAGAGGTTTCTATTATGGGCAAATTGTGCCACCTCCATTTATCATGGGGATTTTAGCACTTTCCTTTGAAGCATTTGGTGCCAACCATTGTCAAAGACAGAATACCAGGCTAGCTCCACTGCTAGTGGCAAGTCCTGTCACCCTTACAGAAAAGATATCACCTTGTGATTCAATGATTCCTTACATTAAAATGGCTGTGAAACAGAAGTTTCCCAAGGCCAGTGACAAAGCCTATGCTTTCATTAACGCTAGCAAGTATGTTGACCTTCCAAAATATTCATCTGCTTGAAGATGAAGTGTGAATGTCAGAACGATGTATAAAGAGGTACTAATTTAAATGATTTTTTACAATCTACTCAATACATTTTTTCGGAATATAGGGTTACAAAATGCAGTGCTTGCTCAGATCTTTGTTGAGGGCACAAGTGTACAGAAGAGATCTTCAGTGAGAGAAATGAAGTGGAGTGGAAACATGCATAATTTCTCCTACAAAGCAAAAAAGCAGCCCTGTAGCATCTTAAGGACTAACAATATTATTTATTAGGGGATGAGCTTTCGTGGGACAGACCCACTTCTTCAGATCCGGGGCCAGATCTGGAGAAGTGAGTCTGTCCCACGAATGCTCATCACCTGATAAATAAATATTTCCTTTCCTTGTGCACCCCCAGGACTGCTTGACGTGAGGGGGCAGCAGTGCAGTGTAGGTGGGAACAGCAATGCCAGCTGCTTTGTGAATCCAGGTGGGTCAGTTTCCCCATGTGGTTGCAGGAGGGGGTGACGGAGTTAGGGGTGCAGGAGGTGCAAGGGGTAGGAGGGAAGGGCATAATGCAGAGAGCACAGTGAGGAGGTTAGGGGCAAAGGGAGCATAGTGCAGGAAGGGAGGTGCAGGGATTATGGGAATGGAGTATGGGGAGCTTAGGGAGTGTATGGAGGACCAGGGGCAATGAAGGTACCACAGCCACAGGGGCTGGAGGCACCAAAATGCAAATTTGCCCAGGGTGCCATTTTCTCTAAAGCCAGGCCTATGCAAGACACTCACCTAAGAAGCCCCCTCAGGCAGGAGGCAGCTGGTCAGGTGCAAGGTCTATCCTCTCCCCTTGCTCTACAGGAAGCCCTCTCCTTGTCACACCTGTGGGCAGGAGGTGGCTGCCAATTATGTCACATCTTCCTCCCCTCTTCCCTCCTGCAGAACAGGTAGAGAAGTCAGGGATCACCTGCTGTGAGGCACTGCTCATTGGCAGGTCCTTTGCAGCGCAGCATGAAGCAGCTTTCAAACTCGTAGAGACCTGGATCTCTGAACGTTGCTGGAGTGAGCACCAAGTCATGAATATTCATGGCGCCGGAGCATTAGTAGCTCATATAACTCACCACCTATGGATGTTGAATAGTAACAGAGAGGTAGCTGTGTTAGTCTGTACTCCAACAAAACAAAACAGAAGAAATGTAGCACTTTAAAGACTAACAAAATGATTTATTCGGTGATGAGCTTTCACGGGACAGACCCACTTCATCTGTCCCACGAAAGCTCATCACTGAATAAATCATTTTGCTAGTCTTTAAAGTGCTACATTTCTGCTGTTTTGTTTCACCACCCATGGAGGCAAGGAAGAAAAAGAAAACGTTTGGGAGAAAGAAACTGGAGAAGCTAAATTTTAAAACACTTGGGGACACTCCCAGTCAGAGTATTTGACTGACTGAACAGATTTAACTCTAGTTTTGCATGTAAGGTGGCATCACAGTGTAAGTAAGATGATAACTCCCACAGGCCCCATATCAAAAAAGCCATGAAGCTAGTAATTACTGTAGTGGGTCAGACCAGTTGTCTATCTAGTCTAGACTCTTGTTGCAATGGCCAATACCAGGTACAGCAGATGAAGAAGTCTACAGAATGGACAATTACACAATAAAATTTCCATATAAGAACTTTCTTCCTGCACCCAAGCAGTTAGTGGTTGCAGTATGAACATAAACATAGGGGCTTACAGCTCTTGTCATTGTTTGTTTAACTTTGTGGTGTCCAACCAGTTCTACAGCAGTAACAGCTATAGCAAACTAGCCACATCATTTAGAAACTATATTTATTGTTCAAGCCGACTAGCCACACTCAACCAAGCCAAATAGCCACATGTGGCTAATGCATTGGACACCACAGGTTTAACTATTATAACTTTTAGAACTGTTATAACATGCATCTGACAAAGTGGGTTTTTGTCCATAAAAGCTTGTGCTCCAATAAAAGTGAGTCTATAAGGTGCCACGAGACGTCTTGTTGTTTTTGTGGCTACAGACTAACATGACTGCCCCTCTGATACTTATTAGAATGTTGTGTATCTTCATTATTCATATAAGTATCTAATCATTTTAAAACTTTCGCTAAATTTATTCACTTTTAATATCTTGTGACAAAAAAGTAATATTTTAATCAGTTTTAGATTTTTGGACTTTTAATTGTGTTTCAGCTTCTTAGTTTTGTACTGTGTGAAAGCATAAGTGTGATTGGTTGGTTGTCTTTCTCTCTATCACTGATTATTTTACAATTTTTGTTATCATTCTTCTCATTCATCACTCCGGAGCACAAAATAGCTCACGGCTAATCTCTTCACTCTCTCTAGATATGGAAATATTTTCAGTGCTCCAACGTTTGTTAACGACAAGAAGTCCTGCGGCACCTTATAGACTAGCAGATATTTTGGTGCATAAGCTTTCGTGGGCAAAGACCCTCTTCGTCAGATGCATGATTGGGGGTGGTGGTTTCAGAGGAGTATTTAAAGAGTGGGGTCCCAGTAAAAGGGAGGGCCAGAGCTGACAAGGTCTATTCAGTCAGGGTGGAAATGGCCCATTATCAGTAGTATACATCAAGAGAGGAGAAAAAACAGGTCAGCTCAATCAGGGTGTGTGTGGCCCATTGTCAGATTCTAAGGTGGAGGTGTGAACTTCCAGAGCAGAGAAACTGCTTTTGTAAGGGGCCAGCCACTCCCAATCTCTGTTTAATCCTTGGTTGATGGAGTCAAATTTGCAAATGAATTGCAGCTCAGAGATTTCTCTCTCCATTTGATTTTTGAAATTCTTTTGTTGTAGGACTGCTACTTTTAAATCTGTTACTGAGTGTCCAGGGAGGTTGAAGTGTTCTCCTACAGGCTTTTGTATGTGACTGTAACTGATGTCTGATTTATGTCCATTTATTCTTTTACGTAAAGACTGTCCAGTTTGGCCAATGTAAATTGCAGTGGGGCATTGCTGGCACATGATGGCCTATATTATATTAGTAGATGTGCAGGTAAAGGTACCCCTGATGGTATGGTTGATGTTAGGTCCTGTGATAATATTGCTGGTGTAGATATGTGAGCAGAGTTGGCAGTGAGGTTTGTTGCAGGGATTGGTTCCAGGTTTAGAGTTACTGTGTTGTGGTCTATAGTCGCTGGTGAGGATTTGTTTAAGGTTGGCAGGCTGTCTGTAGGCGAGGACAGACCTGCCTCCCAAGGTCTGTGAGAGTGAAGGATCATTGTCCAGGATGGGTTACACATCTCTGATGTTGCATTGGAGAGGCTTTAGCTGGGGACTGTATGTGATGGCCAGTGGTGTTCTCTTGTTTTCCTTGCAAGGCCTGTCTTGTAGCAGGTGGCTTCTGGGTACCCGTCTGGCTCTGTCAATCTGTTTCTTCACTTGCTTAGGTGGGTATTGTAGTTTGAGGAAAGCTTAGTAAAGGTCTTGTAGATGTTTGTCTCTGTCTGACAGAGCAGAACAAATATGGTTGTACCTTAGTGCCTGGCTGTATACAATGGACCATGTGGTGTGCTCTGGATGGAAGCTGGAGGCATGTAGATAAGCATAGCGATCTGTGCAATGCAGACTAACATGACTACGGCTCTGATACTTGTTACAAATGTTTGTTGTCTCTCTCTGGCATTTTCTGCTGTACCAATGCATGGAATCTTCCCATGACCAAGGGGGTGAAATGATGGGCTTGTGTTAAGGCATTGGACTGCCTTAACACAAGTCCTGCTGGAGGACTTCCCTTCAGCAGGTGAATTTTCAGCTGTAGCAGCGCAATGCAGATTTAATAGGGTCCAAGGAGCTTAAGTACTCTGTTGATGAGCACAACAGACACCCAGGAATTATTAGAATGTACCAGGAAATAGGGATATGCTGATGCCACTTAAATTTTAAATTCTTAATCTTATGCTGGTTTCATATTGGAAGGTTTTTTTTTTTAAAATCTGTGTATCATTCATTGCTGTAAGCAATGTGAAGCGGTTCTCTAAGCCTGTGAGCTGAAAAAAGCAACAATTTAGAAACACTGTTTGATATTAACATTTACTGACAGGTTTGTTACACTGCACTGCAGTACTGACCTTATTATGCCAGTCCCATCTTCAAGCACTCTTGGTGCAGCAGAGGGAGGAAGAAGACAGGCTATTTTTAGAAAATAAAAAATATGCATTAAATCACCAACCCCAAGGCTCACTGATGCAAACAAATCTTTGTCACTCTGGTTTTCAAGTAGTGGTAAAAAAAATGTCCAGACTTTTCTCTTGGAAGCCATTAAAATTCAAAGCAATCTGCTAGAGTGTACCTGTGCCAAACAAGCTGATATCATGAGTGAAAATGAGGAGAAGGAAAGGGAGAAAGATAGATCTCTAAATGACATATTGAAAATTTAGGAGCCTGAGTATGATTTCAAATAGAAGAACTAATGATAAATGAAATATATTCACATCCTTCTTGTAAAACTAGTGTTGTGAAATTTAATCACTTTTATTAAGTCACTAGTTCTAATTTAGTCCAGGTGGTAGCAGCCAACAGTTTGCCAGTGTTTGATGGTGGTTTGGTGATCTGTTAGAAATGAACCTTCAGGCTGAACCTCTCTCGTATGGCACCCTTGGGAACTAACTGGTGCTGAACAAGAGAATCTGCTGTACCATGGAAAGTCAATATTGTCTAGCAGCATTACCAACACTTCCATTGCTTACTGGGCTCTTAGCAGACATTTTGGGGTAAACTATAGCTAAATAACAGAACAGAACACTGAGAGCCAGGACTGGTGACTGTAAACAAACTTTATTCTACCACAGGAAACTTGGCCACGCCCATGGCAAGTGAGCATCCAACTAACTAAAATCGTGCCAGATTACAGATGTTGCCAGATGAGAGAGGTTCAGCCTGTAGCGGCATCAGTCTAGGTTCCGGTGAATTTTTTTCAGTGGACTTCTTCCCCCTGAAGAAATCGACACTGGGTACACTAGTTCCAACCACCACTGCTGTGCATCAAATCTCCTGTCCCTGGGCAAACTCACAGAGAAGCTAACCTGAGACCAGCTGCAAGTTTATCAATTAAAGCGGGTATCACAGATGTAGCACAGTCTGGATTCAGGTAAGGACAGGAAACTGAAACAACTTTAGTGGCACTGATGGATCATCCGCTGCTGTCAGGGGATAGGGACCAGACAGTCCCTTCTCATCCTCCAGGGCCTTTCCAGAGCATTAGGCATTGTCAACCATAAGCTAGTGTCTCGCCTGAGAGGGGTGGCAGGCATCAAGAGTAATGTGCTGAAATGGTTTGAATCTCTCCTGGAGGGACAAATCCAACAAGTGGTGATCAGAAACAGCACGTCCATAGTGGAGCCTTCACCTGTGGAAATCTCCAAGAAACAATTCTCTCTGTAGTCCTGTTTAATATCTACATGCAGCTACTAGGAACTGCTGAAGTGGTCAGATGATATGGACTGAAATGACACCAATATGCAAATAGTGCACAGCTCTACCTTAACTGTGCCACACTGGCCCATGCCAAACTCACCAAGATGGCCCAGTGCTTGGACGAGATCAGCTTTTGGTTGAAGCTGAAGCTGAGCAGGTGAGGTTGGTGGGCAGGAAAAGCACTTTGAAGAGTTAGCGGTAACAATTCAGTCTCCCTCAGTTGAAAGTGCACATCTACAAATGATCCATCCAGTCGGTACCTTGAGGGTGCTCCTGGATTCCTCACAGATGCTAAATGCTCACTCACTCTCTCTGGCTGGCTGGCTGGCAGATTCCACCCCATTCTGGCCATGATGACTTTGCCTCAGTTATTCTTGCTTTCCTCACCTCTCAGCTGGACTACAGCACTGTGGTACACCAGGTCATGAAGTTTTCAGTGCAAAGAAAACTCTAACTGGTACAAAACACAGCAATGTCTCCTTAGCCACTCATACTCCTGAAATCACAGACAACCAGTCCTTTACTTCTTACCCCAGCTTGCCATAGCATACTGAACTGATTTCATGGTCTCAGTCCTTATCTTCAAGGTGATCAGTGGTCGTGGCCCTGGCTATTAAAAGGATAGCCAAAGCTTCGGGATGAAGACTGTAGTGAACAACTTCATTCCTCTGCCACAGTGAAATTTTCTATAGTAAAGGTAAAGCTCATGTGTGTGGGAGACAATGCTTTCTCAGGGGCCAGCCCACGATTATCAAATGACCATCCACAGGAACTAAAGAGTTCACAAACCTATCATTTTCCAGTCTAAGCACTGTCAACAATCTTTTTCACCTGGTATTTAGCTATGATATTAAGTACATTTTCCAGACCTGAAGATCTCTGGGTAGCAAAAAAGCTTGTCTCGTTCAGCAACAGAATATAGTTCAGTAAAAGATATTGCCTCACCTGTCTTGCAAAAGCTGATATCCTGGAACTAACATAGCTACAAAAACACCACAATAGTAAATATATAGCAACATTTGGTTAAAAAAAAATTCCAAAACATATCACTGCAGTATATACACATCTGTCTTGGAGAGAATGAGGGAACAAATGCATGACAGATGTTAGTCACATTTTTTAATGCACTACTTGAAGATGCTCAGATACTCTGCAGAGAGAACAAACATGTGACCTCATCAGAACTGTCAAATACCAAAGATCAAATAGGCAGAGACTCTAAATCATCCTTGACTCGAGAAGTGGTTCCTTCAGGTCAGAGTTCAGACACAGTGGCAGGGATATGTGGGCAGCTTGCACTGACATTACTTATTTTCACTTGGTGTTGGATAGAGTGTTTCAGTCTCCAGTGGCATCAGTCTGGTGTCTGCCATGATCATCACATTCACTAAGCTGTATCTGCTGTATGCCTAGTGTAATTAGCTTCAGGAAGCACTTACTCCAGTTCTTTGAAAACTGCACTGGCATCCTAGTTGCTCCAGACTACAATTCAAGTGGCTGATACTGATCTATGTGCAGTGTAATGCCTGAAGGCAGAGCCCTGATTCTTTAAATAAGACACCTCTCTCCCCATGTGTCCTCACAGCAGTTGAGATGAGCTGAGACACTTGCACTGAGTTCTCAGATTTAAATATTTGTGGTTTGGTGACAGGGTGTTTTCAGTAGCAGGTCTCTAGCTTCAATATTAAATTCCACTGCTTGCTCACTACTTCAAAAGCGGTTTTTTTTTATTATGTTTATCTTAATTTCTTTTGCCCACAGTTGGAGATGAACAGTCTTTTGGCTGTAGTCATAAAAATTGTTTGCAGTGTTGCTCCAGCTGTGTTTGTCTCAGGATATTAGAAAGGCGAAATGGATGAGGTAGTGTTTTGTATTGGACTAAATTTTGTGGTTGATAGAAACAAGCTTTTGCACCTGCAGAGAGCTCATGGTAGCTCAAAAGCTGGTCTTTTTCACCAGCAGAATTGGCCCAGCAAAAGATATTACCTCACCCACCTTGTCTTTGTGATTAAAAAATGTGTGTTATGGATTGTGGTACCCATGTGCCAATATTTTTGTAACTAGACACAGTTTATAAATTACATGATAAAATAAATGTTGTAAATGGTCATAGAAACTTGAACTATACAACCAACATATGACAACAGTAAGAATTTGTAATAAAGTAGATCATAAAGTAGAAGTCTATGAAGGAGAAAACCAATCATTCTGCTTGTGAAGGGATAACATAAAAGGACAAAATACCCCTATTTCATTATGGTCTGGGCCAGCATTATAGCTTTTCTGAGATAGAGATCCGTTTGTTTCTGAGGGAAATGGGTCACCTGTTTGCATCACTAATCTCCCCAATCTCTGAAACAGATTCTTTTGTGGGGTATGTCTATAAAATCCAATTAGAATTTATCCAGAAGTTCCAGATTATACATAAACTAACTAAACTCCAGTTTAGGGCCTTTCAGTATAAGGGGCCTTTGAAAAAAAAATGACTGCATTTCAAATTTTATCAAAATTAGTTGATAAATAAAGGAGATATCAGAAAAGAATGTTAGTGTGGTCTTTCTTCTTTTGATATGTACATATATGTACAATTGTATATTTTAGTGCACATGCTGCTTTCTGTTTCATAAAGCAATCTCTGCTGCTCATGATGGAGTTTGCAAGTGATCATTGTACGGATTTGGGTAAAGTGGATCTTGAACAGAATAAATTTATGTCAGCTTCCATTTGTCAGTTTAAGGAACCTTCGTTACATGTTTCTAGTGTGGCAAAAGAAAATCCCAACAATTCATTGTTTCGTAGTGAAAATTAAATCAGATTAAACATTTGTAAATATATTTTATATATAGTCAGGATAAATTTTGTATTTCCCTAAAAATGTATCATTTTTTTCATTTATTCACATGAAAAGCAGTTTTCCTTATTCATGATGTAAAATAATGATAAATCTGCTCCTGCTTTCCCATGAGAATATAATGCTTTCATGTTTATATATGCAATGTTCTTTCCTTGGAAACAAAGAATTCACTTTTTTGTGGGGTGGGGCTTCTTATGTTTGACATACCTCAGAGCCTCAGACTGTCATAATCCAACTCTTGTTAGTAGACTGCATGAGCATAACCACAGGCAGAATTTAGCACCAGATTTTTAAGTCTAAACTAGAAACACATGAACCAGAAAAAAAATGTAATATCTTGTAAGCCTGCTGAATAGAGTCCTTTCTCCCTGGGTTTTAAACTCTTTCAAAGAGACAGTTCCTCTCCTTCATCTGCGGCCCGTCAGAACTCCCAGACTGAACTTTATATTTAGAAGTGATGATGCCATTGTGGTGGGTCATGTGTTGAGCAGTAGAAAATTAGAGCATTGAAATTTGCATAAGGTAACTCTACCAATCACATAGGATGTTGTGAAGTATCTTGCACTGACATTTTTTCTCATGCGTATGAGTGGGATTATATCATGCTAATAACAAAACGTAAGGGAAGTCCCATGTTATTTAAGTAAGCCTAACCTAATATTCCCTCCCTAACCCTTACACAATTTTATTCTGGTCTCTTCTTGTGGTTGGTTCTGTGCCTGTATGAGATGTTCATGTACTGTGAGCTGGAAGTTGCTGTCAGCCTTTAGAGTGCTATTTAGCACTGGGATTAAAAACCCTCCAGGATTGTCCTGGAATGGCCAGGAATTAAAGATTAACCCTTAATTAAACATTAGGACATATGATGAAACCTTGAGCTATATGTCCAGCTGCACTCAGCAACCCTAAATAGCACTTTCAGTGGATACCCATAGATACAGGCTTTTATGGACAAAACTGGAAGGAGATACAGCTATTGAGTTTTCTCCCTATACCTAGTAAGGTTCCTTCAAGTTACCCCTTTTGTAATTTTTGTGATGCTCTGTAGAAATCACACAGTTAAGATTGTGCCAGTATTTTCAAAATAAATTCTTTAATTAAATCTTTTTATCTTAGATTAGTTTCATGCCTTACATCAGTTCATTTGCATCAGTGGATCTACATCTGAGATTAATTTGGTCTGTTGTCCATGAAAATTCTCAGGGGCTGAAACATTTAAGTTTACATGAAGGGTGTCTGCATAAACAGAACTCTGTGTAAATGCAAAAGATAATTAAATGCATTCAGTCACAGGAGGGGGAGAAATTAAAAGTGAGCATTTTTAGAGTTTTCTTGCATTACTGTAAATCCCCTTTTTCAGCTTTTTTATGTGTATTTTCCCTTTTTAATCTAACAGGTAGTATAGTCTAGAATTCTAGCAAAGCACTGGGACATCAGGCTCCTAGGTTCTTTTTCTGTTTCTACTGTTCACCCTGGCCATTTCTACACAGGCCACTTTCTTCGACAGTGGCATGGTAATACACTGCCCAAAATATGCTAATTAGGTGCGGATGCAAATTCCCTGCCCCTCATTAGCATACAGTCACGTGATTTGGAGTCCGGAAGACCGTTCTTCTGGACTCCAAAACACTGTGTAGAAGCGCGGTCCCTGGGGGGTCTTCCGGAAGGAAGTCCTTCTTCCAGAGGCCCTTTCTTCCCAAAAATTTTTGGGAAGAAGGGGCGTCTGGAAGAAGGACTTCCTTCCGGAAGCTTCCCCGGACCTGCGCTTCTACATGACGTTTTGGAGTCTGGAAGAACAGTCTTCTGGACTCCAAATCACGTGATTGTATGCTAATGAGGTGCTGGGAATTTGCATCCGCACCTCATTAACATATTTTGGGCCGTATATTACCATGCCACTTTCAAAGAAAGTGGCCTGTGTAGAAACGGCCCCTCTGTAACAACTCCTTCAACTTCTCTGTGGACCAGATGATGAGGCCCTGACCAATGTCCACTGGAGCTAGCTTTTCTTAGTCTCCATCTAAGGAGAAGAGAGTATGACCCATATTGTCCCCTTTATCGACTATCTGGTATTGCTCCAGGTATCCCTTTTCAGATCTGTTGTACAAAGCTTTTTATTGTCTATGAGAGTTGTACTTCAAGAACATTCTATATCAACAATTCGTAATGGCTATGTCTACACTACAGAGATCTTTTGAAAGAAGCCCTTCCAGAAGATCTCTTCTGAAAGAACTTCTTTCAAAAGAGCACATCCACACACAAAAAAGTGGATCAAAAGAGTGATCTGCTTTTTCGAAAGAGAGCGTCCACACAGCCCCTGCTCTTTTGAAAGAACAGACCAGGGATCAAAAAATTAGATCCCATGAGGACTGCTCTTCTGAAAAAAGGGCCTGCAGAGCGTCTACATATGTTTTCTTTTGAAAGAAGCTTTTGAAAAGGGGTGCTTTGCCTGAAAAGGGAAAGGAAGAATGATTTTAAAAGCAGTGCCGTATTCTCTGTATTTACATTTGAAAGAATGATTTTTGTGTGTAGATGCTCCACAGGCTTTTTTGAACGAGCCCCCTTTTTTTGAAAAATCTTTTGAAAGAACTTGCTAGTGTAGACTCAGCCAATGTGTTTCATTTCCAACTTTGACATGGCAGCAAAATTTTGCTTTTCAGATATATTGGATTCTACATAAGATCTACATTGAAAGAAACAATGGGGGGCATTTAAGGCTTTAGAGCAGTGGTTCCCAAACTTTTTAGCATCACACCGCCCCCCTTTTGATTTTTGAGAAACCCTCACACCCCCACACCTCTTCTCTACCATCATCCAACCCCCTTTTAACAAAAAATTCAATTCTTAATCTAAAATAAATACAAGAACTTAATATAAAATAGTAACAGAGAGGGAGCCGTGCTAGTCTGTGTACTATCAAAAGAAAAAAGCAGTAAAGTAGCACTTTAAAGACTTTGTTTTGTTAATATAAAATGTTATTTAAAATTAAAAATAAGCACAAATAGTTCTTCTTGGCCCCTTGAAGATACCTGGTGCAGCCCCAGCTGGCCAGCAATCTGAGTCCCATGCCAGCCGCCAGAACTGACCACAACAGCCACCTACCTGCCTGAGACCTGCTCTCCCAGAGCCACCTGCCTGAGCCCTGCGCAGCCCGGGCAGCCACCTTCCTGCCTGCTGGCTGCCTGAGCCCCATGCTGCTTCGACCAGCTGCCCACCTACCAGCCACAGGCCAGCTGCCCAAGCCGCTCATCCAAGCCCCACACTGTCAGGGCCAGCAGCCCACCTGCCATCCTAAGCCTCCCGAGCCCTGCACTGTTGGGGCCAGCTGCCCAAGCACCGTGAGTCCCACAAGACAGCTGGCCACCCAAGCCCCGCAAGCCACCTGCCCGAGTTCCTCCCATCCCACAAAGCCAGGCACCACCAGCCCCCCATTCTTACCCCATCCTCATCTCCCTCACCCAAGCCAGGCACCCCCAGCCCCTCATCTAACCCCATCCTCCTCCTATTCCCTCCCACAACCCACACTCATTCATCTTTGCATAAGGCATCTTGCTCCACGTGGGTCTTCACCAGCAGACTGCTTTTTATAGCAGCTGTGCCAGGTCACCCATGTAAAATGGCAGGGGCTGAGAGCTGGAAGCAAAGGCCAGCTCTTTCTTCAGGTGGGGGGAATGAAGGGGGACTGGGTCGCCTCACACCCCCCTGCAATTTCTTTACATCCCCCAGTTTGGGAAATCATGCTTTAGAGCGACCTTCCATGTTATAAGACTCTAAAAACTTGAATATTAAGTTTTCTTTTGCCTCTACTCATCGAAGTCAATAGACAAGGTAAGCTGTTTTTGTGCCCTGGAATAGCACTTCTGGGTCAGACATTTTGAACTAAGGCCACAAGAAGTGATTGATAACAAAAAAAAAAAAAAAATCAAGGAGAACAAACTCACTAAGCCATCCTACCTCTCGGTGTCTCAGTGTTTCCTGACTTCTTTGGGTCTGTTTTTCATGCTGCATTCTTCAGAATGGGAACAGTCTTTATTTTATGTATTGGACATCCACCAAAAACACAGTTAGCTGTGAGCAAATAACAAAGGTAATTCATGCAGATATTCTAATGTTTCTTTTGGGTCTTAGCAGTGGCTGGAGAAACCAGTAAACCCAGAAACAACAAGGGGTAGTGGAATCACTTGAGGCCATATTCTCTTTGGTTAGGTACATGTCACCTTTTGACTGGAGAGTCATGGGTAGAAGTTACTTGCATGCAAAGATTTTTAGTTGCTGAGTTTAGTGTGCGCATGCCATGCTCAGTGATGTTGGCGGCCTGTGATACACAGAGGTCAGATATAGATGACGTAGAGGTCCCTGACGGCATCAAAATCCAGGACTCTATGACTTATGTAGTTCTAAGCAAGTATGGGTGGAAAGGAAGAAATTAAACCAAAAGCCCTATGCCAGGGGTCAGCAGATTTTCTGAGGCAGAGTGCTGAAATCTGACCTTTTGACCTCTACGTACACTCGGCATGCTGGTGATACTTTTTAAAAGTCACTAATAGTCCTATTTACAACAGCTTCATTAATAAATAAATTGAGATGCAGAGCTTTACCATTTCAGTCTGTAAATCTCCATCCAGCTGGGTTTTTTAAATGTGTAAAAACGTCTGGGATTTTAATACAGGTTAGACATCTTTTAGCCCGGATTCGCTGGGCCAAAAACTTCTGTGGTTTCAGATGGTCTGGCTGGCAGCCCCACAGGCTGGGAATGGAGCTGCTTGTGACACTGGGCAATGGAGCCCTGGTGGCTGGAGCACGGAGCTGCTGCAAGCCCTGGGCAGGGAGCCACCACCGGCCACAGCAGGGGGATATAAGCGCCCCCCTCTTCACCCAACCTGCTCCTGCCCCCACCTCCTGCCCAGACCACCCCACCTTGCTCCTACATCCCCTCCTGCCCAGACCCTCCCTCCCCCACCCTGATCCTGTCCAGACCCCCACACTCAGCCTCTTCCTGAACCCTCCTTCCCACCCAGACCTCTCACCTCCATTGTGCACCTGAACCCCCACCCACTGCTGCACCCTACCTCCCATCCAAATCCCCAAGCCCCAGCCCATTCCTGAACCCTCCCTCCCACCCAGACCCCAAACACCCACCCCCAGATTGCTCCTGCACCCTCCCTTTCTTCTGGCCAGAATCCACCCACCCACCCCCAGCCCACGGGGGAGGGGGAGAGAAACCAACCTGCAGCAGGCTCTGCAGAGCTTCTCAACAGGAACTCCAGCCCCAGCCCCATGCTGCACCAGGTCCGGCTCCAGCCCCATCCTCTGACACCCTCCTGTACTGCGAGGAGTTGGGGGGAGGAGGGGCAAGGCTGGGCTCCCACCATGTGCCATTAAAAATCGGCTCGCATGCCAACAGCAGCATGTGTGCCAGCGGTTGCCGACACCGGCCCTATGCCTTGACATTGAGGCTGCTTTGGCTTCAGGCCCCTCCCTAGACTGTGGGACTGGCTGGGATACAATAAGGCTGCAGAAAACAAAGCAAAGATCTAAAATGAGTTAAAGAAATATTTCCCAGCGTGGGAGATCTCCAGGCAGTCACATAAAGGATCATCCCACAGAATTCTCTTCAGCTTCGTTCTCCCTACTCAAGCACAGCCAGGCTGGCCACTTGGTGGTTTTGGGGCCTTGACCCTAGAGTGAGCATCTGTCTCGTTTTAGCTGGGACTGCCCCTTTTTTAAGCTCCCTGGACAGCATCTGACTTTTTGTTTTTTAAAGGCTAATTGTCCAGAATGTTGCAAACCAGGGACTTGAAATTTAAAAAGACAGCAGGGGGCAGCAGGGGTTGTCTGCTTAAAGAGCTCATCATGGCTTCCCAAACTGCGGGGATGTGCCCCCAACCCGAGTTGGGGTGTTGTCCGGCAACATCCGTAGTCTGGCCTGATTTTAGGTAGCTGTACAACCACTCATCAAGGGTGTGGCCAAGTTTCCCAGGGTCCCATCAAGTTTGTTTCCAGCCAACAGTCCTGACTCTCAGTGTTGTGTGCTGTTTTTTAGCTGTAATTTACCCCTAAATGTCTTCTCAGAGCCCAGTAAGCAGTGGAAATGTTAGGCACCCACTTGCTGGCCACCCACCACCACCACCAATGCAGAAGGAAGGGAGTCAGTACCATATCTTTCCAACCGTACTGTGCTGTTGCTAGTGGTGGCATGGACTTCTGAGCTGGGTGACCTGCAAGCAGCCACTGCTCTGTTGCTGCGCAGATCCAAAGGCAATGCCACCATCAGCAGCAGTGCAGATGGATGGGTGGCAATACCATACCATGCAACCTTCCTGCTGTGCCACTGCTGGCAGTGGTGCTGCCATCTGAACTGGGTGCCCAGACAGTGGCTGCTACTCTCCAGCCACCCCGCTGGAAGGCCAGGAAAAATCACAGTTTTTAAAATTTCCAAAACCTGCCTGTAGGAAGATCTGAGGACCAAAGTAGGGGTCACGCCAGGGAAAGCTTGGATGGCTAGTGACCCTACTCATGACTCCCCTACTCTCAACTTGCAACCTCCTTTTGGGGTGGGAGTCCCAGTTGGAGAAAGGCTTCACCGGGAGATTCCCCAATGACCCTGAAGTCCAACAGGGTCAAAAGTTTCTGGCAGACCATTTCCCACAACCTCCACTGACTCTGTCACAGATAGGCCCTACCAAATTCACCTGCATTCTAGGCAATTCCAGGGCCAGAAGTTGTACAAATTGGCCAATTTCAAATCTTTAGGTATGGATCCTGACCCAACATGCATGAAGAGGCGGGTGTGAGGTATTGTTTGCTAAGTTATTGGGGGGGGGGAAGTCCCAAGAATGACACCTTGACATCTGTACTGCCTTCAGGATAGGGTGACACATGCCAGTGAAAGGGGATAATTACTCCCAGGCCCCTTTGAAATGCCACAGCTGCACTGCTCCAGTTACCCACACCTGTAAGGGAGGAGGGGTTCCAAAGCAAAAGTCTGGGCAGCACTGAGGGCTGCCCTGGACACTGTCCCTTCCACTCTTGGCCCTGTCCCTTCAGAGCTGGGTCCCCCTCCCATCTTGCCACAGGGCCCAAAGTGGCTGTCGGCACCACTGGGGCTAGAGTAGGTTCCACCCTCCTTTCTGCACTTCCTCTCAAGGTGGCACTGCTCTCCCGACCAAGAGTGGCTGTATAGGGGAAGGACAACTCCTGTCCCTCCCCTGCCTGGTCAGACAAGCAACTAGGAACCCAGGGCTACGTCTACACGTGCAGCCAACATCGAAATAGTCTATTTCGATGAATAACGTCTACACGTCCTCCAGGGCCGGCAACGTCGATGTTCAACTTCGACGTTGCTCAGCCCAACATCGAAATAGGCGCAGCGAGGGAACGTCTACACGTCAAAGTAGCACACATCGAAATAGGGATGCCAGGCACAGCTGCAGACAGGGTCACAGGGCGGACTCAACAGCAAGCCGCTCCCTTAAAGGGCCCCTCCCAGACACAGTTGCACTAAACAACACAAGATCCACAGAGCTGACAACTGGTTGCAGACCCTGTGCCTGCAGCATAGATCCCCAGCTGCCGCAGAAGCAGCCAGAAGCCCTGGGCTAAGGGCTGCTGCCCACGGTGACCATAGAGCCCCGCAGGGGCTGGAGAGAGAGCATCTCTCTACCCCCCAGCTGATGGCCGCCATGGAGGACCCAGCAATTTCGACGTTGCGGGACGCGGATCGTCTACACGGTCCCTACTTCGACGTTGAACGTCGAAGTAGGGCACTATTCCTATCTCCTCGGCTGCGTCTACACGTGCACGCTACTTCGAAGTAGCGGCAGTAACTTCGAAATAGCGCCCGTCACGTCTACACGTGTTGGGCGCTATTTCGAAGTTGAAATCGACGTTAGGCGGCGAGACGTCGAAGTCGCTAACCCCATGAGCGGATGGGAATAGCGCCCTACTTCGACGTTCAACATCGAAGTAGGGACGTGTAGACGATCCGCGTCCCGCAACATCGAAATAGCGGGGTCCTCCATGGCGGCCATCAGCTGGGGGGTTAAGAGATACTCTCTCTCCAGCCCTTGCGGGGCTCTGTGGTCACCGTGGGCAGCAGCCCTTAGCCCAGGGCTTCTGGCTGCTGCTGCTGCAGCTGGGGGTCCGTGCTGCATATACAGGGTCTGCAACTAGTTGTTGGCTCTGTGTATCTTGCACTGTTTAATGAAAGTGTGTCTGGGAGGGGCCCTTTAAGGGAGCGACTTGCTGTTGAGTCCGCCCCGTGACCCTGTCTGCAGCTGTGCCTGGCTCCCTTATTTCGATGTGTGCTACTTTGCTGTGTAGACGTTCCCTCGCTGTGCCTATTTCGATGTTGGGCTGAGCAACGTCGAAGTTGAACATCGACGTTGCCAGCCCTGGAGGACGTGTAGACGTTATTCATCGAAATAGCCTATTTCGATGTTGCAACATCGAAATAAGCTATTTCGAAGTTGGGTGCACGTGTAGACGTAGCCCTCATGAGGTTAGCGACTTCGACGTCTCGCTGCCTAACGTCGAAGTTAACTTCGAAATAGCACCCGACGCGTGTAGACGCGACGGGCGCTATTTCGAAGTTGGTGCCGCTACTTCGAAGTAGCGTGCACGTGTAGACGCAGCTCAGGTTCCCTGCAGTTTTGGGAGATCAGATTTCACAATGCAGGGCGGATTTCACAGCCCAGGACACATTTTACGCAGCTGTGAATTTGAGAGGGCCCTACCCATAGATTCTCAGAGACCTTTTCCCCACTAGGGGTCTGCACTGTATGGTAGTCTCCACTGGAATGCTACTACTGCTACAACCACCCAGGGGAGTTCTTCAGTCCATTGTTGGTCCTGGTTCTTTCCAACCCAGCATCATGGACGAAAGGGGCTGGCAGCCTGAGCTCAGGTTCTGGTGAGAAAGGCATTAGGAAGAGGAGATCCTCTTAGTCTTTTCAACTCCATGTGGCACAGCCTCTGTCTTGCTTCTCTTCCCTTGCCTGGATGCTGGATTTCATCATCAGCTGCCCTTACCCTGTTTATAACCTTCAATGACGGTCAGTTGGCCGGCAGATTTGACTTCCACCTTGGCAGCAACAACAAACCCTCTCTCTGGGCTTAAATTTCCACATTCAGGCCCATTATGATCTGTCTGTTCCCGGTTGTGAGATTACAGCAGGTTCTCCCATGACAAAGCCTGCAGGGGCTCCATGTTTTCCTCTGACAGAACATGTATTGCCCCACATTGGCTGCTCCTGGGCCTGGCTCCTCCCATCTGGTGGGAGAGATGCAGGAGCCTGTGGGGCTGCCCCCATATAGCAGCTCCAGTGCGGCAAGGGGAGGCCTGGGATAAACCAGACTGAGCGACCGGATCTGAGGCCTCAGCCCTCTGGCTGGTTCACCAATTGAATTCCAGATTCACAGAGTACAACATAACATACAGTCCTATGTCCCCACAAAAGAAAGTATCTGCAGCCCCCTCTGGTTCCTGCGAAGGGCTCATGGCTTATCCTGTTCCTCACATCTCCTCCTCCCCAAAGGAGGGAAAAGAGTCTCGGTCCCCTGCCCATGAAATTGGTGGCTTGTCTGGGAGCGTGAGCCCTCCCTCTCCACTGGGCATTTGGCCACATGCCTCCCCCAGGATCGCCCAGGTGTTCAAGCACAGGGTCTGTAGGTTAGGCCAAGGCTGGTTCCTGCTCTTGGGCCTGGGGCAGCTGCTGGTGGCAGAACTTCTCCTGCAGCCCAGATGCCTGCTGCAACCTTCTTCAGCATCTCCCCTTGTCACTGCCTTGTTCTCTGGTGTCTCTCCCCATTCGGAGCTGTCTGGCTTAGGGAGGTGGTGTGTTATTTTGAAGGTGCATCCCCTGGGCAAAGGGGAGAAGATGTGGCTTCATCTCACTCAGCTCTCTGGGGCTCTCAGTCCGCTCCTCATGTCCAGGGATCTGGAAATCCCCTCTGTGCTCAGGGTTGTCAGGGGCTTGGTCTGTTTGCCTCTTGTCCCCTTGCTGGGGGCAGTCCCTGGGGGGCTCTCTAGCAGCCTGCTGACCTGAGTTCCTTTCTTCTGCCTGCTCGCTCCTCTACAGCCACCCTGACCATCTACTCCCCAGCCCTGTGATCCTCCAGCTTCTGTTAGATGGCCAATCAGCTGTGCCTGGCGGTGTCTGGATTAACCCTTGGGTTTCTGAGCTAGCATGTGAGAACATACAACCCACAACAGGCTCCCTTTGAAACTCCTCCTCCAGCTGGAGCAGGTTCTGCAGGGGCGGGCTGGCGGGGTGGGGTGGGGTGAGATCCCAGCAGCCCAGGCTGCGTTCTAACCCCTCCTGTCCCAGTGTGGGGTTCTACACCACATCGGAGGCACAGGCCCTGCAGAGCCTTGAGCACCTGGCGACAGGATCGGATGGAGTGGAGCTGGTGCATCACCATGGCCGTGACGTCCTCCTGTCTCAAGAGAACAAGGGCCTATCAGAGGCTCGGATGCCCCCAGAAATCAGGGAGGCTCATTGGCAAATGGCACCCTGGGGTGGACTCATCTTTTCCTCCCTAGTGACCTCCGGTGCCAGACATCCCCCCTCCCCCACTGCAGGAGGAGCTCCTGCCTCCATTCCCTCCGTCCCCCTACAACAGCTCTTCCTTAGCGGCTGCTCGTTGGCAGATTTCTCTGCCTGGGGTGGGTGGCTGTGTTGTTCCATTCCCCGGGGATGGATCCCTGGCCCCACAGAATAGCAGGGCTCCCTACAGTGGATGGTGTATCCCTGGTGCCTGGGGAGGAGGTGGGCTCTAAATGGAGTAGGGGGAGAAGGACAGAGACAAACCCATCCCCCAGTGCGGGTCAGTCTCAGAGCACTGGGTGAGTTTCGGCAGGGTTCCCATTACCCAACGGGGCACAGTCTGAGATGAGAGAGGGATCATGCCTTCTGAGGTCCCATTGCCTGGCTCCTGTCTGTGTCACTGTTCTATTGGGTCCCATTTCCCAGCAGGGTTTCCTTACTTGTGCAATGGCAGCAATATGCAGAGCTGGTAAATCCCCTCCCTGGCCAGCTGGCCAATGTGCTTGGCTGGTCACTGATGGATGGTCGTAGCTAAGCCACCGAGTTACCTAATGCTGAACTCTAATGGGAGGGAAGGAGATGGGGGTCCATGAGCTTCCTCCTGCCAGCTCCCAATTTCTCCTGGGACAAGAATCTTTCTTCCCCAGGTCCAGCTGCTGCAGACTCTGGGGAAGAGGAGCTAGAGCTAGTCCCTCAGCTGCTTCTGGCCCTGGCCCAACAGAAAGTCATTGGACCCCCACCCTGCCCCCACCATCCCCAAGGCTGAGATGTGCTTGGGGGTGTGTGGGGGAGGGGCAGAATACCAGACTCTGATCCTGGAGCTTGAGCAGGGGGTTGTCACCAGGTGACTTTGTCTCTCTCAGTGGGGACAATGTTCAGTGTCTGGGCTGGTCCTGTCCTTTCTGAACTCCTGAGTCATGAACAGCTCATCAGGATGGAGACAGCCCCCTTGCCCCTCGTGGTGTGAAAGCGCTTGCACAGAGGTAGGGAGTGACTGTGAGGACAGTGCCCCCTCTCGTCCTCATCTCAACGCTGGTAGGAGAGAAGATCTGATTCCCTTTGGGCCCTGCTGGGTCACCAGGATGGAGTCTGGGGGTGGGGGGAGGTTGGGAAGTGGGCAGGTGGTTTGAGGTTCCCATTTCCAAAGTCAGCCAGCCGGGGCCCTGACTTGATTTTCCATCTCCTTCCTGTCCCCGAAGAAGGGACCTGCATAGCACTGCCCTGATGGCCCTGACCAAGAGTGCCCCCCCCGGGGGGCACGCAAGAGACACGGACTGGGAAATGGATTTCCAGTCTCTCTTTTGTGGTTTCCCCCAGTTCTAAGGTAAAACTGGCCCCACCCCTCCTGACTGTGCTCACCTCCAAGAGGTACTAGAGTCTGTCCATGCTGGGACTGTGCCAGCAGGTTCCCATCTTGGGCTGCCTGAGGTCAGACAAGCCCTTGTGCAGAGCCTACAAAGGAAGGGACGGCTACGGGTCACAGCTGGGAAACTGGGAAATCTTCTGCTCCCCGTCACTAACCCCCTGCTCAGCTAATCAGCATTGAGCTTCTGAGAGGTGTCACCAGACATCCCAAAGGATGGCCAGGTCACCACTAGAGGGGATCAGTCTCAGAGGAATTCCAGCCCCATCTCTTTGGGATTGCCTCCCACAAAGCCAGAAGAGTGTGTGTGTGTGTGTGTGTAGGGATATCTCTGAGGTTGCTCCCACCTTGAACCTGTGTTCTGCCTGCCTGATGTCATGGTCTCGCAGTGAGGTCACCAACTTCCCACCACCTTTTCCCCAATATTCCAATGTCCTGCACCAGGCCTTTGTGATGTCACTGTTATACCCACCCCTCCTGGGATCATAACACAGTGATTCACATGAGCTACGGACCAGCAATTACTCATAGTTATTATTCAGCAAGAACATAAGAAGAACTGGCACATCAGAGAGAACGAGGAGGCGCACAGATGCGATAATTGCAGAGAACCAGCACAATGACCCAAATCCATGACTACTAGGGACTTGTCTGGTCTTAAAAGAGAACCAAAGGACCTGAGTCTGCCCTGTCAATAGCCCCTTGCTCAGCCAATCAGCATGGAGACTCTGAGACATGGGCTGGAGCGGGGTCTCAGCAGATGTCCCAAAGAATGGCGCAGGTCACCCCACCAGACAGAATCAATCACAGAGCAATTCCAGCCCCAGCCTTTTGGAATGACCTCCCACTATGAGAGTAACAGCCCCCCAACACACACACACACACACACACTCCACCCCACCCCCCCATCATCATCCTTGGTGTGGGGAGGAAAGAAAGGAAAAGGGAGAAAAGAATCACGATATGAAGAGAAAGAGGGAAGGAGGGAGGAGAAGGGAAACCTGAAAGAATGAATCAATGGCCCCAGTGATTTGACAAGACAAAATCTTTAACCTGGTGATTTCTGTGCCTCGAATTCAGCTGGTACCAGGCTGATCAGACGCAACAGGTGCCAGCCCCCTTTGGAGCTCTTACCTTCCAAACAGGCTACACAGAATCAGTGGTAGGGAAGGGGAAAATGCTGATGAGGCTCCTGCTGAGGCTCATGTTGATTTATCTGAATTCACTCTCCGGCCCTCGGGGAGACCGTGAGAAGGAATCTTGACCCTGCAAAGCCACAGGAGTCTCTGAGGTTGCTCCTGCCTTGTGCCTCTGTCCTGCCTGGCTGTTGTCATGGTCACTCGATGAGGTCAGCAACTTCCCATCCCATTCCTCCAATAGGCTGAGGTCCTGCACCAGGCCTTTGTGATGTCACTGCCACACCCCCCACTTCCCCTGCAAGGCTGTCCTCCTGCTCCCAGCCAGCCTCTTGGGATGTTTGAGTGGTTTCTTCTGGGTCATCCCATTTCATGACAGCTGAGTCTGGGGAGCAAGATGGCTGCACAGTGAACACCACAGGCTGCTCCCTAGGCCACACTCAGCTTGTCATTAATTAGTAGCTCATAAGGCCAGACACGAACATTAGAGCATCAAATCTGATCCCTGCCTATCCCAGCCCTCCTGTATCACATGTTTTGATCTAAGCACGCACCAGAAAGGTATCTAGTCATCATTAGAAGACATCTAGAAATGGAGAATCTGTCACTTGCTTTGGTAGTTTGCTCAAAAGGTGAATCATCCCCCCAGGCAATATTTGTGCCTTATTTCGAATATGTGTGTGTCTGATTCCAGCCACCGGGTCTGGTTCTGCTGTTCTCTGTGCCTTTACCCAGCCCTGTCACACCCAACATGGTCTCTTCTGGAAGGCTCTGAGACACTCCACTGATGTCACCACTCAGCCTCTTTTGTAGAAGCAAAACCCAGCAGGCTCCTTCCTGTAGATCACAAGAAGGCATTCCAACTCTGCCAGAATGCCCCAGTGCAGACCTGTAACCCTCTGGGGAGTCCAGTGCTGTCCTCCACAGCTGGCTCAATGTCCTTCAGGTCCATCCTGCAGCCCCCAGGTAACCCAACCATGGGCACTCCACATGCAGCTCTGCTGGTGCCCCACGGCACTGACCTGCAGCCCCCTGCTATCCCAGCCCAGGGTTCCTCACAGAGCTCCAAGGGTGCCCCTAAGTCCTGAGCCACAGCCCTTCCTATCCCAGCCCTCAGGAGACATGCTCAGGCTCTGAACTTGCCCTGCTGTGGGGAGGAAGGTTTGAGGCCCAGCAGTGAGATTGTGACACCAATGCTAACATGGGCATGGGGGGGGGGCTTTCCTAGCAGTGCAGGATGCCTGGGTCTGATGTAGGGCATAAGGAACTTGGCCATAGGAAGGTCAAGCCAAAGGAAGGGCTGGAAGGCCGAAGCTGGTAAATCTGGAAGCTGCAGGACACCGGGCAGTGGGGTGGGAGGACAGGACAATGCGTGAGGGAAAGAAAAAGTCTGTTTAATAATGGAGGGGCTGGGCCATCACCCCAGCCACCTTTGCCAGGTTGTCACAACCCCTCTGTGCAGCTCTGAGCCGGGTCTCCTCGCCGGGAGCACACTGCTGTGTAATGGCAGAACTGGGATTACCTCACAGGAGTCCTCATGGGTGGTGGGTGAATGGCCAGCTGGAGATGGCATGCTCCAGACCCACCACTCCTTCTGACAGAGGCCCAGGCCCTCCCACGTGCGGGCCCACCCCTTCCAACCCCCCCCAACTGTGGAACCAAGCCCTCACCCAAAGTTACTGCCCCTAGCCCTAGAACATCCCCAGTTCCCTTAGCTTCCCCCTCTCAGCAAGTGTTGCAGCCTCACCTTACCTGATTGGCTGGAGCACATGTCAGCTGGGCAGTCACCCCTGGCCTGATCCTTCCCAGCCAGCTGGAGGGCAGAGCAGCTGTGCTATGGCCCTGATCTTCCCAGCTGGCTACAGTGCAGACAGTTTTGGGACGGCAATGCTTTCCATTCCCTGCATTACCCACTGTCCAGGGCAGTCTGGATTCCCAGGGCCTGGCTGTTGGCATTTCCTTCCTAGGCAGAGCTCTCTGCTGGGGAGGGTTTGGCCTCAGTGCTCACTTGGTGTCATTGCTCATTCGGGGAGAGCCAGTGGGTCATGAAGAGGGGAGCCGGTGAGACTGAAGTTCAGTAAGAACAGGGATGATGTGTCAGCTGGCAGCCAGCCAATGTTTAAGAGAGCTCTGGCAGGTGGCTGTGTAACTGCCCAGGGGTGGACTTGAACCTGGGAACTGTGGAGCTTAATGCAAAAGCTCCTATAGTTTGACCCTTGCCTACATTACCCACTGCCCATGGACCCAATGATGTATAATGCTGGATTCCCTCTACTACCATGTACATTAAAGGTGGGTGGACTACTGAGCAACTTGCAGAGTACGGCTCGCAGACAGGAGGAGTCAACTCAAGCAGAGTTTTCAGGCTTGATTACTTTCAGTGGAAAACTCCTAGACTGTGTCTACACTTGCATTCTTCTTTTGAAAGAGGCATGCACATGAGGGAAATCAAAAATGCAAATGAGGTGCAGTTTTACATATCAGGTGCTTCATTTTCATATTCTTCTTTCGAAAGAGCTTCTTTAGAATAAAGAAAAGCAGTGTAGATGTGGCTCTTTTGAAAGTAAACCCCATCTTTGAAAGACCCCCTCTTCCCATTAAAAAAAGGAAGAAGGGTTCTTTCGAAGATGGGGTTTACTTTCGAAAGAGCCACATCTATGCTGCTTTTCTTCTTTCGAACAAAGCTCTTTTGAAAGCATAATAGGCAAAGGAGGCACTAGATTTGTAAATCTGCACTTGATTTGCTTTTTTGATTTCCCTCATTTGCATGCCTCTTTCGAAAGAGGAATCCAAGTGTAGACATATCCTAGGTAAATTAGAAAAAACAAGCAACTGACCTTAAAAAGCACACACCTCCTCCTGCCCACATATATGTTTGTGCAGTAACACTTTGAAATTTCCCAGAATTTTACGAATGTGCACACTGAAAATTAAGTTTTTGAAGTTCTGGGTGTCACTGACAAGAATGACCACACCATCCTTCATTATGTGCAGTAGGTCAGCTGTGCCAGAGTGTGGGACGCTCCAATCATTTCAGAGTATATGAGCCCA
This sequence comes from Carettochelys insculpta, assembly GCF_033958435.1. Taxonomy (NCBI): domain Eukaryota; kingdom Metazoa; phylum Chordata; order Testudines; family Carettochelyidae; genus Carettochelys; species Carettochelys insculpta. Next base: position 36,119,208 of record NC_134138.1, on the reverse strand, counting down.
GTCATTCCAGCAGTAAAGATGGTCCAGTAACTTAACCACAGCAACACAGCAGTGTGAGTCAAAGTGAGAGCAAACACTGACATCTAGAGGTAGACTAATAAGATGCTTTATTTATATGTCATCTTTCATGCAGACGTGAACACAAAAAGTATTTAATTCATTGTGCATTCAAAATAAGTGTAATGGATAATAACTAATATGAGTAACCTTTTATACATAATTCTGGTGCAAAATAGCAGAAATAAGATAAGAGATATGGACTAGAAGTAAAGGAGTTTTCTGAGGAGAAGGTGATACCATTGTCTCCTCAGATAGCCCATATGTGGGAAAGCAAATGAAAGGAAATGGCAAGTGATAAAGTCACTAACATCTTCTTCCATACATGACATGCCTTCCATTGAATGATCCATAAAGACACCACCTCCCTTACTTCAAAATCCCTCCTCAAGCCCCACTTTGGCTGTGATGCCTGTCAGGATATCAACCACTTAATGATGGCAAAGCTGAGGGGCAGATGTGGTGAGTCAACTCTCACTATATTAATTACACCCAAAAGAGAATATTAAATTCACATTAAGGTTGGAAAATCAAGCTCCAGAATTAAGGTAGCCTCTGCTACCTTAATGCGGACCCAGTGATGCATATACTTCTGACTGAACCTTTAACTGCGTCTTCTTACACTACTTTTTCCATTGAGAGGATGGACAGTATTCCCTTAATAAACAGATATTCAATATTTTGTGTTAGCCTTGCTGTTCAGTGTGCAACTTTTGGCCTTATGTACAGCATGCTGTTTGACACCTGCTCTGAAAATAGTATTATTAATCTTCTCATGGGCTCACCTGTGGTGCACATCACTATGATATCACAAACATCAACTTTTCTTCACATGGCTCCTGTGAGGTCAGAAATACTTGTCATTCCTATTTTACAGATGGGGAACAGAGAGACTGAGATAAAAAAGTTTCCATTAATTTAGTGTGCCCAATTAGAGACGCTTAGGTCCTGTTTATATAGATATGTTCAAAGCCCATTTCCCATTGACTACTTTGAGCAGATGCCCTCTTTCTGAAGGGACAGTCCCATGTGTCAGACCTCCTGCAGGTGCCCCTACTTTTTCTTAAAAAAATGGGCCAATTCTCCCGTATTTTCTGTCTTCCCCCTCAGTCAGCACTGATGGGTCCTGCTGCTGGCTGGACCCTTACTTGCCAGCTGGCCACACCCCAGCGGTGAGTGTGCGTGTTTGGGGGGATGTCCAGAGGCTGATGATGGGGTCGGGAGTGCAAGGCTGGCGGTTGCGCACAGCAGCAGCAGGGGGGGCCAGCCACTCCCCCTGCTGATCTGTCAGTGCTGTCTCTGCTGTGTTCCTCCTCTTGGCCCTTTCACCCTCCGTTCCATTTCCAGGGAGCACTGGCTACTTGCTGCGGTGGTTGGTAACTGTGGATTGGTGGTGTCTGGTTATGTGTCAGTTCTGCTGCCTGACAATTGGCCCTTTACACGCCTCCCCTCTCACTGTCCTGTTATGCTCATTCACCCTCTCAGCCCTGCTGCTCCTTCACATCCTCAACCTGGCAGGGTGTTCACTGCGTCTAGCATTGTGTGGACAAACAAGCCCTGGTTGGATCATTCACCTCACCAGCAGCCTGGCTGGCAGACTCCTTCCTTCACCCACTGCCTCTGCCTGGGCTGGCACCCAGGGAAAGGTCAGGACCCTACAGCCCAGGGTGCTGGCCAGGAGGAGCTAAGCCCTGTATGTGCCCAGATCCCACACTGCTGTGCATGGGGAAGCTTCTCTGCCCCTCAGCTAAACTCTGCAGTGGCAGGAAGGAAGCTATTTCCAGCCCGTTTGCATCCCAACCCTGCAGGCTCCACAGCAACCCGCCCCGGAAAAGGGCACAGCACCCTCCTCACACACTGCATCTGTCCTACATCCTGTCCCCAGGGCCTATGGGGCTGCTCTGCCCCCATGGCACACTTCCCTGCTGAGCCACCTCTCTGTCTGGGTTAGCTGAAGCCCCTGCAGATAAGTTCTCTGAGCCCTGGAGCATAATGAATCCTTAGGGCTTAACCCCTTCTTCCCTGTGCTTTGTCAGGGGACCAGGAGGTGGCTCAGTTACACTGGTGGCCAGCAGCAGTTTGGAGGTGTCAGCTGCCTTGCAACACCATGCAGTAAGAATGGACAAGCTACTTCTAGCCACAGGGGAGCAGGAGGGTGGTGGTGGGGGTAGGAGGGAAGAGATGACATCTCAGATACACAGGCCAAGTCATCCATACACGTAGACCCCTCCTCCATGGGACTGGAGGCAGCTCCCATCCCTTTCCTCCTGCACAGGGCCAAAAGGCTGCTGCTGTCCATGCTTTGGGATGAACCCTGACAGAAAAGTGTGGAGGGGGGGCAGGCGGGGGGGGGGGGGGAGGGAGCGAGGTGGGCTGTCCTCCACAAGTTGCCTGAAGAAGACGTGGACCCGGGTACTGGGAGAAGCAGGTTAATCCTGAGGCCCAGCCAGCAGTGGAAGAGGTAGAGCAATGGGCAGGAAAGGTTGGATCACATCAGTTAGTCACCTCCACGCCCATGTGAGAGTGGTGTACAGGAATGTGGATGTGTCACCTCTTCCCATGCAAGCCTTAAAGATAGGAAGGAAAATAAAACTAAAATAATATTCCTGCTATGCAGAGCTGCTTTTTAACAGGGGCTCAGTCAACTTGATGTTAATTTGAACATTTGTTCTGCATCGTTCTGATTGACTGCCATTGAATTCAGTTAAATACGCCTAACTTTACCAGGAGTCCTGTACTCCACATAGGAAAATATGGTCACCCTCCCATTGACTTCAGATGCAGCTTCACTTCTGCAACTCAATTCCTATGACCTCAAGTTGGGTAGCCAGAAAATGAGGGAAACAAAATTAGCGATTAGCTGTGAAAAGTCCAGTTTCAGTGTCAGAAGTAGGGTAGAATCCAGCTCTCAAGGGCAACATTCAACTCTGTGAACCATGAAATTGGCCTTTTTTGTTCCTACAATCCCCTTCCTCGTTCAGTACACCCTTTCCTACTGCTGCAGCAAATGCGGGAATGGCCCAGCAAACCATGGCCTCCTTTTAGGGTGCAATCTTCATTTATCCCCAGAACAGGTCCCACCTAGTCACTGAATGAGGCAGGGTTGTGTGGGAAGCATAATATGTGATCATTGAATTAAAGGCAGCATCATAATGCTTACTTCATACCTTCTAAGGGTCCAAACTAAGATAGCTTAGCTACGGCATTTCCTAACTTCTCAGTGCTTGATCTTGCCTCCTTAATACCATTCTTTTACCATACCTTTTTTGAGTGGAATGTCCTAGGCTTATAAAAAGACAGGGAAAAATCCACCACAGAGGCATCATATTGTTACCCACATGGGTCATCAGCAGGTTGGAACGTTCAAATCCGTTACACAAACCTCAGTCATGTGAGCTGAGTAACAGATGGCATTAGTAGGCTGTTCTCTGCTGTGTGGACTTGCACTAAAAGAAGATGAGATGGACACTTTGCTACTGGTTTCATAATTACTTATTGAGAGCAGAGGAATGGTGAAATTTAGGAATCTAGAGTTCTATTTTAGGTTCTGGAAGGAAGTGGTCTTTAGAGGGAACAGACTCTTCAGCTTTCTTCAATTTGACCTGTTCTGCCTTGTCTACTCCAGCCAATTTCATCTGATTTTCCCAAAGATGGCTGATGACACACCTCTGATATAAAGCCTCCCTCCACCCTCTTGCCAAATTTCAAGGCCATGCTTCAAAGCATGGGGGCACTAGAGCTATTCAAAGAAAAACATTACCTGAGGTATTTTTTTTTTAATATGGGCAAAACAAACATTTTTTTTAATATGGGCAAAGCTGTTCCCTAGCTTTGTTCTTGGAAGTGACTGAGCTGTTTTGGATGAAATAAACAGAAAACAAAATAAGAAATTCAGCCTGCAACACACAGATGACATATAACATTTTAGTTCAAATAATTAAGTTAGGCAAAAGTATAAGCAACTGAAAACATGGTCTTGAAATTGGAAGTGTCAGGCAGCCTTAATAATAGGTAGTGTTCCAGCCTGCCCCTCCTATCCAACAAAAACTGCAAGTGCCTGAAGATATTAGATCATATTCCTCTTCTCCCACCCTTCACACATTGCTTGTTGCTTAGAGCAGCCCAGCCCACCACTATTTGGCTAGCTATAGATAGGAATATTTTGTTCTAGGTACCTTTACATGCTCCACCAGGTCCCACAGGAGTTGGTGGAGGTCCCACCACTTTGGTGATTTTGACACAGACAGGCCAATGCTGTAGAATACAGTAGAGTGAGAACAATCCCACATCTGTGATTTGTGAATTGTTTTCTAGAGAGAGCTGCATGAAGTCAGAATGGCCACAAGATGGCACGTGAGAATGTGATCAAGAAGACGGGGCACTGAGGCTGTCTAACCTAACAGAATGGTGATCTGGGTTGTTTATTAGTCTTGCAGATCCCAGTATAGAGTCCATCAAAGTCAACAGAGGCTTGTCCATTGACTTTGAGGGGAGTCTAATGAGCCCATATAGAGCACTAACCTTTAAAGCGTAGCATAACAACCATTAGGCGATTTACATCAAATTTCAAAGCATTAATTGATCTTTTTAATATATTGAGTTTTAAAAGAATAGCAGGATAGTCCAATGACCAGCTGGCTTAGTGGTGAGGCCATGATTCTTTGTTTCCAGCAGCTTAGGCATCCAGGAGTTGTCCCCTTTACTCCTGTGTGCTCCAGCACTCCCCCCAAGAATCTGTCTGTATCAAAAACCAGGCAGGGCGAGACAAGGTAGAGGGATTGTAGCCTATCAGGTTATGTTAGCCTATATTATATACCTCATTCTTGCAGTTTAAGCCTACATTCTATATATTATTTGCAATTAGTTGCTATTTCCCTCTGCAGTTCCCTGTTTTAGTCCATTTTAGCAGTAATGCAAGAGGCCTATAGCAATTATACTCTGTGAGACATTAGCTTTAGTTAGGTAGGGGTGGGCATCTGGACAGTTCCAGACAGACATAGTTAATGGGGAAGACATCTGCATTCCCAGAATTTAGCTGGTAGACAGCATTTTTGTCTTGTGTGATGCCAAGATGTTATGACCCCATCGGCTCAACCCTCCTGTTTATTGCAAGGTGGAAGCCAAGGTCACCAAGGGTTGTTAGGTGGTATCTTTCTCCAATTTCCCATTTTTGGAGGTGCTTGATGAGGCTGCAGTGTGATATCTTATGCATATTTAAAGAGGTGGGTTAGTTCCATTCGCCAGTCAGGTATGCATATCCTCAAAATCTTAGGGTGCAGAACTCTATTTTTGGCTTTGAAAGTTTGGGTTGAAGTGACATAGGGAAACATTTAATGCCCTATGGCCAATGCAGTCTAGTGAAGTCTTTTTTTTTTCATTTCTGTTTTGGTTCTCTCTGTTTGTTTTCTTTTTTCTACTAGTACTCGTCTTTCTCTAAAGTTTCCTTTGCTCCAACATTATTTTGCCGCTCACCACCGAGTAAGGCTGGTCATTCAACTCCTTGAGTCCATCGTCAGGGAATGCGAGTATGGCATTATTCTAGGTATATTTGTACTTTTATACTGTTTTTATGTAATCCACCTCCTCAAGGTGGATTAATCTGTATGTAATCACCACCTCAGGTATTTATTATTAGGCCCAATCCCATGCTATTAGTACATTGTTCACAGAGTTTATACAATTGCTACAGGTCCTGCAACCTACCTCCAGATAAGAGCTCTTATAGTGCCTCACAGCTGTGGTCTGGGGAGGAAAGCGAACCTAGAGATTCTTAGGTCAGATTGGTAAGCCATCACCGAAAACAATAGTTCTACCCAAATTTCCGACTCCAGGTCAACAGCATCCAGGCCCACCCACTTCACCAGGTCCCAACCCAGGGCCTTAGCATAGAATCCAGCCCATTTACTGAGACACCCTGAAGTAGGTTTTCCCCTGGTGTCTTGTTCTGTCAGTCTGGAGCACTTCACTTTGGGGCATGATCGCTGGTTTATGAGTTTTCCTCCAACTCTTAATGACCTGTATGAGCATCTCAGTCAGGGCTTTCAGCTCACACAGGAGGAATCCGAATCCCTGCTGCCAGAAGAGCCTTCCCACAGCTTTAGCCTTTCTTAACACTGCTGTCTTCATCAGCCCAGCTTCCTTGTTCAGTACATAGCTTCTTGCCTGCTGTCCCTCAGCTACCCGTATCCTTTTAACCTGCCCCTGCTGAGGCAGGGCCTCCCTAGCACAGCACTGCTCTGCTCCCAGCACTGGGTCAGTATGGGGTGTGTAGGTTCCATCACAGAAAATGAACAATATGATATTTATTACCCATTTCTGATATGGTCACAATTAAGGGAAATTATTCTTGTCTGTGTTTTTCTTGTTTCAGTCACTTCCTGACTAAGTATATCTGTTAAGATGCTGTTCTCATCCGGAAACAATATGTGGGGATTTGTTTTTATTTTTAATCCTACTCTAATTTTCTTTTTAAGGGTCATTTTGTTTTCCCACTTGTATTTCAATGTCCAGCCCTCTTTTTTAGATGCCCCAGAAATGTTCTACTGCTCCAAGACACTGCACCTGACCTAGGCCTACTTCATTTCTACCATATACTCCAAATAACTGTCTCAAGACACTGTGTGTGATCTAGGCCTACTTTATTTCCACAATGCTTCTATATTCCACCTAGGGAACAAGAGTCCTGGCAACGATGCAGATTACGTATACAGAACTTCAGAAGTTCTGAGTTCTCTGAAAAAATCAGTTCCTCAACAGAGTAGCATCTGTGATCCCATTAGCCAGGTCACTGGCAGGTCTCCTCTGTGAACTGTGAGGTGCCACAACTAAAGTGATGCTGAGAGGCACACATGCATGACAAGAAATCTTAGTACTAATTTGGAAGTCAATTTCCTACCAATCCATGTCTTGTGCATGACTTATAAATGTTTCCCTTAATTGCTGATTTGATGTGAAACATGATGGTAGCTGCATGTAGGTTTAGTTTCACTATGAAATGTAAGATGGGTGCAGATAAATAATATACTCTATACATAAACAGGACAAGAGTCTGGCTGATCTCCAGGGCATTATCACCTCAGAGCCACTGCATTTTCAGGGGAGATTCCAGCTGGGAGTTAGCAGTGTTTAATCTATTGGGCTTCATCCAAAACTGGGATACCAGCGGGGCCAGTTAGTCAGACCACACCAGGCAGTAGCGCTGCTCCTGTCTAGCCCATCTCCGAGCTGCTCCATCTCTTCATTTGACTCACTCAAACTTGCCTGATGCGCTGCCACTTAAATCTGTTAGAAAACTGCAAAACACAACAATCCATTTATTAAGCTTTTTGGACCAGTGTTTTGTGACCTTCATTAGTTGCCAGTTAGAATCCTGGTGGAGTTTAAGGCATTGGTCTTCATCTAAGACATCCAGCATAGCCTGGGGACTGCTAATTTGAGAGGCTACTATGTTTGTTACTAGCAAAAGTGTTTTGACTAGAGTCCCCAGAGTTTAAGAGGAAGGAGATGCTGGCAAGATGTTCTCCCCCGCGGCTCTCAGCACTGGCACTCATTCCAGTCTTTGATTTTAAATGGCTGGAAATGGTTCGTACTCTGAGCCTGCTGCACTGTTCTGTTTCACAGGTGCGTGGAGGGAAAGTAAAAACTGCGAGGGGTGATCTGGAGACAGTGTTGATTTTTAAAACTAATTCATATTCTTTTGCGGTGAGTCCGACACGGAGCAACCCTGTAGTCCCACCCTGCACATGATTGTAATAATCCTTGTACAAAATATGAGGAATCATTTGAAAGTGAATTTACTTCCAGAGTATAATTATATTGGCATGATGTATGTGACTGAAGGCTTACGACTTTATGCTAGAAATATGACTAAAGTGTGTGTCAACCAGGCATGTCCTGGTAGTTGTTAAACAGAGCTGTCCTAAGCCAGGTAATATGTGCTTACTTCAATTTATATGCAAGCAGTAAGCAGGATCATCATGATATTGGGGAAGGAGAAAGCGGAAAACAATTTGTATTTAAGAGTACAAGAGGGAGGAGGCTGATCATGGAGCTCCCGTCAGCAGCAGACTGCATGTCACCTTTCTCAAGTCTGCATATATTTCCCTTCGAGTGGTAACCTCCAGATGAATCCAGCGCAAAGGTTTATTGGTCTATAAAAACCTCAAGTGAGGTCTTTTTGAAAGGTTAATAACACACTGCTAATTCATATCATTATGAATTTCATGCATTAACGTTTGAGGAAACATGGACACTTGATGATATCATGTTTCAAAGTCTGTATCCAAACATGGAGAAACAAATTCCCTCCCAGATGGCGGGGGGGGGGGGGTGGACAGGCAGTGCAGCCCCCAAGTCTCCGCAAGCCCCCTAGGCAGCTACTGCTACCAAACCAGTGTGGCCCTGGGCACCCCATACAGCTGCTGCCATTGGACCAGAGTGGCCCTTGGCAGCTGCTGTTGCTGCAACTGCAGCATGGCTCTGGGAGCTCTGGGAGCTGCTGCAGGAGGCCCTGGAAAGCCCTCTCAGATCTCCCAGCCCACCAGCCTGAGCTCCTCACCCACTGCTCTGACTTCTGCACCCCCCCCACCTCCCAATCCCATGTCCTGACTCCTGCATCCCCACTCTGCCCTGATCCTCCCACACCTCCCAACCACCAGCCTTGGCTCCTGCACCCTCTCCTTTGTCCCTACAAGGACCCAAGCAATACTGGGCAAATCATCGAGTGGGTTTATAAAAACTTACTTGCTTTAGAGACAGATGAGTCAGTAGAGCTCTGCACAAAAGGATTTCTGCTCACTGCCAGTGTACATTGTCCAACTCCTTCTAATCAGGTAGTCCCTTTAAAACCAGTGTGGCAACAGCATATAATAGTGAATGTGGGACTCAGGAGACCTGGTTTCTATTCACAGTGACCTCTTGTGTGACTTCAAGCTGTAATTTTCTTGCGTGTCTCTCTGCTAGCTGTCCAAGCTCACAGCTCCCATTGGCCAGATCCAGTGAGGACAGCGCTGTGAGCGGTGGCAGTGTCTGGAGACATGTTGCCCCCCTTCCGTCAAGTGAAGCACAGAGACAAGCCTTCAGCTGGCCACTTTTGGGAGCAGCATGGTCATTGCAGGCAGGTGGCCTCGCTGAGCTGCTGGATTGGAGTTGTCTGTGGTAAGCACCTCCAGGATAGAGCCTGTAAGCCAGACTCCCACCTGGACCACAGAACTGTCTCAGCTTGCAGCCCCCTCCCAGAATCAGCACCCCTCCTCTACCTCTCCCTGCACCCCAACACTCTGCCTTAGCCTGGAGCTAAACAGAAGTAGCAATTGAGTCTCCTTATGAAAGTAGCCTGGAGCGCACTGCAGAACCACAACCCCATTCCCCTCCTGTACCCCAACAGTCTGCCCCCAGCTCGGAGCCCCCTGAAAGAACCAGCATCTCCTCCTGCACCCTGTCACTCTGACCCAGCCTGGAGCCCCCTCGTGCACCAAAACTCCCTCCCAGAGCTTGCATCTCTTACCCTTTCCTGCACCCAAGCCCCTTGGCCCCAGCCCAGAGCCTGCATACCCAGCCCAATGAAAGTGAGTGAGGGTGGGGGACAGGAAGTGATGGGGAGGGAGGGGTGACTGAGTGAATTGAAGAAGGGGTGGGGACTTGGGGAAAGGTAGAACATAGGTTGTCCTGAAAATTAAGACATGATCTTGGGAATTAAAAGGTTGGAGACTGCTGATTTAGAGCGAATGCTTGGGCATAATACATGGCTAATTAACATAAAAATGCCCATTGATGCATGGATGTTCCATAATACTTTTGAAAGACATCTCTCTCGGCAGTCACTTCATAACTAGTAGGATGTCTTCATGTCAGCCTCCATGTCATCCTCAGTCTGAGGATGTCTGATCAGCCCAATTCTGGAGCTGCAGGTCTTATCACAGAAGGGGCACGTGTTGGTACATGTTGGAAGGGTGCAGGGCAGTTTTTGCCACTCTTTTCTTCTTCTCTGCCTGTCCTTGTCTGCACTGTGGTGGGACCTTTCAAATTGTGCCACCCCCACCCACCACAGATTACTGTTCTCCACTGGTGACAGTCCTGCGCAAGGTCCTTCCAAGTGTCAACACCGACGCTGCAATTTTTCATGTGTGCCTTTAGCATGTCCTTATATCACTTCTTCTGGCCCCCCAATGCTCCTCTGTCCTTCCTTCAGCTCAGAACAGAATGGCTTCATCTACAGTACAGCTCTGTTTTGAAAGGGCAGCTGGTGAAACTTAATGTCGAAAGACAGCCTTTTGAAATGGATGGTCCACACATGCAAATGGGGAGTGAATGTTTGACCTGCCCTTTCAAACCGCCCCCACCACACTTTCAAAAGAGAGCATCCACATGTCCGAGGGTGTTCTTTCAAAAGAACGGAAGCGCTGTGGGCAGGGTCACAAGGCAGATGGCACTTCCGGGGTTGCCACCTGCTGTCCCTTTAAAGGGCCCTCCTACCCCAAGCCTCAGTCTGCACACACCGAGGGCCAGCTACATGTCCCCAGGCACACAGCAGAGTGAGCAGAGGAGGCATCCTGGGTTTCCATGGACCCTGAGCAGCTCCCCCACCCATCGAGGCTGTGGCCAGCACACTGGCTGTGGTCCTGGCTGCTGTGCACCAGTGACATCCCCCTCCAGTCCCCTGGGTCATCTGCTGCTTGTGGGTCTTCCCCACAAGCAGCAAATGGTGGGACTGGCTGGTGCTGGAGAATTGGGGTGATGGCTGGTGTCTACAGTGCTCAGGATGACCAAAGGGACATTCCTGGAGCTGTGCTACTGGCTTGCCACAGTCCTCCAGCACTGACACCCACGTGAGGCTGGTGCTCCCACTCCAGAAAAGGGTGACCATTGCCCTCTGGAAACTGGCCACTTCAGATAGTCACACTCACTGTGGAAGATTGGACTTTTAGGTTTGAGCTTCTGGAGTGGGGTTTCACATATGCATGAAATGGTGTATTCTGAGGGCAATGTCATCATTGTTGTTAATTGGAGATATGCATCTCCTAGAACTGGAAGGGACCTTGGGAGGTCATCTAATCCAGTCCCCTGCCCTCTTAGCAGGGCCAAGCACCATCCCTGGTATCTATTTGCCCCAGTCCCTAAATGGCCTCCTCAAGGATTGAGCTTGCAACAGTGAATTTAGCAGGCTAATGCTCAAACCACTGAGCTAGCCCTCCGCCCTACAATAGATGGAGATACACATCTCAGAGCAGGAAGGGACCTTGGGGGGTTATCAAGTCCAGTCCCCTGCCCTCTTGGCAGGACCAAGCACCATCCCTGACAGATTTTTTTTTTTTTTAAAAAACAATTTGCCCCTAAATGGCCCCTTTAAGGACTGAGCTCACAACGCTGGGTTTAGTAGGTTAATGCTTGAACCACTCAGCTATCCCCCCAAACGCTCCTTCCCAGCTGGCAAGCATTGAGGAATGCTGACAGACGGTGCACTCCCATTGGCATTCTGCTGTGAGGACAGGGATGAATACTGACAGTGGCTAAACTGATCTTTGGTTCTCAGTTAGCGTGCTTAAAATTGTGTAGCAGCTATTGCTATTCAAGGTAAGTGTAGATCCAGACACAGTCTGAAAAACTGCCTGGCAAAAGTCCTTAGAGGTAGTAGAGAGGGATCCAGACCCAGGCTCTGGACCTGCAGGGTAAAGTCAGACTTGGAAATTGCCAGCAAGGAAGATGCCTGAGATTGTGTATAGCTGTTGTGTTAGGGAAACAGGATGATGTGTATACTCTTTGTTAATAAAGCAAATTGTGCCAAAGCATAATCTTATCTATCTTTCCCTCTAATGAAAACCATCCAGAAAGATTTGGCTAATTGCTCAGGCTGGACAGAAGCAGCTGAATACTACTTGTGTCTTCCTTGGCTAGTCTGTTTAACTTCTGTGGTATAGCAATTGTCACTTAAGTATGTCTTTGTACAGTGTCTCACCCAATAGAAGTCCCTACCTTTTACCTGGGGCTAGTGCTACACTCACTCCTAGTGCCAACAGCTTCATGCAAATGAGCAGTCTCAAAAATTCAAATGGCTTCTCATTTGCATATTCAAGAGGCTTATTTGCATATTTGCAGCAGAAAACAAGCAATGAAGACATGGTTAAGCCAGCAAAAACCCTTTCTGTCGCCAGCCTTTTATGCCTGGAAAAAATCAGGGATAAGGGGCTTCTGACAAAGGGTTTTTTTTTTGCCAGTAGAAACACTTTTTCACTGCTTATTTTCTGTTGTGAATATGGAAATAAGATGCTCAAATATGCAAATAACAGCCATTTTGAATGTTTGAGACTGCTCATTTGCCTCAAGCTGCCAGCACTAGGGGTGAGTGTAGCACTAACCTGTGTGTGTTAGAATAATTTAATTAATTTATCAAGACTCTGCTTCACCAGAGCTCAGAGGAAGCAGTCAAGACAAGTTTAATTAAGATCTATAAAAAGCCCAATGTCACCATTTGGCCAATCAAAAGTGTTAGTTCAAGTTATGCGGCAGAAAAAAGTGAGGGAGCCAAAGGAAAAAAATTCTAATATTGGAAGGCAATTTGAACGGATTGCTTAATTAAATTGTTAATTTAAGGTGTTTGGAAAGGACGGTGACATAACATTTTCTCTGCTGCTCTCACAGATGTGCATCTGCATACAACAAGGACATTTTAACAAATAACATGCAACTAGATGGCTGGATGATGCCTGGAGAATTGTTTAATTGGGCGACATAAGAAGGATGTCTCAGAGTATTCAAGGAGTGCTATATGGTCAAGTTCTGATTTCCAAAAGGGGAACATATTTTACTGATGATAGATAATTTTTCAAGGATAAAGAGAGTGAGAGAATAAAACTCAAAATAATAGCGTCATCCACATTGCATATTTCAGCTTACCCCATGCAAAACTCACTAAATAGGAAGTGCTGCACTTTTTAAAAAAAAATTTTTAGTAGCTATTTTTCAGGGACTTCAACAGTTCCTCAGTATACAATTATTTAACTCTTTATAGTTCAATAGCTTCTATGATTACCATCGTCAAAACCCAGGAATCTACGTTTCTTCCATGGGCAATTACTTTGCACACAAATGCTACTTCTGGTCAGAAACAAAATCAGAGAGTTTCTTTCGCAATTATAGGATTGAAGGAACTACTAATTTGGTTGAGAAAGGTCCTTTCCTTTAAACTCTATTTGAAAGAACCTTAGTGAGATTTATATCTTATGCTGATGTCCATTGCTGAAAACACTACTTATACTCCAGGGCAAGGTGCGTCCATTTGATCAGCATTCTGTGAGGAGGAGACAGACCAGGTAAACTGGTCCTGCCCCCGTCCAATATTTCCATTGAGGAGGCTGGAGGCCTATATCAGGACCTCTTACTGAAGAGCCCTTAATCTGTGATCATTTCATTAGATATATTAATGCTAAAGGTCCAGCTCCTATTGCTCAAATCTGTCTGGATATTTTTGGAGGCTCCGGCACAAGTGGTAGGAAAATCTGCTTGTTCTTAGCTGTGCAGACTTCTCCCTAGTACTGCAATCTTCAATTTTAAGACCTTTCTTCATATGCACAGTATAATTATCACTTGATTACAATCACTATAGCTCAGCAATCCATATCAATGGCATCAGAGCACCAAATAAAGACAAAACTGTCCTACACCATAAACTTATATTCATCTCCAAAGTGCTCCCCTGCTCGCAAATGGAGGCTATGCTATACTTATGCCAGTATTTCTCAGCCAGGAGTATGGGTATTTTTAGTGATACACCAAGATCTTCCAGGGGGTATATCAACTCATCTAGATATTTGGCTAGTTTTACAACAGATGACATAAAAAACACTAGTAAAGTCAGCACAATCTAAAAGTTCATTCAGACAATGACTTGTTTCCAGTGCTTCATATGCCTCATGCTGAAATGTAAGTACAATATTTTTATTCCAATTCATTTATTTGATAATAAGATGGAGATGGTAGAAAGTCAGTAAATTGTCAGTAGTAGTCTTCTGTGATAGTTTTGTCTGTTTTTGTAAGGAAGCAGTTTTTTAAGTCAGGTGTAACTTGGTGGTGTGCAAAGCAAATCTGACTCCTGAAAAGGGTACTGTACTCTGGAATGGATGAGTGGCACTTGTTTCAAAACCTCAGATTATCTTAAAACCATGTTCCTCAGCCAGTGGAACTTGTACCCTTAGGGGTATGCAAGAGAAGTCTGAAGGTACTAATTTTTTTTAAAAGGGGTACTTTATAAAAAAGTTTGAGAAACACTGAACACCCATTGAACAATCTCACAATTATGTTAATTGGATCAGAAAAACACAACTAATCAACTTATCACATTGCAGGCTTACTACTTATGAGCAACGGTGACTTTATCCAATTCTTATGATCCATCCCCAAACAAATTTGCAAACTGGCCACTGACAAATGTTTTGAACACTGCCACAGAGAACCATCCAAACTTTAAAGGAATAGTAAGCACCAAGTTCCCACTGTTCTTAAAAGTTGGTATATCTTGGTCTGTCACATTATTTTTTTGGGTAAATAATTATACTGTTCTCTTCCCTTCTACGTAGAAGTGTGAAGTATACTGAACACCGTTAAATAGCTTTTATCTTGTGACTGTCATGCTATTCTATGTGCTGTTCAGGGTATAATCAGCCAATTAAAATAGGAAATACTAAAAAGGCTAAAGCAGCACATGCAGCATATTGGTAAGTTTCTGAAAATTTTCTTGGCACTAAAATCCCAACATTCACTTTCCAAGGGATAAAAAAGAAAAACTAGGGTAGGGGAATGCAGTCGAGAAAAATGCACACATAAATCTTTTCCTCTGACAGGTTGTAATAGCAAAACTGTTATAACTGCATATGCCCTAGTTCCTTAATATTTCATCTGAGGGTGTCCTTGACAAAAGCTCTAGGGATGGACTGATGGTTGTCCGTTCTGAGGAATATTATTCACATCTGTAAGTGTGGCATCTACTACATCTAGGTATGTGAGATATTCGTTGATGATTAACCATGCTTGTGGATGACACTAGGAACTGGAGTTGCAAAAGCTGAACATAGCCCTTTACAAAAGGACAATCTGTCATCATTGCCATCCTAGCAGAAATTGTCGTGAAATTTTTAATTCTCATTCCCCTAACTTCTTATTCAAATCTAATCTTTAGCACTCTGGAACGACCAAAGCGGACACTGTGACTGCCTTGAACTTCATGGTCATTAGCTGTTCTATCCACCATGGCAACATGCACCTCATAATTTTAAGCCGAACCTTCTGTTGCAAAGCCTCGACCAAATGGGCTAAAAGAATCTTTGTTAGCCAAAGCATTTACATTTAGCCCTATTTATAAAACAGTTAGACAGGCTGTATAAATAAATATTGTAAAATACTTGATTGTTTTACCCAGACTAAGTTAATGCACTAAAATATAAACCATCCTCTGTATAAATTGATTATTTTCCTTCCTGTGTCACTAATTTTTTAAAATTAAATTAAATATAGCGATATACATATCTCATAGCACAGCGAAGGGATGTTCAGAGGTCATTGAGACCAGTCTCTTGCCCTCACAGTGGGACCAAACACCCAGCCCAGCCCACCCCACCCCACCAGATTTTTTTTTAAAATATGTTTGCCCTACACCCCCAAATGGCCTCCGCAAGAATTGGGCTCACAGCCCAGGGATTACAAGGCCAATGCTCAAACCACTGTGCGATCCCTCCCCTTAGATATTGAATATTTGTTAAAAATATTCAGTGGAACGCACTTAGATTAACAAATCAACTTTTAGAAGACTTGTTCCAAGACAACTACATACCAATAAGTCACAAGTGGAGCATGTGGTTAATTCACATTGGCTATGTCTACACTTGCCCCCTTCTTCGAAGGGGGCATGGTAATCAGGGTGATGGGAAATTACTAATGAAGTACTGCTGTGCATATGCAGCACTTCATTAGGCAAATTCTCCCCTGCGGCAACTTCAAAGTGTCAAACTTGGAAGTGCTGGCATGTGTATAGCTGTGGGCACTTCAAAGTGCCTGCTCTACTTCCAAGTGCCTTTACTCCCCAAAATAGCACGGGCGTTTCAAAGTGCCTGCGGCTACACGCATGCTGGCACTTCAGAGTTTGGCACTTGGAAGTTGCCGCAGGGGAGAACTTGCCTAAAGAAGTGCTGCATATGCATGGCAGTACTTCATTAGTAATCTCCCATCACCCTGATTATCATGCCCCCTTCTATGTCTACACACGCCATGCGCTCTTTTGGAAACGAAATAGATGGGACGTGCCACAGGAATCGAAAGCGCTCTTCCAAATGGGAAGTAGGAAGAGGCCTCTGTTTTGACTGCCTTTTTCAAAAGAGGAGGTGTGTAGATGCTCCTCGGCTCACTCTTTCAAAACAGTGGGGTCCACCATGGCGGCGATCAGCTGTGAGGTGGAGATGTGCTGCCCAGAGCCTGTGGGGCTCTATGGTCTGTGTGTGCTGCAACAGACCCAGAAACCCTGTTGCAGGAAGCTGAGAGCGTGCAGACAGCAGCTGCTACACGTCCTGCCCCTGCATGCCCCAGTGACAACCTCAGCAGGTCCCAGAGTGCAATGGCTATCACTCATGCTGGCCAGGAGCCCCAGGCCCCCACCTCCGAGCATGGCCAGGGCTCGCAGGGGTCCAGCTGGAGGGGAAAAAGCAAGCCCCCTCCTGGACAGAGCATGAACTCCAGGACCTGCTTGGCCTCTGGCAGGAGGAGGAGGTGCTCTGGGTCATGGGCACAAAGCAGAGGAATGCAGCTGCTTTTGCCCAGCTAGCCAAAGGCCTGAGTGCCTGGGTCACCCTGCCCACACTCTGGACCAAGTACACATAAAGATGAAGGAGTTGTGGCAGGGATACGCCCGGGCTCAGGACTTGGCCAGCTGGTTGGAGGCCATCCCTGCTTTGTGCCCCTTCTACCAGGAGCTCTGGAGCCTTCTGGATCCCTGGGACTCCTCCTCCGCACTGGCCATCGTTGACACAGTGGCCAAAGACCCTCAGCCGGGGAACGGTGAGGAGCCGGGACCAGCGGCCAGCCCCACACCACCTGGGCAGAGCTAGATCCAGCTGCAACCGGGGAGTGGTCGAGCAAGGAAGGGGATATCATTATTCACCTCCCCTCCCGCACCTTCAGCTGGGCCTCAGCCAACCAGACATTCCCCTGACCTTGGCAGTGAAACTTCAGTTATGTACTGGACTGGGAGAACACCCTGGATCACAGGGCAGGGGCATCACACACACTCAAGGGCCCCCCACAATCCCAGCAGACACTGGCCCCGGATGCGGATCCCCTCATGGTGGGCCTGGCAGCTAGGGGTGGTAGCCGGCTGTGGGTAGCTTGGGCCAGACTCAGCTGCCCACCACTGTATAAAACCCTCCCACTTGCTCTCCACAATGTTATGGAATGTGCAGCAGGCACCCATGGCCTGGGGGACATTGTGGACGCCAACCTCCTAGTGGGCCAGGAGACAGCACCACCGGCCCTTGAGATGCCCGAAGGTATGCTCCACCACGCTGCGGGTATGGGTCAGCAGGGTGTTGAAGTGCTTCTGGATGGGGGTGGGATGGCCTGTATGGGGTGCATGAGCCCAGGCTGGAGTGAATATGCAGCATTGGCCACCAGGCACCATGGTGTTCCCCAGTGGGATCTCCCTTTGGGGGTGTAGGTCCCTGCCTCCAGCTGGTGGCACAGGCCTGAGCTGTGGAAAACCTGTGAAAATCATGGGTGCAGCCAGGGCAGCCCACATATATGTCCTGGAACCAGCCCTCACTGTCCACCATGGCCTGCAGGACCACGCAGTGGTACCCTTTTCTGTTAATATACTGTCCTTCGTTGTGCTCAGGGGTGTGGACTGGTATATGGGTCCCACTGAGGGCCTCAAAGCAATTTGGGAACCTGAGCACTACAGAGCCTGCGATGGCTGCATCCAGGTCTCTCATGTGGATCACCCTCTGGAGGACCACCATGCTGAGGACACGCATCACCTGCATGGGGTGGGGGGACATGTGCACCTGTGAGGGTGTGCGGGACGTGCCAGGCCCCACCCCAGCCCTCAGAGGCCCCTGTCCTGGGCTCCCCCCAGCCCTACCCTGGGCCTCCTCCAGCCCCTTATGGGACCCCTGCTCCAGGCCATCCCCCCGGTGGGTGTGTGACCTGGGCTTCCTTACCTCCATCACGATGTCCCTAAATGTGACCTCGCCCACACCATGGGTGTCTGACAGTGCGGTAGCTGTCCGGAGTGGCCAGCTTCCAGACAGCCATGGTGACCCTCTTCTCCACGGAGAGGGGCCGCCGCATCCAGGTGTCCTGATGTCTCAGCTCTGGGGACAGCCATTGGCAGAGGTCAAGAAAGGCCTGCCGCCTCCATCTGGAAATTCCGGAGCCATCGGTTGTCATCCCGCTCCCACATGACGAGCTGGTGGGGTAGCTCCAGAGCTGGTGGAGCACAGGCTGGGGGGGAGGGGGGCAAAGGAGCCGAGGGTCTGGGCCATCCCCCGCTGCCCTGGGGGAGCCTCCCACAACAGGAGCTGCAGGGAGGCCACCCCTGCTGCTGGTTCATGGTCTTTCCTGAGTGCATTGTGTCTGGGTGGCTAGTGGCAGCTCCGCAGGACTCGTGCTGTGCAGGGTGAAGGTGTTGGGGAGGGGCCCGTTAAAGGAGTGGCTGGCTGCAGCCCTGGAACGTCTTTGTTGCCATGAGGCCCCGCCCATAGTAGTTCCTGGCCCTTTCTTTCGAAAGAAAGAGTGGGTAAGTGTAGGTGGTCTCTTTCAAAGGGCTCGATGGCCCCCTTCAAAAGGGTGGATGGGCCTTTTGACAGCGCAAATCGATGACACCAGCCCTGGGCCATGAGTAGATGCTCCCTTTTGAAAGGGCATCTTTTGATTCCTCTTTTTTGAAAGATGCCCTTTCAAAACTGCGCGGCAGTGTAGGTGGAGCTAAACAATCAAAGAACTATCATTCAGTAAACACATCATAAGAGATTAGTTAAGGCACAGTTAAAAGCCTGGTTCAGTGAAGCACTTAAGCACATGCTTAACTTCTAAAGCACATGCTTAAGTGGTTGGCAGACAGAGGGGTTAAATTTGCAAGACCATCCCGAATGTGACACGGATTCTTAGCAACCATGCTCAATATCTATTTTCAGCAACTGATGGTTGTTCCAAAATCCATTAGAGTTTTCAGAAAGCTGATGTGCAGCTATGTTCTTTTTACTAATGTGCTAAAGATAAACAGGGAAAGACACGCAAACAAGCCATGAATTTAGGCTTCTCCAGGCAAGAAATCCATCAGCAGGTGATCAGTGGACAGAAAGATTTCTCTGAGAGTATATTACCTTGTATCACAGAAAAGCAGATTGAGTAAATAATGATAATTACCATATAAGCCATAAGTAGTTATTTCCTCCCTGTATTAGGATAAAAGATCAATCTTCAAACAAGATATGCGACAGTTATGTAAAGTGTCTTGTAAAAGATGAAGGACTTTGTATCACATAAGGGATGATTTTAGCTTATGGTGTAGACTGTCATTGAAAACAAAAACAACAACAAAAATGAAACAAAACAAGAACTTTGCTTAATTGAGAATTCAAGTCACATTTTCCCGAGACTAGTCATACTCACAACAAAATAAATAGATATATATTGAAATAGTTTATTTCTCTTTGAAATGCCACGTGAGAAAAGGTTGCAAGAACATAATATGAGGTGACAGCAACTTGTCCCTGCAGATACTGGAAGAAATAACAAGTAATTGGAGACAGTAAGATCAAGGATGGGTTTAATTAACCTCAATGTATAGCAAAGAACAAGGACAGGAATTACTTTGGAGTAAAACAACATTGCTGACATATTAACCAGGAGCTTATAGATATTTTGAATGAAGATAAATTGATTTCTTTGTTATGGTAACTGATGGCATTTGACTCTTTTGGCTAAACTTCTTTTGTTAGTTCAATGATTAATGCATTGCACAGCGATATTCATATGGTTCAGTGTGTCTCAGTGCCTGATAGCTAATCTGTGTATAGCCCTTCAATAGGTGAAGTTAACAATGCCTCTAATTATTTGATAAAGGAGACAATGGGAAAATAGAAAAAGCAATGGAAATTGACTAACAGATTTAGCAATCCCTCGACAATCAGTTTAGAAAAGAACTGGGGGAGTGTGGGAACCAGAACAGTGAAGAAAAGCAACCATGGTATCATCCTTCAAAATGGAATGAAGAATGATATTAGCAATTACTGTCCTGAAAAATCTAACTTGTATCTAATTCAAGTAATGGAGAAATGCTTGAGAGAAAAAAACAAACACACATCAAAGTAGCAAACAACAACAAAAATAACAAAAGTCTAAATAAACACATTGGCTAGATTTTTGTCTTTCATTTATCTTATGTGTTCCCCTAATATTATTTGTCAAACCTAGTTTTCCAGGACTGAGTGATATCAGTTGTCAGTCAGAGATGACCATGACTACCAGAGCAGGGGAAGAAAATTTCCTCTGTATGAGTGGCCTTACAATGGATCAAAATTTCACGTGGTAATCACACAAGACACTTTTGTCCATGTTGTCTGCACTTTTATAAAGATTCTTAGTTGCCTAAATAGTATAAAGCCACAGCAGTATATTCTAAAGCAAAAAATTCAGATGTTGCCTTCTTCTTTCTTTTTGCTTTCAGCATACCAAACCTTAGCCCTAGTTACAATCCATATTCAGAACAGAGACTAATTCAATCATCTCCAGGTGTTCCTGCTAAGCTGATTGCTGCTGTTCCTTTGTGATGCTTTTCAGCAGATTGCTTCCACAGAGGGCCCTGGAGACCTGACCTACCAGTGAAATGAAGATTTCGGCAACATCATTTGCAGTCAGCTGCTGCAGTTAGGGGTCTGGTCTTGGATGGAGGCAGCAGCAAGACAAACCAGATCACCAGAGACTAATGGGAAAACTAAGTTGCAATATCATGTAAGCCTCCCTAGTCTTGTTTGGCTAAACCTGAAATGGGTGAAAAACTTAAATCCTACTGAAGCAGGGGATTTAC
This sequence comes from Carettochelys insculpta, assembly GCF_033958435.1. Lineage (NCBI taxonomy): Eukaryota > Metazoa > Chordata > Testudines > Carettochelyidae > Carettochelys > Carettochelys insculpta. The sequence goes on along the minus strand of NC_134138.1, from coordinate 36,098,087 downwards.
TCACTAACTTAGGCTTCACATCTAGGTGCTGCCCCCCAGAAGCAGCCAATCAGATACTACTGAAGGTTAAAAAAATCATATGCCCTTAGATGTGCTAAGTTGAACACAGGAGAAAAACAGCATTTTCTTCTTTACACAACTTGTTCCTAGTGGATGAAAAATATCTCTCCAATTTCATGTTGATTCCCCTAGGATAACACAACACTAGAATAGCATATGTGATGCAGGTTAATACAAGAGTCACAATGAAAATTTCTGGCCCTCTTGCCCCACCCCCAAAAGTCTTGTTTCAGACTAAAGTGCTTTGGCAGAACAATGCACCAGATGGTTCGCCTAGCACCTATCTGCAAGGTACCTTCTTGCAATTCTTCACAATATATTAGTTTTTCCCTTTCATAAGCATACAATAGTTGCCTTACAGAAAAAAAATCAAATGTTCTTTCACACAAAAGATTAGCTCTAAGAAGCAGTACTTTTATTGAATTAAAACATTATGAAGAGAGAACATTACTCATATTTGAGCTCTATAAATAAAATCTGTACAACAAATAAGAATCATTACTGTTGCTATGGCTTATGCAGCTTCAGTCTACACCATATTTGCAAGCGTTAGATGAATAATGTTTCCAACCTAGTTAGCCAAGGAAGAGTTTTTTCTTCATGCCATCTCCTGCACTAAGCTAACTGTCTCCGAGAATTATATAAAGATAGCAGACTGTTGCTCATTGCAGTTAAAGGAAAGGACACAGGATATGATGTTGAGATATAAATGTGTTGTCAGTCACCCAAAACCTATGGAATAATAGCTGAAGAAAAGCACAGGTTGCATGAAAATAAAAAACAACTTCAAGCTGGTAAATACTTACACCCTGATTTCCATGAGAGAAGAAAGACTTCCATTTTCAGACACTTATGCTCCTTTGTGTGTTCTTGGATGGTAAGTAGTCACCAGTACACAGACTTAATACTGTAGTTGTTCTTTTGTAGCAGGACCAGGGGCAGAATCATAAGAGAAAGGGTCAGATTTAGATGCCAATCATTGCCTTCAGGTACAGTTTAATTGCAGGTGTTCTAGTAAGATACCTGTTTGGGAAAAGTTCCTGACAGAATTCATTCCAAGATTTTTGACAACAGTAAACTCAAAAATACAAACATTAAACCACACACAATAACTTCTGTGTTTTCTCTAGCTCTCCCTAAGCACACCCACTTTGTGTATGTCTACACAGCAAAGTTATTTAGAAATAAAAGCTGTTATTTTGAAATCAGTATCCTAGCATCTACTCCACACAACTGCTCTTTCAAAATAATTTTGAAGTTGAGGTTGGCTTATTTAAAAAGTGGTAAACCTCTCTGCATGAGGAACAGCACCTATTTCGAAATAGCTATGTCAAACTAGGGGCTGTTTAGACAAGCTACGCCTACACTAGCCAAACCTATTTGGTTTTAGGAAGACGGGGCTCTCGAAGTCTGGTGGGTCCTTTCAAAAAGCCCCTGTCTACATAGGCAGCATGCATTCTGAAATTGGCACTTTCGAATTGTGCAGGGCTGCTGTTATGCTAATTAAGTGCTGCATATTCATGTCTGCACCTTATTAGCGTCTTCTGAACTGCCTTATTAATATGCCCCTTCTGAAAGGAGGGGGCTAGTGTAGACGTAGCTAAAGGGAATAAGGGAATACAGCTTATTTTGAAATAAGCCATAGTGGCTACGTCTACACGTGAAGCCTACATCGAAGTAGCCTATTTCGATGTGGCGACATCGAAATAGGCTATTTCGATGAATAACGTCTACACGTCCTCCAGGGCCGGCAACGTCGATGTTCAACATCGACGTTGCGCAGCACCACATCGAAATAGGCGCAGCGAGGGAACGTCTACACGCCACAGTAGCACACATCGAAATAAGGGTGCCAGGCACAGCTGCAGACAGGGTCACAGGGCGGACTCAACAGCCAGCCGCTCCCTTAAAGGGCCCCTCCCAGACACACTTGCACTAAACAGCACAAGATACACAGAGCCGACAACGAGTTGCAGACCCTGTGCATGCAGCATGAATCCCCCGCTGCAGCAGCAGCAGCCAGAAGCCCTGGGCTAAGGGCTGCTGCACACGGTGACCATAGAGCCCCGCACAGGCTGGAGAGGCAGCGTCTCTCAACTCCCCAGCTGATGGCTGCCATGGAGGACCCCACAATTTCGACATTGCGGGACGCGGATCGTCTACACGGTCCCTACTTCGATGTTGAACGTCGAAGTAGGGTGCTATTCCGATCCCCTCATGAGGTTAGCGACTTCGACGTCTCGCTGCCTAACGTCGAAGTTAACTTCGAAATAGCACCCGACGCATGTAGCCGCGACGGGCGCTATTTCGAAGTTAGTGCCGCTACTTTGAAGTAGCGTGCACGTGTAGACACAGCTAGTGTGTCCAATGGCTCTATTTTGAAACAGACTCTATGTGTGTAGATGCTGTATTTTGAAATAGCTAAGTGCTATTTTGAAATGCATTTTGTGTGTAGCAACATTATTTCAAAATAAGCTGTTCTGGAAAAATTTTTACAGAATATCTTATTTCAAAATAACACTGCTGTGCAGACATATCCTTTGGCTGTGGCCACACTAGCCCCTCCTTTCGGAGGGGTCATGCTAATGTGGCACTTCAGCAGACGCTAATGAGGCACTTCCATGAATATGCAGTGCCTCATTAGCCTAATGGTGGCCATGCGTGCTTCAAAAGTGTCACTTTTGAAATGCACACTGCCCATGTAGCTGGGGAGCTTTTGAAACGACCCCCTGGTTTCAAAAGCCCCATCTTCCCATTTGGTTTTAAGAAGAAGGAGCTTTCAAAATCAGAGATTCATTTTGAAGGGTCCCTGGCTACATGGGTAGTGTGCATTTAGAAAGTGGCATTTTTGAAGTGCTTGTGGCCACCATTATGCTAATAAGGCACTGCATGTTCATGGCAGCACCTCATTAGCATCTGCCGAAGTGCCACATTACCCTGACCCCTCCAAAAAGAGGGGCTAGTGTGGCCACAGCCTTTGTGTTTCTCTCGCCTATATAAGTAGCAAACCTTCCTCATAAGATGTTGAGCCAAACTAAGTTAATTGCAAAACTGGCATTGCCTCTTTCAGCAGCTTCTAATCCTGGCTAGGTATTAGCTCTCAAATCCTGGGTAATTGTCCGGCTTGCCGGTTTTTCCTCCTGAAGATATTACTGGGGCAGGATGTGCTAGAACTTCAGGATCAAAAGAATGTTATACATTTACTTCACTAATTTAGAACCTAGCTCAGCACATAAAGAATAGCTTCTACTTTGCAAATGCATGGGCACGGGAGTTACAAGAACATGACTTCCAAAGCAATTGAAGACATTGAAGTATAAGTCATTTTTTGTTCTTAACTGCAAGTGTCAAGGTTCAGTTCAACATGACAAGGGTGTCTGGTTAGTGTAATGCTCTCCATGCCCTGTCTGCAGCTAGAATGATTCTTGGCAAAGGAAAACACAAAAGAATTATATAAAGAACAATGACAGGGATTACAACTCCCACCACTCCATTCCCATTACACACCTCCTTCCTGCTAGCCAGGCAATGGGAGAGGTCCTGAGCCAGAAGTGGCCAGGCTTCACTGCAAAGCAGCAGAACCTGACAAGTCAGAGCTGCAAGGAAGCCAGATGCGCAGAGGAACCAGTAGGAACTGTATACAAAGCCATGTATGGAATAACCTGGGACTGCTTCATGTCACAGTGGGGTGCCAGGCTGTGTGAAACTTATTGGGGAGCAGCACCCAGGCAGGAGCCAGTGCAGAGATGCCCCAATGAAAGACACTAATTGGACCTTTCCTGGAAACATTCAAGCTCCTATTTACTTGAGCAGAGACTGGACTGCAAAGAGCATCTACATACTAGGACCGAAAAATCCTAACCCTTGACTGGATTGCTCAGGGGACCCAAACAAGGACTGCCATTGAACTAACTGTTGCCACCGTGGAACAAGTTGCTGCCATTGAACTAACTGTTTAAGCCTCTGGGTATCTTCAGCCTAAAAGCCCAACAAAATACCTTTTCACATAAACATGTGGTTGAGTGGTTATTGGGACCCAACAATGTTAGCACTGATTTGAATGAGTCGTCACACAATGACATAGATTTGTTTTTCCCAACTCTAAGTAATATTTACAAATTCATTCTCTATAGCAAAATACCCAGAGGTTTTCTGGCTTTAGCTACTTATTGTGCACTTGTGCATATAAACAGTTACTTTTTTGTTGTGAAAAGTATACTAATTCCAGTATTTAATAAGGGCATGTTTTGTAAAAACCCTCCCTAACGTTAATGCAAAACAGCTAATTAGTTTTTATCGCTTCAGCAGTGAATTTTCACGAGATGTTTATATCTATTGAGAAGTTTTTGTGCACTTAGTGTGTAGGAATTAATCTCAATCTTAATGTAAACTAGTTATTAATAATGTTATTATACAATTTTATGGAATTACAAATTTGTTTACACCTTTACTGAATTTTAGGAGAGTCTTATAAGTACTTGGATATTGCATGATACTTCTTTTCTAAAAGGCAACCAGGGAAATTATAGGAACATGCAACAGCCACAAGAAAGATGCGAGAAGAGAGAGATCTGACTAATCTCACACGCAAGCTAAAAAAAAAGGACTTACTGAAAGGGATCAAACCAAGTCATATAACTATTTGCAAAAACAGGAGGGCTTGAGCTTGTAACACTGTGGTCCCTGGGAGGATCAGCCTTTTAATTGTTTTCAGTGGTAAGAAGGCTCTTCACATCTTTACTATGCCATGGACAATGAAAGGAAATTAGCAAGAAAAGAGGACAATTGAAATCAAACTTTAAAATAGAACTGAAATAAACGTGCCAGACCTTCAGCTGGGAAGTGACAGTCACATGTTGGAATTTGCAAAACAAAGCATGTGTTTTAATTGTCTCTTATGACTTCCTGTTCATTGTTTTCCTTTATCTTCTAGCAGGAGAGGCACCATCTCTGATATGAGCTCAGGTTGCTCAATGGACAACATTTAAAACTTTCAATATTACCATCATCCTCAAAGGGTTCAACTCGCTTCACAGTAATAACAAATCTTGACAAGCTGGTAGAAGCACAAGGATCAGACAATAGAAACGTAAGCAGCCTCTATTGACTTTTGGGTAAGGGAAAGTACTATACAGTTACATAAGTGGCTTTCCCAGCAGAAAAAGCTGCTTCTCTTCGGAGCACTCTGATTTGAGAACAATGGAAATGTAAGTTCCATTCTCAGATGTGAAATAGCTTCTGATTAATTAGAGCTGCCCTACACTAATGGGCTACATCTATGCTACATTGATCTGTTGACAGACGTTACTGTCAGATGAGATCTTCTGGAAAAATTTCTGTTGACAGCTCACGTCCACCTGCACAAGCAGATCGAAAGCAATCTGCTCTGTCGACAGTGAGCCAGACTGCCTGACAGCTCTCTCAACAGAGCAGCCAAATGGAAGCTCAGCATATAGGGTTGCCTGGTAAACTGGAAACCCTGTCTGTCAACAGAGAGCCTCCTGGAGCATTTACACATTTTTTGTGAACAGAAACTGTTGACAAAGGCATTATTCCTCATCATGGAGAGGCAGAATGCTGTCGGCACAAGTGCCGAGTTTTGTAGACAGACTCTCTAGCGTAGACATAGCCATGGAGTCTGGGACCACTGAATTTTCTTTTTGGCCATTTCTACCGTTTTGGCTGTTCGAAGAAGGTGGCATGATAATAAATGGCCTGAAACATGCTAATGAGGCACAGATGCAAACTCCCCGCGCCCCTCCATTAGCATAAGGTCACGTGATTTGGAGTCTGGAAGATGTTCTTCCAGACTTCAAAACGCCGTTTAGAGGTGTGGCCCCCGGGGGGGTTTCCGGAAGGAAGTCCTTCTTCCAGAGGCCCCTTCTTCCTGAAAATTTTTGGGAAGAAGGTGCCTCTGGAAGTAGGACTTCCTTCTGGAAGACTCCCCGGGGGCCATGCTTCTAAATGGCATATTGGAATCTGGAAAAACGTCTTCCGGACTCCAAATCATGTGACATTATGCTAATGAGTTGCAGGGAATTTGCATCTGTGCCTCATTAGCATATTTTAGGCCATTTATTAGCATGCCAAAAGTGGCATGTGTAGAAATGGCCTTTCAGAGTAAGGATTCAAGTGAAAAACGCATACCTTAAACATGACTCCAATGCTCCTTTTCTGGTTCCTTCCAAGGCACTCCTCTCCTTCCACTCAGCTCAACCCATCCACTAGGCGTGCCCACTTGTTTTCCTTCTTTCTCCTTTCTCATTTTCCCCACAAGTACCATAGCTGCCTTGGAGACAACATAAAGCTTTTATTTTTTCATTTGGAAGGACATGTTAAAATGTACTTTGTGTCTCGCAAAGCAAACTTATGATGTATATTTTATGAGCTCCTGTTGAGCATTCTCATCTCCTACAAAAGTGAGCAGTAATCAAGCACTTATATTAACAAATGCTCTCTTTCATGGAGAACACTTTGTGCTCTGGAAAATGAAAGCAGAGAAGACCCTTCAAGGTACTTGAGTCTGAGGATTTTAGAGCACAAAATAGTTTAAATAACAGCGATGAATGACATATCTGAGGTTTCTGGAGTCTAATTGGATGACAACATCAGTGTAGATACACTTTTTTGTCCCTTCCAATTTTTAAACAGCATTCCAAAGTTTCATTTTCTTAGCCATTTCAAAACCTACTTCTGTAAAGTTTGTCTATCACATGAGTCTGATTTTTCACCTTCCACCTCATTAATCAGGCATTTTCCAATTTACATGGGGAGAAATCAAACTCTCCACAGCCAATTAGCCAAAACATAACACAAAACCTGCCAAGCAAGCAACATAATATCTCCTGGTACAACACAGTTTAAATCATTTTAGGTTCTTGGGTGAAATCCTTTCTCGTGAATCATGTCATTGAGCTCCAGAGAACTAGTCACAGGAGTAGGGCAAGCAAGGTTCAGTGCCTATCAACTTTCTCTTTGTAAAGAAATAAAAGGTGAGTCTGAATTATTTATAATTACTTCTAGCAGTGGTAATTGTTTTTATAGCACCATTCATTAAAATGGCACTTTACAGTCTTAGAGCTATGTGTGTATTCTTTTGGACAAAGTTCATAGGCTTAGTAGGACCAAAGAAGGACACAAGTCTATAGTTCAGTCTAGGGATGGCATGGCGAGAGATTAGTGGGAAAGAACAAACAATAGGAAGAATTCTTTGAAGTGGGTTTTTAGGAGCTATTTCGAGAAGGGAGAAGGTACTTTGTAAGTAGGACAATGGGACACTATGCCAAGCAAATGGAACAACTTGAGTGACGTGCAAGACCAAAGTGGGGGCAAAAGAAGACCTGACACATTTTCACTGAGGCCAGTAATGGTTACCTCCACAGACTTGTTGGGCCTCGGGAGGGAAATAAGGGACAAGATTTGGATGCATGCCGAGAGACATCCTGGGATGAAGGATGAGAGCAGGAATGAAGGTGAGGGTGCTGCTGTAATGAGTTTTGTAGGTAAAGGTAAGGGCTCAAGGTTAAGGATGGATTTAGAACACCAGGGAGGATGATGATATGAAATTACATAGTTGATACATTTGGGGTTGAAAGCCTCCCTTGTGTAACATGCTAAGAAACAAGTGCTCAGGATCAGAATATTGTTCCATTATTCAATATCAGTACTCTGTCTGTAGCCAGGCAGATGGAGTGAGCTGCCTCTTCTAAGGCTGCAATTGATACCTTAACACCTCTGTCAGGAGCTGCAGCTGTCACTCATATTCACATCACTGTGGGCATAGAGTGGACTCCTTCAGTGTACTTAGCCATTTTAATACCTAGCACCCACTGCCTCAAAAAATGGAGATGTCTTGTCTGGCTGTGAAATGTGCTACAATTCCCATGGAGACACCTATTTACCTTCATAGCCGAAAAAGATTTCTTACTAATAGACTGAGTCTACACTAGAGACCTTTGTCAACAGAAGGGGCCTTCTGTCAACATAACTCAGGGAGCATCTACACACATAAAGTGTTCTCTTTACAGAGTCTTGACAGAACTCTGCATTTGCCTCCACAGTGTTATCCCTCAAAAATTTGAGGCATAATACTCTGTCGATAGACTGTCTACCGAAGTGCAGCGTAGACACATCTGTTGACAGAGGGGGCTTCCGGTTCACCTGGCAGCCCTGTTTGCAGAGCTGCCAATCAGCTGTTTGTCGACAGAGGGCAGGGCAATGTGGCTGCTCTCTGTCAACAGAGTGAATTGTGTGCAGCAGCAGCAGCAGCAATCTGTCAAGATTTCTCTGTTGACAGTAACTTCTAGTGTAGACATAGCCACAGAGAAAAGTTATTATAGGATCTCATTCTGTAACACACAGCAACAAGCAAATTGTATTACAACTGCAATAGTATATGCCATAAAAGTATTGACACATTTGCAACTCCACCAGCATATTGGGCACCTGTGCATGGAACTATTGTGTTTTAGTGCTGTGTGTTATTTCTTTGGCTGTAGGTGATAGAGCAGGAGTAAAGCAACACAAGGACTAAAAAGATTTATTTTGAAGAACTGGATAGATGACAATTTTTAGCACTAAAATCACCTGTATTTGTTATTTGGAAACTTAGATGACTGAAACATATGTAAAAGAATAACATCCAGCTAGGCAAGTGTATCAGAGGGCTTCTGGTTTAGCCATAAGAAGATTTAATTTTGACTCAGCTAGAAGAGTTGCTGTCAGATTGCGGCAAAGTTCCCCACATAGATCATGATGGTCCCAGGTCGAGGCTTAACAGTGGTAATGTGTATGAGACATCTGGACTGGTCCAGTCATTTAATGGTGCACTCCAGTTGTTTGTTGTCTGCTACAGAGCATTTCTACTTGCTGGCCATATTGTTCAGATTATTTTATAGTTAATTACACTATAATAAGCTTCAGAGTAACATAATACTTATGCTTTATATAATTTCCTAATTGCCTACATTATTCCTTTCTGGAGAACAATATCACCCAAATCACATTAGAGTCATTTTTTTTTTTAAAAGTCCAAGGTCCAGGTGTCAGGGGAATATCTGAGAGTCTCTGCTTTCATTAAAGCAAAAAAACCCTAAAAACTATTTTTAATCCTTCTGATTACAGAGAAAACACTAAAAACACGGACCTCAGAAACAGGAAATCAAATTACCTCCACCCCCAATTTATATTTTTAAAAATGCTTGATGTTGGCAATGCTGCTGAAAAGTATCATGCATAGGTGAAAACCTCTGAACAAGAACACTATTTCCAATGGTCATTTATGGTAAAGGCCTTTGTATTTTTCATTAGCAAAGAAATACATGTTTGAACACAGATCCTCTTTCAAAACTTGCTTCCATTTTCCTGCTGTTAATGATAGTCTTCTGTCTTTTTCTTCCTCGTCAGCTGGACACATAGGATTTGATTGACAAAAAAGCCCAGGATCATATGCAAAAACATGTTGAATTGCTCACCTAATTTGTATATGCAAATACAACAACTAAAAGTTCTGTATGCAAATTTTACTAAATATCTGTTAGATTCTTTGGCTCCCACTCAGCAAGTTACCTGAGAATGTGCCTAACTCTAAGTATGTGAATAGTGCCCGTAGTTCCAATTAGATTTTAATCTCGAAGTTTTAATTGTCTGCTTACAGATTTGAAGAATTTAAATTCACAAGGAATCACATTGAAATCCAGAGACTACTCATGTGCCTCAGGTTAAATAGGTACTCACTTTTCTTGGTGAATCAGGCCATTAGCCGGGCTTTTGCCCACCACAGTCTACAAATCATGCTTGTAATCACAATCCCAGCAGATTAAAAAGTGCATTATTTAAACAGCCCTGAAAGTTTTCAATTATGAAAATCAGACCAATACAACTCATATATAAAATTTGTCTTTCAATTTTTGTGAGACAAAACATTTGGACTCCCAGGAACAGAATAAAGGGACTTTCTGAACTCAAAAGCCGAGAAAAAACTTTCTCAGGAAATGAGGTGTTTGTGGGCCAATTGGTTAAAATAAAATGAAAATCAACAGTAGCCTTAACCACAACTGTAATGGCAAAGGAACCACTTTCAAGGTTCAACTAAAAATCTTCTGATGACTTGCCGCACATTGCTTTCCAGAAGAGCTCACACAAAGATGGCAGTTCCATCATGCACAGAATTCTGACACCTTTTTTCTGGTCCCCATTTAGGATGCAAAGTTAAAACATCAAAACTTTTGTGTTCTGAAAACCTTTTATTTAGAAATGTCAAAATGTTTCATTTTGGCATTTGCAGTTGACCTGAAATATTTTGATTTTCCTTGGCAGAAAAGTCTATCAAAAATCATGTTTTCCTGCAGAAATTTTCAATTTTGATGTGATTTTTAAATGAGAAAGTGTTTTCTTCCACACTTTTTGACTAAAACTAATTTTCATGCATTCCCGCTGGCTGTGGCTGGGATGAGAAGTGGAAGCGCTGACATACTGCTTTAAAAGTCCAATCTGTTATCAGATGCCTTATAGGAAAACTATCTCGTGATTTTTTTTTCAAGCAGCCATTTTTCAGAGCCAGTTGTCCTAGACAGGTTTATAAGATCTGAACTTCGAAGTTCCATATGTCAAGTGTATATCTGAATTTCTTGTGTTTTTCCAAACATGAGTTATACTCCCACTCACTGCTAGGTATAATTACCTTACTTAAGCATTCGCGTTTATCAGTTACTGCCAGTTTTATGCTCTGTGGCTCAGCCAAATCAGAGTGTACTGAAAGAATTACATACCTAGAAACTCTGCCAGGCATGAAATTAACTCATATGATTTCTGCCATCTGTGATACAAGACATATGTCTGGAAAGAGAACTAATGTAACTCTGCTAAAAGAGTTACAATTCCAGATTTCTTTCAATAACAAAATGATGTAGAAAGAACAAGCGAAAGAGAGCTGTTGGTGGTATAGAAAATGCAAAGACAAGAAGGAGGGGACAGAAGAGTGAAAACTAGAAATGAGAAACAGGCAATAGAAAACAGAAGGGGAAGTGATGGTACAGGAAGAAAGACATGGGCTGCTGCCAAGGACATCTTTTATTTGACTCCCACATGCAAATCTGCTGTGCTCTGCTGCTCAAACCAATTTTCTTTTGCTGTCCAGTGTAACTTCAGTAGCAACTTTGCAACCAGAGTAGCTGGCTAAATTGGATGCATTTTTTAAAAGCCACCCTGAATATCAGTTTTCTACACCATTTCAATAATTTATGCCCTTGTGTATTATTAATGACTGCATGAGTTTCTGTTTTCTGTTACAAATGTACAACTATCTGACAAATTCTGTTCTGATTCTATGAGTGATTTTTTAAAAAAATATTATGGATATAGTTACCCAAAATAAAAGCCATTTCAGCTCATAATGCTGTATGTATTTCAGGGAAGTATAATTGGCACCATCCCAGCCTTCTGTGCTCAATTATTGCACTTAACTTTTACAGCCTTTAGGAAAGCATTTGTAACTTAATCTTCTGGATACTTACCAATCCTGTGCACCTGATAGCTGTCCATCACTTTTATTGAGTAGGATACTGGGTCAAGCTTCCTATGTAGAATTAGCCTGGTCTTCCCTTTCCTTCACATTTGCTAGGAAGTTTTGTTCTTCCACACTGTTATCCTGGCTCTTGCCCCTTCCCTTACCAAGGGAAGCAAAGATAGTTAAATGAAGTGTCTGGACAGGTGATGACTGGGCAGAAGCAGCCCCAGAACCAAGAGCTTTCTATAATGGTACACATAAGATGCTTCATGCCCAATGAGGTTAGCAAGCCTGGGAAGGGAAATAGGACAGCCCAACCACCTTGTAGGAGACCTCTTTCTGAGTGATAGGTAACCAAAGACAAAAGATCTGAGCCAAAGCTCCCTGAAGTCAGCATCAAACCAGGCTACGGGACAAAGAGGATGAACTAAGGAGGGAAAGGAGAAAAGCACATGCTTCTCACCTTAGAATAAATTCAAAGAGTGGGTGAATTATGCCTGAAGGCTGTCAGCGTAGATTCATGGTGTAGCACCAAGGCCTCAACCATACAATACTTACTTGGAAAAATCCCTTGCAAATCAGAGTGACTTTCACTCTTCCATGGACTGCAGAATCAACCTCTAAGGCCTCAATCCAATGAGCACTTATGCAGGTGCTTAACTTCACATGCATAGGGCAACACTGGGCCTATGGGCACATACTAAGCTAAACAGGTGTGAAAGGGTTTCCAGGATCTGGGTTAACATTTAAGGCTAGACAGACATTAATCTGCATTAAGGCTCAGTGATTCATTGATTTTTTTTTTGGTTTGGGGGCCTGTCACAGTCAGGTGCAATCCAAGCTAGTGAGCACTTGTGTAACGCTTGCTGGTAAGCTTGGGTGCCTCACAATACTTTCGTGCTGTAGCGTCCAATCTGGGCTTCTGGCAACCAGCCTACCAGCCACACCCTGAGTGTCTGTGTGCTTGGCATCCATGGTTCAGCAGCGCTGACTCTAGTAGTCCATCTACAGCCCCACAGGAGCCTCCCTCACCCCAGCCTTCCTTGCTACTTGTAGGAGACACCAACCCACTCCCAGTCCAGAGTTTTCCTAACACTGTGTCCTCTGCAGTGTCCAGCCTTGTCCTAGATGATTCAGAGAATTAATGTGGCTCATTGGTTCCTTTCAAGGCAAAAAAACCCCCACATCTCAGCTTATTAACTTACACAGGAGTGAACATACCCTTCCCCTTAAAAACCACACTGAGCTGATTAGTAGTAAAGCAAATTTCTCTACAATAGGACATAGATGTCATAAGGTTAACTAAAATGCATTATATTAGGATGAGTTACAAGCAAATACAAGTGAAAATGTGTATCTGAAAGACTAATGCTTAATCTAACTAGTTTTGATTCACAATTTTTTAAGCTGAGGCTGTCTTACTCACTAGTCACCGTTCTGCAAGATGGTGATTGTCCCTTGGGATCTCATCCTGAAACCCAAAGATGTTTGTGCATTTATCTTCTTACATGAAAAAGCAGAAAATCTCAGCTTCTTTTATGGTCCCATGAACGTTTGCAATGGACTCTTCTGAATATTACCTCCCCCACCCAAGTAAGGTTTATTCAAGCTTTCTGGAAAGCAGCATGGAGTCTGATGGTGAAAGAGGCATCATGCTCTTCTGCACTCTCATCTGTGTTTGCTGAAATGCAAGTCGATGTGGTCCCTGCCATCTTCGCCTTCAGCTGTCTTGATGATCCTTGTATGTAAATTGAGGTAAATACGTACTTATGTGTTTTACAATTCCCTCCACATGCCTGATTTACATACACGTTAATTATAATTCCAACACATAAAGCTCACCTAATAAACTATTTTGCTAGTCTTTAAAGTGCTACTTGACTGCTTTTTGTTTTGATATTTATAACACTTAACATCAACTGCATAAATGTAACATGCAAGAATATTAGTGACTGGGAGTTCATAGTTTTCAAAGGATCCCACATGAGGCACATTTTGTACAAAGATTATTACAACAGCATGTTGGGTGAGAAGACAGAGGTGTTTAGTGCCACCAGTTCAAGCAGAAAATTTTTTTAAAAAAGTTGCTTCTTTTCAAACTGAATATTTTCCATTTTTTCTTCAATAACAAGTAAAATGTTGTGGGTGGAAATATATTTTGTTTAATATGAAACAGTGTTTGCTATTGGTTTTCCTTTAATTTACGTGTTTTTCCAGATTTGTCTTATGTTAGTTGGGTTGCAAAATGAAATGTGATTTTGAGATGTAAGGTTGAAGAGAAACATTTTGATTCACAAAGTTTAAATGTTCTGAAATGAAATGGCCAAAGCAAACCATTTTGACTTTGTCATTTTTTCTTCTAAAACTATGTGCCAAATTCAACATGAATTTGTGAATAGTTTCAATGCCCTGAAAAATGCATTTTCTGACAAATTTATCCTTTACTGACAAATATTCACTCAATGATAGTCTCCTCCTTGACTTATCCTATTACCCTATATTTTTAAGTCTTGTTAGATTGGACATGACAAAGTAATGAAGGAGGAAATAGGCAAAACACTGTATTTTCAGAGGATTAGTTAGATGACCTTGCCCCTCCAATCCCTATGCTTTTAAGACTGGTGCATTCTGTCTCACTGGGCTGGGTCTACACTAGAGAATTTTGTTGACAGAAGTGCAATGTAGACACCAGAGGGCAGTGTAATTTGGCAGTTGTCTGTTAACAGAGCAAGTTGTGTGTAGACGCAACCTGTTGAAAGAAGTTCTGTTGAGATTTCCCTGTTGACAGTAACTTCTGCTGACAGATGCTTCTAGTGTATACATAACCCCAGTGTCCCTTATCTTTACTCAATGGCTACATTTACACAGGCAGCCTCTGTCAACAAACCTGGGCATTTGTTGACAAAACTTGCCGAGCAGCTACATGGCTAAAGTGCTCTGCCGCGAGTTTGTCAACAAAACTCAGCTCTCCAGCTGGCAGTGTTATACCTCTCCCCAGTCAGTTATAATGATTTTGGTGACAGTGTTTAGTCAACAGAGTACCTGAGTAGACACTTTTGTCGACAGAAAGGGCTTCTGGTTCCCGGGGCAGCCCTGTTTACAGAGCTTCCAGTCAGCCTTTCTGTTGACAGAGGGCAGGGCAGTCTGGCTGCTCTCTGTTGACAGAGTGGCTTGCTTTTTTGAGCCACTTTTATTTGTAGACACAATCTGTTGACAAAGGGTCCTGTGGCATCTTATAGACTAACAGAAAAGTTTAGAGCATGAGCTTTCATGAGTTAACTCACTTCTTCAGATGTTGGTCCTGGAAATCTGCAAGGCCAGGTATAAATAGGCCAGAGCAAGGCTGGGGATAACGAGGTTAGCTCAGTCAGGCAGGCTGAGTTGTATTGTCATCAGTAGATCTGGAGGTGTGAACTCCAAGAGAGGGGAAGCATCTGAAGAAGTGAGTTAACTCACGAAAGCTCATGCTCTAAACTTTTCTGTTAGTCTATAAGGTGCCACAGGACCCTTCGTTGCTCTACAGATCCAGACTAACACGGCTACCCCTCTGATACTTGACAATCTGTTGACAGAGGCTTCTCTGTCAACAGCGACCTCTGTCGACACAGATTGCCCATGTAGATGTAGCCAGTATGTGTTGCAACATTTATGTCCTTTAAACCTTTAAAATTCCCATTTGCCTGATTATAAATTCCTTTGAACAATAATAACTTCTAGTGAGGGCTTTAGAGGTGACTGTTCAAAGGTAATCAGGGGATTAGTCACAGCAAGAGAGCAGGAGAATTAATTTATATGTGAAGGATAATTCACCATGGGTAAGTCATTAAGAGCCAAGTGTGTTTGGTTTCTTCTCTACAACAATGCTATACTTTAGTTTAAATCATGACATGTCATTTGAATACACTTGAAACATAGAGTAGATGTTTTCATAATTAAAGCATGGAATATTTTTTCTTGGACAAACAAAGTTAATATCTGAAAATCTGGTGACTGAATTTAAAAAAAAAATCTTGACCTGTTTGGAACTGGGTCACAAAACCTAAAAAAAATATTTTCCTCATATTTTATAACCAGCATGTAAGAATTGTTTTGGTAAAGAGAGAAATTTATCTAATAATGTTGTATGTAGTAACTAACTACTCATTTTCTGATGTTAATATTCAATGTTTGATTTAAAAATAGGGCCAGAGGCACTTACTGTGTGTTAGCATAGCTACTTCAACAGATGGTGTAAACTGATGTCACTCTGGGGATATGGAATAGTAGGCTTTCCTAGTAGAGAAAGGTTGGTTCGTGGCTTAGAGCCTTAGTCCAGAATCCACCACAGATTTTCCATTTGACCTTGGGCAAATCATATAGGGCTTGATCCATACAAGGATGTAGATAACTAAAGTCAAACTCCACCATTCAGACACCACCAAAATCTTAAAAGCCTGCTCAGCTGGTAGCTAACGTCCACTTGTGCCAAAACTTCCACCACTAAAATCCTCTTGTCACCTAAAAATCTGCCATTTGGTGTGCTCACAGCCACCTCAGTCTAGGTGCCTGGCTGTTTGAGTCACAGTGAGATCCTCATACTTGGTGTTCCCTTCCTTTTCCTTATCTGTGGGGCCTGATCTGGTGGGCATTTTCAGAGCATTCCTGAACACACACAAAACAGCCAAAGGAGATGTTGCCGCTTATACTCACCCCTTATAACCTTATCCGAGTGGTTAGAGCACTCCCTCGGGAGCACTCCACCCCGTGCTTGAATGTAGATCCCAGACCATTCAGGAAAGGACATTAACCACAAGACTCTGGTGCAGAACTGAGGCAGATCTCTCCCAGTGTCACCTGTTTATGCTGTTCCATTGGACGTGAGGTGCTTAGATACTACAGTGGTGGGAGAGAGGTAAGTATCCATGGCAGATCAGGATGTGTTAAGGACAATTCCGGATTATCTATGATAGAAAATGAGTGGGCCAACAACAGTTTTATTTATCCAAAGGAAACATTATTGGCAGAACAGAAGATCTAGGGCCCAAACTTAACTAAGTTGAGCCTAGCCAAATAATTGAACTTTAAACATTCCACTTCAGGGTTTGGACAGAGCTACAGCAGCAGAAAGGCCATGGTTTATTGGGAAAAAAAACAACAAAAAACCTATTTATTAGCAGATCCTGCTGTCCTTACCAGATGGCAACAAAATGATAAGCAATGTTAATGATGGGAACAAGAAAATAGGGACATAAGCACCTGCTTTTCCTACTGCTGCAGCAATTTACAAAAAATTACTCATTTTACTGTGCTATGACTATGTTAAGTATCAGTTGTGCCATGAAAAACTGGTTATGGTGAAAGTGCTGGAGTGACACCAGTACGCTCTGAAGAGTTTAAGAACAGGTGCATTGCAAGTTCCCCAAAGCTACACTAGCAGGGTATCAGCACTCTATTTTAGGGCATGGCAGGGCTCCTTTTCCATTGCTAGTCTTTGGGGCCAGTAGTCCTGTCCCCTTATCAGGGGTCAGGCTAGCAGACATTTTCTGGGACTGGTGCCCAGCCACTCCCTCTGGATTCCCTCCCCCAGCTATCACACATGCTTTCTCCCCAGCCCCCCTCTAACTGGGGCGGCTTTTAAAAGGCCTTCAACAGGCCCCTGAGTGGAGTCATCTGGTCTTCATCTGTCTGGGCCAGTTCCCTGCCTGCTGTTCCTGACTGCCCTGCAGCAATCCAACTTTCAGTAGCAAGGGAGTTGGCTCTTCTCTCCCTTTTTGGGCTGTTTTCCCCTCTGCTGCAGCTGCTGTCTGGGCATCACAAGGAGAACAGCTGCTAGGGATAATTCATTCATTAGATCTGCAGTGTCCAATATGTTTTCTGTTCACCACATGAGGTGAACTGGACCCCGCAGTGTGGCAAAATGTACCTCCTTAGAGCTGCACACGTTGAATGCTTTCAGCCCACCCCATGCACTTGCCCCACCACTTGGTGGGACAAGTGCATGGTGGCCACAGTGGCAGTGGCTTCTTCTGGGGCTCCAGCCCAGTGCTGTGGGCTCCTGCAACAGTGGAACCTCCAGCTGCGGCTCCAGGCATGGCTCCAGGCATGGCTCCAGATGCAGCCTGGTGTGACTCATGCGGTAGTCACTCCAGGGCCTCTGGTGAGTCACTGGCAGTTTATGTGTGAGGGGGTAGGGGCAAGGGGTGGGAGGGTGTGTCTGACTTGGGGAGGGGGAGCTGTGGCGATACTTACATTTCTATTGGACACCACCGCATTAGACCCATTCAGTCCTTGTCTTTACTACAGAGGCTGCTAGAAACTCCAGCATTTTTTTTTCTTTTTTAAATCATGTGGCCACTTTCCTATAGGAAATCAGACTGGGACCAACTTATTTCACATCAGCTGTCAGATGGTTACTATATATTAGAGGTGGATTTCAACCTGTTACTAAAGTGCATATTCTAGATTTTGGTGGCATGTATCCCATGTGCAGACCCTTTCTTTTGTGGGGACGTTGGACTGTACATTTTGGTGCACTCTGTTAAATTGGAATTGCATTGGTAAACTGGCTGGAAGGAAAAGGACTCAGAACCTCATCACTCAGCCTAGTTTATCCCAAGCCGCACCCACAGGATCCTAGATCTCCTCCACAAGGCGTGGGAGGAGCCAGGCCCAGGAGAAACTAATGTGATATAATGCCTGTTCTGTCAGAGGGAAAGCTTGCAGCCCCTTCAGGCTTTGTTGTGGGAGAACATGCTGAAATCTCAGAACCAGGAACAGACTGACAACAATGGGCCTGAATGTGAAAATTTAAACCCATTGAGAGGGTTTGTTGTTGCTGCCAACCTTGAAGTCAAGACTGCTGGATCATTCAATGTTATAAATGCGCCAAGGATGATTGAACAAGAAATCCACCATCCAGGGAAGAGAACGAGACAGAGCCTGCACCACTCAGCTGTACTAAAGACTCAAAAAGACCAAGAGGGCTTCTTCATTATGGCTTTTTCACCAGAGCTTGGGCTCAGGCTGCCCGTGCCCTTAATCCATGATGCAGGAAAGAAAAGAAATAACAAATACAATGAATTGAAGGCCTCCCCCTGATGCTTGTAGCATCACCACAACATTCCAACCAAGACTAGCCTCAAGTAGAGATCATTAGGAGGAAAAAGGATCCTGAGAATCTGACTAAGCCCCAGTCAATTTTACAGCCATAAAACTGTGTCAGGGACTATGAAATCTGCACTGCACTGTGAAATCTGGTCTCCCCATGCCACAAGGAGCTGTGGTCACCCAGCTACTAGTCTAGCTACACTGGGGAGGGAAAGGAGTTGTCCTTCCCCTCACAGTCCCTCTTGACAGGGAGATCAGAGCCACCTTGACAGGCAGTGCAGAAATGAGTGTGGAACCTACTCTAGCTCTGCTCTGAAGGCTGCACATAAGTGGGACCCCCTCCGCACGACACCTTTGCCTCAAAGAAGGAAGGCTGGGATGGCACATTATTGCCACGTTTCCTTCTGCGGTGGTGGTGGTGGCGGGTCTGTCTTCTGGGCTGGGTGGCTGCAAAGCAATGACCTCTGGCGAGATGTTCAGCTCGGATGGCAACACTGCTACCAGAGGCGGCACAGAAGGAAGGGTGGTGTGACATTGTATTACCACCTTTCCTTCTACATCACTACTGGTGGCATCTCTAAATTCCAAGCTGTGTGACCAGCTTTGAAGGTGCTGCTGCCACCACCAGCAGCACAGAAGAGAGTATAACAGGCTCTGGTATTTGTCTCGTTGAGCTGCTGCAGGCAGTGTCAATGTTTGCCAAGCTGCGGGGCTGACAGCAGCTGCCATTCCAGCCACCCCACCCTGAAGGCAAGGAAAAATCATGGACCTTTTTCACCATATTTCCAAACTCTGCCTGGACAGACATTGTAGGACTGAAGAACAGGATGTAACTGGAAAACCCAAACTAGTGACTGTTCTGCACTTGCCTTGTGTGATGTAGAAGGGGCTATAAGTGTATGTGTGTGGCTCACAGTGGGTGTGGGGTTCCTGCTGCGCGTAACCTAGGTGACCAGGCAACACCTCTGTACTGCAGACAAAGGGGGAGGTGGAACCTGAGGGTTTTGAACTGGAACTGGGAGTTGGAAAGGGAGAGAAAAGGGGATGGGGATACCCCAGCTCAAGGACCCCCTCAGGGCCTTCTGTCCCCAAAATGAATTGGACTGATTGTCCCTGCCCTGCTGGACTGACTCCTCTGTACAATACTATGCCCTGTCAGCTAATGAATCTGTTGTTCTCCTGCTGAGTGAGAGTCACTCCTGCTTGTGGATGGGTGCAGGGCCTGGGGCCCCCCCACACTCCATGACACCTTGCTACCCTCTTTTGAGGTGGGACTATGAGTCTGAGAAATGCTGCGCTAGGGGATTTCTTTACAACCCTGGCGTCTAACATGGCCAGCAGCTCTTGGCAGGTGCTTTCCCACAACTTCCATGGAAGGGGTTGCAGACTGTCAGGGAAGTTTTTCATATTTCTGTCTGGATGGAGGACCAAACTGGAGATCATGTCCAGGAAATGTCCGTGCATGGTATGCCTGTCAAAAGCAGTTTCCTTTGCATTAAAGCGGCCATATACTTCTCTGTACAAAGGAATCTGTTACTTACCCAGGAAAAAGATGTCTATATGCCGCTTGTATCAGGCAGAATTTATAGAACCTCCTACTAACTTAGTAGTATCCTGCTGCCTGCTGCCCACTCTTTAACTTCCTGGAATAGCAAACATGAAACTTAAGCTCTGAGAGATGCTACGTCAATGCACAATTCTTTACCCTGGGAGCACAGCCAACCTCAGGTGGAGAAACATCAGGAGCCAGCTAAAAAAATCAGGATACTGGCTTAAAAGAATGCGATTTAAGAGAACAAAACAAACAATTCATTCTGAGTATTTTAGGCTTCTTTGCTTTCTGAGCCTTGAGAATACAGGAGGGTCATGTTTTCAGCCTTTTCACTGCAAACCTGAGGAGCTGAAACACTTTTTACATGAAGCTGAGGATGTGCCTACACTACAGAACCTATGCTGACATATCTATGCCAGGGCCCTAGCTTAGTTGTGGTCATATTTCCCTATGCTGAATATGAGACAATCAGTAAAATTACTCATCTCTGGTGAGTTCAATGACAATCAGAACTATGCATCAAGCTGCCTGAGCCCTTGTTAAAAAGAAATACTTTGTAGTTGGAGTCTTTTTATTTATCATCTCATCTGTAAGGTCTTCATGGGGAGAAGAGACACACATACACTTCCATACACCTCTCTCACACGGGCATGGAGGTGACTGATGGAGCTGACCCAACCTTCCCACTCAGTGCTCTCCACTATCCATGACTGGCTGGGCCTCTGAGACAGACTTGCTTCTCCTAGTACCTGGCAACCTATCTCCTTGAGGCAGCACATAGGGGGTATGCAGGTCACAGAGCCTGTTCCACACATTTCTGTTCAGGGTTCACACCAGAGCATGGCCAGCAGCAGCCTTTCAGCATTGTAGGGGAGGGAAGGAACAGGATGTGCTTACAGCCACAGAGAGATGGGGTGGGATGGAGGGATGACGTGGCCTGAGTATGTGAGGAGTCATCTGCTCCCTCCATCCCCATCCCACTTCCCTGTGGCTGGAAGCTGCTTGTCCCATCCTGCCTGCACAGAGTTGAAATTCAGCTAACATCTCCAAGCTGTTGCTGGCCACTGTTGTAATCCAGCCACCTCCTCTTTCCTGGCTAAAGCGTGGGCAGGAAGGGGGTTAAGCACTAAGGATTCATTGTACTGCAGGGCTCAGGGAATCTGTCTGCAAGGGCTTAAGCGAACCTGGCCAGAGAGGTGACTCAGCAGAGGATGGTGTCTGTAGGACAGAGCAGCCTTGCATGCCCTGGGGGCAGGACCTTGGGTAGGGGCAGGGTGTGAAGAGGGTACTGTGCTCTTGCTTGAGGAACTTGAAGGGGTGGGACACAAACAGGCTGGAAAAGGCTTATAATATAATAATTGGAGATACACATCTCCTAGAGCTGGAAGGGACCTTTGGAGGTCATCTAGTCCAGTCCCCTGCCCTCTTGGCAAGACCAAGCACCATCCCTGGCATCTATTTGCCCCAGTCCCTAAATGGCCTCTTCAAGGGTTGAACGCACAATCCTGGGTTTAGCAGGCTAATCTACAAGCGACTGAGCTATCCTTCTGCCCATAATATATTGAGATACACATCTCATAGAGCTGAAAGAGACCTTAGGAGGTTATGAAGCCCAGTCCCCTACCCTCTTAGCAGGACCAAGCCTCAGCTTTTCTTTCCCCCCCACATTTTGCCTGGATCCCTAAATGGCCCCCTCAAGGACTGAACTCAAAACCCAGTGTTGGGTGGGGGGTAACGCTCAAATCACTGAGCTTCTTTCCAACCACTATCTAGGTTGGACTCCCTATCTAGTGTTAAGTTTGGGGCTGCAGGCTGGCCTGGGCTAAGGTAACAAAATGTAGGAGGGGTTTGGATCCAGTTATGTGTCTCAAGAAATGGCTAGGGTTGCATGGGCTAGGTAGGAGCCAGTAGGGCAACATGGGCCATTCCTAACTTGCCAGGGCTGCCAACACACAGGGGCAAAAAAGGGAGCTGCCCAGGAACCTAGTGATTTCAAAGGCTTATGGCTCCCAGCTGCCTCCATGGCTGCAGCAGCAGCCAGAGCCTCAGGGCCTTTTGCTGCCCAGAGCCCTGGGCTGTGCTGAAGAGCTGGCTGGGGGAATTCTACTAACCCTGGGATTGCATTACAGCATGGGCTCCTTTAGCTGAGCGTAGCACAATTTGATTTGCTAATGCTGCCTGGGAACTTAGGTCAGAATCAAGGGATTGGACTTTAGCTTTATGCAACCTCAACTGCCACAGCATTTATATTCCTAAGTGAACAGCAGAACATTTGCAATCAAAGCAAGTAAATGGGTGTGAAGGTCCCAACGTGAATTTTTGATAACCACTTTTAATCAAAACCAGAAATTTTAATTCAGACAAAACATCGAGCACCATCACTTCAAATAAAATGTAACCCATTTCACCTCTAGAGAGATGTTTTACATGCCCATTCCAAAGGCATATAAATTTAAAAAAAACAACAACATATTAAAGCTGCCTGAAGAATGGAGTAAATTTCCAATTAAGAACACTGCAGTAAAAAGATGGAATAAACTTCTCTCTAAGCAATAAGATACTTGAGTAGAAACAGGGGCTAAGACATGTGGGATTATAAATACAGACAAACAGGAATATTACACTATCAAATGGTTCCTAGGTAACACCAAGGATAAGTACAGAAGTAGGAACAATACAGGCACAATGATTCTGTTAATGGCTGACACAAGTGAAGAGAACAAGCTTTGGGGAAAAATGTGTTCTTTAGCTATTAATTGAGTTTGGTTTACAGTTATCTACAGTGGCTTGTTTAGAACAGAAGCTATTATGATAGCGAAGCTCCTAACAAGAGCATGCACTAAACTGATAAATTAGGCTTACACTGTTATAACAGGTCAATACATTCTGTAAGCTCTCGTCATGTCTTACGCTACAACAAATTGCATTTTCTTTTAATTTATTTTACAACGTAATAGGAGCCAATAATAGAAAAATATATCTCTTCAAAGCTTTTACTGCATGCACACTGGTTTAATAGTTTTCAACACAAAGCCTATTTATTAGAAGATATTTCAAACCTGTTCCATTCATTTCTGCGAATATTTTCACAAAGTAAACAGACCAAGCAGTCAATGTCCTGAACCTACTGACCATAAATATCAAAGTCAGGAAACCCTGATGAAGTTATTAAACTAATTTTAAACATTAACCAATAGACACAATTATATTTGCAATCTCCCATCTCCATGTATGTTAGCAAACATCACCTTAGCAGGAGAATTATGGCATAAAATAGGCAATTTAAAGTAACAGGTAAGTTTTTGTTATTCTGCCTCTCCAACCACCCTCTCCCCACTCCAGAAATGAAATTGTTAAATAAATCTGAATGAGAGAAATAGTTCTGGGTCTCTGCTAATGTTCCCTCAATTTTTTTTCCATATGTGTGATATTTTCCATATATATGTGGAATACATTTTTATGTGCACCAAGGTGTGTCTGAATGTGCACCACTAGGAGAAATAAACAACAACAAAAACTCCTAGCTGTGGGTGCTCTGCTAATCGTCTGGGCAGTATGTGAATCTCTCCTGAATGACTGCACAAGCACACAGCTTACAGGTCTCTGCTCTTACACTCATGTAAATCCACTGAAGTCAGCGGCAGATATCTCTGCTCTGAGCTTGTTGTGTGTTTGCAGCATTTGTAGAGCCATCTGCTCTATCTTTCATTTAGCTAGCTGACTACAAATAGCAAGGAAAATGCCGGGGTTCAGGCATCAGTGGGAGCTGTGCAAGTCCACTTAACTCCCTGGGTATGAACTCACTTCTGTGTCCTGCCCTGCTATCTTCTCCCTTCTAGTTTTATAGAGATAGTTACCATAAAGCTAGCACAGGAAGAAAATCAGGACTATTGGTTTCTGATCCTTAGAGGACTTGCATATGTCTTTAACTTTACACTCTCGATAGGTTACAAATAAAAATTCAGAAAAAAAGAGAAGTCAAGAACAGGAGAGGAATGAGAAGGAAGTTGCAAAGACAGCCTTAATTTCCAAGACATGTTCCAGAACTTTACAGTATTTGATGCAAGTGTGTTGTCATCTTTTCATCCTGTTTGACACCATCTCAAAATGGCTTCTGTCACCATGCCTGGAATGTGTCTGACAAGGTAGTTTTTATCCACAAAAGTTTATGCCTAAATAAATCTGTTAGTCTTTGGGGTGCCACAGGACTCCTCTTTGTTTTTGCAAATACAGACTAACACAACTATCCCTCTGAGAATTATTGCACATCTCAGGCTGAAAGGGCCAATCACTTACACCAGATCAGGGTATATTGCAGATCTCACCAAAGACAATACTGAAATCTATTTATTTAATAAACGAAACTAAAAATTTATTAGCTAAGAAAAAAGAAGAGAGTTACTGAGACCCTAAAGTAGGTAAAATCCAGCTGAATCACTGTTTGTAAGTCCAATATGGTAGAAGAGGTGCTGGTTTTGGTAGTCTGTCAGGATTACCTGGAATGGTCGAATTGCTCAGAATTCCGCCACATCAGAATTCATCAATCAAGAGATGAAAGATA
Organism: Carettochelys insculpta; assembly: GCF_033958435.1. NCBI lineage: Eukaryota > Metazoa > Chordata > Testudines > Carettochelyidae > Carettochelys > Carettochelys insculpta. The sequence continues at coordinate 36,073,322 of NC_134138.1, read as the reverse complement.
GTCTCCAGGGAACACTTTTATACTTGCCTTCCCTGAAAATCAGCCACTCAATCGTGCACTCACAGCATGTGCTCTTCCTTGAATGAAGAACGTACTTTGAGTCTTTGACTTCAGCACATGGCATCAAGAACAACTTGCTCTGAAATGAATGTTCTACCTCCTATTCATATGCAAGCAATTTAGTTAAAGTGATATGCAGAATACCATTGCTGACTATTTATTATGATAAGGATGGATAAATTAAACCAATACAGGTAATAACATCCACTGGTTTCCAGGAAACACACACATCCAGTACATTTGTGTCCTCACACATTTTGATCTCAGGTTAATTAAGTACAAAGATAGGAATCACAGGAAAGAGGTGATGACACTAACATTAGCGTTTCACTAGCTTCCATGCATCTAAACACCCCTGAGGGAATTGTGCAATTTTACTATGGCTTCAAACGTGACAATTGCAGAATTCCCCCAGGACTAATCTAAAGCCAGTGTAATTATCGGAAACATCCTATGTCATGTAATATGATAATATCCCCTTTTGTTCTGTTCTAAAAAGTGAATTTATACACTTAACGCTTCCTTGAGGTTGTGATCTGAAATAGCTAGTTAGCATCACAACTTCAGGCTAGCAAATGACATGCAAGAAGCACCATGTGTCACATGGCTGGACTTTTATATTGGGTCTGGAAGCCATTTTATATGCCCAGTGTGGCTACTGGTGCCATATATTGTGCTGGGGCAGCCATGTGAGGAGTCAAATGAAAGCTGATGATACCCTGAATCTATGTAGGATACTTGTGTGTCTTTATCATGTATGTAGGTAAAGGTATAGATTTTTAGCTCTGCAGCTGTGTGAGAAATGTTTGAGTGCTGAGGTTCACAATGGGAGATGGGGCTCCACCCCAGCCAGGACAATAAGCTGAGCAAAGGCCCAGATGGCCAACACCCATTTTGCGATGGTGGGCTTTTCCGACTGAGACTGAAATGAATGGAAGCTCAGCACAGTGACCCACCTGGTCAGGTGGTAAGCCAAGGCCTATGGAGAAGAATGGAATTTTCCCTCCGCATATGAAAAGCTATAAGATGGGCCCTGGCAGGTACTTTCTTTGTTCTTCAGTCCTCATGAGTTAAGCCTGCCTGGATTGGGGGCACATCCCTCAGAGGGATGATGTGGATTTAGCAGTGTCCATCTTGGATCTTTTGTCTTGTGGTCTCCGAGGGTTCCATGTCCCAGCATGTGGACCCCAGTGGGCCAGGATCTACAATGTTCTAGTGCTGAATCCATGTAACCTGAAATGAACTTTCAGAGATTTTCAAGAATCAACAAATAACATCGCTGGCCTGCATCAGTAGTTATGACTGCTGGATGTAAAGTATTGCTTTAACAACTCTTCTCTCCAGCCCTGTTCTTTCTTTTGTATTAATAAACCCTTTGATATTAGATCTAAGGATCTGGCTTTTGTGTGGTTGTTTGGGTAAGATCCAAGTATATATTGACAGGAGTCTGAGGCTGGGCCCTTTGGGGTCTGGAAGAATCTGTGTGGTGTTTGGTGAAACAGGTGTAATAAACTCTCACCTGAATTTAGGGGTTGTTGGTCTGGGTTGGTAGAGCAGCTGAGAGGTCTGTGGGTTTGCTTGTGTGGCTTCTGGCTGGCCAGTGGGGCAGGCAGATGCACTGCTGGGGCTGGTTAGATTTGCCTTAGCAAGAAGGAAATCCTGGGACTGTTAAGTAGCCCGGATTTTAAGCAAAGATACCCTGGACTGATTTCTCTAGCTGTGCCCAGAAACCCTGTCCTATCACATATGCATTAGACTTCTGCATCTTGAAATGCTTGCCATACATAGAGACATGAATAAAGGGCATAAATTACACCTCTGAGATTGGATTATTTGTCAGGCCTGACACGTATGGATGACATATCTGTATGCTCATATCCTGAAGTTATTTAAAGCATCTGACAGATTACAAGTTACAAAAGCATGAGCAAATTGTTGAATACAGTTACACTAAAGTACCGATTCCAGATAAATCTATACAAAACTCTTTATGATTGTGGGATGTCATCTTACAAAAAGATACCTCAGGAAAAAAGTGATTATAAGACAATAAAAAAGATCCAATATTACCATAAGAATGGACTAATTTATTAATTGCCTTTTTTTTAAAGCAGCAGGACAAAGAATCAGTACTGGTGTGCAAGACATACTAGTATCCCACAGCTATCAGTTCAGCAATGAAGTGCTAATTCTGAGATGTAGGCACTGACAGAGGTAGACAGATGCCTTTGGTGCTCAGGGACAGCATGCCCTAAATCTGCTTTTACTGGATGTTTACAGGGATGAATTTTTGTGTTTCCCTAGTATCCTTGCCAGTCCTCCATCCATCCAGGCAGGGACCCTCTTGCCCTTTTCTGTTGCATACAAATACGTGCTTTACTAGGCCGTGTCTACACTAGCCAAAAACTTCAAAATGGCCATGCAAATGGCCATTTCGAAGTCTACTAATGAAGCGCTGAAATACATATTTAGCACCTCATTAACATGCGGGCAGCCATGGCACTTTGAAATTGACGCGGCTCACCACCGCGCAGCTCATCCAGATGGGGCTCCTTCTCGAAAGGACCCTGGCTACTTTGAAGTCCCCTTATTCCTATGAGCATGGCCATTTCGAAGTTTTTGGCTAGTGTAGACATAGCCCTAGTCAGCTTCTCCCTGTTGGCCACAGAGTGCTGACTACAGCATTAAGCCAGCTTCCTGCTCAGTGTCTACAGGAAGAAAGATCTTTGTGGATTTCTTAGCCTATTGTGCCTGCTGAATGCGGGGTCCTGCAAAGTTGCTTAAGAAAAGCTGAGTCATGTGATGGATTCTGTCTTGCATGTAAAATGCTGTCAAGAATCGATAGCTGATTTACTGGCCTATTTATTAGCAAAAAATAGGTGACTATGATGTTTGGCAGCCATTGCATTCTTTGGATATTGTGACGTACCTAAGGCTACATCTACACTTGCTCCCTTCTTTGAAGGGGGCATCGTAATCAGACTGATGGGAGATTACTAATGAAGTGCTGCAATGAATATGCAGCACTTCATTAGGCTAATTCTCCCCCGCGGCAACTTCAAAGTGTCAACATTTTGGGGAGTAAAGGCCCTTCGAAGTAGCATGGGCATTTCAAAGTGCCTGCATATAGACGCATGCCGGCACTTCGAAGTTGCTGCAGGGGAGGATTTGCCGAATGAAGTGCTGCATTTGCATCGTAGCACTTCATTAGTAATCTCCCATCAGCCTGATTACCATGCCCTCTTCAAAGAAATGGGCAAGTGTAGATGTGGCCCAACTGTCTCTTCAGAATCACAGTACCTGTAGTGACTGTTTTAGATGCAATAGACTGTATAATCCAGATTCAATTGTAAAGATTATTTCAAAGACAGTATTTCTATAGAGACTTAACCCAAAAACATTCAGGGATTTGTGCCAAAAATAAGAAACTTTTAAAAATATCTATTTTGGTGAGTATCCACTAAATGATTAATAGATTCCTGTCTGCATCAGGACACATGAATTTATAAAATGCTGAGTTTCTGAAGGAAGGCCACTTGAGATGGAGGCTATAAATGTATCTTTTGTTGGAGGTATCTTATATTCTGTATCATGGCATGTGTAAGTGCAATCTCCTACTTTTCATTTTGGAAGCAGAGAGATTTCTATCCTCCCCCAGTGAATAATGGATGTAAAATGTGCCTTTTAAAATAACTTTGTTTATATAAAGCAACTAACTAATTATTCAAAGGAATGCAAACTAACTCTAAATTATTAATGTAATATTGCAATTAGGATGGCCAGATAGCAACTGGGAAAAATTGGGCCATTTTTTCAGAACGTGGGAGGATACAGTTGCCTTTATAAGACAGAACCCCTAGTGTCAGGCCATCTAGTAACCCTAAATAGTACCTTTCCGTAATCAGAGATGTGTTTGCTATAGTCTCCTCTATATTCGTGATTTAGGCTGGTTTTCCAGTGCATTTTAATCCCTGTCACCAAAGTCTAGCTATCCCAGAACTAAATCACCTGCATATTTACATAAATGAAAGCCTATGCTAGGGCTAAAAACTAATCCAAAGTGTGAGGCCAATTGTAAAAAACATTTGAGAGAGAGGAGACTTACAGATGAGGTGATTTTGCACCTTTGGCTTCCCATAACTCCTAAAGGGCTTGCCCTAGAAATGCCAAGACTGTTTTCATCTCTTTTGCTGAGAACTGGTGCCTCAGGAAATTCTTATCAAGGGGTCAGGAAGATGCCCTAGGAGATCAGATGGGAATTCTCCTGGAGTAGGGAATCCCCAGCTGGCCGAATATGCTGTACACTGGGGTGGCCAACTAGGTAGAGACTAAGAGCCAAAATAGCTGCGGATAGAGTGCAAAGAGCCGTGTATTATATCTATATCTATATCTATCTAGATACAATAAACATATAATGCATGACTCAATGCCCTCCACAGCCTCCAGTGCCAGGCACCCTCATTCCCCCTGCTCTAACCTAATCCCCCTCCTCTCTGTCACAGCCAGCCCACCCCAACCCCCCACTCTTATCCAATCCTCCCTCCCCCATAGTCAGCCCCCTCCGACCTTCCCCCTCTGACCCAATGCCTGGGTCCCACTGGAGCCTCTGCTGCCACTGCCATGCACTTCTCCCGCCCGCTGCTGGGGCACATGGGCAGAGCGATGGCGAGCAGTCTGGGTGCACAGCTCCGAGTGGGAGCCACATTTAACTGATCAAAGAGCTGCATGCTGCTCAAGAACCACAGGTTGGCCACCTTTGCTGTACACCATCTACTCCTGGTTCCCTCTGGGGCATATGGGTGGCAGGGGAACACCCTCAAATTTCTTTAAGTCTGGAATGAGTCATTAGATTATTGGTATAACCATGGATGGCTAGTAAAATATTCTTGGGGAAGAGGCTGAATAAAAACATAAAGACCCACTCTCTGACATGTTGGGGGTTATTATTTCTACCCTGGCATGATGTGGAGGGGAGGCCCCAGGGATTGGGAAGTTGGAAAGTAAGCCAACCCTGCACTCGCCCCACTTCTGCCCTGTGGGGCTGGGCCTGGCTCCCTGCTCCAACCTGTTGGTTCTGGCTGCTCACAGGTTTGCTGTGGTTGGCTCCTCCAAATAAGTGGGGAGCTGACCACCTGGCCATTCAAAGAAGACAAGATGGGGGGAAAATGGTCACCAGCACTGTATTAAACTCTGGTGTGAAGATGAGCTGTTGATGTCAAGGCTCAAGAGGTGAGGGCAGGGCCTAGTGGGGGGACTGGATCTGTGGAAGAAGATAGAGGAGGGTTTCTGCATCCAGGAGTTGGCAGCCTTTGGACTGGTCCACAAGGCAGACAGAGTTGGGTGTGTTTGGCAGTATAAGGGCCCTGGGAGAGTAAGAGGTGGTGGGGCCCTGGGTGGGGAAGCACTGGAGGGGAAAGGTGGGGAGAAGGAAGTAGTTTGGGGATGGAGGACAGAGGGCAGATTTTAAGAGGTGGATTTATTACGAAATGGAGTGTTGGGGGGAAGATTAACAGTAGTGGGGGAGGACTTGGGGGTGTGGATGTGGAGCTTAGGGGAGAGGAAGAAGGGTTGTGAGATGGTTTTGGATGTCCTATGGGGGGTTTTCTTTAGTGTTGTGGGTTTAGGTGGCTTAGAAGTGGGATGGATGTGGCTGTGGCACAAGCAGGTTTTGTGGGATCCAGGTTTGTTTGGGGGAGTGGGAGGTAGTTGGGCTATGTTTATTTGGGGATGGGGGCAAAAGTTTTGATGGATTTATGGACGTGGGATACGTTATTTGAGAGTTGAGTGAGATCTGTGGGAGGAGAACAGAGAGGGCAGGGAGCTGTGTGGTGGTTTCTGTATATGGCTTCATCCTCTGCAGACCCCTCCCCTCAGTGTTCCTTTCTCCTTCTTCCCTCACTGGCACTAGCCTCAGCTCTGCTTGTGAGAAGTGGTGAGGGATGGACTCATTAGCCTCACACCAGGGATGGAGCTCAAGGGCTCTGTAGGCATTCCGGATGGACTGTCCACTCCCCATGCTGGGTTCTTGCTTCCAGCTCCCAGGACACTCCTTGCTCATCCTGGTAGCTGCACAGCAGCCAGCTGGCCCTGGCTCATGAGACTTCTCCTGCCATCAGGGACCAGGCCCACCCAGTCCAGGTCCCAGGCCAGTGAAGAGCTGGGACCCTTACCTCAAAATCTCTTGTTGCTGCCCTGAACAGCTTGCTGCCGCACCCCTGTTAGGTTACATATACACTGCAAGGAGGAGCGACAGGGCTGGCATCCAATCTTGACTTTAAGACCTCAAGAGATGGAGAGTCACCCATTTCTCTTGGTAGTATGTTCCAATAGTCAATCAACCATCCTGTTATAAATGTGAAACTTATCTCTAATCTGATTTGTCTGAGTTAAACTCCTAGACTTCTGTGCTTGTTACTCCTCTCTCCTATATTGAAGAGCCCTCTAATAACCATATTTTCTCCTGGTGAAGGTACTTCTACACTATACCAAGGTCACGTCTTAGTCATGTTTTTGATAAACTAAACAGACTGAATTTCTCAACAGCTTACTGTAAGACAAGTTTAGTCTTTTGGGAGTGCAAGGGGGCTTAGAAGGCTGTTATCAGCCAGGGAATGTTAGAGTAACTCTAAGGATGAATAGCATTTCTACAGCTCTAGCTGTCCAATTTGTCATCATTAACACTTTAAGGCTGTGTCTACACGTGCCCCAAACTTCGAAATGGCCATGCAAATGGCCATTTCGAAGTTTACTAATGAAGCGCTGAAATTCATATTCAGCACTTCATTAGCATGCGGGTGGCCGTGGCACTTCGAAATTGACGCACCTCGCCGCCACGCCTCGTCCAGACGGGGCTCCTTTTCGAAAGGACCCCGCCTACTTCGAAGTCCCCTTATTCCCATGAGCTGATGGGAATAAGGGGACTTCGAAGAAGGCAGGGTCCTTTCGAAAAGGAGCCCCGTCTGGACAAGACGTGCGGCGGCGAGGCGAGGTGCATCAATTTCGAAGTGCTGCGGCCACCCGCATGCTAATGAAGTGCTGAATATGCATTTCAGCGCTTCATTAGTAAACTTCGAAATGGCCATTTACATGGCCATTTCGAAGTTTGGGGCACATGTAGACATAGCCTAAATGTATTAACACTAATACTGTCTTTTCTTGCTGCTAGACAGTTAAATGGTTGGGGACTATGACAGACCAGTAATAAAGGACTGTGTTTCATTACATGACGAACTTTCCATTATGTCTTGGAAGGAAATAGGGAACAGAAGAGATCCATGCTACGTAATCAAACACAGTTATGCACCAGCACTCTGATGTTTTTTGACATTCAAATCTAATTTGGGAAAATCCCATGTATTCTTACAATAACTAGTACAGAACTTCAGAAGAAGAAGAAGAAAAAGCAACAGCTAGTATCAGCTCAAATATTCTTTAAGAGCCCATAGCAGAATTTTAAAACTTCAGAGAGGCAAGCCACGTTGCAGAAAATATCATCTGTTGAGATGATCCAAAACACCAAAGATAAAAAAGTATAAAATATGCAGCGTTAAAACAAACAAAAAAAAAAACAAGAACAAAATATCTGAATTCATCCAAAGGCACCATAATGCACTGACATGCCATTTCTGAAAGATACACCTCCACAAGGTAGTTCTCTTTAAGACAAAGTTAAATATTGTGAATCAGTGTATTTTGGACCTGACAACATTCTGAGAAATACCAAGTACAATAAAATTCCTTTAATCCAGCCTCTGATGGTCCAGAAATCCTGATATGCATACTTTGAAATTCCCATAAGTCAGGGGGCTTGGGTGGTGGGTTGGGGTTGTGGGAAAGGGGTAGGGTGGTTTAAGCATGGGGTGGATTAGGGCTGCAGAGCATCCAGGGGTGGGGTTGAGCCAGGCTGTGCGAGGGTTGGAGCCGGAGACGCACAGGGGTGAAGAAGCCTCAGGAGCACAGGGCGGTCAAGCTGGAGATGTGCAGGGGTGCAGAAGCTGCAGGAGCATGGGGGTGGTGAAGCTGAGAAGCCCGGGGATGGTGAAGAAACTGCAGGAGTGCGGGGTAGGGAGGAAGTTGAGGATGTGCAGAAGTCGTGAGCCACAACACAGGAGTTTGAACTATGGCATGGGAGTTATAGTGACAGCCAATAGTCCGGAAAATTTGGTAATCCAGCACCTGTCTGGTCCTGAACCTGCTGGATTAAAGGAATTTTACTGTAGCAGGTTTGCAGAGCAGAGTCATGTGAGATAGCATCCCTACTACATCCCGAAATGAATCAAACTGCTTTCCCTTTCAAATATAAAATATGACATATGGTGCACTATATTTTTGAACACAAGAGGGGTGAACTATGGGATTTTTATTCTCCAGGAGACATCAAACATTGATTTTAAGCTTCAGTCGAGTAATCTACTTGGAAAGAACAGCTGTTCCTCCTTAAGGCAACTACATAAAGCAAGAGATATGACCAAGAATATAGGGGAAAAAAGTACATTGGCTATTCCTTCAAGGAGATTACAGTACTAATAAAAAGCTTTTATTTAAAAATGTCATTGAATAGAAGAATATTGCTTAGTGTGCCCCTTGCCACACTGTCTGTGCAGTGCTGTGGCAACTCTGCCCCATTTTCTGCCATTCCAGCCATTTGCTTGTCGTGTCATTCTGGGCCTCCAGCAAGATCATTTAAGCTGCATCTACATGGCCCATCACTTTCAGAGGGGGCATGCAAATGTGGCTGATTGGAAATGCAAATGAGCCATTTCCGGAAGCCAAAGCAGCTGTGTGGATGGGGTTCCTTCGAAAGGAAGCCCTGCTTTCAAAAGCACCCTTCTACCTAATTTTCCTTTTGAAGGAACCCCATCCACACAGCTGCTTTGGCCTCCAGAAATGGCTCTTCCAGAAGCCAGATCATGCAAGAATATGCAAATGAGGGGCAAGATGTTTAAATTTGTGCCTCATTTGCATTTCTGATCAGCCACATTTACATGCTCCTTCTGAAAGGAAAGGGCCATGTAGAAGTAGCTTTTTTTCAGGGCCAACAACAACTCAGCTAGACCAGGAGACCAATGGCCCTAGTGAAGGGCTGATAAATCCAGGCACTTGTAGAGTACTGATCCCTTTGCTCAAAGGGATTTCTCTAGCCTCTGTGCTGGGATGAGATGGAACGTAGACTCATTCACTCTAAGTTCCTGGCCAGGGGCTTTACAATAAGTGTCTGGGATCAGTTCCTCACAAGCCCTTGCTGCTTCTCCAGGTTGTTTGCTGCCTCATCTATCTTAGGGTAGGCTCATACTACAATAAATAAAGAACAAAACAAAAAACCCAACAGAAGTAAGTCTCAGAACCTGGGGCTACAGACTCAGGCTTGTGGGCTCATGCTAAGGCACTGAAACAGCTGTATAGATGCTCCCCCCGACGCCTTGGGTTTCAGAATCTGAGACACAGTGTCCAGTTGATCAGTGCAAGCCCTTGTCAAACCTAAGTCTATAGAACCAGGTTCCAAAACTCACTGCTGAAGGGATATTTTGGTTGGAGGAATTGTGCAATTCTTGCATTTGGAGCTACAGTCAAATTGCAGAATTCTCCCAAGCCCAATTTTTTGAGTTTAGCCACAACATTGTAGGCCTTGTCCAGAATCATGTTTTCTAATGGTCTATCTCTGGAAGTCTAACTTCCTGGGCAGCTTTCTGCCACTCTGTTCCTGAAGTTGTCTCCTTTCAGCCCCTCAGTATCTCTAGTAGCCACTCTTCTCCTCTGGTTTGCAGCCTTCTTCTGCCTCAGTTTATCCCTTGGGCCAGAACAAAGTAATTCCCTCTCTTCCAGGAACAACAAATATACAATATAAAGTGTCAACCGTAGACAAGACTGGACAGGTCAGATCAGTCCCTCTGTCCTTCTAGGTTAGTCTGATTAGCTTAGTTTGTTCAGTCCTTGTGCTTTTTGACTCTAGCAAGGTTAAGAGAAACCAAACAGAATCCAGAGCAGAGACAACTTCCTGCCAAGACTCCAATGTTCTCAGCTTCATACTTTAGATGGGTGGGGGGATCAATGTCCCCAAATTCCCCCTTTCTCTGAGGTTCCTGAAGGAATCTGGGCTGATTTTCAGGACATGGTAACTTCTCTGGATAGTTCCCTTTGCAGAAAGACCTACAAAGTGTTCCTATTCCTGCAAAGAAGACAGTCATAATGCACTATACCTCCCACAGGAGGAAGAGGTAGGGTTTTTAAACTATTTTTGCCCTCTGTCCATCATTCCTTGCTATCTGAGACTCCATTCTGGGCTAAAATCAATAGCAAACTGATGGACCTTGTGCTGTCCACACAGGGTCAAATCTTCAGTTGGTGTAAATGTCACTGTGGTCCTCTGGTTCACATGTACTGAGGATCTGGTTGGTACTGAGGGCAATGGCATCCAGCTACTAATGCTACGGATGCATTAGAAGCAGAGTAATAAGAAATAAAGTCCATAAGAGGGTTGTCTACAGGTTGATTGCAGGGTCCTCCCACCAACATATAAAACTATTATAAAAGCAGGGAAACTTGGGAAAACTCGGCCTTTCTCCAAGCCAATTCAGGATTTTACTCACTGTAACTGTGAATGACACAAGCAGTTAGGTTTCCACCACTTCTCTTTAGAGATTATTTCATAGTGTAATAGATAGGGTTACCATATCTCCCTGTCCCAAATATGGCACAGGGAGATATCCAGGAGAGGGGTGGTTCCTCCTGGCTCCACCAAGCCCTGGTGAGCCGGGAAGGAGGTGGCAGCCACCGGCATTCTCTGGGAGCCTGGGAAAGTGGCAGCTGCCCACACATCCCCTGCTTCCCCAAGGCTTGGGGAAGTGACCTAGTGCTCTCTGGCCAGAAGCTGCACCTGCACAGCTGCTGGCAGAAAGGGTCAGAGGGAGAAGGGTGGGGGAGGGCCCAAATATGGGACAATTAACCCCCTTTAAAAAAAGTAGGGACACCGTTTTGGTGTCCTAAATACGGGACGATCCTGCCCAATACGGGATGGATGGTCACCCTAATAATAGACCTCAGTGATATTCTCTTTCCTTTACCCAGTTTCATGCTATTTCTCTTATCACTTCATGTAAGATTGTAGTAAACAGTACAGCCCCATTCTTGATTTTACAGTCTTAAAATACTTGAGGCTGCATTAGTTTATTTGGTCAATCTCTCTGGCTGCTTCATTCTTGCTAAACTTTTATGAACTCCACACAACTTGTTTTCACCTTCTGGGATGTAACCCATATCACCACCTGCCCTGTAACCCTGCATGCCTCACAATATTAGTCTCTTGCATGGATGCTTCCAGCCAGAATACAGGCAGGCACTCAATATCTTTAAGCAGTTCTGACTCAGCAATTCTGATTCCAGAAGCTTCTCATTACATCTTTGCCATATCCTGGCATCCACCTGCCTTTGTTATACCTGGAACGATGACCCCACCATCCCCAAGTCTGAGAGTTCCCCCAAACTGTATTTCTGCATTATCCAGTCCTCTCCTGGACCATCCTGAGAAACATAAACATCATTTGTTCCTTTAGAAATACAATATCCAGTTGCTTGCCACATTAAGTGGTGTAAACATTCACTTTAAAGCAGACATCACTGCGTTGGTGTAGATAAAAGGTAAAACAAGTTTATTACAAAAATGAGATAGGATTTTAACTGAGTTCAGATATAAAGGATTGAACTAGAAATGATTACCAGTAAATGAAATAGAAAAATGACTTCTGGAGGCTAAGATTTAACAAAATGAGCTACAGCCTTTGTTCAAAGTAGTTTCTTTATCAAACTATATCCTATCAAGATGGCTGACCTACTTCTCTTGCCAGCATCTCCCACAATCTCCAAAGTGTCCTGTTCCTTTGTCTTGGGTGAAGGAACCTTGGGGTTCTCTGCGCCTCTCTTTAGAATCCAGTGAACCTTTGAAATGGATTCTTCTGATGGTTACCACGCAAAGTAAAATTCATCCAAGATGTTGGAAAAGCAACATGGAGTCTCCTGCTGAAGGAAGTTTCATGCTGGCTTCTTTCCCCCACTGGTATTTGCTAAAATGCATGTAGTTCTGTGTCTTGCAATTTCCTCCTCCTGCCTTTTTGATAGTCCTGCTTTCCTTCTCTGTAATTTACATCCCCATTGTCTCTTAATGCACGTTGCACATTTCTTTGTCTAGGATTCCAGGATGGTGTAATTTTAGCCCTGGCTGGCAGACTCATTTTGACAATATAATTTCCACTATGTTTGAAATTTTGAATTTGTCCTCCACCCTTTCACCACACAGTAATATTAATGATCAGTATGTTATTGTTTTTTTATTGTTATCTCACATGGCACCTTTCAAATACAAGTTATGCTGGGGGTCGGCTGTGGTACTCACTGGCCTGATGAAATTTACTACCAAATATCAGTGAACCCTTTGCCTTCTTGCATTGTGATGGTGTTAGGGTCACGCTCATCTAGCTATTTCTAGTGTTAAAGTATCATAGATAGACAGACTATCTGGGTTCATGACATACAGGTCACGTCTACACTTGGAACTCAGGCTGAGATTCTCTGTTCACATAGCATACTCAGTTGGTCTCTTACCGAGTGATTGTGCAAATAATAGTACAGGTTGAACCTCTCTAGTCTGCTATTCTCTCTTCCACAACATCTGTATTGCGGCATGGTTTTAGTTAGCCAGATGATCACTTATCATGGGTGTGGCCAAGTTTCCCATGGTCTCATAAAGCTTGTTTATAGCCACCAGTCCTGGCTCTCAGTGTCCTGTGCTGTTCTTTAGCTGTAATTTACCCCTAAATGTCTTCTAAGAGGCCAATAGGCAGTGAAAACTTTGGTAATCCTGCTAGACACAATTGATTTCACATGCTCTTGCAAATTCTCAGCCTTAGGGTACCTGTGGCAGTAGGGTTACCTGCCCTAATTTTGTGCCCACTGGCTTTCTACTTAGAGTATCTAGCCTGTGCTGCTGGCCACGCTATTGTAGCTATAGTACTATTTTTAGCACACATGCTCAAGGACAGCTAGTTTATTCAAGCTGGGAGACACCCTGAGCTCCAACCAAGTGTACTTGTAGTCAGTGTTTCTTTTCAGTAAAATCGCCTCCATGTTATATTACCAGATCAAATACTAAGGGCTTTATCCCTCACATTCTGTTGGTGAATCGTTCATTATTCCCTCCCAGTGAATAGATCTATTTCAAATTCTCATTTCCCATGAATGAGATCTTCCCAGTGATGAAGGCTTGTACTTCACTTAAGCCTGGCGTTAGGAATCTGAGGGCTTGTCTATACTGTCAAGTTACTGCACTGTGATTTTTCACACTCTTGAGTGACAAAAATATCTCCCCCACCCAGAATGCAGCAAGCTACAGCACTGGGAGCCATGCTGTTAGTGTTGTTAGATGCTCCCCTCGTGCAGGTGGCTTACCTAGAGTGTTGAGAGAGCTCCCTCCCAGTGCTCCTGACAGGGCGATGCTGCCATGTTAAAGTGGTTCCAGGGCAGTGCTTTAAACTTGTAAGTGTTGACAGAACCTAAGTGGGATCTGAATGATGCAGAGAGACTTGCATAGGGTGGCTACACTGCATTATGCAACACTATTCTAGATTAAATCTCATTTTGATATTTCCTGTGCCAATATCTTACTTTTCTAGGTGGCTTTGGATTATTTTTTTGTTCTCACTGACTACTGCTGCACCTTTGTAAGTGATGTGGATGGAAATTTAACCAGTTGGTATAGGTAAACTGCCACAGGCACACTTGAACTGAATGGGACTACATGTGATAGTAAAGTCAAGCATGTGAATAAACGTTTGGCGGGTTGGCGCCATAAATGTTAAACAAAAGAAATTCAGCAGGTACTCCATCTTTTCATGCTTAGCTATAAACACATGGCAACACACTCTGACAAGGTTTGTAATATGTATAAACACTCAGCCCATGGACCTGCATGATATCACTGAACACTAGTTCCTGTTTTCTTTGTGGAAATGAGCACTATAATCTCATTAGCAGCCCTGGCCATAAAAATGCAGAGTATTCTTAGTAACAACGCATCTAAAATCTTGTTAGAGCATAAATATTATAAATTAATTAGCTTTTCCATAATATTCAGTGCAAGTTTTCCTTGCTTAAGAAATGCAGAATTATGTTCTGGAGATTCAAATTGGATTTCATGCTTTCCTGCTTTTATTCTCCAGCTGAAATTTGTCTTCTTGTATTTCAAGTGGATTTGTTGTGATTTTCTTTGATTAACTGATGTGCAGCTAAGGCACCCAAATAGGTGTAACCCTGCACAGTAGTGATCTCATGCAATGACTAGATCATTCCAATTAAGACATTTTTAGGTTGAAAGAAGATGAGCATCCAAAGCTTGCTCCTTTGGACACCTTGCTGCTGTGCCTACCCACCCACCCCCGCCTCCACTTCTTCCCAACATTACACGTCCTTCAGGACTTTTTTCCAGCCTCTTTCTGGGCTCTTGTAACAACCAGTGCCTCCCAGGTTTCTCCCTCAGATCCAGTTCCTACGCCTGTCAGGCTCAGCCACAGGGGCCTGCTCCGGTTGTGTCTCTCTCTCCCCTACTGAAAGATGGACCACAGATTTCTTCCCTCTCTCCCTGCGGCACCACTCCCCAGCTCTTAACAATGAAGCAGATTTACTAAACGGTCTGTAGCTGCCACCAGCTATAATTCCTAAACACTTAGCTTTTTATATTCTCTCAGCCTGTCTGATACCTTTTAGGTAATGTAGTAACATCTTTTCTAATCATGTTTCCCTGATATTTTTTTTACTAAATAATATAATGTAACTTTTGTTACCTTAAGATGTTTATATTCCCCAGAAAACTTTCCCCTTCCTTTATCAAGGTGTATTTTTCTACCTTACAAGAATAACATAGTCCACCATTGTGTCTATTCCAAAGAAAAATATGGTTAAGCTACAATCACCAGTTATTATGCTTAACAAAATCACTTTATTTTTCCTACTCAGACCCTGAAGGTTATCGTTCTCCTCAGCTCTAGGTAGGGCCATATCTGAGAGGGGGATGCAAAGCCCAGAGCAACACCCCTTCTGAATCAGGTCCTGCTACCACCCTCTCCCAACCCCACTGCACCCTTTTCTTGAAGCTCCCTTCCCCAAGTGAGGTGACCTGAAGAATTACCAGAGGGTCTGGCACAGGGCGGTCATAGGGGTTGGACAGCCCCCATCAGCCCTCCTCATTCACCATGGCAGCAGGACATGCAGGGAGCAGATAGACCCAGCAGCCTGCTCTGCCCCACCATCTCCCAGTTGGGTCACTCTGTTTCACCACGGGAGCAGGAAATGGAGCAACCCACCTCAGCCTGCTCTGCTCTGCTCTACTTCCCAACCTTTTCTGCCATCCTGCTCCAGGCCCCACAGGTAATACCCCAGGCCACCATTTGCCCAGCAGGCTGTCATCAATATGGAGGACCATCATGCCTTTAGGACTGTTGGGGCAGACCCCATGGGGACCGGCTCACTGTGGCTCTAGGACACAATTAAAAACATTTCTTTCATTTTTGTCAGTGCAATTTTTTTGCCATTCCTCTTTTAAATTGTTCTGCACCCAGCTTTTGAATTCCTGTTTATTCAGGGTATAACTATGCCAGTCTTTCCATATCTTACAGCATTTTAGCTGCTTTGCCTACCATTTTATTCCTGTTACCCTGATATGCACTGAGACTCCAGCTACTGCTCTATGTATCTGCATCTGCATTAATGCTGTTATTACAAATATAATTTAATAGATTAAAGCACTCCTGCATAGTAAAAGGACTCCTTTTGAGCCTGAAAAATTGATTGCTGCTTCTGCACCACTCTTATGTGCCCAACTGCCTCTTTATAAACCACCAGCAACTCCCCACCTGGACTTCATCTTTAATTAGGCCTGGCCCAAGCAACTTGGTGTGTTAATTGGCTTCTCCTGCCCACACTAACTCCATCAGAGGAGACTTCAGAGTTATGAGACTTAGAGCTCTTCTGGGCTGACACTTGGGAGTGCAACATGTGCCATGCACAATCTGATGGTCTGTTCTCCGTACTCTCTAGGACAGCATGAGTCACCAAGGCTGTGTCTACACTACATTCCCCTTTCAAAAGGGGAATGCAAATGAGGCAAATTAAAAATGCAAATAAAGTGCCGGTTTACATATCACACACTTCATTTGCATAATTGCATTTTTGAAAGAGAGTCTTTCGAAAGAAAAACAGCCATCTAGATGGGATTCTTTCAAAATAAAACCCTGTTTTTGAAAGCTCCCTTCTTCCAAATTTTTTCAGGAAGAAGGGTGCTTTCGAAAATGGGGTTTTATTACAAAAGAACCCCATCTACACTACTGTTTTTCTGTCAAAAGACTCTCTTTTGAAAGTGTGGTTATGCAAATGAAGCATGAAATATGTAAAGCAGTGCTCCATTTGCATTTCTGATTTGACTCATTTGCATTTCCTTTTAGAAAGGGGACTGTAGTGTAGCCTTAGCCCAAGTGACATAAGAAAGATTGGCTACATCTACACTAAGAGAAATCTTCAAAATAACTGTGCAACTGTCCATTTCGAAGATTACTAATGAGGCGTTGAAATGCATATTCAGCTCCTCATTAGCATACCACCAGCTGCGGCTATTTGAAATTGCCGCTTTTCATTCCTGTGCAGCTCATCCGGACAGGGGTCCTTTTCGAAAGGACCCTGACAACTTCGAAACCCCTTATTCCTGTCTGCTATCAGTTTTATTTAAAACATTTCAGTATTAACAGTAAATTGTTACATACTGCATTGAGAGAAAAACAAAATGATTATTGCTCTTATTAGGGAGGGAGGGAGGCAGGGAGGTTGGGATAGTTCAGTGGTTTGAGCACGGGCCTTCTAAACCCAGCATTGTGAGTTCAATCCTTAAGGAGGCCATTTAGGGATTGGGGCAAACAGATACCAAGGATAGCACTTAGTCCTGCCCAAAAGGCAGGGGACTGGACTAGATGACCTCCAAAGATCCCTTCCAGTTCTAGCAGATGTGTGTTATTAGTCCTATTCAGGATAATTCATAATCCAGTTGGGTCTCAACATGCAGGAAGTTTCTGTGCTCAGAATCCTCATGAGTTTTGATTTTTGTGTACGTGGGAGGGGGGCTTGGAGCCCCAGGAAGTGGCAGTGTGGGTGCTCCCTGCCACAGAACCCCAGGGAAGCAGCAACTGCTGGCACTCCTATCCCAGGGCCCCATAGAAGCAACGGCTACCATCTGGAGCTTTGCGGAAGTGGCAGCCACTGGGGGAAGCGAGGCCATTCGCGCGTAACTGAATTTGCAAATGTGGCACTCACAAATGTCGAGACCCTACTGTATATGATAGTGAGTAACAAATGGTAAGGAACGTATGATATAAGTATCAAAATTGTGGGCTTAATTCTCATAAAAAAGTTACGATTAGTGTCCTGCCTTCAGAGTATGATTTCAAAACCAATGAGAACTTGTCCTGATAATTAAGGTTACATCATTCAAATCTAAACATAAACTCATGGGCCTTTTCTACACATGCCACTTTTTCTGAATGTGGCATGCTAATAAATGGCCAGAAAAATGCTAATGAGGTGCAGATATAAATTTCTGGTGCCTCATTAGCATACGGTCACATGCTTTGGAGCCCAGAAGAAGCTCTTCTGGACTCCAAAACAGAGTGTAGAGGTGCGACCTCTGGGGGATCTCCTGGAAGGAAATCCTCCTTCCGGGAGATCCCCCAGGAGCCATGCCTCTACGCTCTGTTTTGGAGTCTAGAAGAGCTTCTTCTGGGCTTCAAATCATGTGACCGTATGCTAATGAGGTGCCAGAAATTTACATCCACGCCTTATTTGCATTTTTGGGCCATTTATTAGCATGCCACTCTCAGAAAAAGTGGCATGTAGAGAAATGGCCATGGGATGTGGAATGAGGACTTGGAAAAGGATTTGGTTAGTAAAGAGCATACTGCATGTACTATGGTAATCTGCATTACAGACAAAGATGAACATTATTAAATCAGGAGTTCTCACACTAATTCCCAGTGTGTAGCACGTGTAAGAGCTTGTCTACACCTACCAGAAGATTGATGCACTGCAGTTGATCCCGCCTAAGTTAGATTTTGTGCATCCGGTGAAGATGAGGCAAAATCAACCTCTCTGTGGTCAGCTATTGACTCCTGTACTCCACGCTATCATGTGGAGGAAGGGACACTGACATGAGACTAAAAAGGCTCAGACTTCAACAGGGAAGTAAGTCGCTTCTGACACATCAATTCTAGCTATGCAAATGCCGTAGCTAGAATTGTGTATCTGAAATTGATTCATTTCCCTAGTATAGACGTATCCTTAGAGTGGCTCATGCACAGTCTGTTTCCATTCACAGTTCCACTAACCACCTTGCTACCTATTTGTAAACATGTGACAATTGTGCATATTGCTCCCATGGAAAAATTATGTTCTGAAAGTAAGAACGGAATGTATTTTAGTTGGGTATTTTAAATGCTACTGAACATTTGGAGGTAAAAAAGAAGGAGCAATGCCATATATCTAGCCAGCTCTCCATGGACATCTAACTCATGAACCTCTGAAATAATATGTGATTAATACATTGATTGGCCTATAAATAATTAATACAATATTTTAAAATATAATAAAATAAATACAAATATAGACATAAATAAATAGAAATATAAATACTTGTATATAATAAAATTGCATGGGTTATTTAAAAGAAATTATACTTCATACACTTAAAAGAATGAAACATCTCTACAAAGACCTTTAGATGTCTTCTATATGGCTATTTTCTCTGAAATAGTATATTGAAAATTGTGACTTTTGAGACCAGTAGGATTCAACATGAGACCCACTGCAGAGCTCTTCCTCTTCATTACGGGCTTGATCTGAACTCTATATAAGTTGATGGAGAGTTTTTGCATTGACTACAGTTGCCTTTGGCTTAGTAATTTAGGATCTGATTCAAAATCCACTGAAGGGAATGAGAATCTGTAGATATCTGTGGGATTTGGCTCAGTCTAAAGGTAGCTTTTTCTATAACAGTAATAATGGAAATATTCTAACTGAATTTTCATGACCATATTTTAAAGTAGCTTTCACCATAATCTGACTGGAAATGCAAATGAGGCATGGCTTTAAATATCTCATGCCTCATTTGCATACTCATGTGGGATCTTGATTCCAGAAGAGCTGATTTTGAAAGCCAAAGCAGTCATGTAGATGGGGTTCATTCAAAAGGAAACCCCACTTTTGAAAGCACCCTTCTTCCTAATTTTTCTCAGGAAGAAGGACGCTTTTAAAAGCGGGAATTCCTTTCAAATGAACTCTGTCTACAAGGCTGTTTTAGCTTTTGAAATCAGCTTTTCCAGAATCAAGATCTTGCTTGACTATGCAAAGAAGGCACAAATATATTTAAATCTGTGCCTTATTTGCATTTCCAATTGGCCACACTTGCATGCTACTTCTGAAAGGGAGGGTCAGTGTAGCCACAGTCATATAGTTGGAAGACAATTTCTCTCTCAAAAATCCCAGATTTTGGCCAATTTCTTGCATTGCTGTTAAGGGCCAGATAAATGTGCTGATAATCATACATATTATAAAGCTTAAGACACAAGAAATGTCCATAACTTTTTGGTATCTCACTCAATAGCAGGTGGAAGAATCTGTAGTTACAATACAAAGACGGACAACCACACGACAGAAGGGATAAATTAGCAGTAGAATTAAGCCCTGATCCTGCAATTCATTACGTATTGGACAACTGTTTCATTTTGGAGCACCATTAAAAAGAATTCTCAGAGGGTAGCCATGTTTGTCTGTCTCAGCAAAATCAGTAAGGGGTCTACTGGCACTTTAAAGACTAACAAATTTATTAGCATGTTAGGGCATGAGCTTTCATGAGATATAACTCACTTCCTTGGATGCTGAAGGAAACAACCAACCAACCAGGGATACAGAGATGGGAGTGTGACATCATCGCTAATAGAATCAGAATGGATGCAGCTCATTTCCAGCAGAGATGAGAAGAAGGGAGAACCTGAAAGGGAAATTACAGTGGTACTCAAGCAGGAGCACAATCATCTACACACACGGGAGAGCTGGGACAGTGTTTATAGTGAGGATGCTGCTGAGATCCATTGAACCAAATTGTAAAACATGTCTATAATGGAAATCACCTCATGCAGGAGGTGTGGCACCAGCCCCCGTCCCAGCACCTATGCACGTGGATCATATTGCAGGGTCAGCCTTCTGAACAACTGCCTGAGAAAACTTGGCTGATTTTGATCTACTGTGGGACTCCTTCAGGGATTCAGCATTATTGGTCACTGTGAAGCCCAATAACTTCAACAAATGTGCACATTGTACACTAGTAGCTGCCTCACTGTTGAATCTGTCCCTTAAGGTTGTACTAGAGCATCAGCAGAGAAACACAAATATGTGAATTAACATACAATTACAGTTTCTTAAGCTGTGATGAAATCACTTGTATACATACTTTGCTTTGTGCACATGAATAGCTGTGTGAATGTTATTGCCTCTCTGACCATGTGCCACTGCCAAAGAGAAATTATTGTAGATAATATCCTTAGCTGATGTAAATTGAAAGAGCTCTATATACAGCAGTAGAGCTACACTGAGGATTACATTTACTAATCCTGTATCTGTTGAATACTATTAAGCCTTGAGAACCACAACAATTGCTGTAACTGCAGACTTGAAAAGGCTGTTAAAATATTATTGGAGTGAATGCATTTCCTGAATTGAGAAAAATGACTCTCTCTCAACAACCTTTTCTCAAGGGAAACAAATTAATAATGTTTTTGTTTCCACTATGAAGAGCCGTCTATATTTAAGTACCGCAAGGTACTCAGATAGCTCTTTTCAAACCTAAATACTCACGAGACTAAGGAACAGCTGCTACTTCTGCCTGATAATGGAGCCTAAAGGCCTGGCAGTATTAAAACATTTGTCACAGTAAATGTTGCATTTACTATTACGTGATTTTAGTTCCACCATTTAATATTTACAATTCAGGTAATTTAGGTTTGCACAAAATGATTAATTTTACAAGTGTGCATAGCTTAGATTGAGTGACAGACAAATTACACGAGTAGAGTACTGATACTCCAGTTAATGTTCTCTCCCCTCCATCACTTCAGCAAGGACATTGACAACAGGCAAGTGAGGGAAACCTGACTCTGAGCTAGTGATTTAAAAAACCTGGACAAATAAGTGCAACTTAGAAATGTGACATGACTCTGATGTTGGGCTTCCTTCCAGCATTTCATGGTCCTGGATCTCTCATGTTTCCAATTAGCATAGGAAGAGTCTTCCACATGAGTACAAGTTATGTGGCATGTCAGAAACAGAGAGAAAAATCTCTGGGCTAGATGGCTGCTGTGTCCCATATAACACTGCAGAGAGTTGCAGAACTTTGAATTCCCACCTGTGCTTGTTTGCAGCTAGTTCAGAGAGGGGATCAGTTTTAAAATTCTTATCAGTGGCTTGGCCAGTAGAATGGATAGATGGGGAGCCTTATTGTGCAGCTATTTTAGTTAATCTAACAGGAAAGGGTGGAACCCTTATAAGGTGATTCTATCCACACCTGCTATGTAACACAGGTGGGTGAACAAACAGGACCATATGCGCAACTGTGTCAAAAGCTACTGTAAGCTATGACTTTAGCATGGATCTCTATCCTGCATCCATAAACATGAAGTCATGCACCAACAAAGTACATTTCATTTCCACAGAGTCTGAAATCTAATCCACTGGGTGGTAGCCAAAGAACAACAGACTCCAAATGTATTAGTATCTGGCCAACTTAGTGATAGATGTCTCTGAAGCTGGCTGTCTACTTCCTTTCCTTCAAGGATCTGTGATCTTCTCCCAAAAAGAGAGTTTAGAAAGTCAGCACTAGAATATATTGTGGCTCCAGTAAATAGAAATATTGTGGTTATTAATTAAGATCACTAAAGGTTCAGAATTATGTGTTTTTGTGTAGTGGTTGGTTTCTGAGGGTGAGATGGGGAGAAGAAAACCCAAAAGGCAGCAAATGAACACTAACTCCTGCCCCATTCACCAAAGTGTAGCTCAATCTTCCTTCCTAGTGCTCACTACCTGGAGAGTAACTTCTCTCCTTTGCATGGGTTGAGTCTTGGGTTCTTTATTTTGATGCTTGGGACGCAAGTGGTGCTGTCCCTTGAGAATACGCTATTCGCAGGGAATATAATCCCATATGTGAACAACTCAGTCCATTAATGGAAAGACTATCTAGTGAAATGTCACACTCAGAAAGAAGATTATAATCCAGGGGACTGTGTTTGGGACAGGAAACAAAGGCTACAGGGGAAAAATACAGTTTAAGATTTACTAAAATAGAAACACTATAACAAATTCCTCACCTCCTTACTTTGACTGCTATACGTGAACCTTCTGTTCTTCTGGCCTCTCTAAGTGCTTGCTGGGTACTCTGGCTCGATGAGCGTTTGTACTTCAGGAGTGCAGCGCGCTTCTTTTCAATGACTGGAATCATCTCATTGGAGTTAGCTTCGAACCAGTCGTTCGTGTTTCTAGCTCTTCTTCCAAACACCGACAAGGCCGTGTTGTAAACTGTATCCCTCAGATGTTGCCATTTGGATGTCGCATCGGTGCCCCCAGGGCTGCTGCGCAGATTTCCTGGAGGGTCTCTCTGAACTTTTCAGCTTTCTCCGAGTTTGCCGTCTTTCTGGCATCAATGCGCGGCCTTCCAGCAGGTTTAGAGCGGTACAGCTTCTTGGGTCTCAGCTTGAGCTTGGAGCAAACTAGCCAGTGATCTGTATCACAGTCAGCACTATGATAGCTGCGTGTCAGAAGGACGTTTTTGAGGTTATTACGCCTAGTGATGACCACGTCTAGTTGAAGCCAGTGCTTCGAGCGTGGGTGTCTCCACGATACTCTCTGCTGTGGCTTCGTTTGGAAGAATGTGTTTGTGATGCACTGATTGTGGTACGTGCACAGTTCAAGGAGATGCTGTCCATTGTCATTCATTTTTCCCACACCGAAGTGTCCTAAGCAGGAAGGCCATGAGGCCCAATCAGCTCCAACTCTTGCATTGAAGTCACCCAAGAGCCGTGTCTACACGTGCACGCTACTTCGAAGTAGCGGCACTAACTTCGAAATAGTGCCCGTCATGGCTACACGTGTTGGGCGCTATTTCGATGTTAACATCGACGTTAGGCAGTGAGACGTCGAAGCCGCTAACCCCATGAGGGGATGGGGATAGCGCCCTACTTCGAAGTTGAACGTCGAAGTAGGGCATATGTAGACGATCTGCGTCCTGCAACATCGAAATAGCGGGGTCCGCCATGGTGGCCATCAGCTGAGGGGTTGAGAGACGCGCTCTCTCCAGCCCCTGCGGGGCTCTATGGTCACTGTGGGCAGCAGCCCTCAGCCCAGGGCTTCTGGCTGCTGCTGCGGCAGCTGGGGATCCATGCTGCATGCACAGGGTCTGCAACCAGTTGTCGGCTCTGTGGATCTTGTGTTGTTTGGTGCAAGTGTGTCTGGGAGGGGCCCTTTAAGGGAGCGGCTTGCTGTTGAGTCCGCCCTGTGACCCTGTCTGCAGCTGTGCCTGGCACCTTTATTTCGATGTGTGCTACTTTGGCGTGTAGACGTTCCCTCGCAGTGCCTATTTCGATGTGGTACTGTGCAACATCGATGTTGAACGTCGATGTTGCCAGCCCTGGAGGACGTGTAGACGTTATTCATCGAAATAGCCTATTTCGATGTCACTACATCGAAATAAGCTACTTCGATGTAGGCTTCACGTGTAGACATAGCTAAGATGTACAGTTGTTCACGAGCAGGTATTTGCACTACAGCAGCACTAAGCACGTCATAGAACTTGTCTTTTACTTCTGGTGTGGTGTACAGGCTTAGAGCATAAGCGCTGATCAGGTGGACAGGACCGGCGCAAGTTTGAAGCGTGATCCGAAGAAGTCTTTCTGATCCGCCCATGACTAAATCCACCATTTGTAGAAGGCTGTTTCTGACAGCAAAGCCAACAC
This sequence comes from Carettochelys insculpta, assembly GCF_033958435.1. Lineage (NCBI taxonomy): Eukaryota > Metazoa > Chordata > Testudines > Carettochelyidae > Carettochelys > Carettochelys insculpta. Next base: position 36,049,182 of record NC_134138.1, on the reverse strand, counting down.
CATGCTCTCTGGGTTCTTCTTGGGCTTTACCCTGACAGAAAAAGGTGTAGTCCTTTTCCTTTAGAGATCCCGAATCTGCGAGTCGCGTCTCTTGCAGTGCAGCGATATCAACTCGGAGCCTCTTCAGTTCCTCGTTGATGACAGCGGTCTTTCGGGTGTCACTGATGGCCTGAAGATCTTCAATCAAGCCAGTCAGCATGGTCCGCACATTCCAGCAAGCAAGCTTAAATTGTTGATGTTTCTCATTTCGTGTTGATTTTCTTATTGGTTTTCCTGGTGCCCAAATTTCAGTCACTTGTCAGGTTCAGGAACCTTAAGCCTCACACACCCAGCGAGGCAGATGAACTGTGGCGGGACAGTACCCTACTGGCTGGGGGCTGCCCAGCTTGAGGCGGGTGGTGACTGTCCAGTGAGATGCGACGATCTCTCCCACCATCGAAGGCAACCCGTGGTGCTCGTTCTCTACGCCAATCGAGCAAGAACTTATAACCAGTATCTGTTGCCTCCCGTGTTGATGCAATGCTGTTCAGCGATGCCGGAGTACCTCTCCGGACGCGAGCCTGGGCACTTATTATGGAGACACTGGGCTGCCCAGACACCAGTGTCCCCCTCTTGGCTTTACTGATATAGTCCAAAGGAGAGGATAACCTCCACGTCTGGTACCAGCTCAGCAGAGTACCCAGCAAGCACCCACTTAGAGAGGCCAGAAGAACAGTACAGCAGACAGCCAGGCGCTGTGCCAACAACCACTGGCTCCAGCTATGCAGCAGCATCCAAACCTGTGCCTACTTTGGTAATCTCAGAGGAATGTACGAGGGTATGAGGAAGGCATTAGGACCCACCCAGAACAAGCTGGCACCTCTGAAATCCAAATCTGGTGAAGTCATTGTTGACAAAGCCAAACAGATGGAGCGCTGGGTTGAGCACTACTCCGAGCTGTACTCACGCGAGAACGTTGTGGTTGATGCAGCCCTCGATGCTGTCGAGCTCCTACCAGTAATGGACGAACTGGATCAAGAACCGACTGTGGATGAACTGAAGAGAGCCATTGACAGCATTGCAGCAGGAAAGGCCCCTGGTCAGGATGGTATACCACCAGAGGTAATCAAATGTGCTGCAGACACACTCCTGGAACCCCTACATGAGCTACTGGGCCTGTGCTGGAAAGAGGGTGAGGTTCCACAGGATATGCGCGACGCTAACATTGTAACGTTGTATAAGAACAAAGGAGACAGAAGTGACTGCAACAACTACCGTGGAATCTCCCTCCTAAGCGTCACTGGTAAACTGTTACTTCGCGTCATCCTTGGCAGACTCCAGAAGATTGCTGAGAGGGTGTACCCTGAATTGCAGTGCGGATTCCGCGCAGAGAGGTCTACCGTTGACATGGTCTTCTCTCTAAGGCAGCTGCAGGAGAAGTGCAGGGAGCAGAGGAAGCCACTCTATATTGCCTTCATCGACCTGACCAAGGCCTTCGACTTGGTCAGCAGGGATGGTCTGTTCAAACTGTTCCACAAGATAGGCTGTCCTCCACGGTTACTCAAGATGATCCAGTCATTCCACAAAGACATGAGAGGAACCATCCAGTATGACGGCGCATTATCGGATGCTTTCAGAATCAGGAGCGGCGTCAAACAAGGATGCATGCTTGCTCCGACATTGTTTGGGATTTTTTTCGCACTCCTCCTGAAGCATGCCTTTGGATCTTCAACAGAGGGCATCTTGCTGCACACAAGATCTGACGGGAAACTGTTTAACCTTGCAAGGCTGAAAGATAAGTCTAAGGTGCGGGAAGTCCTCATCAGAGACATGCTGTTCGCAGACGATGCTGCTGTAGTGTCTCACACAGAAGACCAGCTTCAAAAACTGCTGGATCAGTTCTCCAAAGCATGCAAGGACTTTGGGCTCTCCATCAGCCTAAAGAAGACAAATGTTCTTGCTCAGGACGTTGCTGTTTCTCCATCAATCAGCACTGACAACTATACGTTAGAGGTCGTCCATGAGTTCGTTTACCTTGGGTCCACCATCACTGACACCCTGTCGTTGGACACTGAGCTAAATAAGAGGATCAGAAAAGCGGCCACAACTCTGTCCAGACTCAGCAAGAGAGGGTGGAATAACAACAAGCTGTACACTCACACCAAAATGCAAGTCTACAGAGCCTGCATCCTCAGCACCCTCCTTTATGGCAGCGAGACTTGGACCCTGTACGCCTGCCAGGAAAAGAGGCAGAACGTCTTCCACTTGCGCTGCCTCAGGCGCATCCTTGGAATATCATGGAAGGACACAGTGACCAACACCGCCGTCCTCGAGCAAGCTGGAATCCCAACCATGCACACCCTCCTCAGGCAGCGTCGACTCTGCTGGCTTGGCCACGTCCACAGGATGAATGATGGAAGGATTCCAAAAGACATCCTGTGTGGTGAGCTACCCTCTGGCAAAAGACCTCCTGGATGCCCCCAGTTGCACTACAAAGATGTCTGCAAGAGAGACCTCAGAGAGGTAGACATCGAGCTGGACAACTGGGAAGAACTAGCAGACGACCGCAGCAGATGGAGGCAGGGGTTACACAAGGGCCTTTGGAAGGGCGAGATGAAGATCAGACAGCTAGCAGAGGAGAAGCGAGCGCACAGAAAGCACAATAAGGACTTGCCAGACACCCACTACATCTGCATGAGATGCAGCAAGGACTGTCACTCTCATGTGGGTCTTCATAGTCACAATAGACGCTGTAAATGAAGTCCTCAATTGAAACTTTAAAGAGCGCGATCCATAGTCTATGCAGACTGAAGGATGCCTACTACTACTATACGTGAACCACCAGCTTGGTCTCAGGCACCTTCCCAGACAGGTGATACACTGCGGCTAAGTCCAGAGATGAGTGCAGCTGCACTGCGACTGCTGGCTGACTAAATCAAAAAGAAAGGGGTTACCTTACCGAATCCTTGTCCTGGCTCCAGGCAGATGGACTGGTTCTCTCTCTCCCTGACTGCTGGTCTCCACGGGGCTGGCACAACCCAACCACATACTAATGCCTGTTTGTGTGGGGAGTGGGCACCAATAGCAGTTTCGCAGGCTGGGCCACCCCTTCCCAGTTCCAAATAGCCTGAAAGTGAAACAAGCACTACACCCTTTGCCTCTGAGGCACTGCCCCCTCCCCCTTAGGCAACTGAAGACTCTTGGCTTCTCACTGGCCCGCAAAATGGCTACATAAATGATTACACCTTAACTCCCTTGCTGACTGTTGTAGGAATTTCCAGCCATTCTGTCCCTGCTCCTAACCCTAAACAGGCCAGGAAATGGTACCCCGAGGCTCAGCCACCATTGTTAGTATAGTCCAGAGGTTAGGGTGACCATAGCTGCGTCTACACGTGCACGCTACTTCGAAGTAGCGGCACCAACTTCGAAATAGCGCCCGTCGCGTCTACACGCATCGGGCGCTATTTCAAAGTTAACTTCGACGTTAGGCGGCGAGACGTCGAAGTCGCTAACCTCATGAGGAGATAGGAATAGCGCCCTACTTTGACGTTCAACGTCGAAGTAGGGACCGTGTAGACGATCCGCGTCCCGCAACGTCGAAATTGCTGGGTCCTCCATGGCGGCCATCAGCTGGGGGGTTGAGAGATGCTCTCTCTCCAGCCCCTGCGGGGCTCTATGGTCACCGTGGGCAGCAGCCCTTAGCCCAGGGCTTCTGGCTGCTTCTGCGGCAGCTGGGGATCTATGCTGCAGGCACAGGGTCTGCAACCAGTTGTCAGCTCTGTGGATCTTGTGTTGTTTAGTGCAACTGTGTCTGGGAGGGGCCCTTTAAGGGAGCGGCTGGCTGTTGAGTCCGCCCTGTGACCCTGTCTGCAGCTGTGCCTGGCATCCCTATTTCAATGTGTGCTACTTTGACGTGTAGACGCTCCCTCGCTGCGCCTATTTCGATGTTGGGCTGAGCAACGTCGAAGTTGAACATCGACGTTGCCGGCCCTGGAGGACGTGTAGACGTTATTCATTGAAATAGCCTATTTCGATGTCGCAACATCGAAATAAGCTATTTCGATGTTGGCTGCACGTGTAGACGTAGCCCATATCTCTCATGGCCACATATGGCATGGTGGGGCCCTCCCCCTGCCCCTTCCCTGAGCCTTGGGAAAGCAGCAGGGATGGAGCAGCAGGGGCACATCTCCCTCCCCACAAGACAAGTGGAAAGTAGCCAACCTGCTGGCTCCCTCTCTTCTGGAGAGCACATATTGCCATACAGTACATGCTCTCCAGCAGGCAGCTGTGTCTGCGCAGCAGATATGGGACAATGAGTCCCTTTTATAAAATAAGTGGGGATGCCTTTTTGGCATGTCAAATATGCGACTGTCCTGCTGAAAACAGGATGGCTGGTCACTCTACCAGAGGTTGGGACCCCTAGAGACTCATTTCAATGTTCCAGGAGCTCCAGCGTTCCAGGAGCTAGTGAACTCCAAAGTCCCTGTTGACCCTTTTATTATCACTAGTTTCATATGACAAATTGCATCTCCCGAAGTGCATGAAGAATGGCAGGATAGAAGAATGACAGAATGCCTTTCCCACAAATCATCAAGCATCCAGAACAACACTGAAAACCAGCATTTCTCCCTACCAGATTCCTCAGTCTCAATGCCTGTGCAACAGGAACCAGCCAGTCAGAAAGATGGAGAGAACAGCATTTATTTTGTCTGAACTACTTTATCCCACCACCTAAATGCTAGGACATTCTGCATCTTTCTGCATCAAAAAGTACTGCTACAGGGACTTCTACCGTCACACATCTGGCCCAAAACGATTTTCTTCAATCCAATCAATTTACTTTCATAACAGGGGCAGTGTTTTTACTTTACTTTCTTTCAGTAAAATGTCAGTTACCCTTTAGGGGTCTGTGGCAGTACAGGACCATGAGTATCTGTGTATGAATTGCACAGTTTGCTCTGTATCCAAAAAGTGATTTGGGTGTTTGATTTCTCACAAGGGGAGTTCAGGGACACCCACATGATTTCATCAGCTTCAGTCACCATAGGAGAAGAGACAGCCAACAGGACAGCCAGCAGTTACATTCCATTGAGGTTGAAAGGTTCCAAACATCCAAACAATGGAGCAGCCAGCACTGGGGCATTCTCCTGGGGAGAGAGTTGTGGCTGAATCGAGAGGTAGGTCACACCTGATCCCTGAAATGAAGAAAAATATCGAGCAATATGATACTGGAGCTTCACTAGGATAGCATGGCGTGTCTGCTACTTAATGAAGGCAGCCTCTTGCTCGGGGAAAGGCAGGATAGGACAGCACAACAACTATGACCAGTAGGGGTAAAGGAAGATATTCCCAAGAGAATATAAATTGGCTCTGTTCTGTTGTGGTGAAATCATATTAAACTTAGTTTTTAGTGAGATGCATGTTTAGATGGCATTAAGTAGAGGGATTGGTTGAAAATAATTTTCCCGACACTTTGTTTCAAATGCTAAATGAAATACTTTACTGAGTGTCTAAAAATCTACACTGGCCACCCCATCTCTGGAGAAGACCATCTAGGCAATCCTAGGCAGCATGACCTACAATGTAATCTAATCATGGGTATCGGGGCATTCACCCTAGAATTCAGTTCTGAAGTATCTGGATTGTTGAATCTATCCCAGGAAGTGTCTGAGGCTACATCGACAAGACAGCCTAAACTCGAAATAAGCTACACAATTTACACTATGCAAATTGCATAACTTATTTTGAGTGCATTTCAAAATAGGTTATTTCTAAATGTCTGAACAGCACCAAATCTTGAAAGAATGCACTGTTTTGAGGCATCCCTTTCTCCTCCTGCAATAAGGACAACAGGGAGGCTGAAACAGCATGCCCATTATTTCAAATAATATGTCGAAATAATGGGTGCATTTCACAGATACTGAGTAGCTATTTTGTGATACCTTATTTTTGTGATTCATTACCAAGTCTAATCCTGTCCCCATTGCAACTGATGGCAAAACCTCCCATTACTTTCACTGGACTCATGACCACCCCTAAATTAATATGCTTTTTGAACTGAATTCTTATCACAGGATATTCATTTGAAGTTTCAAATGACAGTGCACTATCTGTGCAGTAGTATTGTTTCCATTGTCCCAAGAGAAAATCTTAAAGCAATGTGACCCCATCTGCAATTCTCAAAGCATGTGAGCCACATAATTATTCTCACAGGAAAGCATTACAAGAGAAGTAAAATAAGAACAGAAATACCTGAAGAGGCCTTGTTTTTTTGGAAGTTTTTTTTTTTAATTAGTTTGACAGCTAGGAAATGCCTATATTTTCTTCTAATAGAGCTTTACTGTGAATGATCCTGTTTATTGAAGAATGTTTACTCAGATGGACAGCCATATCAATGATATTACAAACAGATGTCATCACAATTTCAGGCCATAAATATAAGATCAGGTCATAAAAATCAAGTAGGATACTTCCTGCCAATAGATGACAGACTAACATTTTATCTGTTTAATGATTCTCTCTTTGTGAACTGAAATGGGAAATTTGTTTTGCCAATTAGTCAGTTTTAAGTAGCTAACACAACAATCAAATTCATGATAATTACATTTTTAAAAAAACCCATATGAAACGTCACTTATTAGACTCTGAGCTTGCTCAGATAGAGAATGAGTCTTGTGTCTATTGGGCCGTTTCTACAGGAAGTGGCATACTAATATATGGAGCGAAAGATGCTAATGAGGCATGGATGCAAATTTCCCATGCCTCATTAGCATAACGTCACGTGATTTGGAGTCTGGAAGACTGTTCTTCTGGACTCCAAAATGCCATGTAGGAGCATGGCCCCAGGGGGGCTTCTGGAAGGAAGTCCTTCTTCTGGAGGCCCCTTCTTCCCAAAAATTTTTGGGAAGAAGGGGCCTCCAGAAGAAGCACATCCTTCTGGAAGCCGTCCCCGGGGCTGTGCTTCTACACGGTGTTTTGGAGTCCGGAAGAACGGTCTTCTGGACTCCAAACCACGTGACGTTATGCTAATAAGGTAAGGGGAATTTGCATCCACGCCTTATTAGCATCTTTCGCTCCGTGTATTAGCATGCCACTTCCGAAGGAAGTGGCCTGTGTAGTAACGGCCTTGGTGTTCAGTATGGCTCTTGTATGCTTATTGTGCACATATACACATGCCACAGATTATTCTTATGACTTGCATCCGACAAAGTGGGTCTTTGCCCATGAAAACTTATGCTCCAAAATTTCTGTTAGTCTATAAGGTGCCACAGGATTTCTTGTTGTTTTTGAAGATACAGACTAATACAGCTTCCTCTCTGATATTTATGACTTGTGTACTTTTTAAAAATAGTTCCTTTTTTGTCAAAGCTATGTCAAGGTTGAGACAGTCACTCACACGTGTATTACGGCTCTCAAATCTGACTGCTGCATCATGGAGGACAGCTCTGCTTTGCGGAGGCATTGCAGTGTCAGGTTTGTCCTGTGTCACAGGGTTCATACAATAAAATAAGATTCTTTTAGTCTGTTCATTGTCAGCTCAATTGCAAAGACCCCACAGATTTCAGCATCGGACCAGGAGTTGGCTCCAAAAGAACATAATGGTCAGTCCCATCAAGTATTGAGTACAGCAAACTTTATTGAAATCAGTGGGAATAGAGCCCCAAAATATCCTCTGGATGGGATAGTTCTGCAGACACCTCAGGGCCAATGGAACATGCCAGCAGTGTCATGGAGATAGCAGCCAGAAGCCACTCTTACCCTATTGTGCTGCTGGAGATGGAGACCATCTAGGGTTTTTAAACCACCTGGGGGCACCGGGGGATGAGCAGGGATCATAGGCCAGTACATGCAGAGACCCCTGCCCCCGCTCAGAGCCCTGCCAGGGTGTATGGGGGGAATTACTGGCTTGCTAGGAGGCTTTATGGACTGGCACTGGCCCTGAGACCCCCCTGGTTTACAGGTACATATTCTACAGTAGTGCCTAGACATTCAGAGGAGGAGCCAGTGCAAATGTTTTTACTCTATGGGTCAAGCAGAGACAGGCAGAGGGTGGAAAGGAAACAGAGGTACTTTCCTAAGGTCATGTCAGAGATCAGCATCTGAGCTAAGACTAGAACCAGACCTTCTGAAAGCCCTGCGCTTCTCCTCTGACAGAGTTGGTTTTGTTTCGTATGGATTAGTTAATTTTCAGAAACCAGTCAATGGGAGCTGCCCCTCCCTTCATGGCTTAAAACATTCAGAAAAGCACATGGCCCCTGCCAGATGCTCTGAGAAGCCTACAGGGGCATGGAAGGCAGGTAGCCTGGCTAGGAAGCTTCTGGGCAGGACTGCTGGCTGGGAGCCACCCAGGTAAGCACCTTCTGGCCAAGGTCTGCCCCTGGATCTCTCATGTTTCCCATTAGAATAGGAAGATTGTTCCACATGAGTGCAAGTTATATGGAATGCCCCTGGGACTGCAGTCTCTCCCTTTGCCCAGCTCTCTGACCTGCCTCCTGCATCCCTACCTACTTCCAGACCCTGCACTCCCTTCCCCTGCACCACCCACTCCCACCCCAGGTCACACCCCCTCTCAGACCCTGCACACCCTCCTATGCCCTTCCTTCAGGTCAGAATTCTCTCCTGCAGCCAGATCTGCTCCCAGGCCCCGCCCCCAGTCTCTGACCCTGGTCAAAACAGCCTCCTTCACCCAAACCCCCTCCTTCACTCTCCCACTCCAGATCCCACAACCTTTTCTGTACCCCAATCACCCTTCTGCATCTAATCTCCATCCCAGACCCCTCACCTGCTCCATTAGTATCACAGAAGAATGCAGGCCTTGACTCCTCACCAAATTCTTGGTGAGGCCCCATCAAAAATTATTGACCACTCCTGGAGCAGAACATCCCACTTTGGTTATTTTTGGCGAATGGATCTCTAATTGGGATTCTCAGCTGCATATCACCACCCTCACAGGTTGCTTTACCTACAGGTGAAAGGACCCCATTCCTAGTAATTCTGGGGGTCAGCTTGCTGAGGGCAACACCCTTCCAGTGGTTACCCCAAGGCAGGGCAGGTCCATGCGTTTGGGAAGATTGACAGTCTGGAGGTTGATCTTCCAGGGTTCGATTTAGCGCATCTGGTAGGATGCTCTAAATCAAATGTTCAGGGCATCCACGTCGGCCCTGATACTCCTCACAGTCATGAGGAGTGAGGGAAGTCAACCTGAGAGTTTCTCATATAAATCTCCTGCTGTGGCGATGGCAGAGAAGGTCGATCTATGGGATGTTGACATCAGCTTTGCTGTTTGAGTACCTGTAGTTGTGTATTTTACATTAATTTTCTTCTCTAGTGTAGACCTGCCCTCAGTGTCTCCTCTGCAGCTCCCTTTGGTCTCAGGAACTACAACTGTCCTCTTTTGATCCAGCCCTATGGCAAGGTCACTAGTGTGATTTCCCCCAGCAGTCTCAGGAACTCTTCTGCCACACAGTACCACTCTCAGTGTCTGGCAAGGGAACTCAGGCCCAACCTCTACTCTGGCTCAGGGCCTCTCCACACAGCAGGCAAGGTCTGTTCCCTGCACCTGGTTGTCTTTCCCTAAGTTGTTTTCCTAAGTCCCCTCTCCACTTCATGCCTACCTCCCAGAGGGAAACTTTAGGTACCTCATCTTTGCATTTTCCCAAACATGCCCTGCCCCTTTCCCAAGGAGTGACTGTAGACCCCCTTCTCTGCAACAACCTCTACTTCCAATTTCCTTTATTTTTTTAAAACCCTGTGTAACATGATGGGGTTTCTGGGCACAGCTAAGGAAATCAATCCAGGGTATCTTTGCTTAAAACTGGGCTACTTACAGCACCAAGCTGGGATTTTCTTCTCACTAAGGCAAATCCAACCAGCCATAAAAGTACCTCTGCCAGCTCCACTGGCTAGCCAGATGCCACACAAGCAAACCCACAGATTTCCCAGATGCTGTACCAGCCCACACCAACAGCTGCCTACTCAGGTGAGATGTTCTGAAAACCAATGTCACCAACACCACACAGATTCTTCTGGGCCCCAAAGGTCCGGCCACTGTCCCAGGTCAATATATATTTGGATCTTACCCAAAACAGCATGCCCATTGCCAATCCTTCAGATTTAAAAATCTAAAGGTTTATTAACAAAGAAAGAAAGAACACGGTGAGAGAAAAATTGTTAAAGTGATACTTTAGATACATCAATTACAGGTATTGATGCAGGCCAGTGACATTATATGCTGATTCTTGAAAGTCTTTGCAAGTATACTCTTGGAGGACAGGCCTCCAGTCCAGACAGGCTTAAGTCATGACAGATGAAAAAAGAACCAAGATGAACCCTGGCAGGTTGAGGGAAAAGTCCTTTCTCCTTTCTATCAGCCGCTCAAGAGTCAGGATCACCTGATGTAGAGAGGCTGCTGTGGCCCTCTGCCACCGGATGCATTCCAGGTGACAGTCCCAGATTCCTGAGATGTGTAGTTGACATCTGGGAATCTAGTCCATCAACCTGGCGGGGGTGGTGATCTCACCTTCTACTGTGAAACTCATCACTAAAACATTCCTAATACAGCTATAGAGCCAGTATCTATAACTTCATATACAAACATGGCACAGACATACAGTTAACATAAACAGGTTCAGGGCATTACCGTCTTTCAGTAGACAGCTCACTTAGGCCATGTGGTGCAAGATTTGTTGCAGCCATTTACAATGGTGACAGAAATTGCTTCCATATTCAATTTAAAAATCCAGTCACGTGACACCCTGCCAGGAGAGCATCTCTCTGACTTGCTGCCACCATCCTGATATTCACCTACTTGTAGCCTTATTAGTTGATTGGGCCCACCTGACCCATTCAGCTGCTGCAGGACCAGTGTAGGGAGAACACCCCATAACACATCCTCCTTGCAAACATGTGAATAGTTCCATTATAATCAACTATTATTACTTATGTGCAGCTGTATTTGCAGAGGTAAGGGAGGGCAAAGGGCTGAGTGAAATTATTCTACACAGACATTACAGTTGTTTTTGTAGCACCTGTGTTACCAATTTTACAATATATCAGCCGCACATTATTAATACTCAGAATACATATGCCATTCTGGTACTGCATTCTGTCTGAAGCTGTTGAGATGCTGGAGCCTGCCAAGTCTGCTCCTTTCCCCAAGGAGGGCTCTAAGAATGTGGTAACCAAGACCCAGAAGAAGGGGAACAAGAAGCGCTGCAAGACCAGGAAGGAGAGTTACTCCATGTATGTCTACAAGGTGCTGAAGCACACCCTGACACCAGCATCTCTTCTAAGGCCATGGGTATCATGAACTCATTTGTCAATGACATCTTCGAGTGCATCACCAGGGAGGTGTCCCGCCTGGTGCATTACAATGAGCACTTGACCATCCCCTCTTGGGAGATCCAGAACGTCGTGCACCTACTGCTGCCTGGGAAGCTGGCTAAGTACATCGTGTCTGAGGGCACCAAGGCCTTCACCAAGTACACCAGCTCCAAGTAAATACTCTTAATATATGCAGTTGCCTATTTACGAAATAGATCCAAACCACAGAACAGATTATTTAGTCTCTTGCGTCATCAGATTCATACAAATCTGACTTAGAGTTGGTATGCACCTGCAGTTCCCACCAATGTTAAATGCAAGGTTTGAGTCTAATTCACCCATTTTTTCTTTGTTAAACCAATATAAACCTTAAAAGAATCTCAGATGGATCAGAAAGAAAAGTAGGAGACTAATATTAGGCCTGCTTTTGAGTCTTCCCTGATTCCCCAACCACTAAAATTCACTTAATCTGTCTATCTAATAACTAAAATAAAATACTTTAAGTGTTAAGATGAGACCAAATATGTCAGTCAGATCTCCTAAGAAAATGGCACAAGAGTGCTGTTGGATAAAGAAAGATCCCAGATTGCTACATGCAGCATCATAAAATGTAGATGGAATAACTGTCCTATGAGGACAAAATTTAATTGAATGCCTGGAGCCAATTTGAAGTAGGAGAGCTAAATGCAAAATTAAATCTCTTATGAAATGAGTGGATACAGCTTTAGGTAAATTGAAAAGAGAGAACCCAACTGACAAAACTAAATCAGGACTATACCCAAGGATATGTTTTAAAAAACCCCACAAACCAAAAGATGAATAAGGCTTCAACAGGCAGAGTGAGAATGTGAGCAAGCAAAGAAACCACACACAGAATTTCTCTAAAATATGGGATTTTTTAGAGATATGCAAAGGCATTACAACAGGTAATTTAACTTTAACTTATTCTACATAATCAATGTGTTCAGACAACCTTTGAAGCAATGATTTTAATTTAATTTTGGCTTAGCTTTTAAAAGTTCCTAATGATTCTGGTGCCTTTGCTTTTGGGATCCCAATTTGACACATCTAAGAGAGACCTGATCTACAAAGGGTAGGTGCTCAGCAAGTTTTGACAATCATGTCCCTTCAGGAAGTCTCAGGTTGGGCATCCAAAAACCAAGACACACAAAATCACTAGTTCCTTTTGACAACATAGATCTTCTAGAGGGGAGTGACAGACAAGCTTTGTGCTTATCTCTCACATGGGAACACAGTGAACACATGAGTAGAAATTTAGATGAGTTCTGGACTGCTCTTGTCATGAATGAATGCCTGTGAAGGGTTAAACCCAGAGAGAGTGGGTTCTGTGTTGGCAAGCAGACAGGTGAGCCAATGGGAAGAGAGAAGGGGAAAGGAAATTGTCCATCAGACACAATCAGGTTCTTTTTTTTTTTTTTTTTTTAATTTTGGGTTTGTTGCAGAACTTCTCAGGCTGGCTGGTGTACCCCTTCCCATACTGTAACTTTAAAAGTGAATCTCAGGGAAGTAATTCTCTGTGTTTGAATCTACTTTTTTAGTTGCTCTGGAACACCTAGCAACCAGGAGTCCTTTATCCAGTATATATTTTAGTTTTCTTAATAAGTCAACTTTCTTAAGACAATGCTTTAATTCCTGTGTCCAACAGAAGGGTCTATGTATATGCATGCCTAAGACTGAAACGCCAGCTATCAGAGATTGCAGTTTATTTTTTTCTCTGTTTTTAAGCTCTCTCCTAAGGGAAGGTCAAGAGGTTGGGGTTACCCCATCGGGAGACATCCCAAATGTGTTTTCCTGGGTTCCAAAGAGGGGATTTCTCACTTGGATAGTGGCAGCTACCTCCCAAGGTTAGGAAATCTGTAACCTTTGGAAGTATTAAGCAGATGCCTGTAGAGGCAATATATTTTTAATCTCTTGAAGGCCCCCTATCTTCTGCACTCTTTTGCATGAGTGGGGAATAGCCTTGACAGCTCTAAAAGGCTAATTCCTACAGTCTGATTTTACTCAAAAGTGACAGTTAAGGATAGAAAGCACCTTCATATAGAGAACCCACAGAAAGCCCTAGGTACTCCTTAAGGCCCTCTCCACCCCCCAGTAGCTATGGGACCAGTTGTCTTGACTGTGCTCTCCACACTGGGGTGGGTTTCACCCTGGAAGCATGATTGGAAAAAGGAATGTAATAAATAAAGAACAGTATAACTATTTCAGGACTGACTGAATAGTGCACATACTGCAAACAGATTGAGAGAAAACTGAGAATGACACCTTAACAAGACCATTAGTTATTATATGATAGACTGTCCCACTCCCATTAACTAATGCTTCCTTTTTTGAAGGAAAACACTACTCCTCCATGAATCTCTAATTACTTGTCACATAACAGGCAAACACCTACCCTCTATATCCACTTAGCCTGGGGTAAGAACAGGAACAATTAAAATCTGTCAAAAATTAGAGAAAATCTTCCAATCTGTACATAGTTGTCTGCCAAAAAATAATTAATTCTATCACTTCTAAATTTTCATAATCTGCTGCAAAGTAATTGAGTTACACACCATGCTAATTGGCATATTCACTAAAGGTAACTGAGAAAAAGGAGGAGTCAAAAGAGAGTTCACGCTTACTTCAAACATGAGATCCCTGAAAATAAAAAGGGAATATGATAATTTGAAAAAAAAGACATAAACTTTCAAAGAACTACAGCTCTTCAGGATTTGGGTTTAAGGAGATCATTGGGTCAGTGCTAGAGTTTGGTTGCGTGGGTTGGATGCAAAGCAATTTATTAAGAGATATAACCTCCAATATTGAAACCTCCAAGAGGTATTCTGGCACTGCATATAGAGATAGTTCCCACCCTCACAGAGGTTTCTTCCCATTCTAGTTGATTCCATTTTCCAACTAGTTCTGTGACCCTCCTTACTTCAGACATCTTTGGAATAGAAGAGGGCAATTGACTTTCTCACTTTCTGTAGCCTGACACTTCCTTCACTGCCTCCCAGAGATGTCTGGGTAGACCCTAGCTGGGTCTTCTGGAATATGCCAAATCCAGAAGATAGACTCCTTTGTTCTAAATGGTCTTTGGCAGTGGGGAGAGGAAGAATGCACTAGCTCTCTAACAATGCAGTAGCAACAGGGAAAACAATGTTCTTCTGGTTGTCAACTGACCCTCTTGAGCTATGGCATAAAGAAGGTTCAAAATCCATAGCTCCTGCTCTTCAGGCAAATTCCAGGGAACCCTTCTGTGTAGGCAACATCAGTGTATGTTAGTGAACTTTGATGCACCAATTTGTTCCCAGTGTGTACCTGACCTGCTCTTGGTTTCCCCAACCAAGTTCAGCTGCAAACTTATTACAGTTATAGACTCTGTAAGCATTTTGCTCATGGGACCTGAGAGAACTATTCTGAACAATTAATTCAAAAGTCTCAGATTCAGTCATTTTATCATTCATTGCTCTCTACTAATCATCTAGGCACAGACTATGCTAGAACCCAAAAAGGAAATGCAGCTATTTTGCTGATTGGTTTTTACTTAGTATGAAATGCTTACAGGGAAATGGTTGATCCAAGTGTGGACTTCATAATACTTCATGATGAATAGTTATGTACCTAGTAGAAAATAAAGAAAAATAAATGAATGGTTTGGCTCTGGGTGAATATGAGGGTTAGCTTCTACTGTAAGTCTTCTCTTTTTATTTTTAAATGATGATGGCTCTCTGTGTCTTGTTAGAGTGTAAAGATGTTCTCCTACTAAGAGATTGGACTGAAGACTTGTGCACAATTGTTTCAGCCAAAATGATCTTGTGAACATCCTGCCTGTCTTGCTGAATGGAGAATTTCTTCAAAAAACTGCTTGAATGGAACCCATGTGATGTTGGAACTTCTACCACAACATCAAGATCTGCTGTAGACATGGAGCAAATTTATAGAGAGAGTCTCTTGGATTGCAGAGCTCATTTATATTTTGCAGGGTATGAAGGTCCAATCTAAATACTTATTTTTATTTGAAACTGCAGTGATTTAAACAGTGGTTCATCTGTCTCCTTCCTAGAGCCCTACAGTACGGTGGCCATCCCCTACTTCATAACCTAGCATCTTTCAGACTCCATACAAAATAACTACAAGCAAAGAGGAATGAACAGGGGTCCATATGCTGAATGGAGCTTTGGGAAGTGAGACTTTGTATCAGGTTACTGTACCTTAAAACTATGGAGCCTTCTGTATGGCAGGGTTCCAAAAATTTGTCAACCAGGAAGCAGCTGCAGCTGGTTCATGACTGGGACTAGGAATGGAGCACAGCTGGATTCAGCTTGTATACAAGGCATCCCACTGCCATTCGATTCAGTTTTTATTATTCTGATCCAGTTACAGTTACAGGAGCTAAATAAAATGTCACTATTGGCTTCTGTGTAACCTAACAGGCTACACTCACTGGTGCAGGGGAACTCACTGTGGGGGAGAGAAAGTAGTGTTTGCATCAGGGCTCTCCCGGCGGTTTTGCCAGGAAGGACAGCTTTAAGATGGGCTTCATATCTCCCACTGATGGAGGCACTCTGTGGGATGCACTGTATCAGCGTAGCCTCTGGATATCTTAATATCTTCCCTGTTTTGGAACCAGGCTGGGTAGCAATGGGTCACCCAAGGGAATGGTTATTGTGGGTGCCTTGGATTGAGCAGATCTGACGCCTGATCTTGTTGCTAGGTGGCACAGATATGATCTGTGCTTGACTTATTCCAATTTGTTTTTCCCTTTGTCCATTTGTGCTTCTTTTCTATGCACTGCCTGAAGCTTTGCTAATGATTGTGGGGTTCCACAGTCAGTTGAAATTTTATTTGCTGTCTGCTGACTTATAACGTGGCTGATGTCTCCAAGGTCCTCTGGCATCTTATACTCTATATCAGGAGTAGGCAACCCCCAGCAAGCATGCCAGGAGTGGGTGAGGCAGGAGCTCAGCTCCTCATTTCTTCCCCCAGTGCAGACAGTCCTGGGGCTGGGGACAGACCCACATCTGCAGGGCAGGGGCTACTCCCCCCACAGTGCAGGGTGGGGGCTGGAGCACAGTGCTGGAGCCCCAGCAGCCCAGAGATCCTGGAGTCCTGGGAGAGTGGGATGCTGGGGTTGTCTGGGGCAGAAGCCACAGATGTCCTCTCAGCTGGCAAATTCTGTCCTTTGGTACATTTCCACCTGAGGCCCTGCCCCTTCCAGGGGGACCAGAGCTGGCTCCCTATGGGGTCTGGCAAAGTCTCTTGTCAGTCCTGCTTGGCTGTGGGGTATTCTGATATAGGACTCCCTCTCTTCCTGCAACTGAAATGATTTCTATTGTATCAGTAATTAAATTGTCTCTAGAGCAGGGGTACTCTGGGTCTCCCACATTTGTGGGTGTCCTAACCACTGGACTAATGCATCACTGTCTTTCTAGTCCAATGTCTATTTATGCAAAATGAACAGCTTCAACAGTAGGGATACAGAGCCCCACACCAGAATAATCCACAGCCTGGGTATGTGAGCTCACTCTGGAGAGCTGGGAGATCTCTGTTCAAATCTTCCCTCTTTACTAGGCACAGGGAGACAGAATCCCACTGACAGGTGTGTCACTGAGGGGACTGACTTATTTATTTATTCATGAAGCTGTTTTAAGTAGGATTATTAGTGATTTTAAAAGTATCACTGGCACTTGGACCATACACAGAGGCTAAATTTCGTCCCTCAGCCTGGGAACGATTGCTCACCACTGCTCAATGTGCTGCCTTCTGACTGGGCTCACTAACACTAATGAATGCTAGAAAGCTTTATTTCTGTAGTCACAATGGAAACAAAGCTCCTACCCTCCTCAGGGGTGATACCATAAATGCAAGTAAGCAGGCATCTGAAGACCAGTGGGTCAGAAACCCCATTGATAAAGGACCAGTAGTTGAGCCTCCCCTGCCTTGTACTCAGTTTTGTTATTTATGACTCACTATGGTTAAGTATACACAGCAGCGTTATTCCTGAATAAGCTATTCCCGAATAGTTTATTCTGAAATAGCACGTCTGCACACAAAATGCTTTTCAAAATAGCACTCAGCTATTTCTCCAGAGAGCATTCAGACACAATAGAGCCCATTTCAAAATAGAATCATTGGACGCACTAGTTAGGTCTACAGCACAAAGTTCTGTCTACAGAAGTCACTGTCGACAGAGTTTTGCCAACAGAACCTCTATCTACAGAACATGTCCACACCTTGTAGGGGCTTCCCCTCTTGACGCTCTCTGTTGGCAGAGAGCAGCCAGATTGCCCAGCCTTCTGGTAACAGAACAGCCAGCCAGCAGCTCTGCAAACAGGGCTGCCAGGGGAACTGGAAGCCCTCTCTGTCAACAGAGGACCCCGGGAGCATCTACACTGTTTTTCAGTCTACAGAATCTTTTCACAGAGGCGCTACGCCTCAAACTTTCAAGACATAACTCTGCTAGGAAAAAGGTTGTGTTCTGTTGACAGATTCTAGACAGAACATATTTGTAGTGGGGACACTCCCTAGTTTTGTCGACAGAAGGCATCTTCTGTAGACAAAACTTTGTAGTGTAGACACGCAACTAAGGCTTATTTCAAAACAGCCTCGATTCCCTGTCTCCACAGCCACAATTTTGAAATATCTATTTTGAAATAGGCGCTATTCCTCATACAACGAGGTTCACCAAATTCAAAGTAATGCCCCACTTTAAAAAAAAAATCAAAAATAGCAGGTGCATTGTATAGACACTCACAGTTATTTTGAAAGAGCTGCCATTATTTCAAAATTACTTTGCCGTGTAGACATACCCTAGGAGATTTACCCAGCATTGCATAGGTCCTTAACTCAATTCATTTTTTTTTTTTTGGAAAACGTACATGTTTCATTTAAATTGTTGCTCTGGGGTGGGATTTGGGTGAGCGGCTCAGTATTCAGGCTGTCCTAGGGAGAGAAGACTACCCCAGCCCTCTCTCATGGTGGTAGCTTGGGGCCAGACGACAAGCTCCTCTCCATGGCTGTTGCACTCCAGTTGGCACAGTCAGGAGATGGCTGCATGTCCCCCAGCTGGGGCAAGTCCAGGTTCTTTTGCCCCCTGTGCTCCCTAGGCAGAGTGAGAAAAGAAGCTAACTGGGCACTTTCCCCTCATTTCTTGATGGACAGGAACAGACAACAATGTTTCCATGCAAATTGGAGGGGAAACATCAGCCCTCCCACCCTCCATAAAGGGTGCCGGGGGTGGGTAGGAGATTGGGGGGATGGGGCAGTTGGGGGGATGGGGAGGTGCTGACAGCCAGCCCCATTCACCTTTCTAGTAATTCTGTCTCTTTTCTGTATGGTTTTATGAGAAGCAGTCCCATTCCAGCACATCCAATTTTCTTGGCAAAAGCAAACCCTTACCTTGCTTGTCATAATAAGAGGAAGCTGTCCACTGAATTTAGTGGTCCCAGGTTTTACCTCATAGGAGGAATTCTTCAATAAAAAGACAGATGGACAGACAAATTCTCTAAAATACGTAACAGATATTATGAGTGCCAAGTGGATGTAAAATACAGAGACAGAGAGGTTGTTTAGGGCCAACTGTGGAGACTCAAAACAATCATAGTTTAAACTTGAATTCTTATAGGTTCTAAGCTAAAGCCCTGATTCTGCAGACATTTACATGTGGAAAACACTAATCAAGCCAATAGAACTACTCGCATAGTTTAAAACACAATTTAAAAGAAAAAGTGCTGAATAATCATACATTAATAAAGCTTAACTTTTGTAACTGTTCTTTCTCTAACTTTAATAAACAAAAACAGTTGCAACTAAATCATAACAAAATTGACATGCTATCTCTTTCTGTATCAGTTCACAAGAAAATCATGACTTTCTTAAATGTCATGGTATTTACAGAATAATTTCAGTGAAATATGTTGGGTCTCAGGTTTCTTTATGACCAGATGATTTGATTATTTGAGATTTGACATTTGAGCTCTTTTGACTGGACATACAGGTCATATTGCAAATTTGTTTGTCTAGTTGGTTAAACACAATTCCTAAAATCAGGATTCAGATGCGAGTAATTTCTTTTCTAAAATTATTCTCCGGTGTTTGCTTAAAATTCTTATATCTAGTATGCCCTTAACTAATTCTAGATGTGCTCCAATGCTAATATTTTCTAGTACAATACTAGTCCAAGTACACACTGCTTAGCCACAAGAAATGTAGTTTTTACCCTCTGCTGCACAGAAAAAACAATTTCAGTGCATTCACCTTTGGGATTATTGTTTTCTCCCTCACATGATTTCATTTGCAAATTTCATTATGGCATGACATGGACCCCATCTGGCATTTCTTATGTAATGACATGCTTTTGCTTTGGAGCATTCATTAACATAATTATATTCCAAAGCAATTGGAAATCACTTCTTAAAATAAGTTTGCATGTAACTATTGTATTTATAAAGTTTTCTTAATTGTAATTTATATGCATTGCACTAAAGGTGACAGGAATAACAGCTCTGCACTGATTTTTCTTTAAAAACAAGGAAAAATCCCAAAGCACCTAAGAGACTAATGGATTTATTAGGGCATAAGCTTTCCTGAGTACAACCCATTTCATCTGATGGACTGGAGAGGAAATAGAAAGGCAGGTATATATGTAAGGAAATTACTGCAAAAGAAAGACATTACTATCCATTGTAGAGTGATCAGTCAGGGTGATGTGCATTCACATATCCCCATCAGCTATATTGAATGGCCACAATCACCCTGACTTTTATTAAAAATACTGATGACAAACCAGGGCTGATGGTGGGAGGACTGAAGCCCAAGTGAGGAAGAGATGTGGGCCTGAGCCCCACTGTAGAAGAGGAGGGGTCCAAGCACCCACCACCCATGGTGGTTGGGAGCTGCAGTGGCCACACATGGCAGATGGGAGCTGTGGGGTCTTCTGTCTGTCTGGATCAACTAGGAGCTCTGGAGTCCCCTCTCCGGCCCATTGCTGCTCCAACTTCCAGCACTTCCCCCAGAACTAGAAAATATCAGAAGCCTCTGAAAGCTACCGAACCAGGACTTGCATGACCTCTGTGACATAATAATCTTACCCTGAATTATAAGTAGCTCCTCTATGGACTCAGTGCTGTAGTTCTTGACTGATATGAGCCAGAACATTTTAAAATATAGTTTTAATGTTCTATATCATGAAATATGTTGATTTGTTTCTCAGGCATCTCTAAACTTACATACAATCTCCCATTTTTAGCATGGTTTAGTTATGTGCTGGGAGCTATTTAATATAGTCAATAGTACTCTATTTTCTTAAGTAACAGCTTTGTTAAAAAAATAATCTCAAGTGACACTTTGTTGCAAAGAGACAAAAATATAGAGAACAAATATCATTTACAGGCTAATCTCTGCTATTTTACCTCCTAGGAATCCTTTTAAAAATCCGACAATAAGGCCACATTTAGTGGCCCTTAATAGCTCATTAATTTGTTTTAAATGTGTCAATAACTAGTCATTTAAGCTTTTAAAATGCTTAGGTTAAACACATGAATCCTTTTAAAGAACATAGTTTTAAAACTTGGTTTCTTTTATCCTTCCAGTTTCTCTTTAAGTTTTGGGTTGTTTAAATCTACAGGGTTCAGCTATTGGTGCTACATTTATTTCTTATTCAGCCTACTGCAGGCTTCCAAATTCTCTGCATGGTATGCAAAGGAGTCTAATTATAAGAAATGATCTCAAGTCTTATGGTTTCAATGGGCCTTGGATTAAGCCCACAGAGAATTTAGATACAGGGAAACTCAATATATAGGCCTCAGTCCTGCAAGGTTCTTTGGTCCCTGCCTAACTATAAGTACACAAACAGTCTCACTGACATAAATGTGTACTCACATGCTTAAAGTTAGACACATGCTTAAGTTCCTTGGTGGATTAGGCCTAATGTGGACTGTTAAACCAGCCATGATCCTCAGGAAAATGTAAGCAGTCTGCCAAACAATGCAAATTACACCTATGACCATACACTTCTATGATTACAACATTTATGCATATTCCCGTTACACTGCGTGTGTTGGAGAAGCATGTCCACAGTTGGTGCTTTAGCACTGAGAAAGGAGCATGCACTGTGCATAGCAATCCTAGGCCACGTCTACACTAGCCCCCTCCTTTCGGAAGAGGCATGATAATGAGCAAGTTGGGAAGATGCTAATGAGGTGCTGCCATGAATATACAGCACCTCATTACCATAATGGCAGCTGCGCATGATTTGAAAGTCCCTCTTCCGAATCCCGCGCTGCCCATGGAGACGAGGGACTTTCAAATGGACCCTCTGGACTTTGAAAGCCCCTTCTTCCTAAAACCAAACAGGAAGAAGGGGCTTTCAAAGTCTGGGGAGTTCTTTCACAAGGCCCCCCTCTCTATGGGCTGCACATGATTCAAAAGCGGCACTTTCTAATTGTGCGTGGCCACCATTATGCTAATGAGGCACTGCATAGTGATAGAAGCACTTCATTAGCATCTTCCCAACTTGCTCATTACCATGCCTCTTCTGAAAGAACGGGACTAGTGTAGACATAGCCCTAGTGTGCAACTTGCTACATTTTGCTGATAGGGTGGGTGGGGGAATGGATTGCAGCATGTCATGGGAGCAGGCTCACCCTCTCAGTTTTTGCTGCTCTGTCATTCCATTGGGTTCTAAGTATTTTTTGTGATGTTTTTCAACAGCTGCTCTAAACTATGTGCCTGCCATCTCTGCTTGAAAATGTGTATTCTACACTGCTCACCAGTCTTCTGGTGCGATATGAACACAATGTGGCTAATCAGACAGTATTCATGAGCTGTCAGCCTGAACCGGAATCTATGGAACTGCTCTGCTGTATGCCAGAGATGAAATAATTCCAGATTACTTTTGGCATTCGTGGAGCAGCTGCACATGCTGGACCATAGCTGCTGGGCTCAGGAAACAAGCACTATGTGATGGAATTGCATCATCATGCAGGTCTGGAATGATAAGGAATAGCTGCAAAATTTCCAGACGCATTAAGCCACCTTCCTGGAACTGTGTGTGGAGGTCACAATTGTCCTGCAATGCAAGGCCACCAAAATGATAGCTTCTTTCTGGATGGAGAAACATACAGCAATTACTGTGTGGAAGCTGGTAGCTCCAGACTGCAAGTGATCCACTGTGAATCAGTTTGGAACTGGGAGGTCCACTGTGAGGGTTGGCTTCAGGCCATCGTGCAGGCCCATTAATCACATCCTGCTGCAGAGGACTGTGAATCTGGAAAATGTGTGTGAAATAAAGGCTGGCTTTGCAGCAATGGAGTTCCCTAACTGTGTTGGAAGGATAGGTGGCATGCGTATCCCGATTATGGCTTCTGAACATCTTGTGGTGGAGTACAACAATAGAAAGGGCTCTTTCTCCATGAAATTGCAGACACTCATGGACTTGTGATCTTTTCACTGGTATCACCCTGGGGTGGTCAGAGATGGAGCATGATCCATACATCGTCAGGAACACTGGTCTCTTTAGAAAGCTGTGAGCCAGGACTTTCTTTCCAGACCAGAAGATTCCAATGGGGGATGTTGAAATGCCCATAGTCCTCCTGGGACACCTAGTGTACCCTTCTTCCACGGCTCATGAAACCTACTTGCCCATTCCCTGTTTTGCTCCCTGTAAAAGTGATTGCCAATTGGTTTGGCAAAGTTTCCTACATCAGGGGAAAAAACAAAGCCATAGTGCCAAGGCACCTTTGGCAGAGGCTTTGTGAGTTCCCCCAGGCAAGTTTCTGGAGGTCTCTCTGATGGGCTTCTGTGTCATTTCAGTTGACATTAGCAAACTTTTCCTCAGAACTCACAATGTGTAGCTGCATAGGTGACTGGGAAGCATATGCAAACACTACTAGTCTTGTATATTTCTATCCCTTAACTCACTTCTAACATGTAACAAAACAAAGCACAGCTCTACCTCATCTAACCATGCAGCATGAAATGAAAATGTGCACTTACTAGAGCTCCCCCTTCTGTATCAGGTACACAAGAGCTGGAGGGCTAAGACTCGCTTGAACTCTCCCACCTCATCTTCCAACTCCACTTCCTGGTTCACTTCTTTGTCCTCACATTGAATCTCCTGCGAGTTGTCTCCAGCCCTAATGAGATATCAATGGGGATCTTGGAGATATGTTGGTTTGCCACCGAAGATGATTTCCAGCTCCTTGTAGAAGTGGCAGGTTTTCAATGCAGCAGCAGAGTAATGGTTTGCCTCCCTTTTCTTCTGGTACACCTGCCTCAGCTCTTTGATATTTTCACAGCACTGATGCATGTCCCATTTTTGCAGCCCTCCTTTAACATGCCATGAGAAATCTGACTGTAGACATCAAAGTTCCATTGGTGGGAGCAGTGCTGTGATTGTACAGCCTCCTCTCCCCCTGGAGCCAACAGATTCTACAACAACTCAGAGGTACTGCAGGCAGGAGAGCATTTTCTGTGTGGAGCCAACATGGTCAGCTCTGAAAATGTGATACGAGCACTCCACAATGAATCAATAGCAAGTGGAATTTCAAAAGTTCCAAGGCCTTTAACTGGAGAGTGGTGGATGCCTGTGTACCTGGCTGCAGGGCAGGGGAGTTCAAACTGCTGACCGGAGCAGTCAGAATAGGCATTATGGGATAACTCCTAAAGACCATTTATGGTAATAGAAGCAAGCACTACATCTACACTGACATTGTGTTGATCTGAACTTTGCCACAGAAAGCTCCATGGCTCTTGACAAGGCTTTATTTTGTTGTTATAGCAGGAGAGCTAAATCAGCAGGAGGAGCACTGTTGTGTGTCTTCTTCTTCTTGGTGATCACTCATTCTCAGGTCTGACATCTTTGTGTAACCCTCCTATTTGTGAGCCCACTGATGGCTGCTCAGCCTGACTGGAGCTGCAGCTCTTTATCACAGAAGGGGCAGGTGTTAGTAGCTATTGGAGGGGCATGGGGCAGTTTTTGCTGCTCTTTTCTTCTTCTCCCACTGCAGCGGGATCTCTCAGATTGTACCACCCACTTATGGATTACCATTCTCTACTGGGGACAGTCTTGGGCAAGGTCCTCCCAAGTGTCGATACCGATGCTGCCCTTTTTCATGTGTGCCTTCATCATGTCCTTATATCACTTCCTGTGGTCCTTGATACTCCTCCATCCTTCCTTCAGCTTCAAAAACAGAATCTGTTTTGGAAGGCACTGATCAGCCATCTGAACCAAGTGACCAGTCCAACAAATTTGTTGGTGAATGGTAAAACTTGATTGGTTGACCAAAGCTGACTTTTGTCAACAAAGCTGTCTAATGTGGACAAAGCCAAAGGTTGAACAGGGAACCATAAATCTTGTATCGTGTACATCTTGGCATACTTGAATTTGCAACCTAAACTTTCTTTTAGCACTGTGCAAAACATTGAAAAAGCCATGTTAAATGATGTGTCCCCTGGATTCTAACGTAAATGTATCGTGATACACTTATATGACTGAGCAATTATAGGCACACTAACAAGTGAAATTTTCAGTGCTGGAGCAGAACCATATACCTGCATTGGGACTACTTTAGTTATTATTTTTATTCTATAGCCTTCAGCTTTTCTAATTAATGAAGATGGCTTCACACGGTGTGTTTAGGGTGGGTAGTCATTCAGTGCTATTTTCTGCTGCTATCTCGCTGTTCAGCTGCAAAGAACAAAATAGCAACATTTTTTCACAATCTCTGAGGCTACTTATGCCCCAGTCTTCAATAATTGTCACTTATTGCTCTTGCCTTCCTGTGACGTGAGGTGAAAATGAGTGCTGCGTCACGGGGAAAACAAAAGAGGGTTAGTGCTCAGTGGAGGTAGGAAAGGAACAGTGGATTTCTGCTTATATACTAACACACATCTGGCCATTTTCCAGGAAGTATGTTTCAAAAATGAAAGTAGGAGAGCAGTTAAATTTACCACCACCTCACCAGTGTTTCTTGAAAGCTGAATGCTTGGGCAGCCACCCAAGAGTGATCGAAATATCACCCAGCTGATTAGCAGAGTACCCACAGCCAACAGCTTGTTTCCACTGGTAGTGTACACCTGCAAATGCCTCGGTTCTTGTAACAAAATTTATGCTGCACATGAATGGAAAAATTAGAGGGAACGTTGGTCCTCATCCTGATAATAATTTTCAGAATAAGAATAGAAAATATTAAGTAAGGTTCCAGCTACCTCGTCCTGCATGGTCAGGACCTGATCAGTCCAGGACAAGAGAATTTGCCAGACCAGGGAAGTTCTCTGCCACAGTCCCCAAGTGGCTCCTGCCCCTCCACCTCTGAGCTGCTCTCCTTCCTACCTTTTGTCCTGGGGCTGCCAGAGGAAGCTGGTTCCAGGCCACACTGAGGACACAGTTCCAGCCTGCATGGCTGCCCCCCAGTCCCAGGTGAAAGCCGGCTTCAGCTGTGGGGGGCTTAGAGGAAAGCCAGCTCTTGCTCCAGGGCTGAGGGGGAAAGCCAGCTCTTGCTCCAGGGCTGAGGGGGAAAGCCAGCTGTGGCCCTAGCCCTATGGGGATGCAAGAGAAAGCCAGTCCAGCCCTGCAGGACTGTGGGGAAAAGCTGGCTCTGGCAGCCCCCAGTTCTGTGGGCTTGCTGGTGAAGGCGAGCCTGCCCTGTGCACCTGCTCCCAGCCCCAGAGGTTGTAGGGAGGAAACGGGCTCCATTGCAGCACATCCCCTCCCCTCCCACCCCCATAGGCTGCCGGAGGACATAAGCTGCACCCTCCTGCCCAGCTCTCTGGTCCAGTGATGTCCATTGTCCTGCCAGATGAGGGATGTTGCTGGACCAGAGAATGCTGGATTTAGGAGCTCCAACCTGTAATTGTCAACAGGATCCATCTAAACTTTTCCAAAGTCTTGACTTTTGTTAAATTTAAATCCTTTCTATTGAAAAAGTTGAGCATTAATACCTACATTGCTTGTGATACAGGGATTTAATACCATGTGCAACATGTGATGCTGAAGGAATAACAATCCATCTTTCTTAAAATTTACCCCAACATCCCACAGGCAGTGCTTCTGAGCACAGCACAGAGAAATAATCGCTCCTTTGGTAAACAGAGGCACGGGGACCAAAATATCAATGTTTCTATTTATAGAGCAGCAGATCTACTTACAATTGGAGCAAGTAAAACTTATTATGAGGGGCCACCATAACATTTCCACGTCCTTGTCCATGTGAGATTTGATAAGCAGCTATTGTCAGTCTTTCTCTGAAAACACTGATTTTTTTTGTCCCATATGACTCAGCTCTGATCACACCATCTGCTAGAGCTGAAATGAGTTTCCCAGATCTTTCCTGTGGGCTTGGGGAGCCAGAGATGCAGCTTGCCTTTGCATTTGGATTGATGAACCTATGTACATTTAGAGAATGCTAGGGAATCACATCCAGTATCTTCAACAAGCACCACATACAAAGTTGAAGGTGTGTATGATAAGTACAGGTTGATAAGTCCAGCAACCTAAGGACCTGGCTGGTGCTGAATGACAGCATTTGCCACACCACACCAAGCTGGTATTATCTAGCAGCATTACCAACTCCTCCACTGCTTACTGGGCTCTTAGAAGACATTCAGAGGTAAATAACAGCACAGAACACTGAGAGCCAGGACTGGTGGATGGAAACAAACTTTATGGGACCATGGGAAACCTGGCTACACCCAAGAGAAGTGGTTGTCTAACTAAATAAATCATTCTGGGTTATGGATGTTACTGAACAAGAGAGTTCTGGATTAGAGAAGTTCAACCTGTTCTTCACTCCTGATTCTCCCATTTAATACCTGGTACACCCATGTCCCCTCTCATTTTGGTGGGTATAAGTAAGGGCATATTACTAGGATACATTAGATTTCAGAAAAATCTTAAAAAGGAAATTTTGTTTATGAGGCAAATAGGTTCATTGGCTACATTAATTGTGTGTAATTATAATGTTTCAATGATAATGTAGTGGAACAAATAATTAATAGCACCTCTAGCTGGAGAAGCCTTCCAATTTGCATCAGTTACAAACGACAACTTATTAACTCCCAGGAAAGTGACAATGGCACGCTGCTGAAAGGTATTGAGACCTCCAAAAACCTTTGAAGAGCTTGGCCCTCATGAATACAAGATAGTGAATGTAGTCTGAACTTGTGCTCACCTTCTAATGATGCAAAGCAGTCCTAGCAATCATCCTCCAGTTACCTCCATTCAGGCTCAATGAATTTTCTGAGGGAGGCAAATAAAATAAAATTATAAAATTACACTCTTGAAGCTAGATACAGGAAGTTTCTCCTTATGATGGGAATGCATTGTCTTTAAAGTGGGGCTTAAAGATAAATTTCTACTTAAAAAATCATATAAAATCTAGGACAGCTCAGTGATTAATGTAGACAGCTGGTAGCCATCAGAAACCATCATTTTGTAAAAAGAACAATGTTTGGTTTCTTAAAAGCTGCCCGAGCTTCATATGTTGTGGCAGCTATACTCATACTGAAGAATAAATAAGCTATCTTACATGTAACAAGATAAAAAGGTGCACAAAAGCAGAAGAATTGGCTGGTTAGTTACCATATGTTGCCCCAGAGGCCCAGTAACATATGCATTTTTTTGATAAAATGTTTATTTTTAAATAATAAAAATTGGTGTCTGAAGGGCCAAGATCCCAATAATAATATATACAATTTTGACCATAGTCTTTGTTCAGAATTTTTAACATATGCCCTGACAAAGCTTACCTGGCCTGAAGGCCTGAGACCTGGTTGAACAATGTGCAAAACATGGCAAAGAAAGCAAAACAAACCTTCATTTGTACAACTAGGCATAAAATAAGAGCCGGGACATCATAACCTTGTGTGTATAAACAGTAATTGGGACTCATCTTGAATTCTAGACCTATAACTCATTAAGAGGGGCCTCAAAGTCTGCTTCCCAGTTTAAGGAGAGGTAATAGTGCATCCTCCCTGAATACCAACCTGAGTTCAGAAAAAGGTCTAACTTGTCAGCATGGGTGATGGTGTCCACGCCTCACAGATGCCAATCTGATCCCAGAAATGGGTGACATTGATAACTGTAAACTATTGCCAAGGTATGCACTGCTTATTGTCCTCTTTGTCTCAAGACCATATAGGAATGTACGTGCTGAAAAACCTGTTGGGAGGTGCCACCTATCATTTCTAAAGACCTGGAATTAGAATTTAACCCACCTTCTACATGAGAAAACTTTGGGGTAACACTGGTGTATTAACAAACATGTAACCTGAGCTATGGGCGGAGCACTCATATGATCTTTAGACTATTGGCCTATTGTGCTCATTATATCTGGCTGCTAGGACCTATCCAGGGGCTTGAGAACTCCCACCCAGTCGCTTCTCTCCACCTATCAGCACCCTATATAATTCATTGTAAGCAACTGTTTCTTAGTCTTAATGAGCTTAACAAGCAAAGTGACATTCCACCAGCTGTGCCTAATAAAGGCCCTGTGCTTGAATCTACATGGTGTCAAATTTCTGTTCCTTCAGTATCCATTCCCCCAGAATATTCCCTATTTTCAAACTCCTTGTCCATGCCCTATGTGTCATAGACGTCAACGAAAGCAGAATTGTGTCCTGTACTAGCACAATGGAGCCGTGTCTACACATGCACGCTACTTCGAAGTAGCGGCACTAACTTCGAAATAGCGCCCGTCACGGCTACACGTGTTGGGCGCTATTTCAATGTTAACATCGACGTTAGGCAGTGAGACGTCGAAGCCGCTAACCCCTTGAGGGGTTTTTGAGGCAAGCAGATGCTTCACTAGCAGCCTCATTCATGAGGGGATGGGAATAGTGCCCTACTTCGAAGTTGAACATCGAAGTAGGGCACGTGTAGCCGATCCGCGTCCCGCAACATCGAAATAGCAGGGTCCGCCATGGCAGCCATCAGCTGAGGGGTTGAGAGACGCTCTCTCTCCAGCCCCTGCGGGGCTCTATGGTCACCGTGGGCAGCAGCCCTTAGCCCAGGGCTTCTGGCTGCTGCTGCTGCAGCGGGGGATTCATGCTGCATGCACAGGGTCTGCAACTCGTTGTCGGCTCTGTGGATCTTGTGTTGTTTAGTGCAACTGTGTCTGGGAGGGGCCCTTTAAGGGAGCGGCTTGCTGTTGAGTCCGCCCTGTAACCCTCTCTGCAGCTTTGCCTGGCACCCTTATTTCGATGTGTGCTACTTTGGCGTGTAGACGTTCCCGCGCAGCGCCTATTTTGATGTGGTGCTGCGCAACGTCGATGTTGAACATCAACGTTGCCTGCCCTGGAGGACGTGTAGACGTTATTCATCGAAATAACCTATTTCGATGTCGCTACATTGAAATAAGCTACTTCAATGTAGGCTTCACGTGTAGAAGTGCCTGGGTGAATTATATCACTGTTTTTAACAATGCTGCTTAAGAGTGAAGATCATTTCCCAGTGCAAAAAGACATAAGTTTAGCCAACCAAATTGCCTACCTAATTTTAGAATTTTAAAGGCTCTTTGCTTTGCGCTTGTTTGCATCAGTGGGATAAGACATCCAAATTTACAGAATTTAATCATTTTCCATTCCATTTGCTCTACTCTCAGCAGAATGAGGCTGCTAGTGAAGCATCTGCTTGCCTCAAATACTCCATTTTCATCCACCCAGCAACCTAGAAAATCTCAGAAATTAGATAATAGTGTACATCTGTCAAGTGAAAGAGGATCCACAAGAAAGGAAATAGAAAAACACATCCACATATCTGTATTTATGCATAGGGAATTTTTACTAGTGATTACAGCTCTTGATTTGACTCAGTTTCTATTCACAGCTGTGCTGCTAGCTCTCTGGGTGACCATGGACATGACACATTACTGCCACAGCCACTGCCTCAGTTTCCCTTCATGTGAAATGAGAATAATGACACTGACTTCCTTGGTAAACAGCAACGAAGGGTCCTGTGGCACCTTATAGACTAACAGAAAAGTTTAGAGCATGAGCTTTCGTGAGTTAACTCACTTCTTCAGATGCTGGTCCTGGAAATCTGCAAGGCCAGGTATAAATAGGCCAGAGCAAGGCTGGGGATAATGAGGTTAGCTCAGTCAGGCAGGCTGAGTTGTATTGTCATCAGTAGATCTGGAGGTGTGAACTCCAAGAAAGGGGAAGCATCTGAAGAAGTGAGTTAACTCACGAAAGCTCATGCTCTAAACTTTTCTGTTAGTCTATAAGGTGCCACAGGACCCTTCGTTGCTGCTACAGATCCAGACTAACACGGCTACCCCTCTGTTCCTTGGTAAAGTGACTTGAGATCTACTGATGAACAGTGCTGTATAAGACCTAAGTATTATTATTATTATTTTTACACTTCACTTTGTATCAGTGAAAAATTGACTGAGATATTTGTTTTGGTAAATAAAACAACCTTGTTTATTTTTGCAGTTCTGGAGATCTAGCTATGCAGTAACAGTAATGAAACTGTTAGTCAGTATCAGCTACCAATAGACTGAACTAAAATTGACTCTTTCAGAGCAGGTCTTCTGATGAAGGCCCTGAATGTGATCCTTAAGCAGAATAGACTTTTGATAAGATACTGTGCCTTCTAGGGTACTATTCAAAAGCAGAACAGATTGTGATGGGGACCATGAAAAGG
Source organism: Carettochelys insculpta (assembly GCF_033958435.1). Classification (NCBI taxonomy): domain Eukaryota; kingdom Metazoa; phylum Chordata; order Testudines; family Carettochelyidae; genus Carettochelys; species Carettochelys insculpta. The sequence goes on along the minus strand of NC_134138.1, from coordinate 36,018,236 downwards.
CCAGCAATGATCACATCCCTTCTTCTTCAATACAGAAATGGACATTCTGAGACCAACTGTCAAGGTCTCAAGATGATCAACTGACCAAAATTAAAATTCTGAGTAAAACACAGGTGGTACCTTAGTATGCATTGTTGAGTCCTTGTTAAACCCAACAAGCAGAGCATTGAACTCTAGATAACCTGAAGGACAGTGATGGTTCCACTTCTTCTTTATCTCATATTAACTCTGTATGAGGTATTTCATAATATTCTTTGCACTGATTTTTCAAACGGAATCAGGGTGGACAGTGGCAGTAGCATAAGCATGCTGGGGTGTGCCAGCCAGTAAGCCTCAAATGTCAGCTCTGTTCTGGGGTTTTCTGGAGGAGATAGCCTTGTATAAAAGGGAATACCAATGTTGAGAAAGAGAGTGGCAGACTGCTAAGGCTTGAAGCTAGCATTCTCATGTGCAAGGTGGCCTGGAACTCTACTCTCTGCTCGGTACTGAGGGACCAGCCTGGAGCTGTGTGCTTCCAGACAGTTTCTCTTTCACCAGATCAACTGAGCAAAGCTGGATGGAAATGTTGGGGGTCAGGACAGGTGAGATCACAGCTCACAGTTCCAGCAAGGCCTACTGGGATGGAAAAGGGTATGTAAAGAGTCTTCTCAATGCAGAGAGATACTCAGAGGTAGCTAGAAGAGATGAGAAGCATCTCAAAGAGCAATTTATTTAGCTCCCTAATTTAACAGACAATGTAAGTTTTGATTGGAAGAGGCCTTTGGATTGGAAAGAACTGGGGACAGGCTATGCTCATTCTTGAGGCATGGGGAAGTAATACTGTGGGGCTTGAGGAAAAGGCTGGGGGGCCTGGCCAATTTCAGAAAATACAGAGGCATACACTGCTGGCAGGGAATCGTCTGGATCAAGGTCTATAGCATGGCCCTTAGTTTGTGTCCTCTTGCCAAAAGTTGATGTTACACGGCAGCAATGAGTAATACGCTATGTGTAAAAATGAGACACTACCAGAGTGAAAATGATTAAACAGTACAGTGCTGTGAAGAAATTATTTCTGATTCATTGGAGCCTAATGTGGCATTATATCATCACAGATCAGATCAGATCAGATTGGCATTCTCACAGCCATCTGGATTGGAAGTCAGTCAAAAGTCTGCAGAGAGATAGGAATTAACACCTTCCAACTATAGAGTCATGTGTTTCCTTCCTTCCTTCTCCCTACTGATGGGCTCTGATCTAGTTGAGAGCTGGCACTTTAAAATTGCTGCATGTGTACTTTAGCTGCTTACTATTCAGGATCAGAGAAAGACAAATGTCTGAGGAAGCAAACATGAAATATAATTTAAAAGGACATCCCCTCATCCATCTTGTGGCCTTTGCTAAGATATAACTTTAAGAAATTTTGCTTACACTTGCCAGATCATACCTCTTCAGAAATAGTCTGGTAGTCACCCTGGTCAACCTTGCTGCACGATGCAGACAAAGGTGGGCTTGTCGGGGGGAGGGTTTCTGTATCTCACATTTGAACAATAGGGGTAAATGAAGAGGACAGTTTGGAGTGTATATATTCAATGAAATAATAATTTAAAACCAATAGTTCATTTTGGAATAATTATAACTGATTGTCAGTGTTTTCTTTCATTTAAATTACCTCAAGTGCCCTGATATGAGTAATACAGGTCACTAGTCATCGTTGCTGTTTTAATCTGCAAATGTTAAAGCTGACTTGGCCAGGTCATTGCAACATACCTTCTGGCATGCACAGAATAATGTTGCATGTGCATCTTGTAAGGGGCATTGATCTCACAAGAGCACTTAATTAACTTCAAAATATGCAGAGGAGAAAGCACAACATAGTCCAGTACAATATTTGAAAGCGGTGACTTGAATTGTCATTGAATCTGATCCATTGTGCAGTGGATCAAGGGATGGTGGGTCTGGATCCAAAGCACTCTTCCGCACATGCTGTGAAGATATGCTCATCTTTAGGACCCTACCAAATTCATGGCCATGAAAAACATGTCATGGACTGTGAAATCTGGCCTTCAGTGTACTTTTACCTTATGCTACACTGAGTGTCTTACAGTGTGGGTCCTGACCCAAAAGGGTGTTACAGGAGAGTCACAAGGATGTTGTGGGAAGCTGTAGTATTGCCACCCTCACTTCTGCACTGTCTACAGAGCTGGGTGGCTGGAGCGATCCAGGAACCCAGCTTAGAAGACAGTGCCCTGCCAGCAGCAGAGCAGAAATTGTAGAATCATAGAATCATAGCACAATAGAGCTGGAAGAGACCTAAAAAAGCCATCAAGTCCAGCCCCCTGGCCTAGGCAGGGCCAAACCCATCAGATCAGCCCAGACAGGGCTTTGTCAAGGTGAGACTTAAACACCTCCAGGGATGGAGACTCCACTATGTCTCTGGGTAGACCATTCCAATGCTTCAACACCCTCCTAGTGAAAAAGTTTTTCCTAATGGTCAACCTGGACCTTCCCAACCGCAACTTGAGATCATTGTTCCATGTTCTGCCATCTGTGACCACTGTGAACAGCCTCTCTCCAGCCTCTTTGCAACCTCCCTTCAATAAGTTGAAGGCTGTTATCAAGTCCCCCCTCAGTCTTCTCTTCTGCAAACTAAACAGTCCCAATTCCCTCAACGTTTCTTCATAGGTCATATGCTCCAGCCCCCTTTCTCGCCCTCCGCTGGACCCTCTCCAGTATATCCACATACTTCCTATAACTGGGGGCCCAGAACTGGACACAGTACTCCAGATGTGGCCTCACCAAAGCCAAATAAAGAGGAATGATCACTTCTTTGGATCTACTGGCAATGCTCCTCTTGGTACAACCTAATGTGCCATTAGCCTTCTTGGCCACAATGGCACACTGTTGACTCATGTTCAGCTTCTCATCCACTACAACTCCCAGGTCCTTTTCTGCAAAACTACTACTGAGCCAGCTGGACCCCAGCCTGTAACAATGCTTGGGATTCTTCCGGCCCAAGTGCAAGACTCTGCACTTGTCCTTATTGAGCCTCATCAGATTTCTTGTAGCCCAGTCTTACAATTTGTCTAAGTCACTCTGGACCCTGTCCCTACCCTCCAGGGTATTCACCTCTCCCCCTAGCTTAGTGTCATCCACAAACTTGCTGAGGGTGCAATCCAACCCCTCATCCACATCATTGATAAATATGTTGAACAGAACAGGACCCAGAACCAAACCTTGGGGCACTCCACTAGAAACCGACCGCCATCCCAACATCGAGCCATTGATCACTACCAGCTGGGCACAACTGTCTAGCCAGCTTTCTATCCATCTGACCGTCTATTTATCCAATCCACATTCCTTGCTGACAAGAATATTGTGGGAGACTATATCAAAAGCTTTGCTAAAGTCAAGATAAATCACATCCATTGATTTTCCCCTATCCACAGAGCCAGTTATCTCATCATAGAAATGAATCAGATTGGTCAGGCATGACTTGCCCTTCATGAATCCATGCTGACTATTCCTGATCACTTTCCCCTCCTCCAAGTCCCTCAAAATGCCTTCCTTGAGGAGCCCCTCCACGATTTTTCCAGGGACTCATGTAAGACTGACCGGCCTATAATTCCCTGGATCATCCTTCTTCCCTTTTTTAAAGATGGGCACTACATTTGCCTTTTCCTAATCATCTGGGATCTCTCCTGATAGCCATGACTTTTCAAAGATAATGGCCAAGGGCTCGTCAACAACATACACCAACTCCCTCAGAACCCTCAGATGAATTAGGTCCAGGCCCATGGATTTATGTACATTTAGCTTTTTTAGATAGCTCCTAACCTGTTCTTTCCCCACTAAAGGCTGTCCACCTTCATCCCACAGTGCATCACTTATTGCATTAGTCCGGGCGCTGTCCTTGTCCATGAAGACAGAGGCAAAGAAAGCATTAAGTACTTCAGTTTTCCCTACTTCATCCGTCACTGGGTTACCTCCCTCATCCCGCAGGGGCCCCAGGCCCTCTCTGATCACCTTCTTCTTGGTAACATGCCTGTAGAAACTTTTTTTGTTATCCTTCACATTCCTTGCGAATCGCAATTCCAGTTGCTCTTTTGCCTTCCTGATAACTGCCCTACATTCTCGAGCTATACATTTATATCCCTCCCTAGACATCTGTCCAAGTTTCCACTTTTTGTAAGCTCCCTTTTTGTGCTTAAGTTTTTCAAGGATTTCTCCAGTAAGCCAATCTGGTCTTCTACCATATTTACTTCTTTTCCTGTGCATTGGGATGGTTTCTTTCTGTGCCTTCAATAGGGTTTCCTTAAAATGCTGCCAGTTTTCCTGGACTCCTTTTCCCTTCATGGTAGCATGCCAGGGGATTATGCCCATCAGGTTCCTGAAGGAGTCAAAGTCTGCTTTTCTGATCTCCAAGGTGTCTAATTTACTGCTCGCTTTCCTTCCTTTGGTCAGTATCCTGAAGTCTACCATCTCACAATCACTGCGTCCCAGGTTGTCACCCACCTCTACCTTCCCTTTTAGTTCCTCCCTGTTTGTAAGCAGCAGGTCAAGCCACACACAACCTCTGGCTGGGTCCTCTGGCACTTGTACCAAGAAGTGATCCCCAACATTCCCCAGAAACTTCCTGGACTGTTTGTGTACCATCATATTGGTCTCCCAACAGATGTCAGGGTAATTGAAGTCCCCCATGATAACGAGAGCCTGCGATCTGGAAAGTTCTGTCAGTTGTCCAAAAAAAGCCTCATCTACCTCATCATCCTGATTTGGCAGCCTGTAGCAGACACCAACCACCACATCTCCAGTGCTGCCTAAATCACTAAGCTTGACCCATAGATTCTCATCAGGTTTTTCTCTCTCTATGTACAGGAGTTCCAAGCAATCATCGTGCTCTCTTACATACAGTGCAACCCCTCCTCCTTTTCTCCCTTGCCTGTTCTTCCTGAACAGTTTACACCCTTTCATGACAGTGCTCCAGTCATGCGAGTCATCTCACCAAGTCTCTGTTATCCCAATCAAGTCATAGTTCTTGGACTGGGGCAGGGCTTCTAATTCCTCCTGCATGTTACCCAGGCTTCTGGGGAAATAAGGGTGGCAATACCACATCATGCCATCTTTACTTCTGTGGTGCTGTCTTCAGATTTGGATGGCCGGAAAGTGGCAACTGCTGAATGAGGGTCCCCCTTGTACAGGCACCAGTGCAAAAATAAGGATGGCCATACCATAACATGCCATCTTTACTTCTGCACTGCTGGCGGTGGCATTCAGCCTTCAGAGCAGGGCTCTCGTCCAGTGGTCACCGCTGTCCAGTTGCCCAGTTTAGAAGGCAGCACTGCTGCCAGCAGCAACAGAGAAGTAAAGATAACGGTACCACAACTCTCCCCTACAATAAACTTCTGACCTCTTCATAACTCTTTTTATAGGGCTGGACCCCTACAATTACAATACTGACATTTCAAGTTTAAATAACTGAAATAATGACATTTATTATTTTAGAAATCCTGTGACTGTGAAATTGGCCAAAATACACTTTGAATTTGGTAGGGCCCTACTCATCTTGCATTTTCTACATATGGTTCAGTTGTTGGTGGTAAGGAGGTGGGCTTCAGTGTTGACATGGCACATTTACCAATTTTTACTGCCTCTGATTTCTGTCATGGTTCTGACAAGATGGCACAATTTGATAGTCTGTCTCCTGATGTCATGAATTTGGTTGCTTGCTCAATATCTGTCTGGCTACATTCATGTAACCCAGGAGACAGAAGAAGTACCCAGCTGGCAAAATCTTTAACACAGTGTCTTTGTTGGGGCCAACATATGACATTACTCTATCACACAGACTACGAGTACATAGGCAACTGAAACTCTTGGTTCAATGTTCCAGCATTGCTTTACAGTCAGAATGGATCAATTACAGCTCTTTATTTGATAGGGTTTTCCACAATCACTACAGATGGTAAGTACTGTTTGAGCATGAGCCAGGTATACTGCTAATACAGTCAACACATATGTACATCCTAACAAATTATGTTCCAAAATTTTGGTGTGATGTTCATTAAAAATAATAAAAACACAGTGAAAGTGGTATCACTTGCACCTGGCTTGTGAATCAGGAGGGAGGTGATATTTCATATCTGAATCTCAGATCTGAAATTTGATCTCACATTTCGAAATGCAAAGCAGTGAAATGACTTCATCAGGCAGTTTCTTTATATATTCAATATTCAGAATCCTCAGAAACAAACCAAACTTCTAAAGCCACATTGTATGGATATTAAAACAAGTTACTGTCACAAACTAGCATTTAGGAATTGGACTAAAAAGGAACCAAGAACATAAAATTGTTTTTGCTACTTTTAAGTAACATGCTTAAACACAGATTACGAAAATGCCGTTTGCAAGATCTGAAGGTCTTTTTCCACTATTGGAGAGATTCCACAACTCATGCAGCTGGTCAAACTGTTTATCACAATTAATATTCATATTTAGTGTAGCTTCAATTTGAATAGTGAATCCTTGCTCACAGAGGCTGATTTTCTTCAAGAGTGTTTGATACTCAGAAGTGACTGAATAATTTGGATAAATAATTCTCAGACTCTAAGCTGTTTGTGAAATGTTCTCTTCAATGAGTCAGTACTTGTTATTCATATTTTATGGTTGATCGCCCAAGGCACATTGTGTTGTTTTTGCTCCTTGATTGGTTGAATAGTACTTTTTAATCAGAAAACAGTAGACAACTCATGTCTGGAATTAATTTTTGGATGACTGGCGCTAAATTTCAGATTTCACAATTACTTTCCTGAAAAGATGGTAGCTGACTAAATATGCAAAAAGCAAATGTTTTAACAATAATAAAGAAGACCATAAAGATGCAATAAATCCCTCACAATATTTTGTGCTGTTGACTCCTATCCATTTTTGTTAACCTTTTCAGATTTTCAGATTCTTTTGGTTTAGACAAAAAAGTGTTCTATAAAAAAGATATTAGCCAGGAGAGTGTAAAGGAGAGGGAAATAAAAGCCTGCTAAACTATAAAAAGAATTAGACTTTCCAATTTAAGTTTTAGTGCCAATAAAATTGGCAAGCTAAATGGCTGTATGATGAACTGCCCAGCCAAATTATACCCCTAAACCTTTTGTCTCAGCATGAATTATTGACTCCTTTATCACAAGTAAGCAAACAGACCTACACAGATGAATTAGAAATGATTAATTTCAAACCCAGAGCCACATTTTTAGTTAAAAAGGGGGAAAAGAAAAAGATGCCAAATTCCAGTGCAATAGATCTTTATCTAAAACTTCACCAGTCTGCTGTACAGTTTCCCAGTTGCAGGCCAAATGGCCTGATTAGAAGCAGTTCATTTGGCTCCGAAGTGAAGACCTTTTCAAAAATCTCTCCACTGAACTTTTTAATTTGTGATCTCAAAAATACACAAACTGGACCTAATTTCCTCCCCTGAGAAGGTGAACTACTAACTGAAGTTGCCTCCATTGGGTTAAAGGCCACCATGTCACAGGCCCATAAGGCTATCTCTGAAGATGACACCTGGGGGAATACTGCATCTAACATCATAACAAAGAGGTAAGATGGAAAGTATGGTAGGAGAATTTATGGAAAAGTTGAGCCATGGGGCCTGGCCTTCCTCCACTCAAGTCAATGAGAGTTTTTCTATTAATATCAAAGGCAGCAAGACCAAGACATAAACTTTATATAGTCACTAGCAGATGTACCCAAAGTTGCTTGGATCTTTAAGCTGCTTTGTATTCCTGCTCCCAGCCCCTCCCACCTGTCCCTGATGCAGGGGGTCAGGATGCTTCTCCTTGGAGGGTGGGAGGGCTGGTTTGGGACGTAGCTCTCAGCCCCTGTTATGCCTCCTTCCCCACTCTAGCAAGATAAATGCAGAAGTGGGGGCCAGCAAAAGTACCTTCAAAACCTTATTTACCAGGTTTTGGTATAAACTCCCCCACCCCCAAAATCCTAAAAACCTTAGATTTTGGGGACAACATTTGCTGCCACCACCCAAGTAATAATAAGGAAACCAGGGAGAGACTACTTGGGAAATTTTAGTCCCAAAGGTAAAAAACCAGGACACAAACATTAACCAATACCAGGTTAATAAAAAGAAAAAGAGAGCACTTTTATTATTACAACAATATTTGTGTTGCAAGCCTTATGACTAGATGGAAAAGTTACAAAGTAAAACACATGGGGAATCTCCACCATGGGCCTAGAACTTAGTTACAAGGAGAGTAGAAGAACATTTCTAAAAAGCGCACAGACATCAGATCCCACTTCCCAAACCATAAAACAATAAAGCCTAATGGACTTATCTAAACTTTACCCTACTTACAAAAGATTGGAGGGGCTGTTTTTGGAGAGAGAGATTCTGTGTCTCTCTCCCTCATGGCTGGAAAGATGAAGAAGGACCAGAAAACAGAAGAGGGAGGAGCCAAAATTTAATTTTTACCTACATTCCTATGGGCCAACCCCACCTGGCTAAGGAGGTTAACCCTTTTACTCCCAGGCTGCTGGCTAACCCTCATGATTATGACAGCCCCTAAGCCTGTCCTGGGGGGAACTGGGTCAGGCTGCAGCTCCTGACTGCCCACCTGTCCTTGTTGCAGGCAGGGGGGCTCCTTTGGGCCATGGCTCCCAGCCCCTGCAGCCTGTACCCAGGTTGGTGGAATGGTTTGGGCTGCAGCTCCCAGCCTGCTTGCCTATCCTGCGGGGGAGGGTGGCTGACAGCCTCAGCTCTGGGGAACGGGGTTGGGGAGGCCAGGCCAGTAAAGGGGTGGGCTGTGGGGTGTGGCGTGCATGGCCAGGCCATGCTGCTGGGATCGCTTCTGGGATGAGCTCCACTGGGGAGGGCAGGCTGTGGCTCTTTCTCCCAGCTCCAGCTGCAGTGGTAGTAGTGGGGAGGACAGAGTAGTAGGAGATGGGGCTGGGCCTGGGGCACTTGTCCCTGGCCCAGGAGAGAACGGCAGGAATAGGGCTGGAGCTGGGACACTTTACCCAGCCCCCCACATGAGCTTCAGGGCACAGGGGAACAAGGACAGGTTTCCTGGTTCAGAATGTTGGGGGGCCAAATATGTGTGTGTGGGGGGGAGGGAGTTACAGGGGAGTAGCAAGGCTCCCCCTGTGGGGCCCAGGATGGGGTATTTACCAGTCTGGAGGAAGACAGGATTAAGAGCCCTATTGCCACATGGCCACCGTTTTCCTATGGCAGCTGCCCCCAGTGGTCACTCTGCAGAATTGCTTTTCTCTGCACTCATTGCCCACAGTAGTGAGTCTGAAGTATGTCATCCCTCCTCTTGGTGCCCCTCCCTCCCTGTGTTCTGGGAAATCCTGGGATTTCTGGCATCTCCCACTTTCTGGGCACAACCAAACCCTGACCTTGATTTAAGTTAGGGTTAGAGGAAGCTGCATATCATATTTTGTGGTTGTAACTCTTACGGTCTAAGAGGAGTTCTTGTACAAACATAGCACCACAGACAGACAGACTCACTCAAAATATACAGTAGATTTAAAGCTTGCTCATCAGTGGGATGTACCTGGCCCAGTAACACTGATACACATCCACAGAGGGCATCACAGTAGCTCCTTGCACGGAGCAGTAATGCACAAATCTGGCATATTTTCCAGCATTTAGCAATCCTGTCCTACAAGAACCTCTCCTTCTGATTTCTCTAGTTTTAAAAGCCATTGAAAATTTTAAAAAATCAGAACCAGCCTGATTTCAACAGACTGGTTCTATAGAAATCCCTGAGCTTCAGACCTGTACTACTGAAAGTACAGGTGGTTTTGCCTTTGACTTTGACAGGAGCAGGAGCATACCTGCATAAAGGCACAGCTGAGGTGGTATTAACGGTACCATACCTGAAGGTGCAGTTCAGGTCATAGTACTGAAATGGGTATGATAAACGGGATAGATCTCCAGGTGTGTCTTTGTGACATCACATTATGCATTAAGTGTAAGTCATTGTACCGGGCTTGGTATACTTCTACTTTCAGACACAGCACAAGGCTCTGGAAACAATTCTCGTGTCATGGAGTCTAAATTAAATTGAAAGCAAGGAAATATATTCAGACAAGGGTTTCATTTCAATCTTTAATCAAAATGGTACACACTGTCCTCATGTGTTTTCCATGACTTATAATGTTGTTTACAGGTTTGGCTGATGTAGCACCAGTATCACATGCATATTGAAATCCAGACTGAATCTTGCAGGCAATATAATTACATTCCAAGATGTTTTTAATGGTTTGTTTACAAGGCCCTCTAAACCGCTCTGTGCACAATGTGACAAATTAAAAATGGGTGTATAGCAGCACCTATCTGTGTAAAGAAGATAAACCGATTCCAACCTTGGGAATGGAAAGATTAAAAACCTGGACTATGTCTTAGAAATAAACGGCAATTTTTGCCTCTCCATGCGCAAAAAAATAATGGAACAGTTGCTTGGGATCGGGGCCACTGTGGAAACCTATACACGAGACAACTTGCTGGCTCATGGAGACTCTCTCTGTGGCAACCCACAGTAAGTATTTCAGGGTGAAGTGAGAGTGGGTCAGGGCATATTCAGTGAGTCAGAAAACTCATGGATCCAAGCACCCAGTACACTGCACCAGAAGAGATTCACAGAGATCAGCACATTTAGAGTAGGCAAATGGCCGTTCTGAAGCCTCACTCCAGGCTGGGGTGCAGGATTCCATCTCTCTGACCTTTCTGTACACCTTCCACACCAAAGTCATTTACTTGGGCCTCGTATGGTTTGTCTTCTGCTTGAATTTCACCCTGCTTGATTTAACAGCAACATTTAGTGACATAAAGTATCACTAAAATGCTTGCTACAAATCCTCCCCATACTAGCTGGGTACAGCTCTACCAGGGCTGAAATAAAAGAAGACTTCTTCTGAGAAAAGGGCAAGGGAACAGGTCTTGACCAGGAGTCACTGAGGCAGTGCTATTTGTGCTTCCTGTGTTTTTCCTATGTGTGTGTGTGCGTGTGTGTACACACTTCATTTTCTTGTTCCTCAGCTGTTCCAGGATATTTTGTATGTTGTCACACTCTGCACCTGAGCACAGGCTTCAGAACCTGTCTGACCCACCACTGGTACTGGTTATTTGACTCCTTACTTGGAGTAGGAGAGGTACAACTACTATTTGCCTGCTTATGCCTCCTCCATGAGTAGCTAAATCTCTCATGATGCCAGGGCTGGGCTGATCACCAATTTTGGGACCTGAAAGGAATCTTTCCCACCTGACAAAACTGGCAAACTGCTACAGGGGTTTTTCCACCTCTCATCAGTAACCTGAGGACTTGCCTGGAGGAATTTAAATGATAATTATCACAACTTTGGCAGATTTAGTGCTGTTGGTGAGTTAGAAAATGTTTGATCTGAGATCCCCATAACTCAATGGGCTGTCTGAGCACCATATTGCATGGAGAGATGGTTTGCCTCTATGTTCCACTCAGCATGGGACATCATGAGACAGAAACCTCTGAGGATGGAAATTTCATAAGCTCACCAGGTAACCCATTCCATTGCTTCACTACCTTCCTAATGAAATAGTTTTTTCCCCAATATTCTACCTAGACCTCTCCCAATTCAGCTTGAGACCATTGCTTCTTGTCTGTTATCTGCCACCATTGAGAACAGCTCGCCCAATCTCTGTTAAATCCCTCCTCAGGTAGCTGAAGGCTGCTATCAAGTTTCACCTCACTCTTCTCTTCTGCAGACAAAATAAGCCCAGTTCCCTCAGCCTCTGCTTAGAAGTCATGTTCCTCAGCTCCCTAATCATTTTTGTTACCCTCTGCTGGGCTCTCTCCAATTTGTTCACATCCTTTCTATAGTGGGGGCAATGCTCAAGACTCCAGATGTAATACGCCAGATGTGGCCTTACCAGTGCCAAATAGAGAGGAATAATCACTTCCCTCGATCTGCTGTCCATGTTCCTGTTAATGAAGCCCAATATGTTGTTTGCCTTATTGGCAATGAGGGCATACTGTTGACTCATATTCAAATTCTCATCCACTGTAATCCTCAGGCCCTTTTCTGCAGAACTGCCACTTAATTAGTCAGTCCTGAGCCTGTAGAAGTGTTTGGGATTCTTCCATCCTAAATGCAGGACTCTGCACTAGTCCTTGTTGAAACACATTAAATTTCTTTTACCCCAAACCTCCAATTTCTTTAGGTGACTCTAGACCCTATCCCTATATTCCAGCATATCTGACTCTCCAGTCAGCTTGGTTTCCTTTGCAAATTTGTTAGTGCAATCTATCCCACCATCCAGCTCATTAATGAAGATGTTGAACAAAACTGGCCCCAGGACTGATCCCTGGGACCCTTCGGTTGATACTTGCTCACAACTAGACATCAAGCCATTGATGACTGCCCACTGAGTCTGACAATCTAGACAGCTTTCTATCCATCTTACAGTCCATTTCTCCAATGCATACTTTAATTTGCTGGCAAGAACACTGTAGGAGACATACATGACTAGCCCTTGGTTAATTCACATTGACTGTTCCTGTTCACCTTCCTCTCCTTCAAGTGTTTCAGAATAGATTCCTTGAGGATCTGCTCCATGACTTTTCCAGGGACTGAGGTGACACTGACTGGTCTGTTGTTCCCCAGATGCTCCTTCTTTGCTTTTTTAAAAAGATGGGCACAATATTCACCTTCTTCTAGTCATCTGGAACCTCCCCGCATTTCCACAAGTTTTCAAAGACAATGGCCAATGACTCTGTACTCACATTAGCTAACTGCCTCTGTACCCTTGGATGCATTTGATTCAGCCCCATGGCTTTGTGTATGTCCAGCTTTTCTAAATAGTTCTTAACCTGTTTCTTCACTGAGGGCTGCCTACCTCCTTCATAAAGGCTATGTCTACACTAGCCCCAAACTTCGAAATGGCCACGTAAATGGCCATTTCGAAGTTTACTAATGAAGTGCTGAAATACATATTCAGCACCTCATTAGCATGCGGGCGGCCACGGCACTTTGAAATTGATGTGGCTCGCCGCTGTGCGGCTCGTCCCGATGGGGTTCCTTTTTGAAAGGACTCCACTTACTTTGAAGTCCCCTTATTCCTATGAGCAGATGGGAATAAGGGGACTTTGAAGTAGGCAGGGTCCTTTTGAAAAGGAGCCCCGTCGGGACGAGCCACATCAATTTCAAAGTGTCGTGGTCGCCCACATGCTAATGAGGCGCTGAATATGTATTTCAGCGCTTCATTAGTAAACTTCGAAATGGCCATTTACATGGCCATTTCGAAGTTTGGGGCTAGTGTAGACATAGCCATACTGTGCTGCCTGGTGCATCATTCTGGGAGCTGACCTTGTCTTTTGCAAGACCAAAGCAAAAAAAAAAATGTATTCCCTCTTTTTCCATCGTATCTATTACTTGGTTGCCTTCCCCATGCACTAGGGGTCCCACACTTGCCCTGACTTCCTTCATGTTACTAACATACCTATAGAAACCATTTTTGTCATCCTTCAATCCTTGCTAACTATCACTGTCTCTGAGTTTTGGCCTTCTTTGTTACACACCTGCATGCTCAAGCAATATCTTTATGCTCTTTCTAAGTCATCCGTCCAGTATCTAGTCTACACTAGGACATGAGGTTGAATTTAGCTGACTTAAGTCGATTTTCTGTCTGTTTCACTGACTATAAGGGTTCTTGAGATTGAGTTTTATACTTCTTTTCACAAGTAATAAAACCAAATTCAGCCCTACATGGTTGGCTTTAGTGTACAGCAGGTGGATCATTGTAAAATTTGACATTCTTAGCCTCATGGAGTTGCCTCATAGTGCTCAATTTACCCACTATGGCCTCCTCTGCTGCTCTCCAAGGCTACGTCTACACGTGAAGCCAACATCAAAATAGCTTATTTCGATGAATAGGCTATTTCGATGAATAACGTCTACACGTCCTCCAGGGCTGGCAACGTTGATGTTCAACTTCGACGTTGCGCGGCACCACATCGAAATAGGCGCTGCGAGGGTACGTCTACACGCCACAGTAGCACACATCGAAATAAGGGTGCCAGGCACAGCTGCAGACAGGGTCACAGGGCGGACTCAACAGCAAGCCGCTCCCTTAAAGGGCCCCTCCCAGACACAGTTGCACTAAACAACACAAGATACACAGAGCTGACAACTGGTTGCAGACCCTGTGCCTGCAGCATGGATCCCCAGCTGCCGCAGAAGCAGCCAGAAGCCCTGGGCTAAGGGCTGCTGCCCACGGTGACCATAGAGCCCCGCAGGGGCTGGAGAGAGAGCATCTCTCAACCCCCCAGCTGATGGCCGCCATGGAGGACCCGGCAATTTCGACGTTGCGGGACGCGGATCGTCTACACGGTCCCTACTTCGACGTTGAACGTCGAAGTAGGGCGCTATTCCGATCCCCTCATGAGGTTAGCGACTTCGACGTCTCGCCGCCTAACGTCGAAGTTAACTTCGAAATAGCGCCCGATGCGTGTAGCCACGACGGGTGCTATTTCGAAGTTAGTGCCGCTACTTCGAAGTAGCGTGCACGTGTAGACACAGCTCAAGTGTACAGGAAACAACCCAGGAAAATTTGTATTTCATTTCCTGTTTGGCCAGTGTGGAGAGTGTAGCAGGCAGTACACCTCAGCGTCATGTCTGGCCATGAATTCCCACGCTTCCAGACAAGCTCCAGCATGGAGTATGCAGGAGACCCAGGATCTTATTCCTGGGGTGGGTAGGTGATGAATCTGTATTGTCAGAACTATGAAGCAGCAAAAGAAATGCAGAAATCTATTCCAGGATCTCACAGGGCATGGTGGAAAAAGGATACACCAGAGATGCCCAGCAGTGCTGCCTGAAAATAAAGGAGCTCAGGCAGGCATACCAGAAGAAAAAGGAAACAAATGGACATTCAGGGTCATCACCACAAACATGTTTCTTCTATGAGCAGCTGCTTCGGATTCTACAGGGGGTGGAGGGATCCAACCACCTTCTCCTACAATCTGTAGACACCTCCCATGAGATTCTTCAGGAAGCCTTTGGTAACAGCAGGGAAGTCATGGTGGATGAGGAAGAGGAGGAGGAGAATGGTGAGAATGCGAACAGAATGGCTGATCTCACCGACAGCCAGTACCTTTATTTAACTTTGGCGTCAATCCCCTCCTCGCAGGATGTTTTGCTGCCAGACCCTGATGGCAGGAAGGGGACCTCTGTTGAGTTCTTGTTTTCAATCATGCTATAAGTGGGCTAAGGCAACTGGGTGTGATCTGTGGCAGCCGCTGTGCCTATACAGCCAGGGCCCCCTGAAACAACTTGTTAATGTGTCTGGGGATGGATCAGGAATCCTCCCTGCAGATCTCCAGAAAGGTCTTGGATGTACTCTTTAATACTTCTAACAGGATTTCTGGGGAGACTTCTCTTATGCCAACCTCCATGAAGGAACACCTTTCCCACCAAGCCCACAGTAAGTGGTCTGGCATCACTGCAGCACAAAGCAGTGTTGCATAAGGATCAGCCTTCTGTCCACTTTCAGTCAGCAACCATTCATTATCATTGTGACTTGGAGGAGACTGATATTGCGCATTGCAAGCTAGATGAAGCAAGGGAAGCTATATGTAAGTGAAAGGAAACTTTCTTTGTCCCAGCACAGGGACCATACGGAAGCATGCAGTGACCACATGAGCCACACTCCCTATTACACAAGCCCCACCGCCATGCCTAGCCCCCTCCTTCCTTTCTCTCCCTCGGCACCTGGGGGAAGGAAAACTTTCACTGTCCCAGAAAAGTGGTGGTGGTGGGGAAGCATGCAGCGGCCACATTAGCCACAGCCCCAATAGCCACCATGCCCCTGCTTTTTGCTAAAGAAGAGGCTTGCACAGTTTCAGGACCTGCTTTTTGCATCCACTGTCCAGTACATGGTTTCAAAGCATGTCCCATTTTGTTCCTTACCATGTCTGACAGCAAACTGAGTCCAGTGGGTCCTTTAAGATCTCTGTGTTGTGTCTGCTGCACAGGGGCTGCTTAAAAGCAAAAATTTGTCCTTGTACATAACACACATGTATTGTTTTCAACAGGTGTTCTTTCGTGAAATTAACATGTGTGTTCTAAAACTTCTGTCTTACACAGTGAATATGTTTGTTCACGTTTTTGTTCCAGCAGTTGCAACAACAAACACTTTTACCACTCTCCCCACACCAGCACAGTTGTTAAGGTGAAAATGGACTCAGGAAGACATGCTCCTTGAACACACGCAATCTCCCTGCATGGACAGGGCACAGTTAAAGGCCTGGAGGAGAATGATGCTGCAGAAGAGGAGTATGGATTGCGAGGAGAGTGCTCAGGGACTGTGAGGTCCAGACCAAAGAGGAGCTTATGGAGCAGCACACAGCGATGCTAAGTGCCTGGTACAGGACCCAGAGGCACCTGACATCCTATGATGAACCACATGTCTTCTTCAACATGTTCCATAGCCTCCTCTCTCAGGTGCCCTTGGATGCAGGGCAGGGGAAGGGGTGGGTGAAGAGCAGCCTTCAACCCAACCCCCAAGGATGTTTCCCACAACAGAAGGCTGACATACCCTCACCTGTGATTGCAAAACACCTCTTGCCCTTGCTCACCCCCTTCTGAAGCTTCTGCCATGAACTCCTTTACTGTCTGCTTCAATTTGTTCCCTAAACACAAATGCATAAGTTCTCAACAACAGTGTCTTTATGGCTTGTGTTGCATAAGTGGCGGTACCTCCTTAAAAGCAATAGACATGACTGTCACTTTACTGTCTGGTCATTTATAAAGCTGCTTTTCAAAGCCTCTCTGAACAGATGTGCCCCTCACTGCACTCTCCTTATTTCCCAGGTGTGAGACTGCTCATAATTAGCGGCCAACTGATTGGCATCAGCCCTCCAACCTGCCATGAATATTTTCCCCTCTACTCTCACATAACTTATGGACCACACAGCAGGCTCCCACAATGATGGGAATGTTGCTTTCTCTGATGTTTAACCAAGTCAGTAAGCTCTGAAACTTGGCCTTTAACTGGCCAAAAGCACATTCTACTACGTTCTGAACTTGCTCAGCCTCTAGTTCAGCTGCTTCTTACTGTGGTCAGCCTGGCTGCCTGTGTATGGCTTCATGAACCAAGGCAGCAGGTGTAAGCTGGGTCTCACAGGATCACTGTTGGCATCTCCACATCTCAAATGGTAATCTTCCGGACTGGGAAGAATGTTTCATCCTGCAGCTTTCTGAATAGACCAGAGTTCCTAGAGATGCATATGTCATGCACCTTTCCCTACCATCCAATGCTGATGTCGGTGGAACAGTCCTTGTGATCCACCAACTCCTGCAACACCATCAGGAAGTATCCCACCCTAATGGGATGCACTCCAGTCACTTCGTGTGCAAGTCAACAATAAATTCGACCTAATCTCCTAGTGTAGACATACCCCAAGTCTCCATTTCTTGTAAGCTTTCTTTTTGTGTGCAAGCCAAAGGTTTCTCTGTAAAACTAACCTAGTTACTAGACATATTTGCTATTCTATCTGCACATTGGAATAGTTTGTTCCCACACTCTCTTACTTACATAGAGTGGTCTGTTTTCAAGTGAATGTCTTTTAAAGGCATTGTATACAGAGTATTTGGGGATTTTGCTTGCACACTTGGGCAGTGTCTACACTTAGGAAAAAATTTGAAATGGCCATGCTAATGGCCAAATCAAAGAATACTAATGAGGCACTGAAATGAATATTCAGCACCTCATTAGCATGCCACCAGCCGCGGCACTTCAAAAGTACCGTGTTTTGCTCATGCGCGACTCATCTACACGGGGGTCCTTTTTGAAAGGGGGTCCTTTTCAGCTGATAGGAATAAGTGGATTTCGATGTTTGCAGGGTCCTTTCGAAAAGGACCCCTGTGTAGACAAGACACGCATGAGCAAAACACAGCACTTTTGAAGTGCCATGGCTGGCAGCATGGTAATTAGGTTCTGAATATTCATTTCAGCGCCCCATTAGTATTCTTCGATTTGGCCATTTCGAAGATTTTTCTTAGTATAGATGTCGCCTTGGAGTGTGATTTTTGATCCAAGGTTCAGATACTGAGTGGTGCTTTTGCTTCAGCCAAAGGATAATTGTAATCTAATCTTACCTTATTGCTCTGTCAATTTAAAAATAACAAAAATAACAAGTCAATCATTGCAGTGTATTTGATGGCACTAACTGACAGTGATGTAAGACAACAATAACACCTTCTAAGCCAGGACATTGTGCATCAGTGTAAGCCTCCTTGTAATGCCATATAATAAGGAACTGACTCAGAGCTAAAGAGCACCTTTAGATCACCAATATTATAAGTAAGTTCCCTTGCAGTGAGGACTATAGATACAGCAGCAGTAAACGTACTAGTAACTTAAACCTCATTTTAAGATACTTTAATGTCCGAAAGTTGGATTTTGCATGTTAGACATGGTTTCAGTTTAAGATTGCTCTTTCTGGCTGAGTCGTCACTAGCAAGTACTTTAGAAAGGAACTTCAAAATAAAGGCTCCTTTCAAAATTCCCCACTGAGCATCTACACAGAAACCGCACCCTTTCAAAATCAACTTTGATAGAATGGGGCCAGTCCTTCAAAGTCAGTCCTCCATTCCTGTGGTGGGAAGAGCGCCCCCTTTCAAAAGGCTCTTTCACAAGAGATTGTGTTTAGATGCTCCACAGATGGCTATTTAGAAAGAGGGAGTCCCCCATGGCACCGATCAGCTGGTGGGCAGAGATGCCGCTGATGGTGAAAGCAGAGCTCTATGGCTCCTGTGTTTAAAGATGCAAGCTCCCACAAACCCCTAGGCAAGAAGCTGAGAGCGTGCTTGTTGCAGGGAGCACACACTGCACAGCCGCATGCTCACTCAGCAACATCCCAGGGAAACTACTGTATTCCCCAGACCCATGGCCAGCACCCTGGACCCCCGCTCCCACCAGAAGCCACACAGAGACAGCGGGAAAACTCTCTAGGAGCTGAGCCAGGCCCCGAAGAAAAGGGCCACCTCCGGGATGGAGGCCAAACTCCGGAACATACTGTCCTTCTGGGAGGATGAGGAGGTCCTGCACCAGACAGGGGTTGGGTGCAGGAATGTGGCCGCTTTCAAGAGGCTCTCAAAGGTGCTTACCAGCTGGGGCCACCCCACCCATACCACAGACCAGGTGCGGTCCAAAGTAAAGGAACTCCAGCAGGGGTACAGCAAGCCCGGGGATGCAGCCAGCTGGTCGGGGCAGCATCCACCAGCTGCCTCTACTTTAAAGAACTTGACCACCTCCTTGGCCCCAGGACTGCCTGGGACTTCTGGCCACCTGCAGGCCACAGCGGACAGTCCAGTACACAGAGGACACCACCAATGATGAAGGCTCAAGTAAGGGGGCCTTTGTCATCCGCATCCTGTCCGGTCCATCCAGCTGGGCCCCCTCCATCTGTGCCTTGCCAGAGTTCCTGGAGAGACCTTCAGGTTGATGTTGTGTGTTCTGGTAGCCCTGAGACCCCGGGAGGGGGTGCTCAGTCCTGCCTGGGGTGGCCGCAGCCCACCCACATGGCTGCCAGCCCCGTCCAGATGCAACCTGGACAGCCATGCTCCCAGGGCCCCAGAGCAGGCTGTGTACATCACTCAGCACCAGCTATTCTGGACAGCACCATGGGCCACACAGCCATGGAGGGAGCAGGGTGGGGTGGGGGAGTCAGACAGAAGCCCGCACTCCCTCCACCCATGCAGGGACCCCTGGAATCTGGATGTTACAGGCCCCCAGGATGATGGAGGGAGGGGCAGAGACAAAGGGGCCAATGCACAGGACTAATGGCCCATTCCTCTGTCTCTTTCTGTCTCCACAGCTCCAGCACCTGGGAGCCAGCTGAGCCCCATCCACTGGCCAGTGCACATTTACATCGAGTGCGTCAGGGTGCAGCCCCTCTTCCGGCTCCTCCAGAACCTCCTGCTGAGGTTCTGGCTGCACTTCTCCCCGCACCTCCTCATTCTAGTACACCCCATCCGTGGCCCCACTAAGTCGCGGGACCTCCTCATCAGCCTCCTCCTGGCTATGGCCAAGGTAGCCGTTTATAACAGTCGGGAGAGGAGGCTGGCGGGGGGGAAGCCTGCGACTGTGAGGCCTATTTCCGCTCTGCTCTCCGCTCATGAATCTGGGGAGAGTTCCTTTGGGCGGCGTCCACTGGCTCTCTTGACATCTTTAAGAAGCAGTGGGCGCTGTCCGGGGTTCTCTGCTCGGTATCCCCTTTTGGTTCCCTCGTTTTAAACCTTTGACCTCCACTCCCGTCCCTGTTTTTTCTTCAGTTGTCCCCCTCACTCTGTTGGGGCCATGGTTTTTTTTAATGGGATCCCTCTTCTATTAACAGGGGCCTTTTAGTTGTGGGTGGGCTGTGCCTGCCCACTCTCTGGTCTCCAAATAGACCCAGTATACTGTCCTTCTAGAAGGCTCCGGAAGCTTCCAGGTAAGGGTCTACCGCCGGGTTTACCACACCACCCTTTTCTGCAAGGGGAGCATGGGCCTCATGCAGGTGTTGTGGTGCTGGAGGGCTGGGCGAGCCAGTGGCACAGCTCCAGGTATGTCCTCTTGGTCACCCTGAAGTTCTGCATCCACCAGTCATCGCCCCAGCCCTCCAGCACCAGCTGGTCCCACCAGTCCATGCTTGAGGGGTAGCCCCACAAGTGGCGGATGGCCTCGGGAGTAGACCACGGCATCACATCCTGAGGACAGCCTGCAGGATGGTGACATCAGAGTGGCAACCCGAAACCGCTGCAGGATGGCAGCCAGCACCGTGGCCAGTGTGCTGGCCACAGCCTGTATAGGTGGCAGGAGGGGGACCTGTACTTTGCGGTGTCTCCTCTGCACACTCTGCCTCCACTTGCTTCAGGACAGCTGGCCAGCCCTCAGCAGCCATGTCTACACTGGCACAAAACTACAAAATGACCATGCCAATGGCCATTTTGAAGATTACTAATGAGGCGCTGAACTGAACTGCATATTCAGTGCCTCATTAGCATACCGCCGGCCGTGGCTCTTCGAAATTGCTGCGTTTCACTCCCACACGGCTCATCCAGATGGGGTTCTTTTCTAAAGGACCCTGCTGACTTCTAAATCCCCGTATTCCTATCTGCTCGTAGGAGCCACACGGGAGTGAAACGCTGCAATTTCAAAGAGCTGCAGCCGGCAGCATGTAATGAGGTGCTGAATACGCATTTCAGCGCCTCATTAGTAATCTTCGAAATGACCATTTGCATGGTCATTTTGAAGTTTTGTGCCAGTGTAGACAGAGCCAGCATGTTCAGGGTGAGGGTCCTGGGGAGGGGGCCTTTAAAGAAGCAGCTAGCAATAGCCCTGGAAGGGCTTGTCTGCCATGTGACCCTGCCCATGGCCTTTCCTGGCCCTTTGCCTTAGAAAGGGCTTCCTGAGACATGTGAATGGTCTCTTCCGAAAGGGCAGGTGAGTCTTTCGAAAGGGCGGCTTGTCCCTTTGATCCCCGTTTGGCTGTGTGGATGCTCACTTTCCAAAGGCCATCTTTTGAAACATATTTTTGAAAGATGCACTTTGGAAAACACATTGTACTGTAGACATAGCCTTTCTTTTTCTTTTTCTTTTGCCTTCACACCTAATAAATGTTGTTAAAATGTTCTCTTTACTTAGCAGATTATTCTAGGCCGTGATAATTGAACATCTGAATGCATTGAAAGGTAGGTGATGAAATAAAATAGGCTGGATGAAAGGCCCAGTCTAGAATGCAGTCTGTCGTGTAGGGTCAGATTTTAATAATGCTTAAAGGGTCCTGTACTATTTCTAGAGCACATCTGGCCTTTAGCTACTCACATACAAACTCCAGGGCTTGAAGAGGTATAATTTAGAGTTGAAGGTAGCACACAATATACAGCATAATTTACTGAACTGATATTTGTGCACTTTATTTGAGACTACTGTAGCAGCTCCACTAGTAGCATTTCCATTATAGTAGTAGTGCTTAGAGGCACCAGCTGAGGTTAGGGCCCGTTCTGCTCCTTTATGCCCATGTGGCTTACACCTTACACAGTCCTAAATATAAGATATGAAAAGAAGTGGAGGAGAGAATCACAGTCTGCCTGGAGAAGATAGTGGTGGAAACATAGTTAAAGAAAACCTTCCAGACTTACGTGGTAGATGATAGATTCAGCACTTGCAGTGGCACATGCAATAGGGATCTTCAAAAGTGATTGGTCCAAGGTACAGTTCTCTACATGGGGGAGTAATACACCTGGTGCAGAAAGAACTTGAATAACTAACTCCCATTACACATGGTTTCTGTAATAGATGCATTACCCATTCTAGCTGCACTAGTGTTGAACTCTAAAAGCATTACAAAATTGACAGAGGAAGCATGCTACCTCTGAGCCACACTGAAAGCCTGGTGATGGCTGACAATTAGAAGAGCCTTTCCGTTTTTGTTTGTGTCCCATGTGTCATCATCTCTGTTCCCATCAAGTCTCTTGCTGGACTGCTGATGTGTTTGCAGCACAATGCAACTTACAGTAATGCCCAATGGCACTGCATAGCACAGACTGCCAATAGTTCCATTACAAAGCTGTTAGCACAGGTGGGTTGGCTTCCTCTTCTCACAGAAAAAACCAGCTGCAGAGTAAAGGCCATCATTTTACATGTCGGTTTTGGACCTATTTGTTGCCACAACAGAGGTATAACATTCACCTAACCTACCACATGTAGAACTGAAAGGGACCCTTTGCCCATCAGATTACAGAACTCTGGACCAAATTCTTCCCTGCTGTAGCTTGATTGAATCCATGGAGTTCTACCAGTGACAAACATATTATACTGTTAATGTGACAGATACAAACAAAAGCTGTTGTACGAAAAGTCCCTCTTTGACACAATGAATGTGATTGTAAGGCTTGTTTTGTTTACCAAGACTACAAGCCCTGTGGCAAGGACTGTCCTTTTGCTTCGCTTTTGATAGGGATTTATATGTGCTTATGAGAATACAAATGATAATTGTCCAAGCTCAAGAAGACAGCCATTCTCTACGTCTTACTTCTTCTATTCCCTTTTTAGCTACTGCAACATGGCAACATGTGCTGGGATGTCTGATTGGGCAGACAGATACTGGGTCCAATGCCCATATTGCACACCAGGCAGCTACAACTTCATAGTGCCAGGCAAAGCATCCTATCCTGCACTCTTAATCACAGTTTTATTTTTAGTATAATAAAGAAATAACCAAGAAAACAGGCAGATAGACTTGGCTTGCCTACATTCCGAAATGGAAGAGCATGCATGGGGACATATCCAAGTGTAATAATGTAACTCCTGCAGCAGGGAAAGGCTGATGGGAGTGGGGGTAGGGATATATGGGAGAATCAGGAACTCAATACATCTGCTCTTCTCCCGATTGGTTGTTCCTCACTGTCTCAATTTTTTTGTGCTCATACATGGCCATAGGGGGCAGCTGTTATGATATTTCTTTGTGTTTTGTTACTGCACTGCGTGATACTTGATATGACATTTTTATCATTGAATATTTTGTGTAGTACATTCTTTCTTCCCAAATACTAAAGAATGATAATGACTCTGCCTAATGCATCTATCCAGAGTCTTTATATGGCTGCTCATCAGCCATAATATCTGAGTGCCTTCAGGGTATAATTGACCGCAATAGTAAAATTCCTTGTGGGCCACTTGGAGGTCCCTGGCACTTCTCTGGTGTGTGTGTGTGTGTGTGTGTGATAATTCTGTTTCTATTAAAGTTTTTGTTTTTGTTTGGTTGGACTGAAATTAAAATAGAAAGTGGGGTGAGTATTGTGTGTCACTCAATAAGGCAATAAACCTTGAGCATGGAGATATAAATACTTTGTCATGTAGGGGCTCTCTGTGAATTGGTCACAAAAGTAAATCAAGGAAGTTGTTTAGCCTGTGTAATATTAGATATCAGATTAGGTTACAATGGTCCCTTTGACTTTATTATGTATGAAAATATTTAATTCTTGAATATGTTTAGCTTGCACAAAACTACCACATATTCCATGCATTAGACTGGGAGCTACAGTCTCTGGTCAGCTGGAGAATGATACAATCTTCTGCAATACTTAATGCTCATTGTTAAGGTCAGGGGTTGTGGAGCATCATTTAAAGCGTGTGTGTGCCTATGAAAGAGAGTGAGAGAGATTCTGTGCCCTCCTCTGGCTCTCTTCTTTCTATTTAAGGCAATTCGTCCACCAGAAGTTTGAGCAACCTTGCCCATGACCCCCTCCAAATGTGAAGAAGTGCTATTGGGACCTGGTGTGGGATGTCACAGCAGTGATCAGATTTGGCTCAGCCAAAATATAGTTAGGTCATTGCCCAGGTTGTCTGGGTTTCACTCAATTTCTTGCTGAAAACATCACATTCTTATCTATGTTTCAAAACACAAAACTGGGCTCATTCAAGTCTTTATTTTTTTTCTGGAAACAATTTGAATGGCGTGTTATGAATTCTCTTCTAAGCTTCCCTTAGAAATGTGTTCAGTTAACACTATGAAATAAGAAAGAGGTTAAGCCAGGGTCAAAAATCCATTTTTAGGTGTATCTTGGCTGCACAAAGTTTGGAAATAAAATATATTTTCAAAACAATCAGAAGTGGAAAGAATATATTGAACAAATGGATGAAATTGTACTATTTGGATTATTATTCAAAAGTAGACGTTCAATATTAAAAATTCCACAAAGTTCTAAAAGGATGAACCATTATGCTGTAGGAATCTTTCCAGCCTTGCTAAGGAAATTGACATAACATTGAAAAAAATCACTTATTTCAACGCTGTCATGTGCAAATGATCTTCCCTCAGTCCAATAAGCATATGGTTACCCCTACCTAAGGTTATTTGAATACACACAAAGAACTTCTTTTAAGAAGAACCAAAATAACCTCTGGCCTATTTTGGAATTCTGAACCTCTGGGATGTCAGAGATTGTACATGTTTGGATGTAACTTGTTAGAGCTCTGAGGAAAGGGGAGGGGCAATGGGTGCTCAATTTCTCACTCACTGCCTGTCAGCAAACTGTGCAGAAACTTTTATGACATTACAGGAGATCCTTCCTTTCACTTTGCCATTGGGTTTATTGTCAGAGTCCACTGCAGAGGACTGGACTCTTAAGCCGTGTCTACACGTGCACCCCTCTTCGAAGTAGCGGCACTAACTTCGAAATAGTGCCTGTCACGGCTACACGTATTGGGCGCTATTTTAATGTTAACATCGACGTTAGGCGGCGAGATGTCGAAGCCGCTAACCCCGTGAGGGGATGGGAACAGCGCCCTACTTCGAAGTTGAACATTGAAGTAGGGCACGTGTAGCCGATCCGTGTCCTGCAACGTCGAAATAGCGGGGTCCGCCATGGCGACCATCAGCTGAGGGGTTGAGAGGCGCTCTCTCTCCAGCCCCTGCGGGGCTCTGTGGTCACCGTGTGCAGCAGCCCTTAGCCCAGGGCTTCTGGCTGCTGCTGCTGCAGCTGGGGATCCATGCTGCATGCACAGGGTCTGCAACCAGTTGTCGGCTCTATGGATCTTGTGTTGTTTAGTGCAACTGTGTCAGGGAGGGGCCCTTTAAGGGAGCAGCTTGTTGTTGAGTCCGCCCTGTGACCCTGTCAGCAGCTGTTCCTGGCACCCTTATTTCGATGTGGGCCGCTTTGGTGTGTAGACGTTCCCTTGCAGCGCCTATTTCGATGTGGTGCTGCACAACGTCGAAGTTGAACGTCGACATTGCCAGCCCTGGAGGACGTGTAGATGTTATTCATCGAAATAGACTATTTCGATGTCGCTACATCGAAATAAGCTATTTTGATGTAGCGTGCACGTGTAGACGTAGCCTTAATGTTGTAAAATAGCAACTAGTCTCTCAAAAATTCTGGAGTTTAAAATTAACATGAAAAACATTACATGAGTTAAAAACTTGTTGCTAGACCTCGAAACATAATTGTAAACAGAGGATTGTCACTGAGCAGGTGTTTTTCTAGCGGAGGCCAGCAAAAATTGGCTGCTGCCCCTATGCTGTTTAACATCTTTATCAAGGCCCGCCACATTAAATCATCCCCAGTAAAGTCAGCAAATGACACAAATTTTGAGAGGGTGTAGAAAACAAAGAGGAGGGCAGGCCACTGATACAGAATGGTAACCTGCACACAGGCAAACAACATTCATTTTAATACAGCTGAAGGTAAATATATACATCTAAGGAGGAAGAATGTAAGCCATTCTTACAGGATGGGGACTCCAGTTTGGGAAACAGTGATTTGGAAAAAAAAAATGTAGTTGGTATGGAGACCAAAGCCACCTTGAGAGGCAGTGCAGAAATGAGGATTTCATCTAATCTAGCCCTGGCCTGCCCTGCCCTGCCCTGCCCTGAAGGGTGCACAGAAGTGAATATGGCATTCCTGGGACCTCCCCACAACTTTTCAAACTCTTCCCTACAGCGCACACAGCATTACTGTGGTTCAAGAATGGTATGATTAGAACACCATGAAATTCCAGGTGCAAACTTCCAAAATTGTGAAACTAACCAACTTGGGAAACTACTGGTTGTGAAATTGACCAGAATGCACGGAGAATTTGGTAGGCCCCTATTTATGACCTATTCAATGGAAGTTGTAGGAAACAGCCTGCCAGAAGCTGTTGGCTATGTTAAACCTCAAGATCATTGGGAAATCCCCAAATGCAGCCTTTCTCCAACTGCGGCTCCCAACCCAAACAGGGGTCACAACACTAGTGTTGGATGGCCATGATTAGGTCACTAGCTGTCCAGGTATTCCCAGCCATGACCCTTTTTTTTTTTTGTTGTCCTCAGATCTTCCTTTGGACAGATATTGGAAATATTAAAAGTGTCTGTGATTTTTTCTGCCCTTCCAAGCTGAGTGTCTGGAGAGCAGTGACTGGGAGTACCCTGTCTGGGGACCCAGTTTGGAAGGAAGGGTGACATGTTATGGTATTTCCACTCTTCCTTTTGCTGTGCTGCTCGTGATGGCACTGCCTTTGGATCTGTGCAGCAGCAGAGCAGTGGCTGCTTGCAGATCACCCAGCTCAGAAGTCCGTGCCACCACTAGCAACAGCACAGGACGGTTGGAAAGATATGGTATTGTCTCCCTTACTTCTGCATTGCTGGTGGTGGTGGGTGGCCAGCAAGTGGGTGCCATTGGCCAGATACCTACCTCGGAAGGCAGTGCCACAGCCAGAAGCAGTGCAAATGGAAAGGTGACATTGAATTTCATGGCCACTGTACCTGAGACACCAGAAAGGCAATGCCATCGCCAGCAGTGGTGGAAAAGGAAGGGTGACATGGCATGGTATTGCATCCCTTCCTTGTGTGCCACTTATGGAAGTAGCATTGCCTTCTAAGGGGGGTGGCCAGGAACGGTGTGTCTACACGAGCACAGTATTTTGAAAAGACCATCCCTCTTTTGAAAGAACAAAGGGAGCATCTACACGTGCCATGCGCTCTTTCGATTTGAAATCGAAGGAAGGCAGCCCAGACATCGAAATCTGGACCCCGATCCCATACGGGAAGAGCGCCACCCATTGAAAAACAACGTCGAAATCTGGCACATGTAGATGCGCCATGGCCTGCTCGTTCGAAAGAGGAGTCCTCCATGACGGTGCCCAGCCTGAGTGTGGAGAGCTCTATGACCCACGTGTCCAGCCACTCTTAAAGCCGCACAGACCAGAAACCCCATGGCAGGAAGCTGAGAGCAGGCAAGCTGTGAAAGCACGAGTCCCGGGCAGCATGTCCTCTCAGCTGCTCCCAGCGATAGTGACAGGCACATGGCCAGTGCCCGGCAGTCTCCCAAGCCCCAGGGCCCCCCCTCAGACCCCCCAAAGGGCTCCCAGTGGTCCATCCACGAAAAAAAGAAGAGGGCCCCCTCCTGGATGGACCACAAACTCAGAGACCTCCTGGGCCTCTGGAGAGAAGAGGAGGTCCTCTGGGAGATGGGGGTAAAGCAGAGGAATGCTGATGCCTTCGCCCACCTGGCCCAGGAGACTGACCAGCCAAGGCCACCTGGAGTGGACCCTGGGGCAAATCTGGAGCAAAGTGAAGGAGCTCTGGTAGAGCTATGCCCGGGTCCAGGAAGAGGCTGGGCGCTCAGGGGGCAGGCCCCTCCACCTGCCCCTACTATAGGGAGCTCCACAGCATCCTGGGGCCCCAGGACAGCTCCCCACCCAAAGTGGTCCTGGGCAGCTTGGCAGACCAGCCCGAACTGGAGACGCTGCAGGAGCCAGGACCAGCCAGCCCGAGCCAGGGGCAGACACCACCTCGGACTGGTCCAGCGAAGAGGACGACCTTGTCATCGACGTCCCCTTGCAGTCATCCAGCTGGGCCATAGGGAGCCGGGCAGCCCCGGAGATCCCCCCAGTAAGTGCACAGTGGGGCCAGCACCCCAGTGGGCAGGGCAGGGGTGGCACCCCTGCCTGTGGACCGGGCACAGGCCTGGAGGCCCAGGTCCAGACACCCTGGCTGGCCATAGCCCCAAACATGCCTTGTGCACCTGCCAGTGCCACACAGCACCTGGACCTGTGGACAGTTCCAGGCACCCAGTTGCCCAGTGGGAGGCCCACGGACCAGCCCACACCCAAGAATGGTCCCACCTGTCGGGGGAAGCCTGTGTGCACTTGACACCACAGGGGTGCCATTCCCACCATGGCCAGGCCTTGGGGGGGGCGAGGTTTGGGGGAGGCGGGGCCTCAGGGGGACAGGGTACCGAGGGGTAATAGGGGACGAGGTCCTGCTTGGAGGCTGACATGCTATATCCATCACCCCTTCCAGGTGCAGCAAGTGAGGGCCCACACAGCCCATTGGTGTCAGTGGTCCCTGAGAGCCCCCCAGAGGCATCGGACAGGGCCTGGGCACCTTCAGCAGCAACATCATGCCAGGTGCGCAGCCGAAGGTTGCAGTGGCACATGGGGGATGACCCCGCCAACCTCCACCAGGAAGAGTTTAGGGAGCACCACCTCCGTCTGGAGAAGTCCAACCTGGTGTGGCAGAGGGAGGCCAGGGACCAGCTTATGTCCCACCTGGATGCCATCCATGGGACTTTGCAGGAGCATGTGGGCAATGTGGCCTGGCTCCTGGCCCTCTGCACCCCACCCCAGCTGCCTAATCTCCTGAGCCCCCCGCAGGGCTCCCCCCCCAGAAAGGTCCCACCCAGGGTCCCCTGCTCACCCCACACTCCCCCCAGAGTCCTCCACCCCACCCCACACCGATGCCCACTCTGCCATCCCACCATGCCCCTATCTTCTGGTGCTCCCTGCCCATCCCAGCCCTGCTGTGGCACCCACTACCGGCGGGGGGAAGGGGATTTCAGGGCTGGTGTGACTCTCAGCCCACAACCCCCTTGCCCGAGTGACCCTCCCAATTCTGGCCCCCTCCTCACCCCCCTCCAAGTTCAGGTCCCCCGCCCCCCTCTCCCAGTTCTGGCCCCCTCCCTACCCCCCTCCAAGTTCAGGCCCCCTGCCCTGCAACATATAGGGGTGTCCCCCCACTCACATTGTAAATAGTTGGACATTTATGCCACAGTTTTTTATGGCTTATTGTTGGTAAAAGTTTATATTGTGCACCAATGCCCGTGTTCCATGGTCCCGCGGGGGAGGTATGGGCACGGTGGTGGTGGTGGTGCATGTGGTGGGGGGTGGATGTATGGGGGGGGGGAGCAGTGGACATCGTGGTGGTCACTGTGGCCCCAGGGCGAGACTTACATGAAGGGCCTCCCAGATCCGGACACCATCACGGTTCGCCTGGCAGCTGGCAACAGCGGCCAGCCGCTCGAACCCCATGGTGGTCTCAGCTGCCTACCCCTGGATGTAGGCATCCCCCTTGGCCTCCACAATGTTGTGGAGGATGCACCAGGTGCCCACCACTTGTGGGACGTTGCGCATCCCCACCTCGAGGTGGGCAAGAAGGCACTGCCACTGCCCCTTGAGGTGCCCAAAGGCCTGCTCAACCACATGCTCGGCCTTGTTGAGTGGGTGTTGAAGGCCTGCCTGCTGAGGTCGAGGTGGCCAGTATAGGGCCGCATCAGCCACAGAAGTAGGGGATATGCCACATCCACAACTATGCATAGTGGCATGGTGGTGTTCCCACCAGGCATTTTCCTCTGGGGGAATGAAGGTGCCAGCCTCCATAGGCCAGCACAGGCCAGAGTTGAGGAAGACCCTGGCATTGTGGGTTCATCCCAACCAACCCACATAGATGTCCATGAACCAGCCTTTGTGGTCCACCAGGGCCTGGAGGACCATGAGTGGTAGCTCTTCCGGTTGATATAGCAGCCGGAGCTGTGTGGTGTGGCACGGATGGGGATGTGCATCCCGTCCAGGGCACCAAAGCAGTTTGGGAAACCCAATGAGGAGAAACCCTCGATGATGACATCCAGGTCCCCAGTGCAGATGACCTGGTGCACAAGCATGGCATTCAGGGCATGGACAACCTGTAGGGAGGGAGGTCGTGCACTCTCGTGAGGGTATGGCAGGGTGTTCCCAGCCAGTGACCCTCTCCTGCCCCCCTACCAGCCAGCAACCCCGCTCCCACTCTCCCAGCTAGCGACCCCCGAGGGGTCCCTGTGCCCATGGGCCCCCTTCCCTCTTTCTGTGGTGGGAGTGTGCCCCGGGCCTGGCTTACCTCCATGAGCACCACTCTAACAGTGGCCTTGCCCACCCTGAACTGGTGGCCCACTGAGCGGTAGGAGTCCGGGGTGGCCAGTTTCCACACCGCAATTGCAAATCGCTTCTTGAGGGGGAGTGCAGGCCTCATGGTGGTGTCCTGATGCCTCAGTGCAAGTGCCAGCCAGTGACACAGCTCCTGGAAGGTGTCTCGGCTCATGCGAAAGTTCTGGAGCCAGGTGGCATCATCCCACTGCCCCAGAACCAGTCGCTCCTACCAGTCCATGCTGCTGGGGTGGCGCCACAGGCGCTGGGGTGCAAGGGGGTGGGGTGCAGGCTGGGTGTGCACTGTGTCCTCAGGGGGGCTGTTCTGTTTCTCAAGGAGGAGGGGGGAGCAGCTGCAGCAACTGTGCAGACAACGTGGGCAACAGTGCCCATGATGTCTGCATCCAGTGTGAGAAGCAGGGTGTTGTTGGCCATGGTGCTGCTGTGCTGGGGTCCTGCATTGCTCCTGGCAGCTCGGCAGGCCTCAGCTAGTGCAGGGTGGGGGAAATTAAGAGGGGCCCTTTAAGGCGGCAGCTGGCTGCAGGCCCCTGAAGGGTTTGGCGGCCATGTGACCCCATCCACGGCATCTCCGCTTCCCTTCTTTCGAAAGAGCGCTCGTACACGTGTGGACACTCTCTTTCGAAATAATGGGATGGGGTCTTTGAGAGAGTGGGTTAGAACTGCGATCCGCCTTTGCCATGTGGCTGTGTTCTTTTGAAAGGCGGCATATTGATTTCTGAATTTCAGTTTTGCTCTTTTGATGGTGGGCTCCCGTGTAGACACAGACAAAGTGTTGGCAATTGATCAGGTGCCCCATCTATGTGGCAAACAGTGACAGTGCAGAAGGAAGTGCAGCATGTTATGGTATTGCCACCCTTTCTTTTGAGCTGCTGCAGGCAGTGGCAATGTTTTCCAGTCTGGGAGGTGGAGAGCAGCTGTCGTGCCAGCCACCCAGCCTTGAGGGCAAAGAAAAATTATGGACATTTTTTCATATTTCCAAAGTACGCCTGGATGGGGATCAGAGGACTAAAGAACAGATCATAGCCAGCAACTCCAACTGTGTAATGGCCCTACTAGTGACCCTCCTGAACTTGTCTTAACATTCCCTTTTGAGGTGGGACCCCAAGTCTGAGAAACACTGTTCTCGGGGATTCCTCTATAACCCTGAAGCCCAACCCAGCAGTCCTTTGCAGATCCTTTCCCACAACTTCCATGGAAGTGGTTGTAGCTGCTCAGGGAAGCTTTTCATATTTCAAATATCTGTTTGGATGAAGACTGGAGGATCAAAAAGGTGTCATGTCCAGGAAACCCTAGATGCATAGTGTGCCTGTGAAACATCAGCATCCTTTTCATTGTTTCCATTTACTTCTTTGTGCAATGAGGGCCCTAACTTAGATTTGGGAAATTTTCACATGACTTCACCACAAGTATTTCAGGGGACTTTTATCACTAGATTAGGGGGAAGGAATCAGCAACAGACATTCTTTGAGAGAAAGTAAAGCCCTTGCTGGAGAAGGGGTACTGGCACAATGGCCAGCACACCACCTCCCTGTCAGTCCTTTTTAACAAAGTTCAGTACAGGGTGCAGATAAAAGCTCTTTTCTCCCAACAAGAATACAGCTGGAGGAAACTGTGCAAACATTGTCTACTTTTCCCTGCACATGAAAAGCCCCTGCTGGCAAAAGGCATGCAAATCTCACTTCTCCTCCTTGGATATAATTACTACTGATCTAACTTTTCTCCCCCATCACCTACCTCATTCAGAAGACCCCTGAACAATGGGAATGTTTAAATGGAATGGCTTCCTGCCCTGTGCATGCCTATTCCAAGCACAGCAAGCAGCAAGATCCAGTGGTTTGAACATAAGACTAGGAACAGGGGCCCCCTGAGTTCTACCCATGCTTCTGCCACTGATCTGTTATGAGACCTTTGGAGAAATCACTTAGGCCAAATTTGTGGCCTAAGGTTAGGTGCCTAAATCCATAAGTGAAAGCTTCGTAGCGATGTTCTAAGAGGAAGCACCATAGAAACACAGGAATTGCCACTGCCGATCAAATCAGTGGTCCATCTATTAGAGTAGCCTATGCCCAACAGTGGTCGGATGCTTCAAAAGGTGTAGAAAGCAGCTGTGGAACAAGTTCTGAATAAGAAACAGAGTGTGCAGTTGCAGGAGCTGCAGTTTTGGATTTACTTCCCTTGATGACCGGTAAAACTTAAAGTAGGACATTGAGTGCTCCAAGAGGCACTGAAATAGCACCAACGATCCCCTCACATAACTTCAAATAGACTCCATTATAACCTTTTACTACAGGTTGGATCCTGTACCATTAACATCCAGGGATATTTTGCCATATATTAAATTGATTGATTGATTTTTTTAGGCCACAAGCAATCTTTATCATCATTCACTCTGTCCCCTTGCTTAATGGGTCATAGAACCTCACTCAGTAATTTCTGTGTCTAGTCCACTTAAAGTCTGCAAGTCATGCCTGGGAACATCAGCACCACTGATCTACTCCTCCACCTACATCTCAGTGCCTTATGCACACTGCAGAACAGCTGTTCAGTGTGTACAGGAGGCACTGGGAGGAAGTGGAAGGAGCAGAGATAGAGTAAGGGGTAGAAAGAAGTGGGGAAGAGGGGTGCAGGGCTCAGGCAGGGGTGGGAAGAGGTGGGGTGGTGATGGGGCCTTCGAGAAAGGGATGGACTGGGAACGGAGCCTGAAGCTGAATGGGAGTTGAGCAACCCTCAGGGAAAAATAAGAAGCCAGGTTGGGGTCCATGACATTTTTTAACTCAAAATGGGAGTCCTCTGGTTGCTGAAGTTTGAGAACCACTGATGTAGACCATTTCAGAAGTGCGATCAGACCCAATCTTGCCACCTCATTACTGTTGGAACCAGCAGCTCATCAAACATATTGCATTGCCTCGAAACCAAACTGTTGACCAAAAAAACAGTAGGAAATGGTTAAGCTTAGTGTTGAATTTCTATTAGCAATGCACGCACGTTGGAGCTGTGCAATTGTTTACTGACATTGCTGTATAATTTTGCAAGGGAGTTTGTGTTCGATGGCTAGATAATCATATTAATAATTCAAAATCAGAGTTATTCAATGTTTCTTAAAGGCAACTTTGTTCATCCATTTATGTCCTAAAAGCAAATTTTATTTAGGTGCCCTGAATAATGCAGCAAGTCAGATTACCTGCATTTACTGCATGGTTGTTTTTGGGTGTTTGTTAAATTTTATTTCAAACACATTCAGTACATTGATGCATACACTTGTATTATCTGTAAGACTAAAGAAATTGGGGTGTTGCAGTTTTTGATGTAGTTCATTATGTCATTAAGTTATATCTAATGGTACATTGTCTCTTGGTAATGCAAATAAGATGTAAGCAAAACTCCGGTTTGCTAAAGTAAGGGAAGTTCAGCTTTTCTTGTCTAACTAGATGAAAAAAAACACTCGCCGACCACAGAACAGGGAAGAGGGCAAGAGGGAAAGTATGTGTATTTCATGTAGAATTCCTCTAATGCTTCAGGAAACCTATTAACTTACCTAGACCTGATATTGGGCCCTGAGCCACCCACAGCCCCTACTGATGTCTATGAGATCAGCTGAAACCAGTATCTTATTTCCTCTGGGACTAAAAAGAGACCTTTTGCTGCTTCTGATGTCAGGTGATGCTTTTGGTGAGAACTCAGTTAATTTAAATTAATTAAATTCTTCCCCTGTACTTTTTAATGCTACAGTTTCTAAATATGGTATTTTTTTAATTCAGTGTCACCTCAAAACTGAGAAAAGTGCTTAGTAAGGCAAATACGGGTAACACTCATCTCGAATTCTATGATGGCAGCTTCTGGGCTGTGCCTCTTGGTAGGCACAACACACAAAGAACAGCTCTTGGGGACTGGAACAAAAGTCATTTTCGCATTACAAATGCTGAAATAGACCCAGATATACGCTAGAGTAGTTTCAGAGGCTGCTCTAACTTATGGCTACTTTTCCACCCCAGAATCTGTATTATACTGGTCATCACAGCCAAACCCTTTTCCATTACCTGTTCTGGTATAAGCATATGCCCTACATCCGGGCATCCGAGGGAGCTTGCTTCTGCTGGGTCTAGGCTGCTGCTGAACTGGGGAGGTTTCTTCCTCCAGCCTATTACAGTCCCTCTATGCCACTGAAGCCAGAATGAAGATGAGAATCACCCCCCGCTCCATGACTTGTTTATATCCAAAACAACAATACATAGCATAAAAGCCATCACAAATGTTGCCAGTGCTTTACTTCACAAACTTTTGCTTTTCAAGTACTTTTAATTTGCTCACCCTGTTCACCAAAGCCACCTTCCTCCCTTTTTGTGCCTTGGTGTGTGTGTTTGTAAATTTATTACTGTATGTTAGCAAGAATATAAGACTCATAGGCAAATACCTATATGATTTTTTCACTTTGATGGGTCCACTATATTCTTCCAGTTCAAGAACCAACTGTGAAAACAAATTTCAGAGCCCGCACAGAGAGTTCCCAGCTTTTGACTTATGCCTTTGATCTATACTAATTGCAAACTGGTAAGCAAATATGCTAAGAGTGACTAATGTGAAACAACAGCTGTTCTGCTCTTCACAACCCCACCTTACAGTTGTCTATCTGCTATTTACAAGATCTTACAAAATCAAAACCAAAAATCGTCTCCACCACTACTCCTAGTGCTTGCTCTCTCTCTGCTTCTTAACCGTAACATATCCATGATACTGCGAGCATATATGTCTCTCAAATTAACATTGATATTTGAGTCACTGGATGTGTTCTTTGTGAGCTTCTTTAAAGCTTCACGCTGTCGAAGAGCAGCCTCCTTTATCTTCAGCGTAAAATAACAAGCAGAAAAACGGTCGTTAATTATAGCTATAGGCAAAGCCAAGACTAATATTCCCGATAATATACACATAAAGGCCACTACCTTCCCAGTGGTAGTGTCTGGTCTAATGTCTCCGTAACCAACGGTTGTCATGGAAGTTGTTGCCCACCACCACGCACAGGGTACACTGGTGAAAGTTGTGCCAGGGACACCTTGTTCCACAAAATACTCCACAGTGGAAAATATAGAGATTCCCACGGAGAGAAAAAGCAGCAGTAGGCCAACCTCTTCGTAACACTGGGCAATAGTCATCCCAAGGGATCGCAAGCCTGGAAGACAAGAAGTGCTGTCAGTAGGTTGATCCGTGTAACTGTCTTCATACCTCTGTTAAGAAGCACTTGTTCTGAAAGCTAGAAACCATGCACCTCACGTTTCTGCTTCAGGAATGGATGTATGAGATGGCAATGCTTTTCAGACACTCACTGGGAAAACATGATTATTAAAGGAATAAAAATCATGGGTTTCTGATTTATGGTCATTATTTTGAAATGGAAAAAAAACCAGATATTGGGGTTGAGTGTAGAGATTACTAAGGGGCTAATCACAAATCATATCAGAGAGATGGGGTAGATGGGCAAAGACAGGTGTGGGAGATACACATCTCATGACTTCTTCTCTTATGCCAGCTCTGTCAGATACACCTTTTTGATTACGGTGTAGCATGAGTAACATGTTATGAGGAAAATGATCCATTCACTTTGGGGTACAGGGATCAGGCATAAGATTACCTTTGTCCAACTTCACACCTCCCTTTGCCTCACTTGTAGCCCTGTGAGAAAGATGAGTGAGTGTGTGGGAGCATGAGCGTGCAGAGACTTGCACTGGACAAAGACAGATGTGCCCATTCCCCTTTGGTTGGCCAGTGCAGGGGGAGGGAAAGCAAATACAATAAATATGCAAAGGAATAAGTGCTCCCAAAAATTAAAAACAAATCGTATTCACAAAATGGGGCATCCTCTAAAGCCAGTTAAGAAAACCCAGGTTGCTGTAATGTATCTTCTTGCTCAAAGAAGATGTTATTATTTTGTGACAAATTGTTTTTCCCACTAATTTAAAAAAATCATTAACAGTGTTTCTTAATGAGAAGGAGAAAAGCAATAGTTACAAATTACCCCACTGAGCTCCAACTAAACCAAATAATGCTGGAATCTAAGATTGAATTCATATATTTTTTTGTCGGTCTCAGACAGCTGTTGGAGTCTCTGGGAATTTGAAACACCAATGTGTTTGAGATTTCTTGTTGCTTTTCGGCCAATCTCTGTTTTCAAGAAGACACAAAAAGCCCTTGGTTTGGTGCATTCTTTCTCCCTACCACACCTCAGGGCTTGTCTACATAGTTTTGTTGTATTGGTTTAGCTCATACTGGTACAGAAAATTCTTGTAAATTCAGGGGAATAAGCTATACCACATAAACATCTGTATAATGGTCTAAATTCATCCACCTTAGGGGATTTATCACTTCTAACTATATTGCTCAATATAGTTATAATGGTGCAAAAGCTACATGGAGACCAGGTATGAAGACCAGACCTGAGAACCCTCTATCTCCAAGAAAGTTAGTAGCATTCAGCACCTTGCAAAACTTATCACTAGAAAAGATGAGTAACTAGTTTCTTACTGACACAGAGAGGAAGAGTTGCAAGTCAAATACTGTCAGCATTGCTCTTTCTGAAAGTATCAGTGAACTTCAGGACTTTCTTCTCATGTTTTTGTTTGCTGGATTTACAATAAAAGGGTGTAGTGTGTGGGTTCAGAGAGGTTGTTTTACTTTTGAACATGACATGGGTGAGACTGATATTGGAATATAGTACATAGTTCTAGTGTCCATATTCTTTTTTTAAAAACAATGTTGAAAAGTGGAAGAGGATGCAGAAATAAGCCACGAAAATGACTTGGAGGCTGGAAAAATGCCGTGCAGTAAAAGACAAAGAGCTCAACTGGTTTAGCAAAAAGATGAAGTGGTGACTTGATTGCAATCTTTAAGTATCTTCATAGGGAACAAAACCTCATGTACTAATTGGCTCTTCAGTCTGCAGAAAAAGTCATTAAAAGAACCCATGGTTGCAAGTCAAAGCTGGACAACTCCAAATGGGAAAGAAGGCACACATTTTTTAAGTGGGAGGGTGATTAATTACTGGAAAAGACTATGAAGGGATGTGGTAGATTCTTCTTCTTTGAATATCTTCAGTTCAAGGATGGATGCCTTTCTGGATGATTAGCTTCAGCCAAACACAAATTAGAGAGACAATAAGCATGTTCTCAGTGATGGCAGATGTCAGTGGCTGTGTAGGGTGTAATTTCTTACAATATTAAAGCCATTCTTTTCAAATTATTTATCAGGACCTCTGCAACAAGCCAGACTATGGCTGTTGCAGCACAAGTGCACTACGGTGGAGAAAAAGGGTTTTAGGGAGTCCTGCCTTCCTTCAGCACACCTGTGCAAGGGCTGCAAAACTTGGCTGTAGGTGCTGCGGGGGTGCAACAGTAAGTCTTGGTAGCACAACCAGCAGCATGAGGGTGCCAGTAATTGTGTGTCTGGAGGAGATAGAGCAGTGATTTTGGCCCTGTGTGCCACCAGAGCTGTGCCAGAGAAGTGCTAGTGAACAGGCATATCAAATCCAACTGCTCAGCCTTCACAGCCTGTTTTATGTCCCCTTTATGACCACATCTCCTCCCCCAGCATAGCTTGATCTTTGCAGAGCCAACGTTGTGTCCCATATGTCTTTCTCACTGCCACCCACAGGAACAGTTCAGATCTGGCATTTCTTCACAACATTTGCAGAGGAGGATGAGCATTCCTGAGGCACAACCCAACATCCACAGCAGGGACTACCCTGTCCCTTCCCCCAAACTGCTCCATCCCCATCCCCATCCCCATCTACTCCCCAATGGATCCCAACTTTGCAGAGGTGTCTCCACAGTATCCCAAGGATGATGCTGTGCAGGTGTGTGACCCTTCTAGGTGAGAGGGGCAGATGTGACATGACCTATGAGGAGAGGCAGAGGGATTTGGGCTTATTTGGTTTGCAGAAGAGAAGGGTGAGGGGCGATTTGATAGCAGCCTTCAACTTCCTGAAAGGGGGCTCTAAAGAGGACGGAGAGAGGCTGTTCTCAGTGGTGACAGATGGCAGAAGAAGGAGCAATGGTCTTGAGTTACAGTGGGAGAGGTGTAGGTTGGATAGTAGGAAAAACTATTTCACCAGAAGAGTGGTGAAGCTCTGGAATGCGTAACCCTAGCGAGGTGCTGGAATCTCCATACCTACAGGTTGTTAAGTCCTGGCTTGACAAAGTTCTGTCTGGGATGAGTTAGTTAGGATTGATCCTACTTTAGGTAGGGGGCTCACCTCGATGACCTCCTGAGGTCCCTTCTAGCCCTAGGATTCTATGATTCTAGGATCTGTGCTTTCCATATTAATGACCACATTTATGTATGCCTTAGAATCAAAATGAAAAAAAAAAAAGCACAACTTTCTCCATTTTGTCATCTTTAACTAACAGGAAACAGGCTCCAGATCTGTATAGTGTACATTTCTATTCTGATTTACTAGGTTTATGTTAACGGCAGTGTCTGCCCTTTCAGAAGACAACTGTTTCTGACAACATTCGAATTATAGGGAGCAGCAGTTTCTGATTTACTGCTCTTAGCCTGGGTGACTGGTGAAACTTAAATATCGAAGCGCTTATAATTAACACCATTGACATTTAAGCTCTTTTGAGCTGCTTACATGTGTAGTTAAGTGGCAGCTAAATCCGTATACAAAAGAAACTGGTTACTATGTTCAGTTTTAATGGTGAAGTGATACTTCATTCTCAGACTAGAAGCTCATCAGGTTTGGATAAGATTAATTCAAATTTTCCTCTTTCTCTGACACTAATCTCTATATGGGATAGACACCAGTGATGCTAAATCAACAGGATCAAAATTTCTTGCATAGTATTTAAATAACCAGATGAAAGGTAGAAAGGTGACCACCCTGAATATGTAACCAGTGATTTTGTCATTCCCTTCTGTCCCTTCCCTACAGATTCAATTTTATTACTGTGGCAACAGCACCCTGGATACCCTGCAAGGGTTGTGTGTGTCTGCATGTCTAACTTGCTTGGCTAATTTCTTTGGTTCTCTTACGGCTTGTAAGGTGCTAGCACCAACATTGTATTAAATCCATGAGCTGAAGGTACCTGTGGAATGTCTGCCCAGTTTCAACATACGCAGAGCTCTAAGCAGCCTCAGCACCTGGACGATGCGCCCCACATTCTCTAGGTCTTGGGAGCTCTCCCCACCGCACATGCTCTCCACCAGCAGGGTAATGTAGAAGGGTAAAATAGCCAGCAGGTCTATGATGTTCGCCACACTCCTCAAGAAGCGGCACCGATCCCGTGTGCACAGAAACCGAAGGGCAAACTCCACTGTGAACCAGACAACGCACACGTACTCTAGGGTGTCCAGGAGTGGGGGTGCCAACCAGCTCAGCTCCACAGAAATCAAGGCCATGTTGGCAATGGACACAACAACAAAAGCCATAGAGAGGGTGCCAAAAGTCCTGGCAGCCACAGAAGACCCAGGCTTCTCCAGCACTTCCCAGAGTCTCTGCCTGACACTGGGACAGAGACTCCCAGAGAAATCCTCTTCCTCTTCCTGTGCATCCAGCTCTTCTGCATCTTTCTTGATGTCCAAGGCTTCACTCAATTCCTTCCTCCTGAAGTACCTGCACAAGGAACCAACCCAAAATATAAACCTTGAATGACAATGTTCACGCTATTATGGCTACTGTCTTCACATGGAAACCTTCCTACCCCCAGAGTACACCTTCTCAAAGGGAATTTGATAGGTCCTGATTCAGCACAGGATATAAGCATCTATCTATCTATCTATCTGAGAGTGGGGAGAAGAGGAGATATGATACAAGTTTTCATATTCATAAAAGAGTGTTACAAAGAGGAGGAAGAAAATTGTTCTCCTTCACCTCTGATGATAAGACAAGGAACAAATGGCTTAAGTTGCAGCAAGAGAGGTTTAGGTTTAACATTAGGAAAACTTTCCTAATTGTTAGGCTGGCTAAGCACTGGAATAAGCTGCTGAAGCAGATTGTGGACTCTGTCATTGGAGATTTTTAAGAGCAGGTTAGACAAACATCTGTCAGGAATGGTTTAGATTATAATTAGTCCTGCCATGAGTGCACAGCACAGGACAAGATCACCTCCTGAGATATTCTAGTCCTACAATTCTATTATTCTACTCTTAATTTCCATGGGACTAACTGTGATGGTAGAGAATGTTCATGTAAAACTGGCAGACTCAGGGCCTATGTTTCTACATCATCTTTGTCATTTTGATTTAATGTTGCAGTGCTTAGGAGAGGGGCATACAATCCTGTATACAAAGGTCTGTCTGTCTAAAACCTATCAGTAGATTGAGAACCTACTTAATTATATCTGTTATTTGCCCCTTATTTAAACATTTACATCCTGATTCAGCACAGCAATTAGCCATCTTTAACGAGTAGTTATTATGGATTTTGAGCATATGTGAAATGATTTGTTGAATCAGGGCCATATTTATGGAACATTTTCTTGAAACAAAGAGATTTCTAAGGAACAGTAGACAATCCTTTTCCCCGCAATATATAAATGCTTGTAGTTGGTGCATTTGCTAACTGATGTTGACAGTCAAACCTCATACCAAGGTATGTGGTTGATTTTCATCCCTTCAAGTTGAGGGCACTGGAACAATTTGTGTTGTCGGGGTGCTAAGAGCTACTGAACCAAACTGTAAACCCTGCATATAACAGAAGCCACTTCAAGCCAGTGCGTGCTACTACACCCCCTCCCCCGCACTCCTCGTTCTAGCACCTAGACTTGAAGTCTTTAAATCAAGGCTGGAAGGTTTTCTGCAAATATGGTCTAGCTCAGCCTCAGAATAAGGGCAAGAGTTAGCAGGTGTGACTCTATGGCCTGTGTTATGCAGGTTAGACCAAAGGGGCATAATCATCCTGTCTGAAAATTATCCAAAAAAATCACTGCAATTGACTAGCACCCAGAAGCCATTCTGGAGCAGATATTGTTGGGCTGTCAGGCAGGGCAGGTGTGCACTGGTTTTGTCTCACATTAATCTGATTACATGGATTTTAACACAGGCATTTGAGATATTTTATTGA
Organism: Carettochelys insculpta; assembly: GCF_033958435.1. Taxonomy (NCBI): domain Eukaryota; kingdom Metazoa; phylum Chordata; order Testudines; family Carettochelyidae; genus Carettochelys; species Carettochelys insculpta. Next base: position 35,976,504 of record NC_134138.1, on the reverse strand, counting down.
TCACTTTTAGCACATGCCATACTTCAATATTAACAAGTAAACCATTAACCAAAATGAAGGAAAACACACCAAGTTAAAGGACTATAAATATTCAAGCCCCACTGTCACAGACGTCCATCCCTTATCCTTGTCTCTATTCAACATTTTTGTCTGCTGTCACTTCTGCTTCAGCTTTTCCTTCCCAGCCCGTCATTTCCTTCTGCCTCCTTCTCCCATCAGAACACACCGTGCCACCCTTGTCCCTTCAGCCAAAGTTGATGGCAGTGTTTGCCCAGTCACTGCTCTCACACTGAATTTCATCATCCTGCCCCCCAGAGCCAACCTGCCTTCTAGTAAGAGTCACCACAGACTCCTTCCAACCTCTTCCCACCCCTGTCAAACATCCACCCATCCACAGAGCAGGGGCTAGCACTGAGTCCAGCTCCTTCCTTCCCCAGCACCCATCTAAGCATCCCTGTAAGATGGATGCTGGAGACAGAGCTGAACCCCTGTCAGAGCAGCTGATGCTGAATTCCTCCAACCTGCATCATTGGATCTCTTCCCGCCACTACACAGTGCCTGTCTGTCCCTGCAGCAGCAGTTGATACTCAAAGCATCCACTCCACATACTATTCTCCTCCTTTTCCCAGTCCTCACCTGTCTCTGCAGCAAGAGTCAATGCTGAGCTCATCCAGACCCCAGTACTGGATCTCCTGCAGGAAGGAGAGGGCACACAGCTGCTCCATCACATGCAACCTCCCCGTCTGGTAATAATTCAGGATGTAACGAAAAGCCTGTGAGCTCCGGTCAAAGAAGTACTCATTCTCTACCAGGTTGGCATCATCACAGAGATCCAGGAGGCCTGAGGCGACATCCCGAGCGGCGGACACCACCACAGCCAGCTTGCCAAGCCGGGTGTCTGGGTAGCAAGACAGAGTTCGCTGGGATAGCACAAAGCGGCTGCCTCCCACATTGATGGTGAAACAGTCTAAGGAAGGGGCAACCTTCCGCAGCAAGGGCCCCTGCTCCTCCTCACTGCTGAAGACACTGGACTCCAGGGAACCCAGTGATGTGCTGTCCCCTGGCTCCTGTCCAGTCGTCTGGGAAGAAAGGGACATGCAGCAGGGAGGCGACTTCATCCTGCAGCTGCCAGCAGCAGCCCACAGTTTCCTAGGTGAAAAGACATATAAAGGTGAAGAGAACACAGCCCAGCTAGAAAAATGGGTCAACCCAGTTTGTAAGTGTATTTTCTTCATACAAGTTCCTTCAAGCCTCAAGCAGACATTCCTGGCCTCATTTCCTCAGAGTAAAGCCTTCATCTCTGAGCTTAAAAAGAGCCTGAAGCAGCCTGGCACAATACACATTTGGTTTATAATAAATAATGATGATCCCTGAAATATGCTAACCTTGCACTGGGTTTACCCTGATTGGAATTTGATTGATTATTAAAGCCTTGATCCAAATCCCACTCACGTGCATGGAAAAACAAACTCCCCTTGACTTGAAAGGGCTGCATATGTCCTAAAGGCCAAAAAGGTCGTGTTACCTGCTAAGACTATTTGGTATCATAATGAGACCTTAATGTGAGATCCAGTTGCTTTGAAATGTGGGATGGTAACTATATGCATCCTCTTTGCAGCCATCCCAGGGGAGTACTGCCTTTAGCATTTTAACACCTGTCACCTCCGTTCTCAGATAACATTTAGTAACTCATAAAAGCATAAGAGGCAAGTTAAGCATACAGCAACCCAATGATTAACCCACTCTATCCTGCCCCACTGCACCTCTTCCACACGCAGCCGGAGTCTTCTGCTGTTCGGGAATAAAGAAGTGAAATAAAGCCAGAGATCTGGGAGAGGGGGAGAAAGATGGGCCAGTTCTCTATTGAATAATGACCATTACGCAGGACACAACCATTCCCTGGGACACCTACGCGCCCCGGCTGACCACGGCAGCTGTCTCTCGGTCCCGGGTGGCAGCCACAGACCCATGAACGAGCCATGCGAACGGCTAGTGGCGGGAGGCGCTGCCCCGAGGGATCAGGCTCAGCAGTAGGAAGTACTCGCAGCACGAGGGGTTGGAGGCTCGCGCCGCAGCCTGCTGGAGCGACCGGGAGCGCCCGCAAAGTTTGACAAGAGCGGGCCCGGGGCAGGCTGGCCGGGCAGGACGGGCTCGCCGAGAGCCTGGCCCGGCCACGGCTGGGGAGGCGGAGCGGGGCCGGGCGGGAAGGGGAGAGAAGGTCCCCGGCTAAGGGGCGCGCGGTGCGGGGGGCCGGCGGCGCTTACCTGCCCGGCCGCCCGGCCGCGCATCTGGGCTGCTGCTGGAGGCGGCTCCGCGGGGCTCCTGCCTGCGCGCTCGCCAGCCCGTCCCGCGCACTCGGCAGCCGGGCGCGCCAGCCCCGCCAGCCGGGTCATGTGCTGCGGGGGAGGGAACGCCCTGGCAGGCGCCGGCCGCGGCAGGGGGCCGCCCGCTCCGCCCTCGGAACGGGCCGGGCAGAGCCGAGCCGAGCCGGGCGGGGAGGGGGCGGGGGAGAGCCCGCCCATCCGCCCCGCCCGGCAGCGCCCGCTACAGCACCCCGCGCTGCCCGGCCCCTGCCCCGGCCCCCTAGACTGTCCACTGCCCCACAGCCCCTGTTACTGCCCCGGCCGCCGCTACCCCTCCTGTCATATCCACATATGCACTTACACTGCCCTATAGCCCCCTTGCTACCTCCCACGCGGGCACTACCCCATAGCCTCTGCCACCTTCCACTGCCCTACCCACTGGCGCTGCCATGCAGAGCCCGGCTCCCCCTACTGCCCTACCCACTGGCGCTGCCATGCAGAGCCCGGCTCCCCCTACTGCCCTACCCACTGGCGCTGCCATGCAGAGCCCGGCTCCCCCCACTGGCGCTGCCATGCAGAGCCCGGCTCCCCCTACTGCCCTACCCACTGGCGCTGCCATGCAGAGCCCGGCTCCCCCTACTGCCCTACCCACTGGCATTGCTCTGGGCCCCCTCTCCACCCTTCCCCACGCCCCACTGACATTCCCACTGGCACTGCCCTACAACCTCCTTCTTCAGACTCCACCGCTATATCCCCTGGCACGCGCTGTACATCCCCCTGCCCTCCACTGACATCCCTACTGTACAGCCCCGCCCTGTCCCTGCTCTGACACAAGTACTGTCTCTGCCCCATAGCCCTGCTCTGTCCTCCACTGACATACCCCACCACTGCCGCGTGGACCTCCTCCCCATATCCCCATAAACATACCCCTGTCACTGCTTGACGGCCCCTCACTGAACCCATTGGCCCTGCTGTGTCACTCCCAGATTGTTGCATGAAAATAAATCTAGTTGGTTCTTCTGCGAGAAACACATGGGGATCATGCTGCCATTCAGACAGGTGCGTGCCACAGAAATGTGAATGTGTGTGTTATATGCTGTGTTGTATCTACAGTCACTGTTGCAAATGCCTCTATTCCATACTTACCTGGGTAGGCTCTGCCTCTAGCTATTCACAGTCAGTACTCTAGAGTTGCACAGTTGTAGCTTATTGAAAAGTCCAAGAGCATTCTGAAACCAAAATACCAACCTTTTTGATAAATTACAAGAGCTGTTTCCTTTAAGTATGTATTACTTCCCATACCACGTTACTTGAGATGTTGCTGAAGGACTCCTAAACAGTTAGGCTACGTCTGCACTTACCAAAAACTTCAGAATGCCCATGCTAATGGCCAGATTGAAGAATACTAATGAGACACTGAAATGCATATACAGCACCTCATTAGCATGCCGCCAGCCACGGCACTTCAAAATTGCCACATTTGGCTCCCATGCGGCTCGTCTACACGAGCTTATAGGAATAGGGGGCTTTTGATGTTGGTGGGGTCCTTTCAAAAAGGACCCCTGTGTAGACGAGCTGCAGGTGAGCGAACCGCGGCACTTTTGAAGTGCCCTGGTCGGTAGCATGCTAATGAGGTGCTGATTATGCATTTCAGTGCCTCATTAGTATTCTTTGATCTGGCCATTAGCATGGCCATTTGAAAGGTTTTGGTAAGAGTAGACAGAGCCATACTTTGTTTCAATGGACTTTGTAATTTTCCTGAGCTATTAAGAACAAAACATAACAAAACCAAGCAGACCTGTATGAAATGGGTCTTATGCATGAAAGCTCATTACCTAATAAATAATTTTCTTAGGGTAGGTCTACACAGCACAGTTATTTTGACGTAACTAACCTAGCATCTATATGACAAAACTGCTATTTCAAAATAAATTCAAAAATAGTGGTTGACTTATTTCAAAAGTGGTAAACCTCATTTCACGAGAAATAGCACCTATTTCAAATAGGTACTGTTCTGACAGGCTGTGTCTACACATGTCCCTCCCTTTCAGAAGAGGCATGTTAATAAGGCACTTTGGAACAGGTTAATGAGGTGCTTATATGCATACTCAGTGCCTCATTAGCATAATAACAGCTAAAATTGATTGGGAATGAGGAGATTTCAAAGTGTTGTGCTTATTTCAAAGCACCCACGTCTATACTGCCCGTCTGCATTTCAAAATGCTAATGAGGTGCTGAATATGCATGTCAGCATCTCATTAATCTTTTTTGAAGTGCCTCATTAACATACTCCTTCCAAAAGGGAGGGGCATGTCTAGACATAGCCATAGGGAATAGCACCCATTTTGAAATAAGCCATATTACGTTCAATGGCACTACTTCGAAATAGGTTCTGTGTGTTTAGATGATGTATTTCAAAATAGTTGAGTGCTATTTTGAATTACAGTTTTGTGTGTAGCCACTTTATTTTGAAATAAGCTATTTTGGCTGTTGTGTAGATGTACCCCCAGTCTTTAAGGTACTAAAGGACTGCTTGGTTTTGTTAAGCTACAGCTTAACAAGGCTGCCCTACTCAGCTAGTCAGTTCATCCAATGATTAGATTAGCTGGGTGTATTTGCCAAACTTCTACTGTGAACTGAAGCTTTTTTGCTTTAAAGCTGCTAGCTCTCATTCAGGCTAGAGTGACTACCTAATTCTGTATTGCTATGCAATAAATGTTCATAACAATTCCATGACACTTATCCTCATTGGATTTGCCATCCTGCACAAGGCCCTAGGTTGGATTTCACTAGTGTGATTCTTTTGATTGAATAAATGAATTTCCTTTCCCTGGGAGTCAAAAAAGAAACATTTGGCCACTGCTGAAATAGCAGAGTTGCTGCCCAACATGTCTGTTGTGAGAGCTGAATGTTTGCTGCAATATGAAACTGGCCATTACAAAAACCATATTAATTAAATATGATATTGAATTCCTTTTAGTTTGGCATTCTCATATTCAGGGCTGTGTTTTTATTATGGCAACTGCGGAGGACTTTTGCTTTCAGAGATGAGTGATCACCACACTGGTAAATGCTTGAGTTTATACCAAGGTATACGAAAGCACAGTTTTTCCCTGTTCCCTTGTCACTTACTCTTAAATCTGTTTTCATTTACACTTTTGTAAATCAGGAGTAATTCTATTGAAATCAAAGTGCCTGTAAGAGGCCAAAGAATCTGTCCCAATCATTTCCAACTATTTAAGACATTTTGAGCCATATGTTAGTCTGGAATTGTTTTGACATTTGTAGTTCCTATAAAAAAGAATTGGTTTCAATGGTGTAATTGTAAATACTGAATTTTCTACATTCATCCAAGCTATGGGATTGATAGAATCATATCTAGGCTAAACTCTCATTGATTTCAGTGGGGGGCAGGATTTCATCACTAAATTATTAGATTTTTTTGTTTGTATTCATCCCTACCTTCCATCTTGTACAGCTTGTTATGATATGATAATAAATCAGCACCAAATCAGAATGGCAGCATTTGAATCCCTCGTAGAATTCACTTAGCATGAGTGTACATGGGCTTCAAAAGATGCAAGGATGTGGAGAGTTAGAGTTTATAGATGGGCTGTCTCATAATAGGATTATCCCTGCTTCCACTTCACTGTGTTTTTATCCTCAGTGATCATAGGAGAAGGTTCAATATTTGAGAATATTTGGGAAAGTCTGGGAAAGGTGATCCTCCTGCAGAACCTTGTGTTTGATACTACCCAAAATAATGCAAATAACAAGGAGTCTATGCACTATAATGATGATGAAGAGTTCAGAAATTAGCAGTAATCACTTTTGAACTCATGATCTGGAAATCAACTTGGCTTTCCAAATTAAAACTAAAGTATTTGAAAAGATATTGTGGAAGGCATTCTCAGAACTCAGTTCCTCAAGTTAGAATATCCTTGACTCCCTGTACATGCATGACAATGTCCAACCATAATCATGTCAGAAACGTGGAGGTGCCTTATTCTGCTCTTAGTTATGCTAGTGTAAATCAGGAGTAGCTTAATTAAAATGAAAAAAAGTTAGCTAAGATCCAGATGTAGCAGAAAGGCAGTGCTATTTTCCAGATACTCTGTTCTTTTAGGCTTGGTCTGCACTAGACAGGTAAGCCGATGGTAGATATGCAATTCTAGCTGTGGCAATTGTGTAGCTAGAATTGATTTATCTGCTATTGATGTAGCTGGCTGTTTTCATGGAGGGAGGTCAATGGGACAATCTCTCCCATCGACCTCCCTTACTCTTTGCAATATTTAAGATTCAGGGGTCGACTGATTTACACCAGCATAACTAAAAGCAGAACAAGGCACTCATTTGAAAGATTACAATCTGCTAAATATGTATACTCTGTGTGTGTGTATCGTTCTTGAATGTGAAATTAGAAATACAAAACGAAAACTGGTTTATTAATCTAGGTCTTCTAAAGAAGGCCATTAATGGCACTTAAAGAACTTAATAGCCCATTGCTCAGGACAATGATCCGTAAATAGGTTTTTCTTTTTCCCCCCATAAGCCCATACTATGTTATAGTTGGTCCTGTCAAAACATGTGGCCAGGTCACCTGATGTTTGAACCCATTTTGGATGTAGTACTTTTCCAGGGGTGTGTGAAAGGGCTGAAGCTGAACACCAAGGATTCCTACCTCAGGCAAAATCTATTTATAGAAAGGGAACCAACAGAGGGAGAGTTGGCAGTTGGAAGACACCCCCTTGCTTACCACCAGGATGACTACTGGAAGCATTGGAGGCTGAACAAGGGGAGGGATCTAGCCCAAGCTAGAAGGCTGCCCTACTTTTGAGAAGAGATAATTAAAACCATTTCTAGGGAAAGAAATTGAAATGTAACAAGCTTCTTAGAGTATAAAGCTTAGCTGGTGCATTTTGTTTTATTTTAGCTTAGAAACCCACTTTGATTTGTCTGTCATCACCTGCACTGCTTAAATCCTACTTCATAAACTAAATAATATCATTTTTGTTTATTATCAAACCCAGTGTAAATAATTTTACCTGGGAGATGGACAATAGCTGTGCCTATCTCTCTTTCACTGTTGAAGGGAGTGAAATTTATGAGCTTCCTCTGTGTAAAACTTTTATGAAGAGTAAGATGGATTTATCTGGGGCATTGGCCCCACTGGAACTGTGCATTAAGGTGCTGTAAAGTTCTCGTGTCTGAGCCCTCCCAGAGCTGAACTAGTCTCAGTTTCTGTGTCAGTGTGCTGGGGGCTGTTACTCCAACTCTGTGCCTTTGCTGGGGAGACCAGAGCTTCTGGCTCACCAGGAGAGGATGACAGAACGCATTGAGGCAGGCTCAGTGGTATAAACAGCCCATCAGCTGACAGGCAAAGGGGATTTCTGTGATCCCTATGGTTGATCCTATAGATGGATATGGTACAAAGTTGTGTGTTTTGTGCAAGCTCCCTGTGGACATTCCAGTTATCTTTTTAACATCACTTGTAGGCAGAGATGGATGATAATGTTCTGTTCACTCATGAGCATTTTTTAGGCAGTTAAAAGCTTCAGCTTTTGAATAATTTGGCTCCTGATTCTGAAGAATGATTTGTAGAAAACCATTTTGTGGTGACATAATCACCTTTTTGTATTGTTTTATTGTTATGCCATCTTTCACAACTATAAAGGAATAAAATGGGTAACAGAAAGAAGCAGATATGTTTGATTGAAAACAGGGCTTTATCCACTTATACTTTATTAAAAAGTAGTTTCTTTTTTAGCTTAGGAGCAGTCACTCATCGGCTATGTCTACACTAGCCCCAAACTTCAAAATGGCCACGCAAATGGCCATTTCAAAGTTTACTAATGAAGCACTGAAATGCATATTCAGTACTTCATTAGCATGCGGGCAGCGCAGCACTTCGAAATTGACGCGTCTCGCCACCGCGCGGCTCATCCAGATGGGGCTCCTTTTCAAAAGGACCATGCCTACTTTGAAGTCCCCTTATTCCCATGAGCTCATGGGAATAAGGGGACTTCGAAGTAGGCGGGGTCCTTTCGAAAAGGAGCCCCGTCTGAATGAGCCGCATGGCGGCGAGGCGCGTCAATTTCGAAGTGCAGTGGCCGCCTGCATGCTAATGAGGTGCTGAATATGCATTTCAGCGCTTCATTAGTAAACTTCGAAATGGCCATTTGCGTGGCCATTTTGAAGTTTGGGGCTAGTGTAGACATGGCCATCCTCAGTTAAAAGGACAAAATGAGTTTAGATGCTGTGGTTATATAACTATCTTTATAACTAACTTAGCAGCACTATACTATTGCAGAAATGTGGCAGATTTAAAAGAAATGTTCAGAGTCACCCATTAAATATATTATATATGCTCGATACATAATATATGATATGGTATATATATCTTCCAGTGCTTCCTTTTACACACACACATGCACACACACACACATACACACATCTGAACATTGTGCAAATGCTCTTGGTGCCTGAATAATTTCTCAACTGTATCTCTTCATATAAAAATTAGATCATAAATGAGTTGTTTGGGCATATTTAGGTAGGAAGAAAAAGTCAAATTTAATTCAGCTAACTAGGTAATTATCAATTTAGTACACAGCCTTCATCAGCACCATAACTGAGCACCATATGTAACAAACAAAGGGAACCAGAAATAGCCACTGTACATTTTCTGTGTTTTAAAAAGTGTCATAGCAAATTTCATTTCCACTCATATTGTCACATTCATCTTTAGTTAACTTTGTTTACTGTAATGTGTTGTCAAGGTTAATGAATTTGGTTCATTTTACCCACATTACTGCAGCAGAGATTTTTATCTGTTCAGCAACTTTCTTCAATTACAACTGCCGGGGAAACCTATTTAATCACCTGATACAGCACATGGTGTTACTTGTTTACCAGATCTTCCTTCATTTGAAGTTAGTTTCAATTTACCTGGGCAATTTGAATGCCTTGGTGATTTTCACATTTATCCTTTCAACAGGTTCAATTTTCATGACAAACTGTAGCTTTTATAAATGGCTATAATAAATATAAAATGCTAATCTCTCATTCTTCACCTGGATATCCCAAAAAACTTTAGTAGCACACTAGTTAATGAGTCCTCCCAACCTACTTATATGGCTGGAGGCGTTATTATTAAATAAAGATCCACAAAGTCTTTGCAGGCCAGCTTGTGATAGTTAATTACTGGCTGATGTTCAGAGCTATATTACTTCTCTGGGAGCATCAGGAAATGTCATGATTTGAGGATGTAGAATGCCTACCAGAGCTACCTAGTATAGATAGGGACCATGTCCATCAGATCACCTACCTAATATGCACTCTTCTGCATGACCACAAAGTTCTGGTGGCTGATGCAGCCTGGGAGCAAAATTGTTCTCATCATCTCACCTTCTCCTCCTGAACTGAAGAAGTAAGTGGGAGTAGTCCTTGTTCTTAGGAGAGCACAGGCAATGCAGCTTCAATTGGTTCCTGTTCAGGAAAGGAGGTACATGGGAGAATGGTTCACATTCCCTTTTCCATACCTGCATAATATGGCCCTAACAGATTTCCCAACATTTTTCACTACACAGCTGACAGAAGGCCCAGAAAAGGGGACAACTGATTCAAAAGCGCCTGGGGCTTGCAGCTGCTGCCATTGCTACAGCAGCAGTCAGAGCCCTGGGCCTTTAAATTGCTGCTGGAGCCCCAGGCAGCATGCTCCCTGCAATGCTGAGGCTTCCTGGGATAGACTAGTCTCAACTCCACCCCCTCTGCCCATACCCCTGCCCCTTCCAGGGGTACGGACCAACCCCCACCTCCTATCTTGCCCAGAGGCTTGGCAATTCTGTTGGCTCCACTGGGTGACAGGGTAGGAACAGACCTCACTAGATCTCAGTACTGTATATATATAAACCATTATTGAGGAAAATGAAGCCTCTGGAAACAGCTGGTAAACAACACTAAAAGATGAATTTGATAAAAACCTTTGATAAAAAGATACCTTTTAAGAGGCTGCCTCATCATATGTTTACTAAAGCTCTAACGAGATTAAGGACTTGTCTCTTGCACTAAGTGGACCAAGTTCTATTTTGTTACAGCTTGTCAGTACAAAAGGAAACATAGACCATCATTACCATTCAGTGGTTAAGAACCAGGTCAGTAAATTGATTGCCAAGATAACTAACTGCATCACTTACTATAGATTTCATCACAAGAAACAAGACATCTTGCTAATTATTGCAGAACAACTTTAACTGAGTTAAATAGGGTTGAATACTATTACCAGGGGAAACAATTGTACTTCAGAAATATATTAACAGCAAATTAAGTTATCACCTTGTATGACTATAAAAGTATGTTAAGCTCAGTTTTTCTCACATCTAGGATTTAAATTACAATTGCTTCCGTGTCAGTATCTCAGGTCTTAGCTGAATAAAACTTCAGCAAGAAATATTTTCACAGAGGTTTACAGGTGTGTGTTTACATGTGAGTATGTCAAAGAAAATCAGTTTCAGGTCCTGGATTTTGTAAGTCCTTTGTTATTAGCAGGATTCCATGCGAGATGGCGATGCACAGGCTAGACCCCTCTTCTGTTCTCGCTGTGAGTGATTGAAGGCAGCTTTCCTTCAGGTTTAAGCAGACATACCATCTCAGCAAGATACACTTCCTGCAAATTCTCCTCTGTAGGTGTCATTCAGAGTCCATCAAAGACAGAAATGTCTCTCCTGCTACTATTTATAATACTCGCACAAGCTTTACCTTTAAATTGGTCAGCTCTCAGTTTTAAGATCCCACTGCTTGATTTCCCCAAAAGACTTTTGTAGTTTCCCACTTTACTAGGCACAAGGGCTGGGGAAGGCTAAGTCCAGCATGGCCCTACTCTTACTCTTCCTAGAAGGCCCCTCCTGCTTCCCCTTCCCCTTGGCACCAGTCCAGACAGGCTAGCTGCTTCTTGTCAGGGAATCAGGCTGGGGTTAGGGCTAAGGCATCCAGGATCAGTCTGAGGCTGGGTGTTGAGGTGATTGGGACCATCCAGTACTAGAGGGCCACTGGGTTAGTCTATTCCAGGAAGCCTCATGCTGGGGGGTGGGGGGGCATGTGTCATGTTTCTGGAACTCAGGGGTTAGAGGCTGCCCACTGCCTGCCCACCTGGAGCTCAGGATGGGCTCTGCAGCACCTTCATAGCAATTGGGGCTGTAGTGGGGGAGGCTAAATGCCACATCATAGCTAGGGGTACATAGAACATATGCAGCCTGGGGACTGTGGGGTATGTACTGACCACCTGGTGCTTGGAGGCTAGGGAGGCTGCCAAGCACCTCGCTTGTTGTGGGTGGGGGTGGGGCAGGTGGCCACAGGAGTCGGAACTGGGCTGTGGTGGGGGAAGGAGGGCAGGAGGAATGGGGCTGGCCTGGGGCTAGGTTCCTCAAACTGATGGGTTACCTGCCACCCACAACTAAGCTTACCTGCCTCTATATTCTCTGGGGCTTCTTTTTAACAACATTAGAGACTGAAGTGTCTAAGACGGTCTAGATTACAAGCTTCAGTCGGTGCCAATTACGTTAGTACACAGCTGCCAAAGTTATTATATCTCTTGTGCACGCTTGACTCCTTGCATTGATACTGCACATACTCATCCTAAGGGCTTGTATGTATGCGAAACATGGGGCAACACAGGTATCATTTGGCACAATGCCTTTTGGAAAATGTTCGTTGGGTGTTGTGGGGCAGGCATGACTTACCCTATCTAAAATCAAACGGCCCTGTAGCACCTTAAAGACTAATAAATTTATTTATTGGGTAAAGAGCTTTCGTGGGTAAGACCGACTTCTTCAGATTTTCAGTTTGGAGTAGATATAAGAATCCAGAGTTTATATAGCAAGGGGGACAGGGGAAGGAAGGATGGAATAAAAAAGGTCGGGGGGGTTGTCACTTGTCATAAATAGGACCAGGGACAAAGTAAATTAAGTAAATTAAGCCATTTCTGTGAATATCAAAGGTGGGGAAATTGGCTTTGTAATGTGTAAGATAATTGAGATCTCTATTAAGCCAGAGGTTAAATGTGTCAAACTTGCAAATGAATTCCAATTTAGATGTCTCGCTCTGTAATCTTGTGGTAAAATCCTTTTGCAGAAGAATGGCTGCTTTCAAATCCTTTATTGAATGTCCGGGGAGGCTAAAGTGTTCCCCTCTAGGTTTATGTGTATTGTAATTCCTGATGTCAAATTTATGTCCATTCGTCCTTTGGCACAGAGACTGTCCCATTTGTCCAATGTACGTGACAGAAGGGCATTGCCGATACATGATGACAGTTCTGTTGCATGAAACAATAAAATGTCAATCCATGTTCCACGGGTATAGAGTAATGGTACTGAATATCAGCACAGTTTTCCACACATGGTGGCAATTTTCTCTGGTGTCTCACTTTTGCAGTTCTCAGACGTGCCACGAATATAGCTGCTACTGGCTTTCTGGAAGAACCCAAGCCCATAAGCTTCTGGCTTATTTTCTGAAGAGGTGTCAGAAAAAGGAACTGTAGGGTGGTGTGGGAACTGTCCTGCTATAGGGGAAGAAATAAGGCAGCCATCCCTAGAAACGTTCAAGAGACTATTGCAAGTATATCTATGAGAGTTTCACGGAGCTCTCTATGGAGGATACATGGGACATATCTATCCACATTAGCAAAGTGTTCCATATGTACCCTCACCCCCCACACCTAACCCAAACAATTCATAAAAGCAGGTAACATCTCTAGCTCTGTTTGTGGTACCTCCACTTCTTTTTGTACAAGCAAAACAGTGAACTGTTGATACCTTGTTAACTGAGCTGGGTGATATTTTTAAAAATTATGAAGATAACAGAATGCTCATGCTTCCCCAGTTCCCTGCCCCTTCACCAGCCTCATCAATGCATACCTGTCAGGACTGGCTAGACTGTGGAGAAGTCCTGAACAAGACCTAGCTTGTGACATGACTGAAGTCTCGTGCTCCATCTCTCGCCATTCTATTCTCATTCTCCTCCAAGCTGTTCAGAGCAGGAGTCTTTGTAGAGGCTTTGTACAAGAAGTTTGTGTGAGGAGGCAGCTCCTCCCTGCCAGGATAGGGGAGCCTTAGGAAGAAGGAGCAGGGCCAAGGGCATTTAGCCCTTAGTGCCACATGAAGCATAGAGCAAAACCCTCCCAACCAGCCCTCAGAAGCTGCAAGAAGCTACTAAATCTACTAGCTCTTGGATCCCAGAAGAGTAAACTTGGCCCGTGGAAACCCCTGAACCTTGGTTTTCCATCCCCCACCTTCCCTCCATTGTTTGGCTGATTGTCCATGGAAAGGTTTGCCTTGACCAGGAAAGGCTGCAGGCCAATACACTGGAGAACTCCCCATGTAGCCTGATGCAAGGCAATGTACGTTCACCTAACTTCTGATTGTAGACTAAGCCTAAACTAGTTCACTCTTTGCCAATTGACTTTCATGCTCTTAAAAACCCCAACCAGGGCCACCAAGAGGCAAAGGGGGCAGCTGCATCAGGGCCTGGCAATTTAAAAGGGTCTGGGGCCCCTCGATGCTGCCACTGCTATCTCAGTAGTGGCAGTGTCATTAGCCAGAGCCCTGAGACCTTTGAATTGCTGCCGGAGACCTGGCATCATGTGCCCGGTGGCTCTGTCAGTACTGAAGAGCTGGGTGAGGGAGTCTAGCCCCCAACCCCACCTCTTCTGCCCAAGGCCCAACCCCTTTTGGGGGCCCCCAGAGCTGGCTTCCTCCAGGGCCCAACAAGGTCTCTTATCAGGACTTTTCCCAATAGATGCTTTACATATAATGCTGCTGCCATTACATGCATTTTTTTTCACTCTTCAGCCAGGCTTGTAAAGTCTGCTGCGATTTAGCATATTTTTAAAAAAATTCAACACCACCTTAGTTAATATTAAGGAAGATTTCTTCTGTTCTTTTCTAGCATTCCTACAGATGAAGGAGTTGCTTCTCTGTTACTTTTGTAATTTATATAAAATGAAGAATAAATAATTATATAAACAGATCTATTGACTTTTCTATTCATGGTCTCAAATATGATACAATTTCTTTTATGTTTTAGAAGCATGCTTTCAATTTTCTGCATAAGATCCTAAATGTAACACTTCAATTGATCCTATATGGAAATATTCATTGGATTTCCAAGCCTTCCTAAAAGGTAATATTACATTATTCCTAAGGAGGAAGTGAATCTTATACATACTTCCATCAATTTCAGTAACTATTCAGTGTTTATGCAAAATATCCAGTATGCTGAGTATAAAACTGGGCTAGAAATACATGAGCAGATATCCTCATAAGAATTGTGTCAACTCTGTTTTGGGTTCCTGACAAAAACCTGAACTTCACAGATGTGTTTCCAAATGTTCCAGAATCTCTACCTGCTAACTGGGCACACAGCCCCTGATCTAAACCCCACTAATGTCAAGCAGCCCATTTCAATGTGTTTTGGATGAGGCCCACAGATTGTCTGTATAAACACACATTCCTATCATTTTACCCATGTCTTACTTACCATAGTCCTTCCCTTAAAATTCATCTTGCATCTGAACTTGAATTACTTTATAGTCATACTGAGATGAAGCTTAAACTGAAGCAAACATGATTCTGGGATGCATTAACAGGAGTGCTGAGAGCAAGACACGGGAAGTCATTCTTCCACTCTACTCAGTGCTCATTAGGCCTCAGTTGGAGTACTATGTCGAGTTCTGGGAACCACATTTCAAGAAATACATGGAGAAATTGGAGAAGGTCCAGAGAACAGTAATAAGAATGATTAATGGTCTACAGACCATGAGCTATTAGGGAAGACTAAAAGAACTGGGCTTGTTTAGTTTAGAAAAAAGCAAACTTAGAGGGGACATGATAGCAGTTTTCAAGTTTCAGTAAGCGACCAGGGAGCTTTGCGACCGGGTGCTCGCGAACAGGGGGCGTGCTAACAGGAGGGAGTTTGGAGAGGCTCTCCTGGAGGAGGAGAAGGAAGGAGCAAACTAAAGCACCTTGGGGTAAGTGGCTGCTTATATTTGGAGGTTTTGGGCTTGTGTGTGTGTTTGTTTGGAGTTTGGAGTTTGTTTGTTTGGAGTGCTGAGCTGAGTGTTTGTTTGTTTGAAAGGCCGTGTGCTCAGGCAGGCAGGCAGGCAGGCAGTTGGAAGCTGATTAGGTTTGAATTGAAACACCGTGTGCTGATTGGCTGAGCTGTGGGCAGAGGGAGGAGCTATCAGGGAGGCCGAGCACTTAAACCCTGCTAGTAAGCGACCAGGGAGCTTTGCGACCGGGTGCTCGCGAACAGGGGGCGTGCTAACAGGAGGGAGTTTGGAGAGGGGAGTTGAGAGGGGGAGCTTGGAGGGAGCCAGTGACTTCTGTTGCTCTTAAACTAAATCCTTTATAACAACCTCTATCTGAAACATTTAATTAACCCTCATATATAACTAGAGTAGGAAATGGAGGCAGAAGCCCAGCAGCAGAGTGGGGGCTATCCTGTTTATTGTGTTGAGTGCAGTATGTATGACTACCTACCCAGTGGGCGGGTGGCGTATGTGTGCGCTCGATGCAAGGAGCTCCTGGCCCTCAGAGACCGAGTGCGTGCTTTGGAGGCCAGGGTGGCTGAACTGGAGGAGCTAAGGAAGGCAGAGGTGTTTGTGGATGAGACTTTCCGGGACATAGTAGGGCTGTCCCACCTCCAATCTGACAGTCCTGAGGCTGTTACGGAGGATGAAAGGCTCAGGGAAGGAGAGCAGTCAAGGGGAGCAGAGGGAAACCATCCCATAGTTGGGACCCTCCTTCCAGAGGGTGATGTTGTATCCTCTCGTGCCGAGGATACTTCTCCGGGGGAGGGAGCGCCAGCTGTTAGGAAGAAGCAGGTTTTAGTAGTGGGGGATTCAATCATTAGAAATATAGATAGTTGGGTTTGTGATGACCGGGAGAACCGTATGGTGACTTGCCTGCCTGGTGCGAAGGTTGCGGATCTCTCGAGGCATCTAGACAGACTTATGGGCAGTGCTGGGGAGGAGCCGGTCGTCGTGGTACATGTTGGTACCAATGACATAGGGAAGGGTAGAAGAGATGTTCTGGAGGCCAAATTTAGGTTACTAGGAAAGAGACTGAAATCCAGAACATCTTTGGTGGCATTCTCTGAAATGCTTCCAGTTCCACGCGCAGGGCCAGATAGACAGGCAGAACTTCAGAGTCTCAATGCGTGGATGAGACGATGGTGTAGGGAAGAGGGGTTTAGATTTATTAGGAACTGGGGACACTTTTGGGGTAGGGGGAGCCTATACAGGAATGATGGGCTCCACCTAAATCAAGGTGGATCCAGACTGCTGGCATTAAACATTAAAAAGGTCATAGAGCAGTTTTTAAACTAAGAGGTGGGGGAAAGCCGATTGGTGCGGGGGAGCACCTGGATCGGAAGGAGACTTCTCTTACACGAGGCTCCATAGACAGGGATTCCCTAGAAGTTAGTCAGATAGGGAACGTGGGAAATAATATATGGGCAAGATCAGATGTGAAACAATCGTGCATAAAAAAATCCAACGCGTCTGTGA
The DNA here is from genome assembly GCF_033958435.1 of Carettochelys insculpta. Lineage (NCBI taxonomy): Eukaryota > Metazoa > Chordata > Testudines > Carettochelyidae > Carettochelys > Carettochelys insculpta. The sequence goes on along the minus strand of NC_134138.1, from coordinate 35,959,641 downwards.
AAGGCGGACATATAAATAGTGGTAGTTTTCTAACATGCTTTTACGCTAATGCTAGGAGTCTGTCTAATAAGATGGGTGAACTGGAGTACCTCATATCAAAGGAGGAAGTTGACATAATAGGCATCTCAGAAACATGGTGGAATGAGGACAATCAGTGGGACACTATCATACCGGGATATAAATTATATCGGAAAGACAGAACAGGTCGTGCGGGTGGCGGAGTGGTACTATATGTGAAGGATAATATAGAATCAAATGAAGTAAAAATCCTAAAGGAATCAAAATGTTCCATAGAATCATTATGGATAACAATTCATTCCTCTAATATGAATATGGCATTAGGAATATATTACCGACCACCTAACCAGGACAGTGATAGTGATGCTGAAATGATGAGGGAGATTAGAGAGGCTATCAAAATAAAAAACACAGTAATAATAGGAGATTTCAATTATCCCCATATTGATTGGGTGCATGTCACCTCAGGACGGGATTCAGAGATTAAATTTCTTGATGCCTTAAATGACTGCTTCTTGGAGCAGCTAGTACAGGAACCCACAAGGGGAGAGTCGATTCTCGATCTAGTCTTGACTGGAACGCAGGATCTGGTCCAAGAGGTAACTGTTACTGGACCGCTTGGAAACAGTGACCACAATATAATAACTTTTAATATTCCTGTGTTGGGAAGAATACCGCAGTGGTCAAACACTCTGGCATTTAATTTCAAAAAGGGGAATTACACTAAAATGAGGAAGCTAGTTAAACAGAAACTAAAAGGTAGACTAATTAAACTAAAATCCCTGGAAGCTGCATGGAAACTGTTTAAAAACACCATACTAGAGGCCCAACTTAAATGTATACCCCAAATAAAAAAACACAGTAAGAGACCTAACAAAGAACCACCATGGCTAAACAGCCATGTTAAAAAGGCAGTGAGAGAGAAAAGGGCAGCTTTTAAAAAGTGGAAGTCAAATCCTAGTGAGGAAAATAGAAAGGAACATAAACACTCCCAAATTAACTGTCATAATGTAGTAAGAAAAGCCAAAAAAGAGTTTGAGGAACAGCTAGCCAAAAATTCAAAAAACAATAGTAAAATGTTTTTTAAATACATTAGAAGCAGGAAGCCTGCTAAAAAAGCAGTGGGGCCCTTGGATGATAAAGATATAAAAGGAGCGATCAAGGAAGACAGTGCCATTGCGGAGCGATTAAATGATTTCTTTGCTTCAGTCTTCACGGCTGAAGATGTTACAGAGGTTCCTAAATCTGAGCCAGCCTTTTTAGGCGACAAATCTGAGGAACTCACTCAGATTGAAGTGACATTAGAGGAGGTTTTGGAATTAATTGATAAGCTGAATAGTAACAAGTCTCCAGGACCAGACGGCATTCACCCAAGAGTTCTGAAAGAACTCAAATGTGAAATTGCGGAGTTATTAACAGTGGTTTGTAACCTATCCTTTAAATCCACTTTGGTACCAAATGACTGGAAGACGGCCAATATAACACCAATATTTAAAAAAGGCTCTAGAGGAGATCCTGGCAATTATAGACCGATAAGTTTAACATCAGTACCAGGCAAATTAGTAGAAACACTAGTAAAGAGTAAAATTGCAAGGCACATAGAAGAGCACAAATTGTTGGGCAAAAGTCAGCATGGTTTCTGCAGAGGGAAGTCGTGTCTGTCTAATCTATTAGAATTCTTTGAAGGGGTTAATAAACATGCGGACAAGGGGCACCCAGTGGACATAATATACCTAGATTTCCAGAAAGCCTTTGACACGGTCCCACACCAAAGGCTTTTATGTAAATTAGGTGGTCATGGGATAGGAGGAAAGGTCCTTTCATGGATCGGGAATTGGTTAAAAGACAGAAAACAAAGGGTTGGAATAAATGGTAAATTTTCACAATGGAGGGGGGTAACTAGTGGTGTTCCCCAGGGCTCAGTCCTGGGACCGATCCTGTTCAACTTGTTCATCAATGATCTAGAAAATGAGGTAAGCAGTGAGGTGGCAAAGTTTGCAGATGACACCAAGTTGTTCAGGACAGTCAAAAGCAAAAGGGATTGTGAAGAACTACAAAAAGATCTCAGCAAACTGAGTGATTGGGCAGCAAAATGGCAAATGAAATTTAATGTGGGTAAGTGTAAGGTAATGCATGTTGGAAAAAATAACCCAAATTACACGTACTACATGATGGGGTCAAATTTAGCTACGACAGATCAGGAAAGGGATCTTGGAGTTATAGTGGATAGTTCTCTGAAGACATCCACGCAGTGTGCAGCGGCAGTTAGTAAGGCAAATAGGATGTTAGGAATTATTAAAAAAGGGATCGATAATAAGACAAAAGAGATCATACTTCCCCTATATAAAACTATGGTACGCCCACATCTCGAGTACTGCGTGCAGATGTGGTCTCCTCACCTCAAAAAAGATATATTGGCATTAGAAAAAGTTCAGAAAAGGGCGACTAAGATGATTAGGGGCTTGGAAAGGGTCCCATATGGGGAGAGGCTAGAGAGACTGGGACTTTTCAGTTTGGAAAAAAGGCGATTGAGGGGCGATATGATAGAGGTATATAAAATCATGAATGGTGTGGAGAAAGTGAATATAGAAAAATTATTTACCTTTTCCCATAATACAAGAACTAGGGGACACCAAATGAAACTGATGGGTAGTAGGTTCAAAACTAATAAAAGGAAATTTTTCTTCACACAGCGCACAGTCAACCTGTGGAACTCCTTGCCTGAGGAGGCTGTGAAGGCCAGGACTCTATTAGGGTTTAAAAAAGAGCTTGATAAATTTTTGCAGGTTAGGTCCATAAATGGCTATTAGCCAGGGATAAAGTATGGTGCCCTAGCCTTCATAACAAGGGCAGGAGATGGATGGCAGGAGATAAATCACTTGATCATTGTCTTCTGTTCTCCTTCTCTGGGGCACCTGGCATTGGCCACCGTCGGCAGATGGGATGCTGGGCTTGATGGACCTTTGGTCTGACCCAGTATGGCCGTTCTTATGTTCTTATGTTCTTATGTACCTAAAAGGGTTACAAGGAGGAGGGAAAAATTTTTTTCTTCTTGGCCTCTGAGCATAGGACAAGGAGCAATGGACTTTAACTACAGCAAGAGAGGTTTAGGTTGGACATTAGGAAAAACTCCCTAAAAGTCAGGGTAGTTAGACACTAGAATAAATTACCTAAGGGGATTGTGGAATTTCCATAACTGGAGATATTTAAGAGCAGGTTAGATGGACATCTCTCAGGGATGATCTAGACAGTGCTTGGTCCTGCCATGAGGGCAGGGCACTGGATTCGATGACCTATTGAAGTCAATTCCAGTTCAAAGGTTCTATGACTCTGTGACCTTTGGTCTGACCCAGTACGACATTCTTATATTTTCTTGTATCAGTGGTTAAGGCATTTTTCAGCAGGCAAGCTGAGAATTATGGGCTGCTGTGTGCCAGCCCTGCCTTTTACAGTAATGTTGGCTGCTTAGAACATTCAGCATGAGTGCTTAATATAGTATGCACCACTTTCATTTCATTTTTAGTAATTTGGACTCTTCAGGGCCACAAACTGCCTCTGATTTACTTTATCAGCTCGGCTATGTTCTATGGATACCGAGACAAAACATTGTCCTAAGGACTTATGTATGGTTTACTTTATTTTTCCCTTCACTTTACTCTGCTTCTGCATGTGCAGGCTAAATATAACCCTAGTCTCAGGCCTATTTTAAAAAAACAAAACAAAACAGAAATTCTATGCTGCAATCACCCAGGTTTACAATAATGCCACACCAGGCAGTTAAGAAGGAGACCTGTCCCAATGACACCCACTGTCAGCAAGTGAAGAAACAGATCTTAAATGGGTAGAGAAAACTTAATTAACAACATTTTGGCTGGCAAGAAACTATTTATCAATAGCTGAAGTTGTGGAATCCTCATTCTATGATGAGTATCCTTGCTTTCCTACTGGTTGTCTGTATGATCTCTCTATGGATTATAAGTGTTTCTGTCTAATGTATAATTACTTTTGCTAGATGTAAATCAACTAAGGTGGTGGGATATGATTGGTTAGGTAATTCTGTTACAGTAGGTTATGATTAGTTAGCAAAATTATACTAAAATAATTGGTCGAGGTATAGGTAAGCAGGACTCAAGTTTCACTACATATACTGGGGTCCAAGAAGGAAGGAAGAAGGAAAAGACCTGGAAGAATAACTCACCTCCAAGACACAACCTAAGACCAGAGTTGCCAGAATTCCTCTGCATGACTGTGAGGTGCACCAACCAGCATTCAGAGATTTACTTCATCTGGCCAACAGCGGAAGTCTGCCTGTTGTTATCAGGATTGGTGAGCATGACAGTGTGTACTTAGCACGTGTTTGGCTTTCTTGGTAATTGTCAGTAAATAGAGAATATAAATATTACTGTATAAGGCTTTTTCAGTGGCAAAAATCCTGCTGAACCCTAGGAAATGGGTAAGGGTGGGTGTCCTTGAGTCCTAGGAATTTGTTACTGACATCTGTGTCACTGAAGTGTGGAAGGGATAAAGACATTTATGCAGGTAACAAAGGACCATGTTTGCTTAACCCCAATGGGGTCATAGAACAATTACGACTATTTTCAGTTGTCTGTTTTTGACATAATTGTACCTGCCAGTCTGTGTGTTATAGGCTATGTTTACACTTGACCAGAATTTTGAAAGGGCCCCTGATAAGAAAAAGGGATTTCGAAGTCTGCCAGGTTCTTTTGATGAGCTGCGTGAGGCTGGCAGCATGCTAATGAGGTGCTGAATATTCATTTCAGCACTTCATTAGTATTCTCTGATTTGGCCATTAGCATGGCCCTTTTGAAATTTTGGCCAAGTGTAGGTGCAGCCATAATGACACCAACAAGGTGAATAAGGTAAAAAAATTCCAATAGACCAACTTCAGCTGGTGAAAGAGAGAAACTTTCAAGCTACACAGAGCTTTTCTTCAGGTCTGAGAAACATCCATTTCTGATGACCTGTGGCTAGAGCCACACTACCATGGAAGATCAACCTGTTCAAGGTCATTTCAAAACTACCCCCTCAGTATTTTCCATGTTGCACCATTCAGCAGCACATTAAAAACTGAAAGGCAAGATAAACTTAGGTAGCCAATTAAAAGTTATAATAAAATATGCTACTGCCTGTGCTATTCATTTTCACAGTTCAGTATTTTAATCTATGTGAAATTGCCAGAAACAAAGTACAATATGGCTACACAGTTTAGGACAAGTTTACTGTGTAGTACACAAGCTTAGGTGATGAGTCATATTCTAGATACCAAAAGCTTGTTGAAAATTTCTAGATGGAAAAATGGTTTATCAGAAAATAGTGTTTTGTTTAATTCAAAGGATCAGGTCAATTTTGATGAAATTTACAACAGAAATTTTGTAATAGAATTGAAAAGGAACTTGTTTTGAATTTGGTTTCATTTTGTTTGTATTTTCCTTTAAACTTTTCAATTGTTTTACAGTTACTATATTTATATATATATATTTCTACTATAGGCAATATTTTATACTGTACTGTAACACTGACAGTAAAATGAAACATTTCAATAAGATCATTTAGATGTTTCAAACATATACATAGGAATTTTCATTCTGCAGTAGATTTTGAAATTCAGACTTTCATTTAGGATAAAAGGAAATTTCAGAAGGTTAGAATTTTGTATGTGATGGATATGTCTTTTTAAAAAAGCTCTGATGCCAACTAGTACATTAGCAAACTCTTTGGCCAGCCTTTTGATTCTTGGGCTATGTTTACATTCTGAGATAAATTCAAATTTAAGGCATTTAGCTTGATATTACCACATGACTGTCTTCACTGTAAATACCATCAGCTCAATTTAGGGAGCACTAATATTGATATCATAATATCACTGGAATGGCTGGATGTAATGGCAAATTCGAATTTAAAAGTTTGAATAAAGGCCAGTGTGTGAGCGCCATGTCTTAAAATCAAATTAATTAGCTTCCAGAGATGTCCTGTGCATAACCCATAATGCCACACTCTGGCGCTGCTCTCCAGGCGCACAGGAATTAGGTAACGGGCAGACCCTGAATTTCAAATAGGGACTAAGAAGCTGTGGCTGTGGGGTCATGTTTGTCTAAGAGCCTGAGAAATGTCTTTCTTTCTTTGCAATTAGCACTGTGAGCACATCTACCCATTACAAATAGCCCCTGCATGGGGTTCTTGGTTCTGACTTTGCACTTGTTATCTTTTTCTGCATTGCCTGTTGCCAGCCACTACCCTACCACACCACATGGCAGCAAGGCTGTTGTGGGGGGTTGTGCTTGCATAAGATGCCAAGAAATTTCTTCTCAGCAGTTTACATTTGTGCACACTCCCCTCCCTCCCCCACAGGCACACACAGTTAGGCTGTTTCCTGTGCTCAACTACATCATGTGGGTAGCCCCTGACCCAGTAAAAGGATGTGCTGACCATGCTACCAGGCAGCACCGTATTTCGGCTTTCATGAACTTAGGGCTTCAAGGGTGGGAAAGAATTTTGGGGGCTTGCAGACACCAGGGGGAAGTGTCCCCCAGCAGCTAAGATTTTTGCAGCCTTTCTGCCACGGGGGGGCTACTTCTACTGACTCCCCTCTGAAACCCCCCATACTCTCACCTAACAAGGAACTGGGGGCGGGGGGCTAGTCTCCCCTCTTGCTAAGATTTTTGGGGCATTGCTGCCATTCGCCATGATGGAAATTTCTGTGTAGTGAGAAGAGAAGACAAAAATATTTTATCCCACGCCTTTTCTATCCTCTTTCTTCCAACGTGGCACCCCTTCATTCTGGGAAGAGTGGGTGGAGGGCCAGTTGAGAATACAGACTATGCACAGAATCTGTATAACAAACTGGGAAGCAGAATACCCTCCCCTCAGCAACTCTCTTTTTTCAAAAACTTCACTACTGACCCTTTTCATTGTCCCTGTGTTATTTGTAGGGATCACACGCAATCCAGGGAGCAGGGACAATCAGAGGGTGGCCAGCTGAGAAGACACACACTAGCTGATTTTTATAATTCAGTTACAGAAGAAAAAGATTTCTGTTAACTCTGCCATTTTTGTTGATGCCCTACTTTTCCTTCCTTCTGATTGGAAAAATGGATGTTTGTTTACCACTAGAGGTGAATGAAAGCAATGAAATGTGGGAAGATGATGTCAAATGTGAATGAACATACCCAGAATGCTATGGAGATAAGGGAAGTGTGGGACAGGTTCCCACAATGCACTGCTGTAACAGTCAATGTTTGCTGATGGAGGCTATGTGTACACTACGAAATAAATTTTAATTTATTAAAATCGATTTTATAATGGCAGTTTTTCTAAATTCAATTTTGAGTATCCTCACTTCCCACAGGCTCACAACAAATTTGACATATTGCTTCCACACTGAAATCACCAACCATCCACTGCTGCAGCAGTGCACTGTGGGAACCTATCCCACGATTCCTTCAATCCTTCATTCTGAGCCGGGAGCAGCAGCGCTGCTAGTTTCCCAGGTCCAGCAGCTTGAGGGATCCAGGAAACGGACAGCGCAGCAGCCCTGGTAATTTCCCAGATCCCACTGGTACAGTAAACCCTCCATTTACCAGACTAATAGGGCTGTCTGTTCTTCCCCATAGTCCCTTAAATGAGAGGGTTTACTCCTGCTCTCCACAGGCTCCCCCGACCTCAGTTCCACCCCAACTTTCCCCCCAAAAGCCAACCTCCTGAAAACAACCCCCCAAACACCTCAACACCTTCCTCATCCCAAAAAAAAACCTCTTAAAACTCAGACCGCTGCCACTCACCAGGTCCTGTGGAAAAGCTGCTGAAGCCCTCTGGCTGGGGACACCTGGTTGCGGGTGGCTAAGGGTACCTGCAAGGTGGAAGCCTGCCCATGGGCATCTGGCCCCATTCATGGCTCCAGCAGCATGGCGGTGAGGTGCCTAGCCCTGAGTTGGCATGGGCCACCCAGTGATGGGGTGCCTGTCCCATGGCAGCTCGAGCAGCCTAGCTGCAGGGTGCCTGGCCCTGTGCATAGCTGGAGTAGCTTGGCCACAGGGTACCCAGCCCTGTGACAGCTTGAGCTGCTTGGCCATGGAGTGCCTGGCTCTTGCCACAGGTGTACAGCAACATGGTCAGTTTCCCAGCTCCCACTAGTAGTGGGGACCTGGGAGCTAGGTGCAGGACACACAGATATGTGGGATAGATAGGGGACACTTGTGGAGGCTAATAAATTCGATTTTAGGATGTGATTCTTCCATGCTGGACTTTAATCAAACTTCTCAAGTTGACCTTGACGCTATAACCATCAGGTAACTGCGGTTTTGTAATCTCGAGATTAGTGCACCCAATATCGAGCTAATGGTATTTTCACTGAAGATAGTCACCTGGTAATATCAAGCTAACGGCCTTAAATTATCTCATAGTGTAGACACAGCCTGAGTGTGGCAGCAAAAAGTCGACTGTGAGGAGCATGTGGGTAGGTGAGGATAGTCCAATTTGAATTTATAAAATCCAGTGTTACAAAATATATATTAAAAATTCAAATTTATCTTGTAGCACAGACATAGCCTTTGAGCCTTTCTATAAGTCTTCACTCTGAGATTCATGTGATAATCTCATTTTAAAATATTCTAGAACTCATGGCTGGGAAGTAAACATCAATAAAAATAACCTCAGATGCACTATTTTAAGCCCCCATGAATATTAAACCCATCCCATCACTTTTAGCACCTAATTAATACTTAGAGTGCTTGGGGACACCAGCAATGCAGCTGGAACTAGTAAGTAACAGCTAGTGTTCTGCTGCACTCTGGCATAAACATAGCAAAGGGTATAAACAGTTGTTTCCATCAAGTGATCAAGCACTCTCAGAAGGAATGGTGCTACTGGGTTTAATTTTAACTTTAGAGAGAGGTAACAGTGAGGTAGCCGTGTTCAGCAAGATGGTGTGTAATTTAGGAGGAATGACAGAAGCAAAGCCCTGCAAATCTGAGGGTATCTTTGGCCCATGTGCATTGATCACAAATTATATGTGAATACAAAGTTTGTGTGTGCACAGGACTTTACACAGAGGCTGGCAAACACATAGAAGGAGACATTAGAAATAAAGTGAGAAAGAACTCTATGCTCCATAATCTCAATGGTTGTCTCACTTTAACTTTAAACCTTTTTTGTTATTGGATTGAATCAAACAACCTCCTTTTCAACTGTGACTTTTTTTCTGTAACAGTAGATGATTAGAGCTAGAAGCCTTCTGAACTGCATCTTTTTGAAAACCCTCTGAATCCTTACCCCTATAGAATTACGCTGGGGAGAGCTGGCAACCAGGAATCTCTTTGATTTATCAGTACCAGGGACAGCAGCTCCCACAAGCATCTCGTACATGTCAAATAAAAAGCATGACATTGAAGCCCTCCTGTGGTGATGTGGTTACTCTGTGGCTATGTCTACATGGTGTGATAATATTGACTTTAAGTCATTTAGCTCGATTTTAGCAAGAGCCTGTCTTCACTGTAAATTCCATAAGCTCGATTAAGGTGCACTAAAATTGATATAATATTGATACCCAAATATTGTGGTAACCTGACAAGTGTAGCGTTCAGTTTGAATTTAAAATTCTGAATGAAGGGTAGTGAGGAAGCACCAGGTCTTAAATCAAATTCACTAGCCTCCAGAGATGTCCAGTATGTGCCCCACAGTTCTCCACTCTGGCCTCCTCCATCTCCACTGCTGTCAGGTACGGAGGAAATAGGCAACAGGAAGACCATTTCGATTCAGCACCTGGAAATCCATTGCTGTAGGGTCATGAGAGGCTCAAAATCTTCTTTCTTTTTCTTTATTATTAGTACAGCTAGGGGGTCTCTGGTTCTGTGCCTACTTCTGTTAGCTGCATTTTTTTCTGAACTCCCTGGTGCCAGCCACTGCATGCTGGCACACTGCTAGGCTATGGGTGGGGGTCATGCTTGTGTGATAGGACGAGAAACTTCTTTTCGGTCAACAGAAGAAAATACTTTGTCACAAGAGTGGTTGTTCTTTCAGAGCAAAATTTTTGCATGGGCTTTATCCAAAGGCCAGGGGGCTGGCTATAGTTGTGGGTCTTTTAGCCACCTGGGAGAAGTTTCCATTGGTGGTCATGATTTTTGGGGGCTGGATATAGTTGGGGGTCTTTTATCCATCTGAGGGGGGAAGTTTCCCTCAGTGGACATGATTTTGAGGGGCTGGCTATCGTCAAGGGGTCTTTTATCCACCCAGGGAAAGTCTCCCTTGTCTGTCACAATTTTGGGAGGTTTGGTTAACATGGCAGGGGAATGAGGGCAACGAAATGTGGGAAATAAAATATAGGGAGATGTCATCAGACACCCACAGTCACTTGTAGGGCATTTTTTCCCAGTGCTGCACCAGTGAAAATAGCCAGAATGCTACGGGGCTCAGGGAACTGTGGGATAGATTCCCACAGTACACTGCTGCAACATTTGATATTGGTGACTTGTGTGTGGCAGCAATAAATCGATTTTATGAGGAGCCTGTGGGAAGGTGAGGATGCTCAAAATCTAACTGATAAAACCTAATGTTAATAAATCGATTTTAATAAAAATGATTTTAACTCATAGTGTAGACATAGCCTGTGACTCCCTTCTGCAGATAAGTCCATGTGGTACAACTGCAGATTTTGCATACTTGCTGACTGCTTCTATCCTGTTCCATTCAAGGACAGTTTCTGAATTAGAAGCAGTTGTGTGATAGGACATGAATCATGATACCTTTTGACTTTGATCACACTTCTTTTTTCATAGCACCTTTCACACTGTAATATGCAAGTGGAAGCTAAGGAAATTTACTTTGCTTTTCCTAAAAACATAATAGCACAGTACATTTTAGAAAAGTGACTTTGATTTCTTCCAATGTCAAGTTTATCTCATAAATTTTATGAGATAGTTCCTACATAAAATAGCCTGCATGGTTGATGCTGGTTAGTCTGACACTACATAAGCATGAATAAACACTGCTGTTAACTTGTTATACGGTAAACCCTTTCATATTCAGCATTCTGTCATCCAGAACTCTCAAACGACTGGCATTTTAACTATAAATAAATTTTAGTTATGTTTTCAATAAATACAGTATAGCGAAAATAAATACAAATAAATACAGCAAACACAGTATAAGTTTACAGTGTACAGTACTGCTGTTGTTGGTAAATAAAGTATTTTGCATATATTTTAGTTTGTTTTTTAATATCTAATTTTGTTTTTTTCACTAGTGTTGTGCATTGCTAGGTATGCCTCTCTATTACCCAGAATATTCAAATATCTGGCAACCTCTGGTCCTGGGGCTGCTGGATGTGAAAGAGGTTACTGTACAAAGGATGAACAGAATACAGCAGAACTAATTATGTTGTACAAATTTATAAGCCACTCATTCATTTAATTAATTAATTTTATTCATAAATATGAACGTGCAATGAGTCTATGAACTGTGAGTGAACATTGCCATCTGCTGTTACTTTTGTGTAGTGCTTTCTACATTTGTGTCACGTCCTGAAGCTTGGGATGTGTTCATATTAAAAATCAAACACTTGGTAACCACACAACTACAATGAAAGGACTCAAGATAGCATATAGGCAAATGCACAGATCAACTTGTAATAATATTGTAAATAGCATGTGGCTTTCAGTAATTGATTATTTAATTTATTTAAATATCTTCAAGGTACATTTAGAACCCTGGATGATTTCCGCTGCTAAAAACCAGTCATATGCCTGTTATATTTTTAAAACAATTACAAATAACTATAGGTCTCCCCATTCACTAACAAAGAATCAAACTGAAAACAACTCAAAATCTCCACTTAAGGACAATGAGTAAAATTGTCAAAAGTATCTGAATAGCTTTGGATCCTAGGGCTTATTTTCAGGACTGATATATACTCCTAATGCCTGGATTTTTAAAGGTGTTTAGACATCTCAAGATGCAGGTAGAGGCTTTGTTGGATTTTTAGAAAAAAACAAGCCAAAAATCCACATACACTGATGGGAGTCAGGTGGCTTGAAGCTTTTGAAAATACTATGTACCTATCTGCATCTTATGCACCAAGGTACCATTAAAAAGGCCATGCCTAAGTCTCTTATGAAAATGGGATTTAGGACCTTAAATCACTCATGAGCTGTGTCTACACGTGCACGCTACTTCGAAGTAGCGGCACTAACTTCGAAATAGCTCCCGTTGCGGCTACACGCGTCGGGCGCTATTTCGAAGTTAACTTCGACGTTAGGCGGCAAGACGTCGAAGTCGCTAACCTCATGAGGGGATCGGAATAGCACCCTACTTCGACGTTCAACGTCGAAGTAGGGACCGTGTAGACGATCCGCGTCCCGCAACGTCGAAATTGCTGGGTCCTCCATGGCGGCTATCAGCTGGGGGGTTGAGAGATGCTCTCTCTCCAGCCCCTGCGGGGCTCTATGGTCACCGTGGGCAGCAGCCCTTAGCCCAGGGCTTCTGGCTGCTGCTGCGGCAGCTGGGGATCCATGCTGCAGGCACAGGGTCTGCAACCAGTTGTCGGCTCTGTGTATCTTGTGTTGTTTAGTGCAACTGTGTGTGGGAGGGGCCCTTTAAGGGAGCGGCTTGCTGTTGAGTCCGCCCTGTGACCCTGTCTGCAGCTGTGCCTGGCACCCTTATTTCGATGTGTGCTACTTTGGCGTGTAGACGTTCCCTCGCAGCGCCTATTTCGATGTGGTGCCGCGCAATGTCGAAGTTGAACGTCGACGTTGCCAGCCCTGGAGGACGTGTAGATGTTATTCATCGAAATAGCCTATTTCGATGTTGGCTTCACGTGTAGACGTAGCCATGGATTGTGAAAATTTCCCTTTTATAGCTGCTAGCTCTAGGTCTCCCATTTTGAAGTTTAACCCAGTTACTGGGCAGGTGGTGCGAGCAAGAGAGAGAAAACAGAGAGGAAAAAGAAATTTTGCAGAACAGTGGATGGCACTGTACATGTGCTAAAAATCCCAGTCATCTGCACAGACACTAACATATGCCTAAAAGTAGTGGAGGGAAACTAGAAGTGATGGAGTGTATAGTGTCACATATTGGTCTCCCAAGGATAGACAAAGTCACAAGGTATAGAAAAATTCTTATATGTGGATTGTGCACCTTTAATATCGGGTCTTCATTACAGCAGCTAGGCAGGTCTACAATAGGGGAGAAAGCTGAGCTAAGATATGCACATCTAGTCATGAGAATAGAGTAGCTGGAGTTGATGCTTTCCCTACCATCCTTCAACTTCCTTTACTCCTTGTGACTGCAAGGCATACTGGGGTCAAGGGGATGCCCCGAACATTCAATTCAGCATGTCCCTACTGGATGTGTTAAATTGAAACCCAAAAGATAAACCTCCAGATTGTTGATCTTCCTGTAAGTATAGCGGTACCCCTAGTTACTGTGCATCCACACATGCCATTAAGGCAGTGTGTAATGGAAGCATGGTCTGGTCTTGTTGTATTGGCTTTTAGGTACAGCTTCTGCCTCTCTCCTGTAAATTAACTGAAAAAATGTTCATTCTGGCCCCAGCTTTCTGAGAATAGACCTATGGTCCATGTCTTTAGTTTCCTGTGTCTTGTGAGCGAGGTTTGTGTGAGAAGACTTTGTCTGTGGAAATCCCTCTCCCCTGCCTACAATGGGAACTGTGCAATCTTCAGAGCTGGTCTGTGGTTAGTTAAGGGGAGGGGAAACCCATGAGACTAAGTGCCACCTCCTCTCTCCCAGTGGCCAGCAGCCCAGGAAATCCATACTATTCCCAGAACATAGAGGGTCACACTTCTAACATGCTAACTGCTGCCATCCACATGCTGGCATAATGTCTACTCCAGAAAGAGCTTGGTAGGATCTAGCACTCACACACAACCGCTAGAGATTTCTGTTGAGGACCCTAATCCTCTCCCTCCAGGCAGTCCCTTTTATGAGGCTACCGTACTCTTTTAAAACACGTATGGAAGCTATATTAATAATTATGTTTATGAAATTTGCTTTCAATTTCTCTTTCCCTCCCAATTGCAAACAAACAAAGGATTTCAAGCTGTTCCTTTCCCAGAAGAGGTAGATCTGCTACCTCTGAATGCCCATACCTGTGTCTAGCAACATGAAGTATGTAGGGTACAGCTTTCATACCCTCTGAAGAAAAGTCATTGTCAACACGAACAATTAAGTTTTTAATTGGAATGTCTTGGCTTTACCCTTTCCAATGTTTATGCCTCAATGGACTAGCTAAAACACTGTGCTTTATCCTATGGGTGAGGTGAGGCACCATTATGTGCTCTATGAATCTTGTGTGTTGTCTTACACAAAGGTGATGTGCCCTCTAAGTTAATGTTCCTTCTCATCCATATCTACATAGCTAGAATCCTTCTGAAAAAAATAAGGAAATCCCAGGAATTGGTCAAGCACTTCCCTTATTGTAACATGAACGCAAGCAGAACTGTCTCAGTTTATATTAGGTATTAACTGAAAGTGTTTTTCTCCTCTTCAGTAAAAACATTGTTCAGCATAGTATATGGTTCTTGTTGCTGTTCACAGTAGCACTAGTAGATTTAGTGGTTGAATTTTGACAATAGACCTTTCATTTTGTACTTCCAGATTAGCTCAGTGGCTTGAACATTAACCTTCCCCCCCTCCCCCTTACACCCAGGGTTGTGAGCTCCAGCCTTGAGGATGCTGATTAAGGATCTGGGACAAATACGCTTAAAAAAACTTGAGTTAGGGCTGGTAACACAGGTCCTTGTTAGCCGATGGCCAAGGATGTTTGGTGAGGTGCCAGCTATGCCCATTTCACACCATCCGTGACTTCAACGGCTAGGACTCACTGTCCCTTCGCGGCGGGCAGTCAGGATTGACTGACAGGCACCCCAAGAGTTTGCCCCGTGGAGGCGGCACAACTTAACGCTAGGCTCTTAGTACTCTCACCTAATGGCCAGGCTTTATAGCCAAAAATGGCTGAGGTCCTTTGATTGTGTTGGCTGCTTTACAGTAACCCAGGGAAACAACAGTCAGGCTTGTGCATAAACGGTCACCAAAATTTATTAAACTAGATTCTAATCATGTGGTTACAAAATTGCTAGTGCCTACTTATTTAAATGTATAGATGTTACACAAACAAACAAGTTACAAAACTGAAGCCACGATCCCAAAGAAGAGAAAAACAAACAAACAAAGTATAGAGCTCTATTTCAAAATATGTGTACGCTAAAGATAGGAGATCAGGTGTGGGCGCTTCTTACCCTCCTTGCATCTCTCGATTCCAGTGGTGCCAAGCCAGGATCGGTCACTCAATTCCGTGGAAAGACGAATAAGGGACAAGGCTTAGGGACCCCTTTTGCTGCAGAAGCCTTGGGAGGCTGTCACTTATCTGACCAGCAGATAGATAGTGAAAATCACTCAAAAATTATGGTGCTGTTGGTCCCATACTTATACCTCTGTAGTCCTGTATTCTCTTTCTCCTTTCTTATGCCAAATTGGGGCTGGTCTGTCTGGGTGACGCCAGCTCTTGCAAGAGTAGTGTGAACTTAATTTACACTTGCAAGGGAGAGGAACAATAAGTTTCGACTACTGGACATTCCTTTTATTAGGGTAAATATTTCCCACCTGGGATGTTAGTGTGTGTGCATCAAGTTATTAGTAGGGGCTAAGAGCCATGTCCATCACAGCTCCTCTGTCTGCTGTGAGCCTAATCGTTGCATATGTTCCCAGAGGCACATTGTAGCAGCACCTGTGCTTTCTCACAGCCTCAAAGGCTGTGCTGGAATTTACGTTAAGTGCCCTGTTGTCTTGGCTCCCTTGTTTTCCCAGCAATGCTGGTCTGAGAGGGGGCTGGCTGTCTGGCTACAGTCCTGCTGCACATACAGGTGACTGGACTTGATGACCTCTGCAGGTTCCTTCCAGCTCTGTGAGGCAGATAGCATTAAGATCCACAAAGGTGTTTAAGCACCTAGCTTCTACTGAAATCAACAGAAACTAGGAGACTAAAGATACTTTGTACCTAGAGCCTGTTCAAGATTTGTTAAACATTTGCAGATTCCACTGATTTGTTGGGATTTTGGGTGCTGTAATCATTAGGCATACAAATTTGCACTTATTGTGAGCTCAACTGTACAAGTATATGGAAGTTCATAGAATGTCATAATCATCCATAAAAATGTTGGTTGGAAAGAGGAAAGAAAAGGAGAAAGCAAATTAGGCTAAACAAAAAAATTCTTGCATAATATTGCTCTACCAATTAATTGATGCATTGGAAATTAGGATTAAATAGAAGACAAAATAATGAAATTATTAAATATTCCACCCATCATGCTCTTTCTGGGTCCTTGGAAAAGATACTTTGAAGGAGAAAAGACAAAAGAACAGGCAAAGGCTACTGGGACAAACTTCATCATCATGGCTACCTCCCCACCCCAAATCCTTGGACTCTGGCCCTTCTTAGTTTTAAAACTGAGGAATGTCTTGAGCAGACTAGGCCAGAGAGAGGGATCCAGGTGACACCACCACCTTACCAGCTCCAGCTGAATCCCAAACACCGACAGGATTGGACTTCCACAACATCAGCAACAACTTCTTTTCTCCAAAAGGACAGTTGTTATAAAGTATCAAATATTTAAGGTATCAGAGGCCTGACGCATGTAAAAAGTGACATCAATCCAAGTGGAAGTCCAGGCTACTCCTCAGGAATCCAGTGCACATCCATAGTCAGATGATCACATACATCTCTTTGTGCACATGCTTTAGCAGGGTACAACTGCACGGTGGCACTAGTCGGTACTTCTGCACATGTTGTTGCTGAATCTGTAGGCTTAGTTAGGTATTCATAAAGAATTAAATTAGCTTGGTTGCTTGGCTTACATATATTTACAGTCTGTGGAAAGTGCCATTGTTTAGCTGTTTTAGGAAGGCCTTGATAGATGGTATGTTTGATTGGACTAATGGGCTTGGCATGTGGCTTAACTGGAAATACTGGATCTGGAACATGGTTGATAAAATAGGAGAGTCCTTGAAGAGGAGCCCCCAAGTATCAACAATAGTTCTAACTGGTTTTAGCAAAGAAAGGGGCTTATAAAGCAGTGACCCTAGATGCCCAGTTCCAATACTTACAGTATAGATGAGCAACCAATTTGAACATTTGTTGCTAGTCCACATGGATCTGAGCTGATCAGTATTCAAAAGTGCATGTTACTCTAGGGAGCACAATTAACCCATTGAGAGCCTGAACCTACACTCCCCAACTCTAAAGGATGATGCCTTATCCATTAGGTCGGTGGGTTTAAAAACAGAGAGCATTAAGATATCTTTCCTCTAAAGTTGACAACGTGGAAATCCAGCATTGTTTCAGCTGTACAAACTTTGCATTGGTCTGCTGAGACAAAGGGTCTTCAAGGACTGGGACATCTATGCCAAAACCCAGCTCCCTGAATACCATGTAGTGATTGTTCCAAATGCTACTGTACATATGTGAAACCTGGACAACACAGAAGTGTCATTTGAAGGCACTTGAATAATGTCAACACTGTCTCAGGGGAATCTTAAATATCTCTTAGGAGTATAGGCACACAAACACTAGAGTCCTGGAAGAGTCAAACATGACCAGCGTTGAAGCCATTATAATTTGCCAACAACTTCATTGGACTGGTCATGTGGTTCAGATATCTGATCAGCACCTCCCAAAACAGATTCTGTTTTCTGAGTTGAAGGAAAGATGGAGGAGCATGGGGGCCAGAGGAAGCAATGTAAGGACATGACGAAGGCCACATGACAAAATGCAGTGCTAGTGTAGACACTTGGAAGAACATTGCCCAGGACTGTCCCAGTGGAGACCGGTAATCCATGAGGGGGTGATGCAATTTGAGAGGTCCCATCACAGTGCAAACAAGGAGAGGCAGGGAAGAAAAAAGCAGCAAAAAGTGTCCTGCACTGCTCCAACAGTGACCAACACCTGCCCCTTCTGTGATAAGACCTGTGGCTCCAGAATCAGGCTGGTCAACCATCAATGGATTCACAAACAGGAGAGTAACATGAAGATGTCCTACTCATTATCAAGTGACGATCGAGATGAAGATGTTATTCTGTGGGTGTGACAATTGTATAGGCATGATCTCAAAGGCTCTATATATGCACCTTTCAGACTTTAAATTTAATGAATTACTTTATGGTTAAATCGGTGTCATGGGATTTTCCTGTAATAACAACAATTCAGTCCAATGAAACTTGTTACCCACACATAAATCTATCAAGTTTGTGTATTGAACCTGAGGTTGCTTGTATGGCTGAGAGTTCTGCTTTGGCTTAGGCTGGAAGTTGCAGGGAGGACGCAGGAAGCCTCACTTGAGTGCCAATAGTCTTCCAGCATCCATTCTACAGCTCCTCCCCTCAAGCATGGGTGAACAAGTTATCCTTCAATTGACAGGCTTGGCTTGGAACAAATGTTCGAACATGCCAGCACACAGAACCATGAGATGGATATTAGGGCACGCATGAATGAGTGCTGAAACTGGGCTGAGGAAACAAGCAAATGTGGGACAGATTCAGAGGCATGGGCTAGTCACCCATGCTAACTGTGCAATGAAGACAAGCCCATAATCCTTTGCACCTTAAGGAATGTGGATAGACAACAACACTATAATACAGACATATAAATCAAATCTCTCACATGATCAGGACCAGATTTTCAACATCTTGTGCCAATCTCTTGGGGCAGAATTTTATACCCTACTTTGCACAAATGTGTGAATTTCATGAGGCATAAGACTCTGAAGGGTCAGGCCCGGGATGAGTAAAGAATTGAGTGTGGCACTATCAGCATTAAAGAAATTTCCTTCAGTGTAGCTACTGCAGTCTAGTACAGTAATGTACTGAAGCATGATGTAAGTGGTGCTTTGTTCCAGGACAGCACATTTGCAATATGGGTTTTTACTGCTTAACTATTGAGTCCAGTACATGTGTTTTTAGTGTAGACAGGAGCTCTGACTCATGGGCAAGGAAATTATGAAAAATCTTACCCAGCAAAACTGCAATTCAGCAAACAACATGATATGCAATATGAGTTTAAAATGCTCCTGGTAGTGGGGACACTGACTGCAAAATATCCCATCCTGGGATAGAGGGGCTCCACATAATGCAGATACATGTTTGTAGAAGATTATGATTTATAGACATGCCCTCTGAGGGACCAGTATTATGAACAGAGGTATTTGGCGATGTGCCATAGAGACAGGTGTTACCCAGCTGTGCATGGCAATTCACCAGAGACTCTCCAGTTTGTTTTACTAAAGTCTTATTCCTTTCTCATTCACTGGTGTGTTAGTTAATGAACCCCAAGACTGTTTCACACAGCACCCCATTCTCTCTCTCTCTCTATTCTCACAAGTTCTTGACACAAGCTCTTCTCTATAGTTACATCTACACGTGAAGCCTACATCGAAGTAGCCTGTTTCGATGTGGAGACATTGAAATAGGCTATTTCGATGAATAACGTCTACACGTCCTCCAGGGCTGGCAACGTCGATGTTCAACATCGACGTTGCGCAGCACCACATCAAAATAGGCGCTGCGAGGGAACGTCTACACGCCAAAGTAGCACACATCGAAATAAGGGTGCCAGGCACAGCTGCAGACAGGGTCACAGGGCAGACTCAACAGCAAGCCGCTCCCTTAAAGAGCCCCTCCCAGACACACTTGCACTAAACAGCACAAGATCCACAGAGCTGACAACTGGTTGCAGACCCTGTGCATGCAGCACGGACCCCCAGCTGCAGCAGCAGCAGCCAGAAGCCCTGGGCTAAGGGCTGCTGCACACGGTGACCATAGATCCCCGCAGGGGCTGGAGAGAGAGCGTCTCTCAACCCCTCAGCTGATGGCCGCCATGGAGGACCCCGCAATTTCGTTGAACGTCGAAGTAGGGCTCTATTCCCATCCCCTCATGGGGTTAGCGACTTCGACGTCTCGCCACCTAAAGTCGATGTTAACATCGAAATAGCGCCCAACACGTGTAGCCGTGACGGGCGCTATTTCGAAGTTAGTGCCGCTACTTCGAAGTAGCGTGCACGTGTAGACACGGCTTATAACACCACCTGTACAATGAACTAGGTTATTTACAAACAGTTAGAAATAGTCCTCAAAGTCCCAAAATTAACACAGCTCTGGTATTTTCTGATAGCCGTGAGGTTATTTGTCTAGCAACTATTCCAGCCAAACCTAGCTGGAGTCCTTCCCTGCTCTTAAAGTTCTTCTTACTTGGAATCCTTTCTTCCTCCATGAGGACAGAAGGGGTTACCATATTTGAACTTTCAAATAAGAGGACACCCCTGAGAGGTAGTGTATCTGCATCAATAGCTACCAATTCACATTGTATTAATGTACTATATATACTATAAACACATTAATACAATGTGAATTTGTAGATACTCATACAGTATCTTTGGGCTGTTTGTCCTCTGGTCTGGAGAAGGGAGCAGGCAAATCCTCTCTGCTGTTCTGTTTTGGAGCTTTCTTCTGGCTGTCTCAGAGACTCCTGAAATAGTGAGTCATCCCATGAGGGTCCCTTCCAGCCTTTGGCCAGGTCTGCACTACTAAGTTCTTTCGAAAGCAGGGGCTCTTCCAAAAAGGTCTTGTGATGAATGGATAGCTTGGTGGCTTGTGCACTATGCTGATACACTGAGGGTTGTAAGTTCAGCCCTTGTGGGGAGAATTTAGGGATCTGGGGCAACTATACTTAAAGAAAAAAAACCTGTAAGGGGAGGGTGCTTGGCCCTGCCAGAAGGGCCGGGGACTGGACTCCATGACCTCCCAAGGTCCCTTCCAGCTCTGTGAGATGTGTATCTCCCTATATGTATAATATCTACGCACAAAACATGCTCTTCAGATCTAAAGCTGAAAGAATGTAGCTCTTCTTCCGGAAGCTGTCTTCTGCTCCCAGACCAGGAAAAGCTCATTTTTCCAAAATATTCTTTCAGAAAAAAAGAGTGTGCAGATGCCCCACAGGCCCTTTTTTCAAAAGATCAATCTTCATGGTGCCAGATATTTTGATCCCTGGCCCCTTATTTTGAAAGTGCAGGGGCTGTGTGGACGTGCTCTTTTGATCTGCCTTTCAGTGTGTATACTTGATCTTCCAGAAGACGATCTGGAAAAGATCTTCTGGAAGATCATCTTGTGTAAGGTCACTGTAATGTAGATGTAGCCCATGATTCTGTGAAGAGCTTTGCAGCTCGTTACAGCCCTCTAATTTGGAGGAAAGTGACAGGTTCATATTCTCCTGCTCCCCACGCTCCTGCTCTTGTTCTGGTTGGAGCAGGGACACCTTGACCATCTACACTATAAGACTCCTGGTGCCAGGCCTCTGAAGAAACAGTATCCTAGGTTTTCCCCAGCCTCTATCATCAACGAGCTACTTCCTCTCTGTCTCTGTTCCAGAGCTCCTGGAACAGAGTTTGGTCAGCCCCAGTTCCCACTACCTTTTACAGCTTTATCCCCTTCTGGGGTAAGGAAAGTCCAATTACCACAGATCCTTGTGAAGCTCTTGGTCTACTTTGAAGTTCCTGTACTCTTGGAGGCTGGAGATTTCCATCTTCACACCTTTGGCTGAGAACTGACTCCCGGGGTTTTTCCCCCCCCAGAGGCCCTTCCTAACAGTTTACTCCACTCCACTTCCTCCTCAGGGACTTCAGATTCTTCTCTCAGAAGCCTTCATGCTTCTTAGACACCTTATCCCAGGGCCTCCCACAGGAGCTTTTTCTGCATTTACTGATTTTTGTTTAGTTCTCCTGGGCCATTTGACAGCTGATTTCATTAACTGTAATTCAATCAACCACTCAGGATCAACTGGGGTTAAGAGCCCCTTCACTGGCAAGTTTCAGCATGCCTGGTGCTGCCTCATGCTAGCTGTGCCTAAGGCCTAGAGAGATCTATGAATGACAAGAAGATAGGTGTTCTTCTTTCTATTTCCGTGGGACCCTGATCAGGTGTTGAGCTCAGAGGTTTCCTAATGCCACACAAAATAGGGTATTATACCAGGATGTGGGTGACCCCTGGGGAGAGAAGTTTCTGACTGATAAGAAGGGTTTTGAACAGTGATCTGCAAACTCTTAAGTGCCAAAGTTGTTAGGCTCAGGTTTTCATTATCTCGCCCAAATTAATGTTTAATTAAAGTGAGAAAGCTTCAACAGAAAAGATTACAGGAGAGCCACAGCAGAGTATTCCGTAGCTGGGGGATTAGGCCATTCACCTGACAGGTGACCAATGCCTCTTCAAATCACTTCTCCTCAGGTGAGTGCCCAGGCCGCTAGTCTAAAAGTTATGACCTGAGTGAGCTGGAGCCACATCCTTCCCCTGTTTGGCCGATAGCTTCACTTTTGCATTGACACATCAGTTCTCAAAAACAGACAGCTCTGGAAGGGGAGAAACAACAGAGAATGAGAGACTGACCTGGGGAAATGCTGAAGAAAGTGCAGCAAAAGTCCTCGCTGCAGAAGAGATTCTGCCACCAGCAGCTGCCCCAGGCCTGTGAGCAGGGGACAGCCTTTGCCTCAGACTACAGACCCCTTTGCCATAATATCTGGAAAATCATGGGGGAGGCACGTGGTCATATGCCCAGTGGAGAGGAAGGGCCGAGGTTCCCACGCTCACCCCCAATTTCACTGGGGGAGAACCCAGACCCTTTTTCCCTCCGTTGCTGAAGAGGAGAGGCAGAGACATGATAAGCCTGAGCCATTCCAAGGACCCATGGTGGGCTGCACCATCTCTTATGTGGTGAATATTGGACTGTATATTTTGTTGCATTCTGTGAATTTGGAACTCGGTTGGTGAACTGGGTGAAAGGTACAGCCAGCCTCAGGTGAAGCAACATCAGGAGCTGAATTAAAAATCATGAGATGGCTTAAAATAATGAAATTAAAGACAAACAAACAAATAATTAATTTCAGGTCTTTTTATGTTTCTTTGCTTTCTGAGCCTTCAGGACACACTTGGGTCATGTTTTCAGCCTTTTCTCTTTAAACCTGAAGACATGAAACACGCTTCACATGAAAGCTGAGGGTGTGTCTATACTACAGACACTCTGAAGTAGCTCTTCCAGCACCACATCCTAGGTTAGGTTCTGCCAATATGCATAGAAGGATTTTTTCTGTTTGCATAACCGAACAGCATCAAATAAAGCCCTCTTAGACTCATAGCTTCGACTCAGAAGTCAGAGCAGTAGCAGTCAGAATCGAGGATTCAGAGACATGTATCAGAGCTGGTGTCAGGAGTCCAGGGGTAAGCAAAAAAGGCAGGTCTCACTGTCAGAGCAGAAGGGATCATCACAATCATCTGGTCTGACTTCCTGTACACTGTAGACCACAGACCCTCGTTCACCAGCAGCAGCCTTTTATAGCTGTGTGGGAGGAAAGGGATGGGAGCTGCACCTCAGATGCCATGGGGATAGGGATGACCAGGCTTGATTACTTGAGGTCATCTCTTCCCTTCCACCTTTCATCCCCACACACCATCCTGCTCCCATGTGACTGGAAGCAGCTTGTCTCTTCCTGCCTGCACAGTGTTGAAAGGCAGCTAACTCCTCCAAACAGCTACTGACCACCAATATAACCCCTCTATCTCCTTGGATAAAGAGTAGTCAGGAATGGTTTAAGCCCTAAATATACCTTGGGCTCTAGGGCTCAGAGAATTTGTCTATGGGGGCTTCAGTGAATGTCCATGGAGGTGGCTCAGCTGGGAAGGGTGCCTTGGGGGGTAGAGCTGTCCCACATGCCCTGGGGGCAGAACAAGTGTAGGGGCAGTGTCTGAAGAGGATGCTATGCTCGTGTGTGTGAGGTTGATGTGGAATCAGCAGATCTGGGGGCACAAACAGGCTGGAAATACTTTCTCCACACTACCGCAGAACTTAGCTGAGAGGTGGAGAGCCGGAATTCCCTATGCCAGCACTGTGTGGGGTTTTGGTACATGCAGGGCTTGGCTCCTCTTGGCTGGCACCCAAACACATAGGTTCTTGAGCTCTACTTGGGTACCAGCCCCACCAGAGGCAGTGGGGGAAGGAAGGAACCTGCCAGCCAGGTTATTGGTGAACTGAATGATCTGACTAAGGGTTGGTTTTCTACATAGTGCCATGGGCAGACACACCCACTGTGGGGGATATGGAGGAGCAGCAGGGCTGGGAGGGTGAACTGAAACAATGTTCTGATGGTGGTCAGCAGAGGTGACATGTAACCAGCCATGGCCATTCAACAGTCACCAACCATTACAGCAAGTAGCCAGTGTTGGCTGGAAAAGGGACTGGGATGAAGGAACCTGCTAGCCAAGAGGAGGCACACAGTACGGACTGCACTGATGGTCCAGCAGCCAGAGTGGCTGGCCCCATACACTGCACCTGCACCCAGCCACTAGCCTGGCACTCCCAAACCCATCATCAGTCACCAAACCTCCACAAAACACTCACCACTGGTGGGTGGGCAGCTGGCAAGCAAGGATCCAGCCAACAGCAGGATCCACCAGTACTGACAGGAGAGGAGAGACAGAGACTACAGGACAATTGGCTCATATTTTTAAAAAAGAGTAGGGACACCTGCAGAAGGGGTTAAACACAAGACTGTTCCTTTAAAACAATATCTGGTCACCCTAATGAGAGAACTTAAAACAAGTGGAAATGCTGAAGCACCAAAGAAAAATAAGCTTTGGGGTGATACTAAAATTAAATCATAACATTTGGCAAAATAGGTGAAATACCAAAGGACTGAAAACATGATTATTTTCCCAGTGAGGAATTCAGGTGTGTCTTGTGCAATACCTCAGGCCTACCTACCAATTCCCATCACAGCAGATTAGGCTACAGCCTTGGAAGGAGAGCTAAAATAGTAGCACACCTAGAAAGAAATAGGTTAAATGATGGAATGAAAAGTGGGGTCTGAAGAGGTAGGAAGGGACTGAGTAGAGATGAATGCATAACTCCCCTCTGAATGAGAAACAAAATATTCCTGACAGCAGCCTTCCTGGATATAGAAAAAGCCTACAGTGTGTTATAGAGAGAGACTACTTCATGGGGTGGGCTTCATGGGTGTTATAGGAAAAAAAATATACAGATGTGTACTGGACTTATGCAAAAGAGCCATGCAAACCTGAATAGGGAAAGATTTCCTAGCATAAATTCAATTGCAAATGGAACTCCACACGGGAATGTAGTTAGCTCCGTCTTCCTTAACAGGATGATACATTGCCCTCTTAAAGGAGATGAATATGGGAATAGGGATCACATTATTAGCTGATGATTATGACATAGGCACCAGAAGCCAAAACCTTTAAAGTACCGCTGAAAGGGTCAATGATGAGCTTATGAGAAATGCAGAATGGGTAAACAAGTCTCAGGTATTGCGCAAGACACACCTGAATTTCTCACTGGCTTTACATTCTCCACAAACATAACCAAGAGAACAAGCTTTACAAAAAGGAAAACTCCAAAATGTAAAATTATAGTGATATGACCAACAGATAAATACTGTATACTGTAGAAGCTCTGTTATCTGGCACTCAACTAACCAGAAGGCTCAACTGCCCAGCAGTTCTAATATCTCCCAATAGAAAAACTCAGTTTAGTAACTGAGACTGATATACTGCTCAGTATATGATACGACTGCATATTCCACACTCCAGTTATATGCACAAGAGGCAGAAGACAAATAAGCAAGCTGGAATCAAGGATTTATTCAGAAAAGTAGCTTGAAGCATGTGTCATGGGGTCATTACAGATTCAGACCAATCTCCTACACCTTCTACATCTACAATCATAATTTATGATAATGATGAACCTGAGGCACTGCAAGATCCTGATGTGCCTTCTGAATCCATAAAGAAATATTCATGGTTAGTTTTAGTGTTGTGTATTTTTAGTGATCTGGGTGTACACCATACACTGCCCATAGTAGGCTACATCTACGCTACATTCCTCTTCAAAAGAAGAATGCAAATGAGGGAAATTGAAAGGGTAAATGAAGGATTTTCAAATCTTGCACTTTATCTGCATAATCTCATCTAATTGCTTTTTTGGAAGACAGTTTCAAAAATAAAAAAAACAATGTAGACAGGGCTCTTAAAAAAAACACAAAAAAACAAATATTCTCTCAAAAGAACCCTTATTCCTGAAAAAAAATGAGGTGTACAGGGTTTTTTCAAAAAAGTTTTTATTTCCAGCACCACACCCTAGCGTAGGGTTCAGCCAACATGTACAGAATGATTTTTTCAGTTCACATAACCTCAAATAAAGGCCTCTTAGGCTGTGGCTACACTACAAAGAAATTTCAAAAGGGGGAACATCGAAAAAAAATCAAAATAAGGGATTTCAAAATAACGCGGCTACACACACAAAACGGATCACTGTACCAATCCACTATTTTGAAAGAACATCCTCCATTTTTCGAAAGAGCGCGTCCACACTGGAAAATGGGCTATTTCGAAATAAGCAGCCAGGAAACATCACGCTCGGGGTCACATGGCTGACAAGCCCTTCCGGGTCACACAGCCAGCAGTGCCCTTAAGGGGCCCCTCACAAACACATCCACCCTGCACACACAGAGCCCAGAAGAGCAGTACACAGCACTGCGTAGACTGTGCACTCAGAACCAAGAGGAGAATGGAGGAGCAGCAGCGATCAGAGTCTGATGCTGGCACTGTCACTGGGACCCAGGCGGTCATCGTCATCCTGGGCTTGGTGGATGCCCTGGAGCCTACCTTCCCACCCACACGTCTCCTGCAGGCCCTGCCAAGGGGGCAGCCACTGCTCCCCATCCCCTGTCCCCCACGGCACCTCTGGAGCCACCCCAGCAGTGGGGACTGGTGGGAGAGGCTGGTCCTGGGCCAGTGGGACGACGAAAGGTGACTCGCCAATTTTAGAATGATGAGGCACACATTCATGGAGCTGTGTCAGTGGCTGTCACCCACCCTGCAGCACATGGACACCCGCATGCGGCCCGCTCTCTCAGTCAAGAAGCGTGTGTGGATTTCCCTGTGGAAGCTGGCCACCCCAGACAGCCATCGGTCAGTAGGGCACCAATTCGAGGTGGGCAAGGCCACTGTGGGAGCCGTCCTCCTGGAGGTAAGTCAGACAAGGGCCCCACACCCTCCCCAGGAAGGGGCGGGGGCCCCCAGGTGAGGGACCTGCAGAGGCAGGGGATGAGGGCCCCCGGGTGGGGAGCCTGCAGGGGCAGGGGGCAGGGGTCCCCTGGGTGAGGGGCCTGCAGGGGGAGGGGGGCCCCCGCAATGCGCAGGCCCACATGTTGGTGCCTCCCTACAGGTGGTCCAGGCCATCAGCTGCCTCCTTCTGCGGATGGTCATCCGCCTCGGCAACTTGGACGATGCCATGGCGGGATTCGCAGCTCTTGGATTCCCAAACTGCTTCAGCGCACTCGATGGCAGCACATTGCTAGCCACGCCCCAGACCATAGTGCAGGACACTATATAAACCGCAAGGGGTACCACTCGGTGGTGCTCCAAGCACTGGTAGATGTCCGGGGCCGGTTTACTGACATCTGCGTTGGCTGGTCTGGTCGAGCCCATGATGCGTGGGTATTGCGCAACTTCTGGCTGGGGCGGCGCATGGAGGAGGGCACCTACATCCCTGCCCGGGAGCTCCCTGTGGGGGACGCAACAATGCCACCCTGTATAGTGGCTGATGGGGCGTACCCATTAAAGCCGTGGCTGATGCGCCCCTACTCTGGGCACACCACTGCCAGCCAGGACGTTTTTAATGCTCGCTTGAACCAGGCTCGCAACACTGTTGAGCGGGCCTTCTGACGCCTCAAGGGGTGTTTCCGATGCCTCAATGTGTGGCTGGACATGAGCCTGCACAATGTCCCCAGGGTGGTTGCCGCCTGTTGCGCGCTGCACAATGTGGTAGAGGGCAAGCAGGAGTGCTACATGCCCGGGTGGGCTGCGGACAGCGGCCCTGGCTATGGGCAGCCGCAAACAGCCCCGTGCTGCCAGGCACAGCGTGAAGGGGTTAGGGTCCGGGAAGCCCTCCGGGAGGCCTTCAAGCAGGAGCCTTGCTGACCCCCACCTGGCACATGGCTCACACTCACCCTGCAGCATGGCCCCCCCGCACACACACAGTGGACACTGGGCTGCACAAAAAGGTTTATTAACTGGGGACTAACTATGTAAATAAATGGCTGTTAAACAATGGTGTGGGGTCTTCCTATTGGGCCTAAATATAGGGGGAACAGGGAGAGAACTATATACAATGGAGCAGGGGCATGCCCCCATGGCCAGGGCCACGGGCATGGGCAGGCCTAGTCCCCCACAGGGGTGGAGGGGTGAGATCCCTGGTGGGTATGGGTGTCCCTGCCACCCCTGGTGCAGGGGCCCTGTCGGGGCTGGAAGGACAGGGAGGTAGGGTCATTCAGGGGCTGAAGAACAGGGTGGGCTGGGTGAGGCGGGGCAGGGGTGGGGAATGGGGGGGTCAGGAAGGGGATCCCTCCCCTGGCTAACACTAGTGACCAGCCAGCTGGCCAGGGCAAGACAGGCGGATGGGCTGAGGGTGGGTGGGATGAGGGCAATGTGTTTGGGGGCAGCATGGGGGGCGGGTTCAGGGGCAGCAGGGGGGACGGGTTGGGGGGGCAGCTGGGGGTCCAGCCGTCGGAGGGCTGCGACCACCTCACACCAGACCTCCCTCCACCAGGCCCTGTCCTCCCTCCGCGAGGCCCTCTCCTCCCACTCCATGAGCAGCCACTCCCGGAGCACGGTGGTCTGCTCCCAGATGGCTGCGGTGTAGGTCTCCACCACCTCCTGGTGGTCGTAGCACTGCCGGCATCGGGCCGTCTGGGTCTGGGCAGGCAGCACCCAGGGCAATGGGGAGGAGGGCTCTCCGGCTCCGTCCGAGGGTGGCATGGGTGTGGTCCGGCCCTCAGAGGATGATGCTGTGGAGACACAAGGGGAGAGTGGCCACCCATCAGTGCTGTCACCCAGGACCGGGGTCTCCACCTGTGCCATCCCCAGGCCATCCCCCGAGGTGGTGCCTCCCCTGCCGACCCCGCTTGGGGTTCCCATGTGCCTGCCGAGACCTCGTCTGTGGGGCAATTGCTGGCTTCTGCCTGGCCCCCACATCCCTCCCTGGTTGGGCAGGCTAGGGTGCTGTCCATGGGTGCAGGTGCTGGATGGCGCTGTGCTTGGGTCTGGGACGGGGCAGGGTACCGTGGGATAGGTCCCCCCACCCAGGCCACCCGATCCACCTATCACCTACCTGGACCTCCGGAGAACAGGTCCGGGGACACCAGCCTCGAGGGCACCTGGCTGGAGGTCTCAGAGCTCACTGTGATGAGTAACAGGCCCCCTTCATCTGAGTCACTCCCGGTCCCCGCAGGTGTGGTCTGGCTGGAGGGTCCCGGCTGCTCCAGCGGGTCTAACTCCCAGTCGGGGTCTGAGTCGCCTGTGTCCACCTGCACCGATGGCTCTGGGACATCCTTTGGGCCGAGGAGCTGTTGCAGGGCCCAGTAGTGTGGGCACCTCAGGCCGGCCCTGGCCCCTGATCGGCTGCGGGCATCCTTTGCCATCTGTAGGCCTGCCTGAGCTCCTTAACTTTGGGGCGGACCTGAGCAGCTGTGCTCTTGGGGTGTCCCCGCTTCTGCAGCCCCAGGGACAGCCGCTCAAAGACGGCTGCGTTGCGGGGCCTCCCTGTGCTGTGGAGCAGCACCTCCTCCTCTGCCCAGAGGCCGAGGAGGTCTTTCACCTTGGCCTCGGTCCAGGACAGGCCCCTCGTTCTCTGGCCGTGGCTCTCCTCCGGCGATCCCTTGGGTGGGGAAGAGGGGGCCTCCTGGGGTGCCCCAGAGTGCGGGGGGCTCGCCAGCCCACTGATGGGCTGGGTGGCACGGCCATCTGGCTGCTGGAGCATGTATAGGGCTGAGCTCATGCTTCTCGAGCCCTAGGCACACTCTCAGCTTCCTGCACGGGATTTCCAGAGCCTTGTGGCTTTGAAGGGCTGGCCCAGGGACCATAGAGCCCCACCGGTGCTTGCTAGCACGTCTCCTGCGATCCCTGGAGCTGCCACCATGGTGGACCCGCAATTTCAAAATTGCGGGCAACGGAGCTTCTACACATGCCCTATTTCGAAATTTTATTTCGAAAGGGGCCGCTGTTCCCAGTCCCAGATGGGAAGAGTGATTTTGAAATTCAGACCAGTTTTCACCGAAAACAATTTCGAAAGAGGCTGTTGAGCGTGTAGACACTCCGCAGCCTCTTTTGAAATTGAGGACCCTTTCGAAATTAATTTCGAAATAGAATGCTAGTGTAGACGCACCCTTAGACTCATAGAAGTCAGAGCAGCAGCAGTCAGAATTGAGGATTCAGAGACATGGATCAGACCTGGGGTCAGGAGTCCAAGGCGAAGCCAAAAGGCAGGTCTCACTTTAATAGCAAAAGGGACCATCATGATCATCTGGTCTGACTTCCTGCACAGCAGGCCACAGAACCTCATTCACCGAATACACTGCTTTTTTTATTTTCAAAAAAGAGCTCTTCGGATGAAATTATGCAAATGGAGAGATTTGTCAATCAGTGCTTCATTTGCTTTTCCCTCATTTCCATTACTCTTTCAAAAGAGGAATGTTGTGTAGCCATATCCCTAGTGTCAAAAATAATTTACAGTATAGAAAATGTTACCTGTCTACATCTGAGCTTCAAGAAACCAGCCACTCTGCAGTGCAGCACTACTGCAGGGTTGATGAATACCTGTACAATTTTATACTTTATTTATTGTATTAAGTGTAACTCTCAGTTAACCAGAATAGTCAATTAACCAGCACCGCCCATGCTCCCAATGTGCTGGGAAACAGAGATTTTACTGTAGTGAAAATTACAGATTTTCAGGTGGTGTAATTGATAACAAGAACACTTGGAGTGCCCACATTTCAGATATCATAGATAAGTAAATTAATTCTACCTTTCCACTTAAAAGTGGTTTGGAATGTCCTGGGAAATAGAAAAGAGAACAATGGTTATACTATACAGCACACTAATTAGATCAGAATGCCAAACCTCTGATCATCAGAGAACACAACTCTGAAAAAACCTACACAATATCCAGGCACAGGTATTGTATGTCACATATGGAACTTTCATTGTGTGACAAAGCTCCTCCTCTAGCTTTGAGGATCCCATACTTTTTGGCAGATTATTTGCTTCAAAGGCTCACAGCAGCCCTGGGGTTAGACACCAGCTAGCTGTTTTGGTGAGCCACTCTCATCATCAGCCAGCATAGGGAAGAGGAGAGAAGACTGAACTCCATGGTCTCTGCTACCTCACCAAGTGATTCAGGCAGAACAACCCTCTCCACCAAATCAGTCCTTCTCTCATGGGCTACGTCTACACGTGAAGCCTACTTCGAAGTAGCTTATTTCGATGTAGCGACATCGAAATAGCCTATTTTGATGAATAATGTCTACACGTCCTCCAGGGCTGGCAACGTCGATGTTCAACTTCGACGTTGCGCAGCACCACATCGAAATAGGCGCAGCGAGGGAATGTCTACACGCCAAAGTAGCACACATCGAAATAGGGATACCAGGCACAGCTGCAGACAGGGTCACAGGGCGGACTAGCGCTTCCGGGGCAACAGCTAGCCGCTTCCTGAAAGGGCCCCTCCCAGACACACTCAGCCTGCACAGCACGCGGTCTGAAGAGCCATAGGCACACAGACCTTGGGCGACGCAGGCATGGACCCCCAGCAGCAGCAGCAGCAGCAGCAGCAGCAGCAGCAGCAGCAGCAGCCAGAGGTCCACCCAGCCCTCCCGGCAGGAGCAGGGCTCGCCCTGATCCATGCCATGCAGGAGGCAGCTGAGCACCTCCTTGCCACACCGGAGGAGGAGCGGCCCCCAGGGGAGCAGGGCTCAACCCCCAACCCTGCAGCACCCCGACCCCCACCCCGCCTCACACTCTGCCGCCTGTGGAGCTACCCCACCAGCACCGACTGGTGCTTGAGGAGTGGGACGACGACCACTGGCTCAGGAACTTCAGGATGAGCCGGCAGACATTTATGGAGCTGTGCCAGTGGCTCACCCCGCACTCAGGCACCAGGACTCTGCCATGCGGCATGCCCTCCCTGTGGAAAAACGGGTCGGCATCGCTGTCTGGAAGCTGGCCACTCCAGACAGCTACCGATCCATGGGACAGCAGTTTGGTGTCGGCAAGGCCACCGTCGGGGCTGTCCTTATGGAGGTAAGAGGACCCACGGGTGGGGGGAGGGCAGGGAGGCCCTGGCAGGGCAGGGCAGGGCAGGGCTGGGCAGGGGAGGGCAGGGCTGGGCCACGCACACCCTGCTCACCCCTCATTGGTGCTCTCCCATGTGCTTTCCCTGCAGGTCGTGCGTGCCATCAACGCCATGCTCCTCCACAGGCTCGTGAGGCTGAGGGACCCAGATGCCACCATCGCGGGCTTTGCCACGCTGGGCTTCCCCAGTTGCTTCGGAGCTCTGGATGAGACTCACATCCCCATCCACGCCCCGCAACACAGTGGAGGATGGTACATCAAACGCAAGGGCTACCGCTCAGTGGTCCTCCAGGCCTTGGTGGACAGCCGGGGCTGTTTCCAGGACGTTTATGTGGGCTGGCCTGGCAGCACCCACGACGCCCGGGTTTTCCGGAACTCGGGCTTGTGCTGCTGGCTGGAGGCAGGGACCTACATCCCCCAGCAGGAGATCCCTGTGGGGGACGCCACCATGCCCCTCTGCGCCATCGCAGATGCGGCCTACCCCCTCTGGCCCTGGCTTATGCACCCGTACACGGGGCATCTCTCTGCCAGCCAGAAGCGCTTCAACCAGCACCTGAACCACGTGCGCCAGGTGGTGAAGCGCTCATTTGGCCGCCTCAAAGGGCGCTGGAGATGTCTCCTGACCCACCTGGATGCAGGCCCCAACAACATCCCCCAGATTGTGGGTGCCTGCTGAGCCCTGCACAATTTGGTGGAGAGCAAGGGGGAGGCCTTTCTTCAGGGCTGGGCTGTGGAAGCCGGCAGGGGCAACATGCAGCCACCTGCTGCCCCCGGTCGGCAGGTGGACCCCGAAGGGACCCGGGTCCGGGAGGCCCTGTGGGCCCACTTCGAGGAGGCCACGGGTTGAACTCTGCCAGGCCCCCCACCGCACCCCCCCTTCCTCCACAACACTCCCTGCCCCTGTGCCCACACCACGGAGCTCCCAACAGCACCCCCCCCCACTTCTCCTGTACAAATGACAGCACACACTTGTGGCTCAAATTAAACTGGTTTTTCTTTTAGAACTGTTTTTTTTAACTATAATTAAAACAAGAACAAACTATATACAAGACGTCTTTAACAAAAGTAATCTGTACAAATAAAACAATAATAATAACAAAGTTTGCATATAATAATATGGGTCTGTTGTTCAATAAAAAGAAAACCAGGGGTGATAAGGAAGGGGAGAACTATTTACATGGGGGGGACGGGGCAAAGGGGGGCACAAATATAAATGAAACTGTCCATCTTCATTCGTTTTTGGAAAATAACTATATAAAAGCGGGGGGAGTGCACGTCCCAGGCCCCACGCCCCTAAAGTCTGGCACTGGGTGTGGGCGGCTGGAAGCCCCGCCTCGGCCGCAGCCCTGTCCGGGGCTGGCTGGGGGCCGGGCGGACTGGAAGATATGTCCGGCGAGTCTCAGCTGGCCCCAGGTGTCCCTCGGCGGTCCGGCCCTCGGTGGCAGGTGGCGGGGCGACGGCGGACGGGAAGGCGACGTGCGGAGCAGCAGGTGGTGCAGCGGGTGGAGCAGGCAGGGCAGGCACTGCGGCGGCCGGCGCAGCATGGGGGGCCAAGTAGTCCGCCAGGCGGTTGAATGTGTCCATGTAGGCCCCCCATGCCTCTTGGTGCCAGGCCATCGCCCACTCCTGCAGGTCCAGGTGGCGTTGCTCCACCCGCAGGCGCTGCTCCGCGACCTCCAGCTGCCGACGATGGATGGCCAGCAGCTGGGGGTCCGTCGCCATTGGGTGTTGTTGCGGGGTCTGCCATCTAGCCCGCCGTGGGGCCGGTCGGTCCTCCGCCGAGGGGCTTGCCTGAAGTGATGGCCCCAGAGGGGTCTCTGGGACCACTGATGCCTCGCCGGCGCTCTCCGGTCCTTCCGATGGTGCAGCTGCGGAACACAGGAGGAGGGGGGGAAGAAGAATGGAGACAGGCGTTAGTGTGGGCCCCGAGCCGTGGCCCTTGTCCCCCCACCCCTCTGCTGCAGGTTCCCCATCCCCCTCCCTGGGAGATGCTGCTGTGATGGATGGGGTTCAGGGGTCCCCCTGCACTGCACCCCGTCCCCTGGCGGGAGTGACTCTCACTTCACTCAGCAGGGTCTGACAGGAGAGGTTTCTTAGGCAACAGATGCCCAGTTTCTCCCAGGAGTGACAGCACAGCAGTCAGAGACAGTCCTTCCAACCCGTCCTGGGGAGAAGACCCCAAGGGGTGCCCCTCTGGGGTGTAGCTTTCCCCCTCCTCAGGCTGGCTGCCTTCCAGCTCTCCCTTCCCCTAGCCTCTATCTGTGGCCCCCGCCCCCCCCCCATTCAAAGCCAGCTCAGCTCCTCCCTCCTCTTTGTTCAGGGCAGAGGTGTCACCTGCCAGCTGTAGCCCCAGGATCATCCGTTGCCCCTGGGAGCTATTCAGCTTGTTGCTCATATCTAGCCTGAGTCTCGCATTTGCACTCCCCACACTCCATCACATGCTGCTGCTGCTGCTGCTGCGGGGTGTCCCACCCCCTCCTCCTGGGGCACCCTCGAGGTTCCGCTCCCCCCTGCCCTGGGGATGGGGCATGGCACTGTCGTGCTGGGGGGGGGACAGGGGCTGATGCACTGCTGTGAGGGACATGGCCCTGCTGTCCTTGGGGCCATGGCCATGTGGGCATGTGGGGGGCCCTGGGCACATATCTATTACCCCTGCCCCTCAACCCAAGGGGTGTACACCAGAGGGGGGTACATACCTGTCGGTCCACTCCCACGGTCCGGAGATCCCCGGGGGGCAGACGCCCGGCTGCTGCTCCGGGAGGGCAGGAGGAGGATATGCAGCCCAGACTCTGCAGAGATGGAGCCCCCCTCCTCCTCCTCCTCCTGCCGTGATGGCCCGGGGTTGGGCTCCAGGGGTGGCCCCCGGGGTGCGGAGCTTACCTCCGGGGAGGACTCTGGCTGCAGGGCCTGCTGGGACTCGTCAGCCGAGGTATCAAGGGTGGCCGGAGGGGAGGAGGTGTGCCGGGGGCCCAGGATGTCCCTGAGCTCCCTGTAAAAAAGGTAAATGACTGGCGCGGCCCCAGGTCGGCCGGCCGCATCCCGGGCCTGGGCGTAACCCTGCCGCAGCTCCTTAACCTTAGTCCTGACGTGGTCAGGAGTGCAGGCAGGGTGACCCTGGGTGGCCAGGCCCTTGGCCAGCCAAGCGAACGCATCCGCGTTCCGCCTCTTGCTCCCCATTACCTGGGGCACCTCCTCCTCGCTCCAGAGCCCCATCAGGTCCCGCAGCTCGGCCTCCGTCCAGGAGGGGCCCCGCTGCCGCTTCCCAGCCTGGCTGCCCGCCTGGCAGGCCTGGATGCTCTGGCTCCCCTTGTGGGGGGTCCTCTGGGGGTGCTGGGGGGGCTGCCAGGCAGCCATGGCTGGTGCTGGCCCTGTTCTGGGTGGCTGAGGGACGTGCAGGCTGGCCGCGTGTCTGGGCTGCCGCCTGCACGTTCCCTCAGCTTCTTGCACAGGAAGGGAGGGGGAAGGGACCTTTAAGGGGCCGCTCCATGCGGCCACCATTGAGCTGAGGTGCTGGAGAGAGCATCTCTCAACCCCTCAGCTGATGGCCGCCATGCAGGACCCCGCAATTTCGATGTTACGGGACGTGCAATGACTACACGGTCCCTACTTCGACGTTGAACGTTCAAGTAGGGCGCTATTCCCATCCCCTCATGGGGTTAGCAGCTTCGACGTCTCGCTGCCTAACGTTGATGTTAACTTCGAAATAGCGCCCGACACGTGTAGCCGTGTAGTAGTAGTAGTAGGCATCCTTCAGTCTGCATAGACTATGGATCGCGCCCTTAAAAGTTTCAATTGAAGACTTCATTTACAGCGTCTATTGTGACTATAAAGACCCACACGAGAGTGACAGTCCTTGCTGCATCTCTTGCAGATGTAGTGGGTGTCTGGCAAGTCCTTATTGTGCTTTCTGTGCGCTCGCTTCTCCTCTGCTAGCTGTCTGATCTTCAACTCGCCCTTCTGAAGGCCCTTGTGTAACCCCTGCCTCCATCTTCTGCGGTCATCTGCCAGTTCTTCCCAGTTGTCCAGCTCGATGTCTACCTCTCTGAGGTCTCTCTTGCAGACATCTTTGTAACGCAACTGGGGGCATCCGGGGGGTCTTTTGCCAGAGGCTAGCTCACCATACAGGATGTCTTTTGGAATCCTTCCATCATTCATCCTGTGGACGTGGCCAAGCCAGTGGAGCCGACGCTGCCTGAGGAGGGTGTGCATGGTTGGGATTCCAGCTTGCTTGAGTATGGCTGTGTTGGTCACTGTGTCCTTCCATGATATTCCAAGGATGCGCCTGAGGCAGTGTAAGTGGAAGACGTTCAGCCTCTTTTCCTGGCGGGCATACAGAGTCCAAGTCTCGCTGTCATAAAGGAGGGTGCTGAGGATGCAGGCTCTGTAGACTTGCATTTTGGTGTGAGTGTACAGCTTGTTGTTATTCCACACTCTCTTGCTGAGTCTGGACAGAGTTGTGGCCGCTTTTCCGATCCTCCTATTTAGCTCAGTGTCCAACGACAGGGTGTCAGTGATGGTGGACCCGAGGTAAACGAACTCGTGGACAACCTCTAACGTATAGTTGTCAATGCTGATTGATGGGGATCCAGCAACATCCTGACCGAGTACATTCGTCTTCTTTAGGCTGATGGTAAGCCCAAAGTCCTTGCACGCTTTGGAGAACTGATCCAGCAGTTTTTGAAGCTGGTCTTCTGTGTGAGACACTACAGCAGCATTGTCTGCGAACAGCATGTCTCTGATGAGGACTTTCCGCACCTTAGACTTAGCTTTCAGCCTTGCAAGGTTAAACAGTTTCCCATCAGATCTTGTGTGCAGCAAGATGCCCTCTGTTGAAGATCCAAAGGCATGCTTCAGGAGGAGTGCGAAGAAGATCCCAAACAATGTTGGAGCAGGTATGCATCCTTGTTTGACGCCGCTCCTGATTCTGAAAGCATCCGATAATGCGCCATCATATTGGATGGTTCCTCTCATGTCTTCGTGGAACGACTGGATCATCTTGAGTAACCGTGGAGGACAGCCTATCTTGTGGAGCAACTTGAACAGACCATCCCTGGTGACCAAGTCAAAAGCCTTGGTCAGGTCGATGAAGGCTATGTAGAGTGGCTTTCTCTGCTCCCTGCACTTCCGTGACGGGCGCTATTTTGAAGTTAGTGCCGCTACTTTGAGGTAGCGTGCACGTGTAGACACGGCTATGGGGTATAGATAATAGGAGGAAATGGGGGGGCAGGAATGAAGGGAGGGAGGCTCCCTACTCTACTCAGGGCTGCAGCTCAGCAGCCCTCTAATAGCAGCTGCCAAGGTCTCAAGTTTCAGCTGCTTGCCTTCAATGATTTCCTAGGCCACATCCCCACAGCGGTCCCCAGCAGCCTCCTTAGTGCAAGCTCTTCCCTCTGGTACCCGCTAGTGCTTACTCCTTTCAGAACTCTCCACAGTGACTTATTTCCTCCACTTTTCATACAGCAGCTGAGCCAGCTGAACAAAAAGCCTGTTTATAACCCGTTTCAGATAATTCCTCATTGGCTCCAGCTGTGATGATTACTGTGTCTCCCTTGAGTCTGCAAGCCTGCTAATTGTCCCCAGGTGTTTTAATTGGCTTAATTGTCGTGATTGCTTCTAGCAGGTTCCTGCTCATTCTGGATCAGTTCTTGATAGTTTATTTTGGGAACAGGGACCTATTCAATCTAGGACTAATATATTTCTCCTCCACCACTCTGCTGTACCTGCCCACATTCTCGGTTGCCAAAAGGGCCACTCTTCTGTAACCCCCATCCATGGCTACATAAAGTTACAGGACCTCCTCATTAGACTCCTCCTGGTGATGGCCAAGATAGCCATTTATAGGACCAGGGAGAGGGAGACCAGATAGGGTGAGTGGACTGCAACTGTGGGGTGTGCTTTTGTTCCTTGCACTGTTCATGTGTCCAGGCAGAGTTCTTCTGGGCAGCATCTACCACCTCCTTCAGGGTTCAGGCCAAGAGGAACCAAGCCAGCAGGGACCAGTGGGTACTGTCCAGGACCCTCTGCTTGGTGTCCACTTCTGGCTGTCTCATTTTGGCCCTATAACCTCTACCCCCATCCTGGTTTTCTTTTTAGTTGTCCCCTGAATGTACTTGGGGTTACAGGTTTATCTTGTACCCACCCACATTTTTGGTCCCCAATAGGACCACTTTTCCTAGCCCTCATTATTGGATACAGCTGAACAGTTTTGACTGAAGTTTTCCAAATAAATTCAGCCTGAGACAGACAATCA
The DNA here is from genome assembly GCF_033958435.1 of Carettochelys insculpta. Classification (NCBI taxonomy): domain Eukaryota; kingdom Metazoa; phylum Chordata; order Testudines; family Carettochelyidae; genus Carettochelys; species Carettochelys insculpta. The sequence goes on along the minus strand of NC_134138.1, from coordinate 35,921,108 downwards.
GTATGGCAGACTGCAGCCCAATTGTTAAAGTTTGGCAAAGTTATAACCAACAAAAAAAAAGGGTCTTATAATTGGAAGATTAGGTGTAATCCTAACAGGTGATGCTACCAGTCCCCTCCTTTATTGTACTTTTATTTCTGCAGTCAAGTTACATAGCTGTTTGACCATATGAATTTGCAGACATTGTTTTAACCCAAATGCACATGGAATCTCCTGTTGCACTCTTTCATTAACTCTGCTGCGTGGTAGCTATTCCACAGGGAAATGCCCTCAGCCTTTGCTACTTGGACTCATTTTGGGGCTTGCTTCCTGAACATGGCTTAGTTTTCAGTTTTAGCATTGGACGTTCACAACCTTTTCGTATAAACTGAATCAAGCAGTCTGAAGACTCAGGAAGATGCTGCTGCATTTAAAAAACAAAACAAACAAAAAAACCAACCAACAAAAAAGAGGAAAAAAAAACACTTGATCCATATTTAGAAAGTTTATTTTTCAACCTGGAGGGTTATAAAGAAACTTTTAAAAAATAACAGCATGTATTCTGAGCACCCCCTGACTCTGGAAATGGGTTTGTGCTGAATGCTGCATCTACTGAATTGTAGAGTACACTGAACTTTCACTACACCTTCATGCTAAGTCTTTTACTTTTGTTTTAAAACCACCTACACAAAATTTACTGATGTAATTTAGGAAGTGAAAACTAAGGTTATAAAGGATGTGGCTATCTTCACCACTGAGTTAGTCTCCAAGGGGTTATAAAACAAGAGAGGACATTATCCAGCAAAACTTAATCTCTTACCCAGTATGGCTATGTCTAAATTACAGGGATTTCTTGGCTGAGGTTTGTGTCGGAAGACATCCTATGTTGACAGATCGTGTACAGACTTTAGGGTGGATTAAAGAGCGATTTGTTCTGTTGCCAGAGAGTGGCTGGCAAAACGGCCACCTGGAACCACAGCAGACAGGGGTGCGCAGCGCCCTGGAGGCCTTTTCTGTTGACGAGGACCTCAGGAACGTCCAGCTCGGTGTTTTGACAACAGCTCTCTGTTGACAGTGGTGTTTTACCTTGTGGCAAGCTGGGTATTGATGTCACCAAAAGTGCTTGCGTTCTGTCATCTTACTGTTCACAGAAGGCGCTTGGCAACCTGGGTGCTCCATTGGTTTTGTCAACAAAATGGTCATTTTGTCAACACATCCCTGCAGTCTAGGCACAGCCTATGTGCTCCCTTTGCCAAAACAGCTGTTAGCTTTGTCACCAGTTTCAAGTCTATATGACAAGAATCTGTCGAAAGGAGCTGTTTTATTCCCAGCAGGGAAAATCCATTTGAGTATTTCCCACGTCTCAGTATGAAATGTCACTCAGTGAACACGATCATCAAATTACTTTAATCACAATTGTTACCTCACATTAAATGCTTTCAGAATATCTCAGTGGCTACCTGCCTTAATTCTGGATTCTAGCAGGTGTCTAAGTGAAAACAAGTATCTATAGTTTCCCATAACAAATTAATATGAGACTTCAAAAACACATTTAAAATGATTTCATACAATGTTCTACTCTCTCAAGAGGATGTGTTTGAGCTAAATCTTCGTATATCTGCAGCTTCCTAAATCAACAACCTCCGTTTTAAACATTGCCAGGCATGCTTAAGGTTAGTGTATATTTTCAGTTTTCTTTGTTTTCTCTGCACGTGTGCATTGTCAGCAGAATGAAGTAGCAAAATTACAATTTTTTTGGAAATCCAAATGTTAAAAATAACTTGACGGAAAGACACATTTTATTCAACCTAAAACAAAACATTTTAGGGTGAGAAGATTTTTATGTTTATTTTTTTATGGAAAATTCCAAACCGACAATTTCAAATAAAGAAAAACATTTTAAAAAGCATGGAACAGAGTTTTCATTTTTATGAGATTTTTTTGACCTGAACAGTTTGAGAACATTTCAGTCAGATCAGATAGAAAAATTCGCACTTGTTACACTTAACCGCAAAACTCATCTTTTCAAAGACAACGTTGTTTATTTGGAGATTCAGGCATTTTGCTTTAGTGGGTTCTTGCAGATGGAGATTGCCCCACATTTCAGCACAGAGTTCTGAACACTTTATCCCCTGCAGTAAGGAGTTGACTCTGCCTGTGATCACACTTGGCCAAATCTTCGAAATGGCCAAATCAGAGGCTACTAATGAGGCACTGAAATGAACATTCAGTGCCTCATTAGCAGGCTGCTGGCTGTGGCACTTCGAAAGTGATGTTTTCTATCATGTGTGGCTTGGCTACATGGGGGTCCTTTTCAAAAGGACACCACAAATTCTGAAATCTCCTAATTCCTATCAGCTGATAGGTCTGATAGGGCTTTTGATGTTGGTGGGGTCCTTTCAAAAGTAGGGGGCTAGTGTAGACGGAGCCCCCAGGCTGTTTTGTACCACTCCAGTAACTGGCTGAAAAACTGGTTTTATAGCTTTTTGGCATCACTACAGTAGTAGAAAGCAGATGGCATCAGCAGTACTTCAGTGATTCTGGTCCTTTATCTTCTTGTAGACCAAGACACTTTTGCAGCAGTACTATCTTGAGGTGACGCAGTCATTTCCTGCAGGTCATACTGTACATTGTTCAGATATCTTTTAACAGAAGTTTGTTGCAAAATTGTTGGTGTGGGGTGATGCTGCCAAAACATATTAAAGTTCATGTGCTGAGTGTGTGAAACTGCTTTAAATGTTGGATTTTAGTCTGTGCCATTATCAGGAGTTTGCAACAACTCCTTAATTCCAACTTCCTTAATTCAGATTACTTTTGTTCTTCTACATTCAGAAGCAAAAAAACAAAACCCCCTCAGCTGCACGGGAAACAAAAAGTTTTTAGTAACTATTGTGACAGCTATCAGTAAGTACTAGCAGAGTGTAATTACAGTAATTTTATGAAAGAGAGCCATTCATGCTGTTACTAAAACAATACAAAGTCTGTTGTTTAAAAAAACAAGGGAAAGAAATGTAATTGTGTCACCGCTCGTCGTAAGCAGAGAAAATAGTATCCTGAAAGAACAAGCTAACTATGTCATTATATGCCTGCAGGAAGAGGCAATGTGCCATAATAAAACATTTCTTATACTATTATGTGAGTTCTACAAGCAGTTGGGAGACAATCAGCCAGGAATAAAGCTGTCCACAGAGCCAATAAAAGTTACATTAACAGAATAAAGATCCAGTGCTTGAGAATGATAAAATGTGTATGTTCAAATATGTTGACATTAACAGGCAGCCTCTTACACTTTTAATCAATTATTTCATCACTGGATGCAGGCAGCCTAGTAATGGGTCATGGCATGTATTTTCTTGAGATACTCTAGTCCAGAGGAAACATGATATACTTTTTTAAATCTGGTCTAGGTCTTTTCTTCTCTATGGCTATAGCTACACAGCAAAGTTATTTCAAGATAGTAGCCGCTATTTCAAAATAATTTTGCCAGGATCTACACTATGCACATGTTAGCTCGAAATGAATTCAAAATAGTGGGCATGTTATTTCAAATTTTGTAAACCTCATTGAGGGAGGAATAATACCTATTTTGAAAAAAACTATTTTGAAATAACTATTCCACTGTTAAGACAAGGAATAGCACTGTTTTGAAATAAGCCATAATGGCATCCAATGGCACTATTTCAAAATAGGCACAATGTGTCTGTAGATGCTATTTTGAAATAGCTGGGTGCTATTTTGAAATGCACTAGTGGTTACATCTACGCTACACTGCAGTTTCAAAAAGACCTGTTTCAAAATGCACTTTTCGAAAGAACAGCCTTTGAAATGGCACGTCCACAAGCACAAAGCCATGATCCCGTTTTGAAAGAGCAGCCCAGAATTTCAAAAGGGAGAGTCTACTCAGCCATGGCTACTATTTGAAATAACAGGCCAGGAACGCCACGGATGGAGTTGCACGGAGCTGCTCCCTTATGGGACTCCTCCCTACACTCACACCCTGCACGTGCTCCGGGCTCTAAAGCTTACCACAGCACTGCAGACCCTGTGCCAGGACCTGAGCTCTAGCAGGGACACCATGCCTCCCCAGCAGCTGCCTGATGAGTTCATCTGGGCCGTGGCCAGTCCGCTGGCCATGCTGCTTGTGGCTCTCCTCCAGCAGCACCGGAGGGCCAGTTGCAAAGGCACCTTCTTGCAGGTCATCTGCTAGGGGCTACTTCAGGGCCCGCGACCCTACAGATCTAGCGTTGCTGGCTGTACCCCACCAGCACCGAGCGGTGGGACTGCTTCATGCTGGGGGAATGGGGTGATATCCAGTGGCTCCCAAACTTTAGAATCACCAGGCAGACCTTCAAGGAGCTGTGCCACTGGCTTGCCCCAGCCCTCCAGCACCATGACACCAGGATGCAGTCTCCTCTCCCTTTGCGGAAGAGGGTAGCAATTGCAGTCTGGAAGCTGGCCATCCCAGACAGCCACAGCTCTGTCGGACACCAGTTTGGGATAGGCAAGGACACTGTCAGGGCAGACCTGCTTGATGTAAACCAAGCTTAGGCCACGCACCCATTATGGGGAGGGGGCCACTAAGCAAGGGGCCATGGAGAGGGGCCCTGCACGAGGTCAGGGAGCTTGGGAACACACAGCCATGCTCTCATGGACTTGTTTTTTTTCCAGTCGATGCAGGTTGTCCGGGTGATAAACACCGTCCTCTTGAGGCGGGTTGTCACCATTGGGGACTTGGACCTCATCCTCACCAGCTTTGGGGAGCTGGGCTTCCTGAACTGTTTCTGCACACTGGAAGGGATGCACATAGCCATCTATGCCCTGGACCACAGCACGGGTGCTTTCTGTGAACAGAAAAGGGTACCACTCTGTGGTCCTCCAGGCCCTGTGGACACCCAGGGCCAGTTCATGGACGTGTGCGTGGGGTGGTTGGGAAGGGCCCATGATGCCTGGGTGTTTGGAAAGTCATGGCTGGGGCGCAGGATGCAGGAGGGCACCTATCTCCCACAGCAGGAGCTCTCAGTGGGAGACATCACCATGCCCTCCTGCATCATGGTTGACACCATGTACCCCTGCACCCACGGTTCATGAGGCCCTACATAGGACACACCAACCCATCCCAGGACCTGCTCAACGCATGCCTGAACCAGGCCAGGAATACCATGAAGCAGGTGTTTGGGCATCTCAAGGGGCGTTTTCTCTGTCTGTTGACTAGATTGGAGGTCAGCATCCTGAATGTGCCCACAGTCATTGAAGCCTGCTGGAGATATTGTGGAGAACAAACAGGAGCCCTTCATGCAGGGCTGGGCTGCAGAGACTGGCGCTGGCTACGAGCAGCCGCCTGCTGCCCCATGCCACCAGCTGCAAAAAGATGTGGTGTGGGGCAGGAAGGCCTTATGTGAAGCCTTTGCCCAGAGTCTGCAGTCACCCTCCCCCCACCACACTCCCCTCCCACACCCCTACCCCTCACTGCTCCCCCAGCTCACAATAGGGACACGGGAATAGGGGTGGAACTTTATACAAAACTAAACTTACATTATAAACTTCAAAATAGGTGCTGCCAACTATATACAAGCGGGAACTATATAGAGAAGGAATTGAGGGGTGGCTTTGGGGGAGGGACTGAACTTGGGGGAGGATGCTGGGGTGGAGGAATCAGTAATCCACAAGGGTGGGGGGCCATGAGCCATGGCAGCCATGGTTGCCTGTCCCACCCTGTGTCTGTGGACCTTTGTGGGGCTGGGGCCGGGCTGGGACCACGGGGAGGTGAGGGGATGCTGCAGCCTTGGTTCTAACCCTTGGCCTCACCAGGGTGTGCAGGGAAGGATGGGGGGTGCCACAGGGGCTGGTGCTGGAGGCGTTCATTGGCCACAAGCCACCTTGCCAGTTCCAGGCAGTCGGCTGGGGAGAGGTCCAGTGGGATCAGGGCAGCATCGTTGGGAGCAGCTGGCGGGGGGAGGGCTTCAGGGGGAAGCTGCAAGGAGGGCTGCAGCAGGGGCTGTGGGCCAGGCTGGTTAGGGAAGGGGAGGTTGGTTGAGGTGGGTGGCCAGAGTTTAGGTGAGGGTTTCCGAGCAATCTGCCATGTGCTCTCCATTACTACTCCCACTCCATCACCAGCTGTGTGAATAATGTAGTTGAGGCTGTTTATTCTGAGATTCAGGTATTTTACTTTAGTGGGTTCTTGCAGATGGAAATTGCCCTAGATTGCAGCACGTAGATTAGATTAAACATAGTCTCTGAACACTGTATCCCATGCAGTAAGTAGTTTACTCTCTATTCTCTAGACTTCTTGTTAAAGGGGCAGCTCCCATTTCTCTGATATGATTAATATCGTCATTAACAAAATATACACAATAATAAACAACTATTCCAAATTACTTTGACTATAAGCAATATAAATCTATTTCTAAACCACCTATTCCAGGAATTGCACATAACTCCTTCCTTTTTCTCTTCCAGCTGCTTCTAGACTGGAAGTGAAATGCTGCAGCCTGTTTCACCTTCAGTAAATAGAACATGAAAGGTGCCCTCCCAGCTTTGGAGGCCTGAGTTCTCTTCTCTCTAACAGGCACATTCCAAAAACCTTCATCTCAGTAAGTCCTGCCTCTCCTCCCCTGTATGATATGACAATGAGAACTGTTCTTAAGACCTGGTAGAACTCTGCCATTAAGTGTCATTGGATCATGAAACTCACTTGACTGACTGCATATATTCTCACAGTTTAAGAGCATGCATACATTTAATATTCTTTTGTAATCTCCACAGTGCAAGTGCTGTGGCAAAGTATTGGCTTGGAACTAAAATAACTTTAGTCATGTTAATAAGATGTAAACAGAAACAGGCTCAGTAATATGAAACGATGGTTATATAGTGATATACATACAGCCACCCACATGTAATTAGAAGCTGGTTATTCCTAATAGAGTTCATGCTGAGAAAAACACAGTGGGGGAGAGAGTAAAATCTCAGACAAACACACAGTGCATTTACTACAGATATGTGTTATTTACATTTACATGCATGACCCCAAAATGCAAATTAATGCAAAGAAATTGATTTTAATATCAGCATCCAATAGACAACTAGAAAACACCAATAATAATTCTGATCATCTAACAAAAATAGTCTCAATTTGTAAAAAGCCTCTGGAGTTGATATGAATTATTTACTGATCAGAGCACATCCACCTCTCGAACATGAATAATGCTGTATGCATAAACATTATATATTTAGATAAACAATGTCTTTGTGGTGAAACTTCAGGAATTCAGCTACTTACTATTGCAGCTATTGGATACTTGTAATAATTTGTTTCTATCCTTTGATGCAAGATGAGTTTAAAGACATCTATTATTCTGTGATGCTGTATGATTGAAATATGATCATATATATCAGTCAATCTTGCTACTGCTAGGCAATTGCAACACATCTTATATGAAGTATGTCATGTAAGGAGTTCAAAGATGTGATTTGTTAAATAATATCATCCTGTTTAAATCCATGCATGACGACTGTATGGCTACGTCTACACTTAGAAAAAACCTTTGAAGTGGCCATGCTAATGGCCAAATCGAAGAATACTAATGAGGCACTTTGTTAGCCGGCGGCCAGGTAATGTGTGGTGAGGTACCAACTATGCCCTTGTTATCATCCAAGTTTAAAACTACAAGAGCAGAGAGCTCGTCGCTGCAAGCAGCCAAGACAGGCTGACGGACTCCCCTGGGTCCTAAGCAACCCAGTTTTTTACTGTTAGAGCAGGCAGCTCCTAGCACTCTTACCTACGGCCAGGCTGTTGTAACCAAATGGTTAAAGTTCTTTTGTTGTGCCGGCTGTGTTGCAGTGACAAAAGGGTTAACAAAAATAGTTAGGCTTGGATCTTAACTAGTTACAAGTTTATTAAGCTACAGTTATAAGCGTGTGGTTACAAAAGGCTATTGTTTACTTCTTATATGCTAGCAAAGTACAGGTGTTAACAAGTTACGTTACAATCCAATACAAAGATATCTGTTACCATCTAACACAATGATATCTTGGCACTAGTTACAGAGCTCTAATTCTTTAGCTGTGCACAAAAAAGTCAGAGACCTAGCATGGGTGTATCTTACCCTCTCTGCGTCTCCTCGATACCAGCGTAGCCAAGCCGGATCGGTCACTCAATTCCGACGGAAAGACGAATACGAGGTTGGGCGTCCCCAGCTGTGGACCTCGGGAGGCAATCACCTGACCCGACCAGCAGGTAGTTGGTCGAATGCACTCAAAGTTAGAGTTCTGCTGGACCCATCTTTTATACCCCCTTTTGGGTTACGTATTCTCTTTCTTATCTATGGTGCCACATCATACTGGTCTGTCTTTGTGACTCCAGTTTGTTACAAGGGCATTTCTACTTAGTTTGCACTTGTAAGACAAGAGATAAACAATTTAGGAGTACAGGACATTCTTTTGTGCGGGCGGGGCACGTCCCCTTCTGGGTGATTGTGTGTGCATCATATTGATCAATGCCAGCTGGGGTGATTTCTTGAGGGTTCACCCCCCTCTCTCATGTTGACAGTCTGGCCTGTTAGCCTTCTAGCTGTACTTTCTGCTTCTCAGGGTCACGATAAGCTAGCATATCTGGGCCTCAATGAGGGCATCAAAGACTGTGCTGTCAGCAGCCATTTCCGTGCCCTGTGTGCTCCTCAGTGGGGGGGGGGCAACGAGCAAGCTGGCTTGTAAGGGGGAGACTCTGTCTGGCTACATTCCACCCCCTGATGCACCACACTACATCCCAGAACGCAAGGTGGTGGTGATGCCAGCACCTTTTGCCCTCCTTGGGGGAAGTCTAAAAGTGCCCAATGATCCGATCAGTATGTGGGCTATCGCGGAACTGGCTAGGATCACTTGTCAGCTCCATGTTATCGGATTTGCGTGGAGGAGATAGCCATGTCAATTAGTCTCCTAACAATGCACAGTGTTATGCAAAACACAACTACTATGATAAGAACAATCAAAATAGTGGCAGATACATCCTGTTTAATCTGTTCTGAGTGTTTACCTAAAAGCAGCAAGATTGGTTAATTACAGCACAAAATCCTCCTTGTTGGGCCAGGACTACATACTTTGAGACCCACCCATCGCTTGCTGACACTCAGACAGAGAACAATTAGACAGGAAGGCAGATGGGAATTATGGTATAATCCAGAAAGTTCAAACCGGTTACCTCTACCCACACCAGCGTGGGTGGGAGGACAGGACAGAAGGGCCCAGCTTAACCTTGGAGCTTCCTCGCATGCGATGGCTTCCACTCCGAGGAATTACAAGCAAGACACTCAGTTCCACGAAAGTTTAAACCGGTTACCTCTACCCACACCAGCTTGGCTAGGAGGACGGGACAGAAGGGCCCAGCTTAACCTTGGAGCTTCCTCGCACGTGATGGCTTCCACTCCGAGGAATTACAAGCAAGACATTCAGTTCCACCCTCCCAGCACCCGGGACAACAAGGTTGTCAGGGACTCAAATCCCAGCAAGCCTCATCCCATTACAGGGTACAATAACAAAACCAGAACCAGAACTTCCCACCAATCATTCAGGTTCAGAGGGACAAACTCAATTCCCAATGTGGTAGAGGAGTTCAGCAGGGTACACATCCAGCAATCCGTGGCACCAGCGGTGGAGACGATGGACTGGATGGCATTCCTGAGGGGATGCTTAGGCGTGGCAAAGGTCAGCGAGGTTGTCAGGAAGATGACGAGGAGTTGAGGTGCCATGCTGTCATCTGGGTTGAAGGTAGCTACAACACAACTAGGCCTATAGCAATTACTAAGAGTCTATTAGTATTAATATGGCATCTAGCAGCATGCATATATTATATACATTAAAGTTCTTTGGTGTGTACTGATGTTACAGGTGGCCATTGCCTTGCTTCCTCCCAGGGAGGTGTGTATTCCAGGTGGTTCCTTCTTTTCTGGAGAGAAAACACAAGGTCAGCCGGTCTTGGATGTGATCCAAGCCTTGGTAATGGTTATTGGTTCCCTTTTAGGGTCTAAAGCAGTCTACACCCCCACCTTTGTATGAGTGCAGTACATGAGTCTGTGTTCCCAGGCTAGGGTGTTTAATTACAACAGTATCTCCAGGATTAGATTTGGAGTCCTTGAGTGGCGCAACCGAGTTTGAGGAATTTTTCCCTGTAGGGAAGAATCCTCTGCTGATTGGACTGCCCATAGGGGTTTGCTCATTGTTTAGTTGCTGCACCACCTTATCCATCCTGTTTTCCCAAGTGTCAGCCGTGGGCTTCAAGTGGCTTTTTAACAGCCCATTCCAGCGCTCGACTATGCCGTTGGACGGGGGTCAGTATGGGCGGTGGTAAGTCCACTCAATTCCATGCTTAGTAGCCCACTCTTGTACTACTTTGTTTTTAAAGTGTGAGCTGTTGTCAGACTGGATTTCTCAAGGTGCTGGGACAATTGCTGTTAAGCGGTTTAGTCCCATAATTGTGGACAGTCCTGTTGCCAATGGGGCAGGGTATGCAAAACCAATTCCTGAAACAACTTCCATTCCAGTCAAGAGGTACTTACACCTTTGCCTGGTCATAGGAAGTGGGCCAATGTAATCAACCTGCCAGGTTGCCCATAGTTTTTTACCATCTCTTAGTCTGGCAAATCGCTGTCCTTCAGCTATGTGTGTTCAGGTTTTAGCACAGATAGTACAGGCTTGCAACAGGTCTCTAGCCTGTTGGTGAGTGATAGGCCACCCCCTGATATGTGCTTGCCGTACCAGCTCATCACTCCCTGTGTGCCCCAGAGTCTCATGCAGCCATAGATATAAACGTTCCCAATCTGCTTGGGTGGCAGAGATCTGGGCTGCTGCATCTGCCAGGTTATTTAGCTGTGCAGCTGGAGTGTTATTCTTTTGCTGGGCTGACGCATGTCCTATACTTAAGGGTTGCTGGGTGGCATGGTGGTACTCACTAGGCATTCCCACCTTCCATAGGGATTCCTTAATTAAGGTGGAGTTCTGTGCGGTATTAGCTTTCCGGCATGGACATTCCTCTACTCATCCCGAGAACAAACAAACAATAACCAGCACATTTTAAAAGATTTACATTTGGGTAGCTAAATGAAGCTCATTTGTAACTTCAGGAACAGTCCTAAAGGCAGAGATCTGGTTGCCAGAACTGTCTTTACAGGTTCACCCACGTCATGGGCTTGGCAGACAGGGCAAGCCAGACAGTAGTTTGGGCTACTTAGGAGAATTTGGAAGCAAACCAATTTGCTTGAACAGCAGTAATCATCCCCCTGCTTCGCTTACATGAGTCAGGCTGTTAATAAGATAAGCACAAACATAAAATACAAAACCACATTCTTCATTTTAAAAGGAGATTCATGATGTTTAGGTTGTTCTTCAGTAACTACCAGCTTTCCTGTGTTTCTGAAAGACAAAAGAATACTTTTCTACCCCCTTTGGGGTGGCAGGTTACATATTGGAATATTCCATTTACAAATATGCTCAGTTCCTTCTAAACTCTGCAGGCTACTCACTCTGAATTTTCTCCAGACCCTTTAGAGTTAAGGACTTACTCACTTACTCTTAACCTCAAATCACATGCTTATTTTCCAAAATGACATTTTATTGGATATTACCATTTTAAGTATCACCAAAGGGATTTAGATCCTTTATACCTATATTGAAAGGTGTCCATATCGGAAGGCGTCCCCTTCTTATGGATGCACCAGCAGGACAAACAGACAGACAACATTGAACAAAACTCCATGACATGACACAAACGTGTTAGCAAAACAATTAATGTGAACAAAACTCCATGACACATACACATACACCACAACATAAATGTTTACATAACTACACTTTGTAACACAAAGGCTGCGTCTACACGTGCACGCTACTTCGAAGTAGCGGCAGTAACTTCGAAATAGCACCCGTCACGTCTACACGTGTTGGGCGCTATTTCGAAGTTGAAATCGACGTTAGGCGGCGAGACGTCGAAGTCGCTAACCCCATGAGCGGATGGGAATAGCGCCCTACTTCGACGTTCAACATCGAAGTAGGGCATGTGTAGACGATCCGCGTCCCGCAACATCGAAATAGCGGGGTCCTCCATGGCGGCCATCAGCTGGGGGGTTGAGAGATACTCTCTCTCCAGCCCTTGCGGGGCTCTGTGGTCACCGTGGGCAGCAGCCCTTAGCCCAGGGCTTCTGGCTGCTGCTGCTGCAGCTGGGGGTCCGTGCTGCATATACAGGGTCTGCAACTAGTTGTTGGCTCTGTGTATCTTGCACTGTTTAATGAAAGTGTGTCTGGGAGGGGCCCTTTAAGGGAGCGACTTGCTGTTGAGTCCGCCCCGTGACCCTGTCTGCAGCTGTGCCTGGCTCCCTTATTTCGATGTGTGCTACTTTGCCGTGTAGACGTTCCCTCGCTGTGCCTATTTCGATGTTGGGCTGAGCAACGTCGAAGTTGAACATCGACGTTGCCAGCCCTGGAGGACGTGTAGACGTTATTCATCGAAATAGCCTATTTCGATGTCGCAACATCGAAATAAGCTATTTCGAAGTTGGGTGCACGTGTAGACGTAGCCAAAGAGTTAAGAACTTGAACTAAAGCTTTCAGAGTTGGGCAGTTTCTTCAAGGTCTTATAACCTGGGCTTTTGTCCAAGGAGCTGTATCTCACAGCCAGATACAAAACTACTCCAATATTCCTTTTTCTCTTTTAGTTTACAAGCAGTTCTCTGCTTACAGAGCTGCAACCGTGATTCCTCTGATTGTCCCCAGTTCTTTTCCAACATTTCCTCGTCCCACTTAGGGTCACACCATCCTTCCTGGGTGAATTCCTTCTCTATGTTGGGGAAATCCATGTTGTTTATCATGACTGGTTTCATTTTTGTCACTGTGGTACAGCCTGTGTCACAATCCTGCCGACTACGCCAATTCTGTTAGCCGGCGGCCAGGTAATGTGCGGTGAGGTACCAACTATGCCCTTGTTATCATCCAAGTTTAAAACTACAAGAGCAGAGAGCTCGTCGCTGCAAGCAGCCAAGACAGGCTGACGGACTCCCCTGGGTCCTAAGCAACCCAGTTTTTTACTGTTAGAGCAGGCAGCTCCTAGCACTCTTACCTACGGCCAGGCTGTTGTAACCAAATGGTTAAAGTTCTTTTGTTGTGCCGGCTGTGTTGCAGTGACAAAAGGGTTAACAAAAATAGTTAGGCTTGGATCTTAACTAGTTACAAGTTTATTAAGCTACAGTTATAAGCGTGTGGTTACAAAAGGCTATTGTTTACTTCTTATATGCTAGCAAAGTACAGGTGTTAACAAGTTACGTTACAATCCAATACAAAGATATCTGTTACCATCTAACACAATGATATCTTGGCACTAGTTACAGAGCTCTAATTCTTTAGCTGTGCACAAAAAAAGTCAGAGACCTAGCATGGGTGTATCTTACCCTCTCTGCGTCTCCTCGATACCAGCGTAGCCAAGCCGGATCGGTCACTCAATTCCGACGGAAAGACGAATACGAGGTTGGGCGTCCCCAGCTGTGGACCTCGGGAGGCAATCACCTGACCCGACCAGCAGGTAGTTGGTCGAATGCACTCAAAGTTAGAGTTCTGCTGGACCCATCTTTTATACCCCCTTTTGGGTTACGTATTCTCTTTCTTATCTATGGTGCCACATCATACTGGTCTGTCTTTGTGACTCCAGTTTGTTACAAGGGCATTTCTACTTAGTTTGCACTTGTAAGACAAGAGATAAACAATTTAGGAGTACAGGACATTCTTTTGTGCGGGCGGGGCACGTCCCCTTCTGGGTGATTGTGTGTGCATCATATTGATCAATGCCAGCTGGGGTGATTTCTTGAGGGTTCACCCCCCTCTCTCATGTTGACAGTCTGGCCTGTTAGCCTTCTAGCTGTACTTTCTGCTTCTCAGGGTCACGATAAGCTAGCATATCTGGGCCTCAATGAGGGCATCAAAGACTGTGCTGTCAGCAGCCATTTCCGTGCCCTGTGTGCTCCTCAGTGGGGGGGGGCAACGAGCAAGCTGGCTTGTAAGGGGGAGACTCTGTCTGGCTACACACTTCGAAAGTGCTGCGTTTCGCTTGTGCATGGCTTGTCTACACAGGGGTACTGGGGGTCTGGCCCACGAAAGCTCATCACCTAATAAATTATTTTGTTGGTCTTTAAAGTGCTACTGGACTGCTTTTTTGTTTTCATCAAAATCCCCTTATTCATAATGAAATTCATCCCCTGGGGCACATGTCGTAAAATTGCCATGTGGGGGGTCTTTTGAATTTTATTCATTATGAATATTTCTGAATGAGCAACAAACATTTAGGAAAGAATTTTATACATGTTTGTGTAACCCACACACCTATGTGTAGTTAACTGTCCCATACCTAGACCACTTCACAGAAGATGAATAAGTGTCCTCTACAGTCTAAGCTGAGCATCAGCTGGCCTTTAGCTCAAGCTGTAGAGATGCCTGTACCAGGGTCCCAGGTTCAAGCCTGCCTGGGGGCAGTTACAGTTGCATAGAATGATCCGAATGAATATTAGGGCAAGACGTTACTTTTTAGAGTCAGAATGTGAGCCTACACTGCCGTATACATCTGGGGAAAGTGTCTTTATTATTTTTTATTTTCTCTTATGTTCCCATTTGTTTAGGGCTTTTTTTTTCTCTTTTTTTCACATATCATCCATGGTCATAGCTTAATCCACTACATGGAGGTCTTGTATATGTATTTTGGGACCAGTCCAGCCTACCTTATTCAGAGCCTTGAACACTTTGGCTCCTCATGTCCACTCTAGCACAAAGACGGATGCCTAGATTGGCAATGTGGTGGCTGGAAGTCTGTCAGATGTAACACCAAACCTATAGGACAGATAATAAAGATATTAAAAAAAACCAAAGAAATTTAGCTTTTCATGGCATCTGACTATGCACAGTATGGTCTAGAGCTCAAAGTCAATGGAAGTCTTTCCATTGATCTAAGTGTGGACTGACTGAGATCCCTGATTCTTTTTCTGATGCTGAGCTGGAAAAAGCTCTCTTCCCAAGACAAAGGACAATCACAAGAGATCACCTTTCAGTCCCCTTCTTCGGGGCATCCTGCTGTGTATTTTTGGTACATAATGGGCTCTGACTTTTTAAAGTTCTCTCTGGCTTACTATCACTCTGCCAGTAGAGTAAGCTCTAGCTCCATGCTAGGATATCTTTGATTAACACAACCTACCACCCTTTCCCCCTTTTAATTCTTATTAGCACAGTACCTACAAATTATATCGGGCAGCCTTAGACTCCAGTTTTGGAAAAACAGCCACTAGGAGGGTCCATATCATTTTAAAGTTGTCTTTACCCAGCTACTACCATAGGGGTGCTTACCTCATGGGACTGGAACCTGCCTCTGTCTACAAAAACTCCAGTAGCATGTGGAGTTCTTATGGGCCATTTGTGTCAGTCTCTTTTTTAAGTGGTTTATGTTCTTCAATATCATATAATTGAGATTTTATGTTCTCTCTCATCGTTTCAAAGGGCAAGCTAATTTCCCTTGATTTATTTTAAACTTACCTTCCTCATCTGGCCAGGGAATCAGGAACCATTTAAACATTTAAATATTAAAAGAGAAGAAATAATTTTGATGTATATTTTTCCTTAGGGGTTTCTGCCTCTTCTTTTATTTAATGTACCTCTCAAAGTAGAGTGGTTTTATTGGTCCATTTATTCCCTTAATGTGCCACAAAACTTTTACCTGTCTGCAATTTTATATGAATACTATTAATAATAATTAGGAGGTAAATGGGTGACATTAGAACTAAAATAATGGATTTGTTCTTCCATGTGTACTGCTATGTGATGATATGCAGTGGGATGAAATGTAGAAAACTACATTAAAGTAACATTAAGTGTCTAACAGACTGACACATGCAATGGACACTGTTCAGGCTGTCACAAGGCTCCATCTTCATCATAATTCCCTTGTGTTTAGCCTATTACACACAGAAAGAAATCAGAACATTAGTTTTCTGTTGCAGTACTTTAGATAATGATTTAAAGTGGGCAGCTGAAAGTTTCTCTGCATTTATCCATTTAGTTTAGTCTGAGCCAAAGTCTTTTCTCATTTATAGCAGTGCAAATTCCATTACTTCAGTGTTATACCACAGAAAAACAGAACAGAAGCTGGACCTTAGATAAAAGAGTTAGTAATAGATGTATCTCTAAGTATTTACACCTTTCTGTCAAAAAGCTTCATGAAATTAAAACTTACTTTGGCAAAGTGAAATATACAGACAGTGATGTATAAATGAGCACAGTAAGGCCTGAGATATTCCCAGTCAGAGGCGCACACATCATTTTTCATGAGCAATGAATACATGTGATGGTATCTATGTGAATAGATTAGAAGGGTGCAAATGTGTGCATCCAGATGTACATGCACTTTTGAAAATCTTCCCATGGTGTTTGTATTCTGCTCATGCCCAAGGGGTAGGATAACGAAGGAAATTCCTGTGCACTTTTTGAACCACAAACCCTGATGTTAGTTGGATTGAATATGCAGGAGGACCCTATCTGTAGGGATAGAACCTATAGGATTATGCTCAAACCCCAGATAACCCAGTGACAATTGTGGGAATGATGTAAGTGAGAGGGCGTGGCCAAATGCATCTGTGTTTTGGAGCAGGCTGGGGGCAAGGGAAGACAGGTTTTGTGCTGTGTCTACAATTCTCTTTCTTCTTATCTCATTTTATCACCCAGACCAAGCCATGTGCTCTTCCTCCCTGAAGGAAATCTAAAGTTCTGCGTGGGCTTCCTCCTCGAACAAATCTACAGAGACAGTGAATCTGTTATAGCTCACCGTATCAGGGCAATTGCATAGCCTGGTGCACAGGTGGCTTGCAGCTGTGCATACTTCCTGCATGGTGTGGAGATCAGCTCAAGGAGTCAAGGGGACACCCGCCTGTCTCTGCTCCATGTCGATTCTATGCTCGCAGCCACAGGGCCTAAGTGCTGGGCAGAAGACTTTGTGAGCACTGCACTGCTCTTTCTACTAAAGCTAATATTAAACCACAAGAAAAAAATATCCAGTACATGACACAAGAGCCTAAATCCACAGGAAGATTACTTAGAGCAATCAACTGAGCCCATCACTGGGCTTTTTTCTTGGAAATTGTACAGCCCTGAGCAATTTTTCTTCCCTGTTCAGTTTACCTTGAGGATTGTTATTCTGAGTGTTGCCCTGCTGCTGTAGCAATGTTGATTCCAGGATATAAGCCATACCCAGGGTCTCAAGTAATATCTTTTATTGGCTCAGCTCCTCTCAATGGAAGATACAAACTACACAGAGCTCTTCCGCAGGTCTGGAAAGGAAATAGACTTGAGGAAGAGCTGTGTGTATCTTGATAGCTCATTGGTAACAGAGAGAAAACCGTGCTAGTCTATATGCGATTAAAACAAAAAAGCAGTAAAGTAGCACTTTAAAGACTAACAAAATAATTTATAACAAATAATAGGACAAATTACAAAGAATGAGCATAGGCAAATAACACAGGAATGCAGGAGTAAAATTAGAAAGGCTAAGGCACAAAATGAGATCCAACTAGCTACAGGCATAAAGGGTAACAAGAAGGCCTTTTACAAATATATTAGAAACAAGAGGAAGACCAAGGACAGGGTAGGGCCATTGCTCAGTGAGGAGGGAGAAACAGTAACGGGGAACTTGGAAATGGCAGAGATGCTTAATGACTTCTTTGTTTCGGTCTTCACAGAGAAGTCTGAAGGAATGCCTGACATAGTGAATACTGGTGGAAAAGGGGTAGAGTTAGTTTTTGAAATAAAAAAAGAACAAGTTAAAAACCATTTGGAAAAATTAGATGTCTGCAAGTCACCAGGGCCTGATGAAATGCATCCTAGAATCCTCAAGGAGCTGATAGAAGAGGTAGCTGAGCCGTTAGCTCTCATTTTTGGAAAGTCATGGGAGACAGGAGAGATTCCAGAAGACTGGAAGAAGGTAAATATAGTGCCAATCTACAAAAAGGGGAACAAGAACAACCCAGGAAATTACAGGCCAGTCAGCTTAACTTCTGTGCCAGGAAAGGTAATGGAGCAGGTAGTTAAGGAAGTCGTCTGCAAGCACTTGGAAGGTAGTAAAGTGATAGGGAACAGCCAGTATGGTTTTGTAAAAAACAAATCATGTCAAACCAACCTGATAGCTTTTTTTGACACGATAACGAGACTCATGGATAAGGGAGAAGCAGTGGATGTGGTATACCTAGACTTTAGTAAAGCATTTGATACGGTCTCGCATAATATTCTTATCGACAAACTAGGCAAGTCCAACTTAAATGGGGCTGCAGTAAGGTGGGTGCATAACTGGCTGGCTAATCATACCCAGAGAGTAGTTGTTAATGGTGCTCAATCCTGCTGGAAAAGCATAACAAGTGGGGTTCCGCAGGTGTCTGTTTTGGGACCAGTTCTGTTCAATATCTTCATTAATGATTTGGATATTGGCATAGAAAGTACGCTCATTAAGTTTGCAGATGATACCAAGCTGGGAGGGGTAGCAACTACCTTGGAGGATAGGGTCATAATTCAGAATGATCTAGATAAATTGGAGAAATGGTCTGAAGTAAACAGGAAGAAGTTTAATAAAGATAAATGTAAGGTGCTGCACTTAGGAAGGAATAATCTGTGTCACACATACCGAATGGAAAAAGACTGTCTAGGAAGGAGTACAGCAGAAAGGAATCTAGGGGTTCTAGTAGATCACAAATTAAATATAAGTCAACAGTGTGATGCTGTTGCAAAAAAAGCAAACATGATTCTGGGATGCATTAGCAGGTGTGTTGTGAACAAGACACGAGAAATCATTCTTCCGCTCTACTCTGCGCTGGTTAGGCCTCAGCTGGAATATTGTGTCCAGTTCTGGGCACCCCAATTCAAGAAAGATGTGGAGAAATTAGAGAAGGTCCAGAGAAGAGCAAATAGAATGATAAAAGGTCTGGAGAACATGACTTATGAAGAAAGGCTGAAAGAATTGGGCTTGTTTAGCTTGGAAAAGAGAAGATTGAGGGGGGACATGATAGCGGTTTTCAGATATCTTAAAGGGTGTCATAAGGAGGAGGGAGAAAACTTGTTCTTCTTGGCCTCTGAGGAGAGAACAAGAGGCAATGGACTTAAGCTGCAGCAAGGGAAGTTTAGGTTGGACATTAGGAAAAAGTTCCTAACTGTCAGGGTGGTCAAGTACTGGAATAAGTTGCCAAGGGAGGTTGTGGAATCTCCCTCACTGGAGATATTTAAGAACAGATTAGATAGATGTCTATCAGGGACGGTGTAGATAGTGGTCGGTCCTGCTGTTGGAGCAGGGGACTGGACTCGATGGCCTCTCGAGGCCCCTTCCGGTCCTAGTGTTCTATGATTCTATGATTCTAATTTATTAGGTGAGCTTTCGTGGGACAGACCCACCCGTTCTGGTATGGCCTTGGTCTGAAGAAGTGGGTCTGTCCCACGAAAGCTCACCTAATAAATTATTTTGTTAGTCTTTAAAGTGCTACTTTACTGCTTTTTTGTTTCGATAGCTTATGTTTTCTATCAGCAGAAGGGGGTCCAGCAAAAGATTTTACCTAACCCACGTTGCCTGTCTGACTATATTTGACAGATATGCTTTTGGGAGATCTTGCTTCACGGTTACAAATCTCTCACATGATACTTCTAGGCTAGCAAATGAAATGCCTTTGGAGTCTGTGATGGAGCCAACTGGATGCCCCTTGACAATCCAGGTTAGCTCTTGTTAATCATGTCATTCTTTTTCATAATAACACAGCCAACATTTTCAAGTGTTGCTACCTCCAATTAAGCATCTACATGCCTTCTTAGGTAGCTGAATAAATGGCCTGATTTGCAGCAATGCAGAATACTTACAATCTCCATTGAATCTGGCTGGAATTCTTGTGGACTGTAAAATATCAGTGCCTAAATATTCATTTGGGTGTCTTACTGTAGACATCTACATTTGAGTTTTCTGAGATAAGACTATAGAAAAAATCCATACAAGATTAAGTTTGTTTAATTTTAATGGCACTTCAACTCATGCTTAAAGATAGGGCACATTCTTAAGCACTCCCCTAAATCGGGGTCTTTGGCCTGGATCCTGCATTGAGATCCATGCAAACTGATATCTAGGTTTATACTGAGCTCACTGTGCAACACGACCAATATTTAGTATCTGAAGCATTACTAACTTTGGTCCACAAATTGAATTAGTAAGATTTCACCTCCTTTCTTGTCATGCACATAACTCTGTTACCTTCAATGGGACTATTTCTGTGCTTAGAGTTACACACCTGTGCATGCCAGCGGGATCAGAAAACTCAGTGCAAAGTACAGTAGGAGTGCACAATGTGCAATAGTCCCTGGGCCATAATTCACTCCTATCACAGCCAATTTTCACTTTGCAATGGACTTACAGTCACTTTGCAGTCACACCTACTTTCATGCCAAGTTTCAATCTTCTATCCCAAGTTGTTTCAGTGCAGCAATTCATCCTGAACATCAGAGCTCATTTACTGTCTTAGGCATCATTACCCCATTATACTGTATGATGTGAGTCTTCCTAAGACAATTCTTTAGGAATGGAGTGGGGAACCTTCTTGGGTTAGGTGGCTGCTGACCCTCAGAAAAGTCAGTTGGGGACCACATAAAGGTGAGAATAAAAAAAAATGTGTCTCACTGATGCAGCCCCTGAGACACCTCACTCCTCTCACATTGCAGTCCCAGGTGGGTAAGAGATGACTGAGGTTCGGTGCTTCCCCCAGGCCAGATTAACTCTTCTCTGGGCCTACAGTGGGACCAAAATGAGGGGGTCAGGGAGCAGGATGCAGGTGTAGGGTCTGGCCAGGGGAAGGAGCAGGAGTGGGCTGAGATTGTGGGGATGTGGGTGGAAGGGAGGGTGAAGGAACAATCTGAGGGTGGGAGGGCTGGAAGGGAGGGATACTGCACAAAGGGGCTGGTGGTGATGATCTGTGCAGGAGAGGGGGCGCTTATTTGGTGCAGTTCCCTGAGGGCAGCCCTTATGCTGCACCCCCACTACCTCAGGCACTGCTACCATTGGCTGCGATTAGCCAATGGGAGCAGAACGGGAAGAGCCTCCTGGCAGCACTTTCCTACACTGCCAGTCACCCAGCTGAAGGAACCGGTGTGGCAGTGTATGCAGTGCTTCCTCCCGCATCCCGGAAGAGCTTTTGGGCACAGTCTGGCCCGCAGCTTGTCTGGCTTTGGCATGCAAGGCTCAGGGGTCTCTGCTCCCTGCAGTGAAGAGCTGGCAGTAATGCTCCAGCCTTGTGGGGACATGGGGAGGGGGTCACAGGGTTGGAGCACCAGTCTGGTATCCCTGCTGCTGCAGGGTGTGGTGGGGGTAAGCCTTGAGCCTCATGGGCCAGATCCAGACAAGCCACAGGCTGGATTCAGTCCATAGGCCTTAGGTTCCCCACTCCTGCTTTAAGATGACATCTCTGAAGCGCTATTAAAAGATGAGCCAAATGCTTTCTGCTGAAACACGGAAGCCACTTACAGAGACTGAAAATTGTAGCATGGGCACTCTTGTGGACTTCATTTAGTTATGCTTACCTAAGAGTAACACTTTACTTTTTATGTTGCACCATTGATTTTAATGGACCATCACAGGTAGTACAGTACTATTCGAAGTAAGGATGGCAGCCTTATGCTTATGATTGCATGCCTCCTGTAGCGGCTCTGGAAGTGGTCCTCTTCTCAATCAGGTTTATAAAAGATCTGAATTTATTGGTGGTTACACAGGAAAGAAATTGGCCAGCCAACTATTGAAGTGTTTATGAGAATCTTCCTGTCAAGAGGAAGCTGAGTAAGGGTAGCAGCTCTTGAGAGTCTCTGCCAGACGGAGCTTTTGTCTTCACAGCATGGCAAGATCTTTCACTCTCAATTTTCAAATAACTTAGAAAGAAATTTAAACTCCCCTGCAGACGATTTTGAAAAGAGCCGTCATCTCCATAATGGCTTGCTGCTTCCCATGTATTCTAAAATGACTCTTGCCTTATCTATTCTCTCAGTACTTACAAAACCAGCTTCATTTCTGAAGGCAGTTCTGCAACCTGAGTTTTTCTATCCCCAGGGATTGAAGAGATTTCAACTTTCCAAGTAACTATCCTCCATTAACTGAACTCTTCATCCTGAATTTGGCATATCCATGAAAATAAAGCGGATTTCCTTAAACACCCTTTCAAGTTTCTCTGTTATCAGTTGTAAAACTGCTACATTTATCCAGTTACAGCCATTATGACCCTTTCATTCTTACCTTCTATCAGGAGACTCTGATCTGAGCCATTTGCTTTCTTAGCATTTCTCCATTTGATGATCCAGTAATATAGCTCATCATTTTTGTAATTCACGTTTAAATTGCAACACTAGTATAATACAGACTTACAAGTATTCCATTTGTCAGAGGTGCGCAATGGAGCATGCATTCATGGTATCAGGAAGACTTGGTGGGATAATACACGTGATTGGAATACTGGTATAGAAGGGAACAGATTGCTAAGTAAGAATAGGCAGGGTATAAAGGGAGTAGGCATTGCCATTTATATTAAAAATGCGAACACTTGAACTGAGGTTGAAATGAACATAGGATACGGACTTGTTCAGAGTCTTCAGCTTAGGTTAAAAGGAGTAAAAAAACCAAAGGGTGATGTCATTCCACTAGGGGTCTACTACAGACCTCCTAACTAGGCAGAAGATGGATGAGGGTTTTTTGAAACAACCAACAAAATCGTCCAAAGCACAGGACTTGGTGGTGATGGGGGTCTTCAACTATCTAGACATTTGTTGAGAAAATAAAACAGCAGGGCACAGATTATCTAACAAGTTCTTGGAATTCATTGAACACATTTTTTTCATTTCGGAAGGTTGAGAAAGCTACTGGAGGAAAGCTGTTCTAGATTTGACTTTAACAAACAGGAAGGAACTTGTGGAGAATTTGAAAGTGGAAGGCAGCTTGGGTGAAACTAATAATAAAATCATAGATTTCATGATTTTAAGGAATGGTAAATTGGAGAACAGCCAAACAAAGACAAATATGGAAGTCAGAAGATTGGAAAAGGGTAAATATAGAGGGAAATATGAACAACCCAGGAAACTACAGACCACGTAGCATAACTTCTCTGCCAGGAATAATAAAGGAGCAGGTAATTAAGGAGTTCATCTGCAGACATCTGGAAGTTAATAAGATGGTAGGTAAGAGCCAGCATGGAGATGTAAAGAACAAATCATGTCAGACCAATCAGCTTTCTTTGATATGAAAACAAGTTTTGTGGATAAGGGGGAAGCAGTAGACATGGTATATCTAGACTTTAGTAAAGCATTTGATATAGTTTTGCATGATCTTCTTATCATCAAAATAGGGAAATGTAATCTAGATAAGGCTACTATACATTGGGTACATAACTGGCTTCCCTTACTCCTAACAAGGGGCAGGAGTACCAATGTCTATGCAGGCAACCTGTTGGTTCCCTACTAGGCATGCTAAATCAAACTCTGGAAGATCAATTTCCATGAATTTATCTGGTTCTTTTTTTGAACACTGTTGAAGTCCTAGTTCTCACACCATCCTGTGGCAAGGAGAGCTACAGGTTGACTGTGTGCGATGTGAAGAAAGACTTCCTTCTGTTTGTTTTAGACCTGCTACCCATTCATTTCATTTGGTGACCCCTATTTGTTAAGGGAGCAAGTAAATAACTTTTCCTTGTTCTGGTTCTCCAGATCTGACATGATTTTCTAGACCTCTAGCATAGCCACCCTTAGTGTTCCCTTTTCTAAGCTGAAAAGACCCACTTTTTAAAATCTCACTTTGTATGGCACCCATTCCAAACTCCTAATCATTTTTGTTCCCCTTTTCTGAACCTTTTCCAATGCGAATGCATCTTTTTTGAGATGAGGCAAGCACTTTGGTATGCAGTATTCGAGATGTGGGCTTACAATGGATCTATATAAAGACATGAGGGTATTCTTTGTCTTAATCTCTATCCCCTTTTAAATGATCCCTAAGATTCTCTTTACTTTTTTGACTGCTGCAGCACACTGAGGCTGCGTCTACACGTGCACGCTACTTCGAAGTAGCGGCAGTAACTTCGAAATAGCGCCCGTCACGTCTACACGTGTTGGGCGCTATTTCGAAGTTGAAATCGACGTTAGGCGGCGAGACGTCGAAGTCGCTAACCCCATGAGCGGATGGGAATAGCGCCCTACTTCGACGTTCAACATCGAAGTAGGGACGTGTAGACGATCCGCGTCCCGCAACATCGAAATAGTGGGGTCCTCCATGGCGGCCATCAGCTGGGGGGTTGAGAGATACTCTCTCTCCAGCCCTTGCGGGGCTCTGTGGTCACCGTGGGCAGCAGCCCTTAGCCCAGGGCTTCTGGCTGCTGCTGCTGCAGCTGGGGGTCCGTGCTGCATATACAGGGTCTGCAACTAGTTGTTGGCTCTGTGTATCTTGCACTGTTTAATGAAAGTGTGTCTGGGAGGGGCCCTTTAAGGGAGCGGCTTGCTGTTGAGTCCGCCCCGTGACCCTGTCTGCAGCTGTGCCTGGCTCCCTTATTTCGATGTGTGCTACTTTGCCGTGTAGACGTTCCCTCGCTGTGCCTATTTCGATGTTGGGCTGAGCAACGTCGAAGTTGAACATCGACGTTGCCAGCCCTGGAGGACGTGTAGACGTTATTCATCGAAATAGCCTATTTCGATGTCGCAACATCGAAATAAGCTATTTCGAAGTTGGGTGCACGTGTAGACGTAGCCTGAGTGGCTGATTTCAGAGAACTATCTACAATGACTCCATGTCGCCATAATTTTATATGTATAGTTAGGAGTAAGGGAATGTCGAAGTGGGGAGCTTATTTTGAAGGTGCCCCTATTTTCACTGTCAATCTGCAATTTGCTGTCAGTGTTACAAAATTCGTGCAGCTTCCATTATGCTAATGAGGCTCTGAATATGCACGTTAGCACCTCATTAGCCTGCTTCAAATTGCCTCATTACCATGGCACCTCCAACGGGAGAGAGGTAGTGTAGTAGCAGCCAAAGTCCTGGCTGGGATGACTTAGTTGGGGTTGGTCCTGCTTTAGGCAGGGGGCTGGACTAGATGATTTCCTGAGGTCCCTTACAGCCCAAGGAGTCTATGATTCTTTGAACTTCTGTTCTGGAGAATAGAAAAGTTTGGCCAGATTCCTCACTCAGTTATACTAGTGTAAGCCTGAAATGACTCCACAGAGGTCGGTGGGGTACGCCTGAAGTAACTCCACTGAGGTCAGTTTGGGACTGCACTGAGACAGAGTTAGATTTAACTGAACTATCTGTCCATGCACATAATTTACATCAGTGCTTCCCAAACTTTTTGGCAGCATGCCCCCCCCGCCTTTTTGATTTTTGAGAAACCCTCATGCTCCCTCCATCTCTTCTTTACCATTATCCAACCCCCTTTTAACAAAAAAATTCAATGAACAATTTAAAATAAACACAAAAACTTGATATAAAATGATATTTAAAATTAAAAATAAGTACAAATAGTTTTTCTTGGCCCTTTGTGGGTGCCTGTCCAGCTGCCTCAGCCCTGTGCCAGACACCAGAGCCGCCCATCCACCTGAGCCCTGCGCTGCCAGAACTGCCCAAGCCCTGTGCCGCTGGGGCCCTTCACCTGCCTGCCCACCTGCTGCTGGGGCCAGCCACCCAACTGTCCACCCCAGTCATGGGCCAGCCACCCAAGGGCACTTGCCCAAGCACCATACTGCCGGGGTCAGTTGCCCACCCACCAGCCACCCGAACCACTCACTCAAGCCCCACACTGCCAGGGCCAGCTGCCTATCTGCCATCACGAGCTGCCTGAGCCCTGTGGTGCCAGGGCCAGCCATCCACACCCCACCAGCCCCACAAGCTGGCTGCCCAAGTCTGAGCCCCCTCACAAGCCTCTCTCCTCCCTCAAAGCCAGGCACCACCAGCCCCCCACTCTCACCCCATCCCCTTTGCCCAAACCAGGCACCCCCAGGCTCCCATCTAACTCTGTCCTTCTCCTCCTCCCATCCCCAACCCACACTCACTCCCCTTTGCAGGAAGCAGCTAGCTCCATATGGGTCTTTGCCAGCAGTCTGCTTTTATAGTGGCTGCTCCGGGTCACCCAGGTAAAATTGCAAGGGGCTTAGAGCCAGAAGCAAAGGTCAGATTTTTCTTCAGGTGGGGGAAATGATGTGGGGGCTGGGTTGCCTTGCACCCCCCTGGAATTTCTTCACAAACACCCTGGGGGTCCCCCCCCCAGTTTGCAAAACCATGCTTTAAATGAAATTATTATCCAGTATGGCTAGAGAATACCTTCTAGAAGTGAGTAAAATAAAATTTTATTTAAGACTAATTAAGAATACCGATAGGCTGTGGCTACACTGTTCCCCCTTTTGGAAGGGGCATGCAAAAGTGGTGAATCAGAAATGCATATGAAGCACAGATTTAAATACCTTGCTCCTCATTTGCGTACTCACACAGGATCTCAGTTCTGGAGGAGATGATTTCAAAACTGAAACTGCTGTGTAGACAGGATTCATTCCAAGGGAAACCCTGCTTTCGAAAGCACGCTTCTTCCTAATTTTTTTCAGGAAGAAGGGTGCTTTCGAAAGCAGGGTTTCCTCTCGAAAGAGTACCGTTTACATGGCTGGTTTGGCTTTAGAAAATAGCTCCCGCACGAGTATGAAAATGAGATGCGAGATATTTAAATCATTGGCATTTCCAACCAGCTGCATTTGCATGCCCCTTCTGATAGGGAGGGGAAGTGTAGCCATAGCCATACTGAATGACCATGGATGGCTATTTTTGTTTTGAAAATAAAACTGCAGCTCTTGTTCAGCTGTGAATCTCCCCTTTTGGAGATTTTAAAACAGGACAGGAAAGTTGCTTACACATTGTGAATGCCATTTCAGTGCTTCTTGTGTGTGGAGGTTTGTTATTGTATTATGATATGAAAGTGGCATTAGTTGTTGAGACAAGTGAATAGTAAATGATCTTGTTCACTTATTATTCCTGAGAGATGGCAAATTATACTAATATTGGTTATTCTGCTTATTACTGGAAAATGATTAAAATGGCTATTGAAAAACATTTCCATTTAAAAAAAAATGAGGCTTTCATCATTTTGTTGTTTGTTCTGCAGTCAAGACCCACCTCTGTTGCATATGCCCACCTACGTACTCTCCCCACTACTTCGGATACTTATGTTTAACTGTTAGTGATTTAAGATAATATTTAGAAAAAAAAATTCTGAGTCACTTCTGCTCATTATTCCAGTGCTGGTGGTATCAGTTGGCATGTTCTCAGACTGATCTAAAGTGGGAAGAGAGAGAAGATTTTAGTTAGAGATAGGAATCCTATTTTTTCTCAGCTAGTTTAGACTTAGTGTCCTGTGTTGTTTTGTTTGCACTCTGCTAAAGCATGACTCCTTTTCCCCAGGCTATGTAGTGTGTGTGTGTATATCGATAAACGCGTTTCTGGAAAGAGACAATAGCATCAGTCAGACCTCAAGGGGATGTGTATTCTCTTATTTATTTTGTGGCCTAATGAGGCTTGAGAAAAGGCTTTCTGTTTTTTTTTATTTGTTTTTTTTTTCCTTTTGGTAAGTAGAGCTGTGTGGTGCACACACAACAAAAGACAAATGTACTTCCTCTGATCCCAGGCTCCAGACTTGTCAAACTCCAGCCCACAAGTACAAAAACATTGTGCATGGACAGGGTTCCGGTTTAACTTCTCTGCCTTTGTCTATGCTGCAGTAAAAGACATACTGCATGGCCACAGGTCACCTGACTCAGGTTCAGGAAGCTTGGGCTGTGAAGCTATAAAACTGTAGTGTAGACCTTCAAGATCTGGTTGATGCCCAGGGTGTTACACTGTGAGGGAACAGGGTCTGAGAGCTCAGGCTCTGGCATGAGCTCAGATATCTGCATTCAGGTTTTTAGGTCGTCAGACTGGGCCGCCAGCAATATTTTATTATGGTGTAGACTTATCCTTAAAGCCCCCATTACTTTCAACCAATAGAGAGATTCACTGCAGCAAGCCCCATCTTACCTTGGATGTATCTAGTGGAGGGTTAGACGTCTGCTCCATATATTTATTCTGATGCTTAGGGAGTGGCACCTGTGAACCACTCTTGGACTGCAGACTGCCAGATTGCCAGTCTGCCCATAGCTTCTTCAGTCATACCTTGTGCTATTTATATCGCCCACCTCTAACCGTAAATGCTTTCAGGGAAGCAAAAGATGTGTCCACCATCCACTGTGCAATAATACACCAGAGCTGCTGCATAGCTACCTGGCACAGTTAAGATATATCTACTTTGCGTTCAGAGATGTGGCTGCAACACATGTAGACGTACTTGAGTTAGCTTTGATCCAGCTAGCTCGAATAACAACAGTGAAGCCACAGTAGCATGTGCTGTCCCAGACTTCTGAGTACAGTGTAGACACATCCATGGGCATTCAAGTGCTCTTTTACTAGTGCTGTGAACAAGACAATGCTTTTGTGATCATTTTAGGTCATGTTACCATAGGTGGTTACATTAGGAGTCCTAATACAAAACAAGGACTAATAGTATACTGGAAAAGGGATCTCAGGACTAAAATCAACATACAGGGAAATCATTTGGAAGAACTGTGTGTTCTTCATAAGACAAGATGTTTCATAAGACAAGACATGGCATGAAGTTACATAATTTCATGTTAGCTGAGGATCTGGCCCCACTACTGAACATTTTCAAAGCCAAACCATGGTGCTTTCAAGTGCAGATTTTCCTAAGGATGGCTAACATCTGCATACCTTTTCCCACCAGAGAATCCCATAGAAGCTTGAACTCTTCATATGCATAGTTTGCTTTATCTACCACTGAGGTGTTGTCACTTCTGAAACAAAACATGACTCCTCTCAAACAGCACAAAACAAATTTCATAACCCTGTAGGACTCAGAGCGAAGAATGCTATATCCCTTCAAAACTACCAGGGTAATTTACAGAGAATGTAAATACCAGATTTGGAGTCTGGAAAATCTTAGGGGTACTGTAATTTAGAGGAAGCGAACACCTCACATTTCTATCTCAGATCTCATATTATCATTTCTTTTGGTCACTGAGAAAAGTTAATAACTCAAACCACACCACCTTCAAGAACCCAGTGCTCACTGGTCCATAATATCAAGTGCATGACTTAGTGGGTAGAATGCTGCCTAATAAATCCATTCTGAGTTCTCCCATGTAAGTATTGGTTGGGCCTGGCCTTGCTTAAGGTCTGGTCTTGGAATTGACTGCCCACATACACATCAGTGGACCTGCACAGAGCTCCTCTGCAGTCACTGGGACTTGGTACAGTGAATTGCCGGATCTTAGATTTTGCCAATCCAGGAAAGTTGCAATGATTTAAACTAAAGGTTTTATTTCAAACCAGTTTAGATAAAGCCTGGCAAGACACAGTTGTTTTAGGCTAAGCATACTTTGGTTTAGCTTAATTCAATTCTTAGCTTATGTAAACTAAACCAAAATAAGATACTTTTTAACCTAAGTACACATAGAATGCTACCTTGATTTAACTAAATTAGATTAAAAACTGTTGTAAGTTAAATCGGTACAAATTTCTAGTCAAAAACTAGTTTGTAAAACACAATGGGGGTTACACACACAGGCCACGTCTATGCTATGGGTACTTCAATGCAGTAGCTATACCAGTGTAATGCTGTAATGTAGACACGTGACAGACAAAATGTTTTTCCCCATCTACTTAGGAACACCACCACCCTTAGTGATTGTAGTGAGGTTAATGGAAGTAGTCTGCCAGCCACCCCACTGTGCATCCAGTGCTTGCTAGGTCTGCATAGCTACTGCACTCAGGGTTGTGAATTTTTCACCCCTGAGCACATTAGCTAAGTTTCAAGTGTAAAGCATGCATGAGTCAGTAGGGCAATAATTCAATGAAGAATGGCCTTATTGTAGTGAAAAGAAAAGGACCTACAGACTGATACAGACTCATTGGAAATGGGAAAGATTTTAGAAATCTGCCAGAACAAAGGTTGAAGGAACAGGGATTTTTCATACAGGACAGTGTTAGTTGAACTAAAGCTGTGTCTACACGTGCATGCTACTTCGAAGTAGCGGCACTAACTTCGAAATAGCGCCTGTCACAGCTACACATTTTGGGCGCTATTTTGATGTTAACATCGATGTTAGGCGGCGAGACGTCGAAGCCGCTAACCCCATGAGGGGATGGGAATAGCGCCCTACTTCGACATTCAACGTCGAAGTAGGGAACGTGTAGTTGTTGTGCGTCCTGCAATTTCGAAATTGCGGGGTCCTCCATGGTGGCCATCAGCTGAGGGGTTGAGAGACGCTCTCTCCACCCCCTCAGCTCAATGGTGGCCGTGTGGAGCGGCCCCTTAAAGGTCCCCACCCCCTCCCTTTCTGTGCAGGAAGCTGAGAGAGCGTGCAGGCAGCAGCAATAACATGCGGCTAGCCTGCACGCTCATCTTCAGCCACCAAGACCCCCAAAGGACTTCATGGCTGCCCAGCAGCCCCCCCAGCGCCCTGAGGGAACCCCCCCGAAGGGGAGCCAGGGTAGCCAGGGCAGCCAGGGCAGAAGCCAGGCTGGGAAGTGGCAGCGGGGCCCCTCCTGGATGGAGGCCGAGCTTCGGGACCTGCTGGGGCTCTGGAGCGAGGAGGAGGTGCTCCAGGTAATGGGGAGCAAGAGGCGGAATGTGGATGCATTTGCTCGGCTGGCCGAGGGCCTGGCCGCCCGGGATCACCCTGCCCGCACTCCGGACCATGTCCGGAGTAAAGTCAAGGAGCTGCGGCAGGGTTACGCCCAGGCCCGGGATGCGGCCGGCCGATCTTGGGCCGCCCCTGTCACTTACCCCTTTTACAGGGAGCTCAGGGACATCCTGGGCCCCCGGCACACCTCCTCCCCTCCGGCCATGCTTGACATCTCGGCTGAGGAGCCCCAGCAGGCCCCGGAGCCGGAGTCCGCCCCGGAGGCAAGCCCCACACCCCGGGGGCCCCCCCTAGAGCCCACCCTCGGGGCACTGGAGCAGGAGGAGGAGGAGGAGGGGAACTCCTCCTCCACAGAGACGGGGCTCCAGATCCTCCTCCTGCCATCGAGGAGCAGCAGCCGGGCGTCCGCCCCCCGGGTGTCCCCCGACCATGGGAGTGGACCTACAGGTATGTACCCCCCTGGTGTACACCCCCGGGGTTGAGGGGCGGGGGTAATAGATATGTGGCCAGGGCCCTCCACATGCCCAGATGGCCATGGCCCCAAGGACAGCAGTGGCATGTCCCTCACAGGAGTGCATCAGCCCCTGCCCCCCCACAGCACGACAGTGCCATGCCCCATCCCTGGGGCAGGGGGGAGCGGAACCTCTAGGGTGCCCCGGGAGGAGGGGGTGGGACACCCCGCAGCAGCAGCAGCATGTGATGGAGTGGGGGGAGTGCAAATGCGAGACTCAGGCTAGATATGAGCAACAAGCTGAATAGCTCCCAGGGGCAACGGATGATCCTGGGGCTACAACTGGCAGGTTACACCTCTGCCCTGAACAAAGAGGAGGGAGGAGCCGAGCTGGCTTTGAATCGGGGGCCGCAGGTAGAGGCTAGGGGAAGGGAGAGCTGGAAGGCAGCCAGCCTGAGGAGGGGGAAAGCTACACCCCAGAGGGGCACCCCTCGGGGTCTTCTCCCCAGGACGGGTTGGAAGGACTATCTCTGACTGCTGTACTGTCACTCCTGGGAGAAACTGGGCATCTGTTGCCTAAGAAACCTCTCCTGTCAGACCCTGATGAGTAAAGTGAGAGTCACTCCTGCCAGGGGACGGGGTGCAGTGCAGGGGGACCCTTGAACCCCATCACAGCAGCATCTCCCGGGGACGGGGATGGGGAACCTGCAGCACAGGGGTGGGGGAACAAGGGCCACGGCTCGGGGCCCACACTAACGCCTGTCTCCACTCTTCTTCCCCACCTCCTGTGTTCCGCAGCTGCACCATCGGAAGGACCGGAGAGCGCTGGCGAGGCTTCAGTGGTCCCGGAATCCCCTCCGGGGCCATCGCTCCAGGCTAGCCCCTCGGTGGAGGACTGACTGGCCACACGGCAGGCAAGACCGTAGACCCAGCAGCAGCCGCCAGCGACAGACCCCCAGCTGCTGGCCCTCCACCGCCGGCAGGTGGAGGTGGCGGAGCAGTGGCTGCGGGTGGAGCAACGCCGCCTCCACCTCCAGGAGTGGGCGCTGGCCTGGCACCAAGAGGCATGGGGGGCCTACATGGAGACCTTTAACTGCATAGCGGATTACCTGGCCCCCATGCCGTGCCGGCCGCCGCTGCGCCCGCCCTGCATGCTCCACCCGCCATGCCACCCGCTGCTCCTGTCGTCGCCGCTCCGTCCGCCGTCGCCCCACCACCCGCCACCGAGGGCTGTTCCGCCGAGGGAGACCTGGGGCCAGCTGACACTCGCCGGCCGTATCTACTGGTCCGCCCGGCCCCCAGCCAGCCCCGGACAGGGCTGCGGCTGAGGCAGGGCTCCCTGCTGCCCACCCCCAGTGCTGGACTATAGGGGCGTGGGGCCCAGGACGTGCCCCCCCCTGTATATATTCCCCCCCACTGTTTTGTTGTTCGGCCTTGTATATAGTTTGTATTTATTTATTTGTGACCCCCGTTTGCCCAGTCTGATCCTTCCCCCCATGTAAATAGTTCTCCCCTTCCTTGTTATCCCTGTTTTTTTTGTTAATATATACATATACATTTCATATTTAAGTTAGTTAGAAGTTCCTATATATAGTTAGTATTAGTTAGAACAGAGTTCAAAGTAAACAAGTTTGAGTTCACAAACAAGTGTCTGCTTTTATTTGTCCAGGAAAAGTGTGTGTGGGGGGGTGTGCTGTTGGGTGCTCCGTGGTGTGAGTGTAGGGGCAGGGAGTGTTGTGGAGGATGGGGGGGGCAATGGGGAGCCTGGCAGCGTTCACCCTGCAGCCTCATCGAAGTGGGCCCGCAGGGCCTCCCGGACCCGGGTCCCTTCGGGGTCCACCTGACAACTGGGGGCAGCAGGTGGCTGCACATTGGCCCTGCCGGCCTCCACAGCCCAGCCCTGAAAGAAGGCCTCCCCCTTGCTCTCCACCAGATTGTGTAGGGCGCTGCACGCACCCACAGTCTGGGGGATGTTGGTCAGGCCCACAGCCAGGTGGGTGAGGAGACATCTCCAGCGCCCTTTGAGGCGGCCAAATGAGCTCTCCACTACCTGGCGTGCGTGGTTCAGGTGCTGGTGGAAGCGCTCCTGGCTGGCAGACAGATGGCCCATGTACGGGTGCATGAGCCAGGGCTGGAGGGGGTATGCCGCATCTGCGATGACGCAGAGGGGCATGGTGGTGTCCCCCACAGGGATCTCCCACTGGGGGATGTAGGTCCCTGCCTCCGGCCGGCGGCACAAACCCAAGTTCCGGAAAACCCGGGCGTTGTGGGTGCTGCCAGGCCAGCCCACATAAATGTCCTGGAAACGTCCCCGGCTGTCCACCAAGGCCTGGAGGACCACTGAGTGGTAGCCCTTCCGGTTGATGTACCGTCCTCCACTGTGCTCCGGGGCGCGGATGGGGATGTGAGTCCCATCCAGAGTCCCAAAGCAATTGGGGAAGCCCAGGGTGGCAAAGCCCGCGATGGTGGCATCTGGGTCCCCCAGCCTCATGAGCCTGTGGAGGAGCACGGCATTGATGGCACGGACGACCTGCAGGGGAAGCACATGGGAGAGCACCAATGAGGGGTGTGCAGGGTGTGTGTGGCCCTCCCTTGCCAGGGCCCCCCTCCCTTCCCCTCCCCTGCCCTGCCCTGCCAGGGCTGCCTCCGCCCCTCCCCCCATGGGTCCTCTTACCTCCACGAGGACAGTCCTGACGGTGGCCTTGCCGACGCCAAACTGCTGTCCCACGGATCGGTAGCTGTCTGGAGTGGCCAGCTTCCAGACAGCGATGCCGACCCCTTTCTCCACAGGGAGGGCACGCCGCATGGCGGTGTCCTGGTGCCTGAGTGCGGGGGTGAGACACTGGCATAGCTCCATAAATGTCTGCCGGCTCATCCAAAAGTTCCTGAGCCAGCGGTCGTCATCCCACTCCCCAGGCACCAGCCATTCCCACCAGTCGGTGCTGGTGGGGTAGCTCCACAGCCGCCGGCGT
Source organism: Carettochelys insculpta (assembly GCF_033958435.1). Classification (NCBI taxonomy): domain Eukaryota; kingdom Metazoa; phylum Chordata; order Testudines; family Carettochelyidae; genus Carettochelys; species Carettochelys insculpta. The sequence goes on along the minus strand of NC_134138.1, from coordinate 35,886,932 downwards.
ATGAGGCGGCGGGGGGGTCGGGGTGCTGCAGGGTTGGGGGTTGCGTCCTCGTCCCCTGCGGGCATCTCCTCCTCTGTGGCAAGGAGGTGCTCAGCTGCCTCCTGCATTGCATGGAGTAGGGCGAGCACTGCTCCTGCAGGGGTGGCTGGGTGGACCTCTGGCTGCTGCTGCTGCTGCTGCTGCTGCTGCTGCTGCTGGGGGTCCATAACTGCGTCGCCCGAGGTATGTGTGCCTATGGCTCTGCAAACCGCGTGCTGTGCAGGCTGAGTGTGTCTGGGAGGGGCCCTTTAAGGGAGCGGCTAGCTGTTGCCCCGGAAGCACTAGTCCGCCCTGTGACTCTGTCTGCAGCTATTCCTGGCACCCTTATTTCGATGTGTGCTACTTTGGCGTGTAGACGTTCCCTTGCTGCGCCTATTTCGATGTGGTGCTGCGCAACATCGATGTTGAACATCGACGTTGCCAGCCCTGGAGGACGTGTAGACATTATTCATCGAAATAGCCTATTTTGATGTCTCCACATCGAAATAGGCTACTTCGATGTAGGCTTCACGTGTAGATGTAGCTTAAGAGGCAGAAAAGGCTACTGGGAATATGGAGGGAGCAAGGTGTACCTGTGAAAAGAGTCTTGAATGAAGCTTTTGCTTTCCCTATCCAGGCACTGATATCCTTTTGTGTTCCTCTGTCTCTGCCCATAGTACTCCTCAAGTAGGTGAACTGCTCCACATCTTCCAAGTCATCCCTTCCCTGTGTGTTGGTGTTGCTGTTGAACTGGTTGATTCTCATTGCTTTGGTCACCTAGTTTATATTAGCTTGATCCGAATAGCCATTGGTGTGAGTAAAAGTCATTTAATTAATATTAATGGGCAACACCGGACCGAACTGTATACGAAATGCAGATCTAGAATCAAAGACTTAATTTTAACCACTCTGAGTAAAGTTAAAAACATGTAGGATTAAAGTTACATAAAATTTAACCTTTAAGGAGAGCTCATCTGGGAAACCATTCACTGAAAACTGCAAATTTTGGCCCAGGATAAAGTTTCACCTTTTCTGTTAGTGACAGGAGGCCTTTTTGCTGTTTTTTTCCCCAGATGAAAAATTGAAAGACTGTACTGAAACTAACTGCAAATTTTCATTCACCTAACTGAATGTGTTATTTTGTAGCCATATTTAACTATTTGCAATAATATCATCTCTAGGCTCATGATATTATCTATTTTGATGGAAAATAACCAAAAAATCCTAGATGAAACTGCAAAACTGTCCTTTTCCCCAAAGTGGTGTTGTTACAAGTATAAAGATTTTTGTACAGTTTTGGTTTTATGTCCTTATGTTTTATAAGGACTAATTAGCCTAATTTTAGGTTGAAATAAAACAGTGGGGTTTTTTGAATTGCAACAAATGAGGCGCAAGATTTTACAGAGAATACAAAGCTTACAAACTCAGCTAATTGCTTCTCCCAAGACAATGCAGAATTGGTCTTGCCAAATGTTTTCTCTTACTTTGTGAAGCCTAGTTAGCTAACTAGCAACATAAAGCAGAGAGGATTAATGTAGATCCTTGAAGTAGTACTTAATATAATTTCTCCCTGACTAATACCTACAGGAATGTGATTCAGGAGCTGTTAGAGTACCAAGAAAGTTATGGTTCTATTGTCATATAGCCAAGCAGGGATGGGGCAGAAGTCTTCCTCCATCCTCCTATACCCCCTCGCCCCCCTCCACAGGTTTGATGTTACTTGGAAATGTGAGAGAAACCTTCCTTAATGCTTAGTCTTAGGAAGCGTGTACAAGGGCAGCCTCTGTCGACAGAGATCACTGTTGACAGAGAAACTTTGGCAGTGCCTCTGTTGACATATCACATCTGCACATAAAAGTGGTTTGAAAGAGCAAGCCACTCTGTCCACAGAGAGCAGCTAGACTGCCCTGCCCTCTTCCAACAGAACAGCTGACCAGAAACTCTGCAAACATGGCTGCCCTGGAAACCAGAAGACCACTCTGTTGACAAAAGTGTTATATCTGATCAGGGAGAGGTATAACACTGCTGGATGAACAGCTGAGTTTTGTTGACAAACTCTCGACAGAGCGCTTTAACAACGTAGACAGTGAGTTTTGTCAACAAAAGCCCAATTTGGTCAACAGAGGCGGCCCATGTAGCCGTAGCCTTGGAGAGGTAGCTGTGTTAGTCTGTATCTTCACAAAACTTAAAAAGCACTCCTGTAGCACTTACAGACTAAAAATGATTATTTATTAAGTGATGAGCTTTTGTGGGACAGACCCACTTCTTCAGATCTGGGGAATACTGATAACTGATAATAGAGAGGGAGAGAATTAAAAAACACAGAAAAAAATGGAAGAGAAAATGAAGTAAAAAAGCCCTGATGAATCAGTTATATAGGGCAGGAGGAGAAAAAAAAAACCTTTGCAAGTTTCTAAGTTAAATGGTATGGCTGAAGTCACTGCGACTATCAAAGGAGGGGAAATTGTTCCTGTAATGCATGAGATAACTGACACCTTTGTTGAGTCTGTGGTGATAGGTATCAAACTTGCAAATGAATTTCAATTCAGATGTCTCCTTTGCAATCTGGTGATAAAATCTCTTTGTTTTAGTATGCGCACCGTTAGGTGTTGAACACTGTGCCCTGCTAAATTGAAATGTTCACTGACAGGTTTATGTGTATGCAGATTTCTAATGTCTGATTTGTGACCATTCATTCTTTGGTGAACTGATTGTCCAGTTTGTCCAATATATATGGCAGAGGGGCATTGCTGGCACATGATGGCATATAGCACATTAGTGGAAGTGCAGGAATATGAACCCCTGATTGTGTAACTGATCTGATTAGGTCCAGTGATAGTGCCTCTAGTGTAAATGTATAGACAGAGTTGGCTACAGGGTTTGTCGCACGGAAAGTTCTTGGATTAGTATTTCTGTGGTGCGGTGTGTGGTTGATAGTGAGAATTTTCCTGAGGCTGTATGGCTGTCTGTAGGAAAGAATAGAACAAATGGACACAAAGCAGACATTAGGAATGTGAATACACATAAACTGTAAGTGAGCATTTTAATTTAGCAGGACACAACATTCAACACTTAATGGTGTGCTTTAAAACAAAGAGATTCTAACACCAGATTACAAAGGGAGACATGAATTGGAATTTATTTTTTGAGATTGATACCTTTCACCACAGACTCAACAAAGGTATCAATTATCTTATGCGTTACAGGGACAATTTGATATTTGCAGTGACTGCAACCATCCCATCTAACTTAATAGACACTTTCGCAGAGGTTTTTTTCGCTTCCTTCCCCTCCCCCCAGCCCCACCCCTCACCCCAGTCCTGCCACCTTCCTTGCTCCCTATCTAACTGATTCATGAGGGCTTGTTTCTTTCTTTTTCTTTCTTTTTTTTAATCTATCGATCTATTCTCTTTTTCTCGGTTATCAGTATTCCCCAGATCAGAAGAAGTGGGTCTGTCCCAGGAAAGCTCATCACCAAATAAATAACATCATTAGTCTTTAGAGTGCTACAGGACTGCTTTCTTGATCCTGTCTGACTTTAGCTATATATTCAGGGAAGAGGTCTGGTGGAAAATAGTTAAATGTTTCCTCTTAGACTTTGATAGACCTCAAAGTATGCCTCCTGGAAGTAAAAGCAAAAGGAAATGTGATAGCAAATAGTTCTTGAAATGCATCATAGGGGCTACGTCTACACGTGAAGCCTACATCGAAGTAGCCTATTTCGATGTGGCGACATCGAAATAGGCTATTTCGATGAATAACGTCTACACGTCCTCCAGGGCTGGCAACGTCGATGTTCAACATCGACGTTGCGCAGCTCCACATCGAAATAGGCACAGCGAGGGAACGTCTACACGCCACAGTAGCACACATCGAAATAAGGGTGCCAGGCACAGCTGCAGACAGGGTCACACGGCGGACTCAACAGCCAGCTGCTCCCTTAAAGGGCCCCTCCCAGACACACTTGCACTAAACAGCACAAGATACACAGAGCCGACAACGAGTTGCAGACCCTGTGCATGCAGCATGAATCCCCCGCTGCAGCAGCAGCAGCCAGAAGCCCTGGGCTAAGGGCTGCTGCACATGGTGACCATAGAGCCCCGCACGGGCTGGAGAGACAGCGTCTCTCAACCCCCCAGCTGATGGCTGCCATGGAGGACCCCACAATTTCGACGTTGCGGGACGCGGATCGTCTACACGGTCCCTACTTCGACATTGAACGTCGAAGTAGGGCGCTATTCCGATCCCCTCATGAGGTTAGCGACTTCGACGTCTCGCCGCCTAACGTCGAAGTTAACTTCGAAATAGCGCCCGACGCGTGTAGCTGCGACGGGCGCTATTTCGATGTTAGTGCCGCTACTTCGAAGTCGCGTGCACGTGTAGACACAGCTATTTTCACTTATCTTAGTGAAATACATTCTAAACTACTGGTTGCTGGACACTGTGCAGGAGAACATGGTCACTGAAATTGCTACAAACAATATTAACCATTAAAACAGCTATACTCTTCCATTTTAGGGGAAGAGGGACTTTTAATGACAGGTGATCCTTAATCTATAGTATATTTTTATGAAAAGCATCATGTTCTCTTCTGTTCTCAACTACTGAACATGATGTTCAGAGCACATAGCTCTTCTCTACACTTCCATTATACCAAAAGATTTTAACTTCCCCCATTTATAATTGTATGTGTAATTAAATGTAATCAGCTATATGTGTTTGTCCATCACTAATTATCAGAGGCACAGTTTTACTGATAGAGGTATTTGCCGTGGCCAGAGCTGGCAAAGAGCTAGTGATCGCTCCCAGGTACCAGTTAATTTGATGCACCATTTGCACTTATAATTAGTTACATCTGCAGTTGTCTGTGAGCACTAAAAGGATGGTGGGGATCTGGGGTCTATCACAATCATGCACGAATGATGTGTCTTCAGCACGGTGTATTTAATTCAGCTTTTTGAACCAGCAGTGGAAAGGGCAGCTGGAAATATTCTCCCAGCACATTAACAAATGGCACTTGTGAAAAGTACCTTAGTGGAGGAAAAGCACATTACTGCTTGACCTCTGACTTTACATCTACTACAAATGCCTGACTAGCTGCAGAGCCATCTCTCCCTGCTGAGAAGGCTTTTATGCCTCTGTGCTGCCTTTGGCCAGTGCTGTGCAATCAGCAGCACTTTCATGGTACTTTGTCTCACTCTCTCTCTGCTTGTAATTACTCATTGCCCCCTTCGGTTTTGCTCTGTCTTTTCGTAAGTTAAGTCAGGCCCTGGATCTTCTCAGGTTCAGGTATCACTTTGATTTTTCCCTGCTCATCTTGCTTTCCATTGTGACTCACTTGCTTCCTACTGACACCTTTTTCCCCACCCCTCCCCATAATGTATGTCCTTTCCCTTATTTTCACAGTTTAACATACGCATCATTCATTCATTTAACAATTCACTTGTTTCATTTAATAATTGCTTTGTATTTTTGTCTTACTTTCGCTATAGTGGGATTGTCCATACAGTTAGTATGGACAAATGGAGCATCTATTTACTTCACACTAGGCTGCTGTGCAGTAAGACTATGTTTAGACTATGTTGCTGTTTTGGAGTAATTTACATAATTTGTGAAATGTAAATTGTGCAAATTATTTTGAAATACCTTATTCCAACTGGCACCAGAGTTCAGAATAAGGAGCTATTTTGAAAGTTCCATTACCCCTCTCGCAATGGCTACGTCTACACGTGCACCCAACTTCGAAATAGCTTATTTCGATGTTGCGACATCGAAATAGGCTATTTCGATGAATAACGTCTACACGTCCTCCAGGGCTGGCAACGTCGACGTTCAACTTCGACGTTGCTCAGCCCAACATCGAAATAGGCACAGCGAGGGAACGTCTACACGCCAAAGTAGCACACATCGAAATAAGGGAGCCAGGCACAGCTGCAGACAGGGTCACGGGGCGGACTCAACAGCAAGTCGCTCCCTTAAAGGGCCCCTCCCAGACACACTTTCATTAAACAGTGCAAGATACACAGAGCCAACAACTAGTTGCAGACCCTGTATATGCAGCACGGACCCCCAGCTGCAGCAGCAGCAGCCAGAAGCCCTGGGCTAAGGGCTGCTGCCCACGGTGACCACAGAGCCCCGCAAGGGCTGGAGAGAGAGTATCTCTCAACCCCCCAGCTGATGGCCGCCATGGAGGACCCCGCTATTTCGATGTTGCGGGACGCGGATCGTCTACACTGTCCCTACTTCGACGTTGAACGTCGAAGTAGGGCGCTATTCCCATCCGCTCATGGGGTTAGCGACTTCGACGTCTCGCCGCCTAACGTCGATTTCAACTTCGAAATAGCGCCCAACACGTGTAGACGTGACGGGCGCTATTTCGAAGTTACTGCCGCTACTTCGAAGTAGCGTGCACGTGTAGACGCAGCCAATGAGAGGTAGCAGAACCAGAATAGCACACCTGAAATAGCAGTGCTATTTTGGGTACCATCAAAAGCCACAACATTTCTATTTCAGGATATCTTTGTATCCTGAAAAAGCACCTGCAGCCTAAACAGCCTAAGGCCATGTCTACACATCAACCCTATTTCAAAATACACTGTTCTGGAAAAGCTGCTCCAAAATAGGTATTTTGAAATAGCAAGCAAGGTACTAATAAACTTCAACAGAACTTTATTCGCAAAAGTGAAAACTCCTTACAAAGCTGCTGCATCATTCAGTAGGTCTGTCCAAGCTGCCAGCTCATCTCCTTCTTGTTTCCTGGGCTTCAAGACTCACAGCAGCCACTGCTCTCAGTCCCAGAAATTAGAAAAAGTATTATATCTAAAACACCACAACTGGGTAGTGAATTTCCCCTTTTGGGTACAAAAATTGCTCTTGCAAAAAGGGAGACTGGAGTTCAGTACTTTTAAATATTTACCCTTTAATGGCAAAAGTCTGCTAATTTGTGTTTTGAGTGTTTCTAAATTGTTTTGGCCAATGTGCCTAGTTCTGATGTACTATGACTAAAAATTTTAAAAGCACCTTAGTGACTTGGGAGACTAAGTCCTATTTTTCCAAAGTGACTTAAGTACTTTGTCACATAGGAGCCTAAATCCATAGTCACTTTGGAGAAAAAAGGATTGAAGTGTTTTTGAAACTGTCATCCTTTATTTTTTGAAGATCTTATTATAAAAATAGAAAACAAATACTTTTCCTGATAATTTTGGAACTGTTGAGATTTTCCAACTAGAAGAGATTTGTAGTCTTTAGCACATAAATATAAGAACATAACATAAGAACATAAGAATGGCCATACTGGGTCAGACCAAAGGTCCATCCAGCCCAGCATCCCATCTGCCGACGGTGGCCAATGGCAGGTGCCCCAGAGAAGGAGAACAGAAGACAATGATCAAGTGATTTATCTCCTGCCATCCATCTCCTGCCCTTGTTCTGAAGGCCAGGGCACCATACTTTATCCCTGGCTAATAGCCATTTATGGACCTAACCTGCAAAAATTTATCAAGCTCTTTTTTAAACCCTAATAGAGTCCTGGCCTTCACAGCCTCCTTGGGCAAGGAGTTCCACAGGTTGACTGTGCGCTGTGTGAAGAAAAATTTCCTTTTATTAGTTTTGAACCTACTACCCATCAATTTCATTTGGTGTCCCCTAGTTCTTGTATTATGGGAAAAGGTAAATAATTTTTCTATATTCACTTTCTCCACACCGTTCATAATTTTATATACCTCTGTCATATCGCCCCTCAATCGCCTCTTTTCCAAACTGAAAAGTCCCAGTCTCTCTAGCCTCTTGCATAAACTTGCATGAAATGGATAACAATCAAAAGAAAGCCATGAAGACCTGAAATTTAGCAAGTCAAAATAAAATTAATTGAATGTAAAAGTAACAAACCAAGAATGGCATAAAGTACACACCACCACCACCACCATCACCAAAAACCCTGAACATACAAGTGATCAAAAAAAGTTGTTGGAAAATGATGACTGGTATCCATACAGAGGACATAGAATACTCAGTGTATATGTATCGGAGGGGTAGCCGTATTAGTCTGGATCTATAACAGCAACGAAGGGTCCTGTGGCACTTTATAGACTAACAGAAAAGTTCTGAGCATGAGCTTTCATGAGCACAGACTCACTTCATCAGATGCTGGTCTTGGAAATCTGCAGGGCCAGGTATTTATAAGTACCTGGTTCTGCAGATTTCCAAGACCAGCATCTGACGAAGTGAGTCTGTGCTCACGAAAGCTCATGCTTATAACTTCAGTGTATATGGTTGCTAGAGGAAGGAAATTTCTGTGGTTTTTGGCTATAAGGGTAGGGCCAGGAGTATTAAATTGTGATGTATTCAGAGATGTTCACCTAAATGTTTACCAGCAGCTATGAAGGGATTAGATATAGATTATCAGCTAGGATACCCAGTTGCAGAGAAAGAATTGTTGTGATGTAACAGCACAAAATAGTGAACAGAAAAACCAGATACTGGAAAAGATCCCAGTCATTGTGGGGCAAAGGCAGGAACTAAATAAACTATGCATAGTAAACTAGTTATCTTGATCCTAATAGAAGAATAGGTCACAATAGTCTGGCTTTCATAAGGAGAAAGCAGTAGAGGCAGCACAGAGAAATGGAAAGCAATAAGGAAAAAGAGAGTGGTGGGGTGGTGGGAATAAGAGAAAACTTGACAGATGGTTAGATAGGTGGGAAATTATGTATAATAACCTATAATGCCCTTGGACTGGTCATTGGCAGCAGATGGAGACTTGAAACCCATAAGTGAAGAAAGAGAGAAGATTGGCATAAGAAAGGTCTACTAGAGTTGAAGAAACCATCTTGGAGTGGGGATGAGTATTGCACCCACTGTGGTGCAAACTACAATCAGTGACACAATCGTGATCTCTTATATTTCTTAGATACTAAAGAGATCATAGGAAGAAAGACTTTATTTTGGCAAGCAAGTGAAAAGAAATCAGAGTGGTTAAAAGTCCTGATGTTAGGATTTGGCCATAACTGACAGGCCAAACATGACTTACAAGGCAATAGCTCACTTTCTATGATTCCCAAAACAGAATTAAACTACTAAGATATATTTGTAGGCATTGCAATAGCAATAATGTCATTTTAAATCGAGATGCCACATTTTGACTGAAACATACCAAAGTTAGAGTATTCATCTTTCACCAGCATAAAACAGGAGGAATAAAGACTCTTAACCCTGAAGCCCATGCATGCGTACTCCTTTTGACATTAATGGTAGCCTCCCTCTGCAGTAGGTAAAGGCATGGAAAGTGCTCTAGCCTCAGTTTCACCTTCAGAGTCTCCAGATACAGTCTATAAAGGACTTCCAAGTGCTAAGAAAACAATAAAAATCTCACAACCATATTTCAAACTGTATATGCAACAACTGCAGCTTCTGTATCTCCCATTAAGCTCAGTCTTGCCTGTATTGCTCTGGTATCTCTCACCCCATCTTATGCTCACCCATCCGCCCTCTCTGGTACTTCAGCTTCAACTCTCTGGCTCAGATAACTAGCAGGTATCTCCTCTGCTGCTCTCAGCTTTTGCTTACCATGGTTATCTGACCCAGGAAGGTCAGAAGGTTAGTTTCTCCAATAGCTTCTCTTTCTTCACCCTTCTGGGGGGACCTGCGAGGAACGTTATGCAGCTTTCCTGAGATACTTTTAACTGACTGTCTGGCAGTTCTCATCTGCTTTTACTTCCTGACTAGTTCTTATTATCTGTCTTCAAGTACTCTGCCATTACATAGACTAGGTGTCTTTTCTTAAAACTTAATTAAAAAGCAGCTGTGGGGGTTACAGGTGCTCTGGCCTCTTCCCTTTTAAAGGGTGAGAGCCTGTATTACCAGAGAAATTTTCCAGTCTCTACCTCATTTGGTCCAATTTTTATTCTGAATAATCAAGAGTCACTCCACCCAAAGATCAAGGCCGTGCGCCCTAAGAATGCTCTGATGAAAACCCAGAACTTCTAAAATGGTTCCCTGGCAAAAAGCTAAGTATATATTTGGGGAGAGGGAAAAGGCGGTTTAGGGATTAGCAGAATCACAGCTCTGAGGTAAATGGCAACAGGGAGCATGTTCAAGATCATGGCTATGAAGTATGTGCCATAAGGGATGACAGAGGTCAGTTAATTGAGAAGCTAGCCAATGAGACTCATGCCTCTGATGAAGCAGGTCTTTGCCCACAAAAGCTTATGCTCCAAAATGTCTGTTAGTCTATAAGGTGCCACAGGACTTCTTGTTGTTTTTGAAGATACAGACTAATATGGCTACCTCTCTGATACTAGCCAATGAGAGTCTACCTCATACCAGTTGCAACTTGTTTTAAAGGTCAGAACTGCCAGTTATAATTCTGAGGTAATGGCTGGAACTAAGCTTATGCAAATAGTGTAGTTGCTTACTGATATATAAGGAAATCCCAGGAGATCCTTATAAAAAGCCAGCTGCCAGTAGGCAGTGAGAGAGAGAGAGAGATAACGGGAGAAAGATGAAAGCTAGCAAGAGAAGCCAAAGAAAAGCTGCTGGAAAAAGAACCAAGAATGCTGATGGAGAGAAAAAGAGAGAAGAAAACCAAAACCAAACAACAGTGGCTGAGTGGAAGTTGAGCAGCAAACATGATAAGCAATATGTCAAAGATATTACACAACAGACAGCATAAAGGTTCACCATTGGGTTTATAAAGTAAGCTTGCCCATTTTTAATTTTCAGTGTAGCTTTGTATTTTATGTGTATGCTTGATGTTTGTGTCTTCATTGTGCTTTGCTAGTGTAAAACTTAAAGTATACTTCAAAAACTGCTGTTAGATGTTTGTTATAAATTGACCACTTGTAACAAAGCACTACTCTTAGAATCATTTGAACTATAGGATTGTGTTAGCATTTAATCCTTACGTAAGAACAAATTTGGGAAGTCTAAGGCACAAAATGAGATTATGCTAGCTAGAGACTGGGCTACATCTACACTACAGAGATCTGTCAACAGAAGTTACTGTTGGAAGATGTCTTCTGGCAAAATTTCTGTCAACGCATCATGTCCACACACACACAAAAATAGACTGAAAGAGCAATCCGCTCTGTCAACAGAGAGTGGCCAGATTGCTCAGCCACTCTCTATACAGAATGGCCGGTTGGAAGCTAAGCATGGTGGACTGGAAGACCTGTCTGTTGACAGAGGGCCCTCTGGAGCATCTACACAGCTTTTTTTGTCAACAGAAACTGTCGACAAAGGAATTATTCCTCATCATGGAGAGGCAGAATGCTGTCAGCAAAAGTGCTGAGCTTTGTTGGCAAACTGTCGACAAAATGCATTTTGTGTGTGGACGTGTGGTGAGTGTGAGTTTTGACACAGCCATAAAGCCTACATCTGCATTAGAGAGTTTTGCCAATAAGACCAGAGTTTTGTTAACAAAACTCCTGGAGGGTCCACAAGCAAAATGTGTTTTGTCGGCAATATGTCGACAAAACTTGGCACTTTCGTTGGCAGCCTTCTGCTTCTCCAGCATGAGGCAGAATGCCTTTCTCGACAGAATCTGTTGACAAAACAAAATGTATGGATGGTCTGGGGGGCCCTATGTTGACAGACAGGGCTTACGAGTCACCAGGCAGGCCTGTGTTGTGCTTCTAGTCAGTCACTCTGTCGAAAGATGGCTGGACAGTCTGGCCACTCTCTGGCTGGGTCTACACGTGCCCCTTCCTTTCGAACGGGGCATGTTAATGAGTGGGTTCGAAAGATGCTAATGAGGTGCTGCAATGAATATGCAGCGCCTCATTAGCATAATAGCAGCTGCGGCGATTCAAAAGTGTGGCTTTTTGAATCATGCGCTGCCCGTGGAGACAGGATCTTCTGAAAGGACCCCCCCATTTTTCGAAAGCCCTTTTTCCGATCACAGATAGGAAGCAGGGCTTTTGAAAAATGGCAGGGGGGCTTTCAGAAAGTCCTGTCTCCATGGGTGGCACGCGATTCGAAAAGCTGCACTTTTGAATCGCCGCAGCCGCCATTATGCTAATGAGGCACTGCATATTCATTGCAGCACCTCATTAGCATCTTTTGAATCTGCTCATTAACGTGCCCCTTTCGAAAGGAAGAGGCACGTGTAGACCCAGTCTCTGTCGACAGAGCAGATCACCTTTTCAATCTGCTTTTATGTGTGGCCACACTCTATCAACAGAAATTTTGTTGGAAGATCCCTTCCAACAGTGACTTGTGTCAACAGATTGCGGTATTGTAGAAATAGCCACAGGGTAACAAGAAAACACTCTACAAATACGCTAGAAGCAAGATTAAGACCAAGGATGAGGTAAGTACATTGCTCAGTGGAAAAGGAAAGGAGAAATAAAGGAAAATGTGGAAATCACAGAAGTGCTAAATGATTTGTTTTTCATTTTTCACCGAATAATAAAGTGATAAGTAGCAGCAGTGTTCCCTTAAAATAAATGCGGGGACAGCCACCCAAGAGAGATTTGGGTGCTGCTTAGCTGATAAGCAGACCACCCATAGATGCCCACAGACGGCAGAATGTGCTTCTATGGGTGGTGCACACGCACACATGCCTTGGTGCAGGTACCAACATTTATTCTGCCCAAGGATGGGAAACAGGAGAGGAAACACTGCCAGTTATCATGAACTTGTCAGAAATAAATCACCTTAAACCAACCTAGCAACTTTCTTTGCTAGGTGACAAGTCTTGCCGATAGGGGTAGAATGGTAAACGTAGAATATCTTGACTTTACTGGAGACTTAATATTACCCAGCCTGACTTGCTCATAAACAAATCAAGGAAATACAACCTAAATGGAGCTATTGCCAGTGGGTGCGTAGCTGGTCGGAAAATAGTTCTCAGGGAGACATTATCAGTCACAGACAATCTGGCAGGGCAGTGTGAGTGAGTTTGGAGCCACCTGCTGGAATTAGTTTGCTGCTGCTGCCCCGGTCTGCGGTCTACATCCCGTCACTTGATCTCTGCATTCTGCCTGCAGCCCCTGTCACAACCTCAGAAACTGCAGCGTTCTCTTCATGGCCAAGTCCTCTGGCCGTTTCACTGTCTGTGTGCCATTCCAGAAAAAATTGGCTTAGTCCAGTCACTTTCCTGGTGGTGACTGCAATCCGTTGTCCTGTCACTTCTCCCCAAGAAAGCAAGGGATACCCAAGCCAGTCCTCTACACAATCACAGCCCAAGGACCCTCCAGATTGCCACTGCTTACTGTGTCCCTTTGCTTCTGCTATCACTGCAGTTTTGTGGGACACAGTCACAGCGTCCTCCTCAGTCTCCGCTGTTCATTTGGATCCCCTTCTGCTCCCCCGGGCTCCTGCCCGCACTTCACTGTCTAAGGTGCAATAGGTTTGCAGCCTCCTCCAGACACAAGCCCTCCCTCCTCAAGCTTCAGGAAGCTAGTGATTATGCTCTGTCCTCAGGTTCCTGATATAGGCCTGCTGAGCCACTCCTCACAGCAATTCTCCTATTGGTTACTCTTTCCACAGGCTCCACAGGGTTCTATTAACCTTTTATCTACCAGTATGGGACAGAAGCTCCATCACACATGCTCCCATCCTGAACCAACCACCCTGAAGTATCTTTCCAGTTTCTCACGCAGCTGCGCTTGTAAGGCATCCCTCTCCGGTCCTACGTTCTCCACTAGGAGGAGCACTCTGCCTCTCTCCTTCAGAGTCTGCCTCCCTACTACAGCCTGTTCTGCTCCAATATGGATTCCCTCTTCTGACTAGGTCCTCTCCATCTCAGTTATCTTACCCATCACCTCCTAATCACCCCCTTCTGGGTGTGGGAGATGACTTCCTGACAAGTTCATGGTCCTCACTGTCACATTCTTCGTGGTAGTTGTTGACCTATCCTGGTTCCTGGACATACCTTTTCTATGCCATATTCTCCTAAGAGAGCAACGTCTTTTTGTATGGCTACCCAAATGACGCCAAAAGCAAGCTCTTTGTCTGCTTTTGGCTACTGGTTTCCCATTTTCCTTTCCTTGCTCAGCTCTTATATCTGGGCTAGATTTGACTCTACAGCTCATGTATGGGCATACACCCTGCATGTGCCCCTCTCATCCACAGGCCCAATGCACCTGTCCCCAGCCTGTTCTCCTCACAAGTGGGATTTTCCTGGGCTCTTTTTCTTCTAATTCTCTGGAGGAGACTTTTGTCCCCTATCCTGGTAGAGACATTCTCCAGTCTAGTGTGCTTGTTGCTCACAGGCGTAACACGCTTGTCCCAGCCACCGATGTTGTGTTTCTTCTCTTGCTCTGTGGCCTCTTGTCTCCTATTGTTACATGAGCCTAAATGCTCAGCTAGCTGGGTCATATAGACTTGTATGTACTTCTGTGCCTCCCTTTATGTCCGTTGGGCTTTGAGTACCTGCTGCAAAAGGACATGAATTCATCCATGCTGACTTTCAGACTCTTTTCACTGGGGCAGTGATGCTGGAGTTCATCCCAGGAGGGTGTATGAGATCTGAACAAAATAAGCTTCCATGTACTGAAGTTCCAGTTTTTTTCCACTTTCATTGTCTCTACTTATGCCCTCTACTGCTCTTCTTATGTCAGGTTCATTTCCTGCACTGCCTTTCTTCCCATCTCCATGTATTGGGGTGACTGTGTGCCTGCATTCTTTACTAGATTATCATCGTGCATATCACTTACTGTCAGGCTGGCACCTCCAGCTTGGGGACTAGCCCCAAGCAGATACCCCCAAGTCTATGTTTTGAACACACTCAATCTCCAGAGTCTGCCTGCAATCTCTCTTGCTAGCTCAGGAACTGCAGAGTCCTCTTCGTGGATCATACCTTTGGTCATGTCCTTGTCAGTTTGCCAACCCTGAGGCTTTTTAGCTCCTAGTACAGCCATTTCCCGATAGTGACTGTAGTCTATTATTCTGCCACTTCCCAAGTGATGAGGGAGTGGAGAACTCAGGCCCACTCACTATTCTGGGTCCCACCCTAAGCACATTGTTTGATCTCTGCAGCATGTGCAGAGTTCCTTCTTTTCTCCCACAAAAAAACAACAAGAAGTCCTGTGGCACCTTATAGACTAACAGACATTTTGTAGCATAACCTATTGTGTGCAAAGACCCACTTCATCAGATTGCAATCTGACAAAGCTGGTCATTGCCCATGAAAGCTTATGCTCCAAAATATCTGTTAGTCTATAAGGTGCCACTGGACTTCTTGTTGGTTTTGTCGATACAGACTAAGACAGCAACCCCTTTGATTCTTTTGTCCCCAGATTTCTGTCTGCAGTGTTCTGTCCAAGGTGCCACAGCATTGCAGCCTTTTTCTGACACAGCCCTTCCTCCCTGAGCTCTAAGTTCCTACTGACTCTGCTGTTTTCATAAGAGCTTGCTGGGCCCCAACTGGCCACACCCCAGAGCCCCTCTCCCATTAGATAATGTTCTTCTCCTTTAACATCAGAGGAGGGCACAGACTTAAATTGCTGCACAGATGGGTTAGGTTTGACATTAGGAAAAACTTCTTAACTGTCAGGATGATTAAGCACTAGAATAAATTGCCTAGGGAGGTAGTGGAATCTCCATCATCAGATTTTTAAGAGTAGATTAGACAAACACCTGTCAGGGATGGTCTAGATGGTGTTTGATCCTGCCGAGAGTGCACGGCAACTAATTCGTTATCTAGGGAACTAAGCCAAACTGGATGCTAAGTACCCACAATGCTCTTTGTCCTGAGTACTCATTGAAGAAATTGTAGATTGTAGCTCACAGGGGTGGGAGGGAGGTTTCAGCATTGATGACAGAGACACTGAGAATATCTTTCATGGGGCTCCATTCAAAAGAGAAGAGCATGATCTCAGAATGGAAGGCTATGTTGGCATGGACAAACTTATGAGGGTTTATAGTTCAACTTGGAAAAGAATAATCAAATTTGGATTACTTACATATCCATTAAGTACATGAAGATCATCTGAGTTTTCCAAATATTTTGAGGTGGTCCTTTCCTGCAGTCATTCTCTCATGTCTTTACCTTTGTGGGAGAAAATTCTTCCTCTGCTCTGATGGCTGCAGCAACCTTATGAAAAGCATTTGCCCCATATGCTCCAAGAGATTTTAAGGAAGAGGCTTCATAATTACCCATAAAGCATTTACTTTAGGGTGGAGGGATTATTTATATATGATGGATTTTCCCAGAATGCACAGTGCCCTTGGAAAGCTCCTGGGTGTTCAAAACTTCGAATTCATTAAGCACAATAAACTGTAACTTCTGTGGAGGACCCAGAATGCATCATATACCACAATGGGCAAAGGTCCTCATCAGTGCTGCGTGAGAAAAAAGGGAGGAGAACTGAGCAGATCTGAGGGATGGTTCAAATTGGTTCTTATTTTAATTAAACCAACCTGAACAGCTCATATTCAGACAGGCAAATTTCTAATGTACTAACAGCTTGCTATCAGCACTTCAGACTCCCTGTACAATTGTGCTGCATGGTGCCTGTTCACAATTCATTATTCATCATTATTGAGCTGATAGAAGTAATTGGGCCACTATGAACCTTGTGTTTGTTCTTTAGTTTATCCTCAGTACAGGCATATCTGAGACACAGACTTGAACCACCTGTGCCTGGAGAGAAAACTTGCTCTGAAACTAAATGTTGTCACTGCCTTACTAGCAAATACAGTCTCCACATTGCAATTGAAAAGCAGACTTCATAACTAACCTGTTGGGCACAGTGAACAGTTTTACAAGTTGCACTAGTTCTTTTTTCTAAGTATACAGACTGATGAGACAAAGTGCTTATTTTATAAGAATTCCAGACATCCAAAGATATAGACATCTGCAAAGACATTTGAAGTAGAGCACAGTTAGTTAAAAGTCATTGGATATCCACTGCGCCACTTGTTGCCTTTTATTATTTGTTAGGAGTTCTGTGGAGTATTTCTTTTTTGGAAAGATGTGAGGGGTTCTGTTCTTCTTGGACTGAGCCATTGATCGACGGATCTAATCTTCTATGACACCACGGGTGAGCAACTAAACCAATTCTTGGTCTGCAGAGCTGATTACAGATGTCACATAAAAACCGACCAACTTCAGGCATTGTACTTTCTTTTCAGATCCTACCCTTTTCCTGTAGTACATGGATATGCTCACTCTCAAAGCAATTAAGAGCCTGTACAGTGGTTTGCTGCCAGGGCAATCTGTCCTGATCTAGATTTTCCAGATCATTGGTAGATATGCCACAGGACTTCAGTTGAACTTCAAGATGTCTTTATAGTGCTTATCCTGTTCTGTATAAACACACACACACACACACACACACATTTTGTGGAATTATATTTTATATTATAAAGATATTCTCAAATTCTCCATATTTTTAAATGATAATAAAAATATCACAAAGCAGACAATAAATGAATGAATGGGCTGATACTCGTGTTCTGTAATATGAAGAGCTAACTACCTCAGAAGGCAAACACCCCCAAAACCTGCTTTACAACATTTAGACTCATATTATCTTAAAAAAAGATGAGGTTGGGGATGTAATCTGCTTCTTCAGCTGTTTACTTTTGGCCTGATTTTTCAACAGGAAAGTTATTTGACAAAAGCACTGTAATGGTAAAACAAATCAAAGTGAAGGTGGATGGACTATTTGGATAATATAGTGTATCTTACCAAGCACCTGTCTGAACAAAAGCATTCTAGCTGGATGTCTGGAGAGGAATATTATGAGGATCTGAATTATAATAGCACCTGGAGCTTCCAATCAGCAACTTTAGAAACAAAGTACAGCAAACGTTAAGCAACATCTCTCTCTCTCTCTCTCTCTTTCTCTCTCTCTCTCACACACACACACACAGAGATGAGTACAATGGTGGAAACAAGGTAAACAGATGCAGCTTCTTTCTCAGTTTATTGTTACTTGGAAGGTAAATTCCAGCCGAAACAGATTGTTAATGTTTTAAGAACCTAAAGGCATGAAAGGTAATTGAAGGTATGTGAAGACCAAAGACATTGTGTGCTTACACAAGTATATGATTATTGCAGGATGAATCTGCTGCCAGTTACAATGCTCCACCAGTATCTAACATTGCACTTCAACAGGACTCACAAAAGTGTCAAGGAAGCACTTCGAATCTAGCAAAACTAGCTGTTTGATGGATAGACTGGTTCAGCTGTAAAATTTCTTTTCAAGGAAGACATTTGATTTCTTTTATAAGAACCTGAGCCATAATGTCAGCTAATGTAAGTTAGTTTAATTCCATTAATCAATGGTAATGCGCTGATCTGTACCATCTGAAGATCTAGTCCATAACCTGTAAATCACTTAATATTGTTCTTACTACGGACAGAATGAATAACAAAATGAAGATTTAGTCAATTTTTTTCTAACTATTAGGCATGTGAAATCACAAATTTGCCAAATTTGTTTTTTTTACTTTTGCTGAAAAGGCCACCAATGTTTTTTGTTTTTTTTTTTTTACTAAAAATGTGGTATGAAGTATGGTGGATGCTTCCTATAATTCAGAGTTAATTAGAGTAATTGATTCACAATTTATATGAATAGGAAGGCTTATCAGTCTTGCAAATAAAACATCTCTTGCTTTCTTAATATTCCTATTATCAATCAAAGAAACACTTTGTTTTCACAAGTCTGCATCTTCAACTTTTTCAGTAATAGTACCAGTAAAAACAATAACAAGTAATAAAGCCCATAGGTGATTCAATTATAACCATTTATAAAATACTATTGTAAATATGTTTTAATATAAAACAATGGTAGAAAGTCTTGGAGAGAAAATGTATATACCATGTATAGAAGATAATTAGAAAACAGGAGGTGAAGTTTAGCCAATAAAGGAGATCATAAATACCTGCCTTATGAGTCCAACAGTTCCTTTCTCTGATCACCGGAGAGCACTGTTCCCCCATAAAACAATTTGCTTGGAGCTAGAATCTAGGTTTTTATGATGCAGGAGTGGCTTTATGTTGCAAATTATGCAGTAAATATTATTAAATCAGAGTTATGGAAAGAAAAATATTAGCCCCATAGAAAAATTATGCAGTGTTTTACAACAACATACTTTTCTCTTTGCCAATTTATTCTGATACTTTAATTTTTATTAATATTATTGGACTAGGACCATTAGATCCCAATCAGGATCAACCTTCCACTGTACATGGCAGTATAAACACCTAAAAAATGGTTCCTTCCCTTTACAGTATAGAGTTACCTAAGCATAGAATTTCTGGGCCCCTGGGCAAGGTGTATGGGGGCTGGGGGGAGGGCCTGGGGCCTGGTTCTGTGTTCTTGGACAGGGCAGAGCCTTGGGCAGGAAGGGCAGGACAGAGGGCCTGCTTCCACCTTCCAGCCCTTTAGTGCTGCTCAAAGAATGGTGCCCAGGGCTTTGGTGGCAATTTAAAGAGCCCAGGGAGATGACTTTTGCAGTGCCACAATTGCTCCCTTTGCCCTCCCCATTCGTGGGCCTGTACCTAGGGTATAATCTCCAGTCAGCTGATGTCCTGGTGAAGGACAGAAGTATAGGAATCATTCACATCTGTTATGTGAATTGGAAGGGCTATTGTAGTAGTCAGATATAGGCTATGTCTACGCTGTACACCACTGGCCATGGCACAGAGTTATGTGCCTGAGTGAAAATCAGGCTGCACCCACACTATGCGGGGTTGGTAGCTACATGAGTAAGTGAAAGGCCCTGGCAGGGGAAAAGGTTCTGGCAGCTGAGCTTCAGCAGGACACTATGCTGCCAAAAACATAACCGGGATTTTGTTGTCAACAAAACCGACAAAACCGGGATTTTGTTGTCAAAACTTGTGGAACATCTACACACAAAATGCATTTTGGTGACAGTCTGTCAGCAAAACTCAACACATCTGCCAATAGCATTCTGCCACTCTGTGATGAGGAATAATGCCTTTGTTGAAAGTTTCTGTGAACAAAATAGCCATGTAGATGCTCCAGGAGGCCCTCTTGTTGATAGACTGGATTTCTGGTTCACTGGGCAGTCCTGTTTGCTGAGTTTCTGGTTGGCTGTTCTATTGAGAGAGCAGTTGGGCAGCCTAGCTGCTGTCTGTCGATAGAGCAGATAGCTGTTTTGATCCACTTTTGTGTGTGGACATGACCTGTTGACAGAAGTTTTGCCAGAAGATCTCTTCCAATGGTAACTTTTGTTGACGGATTGCTATAGTGTAGCCATAGCCTTTGAGTTTAGGTTCTGTCTGCACTGATCATTGTGGTACACATCCTAACATAACAGACCTCAAACCTGTGAAAGGAAGCATCAAACTACATGTCTAAAGAGAAACAAAACAGCCATAGCTCCCTTAAACCAGTATATTGTTTCATTCTCTGTCCATATGTCTCTACTGCTGCACTATTTATTGGATTGTTGGTCAAGCACTGAACTTTTTAGTCACTGGTGTGTCTAACTGCATTAGTAGAACTGCATTAGTGTTTTGTTTAATACCTGGTTCTGCCACTGCCTTCATAGGTGATTTTGGGCAAGTCATTTTCTTTTGTGTTTAAGTTCCTTATCTATAACATGGAGATAACTTTTCCTTTCTGCTACCCTTGTTCATCTTGTTTCTTTAGGTTGCATGTCATTTATGGATCAAAACCCTCTCTTTGTGTTTTCATGGTGCCTACCAGAATGGGGCCCTGATCTTGAGGCTCTATATGGTACTTACACAAAAACAGAAACAAATGTATAAATTTGTGATTGGAACTGGGCAATATTCAATACAAATCTAAAACATCAAATGACCTGGTTTCATCAAAGTAGAGATAATGAAGGAAAACCACATATTGTTGTCCACGGTACCCTCCAACTGGCATAAGCAGGAATTCTTTCCTTAGGTATTGTTTCTAGACAATCAAGTGCACAAAACAGGTGGTGATCACATTCATGTGCTTGACCCTAGAAGATGAAGAGTGTCCCCAGCAAGATGTTTGGCACCTGTGGATGCAACGGCTATTGAGGCACTCTACATTTAGCAGGATCAAGGATCACAAGACACCTACCCTGATTCATCTGCATTCAGTGGCTAAATTAAATACCATGTTTGTATATTTTGTCATTGCTTTGACTGAAGCACAGATAAAGGGACTGATTCATTCATGTATCGCTCCAATGTTATATCAGTGAGACTCCAATGATTTCCAGACAGAGGAGGTAGGAGTGCTGTGATAGATCAGGGCATTAATAAAGTGTTCAGTTGAGCCAGCCAAGCATTACAAAAAGCTCCATCATCTCCTCCTATAAAAAGCCTTCAGCAAACCAGTGGACACTCAAAGTTGCAGCACTGACTAAGGAAGTGGTATGTGAAAGGCACCCGATTTAGAAGAGCTTACCCTTTCCAAAAGGATATTGGTGGTAAAATACTTCTTACGCCCTTTCAGGAGTGAATCTGAATGGGGCAATAGCAGGGGTGAATCAAGTCCAGTATGTCCTGAAACCCATCTGGAAAAATTAGTCCCAGTTGTCTTGGATACTGTCCTTTGAACTGAACATTTATTACAAGGCAAAAAGGAAAGGGAAATGATGAAGTGCAATGTCTAGCATATGCAGTAAGAAAGAACTGCCTTTGCGGGAGTGAGAGCAGGAATTAATGCCAGGCTTAACTTTACCTGATTTCTTTGGGTTCCAGCTCAACAGCAATCATAAGCTGGGGAAAACATCAATGAAATGAAACTATCAGGAGTTCTGAGCTGTACAGTCCTGACTGGGTGTCCAAAGATCAGGTTTGTCTCAACAAAATGTATACATTACTCACCTACATCCAGGGTCAGGATCTGTTCTGTTCTGTTCTGTTTTTTCTTTTTTTAATCAGAATCTGGATCTGTATTTTTATGGAATTGTTTCATCATAACGTGACAATTTCAGTGAGATTTTGGGCTAGCTGCTGCTGATGGGAGAAGATTGAGTGTGTAATAGTGCTGGGGAGGGAAGAAGCAAAGGGAATGTCGGATATTAGTTTCCACATTTATAAGTGCATCAAATGCTCTGATTTAGATGCAATCCTCTTCTTTTCCTGTGCATTCTGGCACCTTTTGAATATTCTTTTCTTTTACAGTTTCAGATGCACATTCTGTTAGGTGACAAAACTTTAGGTAGCAAAATTATAATTTCTTATCAAATGCCAGATATAAATGAAACTAGATTAAACTATTCTATCAAAATTCTGTGAAACTGGATTGAAGCGGAGGGTGAGTTTAACTAGAATCCATTCCACTTCAAAGAAATGCAGTCTGTGTTCATATACTTTTAATATAAATTTCCACTACATTTTTATCAACAACAATATGTCCCATTCCTCCTCCATGGCCTTGTGATCTTGCAAACATTTTTAAATTCCAGCAAAACCTTTGTATTTCACTTTCAGAGGAATGATTTTCAGATACTTTTGACAAAGATGAAGTTTAGAGTAAGTATATTTATCATCTGATATGTCCTATATTTGGGGGAACTATAACTTGCTCTCACAGAGATAAACTTTCTGATGTAACAAAGGGCTTCTCAAACTTTTCCATAACTTTTCCACATTTTTATTCCTGGTCACACAGAGCACTTCCTGGCCCATTCAAGATAGTGTGAGACAATGGTCCCTGTAAGTTGAGTGCTTGGGCAGTCATGCAATAGTGGTGCTGCCCAGCTGATTAGCAGAGTGTCCACAGTCACCCACAGCCCGAAGTATATTTTTATGTTGGTTGTGCACATCCACACACACTTTGGTGCATATAACAAAATTTATTCTGCCCAAGAATGAAAAAAAAATAGAGGGAACACTGGTGTGAGCAACTACCTTCACAATTGTATAACATTCTAGTGACAACTACAGAGACTGGAAAATTGCTGAAAAATTAACATTAGGGAAATATTTACACGTTGTTTTCCTTTTAGAAAAGAGATAATTGCTAGTTTTTCCTTTTCATTTCATATCCTCTCCCAAATGTTCTGTTTCTTTCCCCTGAAAACACAGAGCCAGCTGTTCTCAGAGTAAATGCGTAGCAGAACACTAGTGCTTCATGCAAACCTCTGATACAACAGATCTTTGCCATCTATAACTGCTATGATACTAATCTTTCCAGTCATCCAAAGTGCCCTGTGGCTAGTGAGTTCCTTTCCACCAAACTGTGAGATAAGGCCCCTTGACATTTAAAATGCAACAATTCATTTCACCCTACCAGCTTAGAAGACTGATTGGAAGGTGTATCTCCTGGACAGTAATTTTGTATTTAACTGTTGATCACTCACAGAAAAATAGTGTTGAAAATGAACTTGAAGTGATTTTCACATATTTAAGCAAATCAGAAATCGGTATTTTTGGGTGCTAGTAAAATAAGTGACTGTATCATTGAGATTACTTGCCTTCATTTTTTTTTAAAGTTTCTAAGCGAATTCAAGTATTTTGGAGACATTGTACTTTACTGCCAAGCATAACTGGATTGTTTCAAATGGAAATTCTCAAAGGTCATTTCTTTATCCAAACTACTGTAAAGGAAAAATAAAATCATGCTAGAAATCACAGTACTCATCAGATGGCAGACATAGGGCAACAGCTTAAAAAAAACATTTAGTGTCTAGCTGCCAACGGACCTCAGCTAACTACTAATTGGTCCCTTTACATCCTTCTGCAGATCATTTTTCACTTCAGCTACTGTTCCTTTTTTTCTAAATCCAGCAATCTAAAACTCTTGTGTTAAAGCTCATGATAATTTACATAGTACAGGTTGCTATAGCAACCTTTCAGAATGTTACCAGAGGCAACGTATGAGAGGTAACTTTTATCTTTTTGACAGCAACATACTTGAAAGTTTTGTGATAGTTTTGCATAACTCAGGGGTTTTCCCCCAAGATGTTTTAGTCATGCGATGAAGTCAAACTATTTTAATGTTGATCCCAAACTCTGCTGCTAAAGGACTGCTTTCATCAGAAAAAAAGGACTGTGAGCTCACTGCATACCAAAGCTAGAAGAATGGATGGAGCAGCTGGAGCATACAGCTCTCAAGCTACATATACACTAGTGACAGGACACTGGTCGTGGGCGGGTTTGTGTCATAGCCCCCTGTTATCTACACTGAAAGCTCTGAAGCATGTTTCTCAAATTGAGTAGAGGGTGAGCAAGCTGGAGCCCCTGTGAGGTTTGTGTTAGTGAACACAAAAGGATAGGGTGTGGCCTGCATCCATTTCAATTTGCTGTGAGAAGGAGGTATGGGAACTTGAGTATCAATCGGCCTCCACACCAATTCCTGCCATGGCCAACACCCTTTTCTTCCTGACTGTTATACAGGTCTTTTCCCCTCATATGCCCCCATTGTAGCGTGCACCAACCTCCCCAGAACAGCTTTCCACTGCACCCTTTACAGCTCAGCAATGGATCCAGCTCGGAGAGCAGCCACTAAGCCCTGGGCACATACCTTGGCGTTGATCGCTATCTGGGCAGAGGACTGAGTGCCCCGTGCATTAAGCCAGAGCAGAAGGAGCATTTGCCAGCACCCACAAATGTCGTGCAAGCTGGAGCAGGCAGGGATTGATTGGACTGCACAATAGTGCCAACAATGGATGTAGTGCTTGCAACTCCCATACAGAAAGGACATGGACTCAATCCTTCTGGCAGAACTGAAGGCTCTCAAGGGCACAAAGTAGTTTAATCCAATGAGATGAGCAGTGAAGCATCAGAAGACCCAGAGGGCAAAGATGAATTTATTCTACACCTTTAACCCAGCTCAGTTGCAGAATGTCTCTGTGAGGACCAGCATAAGTGCAGGAACCAGAGGTGAGGGGGGTGCTTCAGCACTCCCACGCTTTGTGCCCAGGATGGCACTATGATGGGGTACGTTCTGCTGGACTAAGACTGGGGGCTCTGCTGCTGGCCCCAAGATCTCCACCAGACCCTTTCTGCTGTTGCCTTCTTGCCACCACCCAGAATCCCAGTCAACAACCCCAGTAGCTATGCAATCACCCCCATTTGTGGCTCCAGCTTGGGTTGATGAGGAGTATGGATAGAGATATGGGGAGGGTGCTCAAAACCCCTACCTTACAAATTGTTCCAGCAATACTGAGGACCAGTGCTGTCACACGATCCACAACCCCAAGCTGGTAAGTTATAATGGTCCCCAGTCTTCCCTCACCCCCAACACTCCCTCTTTTTTGTTGCACAATTCCCTGTGTGAAACCAATGGTTCTATTGATTTCTGAGGAACCAAACTGAAAGGCTCTGTGACTTGGCTCCTAAAGCAGACAAAGGCTAGCAAAGTACAAATCTATCTGCCCCTCTGTCTAAGCATTCCTCAGCCCCACTTGTTTTAGGAGCAGGTGGAATGATTTCTGGAGGATGGGAGATGGCATAGGGAACAGGAACATCCCTGTAATGAAGCAGGTAATGTGGCTGGTGGCAGACAGAGTGCAAAATCCACCTGATGTTGAGGCCCCAGAACCATCCCATCAGACACTTGCTCATCATCCCCAACTGCTGGCCAGCAAAGCTCCTGGAGTCATGAGTGGGATGGAGATAAAAAGGTTTATATAGGGAAGGAGGAAAAGCACGTCAAGATCATTTACATATTAGTAAGAACAAGATAAAACACTCTTTGGTCCCTGACAACTTTGCACAGGTACAGCATTACAGTACTCCCATTTCATGTTGTTTCCTTTTCCCATGGAAGATCAGGTACTCTGCTTGTTGAAAGAGGTAGAGACTGGAATGGTCTGGTTTGGTGAAGGGAGCAAAGTTGTTTAAAACTTACATTTCTTAAGGAAAAGGTGCATCTAACCATGGTGGTGGAGAATGTTGAGGGCATGTTGGCGGGGGGGCATGTGGGCTGAATTCAGCAGTATTTAAAAATTAGTGTTGTGTTCCTTTCCTGTTCTGTGAAGCTTAGGTTTTTGGTGAGGAGCTAGATTGTCAGGAAGGCTAATGAAGATGCAGTGTTTCACTCTTTTCTTGTCCATGTCTGTCATCATGCAGATACAAACAAGGACGGAATTCTCTGGTACTTCTGGCACTGTAGGAGTTTTACGTCATATCTTCTATGGGATGAAATCTCCACTTTCTAGCTCAGAATTTAATCACTTTCCATTCTTACTCCTCTCACAATCTGCATGGGTATTTCAGCACATTTGTCTTGCAGCGGGAACTCCAGCTAGTTCCTAAGGTTCATAGGCAGTGCAAATTTACTCAGACAGCCGTCATAGCTGACTGCTCCATTCAGCAATACGTTGATGAGTGCTCATTCACAGGAACATATGTCCTGCACACTGTGTTGGATTCTTGCACAGGGCTGGAAATTCACTTCCCTTGTCCACTGAGGTCCTTTGAATATTGATATATTCCCCAGCTGCTGGCCAGCCTTGAAAGAAGAAATTGTAAGTTGGTAACATGCCTCTTGAGGGACTTTTATCATCTCTACAATCCCCTGAGATAGTATAAACTAAAGGGTCTCATACTTTCTGTACTGGTTACCCCTTTCATAGGCTATGTCTACACTGGCATTTTATTAACAAAACTGGCAGAGCCTCCAGATTTCCAATGCATTCTGTTATCAGTAAATTGACTAAATGCAGCACCTTTATCCCACTCCTTCATGAGGCATAACATCTCTATTGACAGATATAGGTCAACAGAAAGCTGGTCTGGATGTTCTGGGTGTCTGCTGTGCTTTCTGTTGGCTGTTTTGTAGAGAGAGCTGATGGGCAGTCCAGCAGCTCTCTATTGACAAACCAGTTTGCTCTTGAGAGCTGCTTGGCAATTTGGCTGTGACCTGTCGAAAGAAATTTTGTCGTAAGATGTCTTCCAACAAAAACTTGTCGACAAATCCCTGTAATCTAGACATAGCCATATAGTAAGACTCTGAATGTGACCCCCACTTTATAAATTAAAATACTTTGTAATATATTAAACACATTATAATTGCTGGAAGTAAAACTTGAGTTTGCGGCTGAGGTCAACAGCTCATAAGTACCGTACCTAATAACCTAGTGTCCCCCGTAGAGGTCCCAATATCCTAACTGAGATTCCCTGGTATAAACAGTTTAAATTGATGAAACCACTAATAATTTTTTCTTACCTTTATGTGCCTCTGGTCACAGTCTGCAAATAGCTTATGAAAACAAGTGCTGAAGAGAGAGGAGGCATACCTTGGTGGTTTGAACATTAGCCTGCTAAACAAAGAGTTATGACCTCAGTCCTTGAGGGAGCCATTTAGCGATCTAGGGCAAATAATTTTAAAAAAAGTGGGGGAGGAAAGGTGCTTGGTCCTGCTAAGAGGGCAGGGGACTGGACTCAATGACCTCTTGGCATCCCTTCCAATTCTATGAGATGCTTACCTCCATGTAATAAAAATGAAGGCTATGGAAACAGTAGTAATGCTTAAAAGTATCAAAATTGTGGCCTTTTTTGCATAGGCAGAACCCACAGCTTTGAGTAGCACAAATAATCTGAAGGCAGGGCAGGAGTAGAATCCCAGAGCAGGAAGGGAAAGCTAGTAAAGAATCATGGAGGATGTGCTGATGGAGATGGAGAAGAGAGTGGAGGAGTAATCTGAGTCCTTTCAAGGGAGACGTGGGCTTTTGAGTTGAAGAGAATTATGGACTTGTTTTTGAAGGAAATGGAAGGATTTCTGGAGGATGGGAGATGGCATAGGGAACAGGAATGAGCAGGTAGTAGGCCTGCTGGCAGACAGGGTGTAAAGTTCATCTGCTGTTGAGGACCCAGAACCATGCCATCAGACACTTGTTCCTCATCTTTCTCCTTCTCTGACTGCTCTTCAGCCTGTGGAATGCCCCTCCAACCAGTGGGAGAAACCTGGAACTGCAGGAGTCCCAAAACACCCACTTGCACTGGTCCTTCAAACTCTCTGCCCAAGCAGCACCAGTGTGCATTCAGCCTACAATAACACTTTCCAAAATCATTCTGCAGCTATGTTGATTGAAACTGAATTCCCTTTTCTGTGGCCATTGCTACTGAGGTATAGTGTCAGGAGCTAAGCTGAGAATGGGTATATGGCAAGCCTACCAATGTGGCAGAGGCACGGCCCCAGGGCCCCGTGATTCAAAAGAGCCCAGGACTTCTGGCTGCCACTGCCACTACTGTCCAGAGCCCTGGGATCTTTAAATCGCCACCCAAACATCACGCATTCCATGTGGCCCTGAAGGCTGGGGCTGAGGCGTTACACCATGCTCCTGGCCAGGCTGAAGGCTGGTTGCCCCAAGCCCCTCCACTTCTACTTAAGACCACATGTACCTCTAGAAGCAGAAGGACAATCTGCCCCTCCCACCACACCTTGTCTAGAGGCCTGTGGAGACTATTGAGTCCCCTGATATGTGTGGTCTCCCAGAATAACAGTTGAGACAGGTGCACCATACAGAACAATATTATTGTGAGGAATAAACTCCTCTTTTCCCCCTTCAATGATAATCGTAATCTGACCATACTAGCATAGTGAGCTATGCCAGTGATCCCAACATTGGTATTCCAGGATCTTTCTCTGTGGTCCATTAATCCTTGCAAAATGATGGAACAGTAACCTTTTCAGCTCCCACATTCACTTGCTGCTAGTGGTGCATAGAGACTGGGATATGAGTGCCGTCAATGGCTCCTGAAC
The DNA here is from genome assembly GCF_033958435.1 of Carettochelys insculpta. Classification (NCBI taxonomy): domain Eukaryota; kingdom Metazoa; phylum Chordata; order Testudines; family Carettochelyidae; genus Carettochelys; species Carettochelys insculpta. Next base: position 35,858,334 of record NC_134138.1, on the reverse strand, counting down.
AATTAGGAAAACCTGGCCTTTGAAAACCACCTACTATTGCTGGAATATTTCTTCAGGTACCATCTCTGGGTAAACTATAGTGCTAACTGCTTCACAAACTTGCACAGCCATGACCCCAGCAGTGTATATTTCAAATCAAATTACCGCAAATGAAAGAGGACTGGTGGAAATATCAAGCAGTTAAACTCCAAGGTGTGGCTGATTGTCATGATTTTAAAGCATTCTATGATGGACTGAAGGCAGTCTGTGGGCCACATATTGCTGGCTGTACACCAGTGTGCTCTGTTGATGGCCTCACTTTGATCACAGATAGTACTAAAATCCTTGAAGGCTGGGCTGAATGTTTTCACAAAGTACTGAACAAGATCTCAACTTTTTACAGCAGCGTTCTTGAAGACATTTCACAGTGGGCTAATGATTATCAGGTGTTCATACCACCAACTCTTGATAAGGTACAAAAAGCTGTTAAACAGATGAAATCTGGAAAGGCACCCGGCAGTGAGGCAACTCCATCAGAAATTTATAAAGCTGCTGGTGGCCATCTAATGTACTGTATCACCCATTCATCACTGAATAAAGTGCTACATTTCTGCTGCTTTGGTTTGTTGGAGTACAAACGAACATGGCTACCTCTTTGTTACTATTCAGCAATCAATATGTCATTTTAAAAACATTTTTTATACTCTGAGGGTCATAGGGTATAAGGCCAGAAGGGATAATTATGTCACCTAGTCTGACTGCCTTTCTATTAGAGGCCATTACATTTCACCTATTTTCTCCCATATTGAGCCTAATAGATTGTCTGAGCAAAATGTAAGTTGTTCGGTTCATTTTCTGTAATTGTCAGAAAGGCACCCATTCTTGATGTGAAGACATGAAGAAGTAGTGAATTTAACACGTTCCTTGATAGTTTGTCCCACTAGTTATTCACCTTGGCTGTGTCTACACTTGGCCAAAATTTCGAAAGGGCCATGCTAATGCCCAAATTGGAGAATACTGATGAGGCGCTGAAATGAATATTCAGTGCCTCATTAGCATGCTGCCAGCCGTGTCACTTTCAAAGTGCCACAGTTCAATTGTGTGAGGCTTGTCTAGGCAAAGCCCTTTTCAAAAGGACCCCACAAACATCAAAATCCCCTTATTCAACTGATAGGAAACGCTGTGACGTTTGCGGCATCCTTTCAAAAAGGGCCCCATGTAGACTAGCTGCGCGCGATTGAAACATGGCACTTTTCAAGTGCTGCAGATGGCAGCCTGCTAATGAGGTCCTGAATATTCATTTCAGCACCACATTAGTATTCTCTGATTTAGCCATTAATATGGCCCTTTCAGAATTTTGGCCAAGTGTAGACACAGCCCTTGTGTCTGTTTTTAATTTTAATTTGTCTGGCTTCAGTTTCCAGCCTTATGTTCTCATTATGCCTTTTTACTTGATTAAGAAGCCCTTTAATACCTGGCATTTCCTCTGGGCCACGAAGACATTCACACTGTGTAATCAAGTTTTGCCTTCATCTTCGTGTTGATCAGCTAAAAATGTGGAGCTCTTTAAGTTTCTCTCTAGGAAGCATCTTCTCTGGACCTCAAAAGATTTTTGTTGCTCTTTTGTGCATGCTCTTCTATTTTTTTTCAATAGCCTTTTAAATTGTTGATACCAGAACTGTACACAGTATTTCAGTAAGGAAGTCATGAATGCCATATGCAGAGATAAAAATCACCTTCCTGCTCACCTTTCCCTTTTAGACATGCTAGTGTTCAATTGCTTATCCTCTAGGACTTCTAAATCCTTTCCAGAGACATTGCTTTCCAGGGCTCAGTTCTCCATTCTGTAGGTAGGATGTGGATTTCTTGTCTGTAGATGTATACAACTTTTCATTTGACTGTATTAAAATGAACTTGGTTTGAATGGGCTTAGTTTGTGGGGAGATCCAGATCTTAATACTAACTAGGGAAGAAGCTTTGTTTGAATAATGTAGCTCTGTTCTATTCTAATTACATTTTTCTTTGTACAGTATTTCAAATGATTCCTGAATTCAACTGGAACATATTAAGAATTACTGGAAAAAGAAAAAAAAAAACTTAATTAAAAACTTGAAGATCAGCATATTTCAAACAAAGGCTGCAGCTAATTTAACACCTGTAAATTCCTATGGGTAGTTATTCATATAAAGTATTTATGATTTTTTATTGTGACTTTTGTGTGGCATTTAATTAATTTGGCATTTCTATAGCATGCATCTCCAGAGTATTAGAGTGTTCGATGCCTTGCATTTTATTTGAAAACACACAAGACATTTTGGATTATCCCACTGAATCCTAGTCCTATATTTCTAAAGGTCTCTCCTGCTATGAGAAATAAGAGGGGTTGGTGGGCAGGATATTCTCAGAAGTGTTGAGCACCCATAATTCCCAAAGAAGTCAGTGACACAATGAGATGTGATGAGTGCTTACAACTTCCACTGCAGTCATAAGAATTCGGAATTGTATGACTCACTAATCTGTGTGTTTTTTGTCAACCCAATTGTACATAATCCACACAGAATATAGGATTCTTGTTTTTCTGGAGACTCTGGATGGTGCTTGGTCCTGTCATGAGGGCAGGGAACTGGACATGAGGACCTCTCAAGGTCCCTCTGTGCGCTGGTGTTCTATGATTCTTAGCATGAAAATTTGACTTTTTATCTCCATCTATAAAAAGTCAAAAGCTTTTAGCACAGGAAGTCCCCAGTTTCATCCCCAATATTTGTCAATATAAAGATGCTGAGTGCTCCTAATGCTGCCTGTCCTCAATGTCTGTGAAGACCGCTTCAAAGTCAGGCAGAGTTTGACATGGAGCTGAACAAGGGCAATCAACATGCACCATTAGTCTTGCACAGGATACAATCCCTACAAAAGTGTAAGATTTATTAACAAGAAATATTGAGTTCCTCACCAGGGTTATGTCTGCACTTGTATTCCTCTTTCAAAAGAGGCATGCAAATGAGGGAAATGCAAATGAGGTGCAGATTTATATATTGGGTGACTCATTTGCATATTCTTCTTTTGAAAGAAGAAAAACAGAGTAGATGCAGCTCTTTCGAAAGTAAACCCCAGCTTTCAAAGAACCCTTCTTCTCTCTTTTATGGGAAGAAGGGTTCTTTCAAAGATGGGGTTTACTTTTAAATGAACCGCATCTACACTGCTTTTCTTTTTTTGAAGAAATCTCTTTTAAAAGAAGAATATGCAAATATGGCACAGATATGTAACTCTGTACCTCATTTGCATTTTCAACATCCCTTATTTGCATGCCTCTTTCAAAAGAGGAATGCAAGTATAGACACAGACAAGTTGGAAGAGATGCATACCAGAGCAGATTTGGCAGATCTCTAACCGGATTTTTCTTTCATTGCTGATAGAAGTGGTGAAGTCCAAAAATTATCCAGTGTATCCATTGAATACCTGCCATTGCTGCTTTTACTGTTTTCCCTGTGGTTTGAATACTATATGACGTGTGGCTGCTATTCGCTGTCATTGCAGCACATGACACCAAAGACAAAAGGCTTCATTTCTGAATAATACATGCTCATTTTTTTACTGAAGAGAGAGGGGAATCATATCTTTCCAGCCATCCCTCATTATATAGAAAAAAATCATGTTATTCAACACAAGCTGAAAGTTCTCGGTTGTTGGCACATTTTTCATTTGCTGTAAGCTGCATTTTTAATCATTGCTATGTACAATTTTTAATAAAAGAATGCTTAAAGTATTAGAGACGTAAATTATTTTTGCCTTAGCAATTGGTTTGCTTATCTTGTGTTGCATAAGGATAATTTAGGAATATTAAAGGCAATATAAAACTTTGTCAATAAATATTTAAACTTAGCATTTTCCAAATACATCCACTGTAAGGCTATGTCTAGACTAGAAGCATCTGTCTACAGAAGTTACTGTCAGAAAAGATGTTCCAGCAGAACTTCTGTCGCCAGATTGAGTCTATACATAAAAGTGGATCAATCTTTTGATTTGCTCTGTCAACAAAAGTGCCCCCCGGAGGGTCTACATGTCCTTTTTGTCAACAGTTTCTGTTGACAAAACACATTTTGGATGTTTCTACACATATCACTTTTGCCAAAAGTGGCATGCTAATAAACTTCCCGAAAAATGCTAATAAGGTGTGGATGTAAATTCCCAGCACCTCATTAGCATATGGTCACATGATTTGGAGTCTGAAAGAAGCTCTAGAGAGGCGGCCCCTGGGTGATGTCCTGGAAGGAAATCCTCCTTGCGGAAGCCCCTTCCTCCCTTCCTCTGAAAATGAGGGAAATTGGAAATGCAAATGAAGCGCGGATTTACATATCTCATGCTTCGTTTGCATAATCTATTTTTGAAAGAAAAAAGCAGTGTACCTGGGGCTTTTTTGAAAATAAACCCATCTTCAAAAGACCCCTTCATCCTGAAAAAAAATCAGAAGAAGGGTTCTTTCGAACATGGGGTTTATTTTTGAAACAGCCCAATCTACACTGCTTTTTTTTCTTTCAAAAGAATGTTTTCTGAAAAGAGATTACACAAGTGGAGCACGAGATATGTAAACCAGTGCCTCATTTGCATTCCTCTTTCGAAAGAGCAATGCAAGTATAGACATAGTCTGCCTGTGTAGATGTGTTATTTTGAAATAAGATATTTTGGAATGCCTCTTCTGGAATAGCTTATTTCAAAATAAGACTGCCATAGACATAGCCTTGAAAATTAAGCCAATACTTGGTTCTCTGTATTCCCCAAATATGAACTGGGTACATTACATTTACCAGCGTTTTTCCTTGACTACACGATGGTCCCATTGAATCTGTTGTCACCCATACGCCAGAGTCCTAAGCAGAGAATACAGGTCAGGACTTCTTTCCCTCCTACCATTTGAACTAACAGATCATCTTCTGTATCTGTAGTAATATCAGGAATTATGGCTCCAGTCCTGCAAAACCTCTGCACCTGAAATGCCACATCTGCCTTAGCAGCACCTGCAACTTCCTGTGGTGAATCTTTGAAAGAATTGCACCAGGCCTTGAAGTTCCACAGAATCAGAAACCACCCCCACCATCACTTCTCTAATGGTTAAATCTCAAGTGCAGTGGTAGCTTGCTGGCCATGAACCAGCTTTTGTGTACGATGTACCCATACACTACTTCACTTTGTCCCAGAAGTGCAAAAGGAAGCCAGAACCATCTTTTGAAAAGAACTCTCTTTTGTATGCTCTCTCTGTCATAATAAAATGAGCAAGTAAAAAGATCCATTCTGCCTGTAAAGATCAGTAATCTGGCATGTAGGAAACTCGGCAAAATTAGGTTAGGGCAAATCATTAGAAATTATTTGGATTGCAAATAAATTGTATTTTGACTGTTAATATTTTTAAATTTATTTTTCAAATAGCTTCAAAATTCTGATCTAATCAAAATGCAGACCTTTACAAAACAGTGATTTAAAAATATTATGATTACTATATTTGAACTTTCAAAAAAGAGGACACATTAATACAATATGAGTGGATAGATACTGATAGAGATACATTACCTCTCAGGGGTATCCTCTTTTTCGAAAGTTCAAGCATGGTTACCCTAAAAAATAGTTAAATAGTTAAACCTAATATATTAAGCTGATACGTGAAAAAATTTAGATCATGCTAAATTGCCACAATATACATTCAATATCTGATAGGGATCAGGGATAAATCAATAAAAGCAAATCAGAAAATAAATTTAATTCTTCAGCTTCACTGTGTCTTAGAGTTGGCCCATCGCATGTACAAAATCACTGCAGCAGCTAAAACTGAAAGAGAATGATGAACATTTTCACGACATAGCAATACAAATGTCTAGGCTTTATGGATAATACAAGAAATGAAGAAAATAGAAATTAGTGAAAGTACTTCTATTGTTTTCTCATTACTAACAGGAAGAATCCCCATGGAAGGAAGCACATGCTATAATCCAGAGGCAAGTTTACAATGAAACTTACCTTGACCTGGCATGCCCCCCACCCCCACTCCCCTGCAACAACATGGGGCTCCTAGGGCTGAGGAGTCCAGCACTGGGTCTGGCACCTCCTCCCCCTACAAAGGCCTCCCTTATTTCAGGGACTCCCCTTCTCTCTACCCTGTGTGGCAGAGCCCTCATAACCCAATAAGGCTGAGCCCAGGGTTCCTGGGACTCAACCCCTTATCTTTTTGTGGTCACCTGGGTCAGGGGGTGGGTGCCCCTATTCTGGCATGTTCTCTACAGCTGGGTGTTTCCCTCATTCATTTATGGCTGCATATAATGTTGGGAAATAAAATTTATTGAACAACAAAAAATTAAAAATACCCAAAGAACAAGGAACAAATGGAAAAAGTTAGTAGAAAACATATCACTACACTCTGTGGCACAGAGACCTCACACACAGTGTCTCTGGAGCATAAGGACAGTACACTGTGTGTTCCTTGTAGGTCCCAGGCTATCTTCTCAGGCCCTGACTGTGCTGCAGGTCAGGTACTTGCTTCAGGTGTCAGGATCCTTCTCCCCAGTGTCAGCCACCATAGTTGGCATCATAAGCCCCCCTCCAAGTCTGACATGCTAGGCTTCTTGGCAGGAGAAGTCCCTCTGTGCTGGTCCTCTTCCCAGTCCTCCCCATCTCACCCCCAATGAAAAAAGTTTGTCATTTTATTTTAAAAATCTCAAAGTGTTAAATCGAGAACATTCATCAAAAAGCATATACAAGGAAGCATCTAATTAGCTGACCACTTGCCAAGTTCTGGGAATATTGCAATGACTGCAAAAGTTGAACAAGTGGACTCCTAAGTGTCAACAAACCTACAAAATATTGGTAACTTTTTTAAAGTAAAGGAAGAAACCTAGAAACGTACCTTGAAGACACTGCATTATTGTCAAAACCTATTTCTTTGGATATGATAAAATATTTTGAATATTTCTTGTAAATAAACCAAAAACATAGGTAATATGGTAAAACTGAGAGAAGAGCATTACGTTGGAGGACAAAAGTAATTCTGAGGTCTTCCTGAGTCCCATTTCTGAGAACAAAGAAAAATGGGACCACAGAAATGCGAAAAAGGTTGATTTTTTTTTTTTTTTGGAAACCATGAAAGCAGTCTATTGTTTTCTTGTTTTTGTTTTTTTTTCTAATTATTCCCTGACTGTAGTAAAGTAAAACAAAAAATTGTTGATGGGCTGTCCAATTGGAGAAATTTTGCAGGATATATTACTGATAATGAAACTTCCAAAGCTCATATTAATACTGTGTGTAAGTTTGTTCAAAGATGTAAATTATCATGAAGAATTCATTCTGCATTATCGGCTCAGTTTGAAAAGGAGTGTTCTTATTAGAAGAAAGTGTGAACATAAGCTGTTGCTAGAATGAAACTGCTGTCTTCTTTGGGACTACTTCTAAGAGGACGTGATGGATCATCATTGTCAAATAAAAAAAAGGTAATTTTTAACCTGCCTTGAATATTTTAGTGAATTTGACAATTTTCTCAATGAACATTTGAAAAATTATCAGTATTGAGGCTCAGGAAGACCAACTTTTTAATGCATCAAACCTACAAATAATTAATTACTATAAAGGCAGAGCAGTCCAAAAATTAATCTACTGATGAAGGAAAGGATGCCAAGTGCTATTCCGCAGTAGTCAATTCTACACCAGATGTGAGGCGTGTAGACGAACTGACATTAAATTTAAGATATGTGACTGGAAATGGTGAAGTTGTAGAGCAATTTTTTTTTGTCCCACTAGAGTCCCATACTTCTGAATGTCTAAAGACAACGGTTTTGGAAATCATTGCAAATTTAGCTTTGGATGTTAAAAGTTGCTGTGTGCAAATAAGGCAGGAAAATATTTAGGTCTACAGGCAAGAATAAACAATGCAAAACCCACTGCTTTATTCTAGCCATTCCTTAAATTTAACTGCAATGCTGCAGCTGAATCTTGTGAGGAAGCTAAACTTTTTTCTAACTTTGTTCAAAGTATGCTTTTTCTTTGGTTTCCATGCCTTGATGAAGTATGCTGCACTCACACTTGGAGCAGGCACATGGAAAACGTTAGACAGTCCAAAGAATTTGTAACACCACGTGGTCTGCTCATACAGATGTGGTTTTGGTTTTGAAAATGAGCTATGATGTTATAAAGAGACCCTTATGAGACATAGGTACATCAAATTCTGAAAAACCACTAGCAAAAGCTGAAGCAAAATTCTTGGAAGAAAAGTTTAAAAAGTATGTTGTTTTCACTATTTTGTGGAACCATTTACTTCATAGAATTAATGCCATCAGCCAATCACATACAAACTTATTGAATGGTGCACAGTTAGTAGCCTTAGTTATAAGTTCTGTCATGGAAGTTCGAGATGACTATAGGTTTGTGGAAGCAGGAGCACTGACATTTACAGAAAATATAGGTTCTTCTGATATATCGGTTAAGAAGCATAAAAAAAACACAGGAAGTTGTTTTTGAATGAAATAAGAGACAATGAAATCAATTTAAAAGGGAAATTGAAGATCATTTTTGAGACCATCAGTGTTATTTGTGACACAATAATAGTGTAAATGTGGAGTAGAGGTGAATAAAGAAAACTGTTGATTTGTTTTGCATGTTTTTTGACAGAAGTATGGATGAAGATGCTAAAAGCCACAACAATAAGAAATTAAGTTAATTCTACTGAGAGACCATAGACACAAATTATTTTGAAGATGAAGTGAAATAGTTCATTCACTTTGTCTAAAATGATTAAGTCTGTGCTATGAGAGCACCTATTAATTTGTATAGATTTATACATAATGGTTTTCAGGCAAGTTTTCCAGAGGTAGAAACCATTCTGAAAATATTTTTAACAATACCTGTCACAAATGCTTCTGTGGCACATTCCTTTTCTGTATTGAAATGAGTTAAAAATTATTTGTGAACTATAATGAGTCAGGAACATTTGACAAGTTCAGCAACACTGACAATTGAAAAGTAACAGAGGAAGCCGTGCTAGTCTATACACTATCAAAACAAAAAGCAGTCAAGTAGCACTTTAAAGACTAGCAAAATAGTTTATTAGGTGAGCTTTTGTGGGACAGACCCACTTCCTCAGACCATAGCCAGACCAGAACAGACTCAATATTTAATATTTATTTGATTATCTTTTTCTGATTTGTCCTCCTTGCTTACTGTTTTTGGTTCTCTGTGCCTTAAATATTCAGTCTGTTCTGGTCTGGCTACGGTCTGAGGAAGTGGGTCTGTCCCACGAAAGCTCACCTAATAAATTATTTTGCTAGTCTTTAAAGTGCTACTTGACTGCTTTTTGTTATGACAATTGAAAGTGCCCCTTTACAAAATATTACTTATGATGACTTAATTGATGATTTTGTAAAGAAAAAGTATAGAAAGCAAGCTATCTGAATAATTTTATTCAAACTGAATAAGTTTCTTCAAAAGAAATTACCTTTTATTTTTCCATTCATGCACCATCTTTATGTTTTATTTTTACACATTTGTCAAGTTGGTGCAATGCAAATACAAGCTTTTCTCTAGGTGAGAAGTTCTGAAACTGTGTACCGATAAATACATTCAGGTGGACCAAGGCCAGGTTATTATTATTTTTTTGATAAAGCATTCTTATCCAAAGCAATTTACAACAGTTAGCTAACGGATACTAACAATACAATACAATACAATATTTTGAATGATCATTAAGTGGTCCACTGAGACCCTCAGCAATTTTCAAGTGGTCTGTGAAAAAAAGACTACACAAACAATCAAGGCACCTTACTGATTTTCATTTACTTCTTATTACTTATATAGGAGGAAGAAGAATGATAAAGAATGAAAAATGGGAGGGGCAGGAAGAGAGCGTTCTTTTCCTTGGCTGGGCTCCCAGTGGGCCCCCCAAAAATGAAGCTTAGCACAGGGCCCCCCTAACTCTAAGTCTGTCCTTGTAATAATCTCAAATGTAACAAGCCACTACATTTATTTTTTAAGTACATAAGAGGTTGTTCTTAGCATCTCAAAAATTAGCTTCTCTTTGCCCAGCAGTGCAAATGTCAGAGGGTAAAATTTAAGAGCACTTTTTATTGCTCCTGTTTTGGTATTGTCCCATTTTAATTAGATAATAGGAAATAGCAAAGCATGTATCAAGAACAACACATACAATAATTCCATTTGGTCCATGTGTGAGGATAGGAAGATCCATGGAGCTGTGGACGGTCTGTCCCTTCCAGTCCCGATTTCGCTCATTGTTTCTATACTGCTGCACAGAGAGCTTGTGTAGAGCAGGACTCTGCATCATCTGTGAGCAGGCCTACTTCTGAAATGGATCTGAACCATTTTTTCTGCAATAGATCCCTGAGGAGATGTGGGACTCTGCTAGTAATACCTCATTATGAAACAAAATATATGCTGTCTGCTTTGACAGGAACCAGAGAGCACAACAATTGCTCCTGGAAATTGGAGTAGTGACTGTCATTTAAAGACAGAGTCTACAAGCCATTCCTCTGATGTAAAAAATACGTGAATAGTAAGAAAAAAAACTCTTTCATTTAAGCTAGTTTATTTACATAAGATCATAGCTTGATAAAGTCAAGTCACTTAATATCTTCTGCCAGAGTAATAGGGCTAAGAGCACAGGTTGAACATCTCTAGTACAGCACTCTGTGGTCCAGCAACATCCATGGTCTGGCACGATTTTAGTTGGCATCTGGATGTCCACTTATCTTGGGTGTGCCCAAGTATTCCATGTTATTTCACTCTAATTTGCACCCAGATGTCTTTTAAGAGCCCAGTAAACATTGGAAGTGTTACTAATGCTGTGAGATGATAATGCTCCCTCCCCCGCACGGTTCAGCAAATTCTCTGGTTCAGAACCAGTCAGGTCCTGAGGGTACTGGATTAGAGACGTCCAACTGGCATTGTCTTTTTCTCATTTTTGTGGGTCTTCCCTATTTGGTTGGGAAAATCTTTCCCCGAGGAGGTGTCACTTCCCGTGTGTACGTAGTGAGTCAAAATAGCTTCAAATGGAGAAGCTGCTGTAAAACTATACCGAACATCTATGTGATTCATTTTAGAAGCTCCTAGCTAGTTAGGAGACAGCAGAGCTGTCATTTCCAAAGCATCTGTACAGTACATAGCACAATGGTCTTTCTTTCTTGTGGAATAAATTGCTAAGGGAGGTTGTGGAATCTCCATCGCTGGAGATGTTTAAGAACAGGTTAGGTAGATGTCTATCAGGGATGGTTTAGATAGTACTTGGTCCTGCCATTGGGGCAGGGGGCTGAACTCAATGGCCTCTCGAGGTCCCTTCCAGTCCTAGTGTTCTATGATTCTATGATTCTTGTTATTACCATAATACAAATAAGGAGCTAAAGTGTGCCATGTGGGGTTTGAAGAGAAAATAAACATCAGACCAATTTAGATTATTCTTTACCTTATTTCAGAAGGCCAAATAAATATTTTATAGCAGAGTTCTCATACATAACTTGCAGAAAGGCTCCTTTCAGTTCTTCCATTGCTTTGATATCTTACTCTCTATCAGGGAAATGGAGCAGAATTATCTCTGATTTTGCCCTCCTTCTCATTCAGCTTCCTGCATTGTCTGACAGAAGTGTCCCATCCTGACACCCCACTCCTCTTTTGCCAGCAAGCTCTATTCCTTTCCAAGGTTTGGTTCAGTTAGAATTTTATCCAAACCACTTTGCCTCTCTCTAACCAAACCCACAACTAGTTTTGAAATAGCTGCTGCAATCACTAATTCCACTGGTAATGCAGTATACTTGGAGAGAGATACCACAGAGTTGGGAAGGGGGTTGCTCAGTTACAGCATACAACTGTTCAGATTTATTTCATAAGGGAATTGAATGTTATTTACAGTCAGAAAGCATTAGTGACTTTTTAGTTAGGTTAATTCTTGGCTGAGCCCTCTCTTATTAAATATGAATGTGGCCAATTAATTCCATTTATGTTGAAATGGATAATTGCTATGGGGCTCACAGTCCAATGGGCACCAAAATGTGTGTGGTCTGTATGTGTGTGTGGGTGGGGGGGCTTTTATTTTTCTTCCTGCTGAGTCCATATGCAGATGTGATGCAAATTAAGGAATCGATCCCCTCCCAATTGAAGCCATTAGCCTACATCACATATTCTTCAGAGGTCCAGGATCAAGCAAGACAGTGGCATTCACCCCATCCAGCAGCAAGGGGCCCTGCAGAGCAACCTGGCCCTGCATGAAGCATTCTTTGGCAGGGTGCCCCTGCACTGGGATGAGTGCAGACTGCTAGAGCCCCTTAAGGAGTACAGCATACCCCTCTTTGCACAACCAGCCACCTCTGCTTGTTGTAGAAAAGGGAAGATGGATCCTAGTTCTAACTACTCCTCCCACCTTGCTTCCCACTTCCAGGCAACGTGTTCCTGGGAAAACAGCTAAATAGTAGTCCCAGCAAGGTGTTTTAGGTTGCCATTTATGTTCAATTTCTCTCTTAACAGCATGATACTGTCTGAGATGGGAAAGAATCAGCCAAGGGAAAGACACTTGCACACAGGAGTCCCCTGCAAATGTTGCGTGCATGGTGGTTTGCTGAAGCCCCCAGATTCCCTTGTCTTGATTACTCAGTGAAGGGAAGGATAACACTCTTCCCCAGTGTTCTGTGAGGAAAAAGCTCGGGCTCTTCAGAGGGGACAAGGAAAGAAGGAGCTCCTGATTAACCCTGATCCTTTTCCTGGTCTTTGAGATGGAAAGCAGAGACTCATCAGCATTGCAAAGAGAGAAACCCAAGTTTGGTGAGTTGTGCAGGCGTGAGTTTTGCAGGGGCTGGCAGAGTCAGTGTAGTGACGAAGTGTGTATGTGGGTGTGGAGGCTGAAGGGGATGGGGATAGGGCAAGTGTGAGATTTGTATATGTTAGGTGTCTGAGCGGTGGTCTGAGCACTGAGTGGTGGTAGTGCGGAGGGAAGGATGAGTGGTGGGGATGTTTCTCATAATGGTCACTCAGCAAGTGAACAGCAAGTCAGAGGGGACCAGCAATAGCTGACAGGATGAGGAGTGAGCAGGAGTAAGCCAGTGGCACTTGGCACAGTATTCTTCAATGACCAGAGACCCACACCTCAAAAAGAACACCCTGACGTCTGGTGCTTCCCTCATTTGCTTGCTGTCCTGACCTGTCCTGAGCTGGAGGAGATAAATAGAAAAATTAACACTAAAACCAGAAAACTACTCATTATTCATGCCAGGCAAAATGAAGAAAAGGTATGAACAAGTGGAGTGAGGTGACCATCTGGAAGTGTGATTATAAGAATCAGAGGGGAACTTTTATATTTTTGGACTCTTGAAAATTAGAAATTTAATGAAGAGTGGAATAAACACTTGAAGCCTATATTCTGTTCCTGCTGCAAAAACCACATTTATGCCATCTGTAGTCAAGTGCTGAATATTGTTTGGTAAAACTTTAATGCCTTTGTGGCCATTTGAGTAGGAAGAAGAAAAGTGAACTATCGGTTTAAAAGCAGGATAAGGAGTCAATAGAATGTAACCTGCAGGATATAACCTTTCAAATGCCAGGCTTCTCTGACTTTATGATGTTATATTTCTTCCATGCAAAGGGTAGGATACTGAAGAGAAGGGTATTTACTTTCCTGCTGCTGCAAGAGGAATTAAGGATTTGCACATTCAAAAGGTGACCCTTTTAAGGTCTGTGATTGGTTTCACAACACAGTTTATTTCAACAAGAATTACCATAATGTTTTTCATCTTTACCCATTAATCCCTGATATTTTGGGGCTGTCTGTAATATAGTTCTATATATATATATTTACTTATGACTAAAGATAGTTTCTATGGTTACACCCTCTGCTTCTATTTTTGTCTTTTAAGAGGTAATGCTTTTTCATATGGAAACAAAGGCAGAGGAAAAATTGCTTGGCTAGAATGCCCATTTCATGGGCTTTTTTGGTCAGTTAATTCAATGTTACATCTTTTATAGAACTATTTCAATGCAACAGTTTTCCATCAAAAATGTTCTTTCCTTGATACTGAAATGTTTAGTAGGAATGTACCAATTTCGCAGAACATTTTTATGTGAAAAAGTAGAAAAGAATAAGTTTGATTTTATTGCTATGGTGTTAAAATGAGTTGGTTTGAGAAGGTGAAAATTTTCATCATGTAGATGAATTTTGTTGCCTTTTTATTACATTTTATTTTAATTTACTTAATATAAAAAGGCAAAAGACGGACCATTGAAGTATCCCCCACTTGATGACAGCGTGCAAAAATATGATTTGCATGACCCGTTGCATTTTGAATGTAGCTGGACCATGTATAAAATGCTGTTTAGATGTGGTGTCTTGATTTTCTCTTCAGAAACTAATAGATGTCTAAAAATCTGTGTGGCCAGAAACTGAGAACACCTCTCAATAACTATCTTTGTTCAGAAGCTATATAATATGCCACAAGTTTTGATGTCCCTTTTAGATTAAAAGATACACATAGGAGAAAATAGTTTGGGATGTCTACAAGCTAGCCTGGCTTGCACAAATGTTGCACAGTGAATAAACTTTGATCTCTTGTATATCAAAGGCCATCAGACAGGCTACATGATAGGGACTGTACCAGCGTAACTACAATGTTACAGCTAGGTTAGCATAACCCTGTAGGTTAGACACAACCTACAGTGATGGAAGGGTGTTTTCTGGTAGGCTAAGTCTACACTACAGTGATTGGTTGACAGAAGTTACTGTTGGAAGATATCTTCCAACAAAACTTCTGTCGACCGATCCCAGCCACATGTCAAAGCAGATCGCTCTGTCAATCCACTGTGTCAACAGAAAGTGTCTGGATTGCTTGGCTACTCTCTTGGCATAACAGCCAGCTGGAAGCACAGCAGACAGAGCTCCCTGGTGACCTGGAAGGCCTATCTGTCGACAGAGGGCCTACCCAGAGCAGCCACACAACTTTTTTTTTTATTTTTTGACAGATTCTATTGAGAAAGGTATTCTGCCTTATGAGGGGAGGGGAGGAAAGGCAGAAGGCTGTCAACAAAAGTGCTGAGTTCTGTAGACAAAACACATTTTTAGAGTGGATGCTCCATGAGTTTTGTAGACAAAATCAGGTTTTTGTTGAAGGAACTCTCTAGTGTAGACATAGCTCAAGTGTAAGAATGACTCACTCCTTGAGTGAGAGAAACATTCTTCCATTGACCTATCTGCATCTACACTGGGGACTGGGTGACATAGCTAAATCACTGGAGGATGTGGATTTTTCACACACCTAAACACAGCAGCTGTGCTGACCTAAAGTAAAAGTAAATCTGGACTAGATGATCAAATGGCCCCTTTCTGGTCTTTAAAAAAATCTGAGTATTTTTGACAGATACACCATGGGCCCAATTCTCTGTTCCTTCTGCATATAAACTCCTGTTGATGTCAACAGGAGATATATACACATAAATACCTTACAGGGATGGGTGTTCAGCATACTCCTTCTCTTCTTCAATTTTGTAGCAATTCTAGATATTTGACTGTTGTAAGGAGGGCTGTTTATTTGATTAAGGTACTGGAATGGGTCCCACATGTTCTGGCTTCAGTTCCAGCTCTGCAGTGCACTTACTGTGTGACCTTGGGCAAGTAAATTAAACGCTCAGTTCCTCAGCTCCCATCTCCAAATTTGAGGTAATGCTTCTTTTCCTTATAGGGGATATAGCAAGATACATTTCATGAGCACATTAATGGATTTAAGGCCAAATGGGACCACTAGGTTACCTAGTCTGACCTGTATACCACAAGCCACCAACACTAACCTGAACCCACATGCTAAACCCATCAACTGAAACTAGCTCAAAGCATTACAGTTGAATGGACATTCGAGTATTATATTTCGTAGGCAGAGAAAAGGAGGGGCTGAGGGGCACTATAGCCCTGAGATCCTCGCAGTGATGGGGCAATGATTAAGCGTGATATACCCAGAATATCCTAGCCAATGACTTGCGCCCACATGCTGCAGACTTGACTTACTTGACTTAAACCCTTGCACTCCAGGTGGAGCATACATCATCTATAAGTCTCCTCCAGTTCACTCTGTCTCAGGGCAAAACTTCTAACTGACCCCAGTTGTTGTCCTTCAAACTCAGCAGATCTTCTCCATGTTGTCCAAGGTCTTCCTCTTTTGCATTTTCCTTGTGGGTTCCATTTGGGAGCTTGACAGATGGTGCTGGATGAACATGCTGCAGAGGAAGGTGAAAAAAACATTTAGCATTGGGAAATGGGTCACTTGCTAGGATGCCTGGGTATATTTGTGTTCATGAGTTTCTCAGTTAACATAGTAGAAGCCATTGAGAAACTCAGTAGAAGCTCTCATGTTCTATGGTAGTCAGGTCAAACAACTTTACAAAAGTTTTTAGTGATGAATTAAAGGTTTGTCTCTTGTTGCAATATTTAATAACTATGGGGGAAAGGAGCTTCCATTTCAATCTGTTATTATACAGCCACAGATACAGCTTTGAACACTACATAAAAGTCTGCTCTGTACTGATGATACTGCTCATAGATCATGAAAAGTGAGCCCTGTATTCTGCTCATTTTATTCACCCAAGTGGTCCTATTGATTGAATGAGTATTTAGATTGGTGGTTTAAGGGGTATTGAAGATGGGGAAAAGAGGTCCCTCTCTGCTAATAAAATAAAATTTTTATTCTCCCCCTATTAGTAGCAGTAAGTTTTATATTTACTGCCTTTACAGACACAATACACTAAAGAAAAAGTAGGTCTATAAACAAATCCAGAATGACATGAAATTTATGGACCAGATTCTGCTTTCATTGGAAAACTGGAGTAACTCCAGTAGTCCTTAATTGCTTGTGAGCTTGTGCAAATACCCAATTTCTTTATGCTCTTCATGTACTTGTAAACAAAAGTTAGATTTGCACATACCTGTGTGGGCAAATAAGGCTACCCGTATTTGAAAATCTGCCTCAGAATTAAACTTAAAGATGTGTGTCTTATTTCTCACTCTCTAGATACCTTGTTCTCTTGTTATTCTTTTCCCCCCCTTCATTGTACATTAGGAGGTCTTTTTAGACTTTATTATTCTCTGTCCCCATAGGCTATCTCTCCCCAGTCTTTCTTAATATAGGGCCAACTTTTCTTTTTTCCAGAAGCAATTAATGAATTCAGTTGCCTCAGCTTTTTGTTGCCCTATCCAAGGCTCTTTAAAGTTGCTTGATTTGCAGAAAGTGCTGAGCATGGCTCTCTGAAAATTTAGATGTCTCACCCTGCTGAAAATCTGAAGAAGTGGAGTAAGGGGTAAGGGGACTTTGAAAGAATAAGGGGACTTCAAAGTTGCCCCAGCACTTTGAAGTACCGGCGGGTGAGCCGCAGCTAGATGTGTGCCGGTACTTTGAAGTTTAAAACTTCGAAGTTGCTGCAGGGGGGAATTTGCTTAATGAAGTACTTCCTATGCACAGCAACACTTCATTAGTAAACTCCCAACACACTAATTACCATCCTTCCTTCGAAGGAAGGTGGTAGTGTAGACACAGCCTCAGAGCGGTAGCCATGTTTAGTCTGAAGCTTCACAAGAAACAAGCAGTCCTGTGGCATTTTGAACACTAACAAAATAATTTATTAGTTGATGAGCTTTCATGGGACAGAGCCACTTCGGATCATAGACATACCGGAACAGGAGTCTGTCCCTGTGGGTCTGCCCCATGAAAGCTCATCACCTAATAAATAATTTTGTTAGTCTTTAAAGTGCTACAGGACTGCTTTTTTGTTTTGATACAATACACACTAACACAGCTATCTCTCTGTCACTATTTATTAAGTAATTATCTTTCATGGGTAAATCCATTTCTTCTGACTCAGACTCAGAGGAGTAAGGGGACTTCAAAGTTGCCCTGGCACTTCGCAGTACCGGCGGGTGCACCATGGGTAGACGCGTGCCAGTACTCAAACTTCGAAGTTGCCGTGGAGAGGAATTTGCTTAACGAAGTGCTTCCTATGCATGGCAGCACTTCATTGGTAAACTCCCAACACCCTAATTACCATCCTTCCTTCGAAGGAATGTGGGAGTGTAGACACAGCCTGAGACTATTAATCAGTATGTTACTAGTCATTTTTGAAAATATAGGCTTACCTCCCATCCTCCCAACAGTCTGCTTTTTTTATTTGCTGGGCATATTTTCTCCTTCAAAACTTTGCCTTCCCTAATTTCCTTAGGCAGCTGATATTGGCTTTTGCCCATCATCTTTTTTGTTATTCCTAACTTGGGTTATGCATTGTGATCGAATCAGAAAGGATTTTCTGGGCTCTTTCTTCTCCATCCACTCTCACTGTAGGCCAAAACACATGTGAAATTATTATTGCCTTTCCCAAGTCAGAGCCTAACTACTTATCCTGGGCTCCAAGCAATTGGAAACGACCTCCAGCTTTGATGAATTACCTTCATGGAGTTGCCCCATTCTAATAAGACAAAAGAGTAGCCAAGGATAAGTATAGCATAGATAACTGCCCTGTCTGAGTGTCTGCTACTCAACAGTCCATGCTAATTACAACTAAGACATAATTGCAGACACACAAATTAGTACAGTTTTCTTATTTCATATGGCCTGGGTATTCCAGGATTTTATTAAAAAGTTGCTCTATTAATACTCAAACTTCTAGAGGAGAAAGGAAATAGGAAAATATGGAGGGAAATTACATTATAGAACCATTCAAATCTTAACAAAACAGCTAAATAAAAAAGGTATATGATGTTTGATACAAAAAAACACTCTATCTCCCCCAGAAATCAGGAAAATATTTCAAATGAAAAAAATGATTTTTCTGAGCTGACAATCTTCTAGATCAGACAATGGATTAATAGTTTTTCCAAAAATATCTGATTAGCTTTTTGGCTTGCTTTTCGTACCCCTTGCTTGGAAAATTTTTGTCACTCCAAAGTTCTCAACAGCCCTAGTAACAGGGTAATCAATATAATAGCTCTTCTCTTTTCACCTATTATCTGTCTTCTTTCACAACTCTCTGTTAGTTCCTGTTCAGCTATGGCATTCTAGCAATCTCAAATCTCATTCTACCCAACCTTCTCTCTCATTTGTTCTTCAAAAGAATTTACCTTCAAGATCGTCAAGAGACCAGGACTTTTCCTTTTATTAACTGCTTCACCAAGAACGAATGTCATACCTGTGCAAGAAATATTTTTAATTTGATCCTTAACCTATGTGACCTTATGACACCCTTAATAGATAACAAGAATTCTAGACCCTGGAGTTACTAGAGAAAGCTGGTTTGCACTTTCAGACTCTGGCAAACAAACAGCCTGGAGGATCTTCATTAAAGTGAGTGACTGAGTTATCTAAAGTTATTCTTTAAAAATAAAGAGCAATTTGCCACTTATGAAGGTGTCTGGTCATTACAAAATTAAATCTTTACTTAGCTGCATATCTTTAACAGGGGAAATGGCAAAAGAGAGGATACTCTTATTGCTAATATGACACCTAGGCCACCTTGTCTGTTCTGAAAGTCAGACTAAAATTCAGAAAAGCTGAACTGAAAGTTATGTTGGGCTGGATTCTAATTTGGAGTAAATTGTGTTAATGTGATTGACTTTGAGGTGCTATCAGTTTATGCAAACAGATCTTTGCATCTCTAAATTTTTAAAATAGAACAATTTGATCTAATCACATTGCCTAAGATTCTGAAAGCCATGCAGGGGATATCACCACACTGTTTTCATTAAAGTTAGTGGTTTCAGTTGAAGCCGTGAGGGAAATTACTTGCCACTACTGCCTCTGCTCTGCAGATTAACAGAGGTCTTCCTTTTGGGCATGATAAATTTAGTACCTTTTTGCAAGACGTTAATTGATACAGAAAATGAAAATCTCAGTTGAGTCAACAAAACCGAAACATTTTTTAGAAACTGAAATATTTCCAAAGCATTTCCTTTTTCTAAAGACAGGATTTATCTAAGACAACTCAAATAGGACTCGTGTGAATTTGAGCCAATTAATTGTTTATTGTTTTTTCTGTAAAACTTGTCTAACCTCAAAGCTACCAGACTCTAGGTTGGTCTCTTGCAGAATCCCAATAGCTTCAGTTGGATTAGTCAGGCAAATAGGCCCACTATAATGAATCCTACACTGGACTGGGACCTTATTTAAGCACATGGGACTAGGATATTTTCCTCCTTTAGAAAATAAGTCAGTCTAAAACTTTAATTTGCAATGATCTTACTGAACAGGTGCATCCTAGAGGTGAATGCCTGGCTGCGTGGATGGTGTCGCCGGGAAGGCTTCGGTTTCTTCGACCACGGGATGCTATTTCAGGAAGGACTGCTAGGCAGAGATGGTGTTCACCTTTCGAGGAGGGGAAAGACTATATTTGGACACAGACTTGCTAACCTGGTGAGGAGGGCTTTAAACTAGGTTTGCTGGGGACAGGGGAGCAAAGCCCGCAGGTAAGTGGAGAACATGGAAACCTGGGAGATGGGTAGGAAGTAGGAGGGAGCATGGGCAACAATGTCAGAGTAAAAAGAGGGCCAGGAAAAAACTGGGGGGCAAGTTCAAATCAATATCTGAGATGCCTATATACCAATGCAAGAAGTATGGGTAATAAGCAGGAAGAACTGGAAGTGCTAATAAATAAATACAACTATGATATCATTGGCATCACAGAAACTTGGTGGGATAATACACATGATTGGAATGTTGGTACAGCCTGGTTAGGAAAGATAGACAGGGAAAAAAGGGGGGAGGTGTTGCTTTATATATAAAAAATGTACACAGTTGGACTGAGGTGGAGATGGACATAGGAGATGGACATGTTGAGAGTCTGTGGGTTAGTTTAAGAGGGGTAAAAAACAAGGGTGATGTCCTGTTAGGAGTCTACTACGGGCCACCTAACCAGGTGGAAGAGGTGGATGATGCTTTTTTTAAGCAACTAACAAAATCATCCAGAGCCCAGGATTTGGTGGTGATGGGGGACTTTAACTATCCAGATATATGCTGGGACACTAATACAGCGGGGCACAGACTATCCAATAAGTTCTTAGACTGCATTGGAG
Organism: Carettochelys insculpta; assembly: GCF_033958435.1. NCBI lineage: Eukaryota > Metazoa > Chordata > Testudines > Carettochelyidae > Carettochelys > Carettochelys insculpta. Next base: position 35,837,297 of record NC_134138.1, on the reverse strand, counting down.
ACAATTTTTTATTCCAAAAAGTTGAAAAAGCCACCAGGGGGGAAACTGTTCTGGATTTGATTTTGACAAATAAGGAGGACTTGGTCGAGAATTTGAAGGTGGGAGGCTGCTTGGGTGAAAGTGATCATGAAATCATAGAATTCACAATTCTAAGGACTGGTAGGAGAGAAAATAGCAAAATAGAGATGATGGATTTCAGGAAGGCAGATTTTGGTAAACTCAGAGAACTGGTAGGTAAGATCCCATGGGAGGAAAAACTGAGGGGAAAAACAACTGAGGAGAGCTGGCAGTTTTTCAAAGAGACATTATTAAGGGCCCAAAAACAAGCTATTCCCCTATGTAGGAAAGATAGTAAATATGGGCAAAGACCGCCTTGGCTTAACAAGGAGATCCTGCATGATCTCAAACTAAAATAGGAATCCTATAAAAAATGGAAACTTGGACAAATTACAAAGAATGAACACAGGCAAATAACACAGGAATGCAGGAGTAAAATTAGAAGGGCTAAGGCACAAAATGAGCTCCAACTAGCTACAGGCATAAAGGGTAACAAGAAGGCCTTTTACAAATATATTAGAAACAAGAGGAAGACCAAGGACAGGGTAGGGCCATTGTTCAGTGAGGAGGGAGAAACAGTAACGGGGAACTTGGAAATGGCAGAGATGCTTAATGACTTCTTTGTTTCGGTCTTCACAGAGAAGTCTGAAGGAATGCCTGACATAGAGAATGCTGGTGGAAAAGGGGTAGAGTAAGTTTTTGAAATAAAAAAAGAACAAGTTAAAAACCATTTGGAAAAATTAGATGTCTGCAAGTCCCCAGGGCCTGATGAAATGCATCCTAGAATCCTCAAGGAGCTGATAGAAGAGGTAGCTGAGCCGTTAGCTCTCATTTTTGGAAAGTCATGGGAGACAGGAGAGATTCCAGAAGACTGGAAGAGGGCAAATATAGTGCCCATCTACAAAAAGGGGAATAAGAACAACCCAGGAAATTACAGGCCAGTAAGCTTAACTTCTGTGGCAGGAAAGACAATGGAGCAGGTAGTTAAGGAAGTCATCTTCAAGCACTTGGAAAGTAGTAAAGTGATAGGGAACAGCCAGCATGGTTTTGTAAAAAACAAATCATGTCAAACCAACTTGATAGCTTTTTTTGACACGATACGAGACTCGTAGATAAGGGAGAAGCAGTGGATGTGGTATACCTAGACTTTAGTAAAGCATTTGACACGGTCTCACATAATATTCTTATTGACAAACTAGGCAAGTCTAACTTAAATCGCACTGCAATAAGGTGGGTGCATAACTGGCTGGCTAATCGTACCCAGAGAGTAGTTGTTAATGGTGCTCAATCCAGCTGGAAAAGCATAACAAGTGGGGTTCCTCAGGGGTCTGTTTTGGGACCAGTTCTGTTCAATATCTTCATTAATGATTTGGATATTGGCATAGATAGTACGCTTATTAAGTTTGCAGATGATACCAAGCTGGGAGGGGTTGCAACTACCTTGGAGGATAGGGTCATAATTCAGAATGATCTAGATAAATTAGAGAAATGGTCTGAAGTAAACAGGATGAAGTTTAATAAAGATAAATGTAAGGTGCTGCACTTAGGAAGGAATAATCTGTTTTATGCATACAGAATGGGAGAAGACTGTCTAGGAAGGAGTACAGCAGAAAGGGACCTAGGGGTTCTAGTAGATCACAAGTTAAATATGAGTCAACAGTGTGATGCTGTTGCAAAAAAAGCAAACATGATTCTGGGATGCATTAGCAGGTGTGCTGTGAAGAAGACACGAGAAATCATTCTACCGCTCTACTCTGCGCTGGTTAGACCTCAGCTGGAATATTGTGTCCAGTTCTGGGCACCCCAATTCAAGAAAGATGTGGAGAAATTACAGAAGGTCCAGAGAAGAGCAACTAGAATGATAAAAGGTCTGGAGAACATGACTTATGAAGAAAGGCTGAAAGAATTGGGCTTGTTTAGCTTGGAAAAAAGAAGATTGAGGGGGGACATGATAGCGGTTTTCAGATATCTTAAAGGGTGTCATAAGGAGGAGGGAGAACATTTGTTCTTCTTGGCCTCTGAGGAGAGAACAAGAGGCAATGGACTTAAACTGCAGCAAGGGAAGTTTAGGTTGGACATTAGGAAAAAGTTCCTAACTGTCAGGGTGGTCAAGTACTGGAATAAGTTGCCAAGGGAGGTTGTGGAATCTCCCTCGCTGGAGATATTTAAGAACAGATTAGATAGATGTCTATCAGGGATGGTGTAGATAGTGGTCGGTCCTGCCGTCGGGGCAGGGGACTGTACTCGATGGCCTCTCGAGGCCCCTTCCGGTCCTACTGTTCTATGATTCTATGATTCTATGAACTCATCCAAAAATCAATAACACATTTATAGACAAGACAAACATCACACAAAATAAATGTCTTTGAGTTTTTAATCAGTGCGTCTGTCAATATTAGAGCTAATGAATTAATGAAAAAATCACAGTGCACTATAATTAGTCTTTTTATCAAACTAAATGCTGGAGCTTTCCAACTGTTAATCATGCAATAGTGACACTGAAATTTATAGGAACTATTTTGCTAAGTAAAAACTATTCACGTGAGATCTGAAGACCTGGAATTAGATAAAGTGGAGGTGAAAATGATTACACTCTCTTTGCCTGATATATTTAGGTAGGTCCAGAAGTGATGGCACAAATACACCTTAAGAAGGCATGATGATAAATGACCCTGTAGTCTTCTTTGATTCCCATTTGGAAATCAACAATGACGGGGACAAAAGGATTCTACCACTTTATCTTGTACCACCTTCATAACTTGATGAATATGAATACCTTTGTTCCATGCTATTCTTCCACTGTGTCTATCGAACGCATACTTCTGTTTCTAATTCCTTGTACTCTTGGAAGACCAGTATGCATGGTTTCCTTTTTGATACATTCTGGACATTCCTTCAAACCATTGCAGTTGTCATTCTTGAATCTTGCATTCAAAAATAGCTAGAGTGGCAAATAATGGTTTATCATATAATTTTTATTTTATTTTTTAAATTCTCAGTATATCCACCAACCAATTAGTTTCTGCATTTAGTGTCTTTTGTTCATCAGGTGTGCTCTTATTCCAGTATTTCAACTTGTACAGTAGGACTGGTATGACAATTGTCCCATATATGCCGATATTATGAGTGTCTTTAGTGTTCCAGATTTTGCAGCATTTTCTGAAAACATCAGCAAGTAGTTCAACTTTTCATCACAATTCCCATTCTTTGATACTTTTCGTCAACATACACAATTCTTTGCACTATTGTCTTTATCTCAAACTTAGATCTTCCTCTTGTCTTTTGATTAACATAATGTTTGTTGTCTCCCTCCTGATCTTCAGTTTTAATTGCTGCTTTCATAGTCTACATGATAATTTCTCTGTAATTTTTCCTTGGACAATGTTATCATTCAATATTGTGCCAAAATCTAAGGTTGTTCACTGTTCTCCTGCATAATTGCAATTACAGCTTCCAGTATCCACCTGAACAAATCTGGAAATAGCCTGTATCCTCATCTCACTCTTATGCCCTGAAAACCTCTTTCAGCTTCTTGTCTGCTCCCAGTGCACTCGCTCTATTAATGTAGATGTTTTCTATCCATTTGATCTATTCCTCAGGGATGCCAGACATTCTCAAGACTCGCCATAACCTTAACTGTGAAAGGCAATCAAAAACCATCACAACAATCCCAATCCTTTGGATGTTTTGAATCAGAGCAACCAGGAAGAGAAGAGGCAATCTAGAAGCCAAATTATCTTTTATCTCAATCAGTGAGAGTATAGCAGACATCAGTTATGAGAGGAATAACTATAAGAAAATCTCTATTAGCAGGAATTATTACCTAGTCCCATACCATAAGCTTCTGTCACTTATTACTGCCATCAACTGTATATTAACTATTATCTTTGACATTGTATATAGTTAACAATTTACATTTACAAAATAACAGAATTTAGAAAATACAGTGGATCAGAATGTAAACTCTGCCATTTTGCATTCCCTTTCTGTTTTCAGCCTCTGTAAGTCCAGAATTCAGAGAAAACAAGTTTTTAGGAAGTTTAATTATTTTTTGATCAATTCTATTACGCAATCTGTGGGAGTTGCAGTTTAAACAAAGGCATGAATTCCATTCTGTGATGTGATGATTTTTTGATTGAACGGTTATCCCTCAGTTGTTTTCTGTTTTACAATCCTTTTTGCCAGACAACATCTCTGTTCCTGTATGGGGTGTCAGGGGTGTATGGGGTGTCTGGCGAGTCTGAAACCTGTGGTGAGATAGGGAATTTCCTACTCCAGCATACAAAGTCAGCCCCAGAGGACTGGGCTGATGAGATCAACAGCAAGATCCAAAGACCAGGAAGGTGGTTCTGCAATGCTCTGTGAAGAGCGAAGGGCATGACAAGGTACCGAAGACGGCATGGCCATCCACTGCAGCCTAGGAGGTCCCAGCTGTGATGACTTTTTGTACCACTGGAACCAGGCTTCTGAGGTTGAGAGAGTGGAATTGCCCCGTGCAATGGCTTTTCCACTTTAAACATTCTCCCACACAGGTTCTTTGCACATTCTCATCACTTCTGTCTATCTCAAAGTCCTACGGCGATGGTGGAGGGGTGAAACGACAGGTGGAGGTGACCACTGGGAGTCATAGCTCCAAACCTTCATGTAGGTGGCCTGTGGACTTTGGTTGCTCAACTCTAACCCCAGGACGATGGATGAGTTCGGCAGAATCCCCTTTTTAGGAACAGCACTGCTCACCCTTGAAATGAGGGAGGGGACTAGAAAAGGTGTCCCAAAAATTGCTTGTCCCAACCAAAATGGCCAGCATGCCACAGCTAGCAGTTTTACACTCACAAGCTGTGTCTACACGTGCACGCTACTTTGAAGTAGCGGCACTAACTTCGAAATAGCGCCCGTCGCGGCTACACGCGTCGGGCGCTATGTCGAAGTTAACTTCGACGTTAGGCGGCGAGACGTCGAAGTCACTAACCTCATGAGGGGATCGGAATAGCGCCCTACTTCGACGTTCAACGTTGAAGTAGGGACCGTGTAGACGATCCGCGTCCCGCAACGTCGAAATTGCCGGGTCCTCCATGGTGGCCATCAGCTGGGGGGTTGAGAGACGCTCTCTCCAGCCCCACAGCTCACTGGTGGCCGCGTGGAGCGTCCCCTTAAAGGTCCCCTCCCCCTCCCTGCCTCTGCAGGAAGCTGAGGGAACGTGGAGGCTGCAGCCTGCACACGCGGCCAGCCTGCACCTCCCTCAGCGACCCAGCCAGCTGCGATGGCTGCCCGGCAGCCCCCCCAGCGCCCCCAGGGGACCCCCCCCAAGGGGAGCCAGGGCAGCCAGCCCAGCCAGAGGGGCAGCCAGTCTGGGAAGCGGCAGCGGGGCCCCTCCTGGACGGAGGCCAAGCTGCGGGACCTGCTGGGGCTCTGGAGCGAGGAGGAGGTGCTCCAGGTAATGGGGAGCAAGAGGCGGAAAGCGGATGCGTTCGCTCAGCTGGCTGAGGGCCTGGCTGCCCGGGGTCACCCTGCCCGCACTCCTGACCACGTCAGGAGTAAGGTGAAGGAGCTGTGGCAGGGTTACTCCCGGGCCCGGGGTGCGGCCAGCCGATCTGGGGCCGCCCCCATCACTTGCCCCTTTTACAGGGAGCTCAGGGAAATCCTGGGCTCCCGGCACACCTCCTCCCCTCCGGCCACCCTTGACACCTCGGCTGATGAGCCCCAGCAGGCCCTGCAGACGGAGTCCGCCCCGGAGGCAAGCCCCGCACCCCAGGGGCCCCCCCGGAGGCCACCCCCGGGACATCGCGGCAGGAGGAGGAAGAGGAGGAGGAGGGGGGCTCCTCCTCTGCAGAATCCGGGCTGCAGATCCTCCTCCTGCCATCCCGGAGCAGCAGGAGGGCCTCTGCCCCCCGGGGATCTCCGGACTGTGGGAGCAGACCGACAGGTAGGTACCCTCCTCTGGTGGACACCCCTGGGCTTGAGGGTCGGGGGTAAGAGATATGTGTGCAGGGCCCCCCACATGCTCACATGGCCATGGCCCCAAGGACACCAGGGCCATGGCCCTCACAGCACTGCAGCCATCAGCCCCTGCCCCCCCCACCCCGCATGACAGTGCCATGCCCCATCCCCGGGCCAGGGGGGAGCGGAACCTCGAGGGGCCCCCGGGAGGAGGGGGGTGGGACACCCCACAGCAGCAGCATGTGATGGAGTAGGGGGAGTGCCAAAGGGAGACTCAGGCTACATATGAGCAACAAGAGCCGAATAGCTCCCAGGGCCAAAGGAGGATCCTGGGGCTACAGCTGGCAGGTGACATCTCTGCCCTGAACAAACAGGAGGGAGGAGCCGAGCTGGCTTGGAATTGGGGGGCAAGGGCGGGGGCCACAGGTAGAGGCTAGGGGAAGGGAGAGCTGGTAGGCAGCCAGCCTGAGGAGGGGGAAAGCTGCATCCCTGAGGGGCACCCCTTGGGGTCTTCTCCCCACGACGGGTTGGAAGGACTGTCTCTTCCGAGAGCTGGTGCTGTCACTCCTGGGAGAAACTGGGCATCTGTGGCCTAAGAAACCTCTCCTGCTCTCAGACCCTGTGGGGTGAAGTTAGAGTCGCTCCCACCAGGGGACGGGGTGCAGGGCAGGGGGACCCCTGAACCCCATCCATCACAGCAGCATCTCCCGGGGACAGGGATGGGGAACCTGCAGCACAGGGCTGGGGAGACAAAGGCCACGGCTCGGGGCCCACACTAACGCCTGTCTCCATTCTTCTTCCCCCCCTCCTCTCCTGTGTCCTGCACCTGCACCATCAGAAGGACCGGAAGAGAGCACCGGCGAGGCGTCAGTCGTCCCGGAGAGCCCTCCGGGACCATCGCTCCAGGCCAGCCCCTTGGCCGAGGACCGACCGGCCCCACGGCGGGCTAGACGGCGGACCCTGTGCCTCCAACTGCCGACGGCGACGGACCCCCAGCTGCTGGCCATCCTCCGCCGGCAGCTGGAGGTCGCGGAGCAGCACCTCCAGCTGCAGGAGCGGGCGCTGGCCTAGCGCCAGGAGGCATGGGGGGCCTACATGGACACATTTAACCACCTGGTGGACTACCTGGCCCCCCCATGCCGCGCCGGCCGAAACATCGCCTGCCCTGCCTGCTCCTGCAGCCCCACCACCAGCTGCTCCGCCCGTCGCCGGCCCGTCCACCATCGCCCCGCCACCCACCGGTGAGGGCCGGAGCGCCGAGGGACCCCTGGAGCCACCTGACACTCGCCGGCCACCATACCTTCCAGTCCAGCCCGCTCCCACCCAGCCACGGACCAGTCTGCGAGCGCGGCGGGGCTCCCGGCCGGCCACGCCCAGTGCCGGGCTATAGGGGCGAGGGGCCCAGGATGTGGCCCCCCCCTTGTATATAGTTGGACCCTGTTTTTTTCGGCCCCCCGTTTGCCCCGTCCCCCCCATGTACATAGTTCTCCCCTTTATCCTCCCTGGTTTTCTTTTTATTATGTCAGACAGTTGTTTCTTTGTATTGTTTTATTTTTGTACATATTGCTTTTGTTGAACATTTGTACATAGTTTTCTGTTTGTGGTTCACATATTTATTTACATCCAAAAAAAAAAAGTTTCAGAAACAAAAAAAAAAAAATTTACGTTCAGCCACAAGTGCGTGCTGTCATTTGTCCAGGACAAGTGGGAGGGGGGGGCGGTGGGGTGCTCCATGGTGTGGGGGAAGAAGGGGTGGGCAGTAGGGGGCCTGGGCAGCGTTCACCCCGCGGCCTGTTCATCGAAGTGGGCCCGCAAGGCCTCCCGGACCCGGGTCCCCTCGGGGTCCATCTGCCGACTGGGGGCAGCAGGTGGCTGGATGTGTGCCCTGGCAGCCTCCGCAGCCCAGCCCTGGAAAAAGGTGTCCCCCTTGCTCTCGACCAAATTGTGCAGGGCGCAGCAGGCACCCACAATCTGGGGGATGTTGTTGGGGCCCGCATCCAGGCGGGTCAGGAGACATCTCCAGCATCCCTTCAGGCGGCCAAATGAGCGCTCCACCACCTGGCGCGCGTGGTTCAGGTGCTCGTTGAAGCGCTCCTGGCTAGCGGAGAGATGGCCCGTGTAGGGGTGCATGAGCCATGGCCGGAGGGGGTAGGCCACATCTGCAATGACGCAGAAGGGCATGGTGGTGTCCCCCAGAGGGATCTCCCGCTGCGGGATGTAGGTCCCCGCCTCCAGCTGGCGGCACAGGCCCGAGTTGCGGAAAACCCGGGCGTCGTGTGTGCTGCCAGGCCAGCCCACGTAAATGTCCTGGAAATGTCCCCGGCTGTCCACCAAGGCCTGGAGGACGACAGAATGGTAGCCCTTTCGATTCAGGTATCGTCCTCCACTGTGATGCGGGGCGCGGATGGGGATGTGAGTCCCATCCAGAGCCCCGAAGCAGTTGGGGAAGCCCAGGGTGGCAAAGGCGGCGATGGTGGCATCTGGGTCCCCCAGCCTCACGAGCCTGTGCAGGAGCATGGCGTTGATGGCACGCACAACCTGCAGAGAAAGCACATGGGACAGCACCAATGAGGGGTGAGCAGGGTGTGTGTGGCCCTGCCCTGCCCTGCCCTGCCCTGCCCTGGCCCCCCTGCTCTGGCCCCCCTGCCCTGCCCTGCCCTGCTCTGGCCCCCCTGCCCTGCCCTGCCCTGCCCTGCCCTGGACCCCCTGCCCTGGCCTCCCCTCCCCTGCCCTGCCCTCCCCCCGTGGGTTTGCTTACCTCCATGAAGATAGCCCCGACGGTGGCCTTGCCGACACCAAACTGCTGGCCCACGGATCAGTAGCTGTCCGGAGTGGCCAGCTTCCAGACAGCGATGCCGACCCGTTTCTGCACTGTGAGGGCACGCTGCATGGCAGTGTCCTGGTGCCTGAGTGCGGGGGTGAGCCACTGGCACAGCTCCAGGAATGTCTGCCGGGTCATCCTGAAGTTCCTGAGCCAGTGGTCGTCGTCCCACTCCCCAAGCACCAGCCGCTCCCACCAGTCGGTGCTGGTGGGGTAGCTCCACAGCCGCCGGCGTGTGAGGCGGGGGGTGGGGCGGGGTGCTGCAGGGGTACGGGTTGAGCACTGCTGCCCTGGGGGCATCTCCTCCCCTGGGGCAAGGAGGTGCTCAGCTGCCTCCCGCATGGCATGGAGCAGGGCAAGCCCTGCTCCTGCCGGGAGGGCTGGGTGGACCTCTAGCTGCTGCTGCTGCTGCTGCTGGGGGTCCATGACTGCGGTGCCCAGGGTGTGTGTGCCTATGGCTCCTCAGACCGCGTGCTGTGCAGGCTGAGTGTGTCTGGGAGGGGCCCTTTAAGGGAGCGGCTAGCTGTTGCCCCGGAAGCGCTAGTCCGCCCTGTGACCCTGTCTGCAGCTGTGCCTGGCATCCCTATTTCGATGTGTGCTACTTGGGCGTGTAGACGTTCCCTCGCTGCACCTATTTCGATGTTGGGCTGCACAACGTCGAAGTTGAACATCGACGTTGCCGGCCCTGGAGGACGTGTAGACGCTATTCATCGAAATAGCCTATTTCGATGTCGCCACATCGAAATAGGCTACTTCGATGTAGGCTTCACGTGTAGACGTAGCCACAGTGGTCAAAAAACAGTGAAAAGAAAGATGATATTTGCAGCATGGAGCATTCTTACCCTATTGGACAGGGAGAATGCTATGAAGCCTGAGAGCAGAATGGCCCTCATAGCACGAGAACTGGCACATTATAACATTGACATATCCACCTTGAGTGGGACCAGACTGGCAGAGGAAGGATCCATCTGTGAACCAAAAGGAGGTTACACTTTCCTCTGGAAAGGCAGGCTAGAAAATGAAGACACAATCCACAGAGTAGGACTTGCCATCAAGACATCACTTCTGCACCAGCTTCCTGACCTACCAACTTGCATCAGTGAGCGTCTGATCAAGCTCTGCTTCCCCCTCAACACCTCTTGCCATGTTACAGTCATCAGTGCTTACGTCCCCACACTGACTAGCAGCAACGAAGCAAAAGAAAGTTTCTAAGAGGACCTTGACCATCTTCTGAAAGCAAATTCTCCTAGTGACAAGCTTCTCCTCTTGGGTGACTTCAACGCCAGGGTCATCAAGGACTGTAGGACCTGGAAAGGGGTGCTGGGGCATCATGGTGTTGGTAACATGAACGCCAATGGCCATCTTCTGCTGAGCTTTTGTTCAGAAAATGACTTGATAATTACCAACACTCTCTATAGGCAAGCCAATAAAAACAAGACCACATGGATACACCCGAGATCAAAACAGTGGCCCCTGACTGACTATCGAGATGTAAGATCACCAGGGCCATGAGGGGAGCTGAGTGCTGGACTGATCATAGACTCGTCAGATCAGTCCTTATGCTGCACATCACACCACTGCACCGCAAGAAGCTCAAGGTTGTCAGACCCTCCTTCAACATCGGGAAGCTGCAACATACTGGTCATTGTGAGAAAGTTGCAGACTGCCTTGATGAAGTGCTGATGTCCCACGGACCTCTGACTGGAGACCCAACACAAAAGTGGGACTAGTTCAAAACCCTGGTGACGAAGTCAGCAAAGTCAACACTAGGACTGAAAAAGAGAGTTCACTTAGACTGGTTTGATGAAGATGACAAAGCCATCATGAAGATCTTAGAGGAAAAACAGAATGCATTTCTGCAATGGCAAAATGATCAGTCCTCAATCTCCAAATGTGATCGCTTCAAACACTTTCAGAGCCAGGTTCAAATGTCACTTTGCAAAATGCAAGGTGAGTGGTGGGAGAGTAAAACTGATGAAGTCCAACACTAAGCTGACACCAAGAAGTCCAAGATATTCTTCAGTGCTATCAAAGCTATATTTATGGACCTTCAAAGCTAGGTACTACACCTCTCCTGTCTGCAGATGGCATGACCCTTCTGAGGGAGAAGAACAGCATCAACAATAGGTGGAGCAAGCATTTCAGGAACCTTCTCAACAGACCCTCCATTGTCGACCCTGCCCAAGACCAGATCCCTCAGAAACCCACAATAGACAGTCTTGACCTGCCCCCTACAATGGATGAGGTCAAAAAGGCAATCAGCCAGACCAGCTCTGGCAAAGCCCCTGGGATGGACGGTATCCCTGCTGAAATTTTCAAAGCGGCAGGACCAGTGTCACTTGAAGCCTTTCACAACAACTTGATCAGCATCTGGGAAGAGGAAGACATGCCCAAATACTTTAAGGATTCCATAATCATCTCGCTCTTCAAGAACAAGGACAACAAAGCTGATTGTGGAAATTACCGGGGCATCTCCCTTCTCTGTACTGCTGGGAAGATCTTGGCTCGAGTCATCCTCAACCATGTGATAACCAGCATCTCAGAGGAGAACCTACCAGAGGTACAGTGTGGTTTTCGCTCAGGCCACAGCACCATTGACGTGATCTTTGCTGTTCATCAGGGCCAGGAAAAGTGCCTAGAGCCTGTCAGAGGTCCATGGGACGTCAGCACTTCAGAAAAAGATAATCAAGGTGAGCAAATCAGAGAGTGGAGGGGTGGGGGGGAAGGTCAAGAATTAGATTGAGCCTTCCCCCGCACCCCTCCACTCTCTGATTTGCTCACCTTGATTATCTTTTTCTGATTTGTCCTCCTTGCTTACTGTTTTTGGTTCTCTGTGTCTTAAATATTGAGTCTGTTCTGGTCTGGCTACGGTCTGAAGAAGTGGGTCTGTCCCACGAAAGCTCACCTAATAAACTATTTTGCTAGTCTTTAAAGTGCTACTTGACTGCTTTTTGTTTTGATAGTGTATAGACTAGCACGGCTTCCTCTTTGTTACTATTCATGATTCTAAGGAATGGTAGGAGGGAGAATAGCAAAATAAAGACAATGGATTTAAAGAAGACAGAGTTTAGCAAACTCAGGGAACTGGTAGGTAAGGTGTTTTGGGAAGGAAGACTAAAAGGGAAAAGAACTGAAGAAAGTTGTCAGTTTTCCAAAGGCATATTAGTAATGGTACAAGAGAACACTATTCCACTGCTTAGAAAAGACAAATTTGTAAAGAAAGCACCTTGGCTTAACCAGAAGGTTTTGAATGATCTAAAAAATCAAAAAAGAGTTCCATAAAAAGTGAAAATTAGGTCAGAGTAGAAAGGACAAAAATAAACAACTAGCACAAGTGTGCAGGAGCAAAATTAGAAAGGCAAAGGCACAAAATGAGCTCAAACTGGCTAGGGATATAAAGGGAAACAAGAAAACTTACTACAAATATATTAGAAGCAAGAAGTTGTCCAAGGAGAGAGTTGGTTCAAAACTCAACGAAGAAGGAAAAACTAACAGAAAATGTAGAAATGGCAGAGGTGGTTAAGAACTTCTTTGCTTCAGTTTTCATCAAGAAGGTTGGTGGTGGTTGGATGCCAGGGTAATGAATGCTGCAGAAGGTAACACAGGTTCAGAAGTTAAAACAGGAAAAGTACAAGGTAAAGTTATTTAGGAAAGTTAAGTCTTCAAGTCATCAGGGCCTGATGAAATGCATCCTAGATTAATGAGGGAGATGACCAAGGAGATATCTGAGTCATTAGGCATCATGTTCAGAAAATCATGGAAGTTGTGGAAGAGTCCAGAAGCCTGACAAAGGGCAAATATAGTGTCCATCTGTAAAATGGATAATAAAGATAACCGAGAAAACTATAGACCAGTTAGCTGAACTTCTGTGCACAGAACAAAAATGGAGCAAATGATTAAGGAATCCATCTACAAACTTTTGGAAGATATTAAGGTGAAAAGTGACAGTCAGAATGAATTTCTCAAGAACAAATCATGCCAAACCAACCTGATCGCTTTCTTTGACAGGATAATAAGCCTTGTGTATGAGGGGGAAGTGGTAGATGCAGTATACCGAGACTTTAGTAAACTTGCTACAGTCCCAGATGACCTTCTTATCAATAAACTAGGGAACTTCAACATAGATGGAGCTACTATAGGTAGGTGCATAACTGGGTGGATAACCATTCTCAGAGAATGGTTAGCAATACTTCACCATCATGATGGAAGGACATAACAAGTGGAGTTCCACAGAGATCAGTTTGGGGACTGGTTCTGATCAATATCTTCACCAATGATTTAGATAATGTCATAATGAGTACACTTATAAAGTTTTCAGATGATACCAAGCTGGGAGGGATTGCAAGTGGTTTGGAAGATCGTGTTATAATTCCAAATGATCTGGACAAACTATATAAACAGTTTGCGGTAAATTGGATGAAATTCAATAAGGAGAAATACAAAATACTCCACTTAAGGAGGAATAGTAAGTTTCATACACACAAAATGCGAAGTGACTGTCTAGGAAAGAGTACTGCAGAAAGGGATCTAGGGATCATAGTGTACCACAAGCTAAATATTCATCATGAGTGTGACACTGGTGAAAAAAAAGCAAACATAATTGTGGGATACATTAACATGAGGTTGTTAACATGGCATGAGAAGTAATTCTTCCAGTCTACTCTGTGCTGATTAGGCTTCAGTTGAAACATTATGTACAGTTTAGGAAAGATGTGGAGAAACAGGAGGTCCAAAGAAGAGCAACAAAAATTATTAAATATCTGGAAAACTGACCTTAAAGGGATGATTGAAATAGTGGGTGGCTAAGCACTGAAATAAATTTCCGAAAGAGATTGTGAAATCTCCCTCATTGGAAATATTTGAGAGTATGTTAGAAAAACACAGGTAAGAGATAATCTTGATGGTGCTTGGTCCTGCTGTAATAGAGGGGACTGGACTCAACGACTTTTTAAGATCCCTTCTAGCTCTAGTGTTCTATGATTCTGTGATTAGGGCAGCATGGATTTTGGGAATAGGTTTGATTTTAGGCTCAAGAATGAATTGTGGCTACACCTTGGTTTCACATCTGACAACACTGATATATTGTGAATGCTTATGATATTTCTGACAGCCTGAGTCAAGCTCTCCTAATTTCTTGTTAAAATTTTTGCACCAATATTATCAGAAAATAGGCTTTTTCTAGTTTTGTTTCCAGCCAGGAGTTTGTGTGTGTGTGCAGGAGGTGGTGGGGTGGAGGCAGGAGGTGGAGTGGGATTAGATGCAGAGATTTGTATCTAAAATCCTTGAGAATTGAAAGGCTTTAAATTTGAGGGTTTTTGTTTGTCCAATGTCTATTTTTGGGGATACCAAAATGTATCTCTGTGGAAATAAACAATAGTTCACTTGTGGGCTGGATCTATATTAACACCGTTGGTTTGAAATTACTCTTTTTCCAATTTCAATAAAACATTTTCTAGCACAGCATATTTAAAAGCTACATTTTATTTATAAAATCTAAAATATAAAAGCAATTACCAAGCATGATCAATGGCTAACAGAATATGCTTACATAACTAAAACACAATCATTGTAAAATAAATAGTTTAGCAAATAAAGTGATTAAGAAGATAAATTACCAGTGTTATATAGTAAAATGAGAAACAATATTCTAAATTTATGATTATTAGAGGCTATATATAATCCATGGTCCTCGATTCATTTTTAGAAACCTCAGCCATTGAAAGACATAAAACTATGCAGGTAAGTTTATTAATCATGAAATATTAAATCTTTTTAATATGCTAGATTACAATAATTAGCCTAGAGCATATCACAAGAATTGCCAATGTGCAGGTAGCACCACTAAAAAGTTTTTAGGCAGACAATACTTGTTTAATCATTTGTTGTATTTAACCTTTGCAACGAGAACTGTTGAAACATAAGAACACACACTTTCAGTGGACACTGCCTATTTCATCTATGGCACATAAATGTTGCTAAACAGGCCACAATTTTATTTTGTATATCTTGGCAAAGTTTATGTGAAATGATTTTAGATTTGAGTGGAAAATAGATTATAGAACTTTAGATCATATGGAAATTGTTTGTTCAGGTTAGTGGGTCCAAGAAAGAGCCACTAAACCCCAGGGCTACGTCTACACGTGCAGCCAACATCGAAATAGCTTATTTCGATGTTGCGACATCGAAATAGTCTATTTCGATGAATAACGTCTACACGTCCTCCGGGGCCAGCAACGTCGATGTTCAACTTCGACGTTGCTCAGCCCAACATCGAAATAGGCGCAGCGAGGGAACGTCTACACGTCAAAGTAGCACACATCGAAATAGGGATGCCAGGCACAGCTGCAGACAGGGTCACAGGGCGGACTCAACAGCAAGCCGCTCCTTTAAAGGGCCCCTCCCAGACACAGTTGCACTAAACAACACAAGATACACAGAGCTGACAACTGGTTGCAGACCCTGTGCCTGCAGCATAGATCCCCAGCTGCCGCAGAAGCAGCCAGAAGCCCTGGGCTAAGGGCTGCTGCCCACGGTGACCATAGAGCCCCGCAGGGGCTGGAGAGAGAGCATCTCTCAACCCCCCAGCTGATGGCCGCCATGGAGGACCCAGCAATTTCGACGTTGCGGGACGCGGATCGTATACACGGTCCCTACTTCGACATTGAACGTCGAAGTAGGGCGCTCTTCCTATCTCCTCATGAGGTTAGCGACTTCGACGTCTCACCGCCTAACGTTGAAGTTAACTTCGAAATAGCGCCCGACGCGTGTAGACACGACGGGCGCTATTTCGAAGTTGGTGCCGCTACTTCGAAGTAGCGTGCACGTGTAGACGCAGCTCAGGGCTATTAACTCAATTACTATTTTATTAAAAGCTTTATATTCAATGTTAACAATATAGGCACACTGCATGGTTCATGTGTTACACAGACTTACAATGCCAGACAGGAGGTTGTGGCCTCTATTTTCCCCACATGTTGAGATGCTCGTAATATATTGCCAGTCTGAACATATCTATATCTATATACTTGTCATTTATGGGTATGATTAACCACACATTGTACATAATTATTCTAACTTCTCTTATCTATGCTGTTTTTCATAAGGTGTTTACCCTTTTTGTGGCTAACAGTTTTATGGCTGGTGAACTTTTGAACTTATCTAACCGCTAATTGCTTTTCGTCGTGTTTGGCCCAACTGCCTTAAGCACAAGAAGCCACTTTTCTGCATTTCTGCTTTAAGCCTTATCTGCATGTCCATATTGCAATCAGAGTTTACCCAAGCCTGTGCTTTCCTTGTCACATGCTCATGCTTTGGTCAAGACAGGACTGTGTAGACTCTCCCACATAGAAATATTCCTTTGTGGATTTTTTTCTCAGTTTAGGACCTGCAATTTTTAAATAGATTTAAGTTTATTAAAAAGAAAAATTCCAGAAAGTGTTTACCTTGCCCACACCTCTTTATTCCACACATAACAAATTGTTGTTCTTAATTACTTTCCTAGCAAATTTGCTATACATTTGTCATAAAAGTTTAAATCGATCCCCTGGATAGACTTTAAAATTCTTGAATATGGATTGCAATGAAAAAATCAGATGCAAAATAAGACCCAAGACTGAATCATGTAAGCAGCTTAAAAGGAAATTGCAAAGCCACAGGCAAACCTAACTGAGTATGTTGTGGCATTGAAGGAATTTCTCACAGCCCAATTGGATTCAGTGCCAAGGTATTCATGACCTCTCCAAGAATGTGTATGATATAAAGTCCCAAATGGCATTGACACTGAAGAAATTAGAGAAGAAACTGCCTCCTTACAACTTAGACTACACAAACTGAAAGTAAAACAAGATGACTTGAAAAAACAGATCTTGGAGAAACGACCTTTACATCTGGGGCATTACTGAATGTCTGGAGGGAAAAGGATATTATCTGCTTTCTTCAGAAGCTGTTCCCTGACATACTTAAATTGCATCCACAGCTGCCCCCCTTAAATATTGAAAGCACTTAGGGTGTGTGTACACGGGCACAAATCTTCGAAATAGCCATATTTCGAAGATTACTAATGAGGTGCTGAATTAAATATTCAGTGCCCATTAGCATTAGGATGCTTCCGGCCACGGCGCTGCGAAAGTGCCGCTTTTGAAAGCGCGCGGCTCTGTATGGCTACACGGGGGGTCCTTTTCGGAAGGACCCCGCACCTTTCGAAATCACCTTATCCCGATCACTGATCAGAATAAGGGGATTTCGAAAGGTGTAGGGTCCTTTCGAAAAAGACCCCCGTGTAGCTGCGCCAAGCCGCACGCTTTTGAAAGCAGCACTTTTGAAGCACCGCAGCTGGAAGTGTCCTAATGCTAATGAGGCGCTGAATATTCAATTCAGTGCTTCATTAGTAATCTTCAAAATATGGCTGTTTCAAAGATATGTGCCCATGTAGACAGCCTTATTGAATGTCTGGTAGCAGAAGGCAGGAGTCTGGCAAACCCAGACCCATGCTTTATAAGCTACAGAAGTTTTCCGATAAAGTAATGTTAATTTATCCTGTTAGAAAAGCTGAAACCCTTATGTATAAAGGTCACAGAATTTCTCTTTCTTGACTTGCTAGCTGAGCTTAAAAAAAGACCAGGGCATTCAATGTCAGAAAGCAAATACTGAGGGAAGCCAATGTTAGACAAAGCATCAAGTAACCATCCATTTTCACTATGGATTTAGTAGGTGCCGCAAGATATTGCAAACACTCTCTGAAGTTTGGCAGATGCTTCAGAGATTGAGACCAAGTTTGACCAAAGATAGCAGAATGACTTTTTCTTATCTAAAGAAAATCTCTGTAAGTTTTAAAAGCAGTTTAGTTTCCTGTATAACCTTTTACTTATGGTTAATGTTCCCTAGTATAACCTTCAAGATCCTAGCAGGTGACCCACTGCACTGAACTCTTCTGTATAGCAGTCAGCACTATGATAGCTACGTGTCAAAAGGATGTTTTTGAGGTTATCACATCTAGCAATGACCACGTCTAGTTGATGCCAGTGTTTTGAGCGTGGGTGTCTCCATGATACTCTGTGCTGTGGCTTGGTTTGGAAAAATTTGTTTGTGATGCACAGATTGTGGTACGTGAAAAGTTCGAGAAGATGCTGTCCATTTTCATTCATTTTTCCTGCACCGAAGTGGCCTAAGCAGGAAGGCCACGAGTCACAATCGGCTCCAACTCTCACACTGAAGTCACCCAGAATGTACAGTTGTTTGCGAGAAGGTATTCGCGCTATGGCAGCACTAAGCACGTCATAAAACTTGCCTTTTACTTCCGGTGTGGCATACAGGGTTGGGGCATAAGCGCTGATCAGGTGGACAGGACCGGAGCAAGTTTTAAGTATGACCTGAAGGAGTCTTTCTGATCCACCCATGACTAATTCCACCTTTTGTAGAAGGGTGTTTCTGATGGCGAAGCCAACACCATGCTCCCTGGGTTCTTCTTGGGCTTTACCCTTCCAGAAAAAGGTGCAGTCCTTTTCCTTTAGAGATCCCGAATCTGCAGAGCAGCAATGTCAACTTGGAGCCTCTTCCGTTCCTCATCGATGACAGAGGTCTTTCGGGTGTCGCTGATGTCCTGAACATCTTCAGTCAGACCTGTCAGCATGGTCCGCACATTCCAGCAAGCAAGCTTAAAACTTTGATGGTTTCCTTTTGTTGTTGATTTTCTTATTGGTTTGCCTGGTGCTCAGATTTCAGGTCACTTGTCAGTTTGGGAACCTTAAGCCTCATGCACCCAGTAAGGCAGGTGAACTGTGGCGGGACAGTACCTTATTGGCTGCGGGCTGCCCAGCTTGAGGCAGGCGGTGACTGTCCAGTGAGATGCGATGATCTCTCCCACCGTCGGAGGCAATCCGTGGCGCTCGTTCTCTACACCAGTTGAGCAAGAGCTTATAACCAGTATCTGTTACCTCCCGTGTTGGTTCAACGCTGTTAGTGATGCTGGAGTACCTCTCCAGGCACGAGCTTGGGCGATTATTGGGACCCTGGGCTGCCCAGATGCCAGTGTTCCCCTCTCAGCTTCACTGGTATAGTCCAAAGGAGAGGATAACCTCTATGTCTGGTACCAGCCCAGCTGCAGGAGTTGCCGGGTCAACGCCAGAAGTTGGCACAGAACCACCTTAGGACTCCCCTCTGGATTTTCTGTCAGGGTTTACTCCCTTAGCCTTGCTCCTTTCCAGGATAACCCACAAACCAGTGGGGTATGGAGAACGTGGGTACGGTCCCACTACCTCTTGCACCTCCCTGGCGCCACATGTCCCCAAAGCTCCCCGTGACGATCACCTCGCCTCCCCAGCACCCTCCTCCCCACCCCTCTGCCTCTCACCGGCTACCAACACCCCCAGATCCTCCCATCTATAAAATGGCCATAACAAAGGTCCATCTAGTTCAGTATCCTGACTTACAATAGTGTCCAATGCCAGGTGATGCAGAGGGATTGAACACAACAAGTAACCAACAAGTAATCCCTCTACTTTCATCCACTCTCAGTTTCTGGCAAACAGAGGCTATGGACACCATGTCTGCCATCCTGACTAATAGACATGCATGCATTTCATCTAGCTCTCTTTTGAACCCCTCCATAGACTTGGTCTTCACATCATCTGCCAAAAAGCTCTAAAGGCTAAAGTCTGTGCATTGTGTGAAAAATACTTTTGTGTTTATGTTAAACATGACACCAATTAATTACATTTAATACCCTCCTAGTTATTTTGTTATGAGAAGTAAATAACAATTCCTTCTCTTCATTGTCTACACAAGTCGTGATTTTATTTATCTTTATCATTATCCCCCTAAGTCTTCTCTTTTCAAAGCTGAAACATCCCAGTCTTATTAATCTCTTTTCAGATGGCAGCTGTTCCAGTCCTCTAATAATTTTGATTGCCCTCTGCTGAACCCTTTCCCAATTCCAATATATCTTATTCAAGATGAGACCACATTTGCACTCAGTTTTCAAGATGAGGGAGTACCATTAATTTATATAGACACTGTAATATTTTCTTTCAAATTTATCACTTTCTTAATGTTTCCCAGCAGTCTGCTTTTTTGACTTCTGCAACACATGTACCCTTTGCAATCATTGATCTAGTTTTACTGTACTAGATGCTGATATCCAGTTCAGTCTGAATTAATTTTCTGAGTACGATTTGTGAAGGGAAGAACAGGTAAGTGGTATTCCAAACACACATGACTTTACTTTCCCCCCCAAATTATCATTGTCGCCGTTTCAGGCTATATTTGAATATACACATGCCTTAAGATGAAAAGTTATAAAAGCTCAGCAGGAAAAATATGGCTGTGAAAATAGTGACATTCAGTGGCTATGAATGCTCTTTTAATTATCTGAAAAAAATCAAAAAAGAAAAAGAGATTTGTCCTACAAGTGGATGCTAAAACCAGCCGCTTATGCCAAGGAGACTGTCTAGTGATCAACGAAGGGAAAGTTGCTAAAGTATCTACACATTTTAGAGCAGCATATTTAATGGACACTTAAAATCCATATAAAATGCTTAGTTCATAAGTTATAGCTGCCTCAGGTCATCAGTAACTTTTGCAACTTCTTTTACAATCTGCATTAACCTTTTGCAATGAATACATATATCTAATGGTGTCCCATAAATCCTTTACCCATATCTTGCTTGTTGGCATCTTTCCCTTTCAGGTCTTGTTTTCCTACCCTTTTAAGAGGGAGAAGTTCAACTGATTCTGGAAATATGAGATTTATGATGAAAAAGCTACATTATCTACTTCTTCATAGTAATTCAGTTTAATTATATGAGACAGAAATATGTTTAAGATATATTAGGTTCTTTTCCAGAGCAAAGTGAATTATATAGTTTAAAAAAGTATGCATTTCCAGTAATTATATAAAATAAATAAAAGAGTACTAACATCTGTCTGTTGAAGATTAATAAAAGCATTACTTTTAAAGTTTTATTTCAAATATTTGATCTTTAGTATGTGTTTGAGGATTCTATATTGTCCACCTCTCCAAGGGAACAGCAATATGTATTGGTTGTTGTAATATTCTATTAGAATACAACTCTGTGCAATCAAGGGGCACTGAGGCCGTTGACAAAGGTGAGTGAAGTTTATTATAAACATTACCTAAGTAGTAGTTATTTTTTAGCTCTTGTGGTAGAGGCTAATGTCTTTAGACCCTAAAGTGGCAGGTTCACTCCCACCTGCTGATGACCAGGGTCCCTCAGCTTTACAAGTAGGGCCTTGTCTGCGATAAACTGCTGGGAAATCTCAGATGCTTGGGATGCATTTCCTCAGCTTAGGGAATTATGTAACCCAGAGGCACTGCAACAAGTGGCTAGGGAAAGTAAAGGAGACTTCACTCTTTCTTGTCAGTGGTCTCAGTGCCTCTCAGTTACAACTAGAATTCAAAATAACGCTGAAAAACCTGCATACATTTTGGCTACGTCTACACTAGACACATCTTTCAACAGAAGTTCTGTCAACAGGGAAATCTCAGCAGAACCTCTGTCCACAGATTTCATCTACATGCAGCTTGCGCCGTCAACAGAGAACTGTAAGACTACACTGCCCTCTCGTGCCGGAAAGCGGAATGGCAGCTCTGCAAAGAGGGCTGCCCAGCAACCAGAAGCCATCTCTGTCTGTCGATAGATGTGTCTACACTGCACTCCTGTCAACAGTACTCTGTCGACAGGTTATTATGCCTCACATTTTTGAGGCATTAAAAACAAAAAAGCAGTCAAGTAGAACTTTAAAGACTAGCAAAATAATTTATTAGGTGAGCTTTTGTGGGACAGACCCACTTCTTCAGACCATAGCCGTACCAGAGCAGACTCAATATTTAAGGCACAGAGAACCAAAAACTAGTCTATATACTATCAAAACAAGAAAGCAGTCCAGTAGCACTTTAAAATCTAACAAAATAATTTATTAGGTGGCTTCTGGACTGCCTTTATGCTTTGGACCTAACCGGCTTATTCACAGAATCACGGGCACATTTTCCTGTTCCTCTACTAACATCATATATGCCATCCTGTACCAACAATGCCCACATACTTTGTATACAGGCCAAATGGTAAACACAATTCGACAAAGAATGAATGGACACAAAACAGACGTCAGAAGTCTCTTAACTCACAAGCCTGTCCGCCAGCACTTTAATGGAGTGGGCCATTCTGTTAATGACCTGAAAGTCCGTGTTTTACTGAAAAGTAACTTTAAAAATAACCTGCAAAGACAGCGTGCCAAGCTCTCCTTTATATTCAAATTCGACATACTAACACTTGGTTTGAACCAGGACACCAATTACCTGGGTCATTATATGGACTTTTTTGCATATTTTGTTTTATCTGACTCTAGACACCCCCACCACCCCTCTTCTCTTCTGATTTGCCCACCTTGATTACAATTTTTCTGATTTGTCAACCTTGATAACTATTTTTGGTTCTCTGTGCCTTAAATATTGAGTCTGTTCTGGTATAGCTATGGTCTGAAGAAGTGGGTCTATTCCACGAAAGCTCACCACCTAATAAATTATTTTGTTAGTCTTTAAAGTTCTACTGGACTGCTTTTTTGTTTTGATTTTAGAGGGATAATACTGTCAAGACAAATGCAGAGGTCTGTTGAGAATCTCAGCCGAATGTTTTAAGGCTGTGTCTACACAAGCAAGTACATTTGAAATCCAGATCAGAAGACCGAGCTCTTTCGAAAGAACCCACGGAGCATCTACACACACACCACGCACTTTCGAAAGTAACTTCGACAGAACTCCCACATTCTTTTGAAGTCGGTCCTCTGTTCCCAGGATGGGAAGAGTGCCCCCCTTCAAAAGATAATTTCAAAAGAGAGCAACTGTAGACACTCCACGGCCCGCTCTTTTGAAAGAGGGAGTCCTTCATGGTGGCGATCAGCTGGCAGGTGGCAGCGCCACTTACAGCACAGATGGAGCTCTATGGCTCCAGCATCTGGCTGTACTTAAGGACACAGGCTCCCAGGAACCCTCAGGCAGGAAGCTGAGAGCATGCAGGCAGCAGTGAGGCCACTCTGCTCTCCAGCTCACCAGCCACCGCGACAGCCAGACAGTCCCTCACACCACCTGGACCCATGGTCAGCCACCCGGACCTCCGCACACCCCAAGGGCCCTCCAAAGACAGTGGGGAGTTGTCTCAGGAGGCGGACCAGGCTCCGAAGAGTTGAGCCCCCTCCTGGACAGAGGCCAAAATCCAGGACCTCCTCTCCCTATGGGAGGATGAGAAGGTCCTCCAACAAATGAGGGTCATTGCTGCAATGCCGTGGCCTTCGAGCAGCTGGCAAAGGGGCTGCTTGGCCACAGCCACCCCACCTGCACACCGGACCAGGTCCAGTCTAAGGTCAAAGAACTGCGGCAGGGGTATTGCAGGGCCTGGGACGCAGCCGGGTAGTCGGGGGCAGCTCCCACAAGCTAGAGCTCCACCGCCTCCTGGGGCCAAAGGAAGCTGGACCCCCTGTTGTCTTCCTTGACACATCCATGGCAGACACTGAGCCGGAGACGGCGACAGAGGGCGAGGAGCACCTGGGACTGTCAGCCAGCTCCAGGCAACCGCGGACAGCACAGTGACTCAACCCCACCAGCAAAGATGAGGGCTCAAGTGAGGGAGCCCTTGTCATCGAAATACCATCTGGGCCGTCCAGCCACGCCCCGTCTGACCATGCCTCGCCTGCCTTCCCAGTGGGACCCATAGGTAGGTGGTGTGCACACCAGCCTCCCTAGTGCCTGGGAAGGGAGTGTGAGGTTCCACCCAGGGTGTCCCACAGGCATCCCACACGGCTGCCAGCCCAGGTGCATGTGGACCCTAGATGGCTATGCTCCCTGGGCTCTGGGGGACGATGCACGGCACTCAGCACCACATGCACCTGTACTTTCAAAAGAGCACCCTGCATAGTGTGGACACTCATTTTCGAAATTGCACTAGAGGACTTTCGAAAACGCAGGTCGCCCCTTCGATCTCTGTTTGTCTGTGTGGATGCTCCCTTTCAAAAGCATGGCTTTTGATGTTCTGTTTCGAAAGCCGTCCTTTCAAAAGGGGGCTGTAGTGTAGACTCTGCCTAAGTGTGTAGGCTCTCCCTGAGTTATGGCGACAGAAGGCCCCTTCTGTCGATATAACTCTCTAGTGTAGACACAGCCTTTGTCTGGATCTGTGCTGAACTCCACAGTGAGATTTGTAAGCAAACTGGTAGTAAGGACATAATTTCTAAAAGCAAACAGTAACATTCCTGTTAGGCATCGTAAACAAAGCACTGAATATTATGTACATGATATGAATACAACACACATACAGTGTGTGCGCTCATGTGCATAGGGAAAGTTGTTAGACAAATGTACCGTGCTCTCTAGCAGTCTTTATATAGATTAACAAGGAAGAAGTGGGCTTTTTTCATTTTGTTCAGTTCTGTCTCAGGTTTGTTTCTGGTAAGCATGCACTGTATGAGATTTATGTGATCTTTCCTCAAAATACTTTTTTTTTTTTTTTGGAAAGCAAAGTCAGTTTTTAATGAGTATTTTAGAACAGTGACACTTTGTCTTGTTTATTCCATGTACCACCTCATT
The DNA here is from genome assembly GCF_033958435.1 of Carettochelys insculpta. Taxonomy (NCBI): domain Eukaryota; kingdom Metazoa; phylum Chordata; order Testudines; family Carettochelyidae; genus Carettochelys; species Carettochelys insculpta. Next base: position 35,812,893 of record NC_134138.1, on the reverse strand, counting down.
TTCCTGATAAAAGATGCTAGACAATCCTATCCTAGTGTAAGTGATTCTCTTTGGAAAATGTTCTGGTGCTGCATACTTACTGAATAGAGTTATTATGCTACATTCATCGCCTATTTAGTAGAACATCTATGACATTCTTTTGTGAATGGACTTTGCCAGAAGCTTACTGTGGAATCTAGTTTTGAAAGTTATTTAGTTACTGATTAGATTTTATCATCAAGTATTATGTTTGTTCCTCTGTACATACTTTTAAAATTAGGTGAAATCTTTCCAAATACTATATTTTTTCCTCCATTATTATAATTAAATTTATGGCAACACCTTGGAACTCCAGTCATGGGCCACTGCCCCATTGTGGTAGGCACTGTACATAGAAATATACCAAGAACTACAATTACATGTATATCAATTAAGCAAAAATTGTGCCAGAATATTTTGGCTTTCTGAGAATTTTATGAATTTATAAGGATTAAGGTAACTAATAGAATGTTAATATCCAAAGTTTAACTTACTGATTTCAAACTGAAGATACCTGCCAGAAAAATGGGTTAATCCATAATATGTGCTATGGCAAAGACATCAGAGATTTGAAGCTTGACTTAAAATAAAAAATCTTTTACTCTTCTTTTTTCTTTGCTGATTGTATCTGAGGGGTTTTCTTCTTCACACATCCAATTTTATTAGTATTTTCACATTATTGAAATGTCTGCTGTATAGTAAACCTACTTGGACAAAATATTGTTTTCTTTGTCACTTGCTAATTTGATCAGAGACATTAATTTTAATGAGAGATTCATTCAACTAGATAGCAGAGAGGAGAGAAATTTAATGAAATAAAGATAATACCATCAAATAAGAAGACCAAAACATTCAGATCCCTAAGGTATTCTCTTGCAAGCAATTTTAACATGTAAGTTGAAATACAAGTTCTCTTCTTTGTTGTTATTGCAGGGCTCGTTTATTTGTAATTACAAAGCTTCCTGCAGCAGTCTTGCTGAAATGCAGGCATGGACAAAGGTCATAAAGAATTTATACTGAGGTGTTAGAAGTTATTTGAGAATCCCATTAAAAGAAATAGCCTTAATCATCCACAATAACATTTCATTAATTATAGATATTATCAGTAGTTTGAAATTGCTCACGTCAAATATTAATCGGTGGGGTAGATGTGTTCATAGTACTGGTGGCAGGAATTCTCTTCCTACCTCTTGGGGCCTTCATAGTCTTATATACACACTACCAAAGACAGGGAACATTTCCACAAATCACCTGTAAAGAAAGTTCATCAAAATATTGACTTCAAAGGGCTTATATTTTACTTACACAGTCTGTTCATCAAGAGGGCAGGGGACTGGACCCAATGACCTCACGAAGTCCCTTCCAGTTCTAAGATATGTGTGTTTGTCAACACTACCTGGGGACAGATTTTAAAATAGGGTTTCTGTCAGAGGAAAAGTGTTATTCACTTCTGAAGAGAACAGGGTAAATGCAAAATCAATGGTATAGCTGCGAACACACACACACAAAAAAGACATAGGTTTACCCCAATTTGGAGTACAAACAGTTAACTTTGGGACTATAAATAGAAGGCAAAAAGACACCTTTGTCTTCTGCACCTTAGTAGTAAACAGCATGTTTACTCTCATGAAAATGGGATCTTTGCCTGCAATGCCTAAGATGTTGCAGGAGACTTTGAATGAGATAAGTTGTCTTTAGTCACTAGCTCAGCCTATTGAGTTTAAAAAGAGTTACATAGAAAACAAAGCCATAACATTTCTTTTCCATTACCCTTACTATCTTTTGAATCTTATCCTTGATTTCACTATAAAGATTGCTAAGTAATGTGGTATTAAGGTAGGTGCTTATCCTTAGATGAATCACAGAAGGCATCATCCTTGGGGACAGGAAACTTAGTATTTCTGTGTATTCAGTGGATATAAGTCTGTGTGGAAACACCTTACATGGGCTCAGGGACTGGGATACACCTATTGTTAACCTGCAGTATAACTGCTGGAGTTATAAACTTCAAGGACTTTCATCTCTCTCAGAATGCATCTATACTTGCTTGTCTCCCTGCATGCACCTGCATCAATTTCTATAGTCTTCTGGGTGTCTTCTAATAAGCAACATAACCTAAGGTGGCCATGCATCCCTGCAAAATGAAGGGCTGGCATAGCCCAGAAGAGATTGTCTGGGTGACATGTCAGAAAGTGCATTCAGCACAAACAAATCTCTTTCTTGCTGGAGGCCAAGGGGTAAGGAAAAAAGTCCTGGAGACCTGGAGAATAATTGCAGTGGGAATTTGATTTTATGATCAGAAATACAGCCATTTCCAACATTTAAGTATTCAAAAATATCCTTGTGACATGACTTCAATTGCATTTTTGGTATGTACAATGTAAGTTATACAATGGGCAATATACATTGAATTGGCAATAACCACACAACATGCCATGCTGGGAGCAACTTTAGTTATAACTAGATAGTTTAATTATGCAGAAGAATAGTAATATAACAATGATTAAGGACCCAAGACAAAAGCTAAGGAAGTCAGAAGAAGTCTCAGCATTGACTTCAGTGGCCTATGGCTTAAGCATTTGTGCATATGCTAGTTATGTAGTATGATACTGTCACTGCAATTAGACATACAGAAAAGTTTTGAGCATGAGCTTTCGTGAGCACAGACTCACTTCATCAGATGCTGGTCATGGAGATCTGCAGGGCCAGGTATAAATAAGCCAGAGCAAGGCTGGGGATAGCAAGGTTAGCTCAGTCAGGAAGGATGAGGCTTACTACCAGCAGTTGATCTGGAGGTGTGAACACCAAGGGAGGGGAAGCTGCTTTTGTATTTAACCAGCCATTCACAGTCTTTGTTTAATCCTGGGCTGAGGGTGTCGAATTTGCAGATGAATTGTAGCTCAGCAATTTCTCTTTGGAGTCTGGTCTTGAAATTTTTTTGCTGTAGGATAGCTACTTTTAAGTCTGCTACTGTGTGGCCTGGGAGATTGAAGTGCTCTCCTACGGGTTTTTGTATATTGCCATTTCTGATATCTGATTTGTGTGCGTTTATTCTTTTACGTAGAGACTGTCCAGTTTGTCTGATGTATATAGCAGAGGGGCATTGCTGGCACATGATGGCATAAATTATATTGGTAGATGTGCAGCTGAATGAACCCACGATGGTGTGGCTGATCTGGTTAGGTCCTATAATGGTGTTGCTGGTGTAGATATGTGGGCAGAGCTAGCAACGAGGTTTGTTGCATGGATGGGTCCTTGAGTTAGAGTGACTGTGGTGCGGTGTATAGTTGCTGGTTAGGATTTGCTAATGTGAATGGTTGGCTAAATACAAAGGCAGCTTCCCCTCCCTTGGTGTTCACACCTCCAGATCAACTGCTGGTAGTAAGCCTCATCCTTCCTGACTGAGCTAACCTTGTTATCCCCAGCCTTGCTCTGGCTTATTTATACCTGGCCCTGCAGATCTCCATGACCAGCATCTGATGAAGTGAGTCTGTGCTCACGAAAGCTCATGCTCAAAACTTTTCTGTTAGTCTATAAGGTGCCACAGGACCCTTCATTGCTGTTACAGATCCAGACTAACATGGCTACCCCTCTGATACTTGCAATTAGACATGGTACTAATAAAAACATCAACCCCCCTCATATTCTTTTATATTGATTGTAAAAGATTGATGCATAATAGTTACAACATGGAAAGAATCAAGGCCTTGTCTTTGCAAGCATGCCTGTGAGTAGTCTCATTCAGTTCAGATTACTTACCTGTGTATGTGTGCACAATGGTAAGACTCTGACCTACAGTCACATAAATCAGGGCTGGAGATTGGCACCAACTTGCCATGAACCATATATTTATCTGGTGTTTTCCTCAGGCTAATCTAAATGACTCAAGTGATAGGACTTACTTTAAATGAAGTGGATTTTTTTCTAAAAAAATTACAGTAATCTCACATAGCTGGAATGCAAATATAGCTGAATTTTCAAAAGTACATCACCTACAGCAACCCCTTGGAAAATACAAAACAAATATAAATCTTATTAAAATGTGCTGTTCAAGATTTAACCTTGCAAGGTTTCAATAAACTATTATCCCTTGAAATCATAAATGTGGTAGGTGTTATCCAAACAGAACAAACAGCATCGATTTAATCAAGCAAAAATCTATAGGGCTTGTGTTCAAGCTGAGTTTATATATGTCACCAGCATCAACAACAATCAAATTTGACTTACAGAATGTTAACATCTATTATCCTTTGTTTGTATATATATTTTATTCATCATGATCCTGCTTGGATAAACTGTTGGAAGAAGAATCTTATTTCTGCCAGTATAGAAAGATATTCTGAAAGTTTTTTTTTTTTTTTTTTAAAAAGGCAATTAAAACTATTTATATCTTTCCAGTACATTAAAGACTTTTTCAAGCCCATAATTCTGAATTTGTTAGTGAAGCCAGTTTGGGGCTCCCTGAAGGGCTCTTCCCCTTCTGGGTAATTGGGAGGCCATCCTGCCCCACTGCCACAAGCACCCCAAAACCCCCAAGTCACTCCTTCTGGGGGTTCCCACCTTGCCTCAGGTGGGTGAGAGGCAACACTTCAAAGCCCCCTGCCTTACATCAGGCTAGTGCTGGGGAAAATTAGCTCTTGTCAGGGCCTATGCCAAGGTCCGGGCAACAACAGGCCCACAGTGTTAGAAGGCTTAAGGTTAGGCAACAAACCCAGAGTTTTAGAAAGCCCCCAACCCTAGCTCAGGGTGGGGCAACAAACCCAATACAGTCTTTAGGTGATCCGTGGCCCTAGCTCAGGGCAGGGCAGCACACCTCAAAAGAGCCCAAGCCCTGGAGCAAGGCGGGACAAACTCAGGCCTTGGCGCAGGGTGGGTCAACACACAACAGTTTAGGAGGCCCAGGCCCTTGCTCAGAGTGGGACAGCAAACAACACTTGGGAGAGCTCTGGCCCTCCCTCAGGGCAGGCCAACAACCCAGTTCACAGTTCCCACCGGGTACGGACACTTCACCTGTGCTGGCCAGGCAAGGGGGAGACTGCAGCCCGCCAAGTGGGTGGCAAGGGGGAACATGGGCCCACCCGCTTCACAGTGTCCTGGCCCAGAGGTCCTGGTCATAGCAGCATGGTCTGCTGCGTGGGTCACCGGGGAATCCAGACTGCAACATGCTGAGCCAAGGTCCTTTAACGGTCCTCTTTACCCCCAGGCCACTCCTGGTTTCCCTGCTGGCACATACCCAAGGTCTGTCCGAGGTCTTGGGGCTCACGGGGTTTCAGGTCTGGCTGGGGTCCAAGTGGCCAGAGCCCAGGCCTATGCAGTCCATTGATTGTGCTGCTTCAGGCTGGCTTGTGGTGCAGGCTGAAGCAGGTACTCCACCCAGTCCTCAGGGTCTGGCTGATCTTCTCTGGAAGGCAGGTTCCACTAGGGTCTGTAGGGTGTCAGGACCGGCTGAGGCCCAGGCTCCCCAGTCCAGGCCCTGGCCTCCCTCAGCCAGTCCACAACCTGCCAGGCAGGGAGCCCAGAGCCATCCTCTTGCTCCGCTGGAGGCTCACCACCAACTGAGTCCTCAGGCTGGGCTTTTCTAGGCCTGGCCCCACATCCTGACTTCTGGTCAGGTGACTGGGACGGGCCAAGCTCCATACAAAATGGATGCTGGAAGGGATCCGCCCCTTCCGGGTAGTGGGATGGCCACTCCACCCCACTACAATTAGGTGACATACTTGGTAACAACAATGAGAAGGCCTGTGGCACCTTATAGACGAACAGAGTTTTTTGGAGCATAAATTTTCATGGGCAAAGATGTGGCATTTGGTATGAAATCTCTGCGATTTCTTCATTTTTGGAAGAAGGTTTTGACATGGACCCGCAGTCTGACAAAGTGGATCTTTGCCCATGAAAACTTATGCTCCAGAAAAATCTGTTCTCCTATAAGGTGCCACAGGACTTCTTATTTTTGCAGATACAGACTAACACAGCTACCCCTCTGATACTTGGTAACACAAGTGGAAGTTAGTGATGTAGACAGACTTGAATAAAATTTACTATTATAGTACAGGTTGCACCTCCCAAAATAGGAATTCTCTGGTCTGGCAACATCTCTGGTCCTGTCAGACCATGGATGTTCCTTGACCAGAGAGCCTGAGGCTGGGAGGCTAGTGGTGGGAGGGCTTGTGGCTGCGAGCCCCAAGGGGGGCATATGGACCTGTATGTGGGGATTATGATAGGACTTATTTCCCTGGGTCTGGTGTCCATGGGGCTTGGACCAGAGCCAGCATCTGTAGGGCCAGCATTGGCAGCTCACTCAGCAGCACTCCAGCTGCCAGTCCAGGGCTGGGGCCAGTGTCTGTGGGGCCAGGACCAGAGCTGGTATTTGCAGGGCCAGCTTTGGCAGCCTGGCAAGTGGCAGTCTAGCAGCCAGGCCAGGGCCAGAGCCAGCATTTATATGGCGGAGGCTGCCAGCATGTTCTAGCTAATCTCTCTAGCAATGCAATAATTCTAAGCTCTGCTTTGCTCCCATTGTAGTGGCTGGCTGTGCTAAGACGTACTGCTATGCCCTTCCCTATGGTCCACTCATGTTGGGAAGTGGAAGCTTTTCCTGTAAGTTGCACAAAAGTTCTGCATCTGGGGAAACCCTCCCTCAAACTGTTTTGCTAAATGCACGCATTCACGTTTCAATGGAAGCCTTAAGATAATTAACATGATTGATATGGTTCGATATTATATCAGCGTCTTTTAGATGGTAGAATAGCCACTCCAACCATTACTGTTAGCTTCTTCTTTTCTAGATCAACTTACCCAAACTGAACACATACAAGAGCCGAATAAATTCGTTCATATCTTTACTTAACTATATGCAGTATAAATAACTGGTATACAGATCATACCTTATAAATTACTCATGATGAATACTAATTTTCCTCATTATCATGTGTTCAAGTGAGTGGGTCCAAAAGAAGCCAGAAAATCCCAGGACTATTCACTCAACGATTATTTTATTACAAGCCTTGTAACCGACATTCACAATACATCTGTGCATGCATATTATACAGTTCACCCATTATGCAGACTTACAGTGCTAGACAGGAGGTGGTGGCCTCTATTTTCCCCACATGTTAAGGCACCCACAATGTATCTGTTCATCTGAATGGTTCAGCTCCTTTGAGTGATTGCCACAAGCAAGATATGTGGGGGCACCTTGCTTATTCCTACCCAATGATCACCTCACTTCTGCTGATAGTTACAATGAGCTTGACTTGGTTGCTTATGACTACGATTAATTGTGCATTGTATATAGCTACTTCAATTTCTTATTCCCTGAACTAAATGACACTACCTTTACTATGCTGCTTTCAGAAGGGCTTTACCCTTTCAGTATCTATTGGTTTTGGGCTGGTGAGCTGTTGAACTTATATGACTGGAAATTTGCAGCACAGAAGGCGCGTCTACACTAGCCGGCTATTTCAAAATAGCTGGGCCAACTTCAAAATAGCGCCAGCTGCGTCTGTACGTGCCGAGTGCTATTTCGAAGTTGAAATTGACGTAAGACGGCGAGACGTCGAAATCACGATCCTCATCAGGAGATGGGAATAGCGCCCTACTTCAACATTCAACGTCGAAGTAGGGCACGTGTAGACAATCCGTGTCCTGCAACATCGAAATAGTGGGGTCCTCCATGGCAGTCATCAGCTGAGGGGTTGAGAGATGCTCTGTCCAGCCCCTGAGCTCTCTGGTCACCGCGTGCAGCAGCCCCTTAAAGTTCCCCGCCCCCTTATTTCCTGTGACAGGAAGCTGAGAGTGTGCAGGCAGCAGCACAGACACGTGCACAGCCTGCACGCCCTCCAGAAAGCCCCAACCCACCATTCAGCACCCATGGCAACCAGCCAGCCCCCCAAGCACCCACAGGGCACCCCCCGCAAGGGAACCCAGGGCTGCCAGCCATCCAGCCAGCGGGGGAAGAGGCAGCGGGGCCCCTCCTGGTCCGACTCTGAGATCTGGGACCTGCTGGGGCTCTGGGGCAAGGAGGAGGTGCTACAGGTAATGGGGAGCAAGCGGCGGAACGCAGATGCATTCACCCAGCTGACGGAGGGCCTGGCTGCCTGGGGTCACCCTGTCTGCACTCCTGACCATGTCAGGAGTAAGGCAAAAGAGCTGCGGCAGGGTTACGTCCGGGACCGGGACACGGCCAGCCAATCTGGGGCCACCCCCACCACTTGCCCCTTTTACAGGGAGCTCAGGGAGATCCTGGGCCCCTGGTACACCACTTCCCCCTGGCCACCCTTGACACCTCGGCCGATGAGCCCCAGCAGGCCCCAGAGCTGGAGTCCAGTCTGGAGGCCAGCCCTGCACCCCAGGGGCCCCCAGAGGAGCCCACCCTGGGACAGCAGAGGAGGAGGAGGAGGCCCCCAGCTATGGGGGGCTGCTCATTGACCTCCCCTCCCACAGCTCCAGCAGGGCGTCCTCCCACCAGGTGTCCCCCAGATTACTTTTTGTTTTTTCTACTGAAAACTCCCTTGTACCCTTCTGGCAACAGAATGCTCTCAAATTGTTTGACTGCTCTTTATTGTTCCACAGATCACATGACTGACTGCTTAGTTAGTTCATTAATAATTGTTATCTGGATAATTTCATAACTTAATTAATTTTCTGTCTTCTTAATTGATCTAGTCTGCAATGACTTGTCTACTTATCAGTTTAATTACTGAGCTAATTTTTAGTCACTTTATCTACTGGTCTAATTTCTCTCAATTTTTTACATTTTAATTAATTTCTTAACCATGAAGTCTGCATATCCACTTGTAAGTAATATCATTGCCCCACTGATTCTCCACTTACAGTAGAACCTCAGAGTTATGAACACCAGATCTATACTTGAGCACTCAAGCACAAACCTCACTTGAAATTGGAAGTATGCAATCAGGCAGCAGCAGGGAGAAAATATAAAATAAAATAAAATAATAAAAATCCAAAACAGTATATTACCATGTTAACTGTAAATTGCTAAAAAGAAATAAATGGAAAGCATCCCTCATAGTGATGTCTCAAATCTGTATTAAGTCAAAGTACAGTTGTAAAGAACAAGCTTAACATTTTTAGAGTTATTAACATTTCAGAGTTATGACCACTGCCTCTTGGATCTCTTGGAATATCTATATGAAGAAAAGAACAGCTATTCACAGCTCTCAGCACCTTCACAGGAGTTAGATGTACAGTTATTATCTCTTAAAATTCGTATCCTACCTAACTAGCAAAAAATAAAGGAGACAACTAACACTAACACTTTCCCATCCTTACATTTCAGCTTGCTGGCCAAAGCATAGAGTTTGCAGTATACCTTAAAGATCAGTACCTTCAGATCTTCTGTTACAGCAGAAAGGAGCTGTCATGGAGAATACTTTGCCAGTAGCCCCCTCCCATCTTCTTTGTGTTAAGGGGTAGCTGTGTGGCATGGGGATGGTGGGTTCCAGGTCTGTGATGAGGTAACTCACATCCTGAGTGACTCCTGCTGCTGTGAGCAGTCCCACAGGCCTTTTCCCACTCCTAGTGCCCCCCCATCGGTTGTCAGCATTGCTTGGTAGATCTTTAATGGCTTGGTCCTGCAGTCAGGTGACATGGTCAAAATAAACTTTTTCTGGGGTAGCAAAGGTTATATATCTGACTGCATTAGTGTCAATGTACAATTGTAAACTATTGAAAGAAGATCCCTAAGATTTTCAAGGGTCTCTGAGACCTTGAAGTTCAGTCATTTTCCCAGGATTCCAGTTTAGTTTGTGTACTTTTCAATACTAACACCATTTTGTCAGATGCTGGTGGAGGAATTGACAGATTTGCAGAAACATATATATTGATCCCTATTCACTATGGACCAGATTCTGCCATAGTTGTTTGTGTTGAGTAATACCTTAATCCTCAATACCTTAGTCCTCATTCCGCTCACCAAAAGGAGAACCTTGTATTTCAGTGCCAACAGAACAGTTGAGGAATGTGGAACTATATTTCAAGAAAGAATGGCAAAATCCAGAGCTATCGATGACAAACTTTTGGGTGCAAATTAAGACCATTCAAACCTTTTCTATGTGAAGTGCCTTCTATTTTGGAAATTAATTCCCCGATGTAAAAGATAGGCAGCTAGAATGCTCAATGATATTATTTAATTGTTCCCTTATATTCTTCCATCTGCTTATCTGTCTACATTCACCTCTTGTCTCTGAACTTAGACTGTAAGGTCCTTGGGAAGGTACCATTATTTTCTTTTGTGTTTAAAAAGTGCCTAGCATGGTAGGATATCCTAATTCTAGATCTGCTTCAATAAGTGGTACAGAATAAATGGCATAGGTTGAACCTCTCTAGTCTGGCACACTTGGAATCCGGCAAGCACCAAAAGAGAGAATTTGCCAAACCATGGGAGGTAAATATCATCTCGCAGCATTACCAATACGTCCATTGCTGACTGGGTTATTAGAAGACATTTAAGGGTAAATTAGAGGTACATGACAGCACAGAACACTGGGAGACAGGGCTGGTGACCGTAAACCAACTTTATGAGTCCCCAGGAAACATGGCCACTCCAATAATAAATGGATATCTGCTTAACTAAAATCACGCTGTACCATGGATGTTGCTTGACAAAAGAGTTCAGGACTAGAGAGATTCAACTTGCATAAAGTCTAAGAGGTGTAGCTGTGTTAGTCTGTAAATTCATAAATAATGAGCCATCCTGTGGCACCTTAGGGGCTAACAAATGTATTAGGTCATGAGCTTTTATGAGTAAAACCCTCTTCATCATATGAATTTGGACTGGAAAAACAGAATCCAGTGTTTACATAGGAGGGACACTACGATAATTGCTTACTGTGTTACGTGCTATTAAAATATTTGTAAATCTTAGAAAACAGCATAGAATGCTTTACAATATTCCCAGAAAATGAAATCAGACCCCAGGGCCTTTCCCAATGGCATTTTTTGGATGGATGACTTTTGGATGGATGACTTATTCAAGTTTACCAGCATCACTAGGTCACACTGAATATGCTAAATTGAAATCTTAGGGAAATTTACACTTACAATAGGTGTCTTTATTTTATTCCATGAGACAGGTTTTGACTGATATAAAAGGAGAATATAGGACTGCTCAGGGATCTTCCAAAATACTTCTCCAAATTTTTCCTGTGGAATATGAAATTGCCAAAATGTTCTGGTTTTGCAGTTTACTTATTTAGACTGTAAACTAAACCTATACGGGCTGGGTTTTCCCTTTTGTGTATGTATCTATTCTATTCTTCTATTCTAGTATTGCCATTCTTATTTTTGCACTGCTGCTGGCATCAGCGCTGCCTTCAGAACCAGGTGGTTGGAAAGCAAAGGAGCAGTTGCTGGTTGGAAGCCCAGTTCTGAAGGCAATGCTGGCCCAAGAGGAATCATATAAATTAGGATGGCATGCTATGATAATGCTACCTTTACTCCTGTACTGCTGCATCCAGGACTGAGCAGCCATAGCTCTCCAAAAGTACAGTGCTATGGCAACACAGAAATAAGGGTAACAACACTGAAATTCTCCTCCAATAGCCAGATTCAGAGCCATCCCATCCATGGATGGTTTGGGACAGCTGCCATGGACCCTGTGCTGTGTGGGGCTTTGCAGCAGCTGCCTCAACCATCCTATGGATGGATCTTGCATGAGTGGCAGCAGAAGTCATCCCCTCCACATAGTCACCACCGTGGCAGGAGCTGGGGTAGGTCTGCTTCCGTCCATGCCACTGCCCTCTCCTGGCTTGCTGTTCTTGGCTTCTCTGCAGCAGCTGGAAGCAAAGCACTACACTCCCAGGGAATTCTACTTCTTGGGACCACCAAAGAGAATCAAGGCACAGTGGGCTGGGAGGGCAGCATGGTGAGGCATGGCCGGATGGAGCAAAGCAGGCTGCTGGGCCCCTCTGGCTGTCACCACTGGGAGGAGTGCAGAGGTGTGGGAAGGATGACCTCACTACTGCCCAGCCTGTGGTGATCTCTCAGTTTGCATTGTACAGGAGTGGGACATGGTGGCAGAGTAGGGTTAGGGCTTGGAGAAAGGGATGGATCAGAGCCAGAGCAGGTAGAGCAGAGGTGAGATGGGGCCTGTGGTGTGATTTGCCCTGGGCCCCATGTCTGGGACACCGTGAGTGTTGCCCCAGTCCCCACACTCACCTAGGGATGGCCCTGGGCAGATTTCATTGAGAGAGATCTGATTTCACATTCCATGACACATTTTTCGTGGGTGTGAATTTGGCAGGTCCCTAATTATGAACAAAGGAAGTTGTGGCCATCTTTGCTAAGGGCAGCCAGAATTTCCTATTGAGCTGGCTGTAGAGAAATGGTAGCCATTTTAAATGAGGAGTTTGTGGCATTAAGCCCAATGAGAATAGTGCAAAATAGCAGCCATCTTGAAAAGACCACTATAGTTGAAGGCAGTCTGGGTGGAATACTATCAAAACCAGTGGAAGGTGGTCTCATTGTGGAAAAGTTCAGTTCTTTGTCAGATTCTCTGAAGGAGGAGATGTTATGTACCAATGTCAGGTAAGGTAAATGTTCAGATTTAAAGGATAATGATACAAGTGACCATTGAATCTAAATATGTTCTTTTAAAATATTATTTTTTAGATTACATCTACTCGAGCTTCACTTTTCTACTATTGTTCATACAGATACACAACCATAAAATCAAAGGACAGGAAGGAACTTCGGGAGGTTATCTAGTCAAGTCCCTTGCACTTACTTCAGGACTAACCATTACCTAGACCATCCCTGACAGAGGTTGGTCTGACCTGCTCTAAAAAATCTCTAATGATGGAGATTTCACAAACTCACTACACAATTTTTTCCAGTGGTTAACCACCGTCATAGTTAGGAAGTTTTTCCTAGTATCCAACCTAAACCTTCCTTGTTGCAATTTAAGCCCATTGCTTCTTGTTCTATCCTCACGGGTGAAAGAGAACATTTTTTCCTCCCTCCCCTTTGTAACATTTTGAATTTCATTCCTGTCCTCCAAAGCACTTCCAAACCCAGCTTTTATTATGCCAATATCTAAATCACTGGTACAGATATTGAACAGAACTGGACCCAGACCTTATCTCTGAGGGGTCTTAATCATTATACCCTTCCAACATGTCTGTGAACCATTGACACGTCCTCTCTGGGAATTTTTATCAAACTAGATTTACACCCACCTTGTAGTAACTCCATCTAAGTTGCATTTTCCCTGCTTTTTTCATGAGAAGGTTATGTTGCACATTATTCAAGAGCTTTATTGAATTCAAAATATAACAAATTTTGTTTTCCCCATCTGAAAGGCTAGTTGTACTATCAAAGAAAGCTGTCATATTGGTTTGATATGATTTGTTCTTGATGAATCTAGGCTCACTGCTATTTATCACCTTATTATGTTCCAGATGTTTACAAATTGATTGCTTAATTATTTATTCCATTATTGATTTTGGGTGAAGAAGTTAAGCTGTCTGGCTTGTAATTCTCCAAATTGTCCTTATTTCCATTTTTATAGATGGGCATTATATTTGCCTTTTTCCACTCTTCTGAAATCTTTCCTGTCTGCCGTGACTTTTCAAAAATAATGTTGTTTTCAAGACAACTGTCAAGAGTAAAGCTCTAGGAACTCTGACAGATTTCAGCCAGAGAACAATTTCAAATGCCTGTATTAATTATCTATTCCAAAAACTGAAAACAGAGAAAGTTCAAAGGACACAAGAAGTAAGATTGTTAAATGTCACTCAGAAAGAACAACAGTATGGAGAGAAACATAGTTATTTGCTCCATTTTAAAAGCCCTTCAGAGTGCTGCCTTACTGATGGAGTCAAGAGCTGCAGTTCCATAATGTAATGCATGCTACTTGAATATAAACAAATCTAGAATAAGAGGAAGCAACAAGGATTCCTCTTTGTAAATAAGATTACATAAACCTTCTTTCTGTAGTTTGCACAGATTAATGTCTCAGCTGCCTTGATTCAGTGAGTTAGAGCTATAGGAGACGGCTGAAATGAGTATGTGATGATTTCCTTTTTAAATGCGTGTAACATACTTGTTTGCATCCTCCCTTGCAACACGTCGTTCAGGATCCATGGATTCTACACATGCCTATCACAAGTGGTACACCTCATCCGGTGCATTACATGCCCCAACAACAACTAGGTGAGTGAAATCAGACATTCACTTTGTGCTCAAATGAACTTGCATAGAAAAATGATGAAAGACAAGAACACCATATCACACATGGGTGAACACTTTATACAGAACAATGACTTTATATCTGACCTTTCGGTCATTGTTCTCAAATAAAACGTGCACCACACTTTCAAAAGACAACCTTGGTAGCTTAAATAACTTTTCTAGCCATTAAAAATTCTGGTCTTAACAAAGATACTTGATTATTACAACAATCTGTAATCCCCAGGCCACGTCACTTTGAATGGTCTCTTACAATATGTGTTAACTACTTGTTTTAAACAATCTCTTTCACCTTGTATTTAGCTGTGATATTCAGAGGACTTTTCTCAGACCTGATACAGAGCTCTGTGTAGTTCAAAAGTATGTCTCTTTCATCAACAGATATATTAGTTCAGTATAAGCTGTTATCCACCTGCCTTGTCTCTTCAGCAGATTTCACAGAATAACGTCAAAACAGAAAGGAGAAAGTACAGTTCAGTTTCTCCAAAGTTCTGTCTGCCATCCTGTGTAGTGTTTGTGATATGGCTAACCATGAATTTTTGGTGAAACACTTTTATATAATTGCCTACCATCAGGATTGAGGTAACATCTCACTAAAATTATAGAAAAATCGTAATTTTTATGTGGGGCAGAGCTACTTAGCAGACAGTGATCAGATGGCTTTTTTAGGACACCCACATGCCTATGGAGACCAAAAATAAAATAATTCTAGAAGAAAACACAAAAAAGAAAAATGGTATGCTCCATTTAGAGGAAACTAGCTGCAGAAATACTGTTACAATATATAGTAACATGCCTTATTATTATTTGTCTTATAGTAGCAACTAGAAGACTCAACTGAAAGCAGACACCAAGAGTGCTGGACATGTTGTAATATATATAGTACTAGACAGTCCTTCCCTAAAGTTCTTGTAGTCCAAAGAAGATCTGGCCCAGCAATACTGGATGGTGGGGCAACCCAGAGAGCAAGAAGGCAGATGTTAGTAGTATGATCAGCACACTGGGGAATAATCCCAAAGGGTCTCCTGTGTCTGCACCCCAACACAATATTAAACATTTCCTTGAAGAAATGCTTGCCTTGAATTGCCGATGCTTTATCATTGTTTCCGTCTGGTGAACTTTCAAGTATTAGCTTCTGTAAATGAATACAGAACTTGGTAATATCTGCATATTTTTAAGAATTCAATACTGGTGGATCTGATGCAATTAAAAGTGAACTAATTAGATTAAAAACAGAGGACTTTTTGCATTTCAAATACTTATATCAAATTACCTGGAAATCTAGACCAGGATTTCCAGGCTTAGCCTCTTAATAAAATATTGTATAAAGTGCTTTTTCGGTAAAAAGAGATGAGAAGGTACTCAGCCGGCTTCCCCTGCTCCCTACCCCCAGCAGCTGACCCTATGGCTGGGGCTGCCAAGAGGCTGGTACTCAGTACTAGCAGGTACCACCACAAAGAAAGCACTGATTTTATATATTTAGTCTCAGAGAAAACCGGAGACTAGATGACAGTGTTCAGTAGTCAGCATACAAAAAAATTTACACCAGAAAATTTTACATTTGGCACAGGAGAGGTCATTCCTGCAGCTGGAAACGAGTAACTAGGAAGTGAATTGTAATGCTCTGGATCACAGTGTGTCTCCTGGTATGGCTGCCCCCTACACAAGACATTGGCATTTTCACAAACTTCCCCCTTATGGCTGCCTTTCAGAATGGTTAACTATCATTATGACAGTATTCCTTATATAGTATTATATGCATTGCCATGCTAATGGTATTCTCTACATCAAATAGGACATGTTTACATAGAGTTGTTAAAGAAAAGCAGGAAAATATCCAGTAGCTACCATTATATCTAACCAGGTAATTTAAATTGATTTGCTTCCCAGTAAAATATTTCTCAGCTGCCAACAAATACTGCATAGGAAATAAATTATTTGTGTAGTCCATATTTTAATACAATAATTACGTTATAAAATTGTCAAATTTTTTTTAGCTATGCTTAAATGAAGCAAATGTTTTAGCTCAATGCAGATCTGCAGGATCATCTTACTGACTGCTAAGAAAACATTTTAGCTTTCCACAGATCATAAATGTTCATCTGGGGAAAATGTATTAGTCATGAGTACTAGTTTGTTAAGCCAGCTTAAGAAAGGTTTGCTACACCTAAAAAATCTTTGGCTTGGCCTAGCTGTAGTGTTCTCCGAACTGCTGCCATGGCTGCTTTGGAAGGAAGTGTCCAGAATTATGGTCTGGGCCTCTGGGCACCAAATAGGTTAAATGGAAAGTGAGAAAATGTTACGCACAGTTGTGGGTATGTTATTAAGTGCAAACTCATCATCATTAACCATAGGCTCAAGGCCCTTTTGTGCCTGATTTCTCTCTCACTATTTCCTTCCATCCTTCCTGTCCAGTGTGGAGTGGCTTAGTTTCTGAAGATGAGCTGCGCACACCAATCTACTATGTCATCTACCTATTTTCTGTGGGGTCTGCCACTTCTCTTTGAACCATCCATTATGCCAAATACCAGAGTCTTGATTTTTCATTCTTCATTCATTTTGCTAATATGCCTGAATTGCTATAACTTGCATTGTATAACCTTCTGCAGTAGGGTCTCTTTCAGCTATACCTTCCTATGTATAGGCATCTAGACAGACTTATGGGCAGTGCTGGGGAGGAGCCGGTCGTCGTGGTACATGTTGGTACCAATGACATAGGGAAGGGTAGAAGAGATGTTCTGGAGGCCAAATTTAGGTTACTAGGAAGGAGACTGAAATCCAGAACATCTTTGGTGGCATTCTCTGAAATGCTTCCAGTTCCACGCGCAGGGCCAGATAGACAGGCAGAACTTCAGAGTCTCAATGCGTGGATGAGACGATGGTGTAGGGAAGAGGGGTTTAGATTTATTAGGAACTGGGGACACTTTTGGGGTAGGGGGAGCCTATACAGGAAGGATGGGCTCCACCTAAATCAAGGTGGATCCAGACTGCTGGCATTAAACATTAAAAAGGACATAGAGCAGTTTTTAAACTAAGAGGTGGGGGAAAGCCGATTGGTGCGGGGGAGCACCTGGATCGGACGGAGACTTCTCTTACACGAGGCTCCATAGACAGGGATTCCCTAGAAGTTAGTCAGATAGGGAACGTGGGAAATAATATATGGGCAAGATCAGATGTGAAACAATCGTGCATAAAAAAATCCACCACGTCTGTGAAAGGCGGACATATAAATAGTGGTAGTTTTCTAACATGCTTTTACACTAATGCTAGGAGTCTGTCTAATAAGATGGGTGAACTGGAGTACCTCATATCAAAGGAGGAAGTTGACATAATAGGCATCTCAGAAACATGGTGGAATGAGGACAATCAGTGGGACACTATCATACCGGGATATAAATTATATCGGAAAGACAGAACAGGTCGTGCGGGTGGCGGAGTGGTACTATATGTGAAGGATAATATAGAATCAAATGAAGTAAAAATCCTAAAGGAATCAAAATGTTCCATAGAATCATTATGGATAACAATTCATTCCTCTAATATGAATATGGCATTAGGAATATATTACCGACCACCTAACCAGGACAGTGATAGTGATGCTGAAATGTTAAGGGAGATTAGAGAGGCTATCAAAATAAAAAACACAGTAATAATAGGAGATTTCAATTATCCCCATATTGATTGGGTGCATGTCACCTCAGGACGGGATTCAGAGATTAAATTTCTTGATGCCTTAAATGACTGCTTCTTGGAGCAGCTAGTACAGGAACCCACAAGGGGAGAGTCGATTCTCGATCTAGTCTTGACTGGAACGCAGGATCTGGTCCAAGAGGTAACTGTTACTGGACCGCTTGGAAATAGTGACCACAATATAATAACTTTTAATATTCCTGTGTTGGGAAGAACACCGCAGCGGTCAAACACTCTGGCATTTAATTTCAAAAAGGGGAATTACACTAAAATGAGGAAGCTAGTTAAACAGAAACTAAAAGGTAGAGTAATCAAACTAAAATCCCTGGAAGCTGCATGGAAACTGTTTAAAGACACCATACTAGAGGCCCAACTTAAATGTATACCCCAAATAAAAAAACACAGTAAGAGACCTAACAAAGAACCACCATGGCTAAACAGCCATGTTAAAAAGGCAGTGAGAGAGAAAAGGGCAGCTTTTAAAAAGTGGAAGTCAAATCCTAGTGAGGAAAATAGAAAGGAACATAAACACTCCCAAATTAAGTGTCATAATGTAGTAAGAAAAGCCAAAAAAGAGTTTGAGGAACAGCTAGCCAAAAATTCAAAAAACAATAGTAAAATGTTTTTTAAATACATTAGAAGCAGGAAGCCTGCTAAAAAAGCAGTGGGGCCCTTGGATGATAAAGATATAAAAGGAGCGATCAAGGAAGACAGTGCCATTGCGGAGCGATTAAATGATTTCTTTGCTTCAGTCTTCACGGCTGAAGATGATACAGAGGTTCCTAAATCTGAGCCAGCCTTTTTAGGCGACAAATCTGAGGAACTCACTCAGATTGAAGTGACATTAGAGGAGGTTTTGGAATTAATTGATAAGCTGAATAGTAACAAGTCTCCAGGACCAGATGGCATTCACCCAAGGGTTCTGAAAGAACTCAAATGTGAAATTGCGGAGTTATTAACAGTGGTTTGTAACCTATCCTTTAAATCCACTTTGGTACCAAATGACTGGAAGACGGCCAATATAACACCAATATTTAAAAAAGGCTCTAGAGGAGATCCTGGCAATTATAGACCGATAAGTTTAACATCAGTACCAGGTAAATTAGTAGAAACACTAGTAAAGAGTAAAATTGCAAGGCACATAGAAGAGCACGAATTGTTGGGCAAAAGTCAGCATGGTTTCTGCAGAGGGAAGTCGTGTCTGTCTAATCTATTAGAATTCTTTGAAGGGGTTAATAAACATGCGGACAAGGGGCACCCAGTGGACATAATATACCTAGATTTCCAGAAAGCCTTTGACACGGTCCCACACCAAAGGCTTTTATGTAAATTAGGTGGTCATGGGATAGGAGGAAAGGTCCTTTCATGGATCGGGAATTGGTTAAAAGACAGAAAACAAAGGGTGGGAATAAATGGTAAATTTTCACAATGGAGGGGGGTAACTAGTGGTGTTCCCCAGGGCTCAGTCCTGGGACCGATCCTGTTCAACTTGTTCATCAACGATCTAGAAAATGAGGTAAGCAGTGAGGTGGCAAAGTTTGCAGATGACACCAAGTTGTTCAGGACAGTCAAAAGCAAAAGGGATTGTGAAGAACTACAAAAAGATCTCAGCAAACTGAGTGATTGGGCAGCAAAATGGCAAATGAAATTTAATGTGGGTAAGTGTAAGGTAATGCATGTTGGAAAAAATAACCCAAATTACATGTACTACATGATGGGGTCAAATTTAGCTACGACAGATCAGGAAAGGGATCTTGGAGTTATAGTGGATAGTTCTCTGAAGACATCCACGCAGTGTGCAGCGGCAGTTAGTAAGGCAAATAGGATGTTAGGAATTATTAAAAAAGGGATCGATAATAAGACAAAAGATATCATACTTCCCCTATATAAAACTATGGTACGCCCACATCTCGAGTACTGCGTGCAGATGTGGTCTCCTCACCTCAAAAAAGATATATTGGCATTAGAAAAGGTTCAGAAAAGGGCGACTAAGATGATTAGGGGCTTGGAAAGGGTCCCATATGGGGAGAGGCTAGGGAGACTGGGACTTTTCAGTTTGGAAAAGAGGCGATTGAGGGGCGATATGATAGAGGTATATAAAATCATGAATGGTGTGGAGAAAGTGAATATAGAAAAATTATTTACCTTTTCCCATAATACAAGAACTAGGGGACACCAAATGAAATTGATGGGTAGTGGGTTCAAAACTAATAAAAGGAAATTTTTCTTCACACAGCGCACAGTCAACCTGTGGAACTCCTTGCCCGAGGCGGCTGTGAAGGCCAGGACTCTATTAGGGTTTAAAAAAGAGCTTGATAAATTTTTGCAGGTCAGGTCCATAAATGGCTATTAGCCAGGGATAAAGTATGGTGCCCTAGCCTTCATAACAAGGGCAGGAGATGGATGGCAGGAGATAAATCACTTGTCTTCTGTTCTCCTTCTCTGGGGCGCCTGGCATTGGCCACCGTCGGCAGATGGGATGCTGGGCTTGATGGACCTTTGGTCTGACCCAGTATGGCCATTCTTATGTTCTTATGTTCTTATGTAATTCCTTGTTGGTGACCTGCATCCATCCTATTCTCAGGATCCTTCTATAACAACTCTTCTTGAATACCTATATTCTTCTCTTTGAATCTTTTGTTATCACCCATGTCTCACATCTGTACAACATGCTGCTGGATACATGTTTTCAAGACACTCAGCTTCTTTCCTAAACTAATCGCTTTGCTTTTCCAGATCTTATCCATTGCCTTCAGACTCACTTAGGCTTTCACTATTCTAGTCGCTTTTCCTTCTTATAGTCTAGATCATACGTTTTGTTGCTCTCCAGATATGTGAATTTCTCTACGTTCTCTAGTTCAGGCCCATATACACTGATCTTCCTTGGCTGGGCATGGTCAAGACAATTACTGCTGTTCTCTGGCACTGGATGCTGTGACAGAAATTGCAACTTCTTTTGCTTCCATTAGGGTAATTAATTTTTTGCTGAAAGTTCTTGGCAATCTAGACATAGCATTACTGGCTTCAACAGGAGCTGACTAAATCTTTTGCGCATAACCTATTTCTGCAGCAAGGGTTTTAAAAGTTCTTGGGGGAACAGAAAACAACTGTAGGGCTGTGGCTACAGTGCCCCTCCATTTCGGAAGGGGCATGCAAATATAGCCGATTGGAAATGTAAATGAGGTGTGGATTTAAATATCTTGTGCCTTATTTGAATACCTGTGCAGGATCACAATTCCAGAAGAGCTGATTTTGAAAGCCAAAACAGCTATATAGGTGGGGTTCATTTGAAAGGAAACCCCGCTTTTGAAAGCCCCCTTCTTCCTGAAAAAAAAATTAGGCAGAAGGTTGCTTTCGAAAGTGGGGTTTCCTCTCAAATGAATCCCATCTCCATGGCTGTTTTGGCTTTTGAAATCAGCTCTTCCACAATCAAGATCCCATGTGAGTATACAAATGAGGCATGAGATATTTAAATCTATGCCTCATTTGCATTTCCAGTTGGCTACAGTTGCATGCCCCTTCTGAAGGGGAGGTGCAGAGTAGCCACAGCCTCTTTTCTGAGCTGGGTTATTCCCTTTTCAGCCCTTCCTCCAGATGGAGAGGTATGGCTTGCTGGGTCCAGGCCAGTGCTTTTACCCCTTCTGTCCCACTGTTTGGGTGCATATATCCTGTTCCACTCATCATCACTCTATTACTTTCACTCCAGCTGTGTCTGGACAGAAGCCCATCACTGAAAGGACAAAATCAAAAGCCAGGAATTGAAATCCCAGCTTTCAAAAACGTACGATCACAAACCAAAGGCAGAGCACATCTCCAATCCCCTCTTTTGAAAAACCTCTCTGTTTTTTTGAAAGGGAATGTTCACATAGCCATCAGCACTCTTTCAAAAGAAGGGAGCCAGAGATGTCACGGACGGGTTGCATGGCTGCCAGGTCCCCCTGGGGCCCGCAGCCAGCTGCTTCCTTAAAGGACCCCCCCGGCTTCTGGCCCCGGACACAGACATAGCAGACACCATTGCTATTGCCCACCTCATCTGCACGGTGGCTGCAGCCTTCCCCCTCCTCCTTGGGAGAAAGAGCAACCTCCCCAGGGATGAGGACCCCCCCCAACCAGCTCCCCAACCTCGGCACCTTGGCACCTGTGGAGCCACACCAGCAGGTCAGACTGGTGCAAGTGGCTGGTGCTGGGGCAATGGGACAATGCCACATGGCTGCAGAACTTCCACACAAGCCGGGATACCTTCCATGAACTATGCCACTGGCTGGCTTTCACGCTGGAGCCTGCACTCCCCCTCAAGAAGGGGTTGTGATTGCGATATGGAAACTGGCCACCCCAGACTCCTACCTGTCAGTGGAGCACCAGTTCTGGGTGGGCAAGGCCACCATTGGAGCAGTTGTCATGGAGGTAAGCTGGTACTGGGGCATACCCTCAGCATGGGGAAGGGAGGGGGCCCCCTGGGCACAGGGAACCCCAGGGACTGCTGGTGAGGGGGTGTGTGGGGGCAATGCTGACCAGGAACAATCTGCTGCACCCTCAGGAGAGCACATGTCCTGCATCCCATGCAGGTTTTCTGCACTATAAACATGATGCTCTTGCATGTTATCCATGTTGGGGACCTGGACGCCATCATCGGGGGTTGTGCATCACTGGGGTTCCCAAACTGCTTCGGCGCCCTGGATGGGATGCTCATCCCCATCTATGCCCCGCCACACAGTGCTGGCCACTATATTAACTGAAAGGGCTACCACTCCATAATCCTCCACACCTTGGCAGACCACAAAGGCTGGTTCATGGACATCTTGTCCAGGAGGGGCCCTTCTTTTCACTCCATGGCTGGCTCCTAGGAGCCCTCTGAGGTTCTGAAGGAGGGCCCTGGGGCTCTGGAGGCTGCCGGGCACTGGCCATGTGCACTTTCCATTTGTTGGGGCTGGCTGAGAGAGCGTGCTCTGCACAGCTCATGCTGTTGCAGCTCGCCCGATCTCAGCTTCCTGCCACGGGGTTGCTGGGTCCATGCAGCTTTAAGAGCAGCCAGATTCATGGATCATAGAGCCCCACTGCTTCAGCGCAGAGCATCTCTGCACTCCAGCTGGGCGCCACCATGGAGGACTCCTCTTTTGAAAGACCAGGCTGTGGAGTGCCTACATGTACCTTCTTTGAAAAAGTTTTTCAAAAGGGGACGCTCTTCCCACTACGGTATTAGGGTCTGGCTTTCGATGTCTGAGCCACATTCCTCCAATTCCCATTCAAAAGAGTGCAATGCATGTGTAGACAGTCTTTCTGTTCTTTCAAAAGGGGGCCTATCTTTTCGAAAATACCAGAACATGTAAACACACCGTCTCTCTCCAAAAGGAGGATGCAGTTAAGGGGGATTGTTAGACAATACCAGTAACTGAAATATCTATTACAAATGATAGCTTTGTAAAATTAGACATTTCAAAGTCCCCCAAATGATTAACTTTCAAATGTTCATAAAATCTTATCCTTGAACAAATTCTATTCTCCATCACAATTGCACATGGAAATTTGTAGTAAATGTATTGTGCTAAATACAATTTCCCTAGATTTGCACTAATGCAATTAAGATCAGAATCCTACCTTTAGTAATTAGACATTTTAGTCAAAATTTCTTTTGTGCTTAAATGAAAACAAGATTTCAGCTCTTTTTAAAGCTTCAGCTGTTTAAAAGGTTTCCAAAGCTACACTCTTTCCCCAGTTTAATTTAATGTGATAATTCTATCCCAGTTTTTACATTCCAGATAGAAAATTGTGTTTCAATTAGTTATAAACGAATGTATAAATACTAATATCAGAAGGCCAACTGCTAATGGAAATGCAAATATATTTCTGTTTGGAGATCTTTGTTGAAGATTTTTATATGTGCAATGCACATTAATGTTTATACCACCTAATGAGACAAAAGCTTTTGTATTCCATATCTTAATGTTAGGAAATTATTTCCAGCCTTTTGTGAGCTTATTCAAAGTTAGTTATTATCCTATTAAAATTAGCTTCCAACTTTTGGAAGAAAAGATGAAAACCTGAAGCAAAATTGCAAGTTTTCCCCTTTTTAATAAAGTGGCAGGGATTAGTTTTGAAATTTAAAGCAATATTTTGCATATTTTAAAAATAATATTTATGTGTGTGTGTCATGCTGATAGATACCAGCTGTAAGGATCAAATCTGGGCATTTTGAAGCTTAATGGCACCTGCCTTTTAGTTAAGGCCGTAGAAAACTCATGAATTTCTATCTGGTCTCGTGGCCACTATGGTGCACAGAGCACCATACTATACCAGGCAGGCATAGGTTTCATATGCACAAAGGAAAATAAAACCGAATCCTGGTCTCATTGATATCAGGGGCAAAACTACCATTCCCTTCAGTAGATACTGGTATATGGTCCGTTTTCCCTGTCTTGAGATTATTATTCACATAAAATGCTCTTTGTGTACTGTAAAAGAGAGTAAAAATAGAGCTCAGAGACAGTAGAATCACTGGATCAATGGAAAGGTGGTGATTACAGGTGTGGAGAGTGTTGAGAAATTAAAACAACCACTTATGGAAGTATATGGAGCTTCTAGTTGAATAAAGAATAGAGCAATATGAATTGGGTGCTGAAACTTCAAGAGCATTTTTATGCAAACAAAATATATTACATGTTATAGCACCAAAGAGCAAGAAGACTTTGGAACCGTTAGGAGCATGTTCTTCCCAGGACCCAAATGAGACTTTAAAGAGGTGCTTAATAAATGTTATGTACCCCAAACAAGCTTTCTAGCTGTAAGAGGCAGATTCCATCCAAGGAACCACATGGAAGGAGAATATAGGTATAAACTTGGGCAGAGGATGGTAAACAAAAGAGCAAAAAGAGCCTTTTTTTTTTAATTTAGTAAAAACTCAATAATTCAAGAGCCATAATGCATGGCAATACAAGAGAGTTCTTAATCATACATGTCAAACAATACTTTTCATTACTTCTATTTTAAGAATGGTGCACACATACCCCAAAATGCATTGCACATATTAAAGGGCCCCATGTTTGGGGCACTGTGGGAGTTATCCAATGTTTTGAGATACAATAATAACAATAAATGGAGATACACATCTCATAGAATTGGAAGGGACCTCGGGAGGTCATCAAGTCCAGTCCCCTGCCCTCTTGGCAGGACCAACCACCAAAAGAAATGCCTAAAGAGCCGTATGTGGCTACAGAGACATTGGCTGCAGACCCATGCTCTAGAGCACCATTAAAGCCCATTCTGGCTAATTGCCTAAAAAGGACTCCATGTTTTTGAATCATGTTATACTCTTGGCCTTGACAACATCTACAGAAAAAGAGATTTTACTTATTATTTATGGAGTAAGTACTTGCCTGAAAATGTCAGTTTGTAGTGTAATTTGGAATATATATTTAGAGTTAATGAAAATCTTTTTAAAATTGAAACTTAATTTTAAAGCACCTTGTAATAACCGTGAACTATATAGGTACTACATTTTGTAAGCCCTTACACTGGTGTTTCTATTGTGATCTTTTGTGATGGTATAGCCAAAATTTGAAAATTCATTACATATATTTTATCTAGCATGATTCTACTTAAGGTGTTCATAATATGCATTTATGTACAAATTTATGGGGTCTTGTGTGCTTTTTGTCATCACACCCCTCTTCAAATCATGGGATAAAATCTGGCCCCACTGAAGCCAATGGCAAAGCTTCCATTGTCTTCTCCTGGGCCTGCATTTCATCCTTGATTCACAGCACAGAGTTGCTAGCAGCAGGGAAGTTTGTACTTATAAATGAAAAGGCTGGATTAGAAATGTTGTTTATTACAATCTTCCAAACTAAAGTAAACATGTTTTTGTGATATTTGAAGTTTGTTATGTCTGGAACTGACTATGTGTTGAGGCCAAAACTATACAAGCAGAGGAGAAACCGTGCTTCTACCTAACAAAATAATGACAATGTTTATTGCTCATATACTATAGTTCTCCCTGGGTGTCCCTGATAGTTGCCATTAGCTATTGTTCCCTTTTAAAATATGCCATCTCAGTAGGATCCATGAGAAGATACATTTAACATGATAGATAACAGTTTGCTTTTTCTATAAAAGCTTGGTGAACAAAAGGCAGCATGCCAAATAGATCAAGACTGGCATTCTGAGTGTATGTGTGGGTTTTCTAAGGTAAATGAAGCATTATGCTGAAATTCAGTAGCACAGAGGTAGGCCAGTGACCTACCATCACATACAGTGCATAATGGAGAACACAGATATTTATAACACAATTGTGTTTGATTAGTGAAGCTCTGTCCTGAGACAGAATGGGGTTCAAGGAGAGCTCTCTGTGGCTCTTCTTTTCGTGAATGTTCTTCCCCACAGCTACCTTGTTATACACAAATATAAACAAACGTAAGAATATTCTGTTCATTCCTATACCATTCTGTTATTAAAATGTTGTGAGAGAATGTATAGACCATGAAAGTGCAGAACGAGTATTGTGTCCAGTTCTGGGGCCCCCAGTATAGAAAGGATGTGGACACATTGGAGCAGGTTTAGCGGAGGGCAATGAAAATGATTAAGGGGCTGGGTCACATGACTGATGAGGAGAGGCTGAGAGATTTGGGCTTATTTGGCTCGCAGAAGAGAAGACTGAGGGGCGATTTGATAGCAGCCTTCAACTTCCTGAAAGGGAGCTCTGAAAAGGATGGAGAGAGACTGTTCTCGATGGTGACAGATGGCTGAACAAGGAGCAATGGTCTGAAGTTGCAGAGGGAGAAGTGTTGGTTGGATATTAGGAAAAACTGGTTCACCAGGAGGGTGGTGAAGCACTGGAATGAATTACCGAGAGTGGTGGTGGAATCTCCATCCCTAGAGGTTTCAAAGCCCCAGCTTGACATAGTCACGGCTGGGATGATTTATTTGGGGCTCATCCTGATTTAGGCAGGGGCCCGGACTCGATGACCTCCTGAGGTCTCTTCCAGACCTAGGATTCTATGATTCTAGTTGCACTGATTTGACTGGGTTCAGTATGCCCTGCTTTTTGGTGCAGCTAGGCCTGGAACCCATAAGATTCGTTTGATGACTCCTAGTTCTTTCTATTTAGAAAGTTCATTTTTATTTTCCTTAGTAAGCTTTTACTTCCAGTTTTTCAGAGATGTCTCTTTGTCTCTAATCACAACTTCCTCTATATTGTTTAGTCATGGTGACATTTTTTTGGTCATCTTACTGTTTGCCTGCTTGTTTGTTTGTTGATAGTAATTATATATTTAGCGGCAGCTGTAATGGTGCTGTTTTTAAAATTTTCCATTCAGCTGGTAGGCATTTCACTCTTGTGAAATGTGTTTTTAATGTGTTTTTACTAGCCTCCTCATTTTTGTGCAGTTCCTCTTTTTGAAGCCAAATGCTGCTGTGGTAGTTTTTCTTGGTATGTTTCCTCTCATGTCACAAGGATATTAAATTCAGTTGCATTATGAACACTATTACTGAGCACTTCAGTTATATTAACTTCTTGGACTAAAGCCTGGTTGCCCCTTATAACAAGAACTGCCTCTTTCTTTATGGGAATGGGCAACTTGGGAATGGACCTCTTTATGATTGCCTGATGCATGTGACATTGGCCACTGTCAGAAGACAGGATACTTGGCTAGATCAATCTTTGGTTTGATATAGTAAAGCCATTTATGTTTATATTCTCAAATTATGGCAAATCACGCACTCAACTATAATTAGGCAGGCGAAAAGGAATTTAAAGAGCACATGCAAAAGAGAAAAACTAACAGCAGTGAAAAAATAAATAAATCAGTAGCAGGAAGCCTGACAATGAGTGGAGCCACTGGACAACCAAGGTGTTTAAGACAGGTATGTCCAAACAAACTGAGAAGAGTTACAAAGATGACTCACTAAACTGGGTGACTGGTTAATAAAATGGCAGATAAAATTCAATGTTGATAAATGCAAAGTAATGCACACATACACTCCTAATTATACAAACTAAAGAACAGGGTCTAAATTAGGTGTTATCACTCAAGAAAGAGCTCATGGAGTTATTGGGGATAGTTCTATGGAAAAATATGAGTAATGTGCAGTGTCAGTCAAAAAACAAAAACAAAAAAATCCCACCCCAAACAGAACATTAGGAAAAGTTAGGAAAGGGATAGCTAGTAAGACAGAATATATCATAATGCCACTACTTAAATCCATGATATGCCCACTCCTTTGGATACTGCATGCAGTTTTATTTGTTTCATCGCAAAAGAAAAAGAGCTGAGGAAAGAGAAGCGCAGCAAAAATGTTAAGGGGGACACACTAGCTTCCATATGAAGAAAGGATTAAAATACAGGGACTGTTCAGCTCAAAAAAGAGATCAGAGGGGAGAGGGAGGAATATGGTTGTGGTCTCAAATTGTGAATGTTAGTAGCAAAAGTGAATGAGGTAGTATTATTAAGCCCTTTACCTACCATAGGAACACGTTTACCCACTCAAATTAACAGATAACAGATTTGAAAGAAACACAAGGATGTACTTCTTCATAAAATGCATCCCAATGCTTTGGGTGGCCCTAAACATCTGAGTGCTAGAAGCTAGGATGGGAGGACGGGGTGAATCACTTTATAAATTGTGCTATTATATTCAGTCCCTCTCAAGCATTTGACACTAGCCACTATCAGAAGATAGTGTCTAGAAAGACCGTTGGTTTTACCCAGCATGGCCATTTTTAACTTCTTGGTACAGGCCCCACACCAGCTTCCCTGCTCATCTGACAAGACATTTCAAACTTGACCTGTGGTTTTGTCTCCATTCCATCTGTTGTTCACACTTGAGATATTGTCTAAATCCTACTTTCCATTCTAATCCCCTGAGTCTGCAAACAAATGTGCTCATGTGCATCCTTACATATAACTAGGACTTAGTTTATCAACGGAATTCTATGAAAATGTGGGATAGATACTGAGGCTGATGTGGTTTGGGCATTGCATAATTTCTGCCAAGGCTTTCCAGGGCTGAGCCCTGGGACCTCTGGGCCTGGGAGTTCCTAGCCCAGGCATCTCTGGGCTTGCTGTATTAATTAAGAATGCAAAATAATTGCTCCTAATTGCTTGAACTCCAATGCTTCTTTCATTCCAAATTAAGCACTGCAATTGTGACATCAATTTTTTTAGTTAGGCAAAAAAATCAACTAGCGCAAAGTGGTCATACAGTTCTAAGAATACAGTTCATTTAAGTATGTATGATTATGTCTAGATGGCTAATTATTTGATTGTACATAGCAAAAATGAGGACAAGGGGAGACCATCCTACTCGATTTCATTTGATGGCTAAAATGGAAACTGAACTTTTGCTTGTAAAGGTGAGAAGCTAATGTACCAGATAAACCTTGACATACTTTCATCCCTCTTTTTCATCTATAACAAATATCTTAAGCCGGATACATAAAAAGTTCAGTATTTGTTATTTATATTTAAAGAGAGGTCATCTTGGCTGACCCAGACCTGTAGCTTTGCAAAGACTCTTCTGTCGAGACACCCCACTGATCCACTGTTTAGTCCCTCCTTATAGTAAAGATCATTGGAGTTAATGGAAGGACTCGTATCAATTTCCAAGGTTTTTTGATCAGTTCCTATGCTTATTATTGTTCCCTTTATTTTAAAATGAGGACTAGAAACAGGTCCAGTATTTTCTGTGTGCTGTGCTATGTGTTCCCATTCTTAGAAACAGATTGATAGGGCCAGACAAGTACCAAGAAACCAGCTACTTCATGATAGACCCAAGAAGGAAAATAACAGAACACCACTTGTCATCACCTAAAGCCCTCAGCTTAAACCCCTCTAGTACATCATTGACAATCTACAACCTATATTGGAATATGATCCCTCACTCTCTCAGGCCTTATTGTAAAAGGTACAGAATTTAGGAGATAATAGTATCCCTTACATAAATATTTTGGTCCATTTTATTAAAGGGATCAAATTTCCAATTCAATTCTATCTGAGTTTTCCATAGGCATATCTCAATGGTTAGAGCATTGGCCTTGTAAACCCAGGCTTGTGCATTCAGTCTTGGAAGGGGATTTTCAAGGTTCTGGGGCAGGTTAAATTTAAAAAAAAGAAATCTGTCAGGGATGGTGATAAGTACTGCTGTGAGTGTGGGGCACGGGACTCAATGGATCTCTGAAGGTCCCTTCCAATTCTATGAGATATGTATGGCTATGTATGTGTGTCTTCCTCCATAGTTGTGGATCTATCCATTGTCCAGACTGATACCAGTAGCTGCAGACTCCTTGCATTCCACCCAGATTTCAACACAGAGGGCCTTCAATCCTATGAAATGTGGGACTGAATGAAGCTAGGTATTCACAGAAAGTCATGTGAGAAGATGGCTAGCCTTTTAAAATGATAACCAAAAGAAGAAGCTTAACTTAGCTAAATCAGGGCTACATTTTTTTCTCTCTTGCCATTTCTGAATGTTCTGAATTGGTAAAGTGCCAGGAAGCTAGCCATAATTTATGTTTGAATTAAATATGTCACTTTTGTCTATGATAACATAAGTGAATCACCCCAGATTTCCCCTTCAGCATGGAGATTAATTTGATGGTAATATTAATGTTCATTTTCTAACTTGACATGCATCTAGAATTAGAAATATCAATTTTTCCTGGGAATTCTTTAAAAATAACATTTTACCAAAATTTGTTGCAAATCCATTTAAGATTTTTGAGGAAAATTGAAAAGAACTCCCTTTTGAATCTATTTGCTGTAAAAAATAATCAGTTTTGGTTTTCCAGTCAAACGACTGGTTAATATGGATCAAAATGAAAAAAAAAATCCTCAAAAAGTCATTTTTACATTGGTGGAAAATATTTAAATGACAAAAAGAACCCAGCTGGAGTTGGATAGTATCCAACTGAGTCACCAGAGTTGCACAAAAGATAGGGAACCTCCCTGCCTTAGAGGAGCAGTTTGCTCCTTATACTCTCCTGCTAATTAACCTTTGTGGATCAAAGTATTGTGGTGCTGGAGTTACATGGTAGCTTCATCTTCCTTGTCTCTTTGGAGCAGCACCATTCGTTTTCCTCCATCCCAATGAGGAAGAAGCATACAATCCTCACTCTCCTTGAGTACAAACTGAAATTCTTCCTGTTCTTCTGCATAGGCTGCAAAAGTATGTTGGAGGAAGTTCTTAGCTGACTCCCAAACCCCACCATAAAGCAAAGAGAGGGAACAGCAGTGGACATAGTGGGAAAGATTGGGGATTGGCTTGGTGTTGAAATTATATTGTGGAGGAAGGTAAAGGTCAGAGAATTCTGGTCTATGGGATTGCGTCTGACATCAGAAGTATTTGTTTCCATTGTAGGTGGATTCATAATTATTGCATTGGTCTTAAAATTCTCTTTTCTATTTCCCATTATATATAAAACAAAAGTGTAGCTCATTAAGCTTTTAAAATCCTTTCATCTGTTTAATAACCTTTTTATGTGGAGTATTTACTCTTCATG
The DNA here is from genome assembly GCF_033958435.1 of Carettochelys insculpta. NCBI lineage: Eukaryota > Metazoa > Chordata > Testudines > Carettochelyidae > Carettochelys > Carettochelys insculpta. Next base: position 35,781,491 of record NC_134138.1, on the reverse strand, counting down.
TTTTTATTAAGTAGAAAATTGCTACCAGAATTAATAGGATTTTTGCAACACTGATTTCAGTGTCACTTTGGGTAGTAAGAATAGTATATAGAGCAATATTGCATTATATTTTTCAGGAAGAGAACAACTAAATGGCTGTGCCGATGTTTTATGTGATGCCAACATCATTCTCTCTGCAGTTTTCAAAGTTGTGAAATAAAACTAATAGGAAAATTATGTAAAATAATGCTACATTCTATTGAAATGACCAGGATCACCACAGAGGTCAATTATGACACTGTGCTGAATAGCAGAGTTATGTTGATATAGTGTGTAAATATGCTATACCATATCACAGAAAGATAATACATGATGGCTACGTCTACACGTGCAGCCAACATCGAAATAGGCTATTTCGATGAATAACGTCTACACGTCCTCCAGGGCCAGCAACGTCGATGTTCAACTTCGACGTTGCTCAGCCCAACATCAAAATAGGCGCAGTGAGGGAACGTCTACACGTCAAAGTAGCACACATCGAAATAGGGATGCCAGGCACAGCTGCAGACAGGGTCACAGGGCGGACTCAACAGCCAGCCGCTCCCTTAAAGGGCCCCTCCCAGACACACTTGCACTAAACAACACAAGATACACAGAGCTGACAACTGGTTGCAGACCCTGTGCCTGCAGCATAGATCCCCAGCTGCCGCAGAAGCAGCCAGAAGCCCTGGGCTAAGGGCTGCTGCCCACGGTGACCATAGAGCCCTGCAGGGGCTGGAGAGAGAGCATCTCTCAACCCCCCAGCTGATGGCCGCCATGGAGGACCCAGCAATTTCGACGTTGCGGGACGCGGATCGTCTACACGGTCCCTACTTCGACGTTCAACGTCGAAGTAGGGCGCTATTCTTATCTCCTCAGCTGCGTCTACACGTGCACGCTACTTCGAAGTAGCGGCAGTAACTTCGAAATAGCGCCCGTCACGTCTACACGAGTTGGGCGCTATTTCGAAGTTGAAATCGACGTTAGGCGGCGAGACGTCGAAGTCGCTAACCCCATGAGGGGATGGGAATAGCGCCCTACTTCGACGTTCAACATCGAAGTAGGGACGTGTAGACGATCCGCGTCCCGCAACATCGAAATAGCAGGGTCCTCCATGGCGGCCATCAGCTGGGGGGTTGAGAGATACTCTCTCTCCAGCCCTTGCGGGGCTCTGTGGTCACCGTGGGCAGCAGCCCTTAGCCCAGGGCTTCTGGCTGCTGCTGCTGCAGCTGGGGATCCATGCTGCATATACAGGGTCTGCAACTAGTTGTTGGCTCTGTGTATCTTGCACTGTTTAATGAAAGTGTGTCTGGGAGGGGCCCTTTAAGGGAGCGACTTGCTGTTGAGTCCGCCCCGTGACCCTGTCTGCAGCTGTGCCTGGCTCCCTTATTTCGATGTGTGCTACTTTGGCGTGTAGAGCTGCGTCTACACGTGCACGCTACTTCGAAGTAGCGGCACTAACTTCGAAATAGCGCCCGTCACGTCTACACGCGTCGGGCGCTATTTCGAAGTTGAAATCGACGTTAGGCGGCGAGACGTCGAAGTCGCTAACCCCATGAGGGGATGGGAATAGCGCCCTACTTCGACGTTCAACATCGAAGTAGGGACGTGTAGACGATCCGCGTCCCGCAACATCGAAATAGCGGGGTCCTCCATGGCGGCCATCAGCTGGGGGGTTGAGAGATACTCTCTCTCCAGCCCTTGCGGGGCTCTGTGGTCACCGTGGGCAGCAGCCCTTAGCCCAGGGCTTCTGGCTGCTGCTGCTGCAGCTGGGGGTCCGTGCTGCATATACAGGGTCTGCAACTAGTTGTTGGCTCTGTGTATCTTGCACTGTTTAATGAAAGTGTGTCTGGGAGGGGCCCTTTAAGGGAGCGACTTGCTGTTGAGTCCGCCCCGTGACCCTGTCTGCAGCTGTGCCTGGCTCCCTTATTTCGATGTGTGCTACTTTGGCGTGTAGACGTTCCCTCGCTGTGCCTATTTCGATGTTGGGCTGAGCAACGTCGAAGTTGAACATCGACGTTGCCAGCCCTGGAGGACGTGTAGACGTTATTCATCGAAATAGCCTATTTCGATGTCACAACATCGAAATAAGCTATTTCGAAGTTGGGTGCACGTGTAGACGTAGCCCTCATGAGGTTAGCGACTTCGACGTCTCGCCGCCTAATGTCGAAGTTAACTTCGAAATAGCGCCCGACGCGTGTAGACGCGACGGGCGCTATTTCGAAGTTGGTGCCGCTACTTCGAAGTAGCGTGCATGTGTAGACGCAGCCGATAAGTCTAATGTCTTTGTTGGTGTGATTTAGGTGATAGTCTCTTTCTGATGGCAATTACACAAAAGCATTAAAGGGCCATTATTATATTAAATTTTGCCCCAAAATGTAGGGATTATATAAAACTTATGATCAATAGACTTTTTAAATAATTAAGTTAATAAGCTTTCCCACACAGTGCTTGAATCCCACATATCATATGAATATATGGGAAGCTAAACAACTATGAATTGATTGAAGAATGAATACAGAAAAAGACTAAACTGTCAGGATGCTACCTGCAGTATACACAATGCCAGGAGTGCATTGGAGGGTGAGAAACCTCCGAACCCTAGTTAGAGCCCTCATGGAGACTTAAAGTGTAGTCTGATCATGCCCTTCCCCAGTAGGACTGTATCTATACACCCCACCACAATAATTAATGTCTTCAAGTAGGAATGTAGCAAATGGCAGAAAAGCAGTGATTTTTATAAGCACACTATGACTCTGATCTCTATATAAAATATTGCTATATATTGGATTGGACATAGTGATTAAAGCCATTATAAGGACAGCTATGTTATTGAACTTTCAGTCCCTGGCGTATAGATAAATGAGACGGCTACATTTAAATTAATCCTCAACCTGCTCCCTCATAACCCCCATATCATAATCACTTACATCACTTAATCACTTAAACACTTAACCCCCACATCATAATCACTTTCCTTTTTCATTATTAATGATTAATATTAATTACTTTATTTTATTTGCAAGAGTCAATGCAAGTGACTTGGAAATGGAAAGTTTAAAATGCTCAATACATTACCTAAACCTGCTGTCATAGCTTCCCTTAATGCGATGTACCTGCCTTTATGAGAAAAAAAAATCACTAGTTCAGTGGCTTGGTTATACCACCATAGTTTATGACATTTGCACTTAGCCAGTCAGGAAGCAAGAAGTATGTGCCCTGTTTTCAAGATGGCTGACGGGGATGGATAATATGTGCTTATTGCTTTGCATTAAAAATTGCCCCAAACCTGCCAATTGCACATCTCATGTATGAAGCCACATGTTTCTGTTTTTTTCCCTCTCAGTCAAACACTTTCTCTCTTGTTACATTTTTCTTTTTTCTTAATTTAGATTGCTAGCTTTTAGGAGACATGTCTATCTCGCACAGTATGCTTGAACAGAACACAACACAATGGGATCTGGTTCTGATTGGGACTTCTGAATACTGCCATAATACAAACAATCAGCAAGAGCAGGGTTTATATTATAAAGCAGCAACAGTAAATGGGAGATGAAAAAAGTTCAAGAGCATCTCCTAAAATGATCTATGTCATTATGCATTATTTGGCAAATAACATCAAGTAATGAATAAATTTAGGAGCACTGCAATATATTTATGGACAGTTCATTGACACAAAGAAAGGTGAAACATGAATATTCATTAGGAATTATTCCAACAGGTTTAATTTTAATGATTTTTTAAAAACCCTATTTTGGATCAGTTCCTCATTTGTGACTCAACAGTTCAGCTCAGTTGAGTGGAATAATAATAATAAAAAACACTCTTTGCTTTCCCATATGATCCTGGTTTGTTGGCTTGCTCACCAATGTAAATTAAAGCAGTCTGAGGGCTGCTGTAATTTGTGCCAGCTGTCACTGGATAACAGTGCTCATTCTAGTAGCTAGATACGAGTGGGGAGTGTAAGACCAATGGCCGAAGTATTAGCAGGAGAACCACTATGACAGCTCTGCATATCCCAAGAAGTCCACTATGCATGGAAATGATCCGGGGGGCCAGCTAAATCAGTTTTAGAGCTACTTTGTTCTGCCAAAGCAGCCTCACTGCAAGGCAGAATCTGGCCCAATATTGCAATTTTCTCCATAGACACAGTCAGGAATTTCTCACAGCACAGCTTGTAATAATGATAATAGGTCTGTATTTGGGTTCAGCAGAGACCCGTGTTCCTGGCCAGATGCTTCAACTCTAATCTGTCTAAGCACTTGTAGGTGCAGTTAGTCATCCATGATATTACATTGTTTTGGCATTCAAATCCTTATGAAGGTCTCGGTGGTTAAATCTTACTGTTTAATTCACCAATTAATGCAAGCACTTAGCCAAGGCTGACATTACATCATTATGCATGCGTATACTTACACTCCTTGCCCCAAACTGAATTTAAGCATTTGTAATGGTTTCTGTAAGGTGACAGTGAGAACAAAATGCCAATTCACAAAATCACTACTGTTTCATAATACAAGATGTTTGTAGATGTAGTGAATTTGGGTTAATTTATATTCCTCTTTAAAACACGATGTTTCCTTTCCCAATAACCACAGTAGTTTCTGAAGATCATTTCCCATTTATATAGAGAGGAGGAATCTTTATTTTTTTTTTTTACTACATGTAGGCTGTGTCTACACTACAAACTTACTTCAAAGTTGCTTACTTCAAAGTTATACTTCAAAGTAGAGCATCTACACACAAAATGCACCCTCCCTTACTTCAAAGTAGGCTTCTCCCTACTTTGAAGATAAACGTCTACACACAAGTAGCCCCTGCTTCAAAGTAAGGGGCCAGGAAATGGTGCAGGCATGGGGTTGCATGGCTGATAAGCCCTTTTGGGCTTGCAGCCAGTCAACCCCTTAAAGGACCCCTCCCAACACCCCTACTCTGCACTTGCTCAAGGCTTCTGGGCTGCGGACAGCAGCAGAGCATGTGCTGGGGAGATCAGCCAAGCAACATGCCCGCTCCCACCTTCCCCAGGGACGAGGTTCTCTCCACCCTGGACAGCCTGCTGCCCATACTGGTCGCCCTCATCTTCCAGTGGCGTGGCCGGGTTGCCTGCATGAGACCCAGCCTACAGGCCATAGCCATGGCACTGCTGCACCTCCCATGGGTCACCCCAGTCCGACACCAGTGGGCCTTCACCACCGCCAGTGGGTGGTGGGACTGGCTGGTGCTAGAGGACTGGGATGATGAGCGATGGCTGGGGAACTTCAGAATGACCCACCAGACATTTGAAAACCTCTGCCACTGGCGCATCCCAGTCCTCCAGCACTGAGACATATGGATGCAGACAGTGCTCCTGGTGCAGAAGAGGGTGGCCCTCACCCTGTGGAGGCTGGACATGTCTTACTTCCCCCCGCAGGTCATCCGAGCTGTCAATAGGGTGCTCATGCCATGAGTCGTGGCCCTGGGGGACCTGGATGCTGCCCTCGCTGGGTTCGCAGATCTGGGCTTCCCCAGTTGTTTTGGAGCTCTGGATGGGACACATGGTGATCTGGGCTCTGGACCACAGTAGGGGTGCCTACATTAACAGGAAAGGGTACCACTCAGCGGTGCTCCAGGCCCTGGTGGACGCGAGAGGTCTTTTCCTGGACATGCGCGTGGGGTGGCCAGGCAGGGCCCATGATGCCTGGGTGTTCTGGAATTCATGGCTGGGACATCGGGTGCAGGAGGGCACGTATGCCCCTCCATGGGAGCTCCCACTCGTGTACATCATGATGCCCCGCTACATCGTGGCCAATGCTGCGCACCCGCTGCACCTGTGGCTCATGCGGCTCTATACTAGCCACAGCATGCTGGCACAGGACACCTTTAATGGTTGCCTCAACCATGCCAGGGGCACGGTCAAGTGAGTGTTTGGGAGGCTGAAGGGGAGGTTTCTCAGCCTTCTCATCAGGCTGGATGTCAGCCTCCCAAATGTCCCCTCAGTCACTGCCACCTGCTGTGCCCTCCACAACCTTGTGGAGGGGTGGTGGGAGCCTGTCCCCGGGTATGTGGGCTTCAGGGTTCCAGATGGGCCTTGTCCCCATCCCTGGTGACATCCCCGCTTGTCCCGTATGTACCAGCTGTGATGTTGGGCAAGACTTGGCTGGAGGAGGCTTGGCTGGGTGTCTTGAAGGGGAAGGAGATGGCGACGGTCATGTCGCTGGAGCCCTCATCATCACCCTCAGTCTCGGTGTGCTGCTCTCCACTAAGGGGGCTCATGGTGGTTGAGGGCCCCACCTCATCCTCACTGTCTGCAAGGGGGAGAGTGGCAGTGTCCACCATGTGCTCTGGGATGGCTGCCTCCCTCGGCCCCAGGAGCCTGTGCAGTTCCTGGTAGTAGGGGCAGTGGACGGGCTGTTCCCCCTACTGGCTGGCAGCATCACAGGTCTTGATGTTGGTCTGGCAGAGTTCTTTTACTTTTATCCACACACTGCTGCCAGTGCGGTTGAGGTGGCATTGGGTGGTGAGTCCACTGGCCAGCTGGTTGAAGACCTCGGCATTTGTCTGCTGGGTGCCAGTTTGCCGAAGGACCTCCTCCTCCCCTGACCGAGCGAGGAGCTCCTTCAGCTCAGCTTCAGTCCAGGAGGGTCTCCCTCCTGGCGTGGCACTTGCCTGGATGCTGCAACCCCTCGGATGCTGCCATGGTGGCCAGAGAGTGAGGAGGGGGGCTGATGCTTTGAGTCAAGGCAGTCCAAGTGGGAGCTCTTGCTGCACCTGCTTGTGGTACAGTCTTAGCTTCCTGCCTGGGCTTGCCAGGGAGCTGTTTCCTTTAAGGTGTCCTACAGGGATCATAAAACCCTGGCTGGGCTGGCCAGAGTGTCTCCAACCTCTGGGGGGCTGGGGGGGGTCGCTCCTTGGAGAACTCCTTATTTCAAAGTAAGGAGTGCAGAGTGCCTACATGCACCTAACTTCGAAGTTAAACTTCAAAGGAAGCCACTACTCCATTCCTGGGAAAGGAGTCGTAACTTCAAAATTAGCCTCCCTTACTTAACTTTGAAGTAAGGAAAAATGTGTGTAGATGCTCTGCATTCCACTTTGAAGTAGCAGCTTATTTCAAAGTTAACTTCAAAGTAAGTTTGCAGTGTAGTTTCTAGTACAGAGAGGCTGTATTTTATCAAAACAAAAAAGCAGTCATGTAGCACTTTGAAGACTAACAAAATAATTTATTAGGTGATGAGCTTTTGTGGGACAGACCCACTTCTTCAGAGATGGAAATAGTACTATAGACTTGTTAGTCTTACTCTTTAAAGTGCTACGTGACTACTTTTTTGTTTAAGATCTAGCGTAAAAATTCAGAACAATCTGAACAATTCAAAACAAGTGATTTAAAGACCCATGTCCCTTTTTCAAAAATAACATAGGAGATACTGAAGGCCACTATCAGAGCATTACCCTTTAGCTTTTTCCCTCCCCTTCAAGCAATAGTTTGTGTCATCTGGGTTTTATTTTGACATAGTGTTAAAGAGGAATAGATTCCAAGATTCATAACACCCTGCACTGTATTCCTCCAAAAGTGTTTGTCCTTTAGACTAGATAAAACTGAGAGAATTAATTAATACGTTTTAATGCTAGAAGGGATTACTGGCTCTTATATTATGTATTACAAAGGCCAGAGAATTTTAGTCAGGAATTCCTACAATTGACAGAATTATTTTTTTCTTGTTACACAAGGAAATGTTATTCAGACTGGTAACAAGAGATGTCCAGTCTTGATTTAATGGCAATCTTCCCATACTTACTTACCCTCACTGTTAAAAACACAGCATCTTGCTCTCACTGATTGCATCTGCGCTGCTTCTGGACCCAAAATACAGGTTGAACATCTCTAGTCCAGCACTCTTGGGTCCACCAGCATCTGTGATAGGACTTGATTTTAGTTGGCCAGATGTCCATTTATCAGGTGGGTGGCTAAGTTTCTTGTGGCCCCATAAAGTTCGTTTACAACCACCAGTCCTGACTGTTAGTATTCTGTGCTGTTATTTAGCTGTATTTTACCCCAAAAGTCTTCCAGGAGCTAGTAAGCAGTGAAAGTTTTGGTACTGTTGCTAGAGCATAGTGACCTCCCATGGTCTGGCAAATTCTGTCTGCGCTGGTCAGATCCTGAGGGTGCAGGACTAGAGAGGGTGCAGCACTAGAAAGGCTGACCTCATACCACAGTCATTAGCCTACCTCCTTCAACTAAACAAAAAACCTTTCTGGCACTGTTCTCCTGTTAAATTACAACTGCAAAAGATTTAAGGGGTCATCTGTAAGAACTTGAAAATAATAAGATACACAAAGGAGATTAATCAATAATAAATCCATTATAAATTAGGAGCATAAATTAAACTGGGATATTTAGTTGGAAATATCAAGCATAAGTGGCAAAAAGAAGTGTTTATTTCTTATACAGCATTTTTTTCCTTCATGTTTTGGCTTCTGTACATTTTCCTAAAGGCTCTTTGTATTTTGGTGATGTTTATTAATCATTATTTGACAGCATACATATTCTGAAATTCTGACCCAAATTTTTCCTCCTCCCCATTGACTTAAAGCCAAGTTCTTACAGAAGTATTTATTTGCTGTGCACTTGTAAAAGAGCTTTCAAAATCCTTTGGTTGTCTAGCTATATAAAGGTCGGGTTTATTTCCAGAAGCGGAAGAAATGAATCTTCCCAGTTAGATCAACTGATTCCAAATACCGTAAGTTTGAGATTCCTTTAGCTTATGTTCAATTTTAAATGTTTCCAGTACTAGCCATAATAGCTGTCACAGGTGGTCCAATTTCATTTAGGCTGTGTCTGCACTACAAAAAATAACTTCGAAGTTGCGTGTCTACACACACCCTACTTCAAAGTTCAACTTCGAAGTAGGGCACTACTCCATTCCTGGGAATGGAGTAAGGACTTTGAAGTTGGGCTCCCTACTTCAAAGTTAAGTCCAAAGTTAGGGCAAAATGTGTGTAGATTCTCTGCTGGCTACTTCGATGTAGTGCGTAACTTCAAAGCTAACTTCGAAGTTAGTTCCTAGTGTAGACACCCCCTTACACATGTCTCTGCCTTTTCTATTAAAATGTGAGGGCTGGAGATAATCTGTGGAAAGGTAACAGATCTAAGAATGGGGGTGAGAGAAACTGTGGGTAGAGGCATGATAAATCTCTTACTTGAGCTAATGGAATTTTGCATAGAAAAAAAGCTGCAGCTTTCAAGATGAGGAAAGAGGTCAACATATTATGTTAGAGACAATTTAGGGATTGGCTGATATGAGTTGCTAGAAGAACCTTTTCAACATAGATTAATGTTTTATTGAATTAGAAGCAGAGAATCCCATTGCTGCAGCTGTCATTTAGATTCATGAAGGAACAAATTGTCATTGTAGATTTGACACAGGTCCACCTAATAGTCCTATCAGTCTTGTTCTGAGTAGGCAGAATGAAGAACAACTCTGCGTTCATCCCTGGAAGAGGAGTACCACAGTTAAGGTAAGTGATCAAAGTATACATGGGTAAGCAGGACTTGTGTGCAGCACATTCATTACAGAGAGAAATGTCATTTAGTTGAGTCTGGGAAGTATTATAACCATAAAGAACTTTTGTCTGGTAGCATTTTTTGTTTGAAACATTTCATTATAGTATCTGCATTTCCTCAAAGTTTTCATTCCTAAATTCTGTCATAATTGCTTACAACATGATCTATCTGGACTGAACTCACCGGGCTCTTTCTGTAATATGTCACCTACAACTCTCTTCATTGTATTTAGCAAAAAGGTAGCTAATAATTTGCTCGGGATTCCTAGCAGTTCAATATTTCTCCCATTCATACACTGAACAAGATCACCCTGTTTTGGGAAGTACACCAATGCTTGCAGCTTTCCAGCCTACTGTCATTTGTTCCTCACCCAGGTGTTGTCATGTTTTTTTTTCCACTACTCATTCAGAATTTCTTCTCCTACATTTATTACCTCTGTTTGAATTCTGTCAGCTTCAGGAGCTTTCTGGTTTGAGGCCATTGGTGGCTGCTTTAATTGCATTGGGTGAAAGGAGGCTAATAACATTTCCATTTTACCATTGACCTTTTCCCTCAAACTTGTGAATACCTGTTGGTTCTGAACAGTTCCATGAGGAATGAAAATGCTTTTTGCATCATCTGTATTATTCTTCCTGTGCTTTCAACATCTGTCCATAAGAGTCCCTGAGAAGCACCACCTGTGGATGTTCTGGTTCTTATATAGAACCAAGTGAAGTCTCCCTTCTGCTGTTCCTCCAGCTCAGGAACCTTCTCCTGAACACAGGCACTTCTATTTTGCCTCCATCTCTCACTTAATTAATTGTATCTTAGGACTGAATCAGGATAAAAAAGTCAAAATATTAGAGTGTTTTGCAAAAATGAAATATTTGAGCCTGTTCTTTCAACCTTAGCCAAAAAAAAATTAAATTTATTGTTAAAGCATATATTTTATGGTAATTTGTAACTAAAATAACATACATACTCAAGATACAAAGAAAAGATAAAACATTTTGATCTTATCAAAATAACATACTTTCCCACAGAAAGTTTTGATAAAATGTTTTGATTTTATTGAACACATATTTCCAACAGAAAATCTTTTCCATCAAAACATTCTTGACCAGCTCTTTCTTTAAACTTAATCATATTGTCCTGACAAATCTTGTACTAAACCCACGAATAATTCAGTTTTCTGGAGAGCAAGACTTGTTTGTATATGACGCAATATCCCCAGCGTGTACGTGTTTAATTTCTTAAATGTCACATTGCATTACGCTAGGCCACATCAACATACACTATATACTTTTGTACTGCATCATATTATATTGTGTGTCTAAGTTAATTATGATTAAAACTGTCCAAAGTGTGAACTGAAACTATTCAATCAAATATCATCATTCAAGGATAAGTACAGCGGTATGCTGAATCTAGAAAGAATTTTGATAGTGCTAAACAGCTTGCTATCTGTCTCTTTACTGTTTCTGGAGAGAGTCAGCAAATTCATTCCCCAGCTAAGATCCTATACTGGTGTTCAGGGAGGCTGACTGAATTGCTGGACACCTGGGCAAAGAGAGGAAGGTTAGCTCCACGCTCCCAGAAAGGGCAGAGCCTCAGGTGGAAGGGGTGGGGCTGGAGGATGCCAGCCTTCAGCACAAGCCAGACTGGGCCATGCACCTCCTGCCAGCCCTTAGCGCCACCCTCATAGAATCATAGAATACTAGGGCTGGAAGGGAACTCGAGAGGCCATTGACTCCAGCCCCCTGCCCCAATGGCAGGACCAAGTACTGTCTAAACCATCCCTGACAGACATCTATCTAACCTGTTCTTAAATATCTCCAGCGATGGAGATTCCACAACCTCCTTTGGAAATTTATTCCACTGTTTGACCACCCTGACAGTTAGGAACTTTTTCCTAACGTCCACCCTAAACCTCCCTTGCTGCAGTTTAAGTCCATTGCCCCTTGTTCTATCCTCAGAGGCCAAGAAGAACAAGTTTTTTCCTTCCTCCTTATGACACCCTTTTAGATACCTGAAAGCCGCTGTCATGTCTCCCCTCCATCTTCTATTTTCCAAACTAAACAAGCTGAATTCTTTCAGCTTTTCTTCATAGGTCACATTCTCTAGACCTTTAATTATGTGTGTTGCTCTTTTCTGGACCCTCTCTAAGTTCTCCACATCTTTCTTGAACTGTGGTGCCCAAAACTGGACAGAATACTCCAGCTGAGGCCAAACTAGTGCAAAGCAGAGCAGAAGAATGACTTCTCGTGTCTTGTTCACAACACACCTGTTAATGCATCCCAGAATCATGTTTGCTTTTTTTGCAACAGCATCACACTGTTGACTCATATTTAGCTTGTGGTCCACTATAACCCCTAGATCCCTTTCTGCTGTAGTCACTCCTAGACAGTCTCTCCCCATTCTGTATGTGTGAAACTGATTGTTGCTTCCCAAGTGGAGAACTTTGCATTTGTCCTTATTAAATTTCATCCTGTTTACCTCAGACCATTTCTCCAATTTATCCAGATAATTTTGAATTATGATCCTATCCTCCAAAGCAGCTGCAAGCCTTCCCAGCTTGGCATCATCTGCAAACTTATTAAGTGCACGTTCTATGCCAATATCTAAATCGTTGATGACGATATTGAACAGAACTGGTCCTATCACAGGCCCCTGCGGAACCCCACTTGTTATACTTTTCCAGAAGGATTGAGAACCATTAAGAACTACTCTCTGAGTACGGTTATCCAGCCAGTTATGCACCCACCTTATAGTAGCCTCATCCAAATTGTATTTTTTTAGTTTTTTGATAAGAATATCATGCGAGACTGTATCAAATGCTTTACTAAAGTCTAGGTATGCCACATCTACTGTTTCTACCTACCCTATCCACGAGGCTTGTTATCCTATCAAAGAAAACTATCAGATTGGTTTGACATGATTTGTTCTGTACAAATCCATGCTGGCTGTTCCCTACCACCTTCCCACCTTCCAAGTGCTTGCAGATGATTTCTTTAATTACTTGCTCCATTATCTTTCCTGGCACAGAAGTTAAGCTGACTGGCCTGTAGTTTCCTGGGTTATTCTTATTCCCCTTTTTATAGATGGGCACTATATTTGTCCTTTTCCAGTCTTCTGGAATCTTTCCCATCTCCCATGATTTTCCAAAGATGATAGATAAAGGCTCATATATCTCCTCTATCAGCTCCTTGTGTATTCTGGGGTGCATTTCATCAGGCCCTGGTGACTTGCAGACATCTAATTTTTCTAAGTGATTTTTAACTTGTTCTTTTTTTATTTCAACTTCTAAACCTACCCCTTTCCTGCTAGCGTTCACTTTGTTGGGCATTCTTTTATCAGACTTCTCAGTGAAGACCGAAACAAAGAAGTCATTAAGCATCTCTGCCATTTCCAAGTTCCCTGTTACTGTTTCTCCCTCTTCACTGAGCAATGGCCCTACCCTGTCCCTGGTCTTCACACCACCTGGGATTCTAGTGGCTACTTAAAGGGCCTGGGGCTCTGGATGCTGCTGCTGATGCAATAGTTTTTTATTCAGGGCCTATTCAAGAAAACGGTGATGGACTGTATTTAACAATCTTGTGTGCTCTAGAATTCTAGATTGTCTGAGAAACCATTCCATAGGTATATGAATGAATTATGTGTATGTATTAAGTACAGTCTGTCCCATAGAATTCCAGAACACAGTACTTATTGGGTAAAGATCAATATTCTGGGCCTTCGATTTCAAAATACTCTCTGATAATATCTTGAAATTCTATGGAATAGATAATATGTAAAGCAAATATACTGAAAAAGATTAAAAGGATTCAGATTTAGTTACAGATGATAAGTGTCTTTGCTTACAATCTGTCTGCTTTTAATAGCACATTGTAGAGAAGATGAACTGGAAATATGGCATGATTTTGGTAGCTACCTATGTCAAAATAATTAATTAAATCAGTTCTACATATATAGAGAGTAAGGAGCAAACTAATATCTGATTTAACATATTGAGGGAAATAACGGGATTTAGAAATGAGCAGGGTCCTTTTGAAAAGGACCCCAGTGTAGCCACACCGAGCTGCGTGCGTTCGAAAGTGGCACTTTCAAAGCACCATGGCTGTAAGCATGCAAATGATAATGAGGCGCTGAATATTCAACAGCATGGCCATTTTGAAGTTTTGACCAAGTGTGGCCGCAGCCTAAGTGGGTATTCCAGTTACACAGTTGGAGAAATGGAAAAATGCAAAGGTGACTCAGACCCTGTATGTGTCCCTTAATCAAAACCAGTCTTTAAAAGATGCTTACAGACAATTTTTAATGACTGTAAGAATGAAATCACAGCTAGTCAGTGGAATTTCGGATTAAACAAACACAAGTTCTAAGGAAAGCATGCATTTAGTTTGGTCTTCCAGCAAACATGAACACTTTATGAACATTTTTTTAAAATTATAAATTCATATATAAGCAAGTAAAGAGTTCCAAGTCTTGTTTATCTCAGGTATTGATGATTACCAAAGTTCTGAGCACCTTGCCATTGTGGTAATGGTGGTAATGTTTTAGATGAAGAGACAAAGGAAATGAGGATTGTAGAAGGAAAAGAGATAAGGGCCATACAAGAAGTTTTGTCAGGGAGAAGAGTAGGGAAGGGGAGAAGGACACATTAAAGGCAGATAGAGAGAGGTTATTAGAATGGCAGGGGAACTGGGGCAAGCAGACAACACTGGGAAAAACACATAAAAACAAACAAGAAAAAGTGCATCAAAAGCAGTGTGATGGCAGCAACAGTATCCAATGTTATGCTGAGGCTGCACTTGTGTCTGCTCTTGGCAGTTTTCTCTGTTCTTTGTCAGTTTCTCTGACATTGACTTACAATGGGACTTCAGGACAAAATTAGGCAGCTCAATAACAGAAGAGTCACTGCTAAGCAATGAACTATGCACAGGACTAGCAGCAAAAGCAGTATGATACGCTATTGCATTATCTGAAGAAACCTTTATTCTATTCACTCTCTAGAGGAGCTTTTATTCCACTGAATGTTTGAAGATGCAAGAGGAAAATGGAGATTTGTCTTGTTCAATGCATGATACTGCACAATTTTAATAACTACCTCACTGAATAAGGCACTTTCTCTCTGGTGGCTATGATTCCAAGCATTTCTTATTTCAGAGAGACAGAACTTTCTAGTGCTGTCTAGTAAATAATTTCAGAGTCTGTCATTTTTGTGTCTACCATTTAAATAGTATATATTTAAATAAATAATATGATTAAATATTGACTTTAAAACTACAGCATCATTTGGATTGGGAAAAACCTTTAAAGACTCATCTAGACCACATCAATGAATGCAATTTTTGAAGCCATCCACAAAAAAAGTTCATATTAAGTTTCAACCTTTGGTATTCAGTTATGAAATTTCCACAGTCTCCTTGGACAGTTTGTTTCATTGCCCATGAATTGAAATTACATACATAGATGGTGCATTTAGACAATATTAAGGTTGTGACACAAACTGGAAAAACCCTGGTGATTTAGGTCTAAGGCTGTCATTCTGTGTCCCCATAACTCACTTCATTGTGTGTTTGGTTTTTTTGTTTTGTTTTGTTTTGTTTTGTTTGAATCTTGCTGAAATAGTGCAAGGGGAAAACTAACATTTCAGCTGCGTCTACACGTGCGGGCTACTTCAAAGTAGCTGCGCCAACTTCGAAATAGCGCCTGCCATGGCTACACGTGGCGGGCGCTATTTCGAAGTTGACATCAACGTAAGGAGGCGAGACGTTGAAGTCGCTATCCTCATGAGGGGATGGGAATAGCACCCTACTTCGAAGTTCAATGTTGAAGTAGGGCACGTGTAGCCGATGCGCGTCCAAGGGCCAAGGGCCTGGCCGCCCGGGGTCACCCTGCCCACACTCCTGACCACGTTAGGAATAAGGTTAAGGAGCTGCGGCAGGGTTACGCCTGGGCCTGGGATACGGCCAACCGATCTGGGGCCGCCCCCGTCACTTGCCCCTTTTACAGGGAGCTCAGGGAAATCCTGGGCCCCCGGCACACCTCCTCCCCGCCGGCCACTCTTGACACCTCGGCTGAGGAGCCCCAGCAGGCCCCAGAGGTGGAGTCCGCCCTGGAGGCAAGTCCCGCACCCCAGGGGCCCCCCCCAGGAGCCCACCTCTGGGATACCAGAGGAGGAGGCGGGGGGGGAATCCTCCTCCAGTGATGGGGGGCTCCGGATCGCCATCCCTTCCCGGAGCTCCAGCAGGGCATCCACCCACAGGGTGTCCCCTGACTGTGGGAGCAGACTGTCAGGTATGTATCCCCCCGGTGCACACCCCTGGGGTTGAGGGACAGGGGCAACAGATGTGACCAGGGCCCTCCACATGCCCAGATGACCATGGCCCCAAGGACAGCAGTGGCATGTCCCTCAGAAGAGTGCATCAGCTCCTCCCCCCCAAGCACGACAGTGCCATGCCCCATCCCTGGGGATGGGGGGAGCAGAACCTAGGGTCCCCTGGGGGGAGGGGGTGGGACACCCATCATCATCAGCAGCATCTCCCGGGGACAGGGATGGGGAACCAGCAGCAGAGGGGTAGGGGGACAAGGGCCACGGCTCAGGGCCCACACTAACGGCTGTCTCCACTCTTCTTCCCCCCCGTGTTCTGCAGCTGCACCATCGGAGGGACCGGAGAGTGCCGACAAGGTGTCAGTGGTCCCAGAGAGCCCACCGGGGCCATCAGTCCAGGCCAGCCCCTCGGCAGAGCACCGACCAGCCCCAGGGCGGGGACGACGGCGGACCTAGCACCATCCGAGGACAGTGACGGACCCCCCAGCTGCTGAGATCTCAGAGCAGCGCCTGTGGGTGTAGGAGTGGTGCCTCCATCTGCAGAAGCGGGAGCTGGCCTGGCACCAGGAGGCATGGGGGGCCATTATACGCCCATTTGAGCGCATCGCAGACTACCTGGCCCCCCATGCCACGCCGGCTGCCGCTCTGCCCGCCCTGCCTGCTCCATCCGCTGCTCCACCCACAGTCCCACCACCATCCGCCACCGAGGGGCCATCCACCGAGGGGGACCTGGGGCCTGCTGACACCCGCCAGCCATATCTGCCGGTCCGCCCGGCCCCCCAGCCAGCCCCGGCCAGGGCTGAGGCCGAGGCCCGGGTCGTGGCTGCCCACCCCCAGTGCTGGACATTAGGGGGTGTGGGGCCCAGGATGTGCCCCCCCTCCCCTTTTGTACATATCCCCTTTTACTTGTGTTTTGTATATAGTTTGTATTAGACCTCTGTTATTTTAGGATACCTGTCCCCCCATGTAAATAGTTCTCCCCTTCCTTGTATTCCCCTTTCTTTTGCTTATCATCATATAATATATATAATATTTATATTTGTTGTAAATAATATAATAATAAGAAGAATTCAGTGTTTGGTGGTTTCACGAACAACAGGTCTATTTTTATTCTCAAGAAAAGTGGTGGGGTGTGCTCTTTGGTGCTCTGTGGTGTGGGCGTAGGGGCAGGGAGTGTTGTGGAGAATGGGGGAGGGTGCAGTGGGGGACCTGCCAGCGTTCACCCCGCGGCGGCGTTGAAATGGGCCTGCAGGGCCTCCCGGACCCGGATCCCCTCGGGGTCCACCTGGCAACTGGGGGCAGTGGGTGGCTGCACGTCGGCCCTGCCAGCCTCCACAGCCCAGCCCTGAAAGAATGCCCCCCCCCCTTGCTCTCCACCAGGTTGTGGAGGGCGCTGTACACGCCCACAATCTGTGGGATGTTGGTGGGGCCCTCATCAAGGCGGGTGAGGAGACACCTCCAGCGCCCTTTGAGGTGGCCAAATGTGCGCTCAACCAACTGGCGCGTGTGGTTCAAATGCATGTTAAAGCGCTCCTGGCTGGCTGACAGATGGCCCGTGTAAGGGTGCATGAGCCAGGGCCAGAGGGGGTATGCCGCGTCTGTGATGACGCAGAGGGGCATGGTGGTGTCCCCCACAGGGATCTCCCACTGGGGGATGTAGGTCCCCGCCTCCAGATGGCGGCACAGGCCCGAGTTCTGGAATACCTGGGCGTCGTGGGTGCTGCCAGGCCAGCCAACATATATGTCCAGAAAGCGGCCCCGGCTGTCCACCAAGGCCTGCAGGACCACCGAATGGTAGCCCTTCCTGTTCAAGAAGCATCCTCCGCTGTGCTCCAGGGCACGGATGGGGATATAGGTCCCATCCAGAGCCCCGAAGCAATTTGGGAACCCCAGGGTGGCAAACCCCATGATGGCGGCATCCGGGTCCCCAAGCTACACGAGCCTGTGGAGGAGCAGGGCGTTGATGGCATGGATGACCTGCAGGAGAAGGACATGGGAGAGCACCAATGAGGAGGGGTGTGCAGGGTGTGTCTGGCCCTCCCCTTCCAGGGCTCCCCTCCCCTCCCATCCCCAGGGCTCCCCTCCCCAGGACTCCACTCTCCTCCCCTCCCCAGGGCTCCCCTCCCCTGCCAGGGCTCCCCTCCACCCCCAGGGCTGCCTCCCCCTCCCCGTGGGTCTTCTTACCTCCATGAGGACAGCCCCGATGGTGGCCTTGCCGACGCCAAACTGCTGCCCCACGGATCGGTAGCTGTCTGGAGTGGCTAGCTTCCAGACAGCAATGCCGACCCATTTCTCCATGCTAAGGCACGCCGCATGGCGGTGTCCTGGTGCCTCAGTGTGGGGGTGAGTCACTGGCAGAGGTCCAGAAATGTCTGCCAGCTCATACGAAAGTTCTGGAGCCAACGGTCGTCGTCCCTCTCGCCGAGCACCAGCTGCTCCCACTAGTCGGTGCTGGTGGGGTAGCTCCACAGCTGGTGGCGTGTGTGGCACGGGGGTGGCGGGGGGCTGCAGGGTCTGGGGTTGCTTCCTCCTCCCCTGGGGGCAGCTCCTCTTCTGTGGCTAGAATGTGATCAGCTGCCTCCTGCATGGCATTAAGCAGGGCGAGCACCGCTCCTGCAGGGGTGGCTGGGTGGATGTCTGGCTGCTGCTGCTGCTGGGGGTCCATAACTGCGTCGCTGAGGTGTGCATGCCTATGGCTCTGCAAACCGCATGCTGTGCAGGCTGAGTGTGTCTGGGAGGGGCCCTTTAAGGGAGCGGCTAGCTGTTGCCCCGGAAGTGCTAGTCCGTCCTGTGACCCTATCTGCAGCTGTTCCTGGCACCCTTATTTCGATGTGTGCTACTTTGGTGTGTAGATGCTCCCCTGCAGCGCCTACTTCGATGCGGTGCTGCCCAACGTCGACATTGAACTTCGACAGCACCAGCCCTGGAGGACATGTAGACGTTATTCATCGAAATATCCTATTTTGATGTCGCTACATCAAAATAGCTATTTCGAAGTAGCATACACGTGTAGACGTAGCCTTCTTGTTTATCTCAAAATTGTGGTTGGGAAAATACAGGGAAAATGGTTAGGAACATTGGCTCAAATACTGCCTGATGAACTGATGGGAATAAGGGGACTTCGAAGTAGGCAGGGTCCTTTCGAAAAGGAGCCCCATCTGGACGAGGCGCGCGGCGGCAACCCACGTCAATTTCGAAGTGCCGCTGCCGCCCACATGCTAATGAAGCGCTGAATATGCATTTAATTTGCATGGCCATTTCGAAGTTTGGGGCACGTGTAGACGTAGCCTATGTGTGTTATGATCTTCATTACATTTTAAGGAATTGTAACTAAAAGAGGTTACTTACCTCTAAGTGGCGGTGCTGGAGGGTGAGGTTAGAACAGTTCATATGATGTCACCAATGATGTGTTCCAGTACACGTCCTGGATAAGCAAGTAGGGCCAAGAATAAAGGTCCCCAGTAAATGGTGGACCCTGAAGGTGCCAGTACCATGGCTTGGTGGCAGATGTCTTCAGCCTCAGGATAAGGTGGTCTGTGCCAGGAAGAACACAGGATTGAAGTGCCTAGTGGTCAAGAATGTAGCAGACAAGCTAGGTATAGAAGCAGCAACTCTGCAGTGGGTATCGGCAGTTCCATGTGGTGATGTAGGGGACCACATGTGGCAGACCAGGTGCGATGATAATGCTGGAAAGATGACTGCAAAATGGGGATGGCCCCATCAGATCGTATTGGTGCTCTCCCTGTGCTCAATCCAGGGCTTGGGATCTGGAGCAGCCAAATCAATGCAAGACTTCTGATTCATATCTGGTCTGCTTTGCAGAGGCAAACATGCATTTAGGGGCAGTATCAGATGGGACTCTACTTTTAAACCAATGGCTGTGCTTCTTATGGTTATGTCTTGGCTGGTTAGGCTATGGTGGTACCAGAAAAGCCAGAATTGAGAAAGAAGATGGATGGGTGCTTACTGATGATGACAGGTACCATTCTGGTGGTTCCAGCAGTCCTGGTGGTCCAAGAACTGACTGTGCACTTGAGTGTATAGACTATTCCATTAGGAACTTATGGAGACAAAGTTCCCTGGCTCCCCACATTTGCAAATGATTTAGCAGGCAATGACATGGCTTCATTGAGGCAGTGCAGGCATCACTGTTGGTGGTGGTTCACAGAGGTTTTGAAGTCAGTTTTCTCAGGCATAGTCCCCAGATTGAGAGGTCTCCCCAGAAGGGAAAATCTAAAAGCAAACCTATACAGCACTAATCACCAACAGAAACCAGAAAATACTACAGGCAAAGCTTTGTTATCTGGCACTTTGTTAACCAGTAAACTTTGCTAACTGCATTGCAGCGCTGCTGGCTGCCATCATTAGCAGGTGCCTCCTTCCCTCTCAGCCTGCCTCAAGCTGCCTAACATTTGCTTGACTATCTAGCAAATTCAATTAACTCGAAGCCGGCATTTCCCATGGGAGCTGGATAGCAAAGCTTTCACTGTTTCAAACAACTGTAGAGAAGAAGGAAGAGTGGAGAACTCACTCCCTTAGCTAGGCCAAGAATGTAGATGAATCGGGGTTCAAGCTTGACCATGTGGTTATACGAGGGAACGAGAGTGGCATCAGGTTGCATGGGCTCTGATAGCTTCAGCTGCAGCTGTAAGGGTGACTCACAACACATATGTGGGTCAGCAGATACTGCTACAAAATTGTTCTAGCTCCTGCACACGGTATACAGTACATGCCCATTGGTATCCACAAAGGGACCATCATTTGAAGAAGCAATGTTCTCATGAATGTTCGGTGGGTATGCTTAAAAATGTTCACATGGTCATCTAATGTGTGACTTTCCTCTCTTAATAAAATTTCACGTCAACTAGTCTGATAATGAAAACAATACCATGTAACTCTGGTGGCCAGTTACAGCACAGCATGAAAAAACACAGAGTTGAAACTTTGAGCAAACAATCCACAGTTGTTCACGGAAAGTCTCTTCAGATTCTGCTAATTGTAGAAGTAAACGTGTGAGAATAGGTCAAAAAGTGTTGGACTTTTTTATGGGATGGATCAAGTGGCTGACGGTCTCATGTCTGTTATCTGGGAATTGCATGTCACAATATTTGCAGTAAACTTTAGAGCAACTTTATAAAAAAGCATGTAATATACATTTCATAATATGAATTTTGAATAATATGGATGTAAAAATGATTTCTCCTGAACTACTTGTGATGAAAGAATGTTGTAAACTCTATGGCAATTGAATAATTTCTATGTTACAGAGGAGTAGCCTCTTCTGAAGCCAATGTTTATAATATTTTTATCTGACTAGCTGAATGACTATGGTGGCAGAAATGTAGTCCCCAGATGTAATTTTACCTGACATTTGTGTTTTGTTTTAACATCACCCTTGCGGTGACCAGCTCCCAGTCTGCCAAGCAGATTTTTTTAAATTAAACTGAAGTGACGGACTTTCTCACAGATGGCTTCAGGCTGCATTTTCACATCCTAATGCTTCAGGAGTGAGAAGCTAAGCACTTACAGAATAAAGTGGTAGATTGATTACAATGGAAAATCAGTTGTCAGGCCTTCATTTTCACATGGATCTTTCTTGGTAGCTGAAGGGACTTATGTGAGACTCAGGATTAAATACTACTACAATCTATCTAACAGGAATCCCCAGGGAAAAAAAAAACAACAACAGCAGGTCCTGTAGCACCTTAGAGATGAACAAATTTATTATGGCACAAGATTTCCTGGGTGAAACCCACTTCATCCAATGAACTGGAGAGGAAATGCAGAGGTGGTTATATATGCAAGAAAACAACTGAAAAAGAAAGAAGTTACTATCCATTGGAAATTAGTATGATCAGTCAGGGTGTTGTGGCCATTCATGGGGAAATATGGATTTCCATTGAAGGCAAGTATCAGAGAGGTAGCTGAGTTAGTCTGTATCTTCAAAAACAACAAGAAGTCCTGTGTCACGTTATAGACTAACAGATATCTTGGAGCATAAGCTTTCATGGGCAAAGACTTGCTTCAGCAGTGTTGCATCTGACAAAGTGGGTCTTTGCCCACAAAAGCATATGATCCAAAATATCTGTGAGTTTATAAGGTGCCAAAGGACTTCTTGTTGTCATTGAGGGCAAGTTGCCTTTGTTGGTTGTTAAACAATTGGGAAGCTTAATGAGACTTAATTGTATAATTTGGAATTTGCATATTTAATTCAATTCAGTTGTTTCATTTTGTAATCAAGTTTTGAAGGTGTGCTTTTTTTTTATGTTTTTGGCACAAAGATGGTTACTTTTAAATCCTTTCCTGACTGGCTAGGGAGGTTAAAATGTTGTCCGACTCATGTAAGTATGTTCCCTTTCTTGGGGTCTGATTTGTACCTTTTTGCATAGATGCTTTTCAGCTTTTTCAATGTACATGTCAGAAGGGCATTGCTGGCATCTGGTGGAATGTATTATTTTAGTGGATGTGCAAGTGTATGAGCCCCTGATGGTTGGCTTTTATGTTTAGGTCCTGTGATGGTTTCACTTTTATAGATACATAGACAGAGCTGGCAATGGGATTTGTTGCAGGGATCAGTTCCTGTGTAAGTGTTTCTGTGCTGTGTTGCGTTGCCTTGCTGTAAGTAAGTATTTGCCTGAGGTTGGAGGGCTGTTTGTATGCAAAGACTGATCTGCCGCCCAAGGTCTGTAAGAGTGTGGGATAGTTTTCCAGGATAGACTGTAGCTTGTCAAAGATGCGCTGGGGAGTTCAAGCTGTAGGTGATAATCAATGGTGTTTTGTTATTTTTCTGTTTGGGCTTGTCTTAACGTAGGTGACTTCTGGGTACTTGTCTGGCTCTGTCAATCTCTTTCTTCACTTTCCCAAATGGGTATTAAAGTCTTGCTAAAGATCCTGTAGGTGTTTGTCTCTGTCTGAGGGACTGGAGCAGATCAGGTTGTATTTTATAGCTTGGCTGTAGACAAAGGGTTGTGTGATGTGTCCTGGATAGAAGCTAGAGGCATTTAGGAATAGTGGTCAGTAAATTTCTGGTAGTGCTTATGTGATCATAATTTGTTTGTACTACTGTGTTCAGGAAGTGTGGACTGATATAGACTAACACAGCTATTGCTCTGGGAGATATCCCCAGAGAAAGTGAAATTTCTAAAGCTTTTTAACATTTAGTAGTAGGATCACTCTCTTCTTGCTTTAGATTTTGTCAGATGAAAGCCAAATAGCCATCATTTCAGCCAGTGACAGCTAGTGAACAAAGCCTCTGTTACTCATTTGATCTATATGGAATAAGGGAGGTGCTAAATAGGATAAATGTCAATTCATTTGTGATCAGATATATTATATGGCTATCATGCCCCTTTAGCTCATTGTATAAATGATGAGTATTAACCCCAAACCTGCAGAACTCAAAGGGCAATGCTTTCACTGAATCACGTATTTAGTTAAGCTGTGTGTTCACATGCATTTCTCTTTTGAAAGAGGCATGCAAATGAAGGAAATTGAAAATGCAAATGAGGCACTGATTTACATAACTGGTGCCTTATATGCATATTCTCCTTTCAAAAGATCTTCTTTCAAAATTAAAAAAGCAGTGTAGACCGGGCTCTTTCGAAAGTAAACCTCGTGGCCGTGTCTACACTAGCCCCAAACTTCGAAATGGCCACGCAAATGGCCATTTCGAAGTTTACTAATGCATATTCAGCGCTTCATTAGCATGCGGGTGGCCACGGCGCTTCGAAATTGACGTGGCTCACGGCCACGCGGCTCGTCACAACAGGGCCCCTTTTCGAAAGGACCCCGTCTACTTCGAAGTCCCCTTATTCCCACAAGCAGATGGGAATAAGGGGACTTCGAAGTAGGCAGGGTCCCTTCGAAAAGGAGCCCCGTCGGGACGAGCTGCGTCAATTTCGAAGTGCCCCTGCTGCCCGCATGCTAATGAAGCGCTGAATATGCATTTCAGCGATTCATTAGTAAACTTCGAAATGGCCATTTGCATGGCCATTTTGAAGTTTGGGGCTAGTGTAGACATGGCCCATCTTCGAAAGACCCCTTCTTCCTATTTTGTTTCAGGAAGAAGGGGTCATTTGAAGACGGGGTTTATTTTTGAAAGAGCCCCATCTACACTGCTTTTTTTCTTTTGAAAGAAGCTCTTTCAAAAGGAGAATATGCAAATGAAGCACAATATATGGATATCAGTGATTTATTTGTATTTTTGATTACCTTCATTTGCATGCCACTTTCAAAAGAGGAATGCAAGTATAGACACAGCTTTAGAGTAAATTGCCAGCTCCATTAACTTCAAAGAAGCCATGACAATTTACCCCAGGGGAGAATCTGACTTTCATGGTTTTGCTTCAGAGCCTGGTTCTACAGTCAGTGGTTCACAGATGTTGTAACCTGCGCAAATTTCTTTATCCCGTACACAGTTCAGGGACACATACACCTTTACCCAATTCCTAGGGCTCAAGGCATAGCCCTGTTATTTTAAACTCACACCCTTAGCCAATTCCTAGGGCTCAGGATGTAATTCCCTGTGGGTATGCAGGATCTGTGCCACTGAAAAAGCCTTACCCAGTAGTATTCTTATTCTCTATTTATTCGCCGTTACCGACCAAGAAGAACACATGCTAAGCAATCAGGCCGTGGCTGCACTAGCAGGCCAGTTTCAAAAGGGGGATGGTAATGAGCCACTTCAGCAGATGCTAATGAGGTGCTGCCATGCTGCTCGTGTAGACGGGGCCTTTTGAAACGACCCGCAGACTTCGAAAGCCCCTCCTTCCCATTCAATTTTGGGAAGAAGGGGCTTTCAAAATCCAGGGGGAGCCTTTCGAAAGGCCCCTCTCTGCACCAGAGGCATGTGTTTTGAAAACGACACTTTTGAAACCACGCAGCTGCCATTATGCTAATGAAGTGCTGCATATGCATGGAAGCACCTCATTAGCATATGCCAAAGTGGCTCATTAGCATCCCTCTTTCGACTGGTGGGGCTGGCGTAGCCACAGCCTCAGTGTCATGCTCATTAATCCTGATAGAGGCAGGCAGGCTTCCCCTGTTGGACAAAGTCAGTCTTTGTGGATGCTGGTAGCTGCAATTCAATCCTACTATCTTCCTTCTTTTTGCCTTTCTTTCCCTTTCCTTCCTCTTTCGTGCTGCTGTTTGTTGTAATAGATGCCTGGGAGGGCTAGGGAAGGTGGCTCTTCAAACATGCTGAAAGAAGGGGTGTCCCATGGCCCTCCTTGCTCCACCCCTCCCCTGCAGGGCCCCCCCCCCAGCCGAGGATCCCACTCCTCCCTTCCCGTGGTGGGTGTGGGACCCCTGCCTGACTTGTCTCCAGGAGGATGGCCCCAAGAGTTGCCTTGTCCACCCTGAATTGGTGTCCAACTGAATGGTGGGTATCCAGGGTGGCCAGCTTCCACAGTGCGATACTCACTCTTTTCTTGAATCAGAGTGTGGCCTGCACGAGGGTGCCCACATGCTGCATGGTGGGTGTGAGCCAACGGCACAGCTCCATGAATGTCTGCCTAGACATCCTAAAGTTCTGGAGCCACCTTTCGTGGTCCCACTGGCCCAGCACCCGCCTCTCCGCAGCTGGGTGACTCCAGAGGTGCCAGATGGGATGGGGAATGGGGTGCTGAGAGTGCCCTGCGGCAAGGGCCTGCAGGACCCTGGTGGGAGAGGTTGTGTGCTGCAGGGCTTTCAGCAGGGCCAGGGTGACCATGGCCATCTGAGCCCTGGGGTCAGGCGAGGCGTCACTTTTGGGCAGATGCTGGGGTGATATGTACTGCAGCCTTTGCTCTGAGCACAGTGTCTGCAGTGCAGTCCGCAGCTCAGCAGCCCTCTGCATGTGCAGGGTGGGTTTGTTTGGGAGGGGCCTTTTAAGGCAGCAGCTGGCTGCGAGCCCCAGAAGGGCTTGTCAGTCATGCAACCCTGTGCATGGCATTTCCTGGCTAGTTCTTCCAAAGGGCTCACATTGCTGTGTGGACACTCCCTTTCAAAAGGCTGGGATCAGTACAATGATCTGCTTTGTGTGTGTAGACAATTTCTTTCAAAAGCCCTTTTTTCGATTCCGATTTTCGAAATTCAGGCTTTCAGAAATTGCATGTAGTGTAGACACAGCTTCAGTTGGACAGACAAGCTTTTGAGATTACACAGAGCTCTTCTCCAAGTCTGGGAAACAAACTTTCCAGTACCCTTAGACCAACATGACTACAATACTACACACAATTTTTAAATAACATTTTAGCTATCCCTGCACATTCTTTCTTTAGTTAGAAGTAAAATCGTAAGTACCTAAGCACCCTAAAAACTTATCGTGAAGCATTTCTGTTCTGCATTACAGCAAGAAGTATTGGAAATTTCATTAGATTATACAATTGCCAGCCTAATTCCCATATCAAGGAAGTTAGGGTAAATTCAGAAAAGTATCTTAGCTGGAAAGGTGGATACACTTTTGGTTCTGGATTCTCCATTGCTGTGTACATTGTGCAGTTTTGGAATCTATATATTTGTTCAAAAAGTTCAAAATACTGCCAGCTCAGCATTTACACCGCTGGAATGTTTTCTTCCTACTTCATTGAAGTGTAAATAACTATTCAAGATGTAGGGCAGCGGGCGATGAGGCCTCTGGAGTTTTGATGAAACTATAAGAAAGAAAACCAATTTAGACAATGAGAAAATGAAGAAAATCTTCTTTAAATGTCTACTTATAATGAGCAAGGAAGAGACTACTAGGGAAATGTGAACGTATACAAATCAGATATCCCGAATTATATGTCCCTTGGATAATTCAAAGAATGGAACAAATGTATTCATCACGTTTTTTTTCTTTTGAAGTATTGAAAAACTGAAGAGGTACTGATAATGAACAGAAGCGAGCACAATAAGGCAGTGCCATAAGAAATATACAAAAGATAGGGCTCAAATATAGGGCTCAATGGTCGCTGGTGACAGTGCCTCAGTAAATGTTTGATTCTGTCTGCAAGGAAGAGAGTCCTTTCACTGCTCCACCCTGTCAGGAGTGGAAGTACAGTCCTCTCTTGTTGTTGTTCCACCACACAGGGCTGCAGGTTGCTATGTAGTGGGAGACATGCTATGTCTGTCTCTTCCTGCCCCCTGCAAATTGTTTTTCATGTGAAATACCAAAAGAGAGGAGCCGATGTGCCAGGGGAACCCCCAGAATGCAGCCATTGATGGCTACCTGCTGAACTGATGTTCTAAAAGGAGAAGTATTACCAACCACATGCAGAAAACTGAAGCAGTCAGATAGGTACGCATTAACCCCTACAAAATAATGGTATCATGTGCAACTGTGATAAAAGGGAGAAACTGTCTGCAGGCATTGCAGGTGTTAAAGAAAGCCTTAAAATAAATAATTACAAAATTACTAGAGTAAGAGAAATTAGATGCAATATAGCTCGATGGCAATCCAGAATTTTTTCAATTTCTCATATAATGTTACTCAGAATTAATGTTGTTTGGGTTGAATTTATACCCTGCAATGTGGAATAAACAGTGACTGAAGGATCATAAAACTGGGAGTCAAATTATCAAAGTGGGGGTCAGCGAGTAGTGAGTAACTGCAGGGATCCATGTTCGCTCCCTGCAATGACAATTTATTTTAGTGCTAGAGGAGAGGAAATGAAAATATGCAGATGGTACTGAATTAGGAAGAGTTTTGAATAGCAGTGGGAGCAGAAAAACATTAAGAAATTAAATGCTGACTTTAGAAACAGAGCACAAATGTGATTACTTCAGAAGAATGCAAGCCAAGATGTTGTGAAGAAATAATCCAAGCCACAAATATTTTGTGGGATGGAAAAGCCTGGTATTGTCATAAACTGGGGTGAGAATTATAATAGATAGCAACTGGTAGGAGGTTAGTACAATATTGGACTGCACAGTCTCATCTGACGAAGCGGGTCTTTGCTAATGAAAGCTTATGCTCCAAAATATCAGTTAGTCTATAAGGTGCCACAGGACCTCTCACTGTTTTTGTGGATACAGACTAACACGGCTACCCCTCTGATGCAGACACATAGGTGCTGGAACTATGGATCCTGGGGTTCTTTACCACTCACTCTGGCTTGAAGTGTTTTCTATCATCTACAGAGTTTACCATTTGGTTTAATAGCTCTCAGCACCCCCGTTACACAAATTGTTCCAGAGCTCCATAGCAATCTGTCAAGAGACCGAAAGAAATTAGTCCCTTTCTTTTGCTTTAATGAAATCACACCAAGAATGTTGTGTTTGGCTACGTGTACCTCAAGAATTGTAAAATCCAGACCATGTGCAGGGAGTTCAATGAAAGCAACATAAAATGATGCTCTAATAGGAGGGATTGATTGACAAGAAAAGATAAAGAGATAACTATTTATTTCCTGAAGAAATCAGTAATGGGAAACATGATAGTCTACAAATATCTGAAAGGTGGAATTCAGGCTAATAAAAGAGGGCATAAAAAGGAGTACAACAATTAAATTATGAAACAGAAAAGTTAGACTGAACAAACAGGAAGAATTTCCTGATAGGAACATCTATTAGATGATGGATGGTTTGGACGGTGCTTGGTCCTACCAAAAGGCCACAGGACTGGGCTCAATGACCTCTTGATGTCCCTTCCAGTTCCAGTGTTCTATGGTTCTATGATTATCCTGGGAAATAATCTTACAAGGGAAGTGATAAAAACTATGAATCTGTGAAATTTAAATGACTTTAGAAAACAATTTCTAACTCCCCAACCACAGGAAACTTTCTCATAGAGGTAGAATAAATATCCTAGTAGCTACATGACCCATGCTTAGACTTGGATCTAATTACACACCTTTCCTGTTAAATCACAAAAGTTACATTTGGGTAAAAATTAGATTAGAATTCATTTCTGTGAGCTTATGATTTGAGCTAAAGAGACAGCTGTTCTCACAGCAAATAAAAACGGTCATTATCCTAATGTACCGCAAATATTTACAAATGAAAAACAACTGCTTCTCTGGATTTGGGGTTTTCCTAGCTTTGCTTTGCAATAAATATTTAGGTGGAATTCTGGCATTGGGTTAGTGGAAATAAAGTTTTCAATCCATAAATACATTAGCATGTTGGTGTCCAGACTTGTGCTTATGAAGTGGCACCTCTCCATTTACTAAAAGTTTAGATTTTACTGAGTGATGTGTCCCGTTGTTCTTTTTCAGTGCAGATGGCGATACCATGTACAGCACACATGAATCCCATGCATCATAAAGGTTCATTTGTAAAGGAAAAACAAGTTGTGTAAGACTTAATTTCTAACCATTTCTGTTGGGTGGCTTATGTGACATTTGATCAATCCAGCTCCCACTGGCCATGTGTCCGCTTGACGATCACACCATCATGCACACTGAACTGTATTTTTGGTATTTGTCAGTGTACAGGCCAAAGCTTGAAGACTGTATTAATGGTTGGCATTAAGGTCTGAATCTGCCAACACCTGTAGGTTTTGTTAGAATTTTCCCTGCTATGTAGAATGGCAGATATCTGGGGTAACTGCCATTCAGGGTAAATGTTCACTTCTTAAAAGACCACTAGTGCCCCTCATTGAGAGATACGACAGTGCTTTACAAAGCAAAGTGAGCAGCCTTGCTAGCCTCTTTTTAATAGATGTGTCCAAGTTCATGCCATGGGCAAATAGCAAATCCAGGAACAGCAAGCTCTATGTCTCCTAGGCCTGATCTTCACCTGGCATAAACTGTCATTGCTCTACAGAAGTGAAGAGAATGGTGATCATGTACACCAGGTGATGATCTCCCAGACCAGTGAACTTACCTGCTACATCATACTTCCTCAATAGCCTGGTCATCCCTCAGCCCCTGTGAATGTGGAAAAGCTCACATTGTTGCAGCTGGCACAGTATTTATTCTATGGAAAGTGAACCTTAACTTCCAGAAACAGAGAGATAGCTGTGCTAGTCTTTATACTATCAAAACAAAAAAGCAGTCCTGTAGCACTAGTTTCCAGAGCTGTTAATTCATTTCCCTACACATACCCTATGTTCCTTAACTCCAAAGGACACCTTTTATTTTATTTTATTCTGTCTTGCTCAATGTGCCTATTGTCATGGAAGCATTTCTAGCAGCTGCCTGGGGGCAAGTGGTGCTGATGTGAATATTTGTCCCAGTTCGATGTGGGAGCAGGAAAGAAAACATCTGGAAAATGCTTTCATGGTCAGAAATAAATTGAGAAGCTATACAGCAGCCTGGATGGCAGGGCCACTCACACTAATTGGCCTTGTTAGACATTCAAAGTAGAATCTCTCTTCTGAAAGCCTTCTATTTTCCCATTGTAACAAATGGGAAAACCTTTGTTATTTAGGAAGGCAGATGTTAGTTTGTTGTGAAAAACAGTCAGCGACTTGTCTGACACTTGACTGTTGCCTGGGATGATAAAAACAGCTCTGGTTTTCTTGCTCCAGGCAATTAGAGAATGAGGCTGATCTCACCTCATTATTTCACCTTACAACAACATAAAACCATACCTGGAGACCTTTAATTTTCCGCCCCAGGTGCTCTCATAAGAGACAAGCAGGTTTACAAAACTCATTTTTAAAATGAAATATTGAATTCCTGTTTAGCATGACAGGTCAGCAAACATTAAAAAGGAAACACAAACGAATGTTGCCATGACCAGGGCTTAATTTGGAACAAAAGAGGTGCAGGGACTCAAGCAATTAGGTGTGGGGATCAAACAATTTTTTAGTGTGGCGAACCCAGAAGTGCTGGAGCTATGAACTGCCAGGCAGTGAGGCCGACAGCCTTGCCAGGCTCCTGAGTAAGGTGGAGGGTGGCAGGGGAGCCTGTTCTGTGCCCCTGGAAGAGTCAGGGCCTTGGGTGGAAGTGGGGACTTGAGGCAGTCATCCCTCAGTGCTGCTGGGAGCCACCGCACAGCACGCAGGCAGTGAGTGAAAGGGCTCGGGGTTCTGGGCACTGTCACAGTCGCAGCAGTGACAGCCGAGAACTCCGGGCCCCTTTGTATCACTGGACCCTGGGGCAATTGTCCCTTTTGCTCCCCCTTCAGTAGGCCTGCAGCCAAAGTGGCATGCACTGGTGCTCAGCCCTGGCAAGCCCCCGCACAAATTAAGACCTGGCCACTGCAATCTCCTACAATTTATAAGAGCTACTACATGGCATAAATGTTGTTTGTAAGTTTTCATGAGAATTATAATGCATGTGGAGAAAGGTATGGAAGCGGATGGACAAAATTGTATCTTCCAGCTAATTGCCCCTAGAAGCACAACACGATTCTGCTAGACTACTTGGCATTGAAATACACTTCTGTACAGAACCCCTCAGGGAACAGTCTGTGGCAGCACACAGACCAAACACTGCTACTGAACGAGCTTTAAAAGAAAGAAATTGCAGCCATCTACAAATTAGAAATATCACCCCCTTCTTCCTTGCAACAATCAGAACTTGCACAGCATCATTATTCACAGCAAAGCCCCAAATGAGCTGAGCTACTGTAGAAGAGTTACTCATTGTCAGCATTCCCATCAACAGCGACTTGCTGACAGCTCTCTGGATATTCATCCACAGGGAATGAGTTACCTTACCCTTGATGTGACTGGCATTCTGCCAGATGATCTCTGAATGAGATTGAAAAGCAAGACAAATAACTACACTGATTTCCAGTCTTAATGATATAGATGGCACTCTGGACTGACCTGGTTAGTACTGACTGCTAGTAGATGGGACAAGCATGACAGACGTAAAGCTGACAGTTATGAGAGAAGGACATGACACAGTAAGGCAAATAGATGGGAGCCAAATGGCTCAAATGGTTGGTAAATGAGGTCTTTCAGATTTGAACTCTATCAGTAGTCACCATAAGTGATGACTAATTGATGGCAGTTTGCAGTCATATGAGAATAACTTTGGTAGGTTCAAGCTACTACTTCCTGTTGGAGAAGTAACCCTCTGTAGCAATGAAAAACAGGAATGGAGCAAACACTACCTGCTTCCCTTCCTGGCAGTTTTAACAGCAAGGTGAAAGATTAAGTGGTTCTAGAAAGCCACCTGATCTCTCACCACCAGTCAGGCATGGCTCATCAGGTCAGTTTAGAGGTAGGTTAGCGGGAGGCTGTGTGGATGTTAGCTTTTACCCCTGCTGTGCATAAGCAGAAAACATCATTTCTGGTGCTTTTAGCATAGTAGCATGTGAGTGTGTCAAAAAGGGGGGGCGAGGCAGAAGAGGGTGATCATTGACTGACACATCCTATATATATATATAATCTTTTTTATATATTAGGAATAAGACAGCCACATAAAATCTGCTTTGAGGAGAAAGTCCAGGCAATTCTTAAGCGTTCTCAACAAGCTTTCCGTTTTAATTCCAACAGCATGGCCTATAATGTTCAGTAGTAGAGCTGGCTTACAGGGCATGAATCAGTTTCTGCCAGCAATGTTAGAAAATGGCATCTGTTATACTGAAAAACAAGAAGAACAACCCTCCAGGAGTCTTAATCTGTGCTTTACTCATATTTCCAATTGCTGTGAACAGAAAAGATGAGATGAAGAATGACCCAGAAACAAGAAAAGTTTGCTCCCTACATCCCAGTGACATTTGTAACTTATAAAACAAAGCCACCCGGATAATTCCACTGGAGAGTTACTATTCGCTCTAGTGACCATTGAATGGATTATTCTGCAGAGGTCAGCAAAATATCAGCATTTATTGGCTGCACTTCCAAGCTACAGGGTCAGCTCTATCAGAACGTTGAGAGGTAGAACCTGAATATCTCCAAAAGTAGCACCAATTTATATTACACCCACACCCCCGACACCCAAAAAGCCAGACAAAACAAATCCGAAATTGTACATCCAATGTCATTGTCTCATCATGTTATACCCTTACTGTGAGTATTACAGAGAATCTAGCTACAGCAAATCACTGATGACTTATCAATGACTACCTTGAGCATAGTCTCAGATTTGAGGAAGCGGATCTGTCCCATGAAAGCTCATCACCTAATACACAATACTGTTAGTCTTTAAGGTGCTACAGGACTGCTTTTTTGCTTTACCCTGAACATATTATTCATAGTACATATATTTTTTCAGTGGGGCAATAGTAAGAATACTAGAAATAAAACCTTGTTTTTTTTTATTATTCAACCTTAAATTTTGTATCTGTTATTCCAAAACCTGAAATCTTTCTTTTTCCCTTCCTAATGAAATGCATTAGCCAGCTTGCACAAAAATTTAGAAACAAACATTAATTATATTAATGCTCATTTGTTCAATCTGTGTATTAGTAAATGATAAATTGATTGCCCTAGTTACTCTTCAGGATTTCTACAGACAACTGGAGTTTCTTTCATCTGGATTCAATCGGTATGAACAGCGCATATAGCATGTTATTTTACTTTAGTAGTCTCTCTCTGAAAGCATGGATTTCTGTTAGTGTAAGGTCCTCCGTCTAGTTTTATTTGTTAGCTAGATCAGGAAATATGGTGACATTATTAATCTAGAATTCATGTACAAAAACAAATGTGAGAAATTGTATTATCATCTCTGGAAAGTATCTTGTTAGTTGAATATACAACAAATGCATAGCTGAAAACATCTTATTCCTGTAGCGAACTGAATGTACTTCACCAGAAGATGTCAGTCTTGATCCATAAAATCAAATTTCTAGTAACCATATTTCAGTAAATTCTATTATAAGGATTTTAGTGGAAACTAAAAGCATAGAGGTCTGGTGTCAAGAAAAAAAAAAGCAATTAATGAACTCTGAAGACAGAACACAAAAAACTCGAGAGCAAGTATAGGACTATAACAAAACTGGAAATAAGATTCATCGCTTCTTGCTGATTTTCCCATTGATGTAATAGTATTGCTCAGGTAAAGGAAGAAGTGGGAAGTGGTGGTATATAGGTGACACTGACTGAAGTTATTTTTCTCCTTACTGTGTCTTCACTCCTGTCTAATGGATGTGGGGTAAAAGCATCTGATACATTACAACCTAGGGGAATACTCTTGGGTACTGAATTGCAATATGTTTGAGTTCCAGTATTCAACAGCCCATGGTGATATCTGTGTAAAATGACTTTTCTTCCTCTGATTGAGGTATAGAGCACACCTCATTTTTGTGTCAAGCTGAAGGATAACCTTAAAACTATATGTTCCGTAACAATCTGGTTGTGCACCAAACCCATTTTCAGTTAGACATTCATGATAACGTATGCTTATGAATGCCTGTTTTCTAGTCATAGAATAATAGTGATATTGTCAGTTTGCTTTTGAAAGGTCATCTTTTGTCTCATACTGTGGTCCCTTTGCATCATACTTTGACTATAAATATTCTACATACAAAATATTGTGGAACAGGCTTAAGGGCAATCATATGTTTGATGTCAGTGACTCTTCAGATCTTTCATTCTTCAGATCATGTCATGTAAGGCAGAGAGAGTTCTCCTCATGAACATCTATCCTCTTTATAATATTTATCATTCTGTGGAGGACCAGGAAGGGCTCCATTGTAAATTGAGAACTATTAAGCTTCACTGTGAAGTGTGTGTGGTACCAGTGCTAACTACCAGGTGCTGAGACACCCTAGTGATGAGTGTAACATCTCTAGTTACCTGGCAATTTTTCTTTGGGACTGTCTCACGTAGGGTGCATGGAATGTGATTAGAAGTGGAATAAAGCGCTGAGAACAGCAGCCAGCAGTATCAGCTTGATCCTGACATTAGCTCCATAGCTAGGCTAGCCCAGCTATCACATGTAATTTAATTGATTTTTAAACATTTTTATATTCCTTTCAAAACAGAAGAACACATTCTCACTAGGAAATGAAGGGATGATTAAAAGTACATGCATCCTATTTTCTCAGAAGCACCGGTTATACTGGACGAAAATGACACTAATGACCTCTTCTGCAGCACATTTGTGTGACTTGCAAGGCTCTGAAAATAGGAGATAATAAAGGAATGTCTTTATTATTTGGGCAGTGGAAAGTTAGTCCCAAGACTGTGGCTATACTGATGCTGAAGCAAACCATTGTCTGTAAACATTCTATGAAACCTATGTCTAAGCACTTTGTGTAATTAAATGGCTAACATCTGCCTCAGATGAATGAGCATGAAGCTATACATAATCTGGGTCAAGTCAAGTGAGAACTTTGATGGGGGTCATCCAGAGCTGCAGGTGGCACTTTGCTCCCTGAGTCAGTATTGAGCTAATGGCCTCATCCTGGTAACAGGGATGCTGCACTGCTGGGAGAAGCTGTCTTTCAAATGAGATATAAAACCAAAGTTCTGAGTACCTGTGGATATGAAATGTCCTAAGGCAATGTTCATAAGAACGGTGATGGCAATCCAATTCCCTAAAGAAACTCCTTGGGCACTTTTTTTTTCCCCTACAAAGTTCCCACCTCTAGAGATTCAACTATATATAGCATCCATCAAGTCTTAATCAAAGTTTGTAAAGCGCCTGCTATTTTGAGGAGATCAGAGGTTCTACCAAACAGTTGTATATCATTGATTTCAGGGGGACACTTGAGGAAGTAAGTTACTGGCAAGGATAAGAGTGCGTGACAGACAAAGCCCTTTATCCTACACGACTGAAAGGCTAAAATTCCTGTACTTGAAGTCAAAGGTATTTTTCCAGGTTTATACTGGTGGAACTGAGAGCAGCACTTGAGTTAAATTTTGAGTCAGAGTTGGATGTAATCCCATGCAGCTAAAGCAGCACCACTGTTTACATGTACTTAAGAGTATGTAATGCCAGATCTTCTCCATCTGTGTGGAACTGAAGAGCTGTCATTCTATTTTCCTGGGCTGAAGTGGAATTAGTTGAGCAGATTCTAGGCACAAGTCCTGTTTCAAGAGGTACATATGGCTGCATTTTGAAGAGGTAATAAATACCTTTCCTTTTCCCTCAACCTTTTTTCTACGATTCATCGAAATCATGTGGTCTCATCTGTTCACATCTCTTCGTTGGAACCAGAAGTAGGGCACAAGTCTTAGCATCCCAACAGAGCTGATTTAGTCACATGGAACACAGATTTATTGTTTTCTTCCTTTTTATGAAGATTCACAATTTGAGTGAAAATGTGGTCTGCCCATTTATATATGCACAAATGTAAATATGAACAACAGTAACACTGGAAACAGCTTAAGACAGAAAGTAAAGATGAATACCATATTCTGTAGGAGCTCAATTCACTTTTCAAGTGCTTACAGGCTCAGTAAAAGTTTTTATTCTTTTCTTCCATTTAATTTTCCAAACCTCACGTTCACTGCAAAAAGAAAGCAGATGGCTCTACACTCTTTCCAGCATTAAGTTCCATTTTTATCTGTCCTACAGAAACATTTTTGCCTGAGGGTCTGTATATACTTCCAGGAAGATTGACCCTATCAGGGTCGATCTTCCAGAGTTCTATTTTGTGTGTCTAGTACAGACACACAAAATCAGTCTCTCTGGGGTCTGCAGTCAACCCCCTGTACTGCACGCTATTATATGGAGTAAGCCAGGTTGATGGGAGAAACAATCCCATCAAGCTTCCTTCATTGGGACAGTCAAGTAAGTAGATTTCTGATGTGTCAATTCTAGCTATGCAAATGCCATATTGTTAGGCATTTTAATTATTATCGTTAGGATTTGTTTCTGTTTAAAAGTTACAGCATACGATGTTTACACATTTGCTTTGTTTCAACTATCATCTAGGAGTTAACAGTCCTTTATGCATCTAGCTTTCTATTTGCTATTTTTGGTATCTCCTCTGTGGATTACAGAAAGTGTTTTCACATTTCACATTCTCTCGTGCGATGAGGCCACTTTACACCGCATCTCCTTGTAAACTGATTTTATAGCTTGTGTAACTGGCCCAGTGAGTATTATCTACAGGAACAGGTGATAAACAGGTGACATAGCTCTTCCTTAGACACTTTATACCTGTGAAAAGGAGGCATTATTGCAGGATATTGAGTGTGCTGATATACTCTTTATGCTGATATTCGCCTGAATTTTGGCCACTTATGCAAGAGGCGTACTTTAGAATAGTCCTTCTAGCTGCAGAGAAGTCAGCCATGCACAGATTTAACACAGGATTAGGAGAGTTCAGAGGGTGGGCTCTGACTTAGCTTTTCACATCATCCCTGCCAGAGTTCCATGCACATCAGCCATACCACTGCATATAGCCTCACATTTTTACTAACACAAAGAAAAGAGAGGCTGGATGCTTTATCTGTATTTTAACTCTCCCGTTTTATGGATGCCTAACTGCTCCCAAAATAAAACAGCAGAAATGTAGCACTTTAAAGACTAACAAAATGATTTATTTGGTGATGAGCTTTCGTGGGACAGACCCACTTCATCAGATCAATCTCATTTCCAGTACAGACTGACATTTATAAGTACAGCAGACCAATATATATATATATATATATATATATATATATATATATATTGCAATAAAAGCTGACAAATCAAATACATAGGAGGGGGATGATTTGTCAGTTTTTATTGCAGTTTTTTTTTTTTTGGTCCTCTGTACTTATAAATGTCAGTCTGTGTTGGAAATGAGATTGATCTGGTGAAGTGGGTCTGTTCTATGAAAGCTCATCACCGAATAAATCATTTTGTTAGTCTTTAAAGTGCTACATTTCTGCTGTTTTGTTTTGTTAGAGTATAGGCTAACACGCCTACCTCTCTGTTACTGCTGCCAAAATGTCTCTCTTAGTATTGATGTCCTTGGATGTCCCTTGGGGTCCCCCGCCACCACACACACACACAATGTTTATGAATTCAGGCTGCTGTGTGCCTGATACAAAAGAGAAAAAGAAAACCTCATCATAGCTCATCTGTATACTGTGTGTGTAGGGTGAGGCAACTGCAGAGACAAAAATCTGAGGGGGAATAAGAAACTCATCTCTTCTTGCATATCTGAACTTTAAACACCAATGAGCATGACTGTGCATTACCCCACTGACTAACTTATCTATGACTGTTGGTTCATGGTTATTGCACAGCAAACAATAGGGCTTCACACA
Organism: Carettochelys insculpta; assembly: GCF_033958435.1. Classification (NCBI taxonomy): domain Eukaryota; kingdom Metazoa; phylum Chordata; order Testudines; family Carettochelyidae; genus Carettochelys; species Carettochelys insculpta. The sequence goes on along the minus strand of NC_134138.1, from coordinate 35,743,613 downwards.
AGAAAAATCAAATGACAGATCCTGCTATTGTTATAGCCTTAAGGCTGACGGATTGTTAATGCTGGTAGTGAGCACAAAGGATAACACTCTTCTCTTCTGGTGATGCACATTTTAACCCTAGCAGAGAAGTCAATGTTTAGTTTCCCATGAACCTTAGACCCTATTCCATAAGTTCCATACAAATTCTGATTTTGCAGGATGGCTTGCTAGAGAACATACCATGCCATTTGGCATGCTGTTAAGCAAACACTATGAGGCTATGAGAAACTGGAGGTTCTGTAGAGGTGATGCTGTCAGGCAGCAAATGTGGGATTCATTGCTCATATGTAACCTGTACCTGCCTGCAACAGAATTTGAAGAACCCAAAGTTTTGCTTGCTCTATAGGGTTTTCTCGACAAAAGTGGGGTTTTGTCGACGAAACCCTCAGAGCATCTACATCTAAAATGTGTTTTGTTGACATACTATTGACAGAAATCGGCACTTTTCTTGACAGACTGATTCAACTCCCACATGAGGCAGAATACCTGTCTTGACAGATTCTGTCGACAAAACTGAAGTGTGGGTGCTGCAGTGGGGAGGGGGACTATTGTCGACAGATAAGTCCTCCATGGTGTTGGCCAGCTGGCGAGCGGGGCCATGTCTGTCAAAGCCCTAGGTTCTTGGTCTCTAGCAGCTCTTAAAGCTACAGAGATCCTGGGGAAAAACATGGCAGTTAGCAGAGCATGTGCAAGCAACAAAGCAGCGTGCTGTCTGCTCACAGCTCCACAGCCGTTTCCTGTCTCATGAGGCAAGTATGTGGTGGTGACACAGACAACCCAAGCCCCTCCAGGAAGCAAGGTGAGGACTCCTAGGACCCATCCCTGGGGTCAAGGAGTCAGGCTCCCTCCTGGACTGAGCCCAAGATTAGGGACCTTCTGGGCCTGTGGTCTGGGGAGGCCATCCTTCTTGACCCAGCCACCAAAAGGTGGAATGCCCCAGGGTATAGCTGGGTGCCACTGTCCTGGTGGTGCACAGCCACCCAGCCCAGACCACGGAACAGGTCTAGACCAAAATCAAGGAACTATGACAGGGTTATACCTGGGCCCAGCATGCTGCCTTGATGTTGGGGGTAGGACAGCCAATCTGCCCCTACTGTGAGGAGCTGTATGACCTCCTGAGAGTGGACGACAACTCCTCTCCAGTCACCCCACTGGAAACAGCTGAGGCCCCCACCCCTGCAGTCAGAGCCCACTGCAGAGGAGCAGCAGCCAGAACGCAGGCTGATCTGGAGTCAGATAGCAACACTGTCTTTGTCGCCAGCGAGGGGACCCTTTTCATTGGGCTGGAGTTGGACCCCTCCTCCAGCCAGGTCACCCCCAGGGCATCTCAGGGCCTCTTTTGGGGACCCTCTGGTTACTATCCTATGGGTCAAACATGACTGGATGTGGGAGGCAGGCACAGACCCGGCATGCAATGAACCTTGCTTGGCCTGCTCAGGTGGGACCCCACGCTGTGGGCCCAGAAAGCACAAACGAGTGCAAGGCAGAGTGTCCCACCCATTCTGAGCATGCAGCCTCTGGGCATGAGTGCTGGCCTTCTGACAGCCCCAAGGGGAGGCTGCAAGTGCCCAAGGTCCAAGGGGACAGGGGGAGCCACCTGCCTCTGCCATGTCTGGGAGCAGGACAACCACATGGGTAATGGCCTGTCCCCAGACAAACCACTGGGGAGTACAGCTTTTGGATCACAGGCATCCCCTCAGACAATAAGCAATGTCTGGCCCAGTGGACAGTGCCTTGAGTTGCACACTTGTGGAGGAGCCCTGAGGAGGACCAGGCTGCACCCAACCACCACCCATGTGAGGACCCCACTGTAGATAGATGCCCCCCTTGGCCGAAAACCTGTCAGGCGGGAGGGTTCAGGGCCCAGCCCAGTCCCCAGGGCATTGCACTGTGGAATCCCCATGTGGTAGGGCACACCTGTGCTCCTGGGACAGCCCCATCCCCTAGCCCAGGGCTGCTGCTCGCAGTGGGTGAGGGTGCTGGGCCTAGGGGGGCATGAGGAAGGAAAGACTCAGACTCACCATTTCTCTTCCTTGTCTCCATTATAGCTGCACTGTCAGAGAACCAGGCCAGTCCCACCTCTCCACCAGGACCAGCCAGTCCCAGGAAGGACTCAAGCGAGGCATGCCACCAGGACCACCAGCACTGGGAAACACTGGTGCCCCACTGTGCAAGGGCAGGCCTGTGGCTGGAGGGCTCATTGCCAAGCTGATTAGGACCAAGGGGCCCTCTGAAAAGTTACCAACCTACTGGAGCAGCAGCCGTGGGCTGACAAGAAGCAGTGGGCATGGGACTAGGAATGGCAGGTGTGGGCATGGGACCACCTGATGTCCTGCCTAGATGCCATCACTGGCATCTGGCAAGACCAATTGGCCCAGTCACCTGTGCCCACTGCCCCCACTCTGCCCACTGCCCTTGATTCCCCTGCTGCCACCACTCCCCTTGACCCTGCTCACCCTTCCCCTGCTGTCTTGCCCCTGCCGGACATCTCCCTTGGTGTCCTGGACATCTTCCAGTGGGTGATGGCCATGGCAGTGCCCCCTGTCCTCTAGCCCCACCCTCCACTATGCCTTCTCTCTGTGCCTGTCAGGACACCTGTGTCCCCCACCCACTGAACTAATTCTACCACCCTCCATACCTCTCTATATTCCCAACCCCATCCCAGCCTGGACAGGGACCCTGAATCCACAGTGGGAGGGGATCTTCTGCCCCACTGTCTCTGTGGACTGAAGCCTCCCTGCCCCCTGTCCTCTGCCCCCACTTCCAAGTTTGGTTGCCCTCCACCCCATGTCCTAAGCTTCCCATGTATTTAGTTTCCCATCATTTTACATTGTACATAGTCCATAGCACACTTTATTTTGAAGAAGTTTTTCTAGTTGAAAGCAAAGATTTTATTATTGTGGAGGGGTCAGGAGTGGGTGGGCAAAGGAGAAGTTGTGGTGGGCATGGGGTGGGGCTGTGGGCCCAAGGTCCTCCCCTGTGGTATCCTGGAGGGGATATTGCGGTCCCTGGGAGTAGCTCTCCTTCAGAGTCCCGTGGATCGGCAGCCTGTCTTGGCCCGGCAGATGGGAGCTGCATGTGGACATTCATAGGTGTGGCTGGTGTCTGTGTCCCATTCCAGGAGGAAGGCCTTCCCCTTTCCATCCACAAGGTTGTGGAGGGCGTAGCATGACCCCACGATTTGAGGTACATTTTGCTCTCCCATGTATGTGTGTGTCAGGCGATACCTGAACATTGCCTTCAGATGGCTGAAGGCACATTTGACCTGCTTCCACGCCTACTTGAGGTGGGCATTAAACAATTCCTGGGTGGAGTCCCGGTGGCTGATGTAGGGCCTCGTGAGATAGGGCAGGAGGGGTAGGCAGCTTACCCCACCATGCACAAAGGCATGTCCACGTCCCCAAATTCCAGCTCCTGGCAGGGGATGTAGGTGTCTGTGTCCATCTTCTGGAACAGGCTGGAGCTGCAGAAAATGCAGGCATCATGTGCCCAGCCTGCCCACCCAATGTACATGTCAATCAACTGTCCCTGGTGGTCAGCCAGGGCCTGCAGCATGATGGAGCAGTACCCCTTTTGGTTTATGTACTGAGCCTCACAGTTGTTCAGGGCACAGATGGGGATGTGGGTCCTGTCAGTGGCCTTGAAAGAGCTGGGAAACCCCAGGGCAGTGATTTTGTCTATGATTGTATCAACATCTACCAGATGGACGACCCTCCACAGCATGAGCGTGTTGATGGCCCTCACGACCTGCAGTGGGAGGAGGTGTCTAAATGGTACCACATGCTGAAATAAAGTGTTATTTCGAGGCATCCCTGTACTTCTCCTGCAATGAGATGTCCAGGGATGCAAGAATAGCATGCCCATTTTCTTGAAAACTGCTTTAAGACAATGGGAGTGTTTCTTAGACATGGGCAGCTATTTCAGGATACCTCTGTATCTCAAGATAGTGCCTGCTATGTAGACATAGCTTAAAAATCCTGTGATAGTTGAAGCAGTTGTAACAACCTGATTAATCTTCTAAAAGCAAGAAGCGTTGTTGAAAAGCCTGGAGGTGAGGCAGACATATCTCCAAATAGATCTTTACGATTTGTAAGAAAAGTGGTGATGTAGTCAATTACCAAAATACGTATGCTGATGAAGTAAAGATGAATTGCAAAGCAATGCTAGTCTTTTTTGAAGTAATGGGTGCAAAACTAATGACACCTACCATCTGCTCAATGCTCTGTTTGGCCTTCTGGAAACCACTAAGTTGGCCTGAAAGTCCACAGGACTCTGGTCCCACCACCCAGTGTTAATTAGACAGATGAAAAACAATGGTTCACTAATTGAAGCTGACTGATAGAAGGATAGATATGTGTGCACACAATTAAATGCTAGTCCCTCATCTAGCAACTTCCACTAGCAATTGTGACTAGCAACTCACATTAGTTGCCCTGTCTCAGAGCAGCCCTATGGTTATTTTTTGCTGTAGATTCTCCAGTTTGTGACTGGCTGTTGCCTGTGTGTCTTAAATTCCACCCGCTGGCATTGTTGTGCATTTGACATGAATAAATCAGCAGCAACTAGTTGAGAGCCTAGGGACCTCTCAGCTCTTTTAAAAAATGGCAATGAAGTACCCAGTCACTTAACCATACCCATATCCTGACTACTTGCTTGACCTAGAACATTTAGGGGTCTTGGGCTTAACTAAGCATCACTTCTGAAAACCTCTGGGCATCTGAAATTGCACTGAGTCTCTCTCAAGTGTTCACAAGGAACCTGTAACCAGCAAAGGCTGATGGCCATGTGTGCAAATATGTAACCAAACAGATTTAAACACACTGATATGTGGGGATGAAGTAATAGGATGAAATCTTTCTCCTTTGCATTCTAATACAGGTTGAACCTCTCTCGTCCAGCTCCCCTGGGACCTGACTAGTGCCAGACAAGAGAATATGCGGGCCCACGGGAGGTCGATATTGTCTAACACATTACCTACACTTTAACTGCTCATTGGGCTCTTAGAAGACATATAGGAGCCAATTGCAGATAAATAACAACACAGAACACTGAGAGCCAGGACTGGTGGCTGTAGACAAATTTTATGGGGCTCTGGGAAACTTAACCACCCCCATGATAATTGGTTATCTGGCAAACTAGAATTGTTCCCCATTACATATGTTGCCAGACAAGAAAGTTCTAGATTAGAGAGGTTCAATCTGTAGAAGAGAGTCAGGTCGTGATTCTGTATTCCTTGTGCACCCAGCACTCCTATCTAAGCCAGTCAGAGAGTGAAAAATGTAAGGAATGGAGAACCGGATTTTAAGTAGTGCTTAGCTGCAAAACCAAGCAGTGGAGAGCCCTGAAAATGAAGGTCAATTATCAAACTGCTTTCTCATTTTTACATGAGTGTCCTTCCCTGCAGTTTTTTACCTGGAAGATTTTATGCACATAGCCTGGGTAATGGGCAAATGCAATTTGTATGTGTGGCATGTTGTGTTATCTTTAATGTGACTCATTATTCTACTGTACAGAACAAGGACAGTACAACCAGGCAGATATTTTTAAAGCTAATGAGCCACTGATTAGTATCTGATTAGCTGCAGTTAAAAAAGTGTGTTCCTTTCCTATGATTTATAGCATTAAATTAATATGATCTAGAATTCTTTTTCATCTGGAAGGTTAGCTTTCTGTTTGCTTAATAGCGGTTTACAATCGATGTGCATGTGGATTCACAATTAAGCTTTACTAAAGCTATTGCTAGTGTTTTTTCACAGATACCACATGTGTGCCCAGCATAGATAAAATTGAATTACCTGGGTCACAGGGTGAAATCCATTCCCTTGGCACAAGACGCACATTAGTGGATTGTATGTGAGTGGAGCACAGAGGGACTAGAGAGCGAGAAGTGCCTCTCAAACCAACACAAGTGAATGATGTACCTCACCACCTCTGCCTCATGCCTGCTTTATACAGTTCATTGGGGTCGCTGGATCAGTATAAATGTTGATTACATCAGCTTCCCTCATCCCGGCCTGTATCTGATCCACCCACATCATTGCTGCTTGCCTCTGCAAGGCAATCACAGAGATCTGCAGGCACCTCTGTATTGCTATTCCATTTGTTTCCCATCACATGCTATCCAAAGTGTGGATTACATAGCATGGAAGGCTGCACACTGGCTCTCCACAATGGGTGCGTCTACACTAGCCAGCTACTTCAAACTAGCCAGCACAATGTCAAAATAGCACGCATCGCATCTACACACACCATGTGCTATTTTGACGTTGAAATCGACATTAGGCGGTGAGACGTCGAAATCGCTAACCCATCCGAAGATGGGAATAGCGCCCTACTTCGATGTTCAATGTCAAAGTAGGGCATGTGTAGACGATTCGTGTCCTGCTACTTCGAAATAGCCGGGTCCTCCATGGCGGCCATCAGCTGAGGGGTTGAGAGAAGCTCTTTCCGACCCCTGCAGGGCCCTATGGTCACCGCGTGCAGCAGCCCTTAGCCCAGGGCTTCTGGCTGCTGCTGCTGCAGCTGGGGGTCCATGCTGCATGCACAGGGTCTGCAACTGGTTGTCGGCTCTGTGGATCTCGTGCTGTGCAGAGCAAATGTATCTGGGAGGGGCCCTTTAAGGGAGCGGCTTGGGGCTTTGCTGGCCCTTTATTTCGACAGGGAGTGGTTGTGTGTATGGACGCTTCACATTTCCTTCCAGGGCGGGTCCTTTTGATGTTCCCTGTCACTCCTTCGACATGGAACATCGATGGCACCAGCCCTGGAGGACATGTAGAAGATACATGTTGAAGTAGCCTATTTCGATGTCCTTACTTCGAAATAGGCTACTTCGACGTAGTGTGCTAGTGTAGACATAGCCAATATGAAGTTACCCTCGAATCAAAGGATACAGTTGCTGAGTATTTAACCTCTGCTTGTTATTGCATTATTTATTCCATATCTATGGTCACCCTACAAGTAAGGAATCTTCTGGGAATGTTTTTAAAATGTGAAAGATTTTTGGGAAGGAATGGGAGAATGAATTTTATAATCACCAATTCACATTTTTAGGTCCACATTGTAAAGCTGGAAAGAATTGTCTTTTTCAACCATCTCAGCTGATTTTCATCGGGTATTAATTTGTCAAAACAATTTTTAATCCATCCATTGTGAAAAAAATACCATGTTACTGGTTTGATAAATGACATATATATAGTGTGTATGTCATTTATTTACTTTTGTACTCTAAACCAAATTTTCCTATTCCTCGCATTTATAAAATGATTTAAGAAAATACATTATCTTTTAATTTGTCCTTATAGAGTCACCTCAGTTGCATATGACACTGGAAAATGTAGCATTGAGTGCAATAACATTAAAACGTTAGACTTAACAGGGTCTTCCACCTCTGCCTTCTCTAATTATCCAGATCATTCAAAAAAATCTGTGTCATGAGGATTTTCATCCATTTCTCTAAGCTCCTGCTCCTGCAGCCATGTGATTATGTAAGAATCTGAGCTTTTCTTAAAAAAAGGTTTCTGGCCTTCATGATTGTAGAAAAACAGATTGAAACGTGACTCATAGTGCACAAAAACTTGAAAGGAACCAAAACTTTTTAGAATCTCAAGGTTTATGAACGCTTGGAAGTGGCAATTGGCACTTTGCTCTACCAAGTTCTCAACAGAGACATTCTCTTGGAGAAGCTAGCTTAAAGAGACATGTTATTATCTGTGCCAAGTGGATACCACCCCCTACACAACCACACACTCTAAATGAAAAAAAAAAAAAAAAGAACAAAACCCCTCTGAATCCAAACAAATGTTGATGCTCTTCTGGGCCAATCAGTGAAATATTAGTGTATCAGCATATCGTATGTCCAGAAAGGTGAGAAGCAATAAAATAATTTACAAACATAAACCAGGACCCTAAACAACAATAGGAACAAGAGAATGGCCAGTCAATACAGTATCTTGCTAAGAACTAGGCATTTTATTAAAGAGTAAGATTTTTACCCAGTAGTTTCACTAAACTCCCCCCTACCAATTTCATGTAGTGAATAAAGAACCACTATATGCAGTAACACAATTATTCCTTAATGTTCTATAATTAAATATTAATCTTATTTAGCACTGAAAAACCAGTGAACACAAACTACTTAACCTTTTAGGACTGCAGTTTAATTTCATTCGTACCCCCTCCTTCTTAATATAAAGCATTAGGATATTTTTCTTCCTTGTGAAACTCTATGCTTCAAATGGGATTACATTAATTAAATCTATAAGGCACAAAACAGAAATTAATAAGATTGCCAGGAAGCATACAATATTTTATTTTTATTTTTCTCTTACAAAATTACATTTTACATTTTCCCATAATAAATTCTCTTCTGACTTGTTTCCAGGCAATCTGGGCAATTTGTATGACAAAAATTAGCAAAACAAGCCCTATCGCTTTTACCAAATGCCTGATCATTAATGTATCTAATTAACTTGAGCTTCATATTTTAGTGTGCAAATGCATCCCTTGAAGCATTTCAGGATCTACAGTCTCTCTTTACAGTTCAGTTGAACTAAAGGGGAGAGCATATGAGTAATAAAAGATCAAATATCAGAATACAAAATATAGGTAATAACAGCTATTTATTCTTTTGGCATCTTCCTGGAGAAAGTTAACTAGAATGTTACTGAGTCTAACAAAACTTCATTTTTGAATTCAACTGTTATTTTGAGTTTGCACTTATGAAATTAAGGCAAGTAAACACAGCATGCACCAAAAGATTGGGATGTAAGGTGTCTAATGAAAGACTGTCACACTGGTCATCATAATCATTGAAGATGTAGGTATGACAAATGCGTGAGGAGTTATGTGTATATGCTGGAGAGAATGTTCTTTTGGTTTTGTAGATAAAGGCAAATCAGTAAAAGATAGCATGCCTTGTTATGAACTTCTCCAGGCAGAATGTGAGGAACACTTCTGGGATGGACTATTTTGTACTTTGAAGAACTTTCAGAGCCAACAAAAGGAAATTAATGCAAAGAAGTAAACAGCTGTAGGGGGGAAATTGAAGGTGAAGATAGAAAGTCTAACTGGTATATGGGGCTGGGGCAAAGATATGCTTTGGCATCCTTCAGTCTGAAAAAGTAAACTGCCATGTGCATGATATTATGAACACAAGATCTTAGCCATTCTGGCTGACAATACAGGGAAAAGGACATGGGATAAACTATCTTGCAGGAGATAGGGTATGTCTTATCAGTTAAACTTAGGCTCAAATAATGTGTTATTCTGTATGTAGCCATTTGTTTCCACTATTTTCACTTACTATCATTTGACTTTCTGTTCTTTGATAATAAAGGCATTTCTGTTGTCACTATAAATATATTTAAGAACACTATATTAAGGAAAGTGATGCTCCCGAGTTAAATCTTCTAAGCTTTTATGTTTAAAAAAAACTCTCAAAAATCTTGCCTTTTGCAGATGTAGTACCCAAAGGTACCTCTGGGTAGTACACAGATGATAGCAACAGAAAGATACGTATTTTAAAAAAGCCACTGCAGATTTCTTAGACTGCTTCAGACCTGTTTTCTACAGACAATTTTCCTTTGTTTTTTTGCAAATAACAAATGTCATGTCACTTTGCACTGATTTTCAAAAATGGGGGAAATGATACAAAGTTTCACGGAAAAATTCAAGAACAGAAGTCAGTCATTTTGAAAAGTAGCTGAATGAAACAGTCTGTGAAATGTGTACAATATTTTAATAATTTTTTTGATAATCTATAGTCAATGATTATATAAATAAAGAAAAAGATATTACTGGATTAGTGAAGGCGATGCATTTTTTTAAAAAACTTTTGGCTGGCAACCAAACAGATGGCATGTAAAAGCCAGCAGGTGGTACTGTAACAGGTAGCTTTGAAAACTCCATAGGCAAGCCAAAATGTACCTACATTAATCCCTCAGACACAGAAAATAAATTGATGGAAGAGCAGCTCCCTTCTCTTTTCCCAAGCTCATATGCAGTACAGATACACAGACTAGGGGTCGAAATCTCAATTTACCTTAGGGCAAGTGACAGTCCTTAAATCCTCTTACCAGGCTAGCAGGCACATCCTTCTGGCAGGACTTGCAGGGGGTCCATGTGTATTCTTCCCCCACCCCAAATCAGCTCGAACTCACAGAGTGCAAGCCATCTACAGCCTGAGCAGTTCCATAATCTGGCCCACTGGCAGCTGCTGGCACATGAGACCCTGTGGCCTGGCAGGCAGGGAGGGAAAGGGGGGAGGCTTTCCATGCTTTCCCCCCAAGCCCAGCCCCTGATCTACCTTCTCTCTCCCCATTGCGCCCCTTTACTGATGTCCTTTCTCCTGAGGGATGTAACATCGGGAATTACTGGGTGTGGCCTGACTCATGGTGGCAGCAGGGATCAGGTCCTCTCACACTTATTCCAGCAGCAGGAGCTGCAGGGAAGCAGACACCCCACGTACAGCATTTTCTGCCCAGCATAGGATGCCTTGTAAATATCAGGGTGTCTTAGGTGCTACTAAAAGCTTAGCAGATCTCCCCCGAAAAAAGCTCCTGACTAATTCTTCTATTTAAGTGATTGGGTACAAGTCACTGTTGACATAAGTTGCTCTATAGGGATGTATTTTTTCACTAATACGATTTTCTTTTTAAAATATTTTGAGCATAATTTCACCAGGACAGCTATGCAATGTATTTCAATTCTCTTGCATTGAGTAAGTTGAGAGACTATGGTATGACAAATTGGTAAAGCTTTTATGCTTTCTGTCCTCTGGGCTAGACAACTGAGCTTTATATTTTTTGCTTGTTGCTAATGACCCATCCTGCAGCTATTTGAAAGTTCATGTTCAGTGTATATATTCTTGAACTCCCTTGACTGTCAACACCAGCTGTGACATGTAGCTTCCAGTATAATGAACAGTTCCCAGTTCACCCTTTTTTTTTAGAAGGTTTAAGATAAAATATAAAGATAATCCTGAATCATTTGTTAGCAATTTCAAAGGCTGTGGCGACACTCACCCCTGCCTTGTGGAAGGCGGATGCTAATGAGCCACTTTGGCAGATGCTAATAAGGCACTGTTATGAATATACAACACCTCATTAGCATAAAGGCAGCCGCACGCATTTCGAAAGTGTTGCTTCTGAGACACACACTGCCTGTATAGACAGGCGCCTTTTGAAAGGACCCCCTGATTTTGAAAGTCCCCTTTTCCCATTTGGTTTTGGGAAGAAGGGTCTTTCAAAATCTGGAGGTCCTTTCAAAAGGCCCCTGTCTACATAGGCAGCGTATGTGTTGAAAGTGGCAATTTTGAAGCACTCATGGCTGCCATTATGCTAATGAGGTGCTGCATATTCATGGCAGTGCCTCATTAACATCTGCCAAAGTGGCTCATTAGCATGCCCCTTCCAAAAAGCGGGGACTAGAGTAGCCACAGCCAAAGTGAAAGCTGCTCCTTAGCTACTTGATCGCTTACAAGATTTTCAACCTGTGTTATAAAAGGAAATCCCACACAAATAAAGTTAGCTAATTGGGAGCTATCTTGCACTTAGTCCATGAAGAGCTAGGACATGAGACCATGTCCTAAATCTTAAATCACACAGCCCTTAATGTACTAAAGCTTAACATTTGGCTTTGGTCAATACTGGTGACTATTCTTCACCCCATGTGCCAACCCAAAATCATTGTTAAGGTGAAGTTAAAGTTGCAGTTACCTGTGATCGTATGTAACTTTGAAAGAATTTTAAAGCTAAAATAACTTTGAAGATTCTTAACTCTACCCACATAGGGATGCCAGACCATGATCTTCTAATCATGTAGTACAGTAAGGTCTCAGGGTATGTGAATCCCAACTAAGTGACCCTGCTCTTATGCGGCTGACCCCCAATTAATACTTTATACAGTAAACCCTCAAGATACTGCTAGGTGCATGGGGGAGGAGAGCCCCCTGTCAAAGGGGAACAGAGCTGGCAGCAGCCAGCTGTTCCCCCGCGTGTCACTGCGAGGGCCATGGGGTTGGCCTCCAGCCATTGCCAGGCGCCCTGGCTCCAGACACCACCATGCACTCCAGCTCCAGCCACTGCCATATGCCCCAGCTCCAGCCTCCACTGAAGCCCTCAACTCCAGCATCCGCTGCACACCCCAGCTCCAGCTACCGCCGTGTCCCTCAGCTCCAGACTCACCTGCAGCCCCCAGCTGCAGCCACTGCCTTGTACCCTGGCTCCAGCCACTGCCATGTGGCCCAGCTCCAGCCACCGCCACAGTCCCCAGCTCCAGCTACTGTCACATGCCCCAGCTACAGCCTCTGCTGCAGCCCCTGGCTCCAGCCACTGCCACGTGCTCCGTCTCCAGCCTCCGCTGCAGCTCCCAGCTCTAGCCTCTGCCACACGCCCCAGCCCCAACCCCCATGGCCTGGGCCTCAACCCTTTCAGATCCATCCCCCCCGCCCCCTCCTGAGCCCTAACCCATCCCAGGCTTAAATCCCCCTGTCCCCCTCCCACACCCAAACCCACTGCCCAAGCCCCTAAGTTGCATGGATTTCAGGGTACACAAGGGTTTCACGGAACACAACCTTTGCAGATCTTGGGGGATTACTGTATTTAAATTGTGCTCCACAAAACATTTGATCCATAATTAGTTACTTACAGTGGGGAATGGTGCAGGTCCCATAGCTCCACTCTAAGCCACTCATTCCTCCTCTTTTCCCTCATGTGGGGAAAGCAGGGAAATATCATCATAGAAATACCTGGTACCATCTACCTTGGGGATAGCAAGATGAATATGCAACATTTCTTCTGTTTGCAGCTCTCATGGGTGTAATCCTTTTTTCCCCCTATAGTTGATTCCCTAGCTCATTTAGGCCCTGAATCAGTAAAGTATTTAAGCATATGTTTGGCTTCCACAAAATGTGCTCAAGATAGCAACCTTCAGCCATCTGAAGGGAAGGTTCCAAACAGGATGGATGTAGGCTAGTCTCAGTGGTAGCAGGTAACAGAACCAGAAGCCATGGTCTCAAGCCAAAGTGTAGGAGATCTAGGCTGGATATTAGGGAAAAAATGGTTCACTAGGAAGAGGATGAAGCACTGGAATGGGTTGCCTAGGAGGTGGTGGTCTTCCCATCCATAGAGGTTTTTAAGGCCAGGCTTGACAAAGGCTTGGATGAAATGATTTAGTAGGAGATGGTCTTGCTTTGAGAAAGTATTGGACTAGATGACCTCCTGAGATCTCTTGCAACCTCAATCTTGTATGTCTCTATGATTAAGTGCTTTGTTGAATAGAGGTGACTTACTGAATTGGAGCCTTACTGAGTGTGAAGTTACATTAAGGTCCTTTTCCATATGGTTTAATCTGAACCAAGATCCCTAAAGAAATTTCAGAGCTCAAAAAAGAAAGCTCACAGATACTATTATTTAGTTACTTAGAACAAATTATATTCTTGTATAAATCTTAAGTAAGGGCAACAAATATAAAAGAAAAGGGAATACAGGAATGTTGAGGCTGCATATAAATAACTGGTAGAGAGTGATTATGATATTCACTGGTAGATTGTACTTGTTTTATAATATATGTTGCACTTCTCAAACCCATTGTTCTGGCAGGATCAGGAATGTTCCAAGATCAGTGATTCCAGGGGCTGGGGCCAGTAAAGGCATCCTCAGGCCACTGTTCAGTAGCTCAGCTGGAGCCAGAGTCTGCAGGGCCCAAGCCAGTGCCAGAGCAGCAGCTGGCAGCCTTCAGAGCCAGAGCTATTGCTCCCCAACTTGCCACACAGTACTATTGGGCTGGGGGCTGGAGCTGAAGCCTCTGCCTGACTTGCATCTCTGTGGGCCACAGCCAGAGTTGTGGCAGCCCCGGGGAGCCCCAGCTGGGTTGGAATCCACAGGGAATGGGAATCTGGGGCCACAGCAGTCCTGGGAGTGCAGGGCCACTGGTCTGGCAAATTCTCTTGTTTGGGACCCATCAGGTCCCAACCATGCTGGACTATGGAGTTACAATCTGTAAAAGCTCTTATTTAAAAGAGATATCGGGTCACTATGCCACAGATTTTGATACTTTTGCTTCTATCCAATAGCCATTAACCTCACAAACCATCCTTTTGAAGGGGAATGGGGACTCTTACCTCTCAGGTTTTAAATGATCAAACTTAGTTACCAAGAATTCGCAGCACAGTTTCACAGCTCTATTATTTTGTACTAACTGCAATAGGGAAAATATGTTCTGCAAATACACAGTGTCCTAAGCTATGGAACTTGGCTTGTATCAATAAAAATAAGGGTCTTGTATAATGTATTGTGATTTTGTTACATGTCTTGGAAAAAAAGACATGTAAATAACCAGCTAATTAACTTATGTGTTAGGATTTTGTTTGGTTGAATAACAATTTTTATTTAATGTAGTGGGCCACTCAGCAAATCTTGGAAAAATGTAGACATGCAAGTAACTCCACTGACATGCATCAGTCTTTTTCAGGATCAAGTCCATTGTTTATTAAATAAAAGAAAAAATACCAAAAACACATCTGTAACTTCAATGACATCTCAGTGCAAAAGGGCAAGGTGCTTATTAGTATCTAGGAGTAGTTTCAGCTGGCCTGACCCGCTGAGTGTACGCCAACTTACCATAACCTTTGTCTAAAATGTGACATGTCAGATATCAGTACAAATGCTAATATCACAATAATTTTATTGTGTGTTGTACTTATGGAAGGCAAATTCAAAATTACAAACATATTATGAAATATATTATCAAAGTGTTTCTCCATCCTAGATGAAGCAATGTGGTTCTCTGATCCCAAATACATGTCCGCAATACATTAAGGCTATGCCTACACTAGCTCCAGCACTTCAAAAGGGGCATGATAATGAACCTAACTGAAAGATGCTGATAAGGTGCTGCCATGAATATCCACAGCCTCATTAGCATAATGGCAGCTGTGGCACTTCAGAATCCCCACTTTTCATCACACACGGCTTGTCTACCTGGGGTCCTTTCACACTTTGAAATCCCCTTATCCTTATAACCAAAAAATCAAATAGGAATAAGGGGATTTCGAAGTGTGAAAGAACCCCATGTAGATGAGCCACACGCAATCGAAAGCAGCACTTTTGAAGTGCCATGGCTGCCATAATGTTAATGAGGTGCTGCATATTCATGGCAGAACCTCATTATCATGCCCCTTTTGAAGTTCTGGGGCTACTGTGAACTTAGCCTAAAAGACAGTGGGAATGCAGTTTACATAGTAGATAAGCAGGAACATCAAGCCAACAGGAAGACAAATGCTAACTATCATGTCAGGAGAAGTAAATTGCAGGAAACTAATTGCACTCCAGCAAACACAAGAAGGTGAAGATGTCAGCATGAAGCTTCCTTCATGAGGGACTATGTCATCTTCCTCACAGTTTGAGTGAGCTTCACTTTGTGGGTAACGTGCAGAAGACTCCATTTCAAAGACTCACAGGACTATAAAGATAGAAGGAGAAAACTCCAAGTTATGTTTTACCTAAGACAATGAAGGAATCAAGCACTTTGGATTTTGTGGGTGGTTCAGGAGACAGGAGAAAGTCAGCCATCTTGCTAGGAGGTAGATTGAGAAGGAACCAACTTTGAAAAAAGGCTTCAGCTTGTTGTGTTAAGCCTTGATTTTCAGTTTTTGCTGGAAACAATTTTTACATAATTATTCCTACTGGAACTTAAAATTCTCTTGCCTTTTGTTTATGGGCTTGTTTTATTTTTCATCCAAACCAAGCCAGTATGGTGTTTGACTCAAAGTGATTGTTCGTTCCAATTAGAGTGATAAACTTTGTTTTTTCTTTAAAGGCAAAACCAAGCTCATAATTTCTCTCAGTTTTCCAGGAAAGGGCTAAATAGTCCACAGCAGATGGCTTGGAGGAAATTTGGGACTGGGTGTGCACTGGGGTCACCCTTGCAATAGGCAAATTGGTGACAAGAGACTCCAGTGGGTCTTTTATGTTGTAGTCAGTCTGACGGGGTCAGAGTGCTGAACTAGGGCTACATAATATACAGACATGCAGGATACTGCATGTGCCTGTTGGCTGCCAGCATCCAGCCTGTGATCCGCAACAGGAGAGCATTTAATGCACCCAAAGTTTCAGATGACACAACTTCTCACTGGACTGCCTTGCCCCCCAGAACACGACATCATATAATTTTATAAGTAGAAAATAAACTCCTCTTTCTATGAAATCTCCCTGAAACTGTACTCACATTCTACAAGTATATGATCAGTTGGCAAGAGGAGCTATCAATGTTTGAGCAGTCTTTGTTTACAGAGCACGTTCTATTCAGTTTGAATACCATCAATATCCTATTAACTTATGTCTTGAAGCAAAATGAACTAAAATGTAGATTCAAATAACAATCATTAATCTGCCATGTATCCTGTCATTGTAAATGATTTTTTTTATGCCTACTGTTTTATAGCAACCGGAAGAATGTGAGACATGTTTTCTTTCCTTCATTCTTTTTAAAGAAGTGACCTATAATTAAAGGTGCTCCAGTCAAGCAGTTTATACAATTACTAGCTTTCAAATTAATAAGCAAAGCAAGAATATTAAGTACATCTGAACTTTCCTAGAAAATTCCTACTGGCTGTTCTAGTTGATAGTTTTATATTTTCATCAGGAAGAAAAAGAAAAGTCAAAGACAAATGAACAGATAAACCCTAAGTGACAAATTGGTCTGTGCAGTAAGAAATCAGAAAATAAAATCCAATATCAAAGCACCATTTCTTTCTACAGAATATGATCCAAAATTTAACACATAAAACAGTTGTACAGAACAGTGGCTGCAATTTTTCCCCCTTGAATTTTGCCCTCTTCCACCTCTGTCTTTCACAGAGGTTGAGGATGCTTCTGACATGTTAAAGATGTGATACAACAAAGGTAGAAAGAAAATGAAAAGTTCCATCAGAACTCCAGGAGTCAGTTTCAAAGCCATAATTTCATCCTTACCTCATTCCATTGTGCCAGTCATTGTCACACAGAGAGGAAGTTTGACTTCCAGTTCACAAAGTTAACATAGCCGTGGCTTTGAAACCACAAATATCTGGGAACAGTCTTGTAGGGAGCTTTTAACCAGCCTCGTGAAAGAGGATCAAAGATATGGATTAAACTGGATGCAGCAGCAGAAAGCTCTGGGCCAAACAGGGACGATGTCATGGATTAAATATATAGCCATTTTTTAAATTAGTTATTTTTGAGTTGTGAGTATATTATTACCCTCAAGTTAAGGCTATTCAAGGATGGGAGCATGGGAGAACAGGGTGGAGAAAGAACACAGCAAGCATATGAGGTGGTGCATCACTGCAAAGGTGCCCCACCTGGCCAAATGGGAAGGGCATGGCTACAGCTCACTGTCAGTCCACTGCTGGTGTCGAGGAATCAAGAAACTCTCTCTTTTCTCAGTTCCATCATGTGAGTTGGTAAATGAACCCTGGCCCAAGCACTCCAGTGGGTTCCAGGCCAAGGTGCCAAAGCAAGATGAAGAGTTAGGGTTTGCTGACTCTACCACTGTCCTGAGCTCCTTCTTACCTAGTCTCTGTCCTTCGCAGGCTCTACTGTGTGTTGGTCCATTTGGCTTTTGTTGGAGTGTTGTCCCTGGGAGACACTCTAGCAGTCTGTTAAAAGTGCTTTTGTTCTCCTATCTGTCCAGTTCTCCTTTAGCTGCCTGACCCTCTGCTTCCTGGCCTTTTTATTCCCCTTCCCCTCCACCCCAGTCTGCCAACCAGCTGTGTTTGGCAGTACCTGTGTTTACCTTTTGGTTGCTGGACTAGTGCTGCACCCCTACGAGAGAGCCTCTTACCATCCAAGGACAAGAAGCAGGCAAGATGTTCCACGTGCATTCCATGAACATACAAAAGGGCTGCCAGTGCTGTGAATGATGAACATCTTCTCAAATGGATTCAGAAGCAGGCACTGGAGACACAGGAGGTTGCATACTTACAAGGAGTGCAGCACCTCTGGCTTATGAAGGTGTTATATTTTTGGCACCATTGCCATCCCTGCTTCACTGGTACCACGCTACCTGTAGTACCTTAGATACATTGTATGTGAAGTGTGGGGCTTTTCTACTTTTATTGATGTTTCCCAAGCTAAACTATTAAGCATCATATTCCCACCTGGTGCAGGACAAATACTAGTGTCTCTTCTTCGGTGGGCAAGATCTGAGAGCTCAGTTGTATTTTCTCTCTAGGTTTTGATCCCAGTTCTCATCACAACAGTATTGGAGTACCTTGACGACATGATTCTACACTGAGAGCTGTGGAGAAGTGGGCTGCCAAATTGGACATTGGACACATTTGACCATTATACTTCAGGAGCTTTTGTGGATTGTAACCTGAGCACCATGCTTTTACCATGGAGAGAGCAAAGCTTTCCTGATCAGTACTGCAGAAGAAAAGACTTGGTATTTTCTTTGCATCTTTATGCTGTCTTTGGGTGGCTAGCCTTTTTATCCAAGGTCAGTCATTGTTGCTCAGGAGATTGTATTTGCAGCTGGACTGTATGTATGAGCCTGACGGGATACAGCTCTTTATGCCTGAAATTACTTCTGCCCCTGCCAAGGAGCTAAGCACCATTTGGCTCTGAGTAAAGATGAAGGAAACATCAGTATTTTTGCCTGTCTGTTATTAGCTGATTAAGAAGTTCCTATAGAGAAATGGTTTAACTAATACGGCCAACATTTCACATCTAGCCAACCACATTCTGCCACCAGATGGCATGAAAGAGAGCAGTGTAGCCAGGTTGAACACAAAAAAAGCAGTCAAGTAGCTCTTTTAAGGTTAACAAAATAATTTATTAGGTGATGAGCTTTCATGGGACAGACCCACTTCTTCAGATCATAGCCATACCAGAACAGACTCAATATATAAAGCACAAAGGTCCAAAAATTGTTATCAGGGTTGACAAATCAGAAAAAATGTTATCAAAGTGTTCACCACAGTTGGGCATAGCTGCTCAGATTGCATCTGCAATGCAGAGGCTGCTTGCTAAAGTTCTAAATTTTGCTCTGAGAAAAAAAAATCTTGCCCTATCTGTCAGAGAGAGCAGGTCAGAGCTGTGTGTGTGCACATATGGAGAAAGGTGACTTACCAGTCACCTCTCTATTCTCCTGAACCAGTATTCCCTCTGTGTTGGCTGGTCATTTTACCAACAGTTTGATCACCTTGAGGAGTCCTCTAGTGTATGCTGTCCACTGAAAACAGCCAGGAATTAGATTGCTCTAATTCTTCTCAGGGGCAGCCTTTCAGAGAGGGGGTATCAGTATGTCACATTTGAACACATAACCCTGTCCTGCCCTGATGATTATCCTGACTCCTGGATCTGGCCCACAGACCTAGTCTAGTCCACTGTCAGTGTACTTTAACTAATGGTGACACTTGGCAGTATGTTGGCAGTCTATACGTGACACTTTCAGTTAGTGTTTCTGTCTAAATGTCTGTCACAAATGGGCATTTTTTTGAACAGTTTTACACCACTTGAAGTAATTGTCCAGCCATCAAGGTCAGTCATGCAAGAGCTAACTGCAGTAAATCCTAAAGCGGTACTTATAGCCAAAACACTGCGCACAGCTTTAGTAGTTTATACAGTCAAAAACGGTTTCCTTGAAAAACGTGTTCAAATAAAAATACATTTTAATTAAACCAACATATTTTCAAAAGCTAAAAAGCAGTGTTCAGAGAGAGTTTCTATTTCAAAGCTCTGAAACATCACGTAGAAAACAAAACATGCAACTTTATCTCCTTTGCAAACAATGTTTCAGGCTGTAAAATTCTCTGAAAAGGAGTTAGAAGAAGTGAGCTTTTTGGCTCATAATATTCCATGATAACAGCTACTATGAGGAGCTTAAAATGACTATTTCTCCTGTGTTCATGAAATGATAATTGTTTATATTTCATTTCTTTATAATGCACTCTTCAAACCTGCCTTTCTGTGTATTATAAGGTTTTGTTTACTATTTATCCAGTTCTAAGAAGTTGGGATGTATCTTCTACATTGATTTGTATGGTCCAAACAATACATGAAACAATGCATAAGTATCAGAAGGCATGTTGTGAGACCAATATAAACTTAGAACTAGATTTTTAAAATTATAAACACTCGATGTGCTCAGAAATTAGTTATTTGGAGGCACAAAAACCAGGTATTTGCATGTGCACAAACCAAGCTTGGTTCTTAAGTGACCACGTGCAAATATCTGATTTTCATGCACATCTGTGGAATTTGTTTCCATAAGCTCTGTACAAATGTGTGTGGTTTTGCCAATTCCTAACTTCAAAAATATAGCCCTTCATTTCAAATTTAGAGTAGAGAAAACTGAGGCTTCACTAATTAATGGCAGAAGTACCTGTAGATTTGCAATAGGCATCATGTAACAATGAAACAAAACAGATTTTTTTTGCGGATCACATTTCTATCACAATAGTTAGTGATGAAAAATTAGCTCTAGTCCATATTCTTTGGCCATATCTACACCAGAGAGTGTTGTGGACAGAAGGGGCCATCTGTTGACATAACAGGGAGTGTCTACACACAAAGGCTGTGTCTACAATTGCATTCCTCTTTTGAAAGAGGCATGCAAATAAGGGAAATCGAAAATGCAAACAAGATGCAGATTTACATATCTAGTACCTCATTTTCATGTTCTTCTTTTGAAAGAAGAAAAGCAGCATAGATGCAGCTCTTTCAAAAGTAAACCCCATCTTCAAAAGAATCCTTCTTCCCCCTTTTCATGGTGTTTTATGTCTACTTCATGCAGAAGGAAATAGCTCTGCAAAACTGCAAGTCTATGGAAAAGCAGGTGGCACAGGACTTTCATTTTGCACTGAATACTCGTTAGCCTAATTACAGAACAATCTAAAAGAACTAAAAAAATCTAAAGAATCTAAAAGAACAAAAAATATAAAGAACTTTTTCTTTTTATAATATTGCCATGTAATGTACGTCTTCCTCTGGAACCAAAAATCGCCTAGTAGTATGAGCACCTGAGCAATACTTGACATGGTTAGGTACTTATGACCCCCATTACTATAGTATGCCATTCCTGATCATCTTTATCCTCACAATATCCCTGTGAGGGCATAAAGTGCCTTTATCCTATTTTACAAAAATGAAACTGGGAGGCTGTGTGTGTTGCCCAAGGTCATAAAGAAAGTCTGTTAGAAAGCAAGGACTTGAAGTTGCGTCTTCCAAGTTGTAATACAAATCACAAACTTTAATGCAGCTATATATTTATTAAAATTGTCAGTCCCAAAGCATATGTATTATTATATCTTAGTTTAAAATTGCAATAATTTTTATTGTCTATCTCACTTAGTATTTGCTTAACAGAAGAGCCTACCTTTTAATACCAACAATTCACCAATAGGGCAATTTACCTATAGGACAATACTGCCTACAAACTGAAAAAGAAGCGTAAACTGAAAAAAGGAAATACACTCTTTGGTGTGGCTAGCTGAATAAAGAACAGCTACCTCTGGTCAGATCATTGAAAGGTGCACCTCTGGTTCTCAAAGGGGAGAAAATAAATAGGGGGGCAGGGAATAAAAAAGTTGGGAGACCATATCAAAAATAGCAGAAAATCTGGGAGCAGTTTACTGAATCACCCTTTCAGCATGGGGGTCTGGCTGGTTGAAGAGGACTCTCTGGAACAAAGGGATGCATATGTCTTGTAGGCAGCTTACTTCACAGGAAGAATAGGGGAAACTGTCCTGACAGAAAACCAGCTAAACAGGCCTACCTGGAGGAAAGAGATTAAAAAACAAAACAAACTGTGCACTATTAGCTTTGGATATTAAGACTATGGGCTATTCTAAACTTTGATAAAGACTTTAAAAGTGACTTAAATGAAGGGAAGTTAAGAGTGCACTTCTAGAACAGGACATTTGCTGGTATGTTTGGAGACTGCACACAGTTGTGTTTTGTGTTTGAGAAGAGATTAAAAAGATGACTGCAAAACTTGTCTGCTGGGCTCTGCACAGCAACATTTATTCACATCATACGTAAAAATCTGTAAAGGAGTAGGTCTTATCCTTAATTCGCTCGGTTCCACAATTGTCCATTCTTTTGCCACTCCAAGTCATAGATCTGATAGACATCATACCTACTGAGCCTAAGGCTGCCATGTTTATCAGGTTTTATAAACATGTGCTACACAGCCTTGGATGTGGGATTGACAGTTTGGCTGATTCTAGCTCTTCTGAATGGTATAACTAAGAAAGAGTTAATGCCCAAGACCATTAAAAACACCTAAGAGGTAGCACTGGTTGTGGGGTCCAAAATAAAATCTAAATCTAAATAAAATATAAATCTAAATTCATTCCATCTAGATGAATTCATTCCATTCAAACCATTATGATATTTTTATGATCTAAGTGCAGTGAGATGGAAGTTGAAGCAAAACAACTCAGCTGTCAATGAGGTTGGATGTAAATAAAACCTTTTTTCCTAGATATTAATAAAATATCTTTAAAAGCTGTTTGCTGTTTTATAAATAAGGTATTTTTAAAGTTAGACTATTATAAGGTCTCAAAAGCAGTTTATATACAGTGTAGACTATGGAACAGTTCATATATATATATATATATATATATATATATATATATATATATAAAATTGAAGTGGAGAAATAAGAAACTGGGGTTGGAGGGCTACTGCATAATTTCACTCCCATGACATTTGACTTTAGCTGGAATATGCAAGGCTTTGTTGGGTGGAACATATGAGATTATTAGAGGTGAATGAGTTTTCAAATAATGTAACCTAACATTAAGTGTAGCATTGCTGGCAAGCCTCTGGAAATGTTCTGCTTTCCAAACTACAAGCTGTATTAAACACACACACACACACTGACCTCTCATGAACTCCAGGGTTAAAAACACCCAGCATAATGATGAACCAGAGCCTAATTCATTAGTAATCTAAAACACATAGGGAATGCTAAGCTATGGCTTCACTACAAATGAATACAGAAACCAGCCTTCACTGAATTGTTTCTTTAATCTACGGACCAGGAAATCATGTGAGGGCAGCCTTGCTGCTTCTTAGGAGAAAATATAATTTCCCATTACATTTCCTCTTCAGCAAGCTGAGAATTTTGGCAAAAATATAAAAATCTTGACTGTCCATCATGGAGTTCCCTTTGCACTTGGTGCATTTAAATGACATTTGTAAAATAGGTTGGTGTGCTGAGCTCTTTTTGGCTCCCAGTGATGACTAGCTTGACCCATGCTGAGTCAGAGACAGTCTGTTGAAGCCTATTATGGTTTTACCTGAGCATGTGCAGAAAGATATGCAAATTAATGTTAAAAGCAGAAGAATTCACATTATTCTGGATGCATGTACATACTCTAAATTCAAGTATTTCTAGTTCGTAGCTTAGAGGGTTTGAGTCAAGCAGGGACACTCACCCTCTGCATTGTTTAACCCCCACCCGTATTTTCTCTGGCAAATATTAGGTTGTTCCCTCATTTTATTGAGGGGAATTAAATAAACTGATGTGTGTGATAGGGAGGGGGAGAAACGATTGCACTGGAGTTCTGAAGACAGACTTTCACAGAGCATATTCCACATCAGTACCTCAAAGTGGATTTAAGATTTCTGATGTCTATGCCCATGCATTCCCCTCCTTCAATAAGCCATTTGCTGCTATAGGAATCCATGCTAGTAGGTCATGATGGAGGAGCAAGCATAAAAGGAAGGAAAAAAATGAGACTGAGAAGCGCTCTGTACAATGATCATTTCCACTCTGTCTACGTCTACACTGCAGTCCGCTTTCCGAAAAGTAATGCAAATGAGCAAGATCAGAAATGCGAATGGAGCACAGATTTAAATATCTCACACTTCATTTGCATATTTCATGCGATTGTGCTTCTGTAAGATGCTTTTCTGGAAGCAAAAATAGCCGTGAAGATTGGGTTCCTTCAAAAAGAAACCCCATTTTCAAAAGAAAATTTCCTCTGTAGATAGCTCCTAAAATCCTGTTCAGGCGGCTTTGTTCTAAGCAAAGGCTATTAACGATTAGTTATATTTTTACATTTACAGAAAGCTCTAAATAAATATAACATAAAAGGAGAAACAAAATGGTAAACAAGACCTTCGTGGTAATTGATTGCACTTGGTGGTGTGAGGTGGAGAGACCACTGCAAACCAGAGAGAAGTGGAAGATTCACACAGTGACTGCGTCTCCTTATCTGATAAACCAATCTGTCCTTGTTAGGCCAAATGTATTCAAAACAGAGTCAGAATGTGTTTGTTTGTTCTTGTTTGTTTGTTTGAGAGGCAAATATGACAAGCTCTGTGGCTACACAGATGAGGAGCACATTAATTGTTAGGTTATTTACTGTTTTGGGATTTCATATGTGTTCTCCTTTGAGATTTGCACGACACCACGTTTCAAAAGTTACTGCTAGTCCTAAAAAGTTATTTATATTTGTTTCAATCTAATTTAAACCACAGAACCCCAGAGGTCACCCAGTTGTAATTGTCTATAAAAGTTAACATAATGTATTATGTCTGCTGTGAAATGACTAACTTACCCATAAGTGAACTCCATTACACACATTTCCAGTGTCAAAGTCAACTGCTTCTGGCAGTGCCTTTCCCCAGAAGCTGTTGATCAAAGGGTAACGAGAACTGACAGGCAATATCACAAGCATTCTATTGTAAACAGAATGTTAGGCAAGGATTTAACTGAATGGTGTTGAGAGCATGTTCCTGCAGTAGTGAAGTCTAGCAAAATGCATAGAGTTTTCTGACACTTGCTTATACAATGTTATGACTAAACCTGCACATAAAATACACTGGAAATAGACAGACACTATGAAAGGTACAGGCTAGAGAGTGCCGAGGAGTAGAAACATCTTATTTCCTAGTGACACCGTCAAATACTAGGTACATTTATTTGACTTTTAGGAACAGCGTTGAATGTGTGATGGAACATATAGGGGTTGTCTACACCACCTCCCTACTTCGAAGGGAGCATGGTGAGTAGGGTGTTGGGAGTTTACTAACGAAGTGCTGTGGTGCATATGCAGCACTTCATTAAGCAAATTCTACCCTGCAGCAACTTCGAAATGTTAAACTTCAAAGTGCCAGCTCGCGTCTAGCCGCAGCTAACCCACCAGTACTTTGAAGTGCCCGGAGCACTTCAAAGTCCTTTTACTCCTCAAAATTTTGAGGAGTAAAGGGACTTCAAAGTACCCCGGGCACTTCAAAGTACCGGAGGGTGAGCCGCGGCTAGATGTGAGCCGGCACATGGAAGTTTAGCACTTCGAAGTTGTCGTGGGGGGGATTTAGCTTAATGAAGTGCTGCATATCCACTGAAGCACTTTATTAATTAACTCCCAACACCCTACTTATGATGCTCTCTTTGAAGTAGGGAACTAGTGCAGACAAGCCCATATGCACTGGCTTAATGGCAGATGCAGACAATGGAGATCTGTTTCAATGGTACATACCTGTTATACTGTGAGGAATAAATAGTCGCAGAGACATTGCCCTGTTAGTCTGTAGCTTCACAAAAAACAAGCAGTCCTGAAGCACTTTAAAGTCTTACAAATTTATTTATTAGGTTATGAACTTTTGAATCTGAAGAAGTGGGTCTTACCTGCGAAAGCTCATTTCTGAATAAGTAAATTTGTTAGTCTTTAAGGTGCTACAGGACTACTTGTTTTTTGTAAGGAATAGGGTGGAACAGAGCTAAAAAAAGGTGCATCATGCGTCCTCTCTTCCCCATATGTCCAATCACTATTGTTGGCTTGTGCTTAAGGGGACAGTGTCAAGGCTCTGATCACTTTTTCCTGCCCCCTTTATTGCAGTGGGGAGCATCTGGAGTGCAGGGTATTCTTTCCCAGTCATGGAGCTGCTAACTGGCAAGAAACAGGGCACACTCCGTTGGTCTTTATTACAGCAAGACGCAGTCTAACCTGACAGAGTGTTATCCTTCCTCTAAAACCAGTCCACATAGCTAACATCAACTTGGTACTGCTGTCAATTACTCCCTTAACTCGAGTGGTGGAGGATTGCGCAATGGTTCTCTAAGTTACCATCCTATTGAGAAATTGCATGGGTGTCAGTAGGAAATTACTTACAAAAAGCTATGTTAAAAGAACATTAAGTAGAATTGGACAGGGACATTTCAATAAAGTGTTAGTATTTTTTTCTTTTTTTTTCTCTGTGACACTGGTTTTGACAAGAAATTCCATCCTATGTTGGATCAATGGTATTGACGAATTAAAGTTTTTCAGCACAAAAACTATCAGAGATAATAGCCTAATGCTTTTGATATTTACTTGAGAGGTGGGAGATGCTCATTCAATTCCTTGGTATCTTCGCACCTCCAAGCCCCATGAAAAATGTTAGAAGGTTTAATTTGTTTTCAGTAGAGAATTAAAAGGAGCAGTCAAACCTCTACCTTTTTCAGACAACAAAATTCTTGCTATCCATTAAGTATTTTTAACAAGCCTGCAAAGTCAAGACTCAAAAGTTAGGGATTGTCAGAATTAAGGCTGAGTGTGCAACTCTGATTTACCTTCTCTCCCTTGTGCATATACTTTATGGTACAATCTTTAACTGCATGATCACATACTTTTTTAACATAGGATTTTTGCCTCATTCAGCACACAGGATGGATGGTGCTCAGTTAATGAAAAACTAGTCTATCATTTGTTTTCTTCTCATTGGTCATTAATGTGGCCCCAGGCTTTATTTATTTACTTAGTATACAAACTCTGTTCTAATGACAGAATAATTAATTTCCTCTTGAGCTTTTCTTTCCACTAAACATTAAGGTATTTGCTTCACAAGCATTACATGCCCATGTGAGGTGAGGAGTTGGTATTATCCCCATATCACAAGAGAGGAAATGGAGGCACGGAGAGATTAAGGTGTAAAATATCCACTAGTTTTGTGTTCTTAATTTGCAAAGCCTCAGACCACATATTTCAGAGTTCTTATGACATAGCACTAATAGATTTACCCAGGATTGCTTGGATCAGGGGTCTGCAATATGCAGTTCCAGAACCATATGCAGCTCTTTAAGGACTTCTTTGTAGCTCTCAATGCTAAAAAACAAACAAACAAAAAACCCTTGATTATTTTTGATAAATGGTGAATATCTAAAAGCCCAACAATGAACAACTCGTATCTAAACAGCAACGATATGTGATCTCAAAATGCTGGATAATTTCCCCTTTAATATCCTACAATACACTGCACATATGATACTATATCTGTGTCTTGATTGTATTGCTAATGAAGTCTTGATTTTGAAAAGGAAAATGAAGTTTGCGTCATTTCTGCTGTGAAAGGCAACACGCATTTTAAGAAACAAAACAGAAATTAAATGTGAACTAAAAATTGTCATAATTAACATAGTTTCTGGAGTGAAAGTCAGGAAGACAGTGGTACAAACAGAAACATGTAGAGTGTGAGGGAATGAAATAAGTAAAAAGTTTGTGAATGTCCTGCAGTAAACATATAGCACATTACAAATCATTATGTGTATGCTGTTCTTAAAATAGGGGTTATAAAAAGTATGATTTGACATTATTCATTAAGGATCATTTTGTATTCACATGCATTGTGGCTCTTGAATTATTGAGCTTTTTACCAAATTCAGAAAAAAAGAAGGCTCTTCTTGTTATTTTGGTTGCCAACCCCTGGCTTGGGTCTTAAATTCAATTAAGCTATTGTTTTTTTTGGAAAATAAAAGGAAAATATATATTATTTATTTAGATGATTATATTTTTAAAAATACAGTATTATTTTGATAAAGTTCTATTTCAGATTTCTTAAAAGAAACTGTTTGTTAAATTTTTTCCATTTAATTTTTAGTACATTTTTAAAATGGAAATATCAGCTAAAGTACTTTTTCTTCATCCCTAGAAACTCTTATTCACTGTGTTTTCACAACAAAGGGCTACAGTTAATTTGGCTTCCAGTTACATTTTCTTCTGTTTTTCAGACCTTAAGCATTGATTTTGCTCCTTTTTTATCCCCGTTTTATCTCTTTTCATAAGGTTTATTGAGAACCAATCCTATTTTAGTTTCATCCTATTTTTCAGTTTCCAGTTTGGTTTGCAGTTACAATTTGGTTTCCAGTTACATCCAGTTTGGTTTCCAGTTACATCCAATTTGGTTTCCAGTTACATTTTCTGCTATTTTTCAAACCTTAAGCATTGATTTTGCTCCTGTTTTATCCCTGTTTTCTCTCTTTTCCATAAAGCTTATTGAGAACCAGTCCGATTTTAGTTTCTTCCTATTTTTCAGGCTCATCTTGGTTCAGTCTCTTTCAACATTAGCTCAGTTATGTCAGTTTTGAGTACAGCAGGGTCTCAACATTCCATGTTGAGAACCCTCATAAATGTTGAATTTTGCAAATATGGCATCCGCTCCTCTCCTGGAGCCTGGCTGCTGGGATTCCTGCCTGGACCCCCAGTGAGGCAGCAGCTGCTGGCCCTCCCCGCCCTGGAACCTGGGAAGCAGCGGCTGCCGGTGCTTCCCACCCTGGAGCCCCAAGGAAACGGTGGCTGTCGGAGTTCCCTGGCCAGGATCCTGGGAAGTAGCAGCCATTGGTGCTCCTGCCCAGAGTCCTGGGAAAGTGGCAACTTGTGAATAATTTAATTTGTAAACTTTAAACTTGCGAATGTTGAGACCCTACTGTACAGAACTTGATTGGGTGATTTTGTCTCTTTTTGATTTGATTTTATGAGACACAACCCCATTCTGGGCACATTCCATTTTCCTGGCATAACTAAATTCTTATGTTGCTTTAAGTTACGCTGGGGGAAGTTGTATACTGAATTTGGTGATCTGGGCTCTTACTATGTAGGAGGAATTCTTGATCAAACAGCCAAACACTCTAAAATATGTAGTAAATATGATATGGTCAGCTGCAGTTGTGAATGCTCAATACGTCTGCAAATCAGACCTCAGGTAGTCAATTGGGCAGACAGAAAATGAGGAACACCCAGGAAATTTGATATTAAATTTCTTGCCTTGTATCTCACAGGAAGTCTGTGGCAGATGGGAGGATAGAATACAGCTCCTTATGGCTTATTAAACTCTTTTAACTCGGAGACCATGCTTTCTCTTTGTTCAATTATCAGTCTCATTCACTACATACCTTCTAGCTTTTGCAATAAATAAGCTTGGGTTCCTCCAGATAGCATCCTTCTTTGCTAAACAACACTACTTCATCCCCGGGCCAGGTCCATGTTGTACATTTAATGAGGCAGGCATCCTGGGAGGAAAATAGGTATGTAACTTAAAAATTATATCATCATGTATATGCACAAAAGGAGACACACTAGGGTTAAGCAGACAACCTTACGTCTCAGAACCAGCTATTATGTGTACAAAGTATAGAAGAAGTGTGTGTTTTTTTAAACCCAGTCTATAAAAGGCCAAATGGATCTACACAAAGCAGTCACAGGTAAAATGGAACACTGGAAGTACACCTGTTCTTCAGAGCAATAGCTCTTCTGTAGATATATGGCATTGGGAGAAGTTTTCCATTGAAATGAAATCTTTGTCCAAAGTGCATGTAAAATTTGTTCCACTTTGACTTCTGGAAATGTTCAGAAGGCTTCTCCAATGGATGTCTTGAGACTGTACACATAGTTTAAGACACTTAGTATTGACTCCAGTTCCCCAAAAGGTGCTCTCCATGGCATGTATTTAAGTAGGCCTGCAGAAATCATACTAATTCTGTTTCTCTGAAGAAAAGTAGTTGAGCTGCTTCTGATGAAAAAACAAGAATGTGCAGTATTTGTTCATAATTCCATTTAAAATTTCAATATTTATTATGCAATCTGCAAACATACTACTATATCTACAAGCAGACTTGTTATTTACTTTAAAACTCCATTTGTCTGCCATTGACTGTTTTACAAGAACACAGACAGCACTGGCTGAGAAAGATCAGAGAGACTCATGCTCCTCAAGGCTATTATCTTGTGCATGCTGTGTGATTTATAAACCCAGGAAAATAATTCCATTTTGCACCGTTCAAAATTATTTCTTATTCATTCTTTGTACTATAGAATACAAACAACCACCTTCTGAAAATGCTCTGTAGTTTGTCTGCGTTATTAAGTGAACTGTAAAGCTCACTCCTGGGAATGTCAATGCATGTGACACAGTCTATTGATAGGACTATTTCAGCCACCCATATCACTATTGCAAAACCAGGCCCCTGGAGTCTGCTAAGTATTTGAAGCCTAACTTATTAATACAGTGATTTTATTCTGTAAAAAAAAGAGTCAATATTTAGCTGGTTCTCTGACACCCCCCCTCCCACCAACCCACAACTCTCCCCCGCCCAATCCCACAGCTGAGTCTGCCAAGGTAACAATATTCACTACCAGCTAGTACAGGCACCAAAAACCACTACATTAATGTGAACTTAGATAACTGCCAATTGTGCTTTCACTTCCCTGATTACTCCCTGGCATTCTCCAGCCATATATTTATACTCCTCCTTAGTCATCTGTCCAAGTTTCTACTTGTTATACACATTTCTTCTGTGTGTTAAACTAAATAGATTGAGCTCTTTGGCCTTACCTCTATAAGGCAGCATCTATAATACTTTTATTAATGTTGTGATTCTTCTCAGAACCTTCTCCAATGTGTCAACATTCTTTTTGAATCATGGGCACCACAACTGGACACAGTATTCCAGAAGTAGTTGTACCATTGCCAAGTACAGCTATATAATAATCTCTCTACTCCAGCTTGAGATTCTTCTGTTTATGGAGCTTTAGTTGCAACTGGTATCTGAATCTGCCAACTGTGTTATACTGGAAGCTCATGTTTAGCTAATTATCCACAACTCCACAATCTTAAGTTTTATATATTTACTTATATTTTATATCCTGTAAATTTGATGGCATTGAGATGTTTCCAGCAAACCAGCGCAAGGTCAAGTTGATGCCAGTGACCAGATCTGGAGTGGTGCCATGAAACTGTGGCTGTGTCTACACTAGCCCAAATCTTCGAAATGGCCATCAGCAGGTAGGAATAAGGGGATTTCAAAGCCGGCGGGGTCCTTTTGAAAAGGAGCCCCATCTGGACAAGCCGTGCGGCAGCGAACTGCGGCAATTTTGAAGTGCCGCAGCTGCCGGCATGCTAATGAGGTGCTGAATATGTATTTAAGTGCCTCATTAGTAATCTTCAAAATGGCCATTTCAAAGATTTGGGCTAGTGTAGACGTAGCCCTTGTGACACTCTTTCAAATTAAAGAAAGTATTAGTGATGCAGAGTTGATTCTGAGAGCTGAATTTGAGAATATTTTGACCATTTTTGTTCATTTTCCCAACACTGTGATGACCGAGGCAGACAGGCCAGGACTGATGGTTGCATCCAACTCTTGAACTGAAGTTGCCAAGGATATAAAGTTGTTTGCCAATTGCAAAGGAATCGATAACTTTCTGAAGATTATAATAGAAGTGGTCCTAGTTTTTGGTGCACAGTGCCAACATGGGTGCATAAGCACTGATGATCTTGACATATCCTGACTTGGTGCAGAGCTTCAAGGGTATGATGCATTCCAGTTCAGCTGTGGGCATGTTGATAGATTTCAAAAGATTGTTCCAAACAGCAAATCCAACTTTGTAGACACAGTGTACCTCTGAACTCAAGCCCTTCCAGAAAAAAGTGTAGTTAGTTTCTTTCACTGACCCAGCATCTGTCAGCCTGGTTTCCTGGAGAGCAGCGATATTGACATTCAGTTTACATAGCTGTTAGTGTATGACTGCTGTTTTGTGTACTGAGACCATGTTCATGAGGCCATAGGCAGATTCAAGTCCTGGACACAGGGTCCGCACATTCCAGCTACCGAGCCAGAGGCAAGTTGATTTATTATTTCATTTTACGGTGCGTATGTAGTTTACATCTACTTTTTGATTTTTGATATATCCTCATGCACCCAATAAGGAAGGCAGATGTGGCAGGTCAGCACCTTATTGACCAGAGGCTGCCTGGCTGGAGGCAGGCAGTAGCTGACCAGTGGAGCACATGACTCTTCCCACGAATGAAAGTGACCCATGGTGTCCTCCTTTTCACCTGTTGAGGAAGGCTTATAACCCATAATTGTCACCTCCCATGTTGTTTCCATGCTATCAGCAAGGATGGATGCCCTCTCCATTTGGCTACTAGCTGTAGAAACTTTATTTGAGTGCTATGGTAATGTCACACACTAGCTTGCACTGGTAAGTGCCTCTCTCTTACATGCTGCATTGCCTGAGCTAATGTTTGGAGCAACTACATTGCCCAAGTGGCACTATCCCCCTATCAGTTGCCCCAGTTGAATCCAAAGGAAAGACGAAAGTCAGTATGCTTGGAACTGAGCTGACTGAAAAGAGAGGCTGGAAAGCAGGTTGGATGAATCCTCCCTGCTAACCACCTTAAGGTCTCCACTCCATGTTTTCTGTCAGGGTTTACTCCCACAGCCTCCTGATCTCCCTAACCTACCCAAATGGCAGTGGGGAATTTTCTGATGGGATTGTCTTCTCTGGAGTGATATAAGGAGTCATGATCACTTGGATGCTGGTGACCAAATCATGGTTCATATGACATTTGGATTATCCAAAATAATCCAGGGACCCAGGTATTCCAAACCCTCATTTCATGCATTATGAGGGGGCAGTGGCCTTATTTGATGGCGGGCTACATTAGTCATCCCACAACTCTGTCATTGGGCACTAGTGATTTTTAGTTGGGACATCAGATGCCAACCGGTGCCCCATCATACCCTGGTAATGTTGCCACTGCTGGTATATGGCTGCATATTTGCATGACAAAGTGCACTTATTTTGCAGCAAACCTCTCAGGAGAGGCTCCCTCCTATCCACCACCTGGAGACGCACCGGTAGCATGCAGCTTTGCTCCCCCATGTTTACCAGGGACCATTTAATGTGGGTTACATTGAATTGTATAGCACTACAGCTTAAAATACCACATCCAGCATTGTTTCATCTGGCAATATCTGTCATCCAGCAGGACTACAGATCTTGTATGACCAGAGAGTTCCAGGGCTGGGAGGAGGAGAAGCTAGCCAGACCAGTGGCAGGAGCCCAAGCAGGACAGCTATTGCTGGTTTGGCTGCAAAGGAGGTGGGTGCTAAGCAGCAAAAGGGAATCCCAAGCCAGGAGCAGCAGCAGGGAGTAGTGGCCCAGGCTGATGAGCTGGCAGCTCATTGCTGGGGCTGCATGGGAAGCCATGGCCCCTGGAAGCCATGGCCCTGGGAAACTGCAGCTGAGGGGGAGGGGAGCTGGGAGCCGGTGGCTGGGGACCATGTACAGTGGGAGAGTGGGTTGGGAAACTGCAGGCTGGGAGCCCAGGACCAGGCTGAGGCTAGCAAGGGGGCAGAATTGACTTCCCTTGGTTTGGCAAATTCCCTGGTCTGGGACTGCTCAGGACCCATGGGTGCTAGACCAGGGAGGTCTGTATTAAAAACAAACAAGAATAGCACAAGTGTCTCAGTCAAATATTTGTTTTAAATCAAAGGGATCTACTTTTCTCTGTATTTTACCAAGTTGATTAAACTGTTAAGGTTTATTCTATGCACAATTGCCAAAGCAAAGTGAGAGCAACATGTGTGTTCGATGCAACCAGATCAGAATCCTGGGGTAATATTTGGACACCACTTTACACAGGAAAAGAACAAACAGCAAAGTTGTGAAGAATTAAGCTGACAAATTCAAATATCTTACTCATGACTTAAACATCAGCCATCTGCTATCACAGCACTGTAGCACTACAATGATCCACTTTTAGAAGGATATCCTTTGGTTAGTTAAACTGAGACTCCTTTCTAAAAATGTTGGGACTGGCTAAGTTTAAATTTAAGATCTTTCTCATGCCCTTTTCTCAATTATTAAGAAATAACCAATGGTGTCCTTTCCAACATTCCTTTGCAGCAATTGCAGTTCTATTACCCAAGACTTCAAGAACTCTAATAGAGAAAATGTTTGTTACATGCATCCAGACTGAATGGTTTCTACTTTATCTGCATCTGCAGTAACTCTCTGCTTCTAAAGTTATTTGGGGTATATTAAGCAAGAATGGTATAAAGTGAAAGTAGAGACTGAACCTCTCTAAGCCGGAACTCTGTTGTCAGGCAAACTCTGTAACATGGCATGATTTTAGTTAGCTGGATGAGCACTTATCATGGGTGTGACCGAGATGACTGAGTTTCCTGTGGTCCCATAAAGTTTGTTTACAGCCACCAGTCCTGGCTGTTAATGTTCTGTGCTGTTTTATAGCTGTAATTTACCCCTAATTGTCTTCTAATAGCTCAGTAAGCAGCAGAAGTGTTAGTAATGTGCTATAACATATTGATCTGGTGTCCAGCAAATTCTTTCATCCAGGACCCATCAGGTCCTGAGGGAGCTGGATGAGAGAGGTTCATCCTGTACATTCTATACTGTCTCTCTTAAAAATCTTATATAATAGTTAATATTAGGGTGAATTGGTGGTTTAATATTCTAATTTTGCAAATGAGTTCAATGAGCATGAAACAGAGATCCATTCTGCCAACTGTGGGTATGTATAAAGGCAGGATTCACACAAGCTTTTTAATATTTTTGCTATTCCAACAATTCATAAAGCTTGCAAAATTGAAGCATAAAGTGTGTACAGAAGATAATTGTAATAAACCAGGACTCAGAATCCAAGAACGACTTTGACTGCTGCTGTAGTAATCTAGAGATTTTAGAAATGTGGGAAGAAAGCAGAAAATAGAATTTTTTTCTGGAAAAAGAAATCAGCATTTCAGGGGAGGACATAATGTGTTTATAAAGATATTCAATAAAAGGAAGAAAAACACTAATATTGAAATCTGTGGGTATTAGTGAACAGCAAGTCAAGCATGAATTTGCAAAGAAGGGAGGTTCTATAGCATGAAGGCTAAAGCAGTGGTGAGGCAGAAGAATTTTGTCATGTGGTAGATAAGCTAAATGACCTTGTGGGTACAGTCAATGTGATAGTAGGTTTTCTTCTGGGCTTGCCCTTACTAGAAATATGTAAAAGTGAGAGAAGTTCAGAGAAGTGCCACAAAAGTGATCATATGGCTAGAATAATTACTCCAGGAGGGCATGTGGAAATAACCCACTATGAACAGTTTAGATAATCAGTGGCTATTGTGAACCATGGTAACAACTTCCATATTTCTCCTTCATATAGGATGTTTGTGCTTTTTAAATATTTGTATGTTTTAGGCAATTATTTGTAAGCTACAAGAGGATAAAAGCTTAGTCTTAATTTTTTTTCTCCAGACATGAAATGTTATATATTGGTTTATTTTGGTTCACTAATGTACAAAAAAAAGCACCCAGCCAGGTAACTCCCTGCTTTCTCACAGAACTTAAACCCCACATCATCAAAATGCTCATAACAGTAGAATTAACATTCCATACAAACATTCATTTATCAGTTATGCTTTCCATGCACTCTTCACACCATCACAGTCTCTCCTATTTCTTTCACAGCCACCAGTATACACCAGTTTTAGAATGTTGTGATATAGGCTCTGAAGAATATGATCAAAGCCCCTTTATATATGATACGTTTAACAATGTAAGGAATGTGCCAGCAGGAACGCAATGCTGCTGAAGGCTGTGAGGAATGTGTCTCCCAGAGATAATTTGCATGAGACTGCAAAGGTATGCATATGTGATACCTTGCAAACAAAGACTGATGGGAAGCAATGAAATTTTGTCTATTGTAAACACGTTGTAAAATCACAATTTATGCTAACACTCAGTATAAGAATTGTGAAATTTCACCAATGCTCCATGTCATTGTAGGGGAGACGGCAGTTGATATAACTGCATAAGGCATGGATTACACAGGGCTCCTTGGTTTAAAGCATTGTAAAGCAGATGGGGAGGGCTATGGGTTAAGCTAACTAACTGAGTGCCTTGCCCCTGCCTAAGCATTGGCCATATAGCTATAAGCCTGGTTTGACTAGTCCTCCCCACCTGTTAAAAGATAGTGCTGGATACTAGTGTTTTTATGCGACTCCACTTTGGTAGACACCAAGAGCTAAAATCACAGGGTTTTGCCTAGACCAGACCCACAGCTGTGGACAGATGGCATGACTGGCGGGTGGCCAGTAGGAGGAGTAGTGGATGGACAGAAAGCGTGACGGGTAGGAGGAGCAGCGGACGGATGGACAGCGTGACTGGCGGATGGCTGGTAGGAGCAAGCAGTATGCTGGACTGGCACAAAGGTTCCATGAGGGAATGCATCAGCATGAGGTGTCAGTGCCCACATGGACTGGACCAAGTTGTAAGTGGGGCATTTGAATTGGGGGTGTGGAGAAAGTTGGGTGTGTGGATTGGCTGTTTACAGTATTGGACTGGTGAGCCTGAGAGGCCAAGGACATTACTCAATGAATTTGAGCTGGGACAGTTACTTGAGGATTCGTTATGAACTCAGGGTGTGATAATTTTCCCAAGCTTATGCTAATTGACTTTTCTGCCTCATTTATTAAAAGTCCTTTTCTACACTCAGACTCTGGGCTTGCGAGTGGGGAAGCATTGCCTCTCTGAGGCACCCAGGGGTGTGTGATATTCCCAGGCTACTGGGTGGGGGCTTGAGCTGGTTCTGTGCGAGATGGATGAAAAGGAACCCTTAGATGTTGAACCTGGCCCTGGTTGCTGCCAATTCCTTCCGGCAGAAGGGTTACAACAATATTTCAGACTGGACAACATACTAGAAAATATTATGTCTCAGATAGGGGGATATATATGAGAGCAGACTGTCTCCCTCTCATGCTTTGTTGCTTAAGACTTTCATTGCTTAGTTATTTGCAGATCATTTTACCTGCCAGTCAAATGCATCCAGTTTGTACTTCCCTTTCATAACGGCATCAGAATACTCCTGTCCCCATTCCAGTACTCTAATGCTTGGACTTGCTTTCCCCTTCCCCCAGGTTTTCTTTTAATTCTTTCGAAAAGTTCATTGGTATGAATGGCTGCATATTGGCTGTGGTTATATCTGCATGTAAAAACTGTGAGACATTATTCCACACTGCAGGGCACGTAATACAAAAATTGAACTTAGATAGGTGATAAAATTGTGAAAAAATAGGCCTCTAAGTACTTGAAAGTGATGGAATGAGGGAAATTGATTGGAAGGGAAATTTTGCTACGATGATTACAGTATCCTTTTTGAAACCACATCACAACACATATGCCGAGAGAAGGTAATACCATCTTATGAGAGCAAGAAGCACATCAAGTTAATATATCAGAATAACTCAGTGCCTAATAAAAAAAACAAAATAGGTTTTCACTGATAGTGAGACAGGAAGTGTGACCCAATTGTAATAAAAATAAAACACAGCTGCACAACTCCCCCAAATAATGTTGATTGAGTGAAGGGCACAGTAAGCTTACAAAGAAATTAAAACTATTATGTTACAATTAATTCCTCCTCTGATATGTCTTTGTGCACATTTTGAAATTCTCCTTACAGTTGCAAGTGTCATTCCTATTTGTTCTCTTTCTTTATAAAGAAAAAAAAGAAAAAAAATCACTGTCAATTTTCAAACAAATTCCAGGTGCTCATATACATATTTTTTAAAAAAAATTAAATCACAGTTCATCGAGTTATTTCAAGTCGTATATAACATTCCTTTTCACAGGTATATTTCCTTCTCAGCAAACCCCTTCTGCATCAGCAAACGCCACCCCAGCCAACGTGTAAGTAGCACTCATAAAATCAGTGCTTTGTCCCAGCCACTATTATATTTTGTATTGTAAATAATGCAATCAGTTTCTTTTCCATATGAAATAAGTCTCTGTAATGGGGTATAGAAACCTCACACTGACCAAGAAATGGTTAAGAAGCTTCTTTGGACTCAGCCAGCCCCACTCCACCACACACTGCATCAGTGGAGGAGGAGTTAAAAAGACAGGGGAGCAGCCAATAAGAGGCTAGTCCAGGGAAGACAGCAAATCTGTTACTGGAAGTCTCAGAAGAAATGAGCTGAGGAGAAGTCAGAATGTCTTCTTAAACAACTGCCCAAAGACCCCTTCTTGAGGGAAAGGAGGCCTTGCTTCAGAGACAGCCTGAGAGGGAAGCATTCTCCTGTCATATGAGTTCTAAACTTATGACCCCACCCCTTTTTGCTTATATTACCTGCGCAAGGGAAACCTTTGGACTGAGCTGACCCAGGAGGCCAGGCCATGCCATAGGAAGAGGCAGTTACCATGATGCTGCATAGTGGAGTGAGAGGGCCCGGGCTCCCCTGCATGTCATTGGTGGAAGCCCTGACCACTTGGGTGGTGCTCCCTGACCAACCAAGCTGAGTGAGAGCTTTGCATCCAGCCTTCAGTGCCACCTGGACCTGGACCACGCTGTGCCTGCCCTCCTCCACACCAGGCAGCCCTCAGAGCCACCTGGAGCACACCACCCATGTGGTAATAGTGGCACATGAGAGCCCCAGGGCCTTTTGAATCACTGGAGCCCAGAGCAATGGCCCCATTTGCCCAGCACTGTTGATGGACCTGCCTATGTAGTATCTGCAATCTTTCTCCAAAAGTGGTGACTTTCAGTGGAATTTAAATGGACAGCAGATTGTTGAACTTCACTTTACTGTGTAACTTTAAGCTGCATAAAACTCTCAGGGGAGAGGAGAAGAAAGGCCTGCCAAGAAATGGTCATCTCAAACACAAGTTTTAGCTGAGGTTTTAATCTCCCCACATGCTCTTCCCTGCTGTCTCTTGTTCTGTAGGTAACCAGCATATATGTTATCTCCAAAACATTTGTTTTTCTCAATATTTAAACATCCTATTATCTTGATGTCAGGTTAGAAATTCAAATTGCTTCTGGAGCTGGCATTGATTTAACAAAACAATGAACTGCTTTCATTAAGCCATTTCAAAGAGTTAAAATATTAGCTTTATTAAAAACACTGAGTTCTTACAACAGCAAATGTCAGCCTATTAATCATTGTGGTCACATATGTGGCCCACAGTGTGCTGCCTGGACTTCAGGCTGATCACCACAGCACACCTACCACAGAGCCCTATGCCCAGCATTTGCTGACCAGATATCCCTGCACTGAGTGGGGCCAGAAGTGGAGCTCTAGATAGGCAGCTGCATGTTAGGGAGTCCAGATCCTTCTGCAAAGAGGCAGGCAGCAGCCCCAAACCTGGGCCCCAAACCCACAGGGCTGGCTAGCAGCCCAACACTGACTCTGGATTCTAAGCCAAGGGGAGCAGCTGGTGGGCCCTGGATTGTACTGCACTGGGTGACCAGGCAGCCAGGAACCTGCATCCCACTATATTGCCATCCAGCCCTGTGGGTTGAACTAATTGGGCTGCTTATGGACAGTAGCCCAGAGGTTGGGAATCACTTTCCTTGACTCTGAAAAAGGTGCTATGTGTGGACTTAATGGGATGTTCTGTTGGGAATTATATTAATATTGCACATTTTGGCATTCTCTTTATTGGATAAATATTTCCAAATACAGGCTTTATTTCTGAGTTCATTCTAGTTCATTCTGTGAAAATGGTTTTCTGTCTAAACAATAGTCCAATGTTCTGTTTTTCTCTTATTCGCCATAACTGTTCTTAAGAATGTCAGAGCTTCATGAAAAGAAAGTGGTTAGTTATAAGTGGCTCAGCCATACCTTTATTCCATATTGCTGTACTTCAAACCATACACATTTACCTCCTTTGAAACTTACAGGTTAGTTTCTTCAAAAATAGCTCACAAGGGCAGCAGATTGCTTTATCAAAATTCTCCCAATGGAGATTGGATCTTTTCCTGCAATCCTTGGGGCTGATTACATCCTGCATGGTCATTTAAACCTCTACAAAGCAAGTATAAAATATTGCCACATTAATTCACCCATCACTCTCACATTTGCCAAGCACTGTGCAAAGGTGTAAGCAAAACTGACTCATTTGCATTATTTACATCTATTTTTGGAAATTTAGTGTTTGCTAGTACTTGTGTGTGAGTTATGTTGTGATGTAGCAGTATTTTATGCTTCCTTTCAACAGATGCAAATGACAGAGCTAGGCTGAAGGTCATGGGAAAATCAGGATTCTTGATTTTTGAGAATTTTATGTGGGAGGAATATAAGGTCAGGTTTTGAGTATTAAACTTTGATGTGTCTTTCGCTCCCCTCGTCCCCTGCTTACATGGGTTGCAGGTGTGTGAGAAATGGTGGAGGTCTTAGCCCTGAAAAAAAGTGCTTTCTTGGTAAGTGGGGTGCATGGCCATTAGATCTAAGGAGAGACAGGAGGCAGTCTGTTTGGTTTCTGTTTGCCTAGCTCAGGAGTTTGAGCACTGATGCGTTGAACCCAGGGTTGTGAGTTCAATCTTTGAGGAGCCGATTTAGGTGTGTGGGACAAATAGATTAAAAAAGAAAAATCTGTTAGGGATGGTGTTTGGTCCTGCCAAGAGGGCAGGGGACTGGACTTGTTGACCTCCAGAGGTCCTTTCTGGTTCTATGAAATGTGTATCCCTACATATTTTAAATATTGAGGGATGGTAAACAACTGCTGGACTCGTTATATCAGATACCTCTGATGTCATAATCATGTTTTTTTCACTAATGCAGAATTTAACTTTCTCTTACACATCCGACAATGTTTCACTACAACCTAATAAATAGTCTCATGATTTTTGACAGGGTTGTCATATATAGCAAGTTTGTTTTAATTTGAGACTACAGATACTTGAACATGATTTCTTAAAACTGGCTTTCAAGGAAAGTGGAAAATGTTAAAACAAAGTCATTTACTTGAGGAAAACAAACCTCTTCCCATTAAAATGCATGCTTCAGCAGATAATATTTTCAGTTTATCTGAGACCACTATATCTTTTGCTAAAATAACTTCTGTACAACAGAAAATCTTCAGTGCTCAGCCATATTGTCACTTGTTTCCATGGGAACCATGATCCTAAATTACAACAATCTGGATAGAAGCCAGCCATTGTATACCAGAGAGGGTGAGAATGGAATTTGCAGAATTTTCTGTTTTGTCAAAATTCACATATAAACATAACATCAGTCTTGGATGATGACCCAGAATATGTTTTTCATTTTAAGAACACTTTCACTTCCTATTTCATAAAACACAAATAGAGTACTAATGTGAGATTTCTAAGCATAGCTGCATCACTTGACTTAAGGGTGAAGAATCTGGAGTGCCTTCCAAAATTTGAAGGGGTTGAAGTGCCAGAAACACAGAACTTGAACTCCCAAAACAAACAAACAAACAAACAAACCTTCTGATAGAGGTATCTGATTCAGATGATGAAAATCAATGGCCGTTTCTACACAGGCTACTTCCCCCAAAAATTTTCAGGAAGAAGGGGCTATGCTTCTACGCAGCGTTTCGGAGTCTGGAAGAACAGTCTTCCAGACTCCAAATAAAGTGGTGTTATGCTAATGAGGTGCGGGGAATTTGCATCTGTGCCTCATTAGCATCTTTCGCTCCCTGTATTAGCATGCCACTTCAGAAGGAAGTGGCCTGTATAGAAACGGCCAATGTGTGTTGGTCTGTGCTGTTTTGGATAGCTATCAAGTAGAACCGATCGATAGCATGGATGCATGTACTTTGAAATGGTAATTGAAGCATGAAGGAACATATGGATCATTTGCACATACATATCTGGTGATACAGGCTACAATAGAGCCATGTGAATGCCAGTTCTCACTTTGAGGTGACATCGTAATTAAGAAGCGGGAAGCAATATCTCCTACAAATATAAACAAACGTATTTGTCTGAGCAGCTGGCTGAACACAAATTAGGACTGAGAGGACTCGCAGGCTCTAAAATGTTATATTGCTAGTTTTGAATGCAGTTTTTTGAACATGGTTCTACATTTGTAAATTCAACTTTTATGATGGAGATTGCACTACAGTGCTTGTACGAGATGAATTGAAAAATACTATTGCTTTTGGAGTGTTTTTACAGTGCAAATACTCGTAATAAATATAAATTAAGCACCATACAATTTATATTCTATGTTGCAATTGAAATCAGCGTATTTTAAAATGCAGAAGAGCATCCAAAATATTTAAATAAGTGATATGCTCTTAATCACATGCTTAATCACTATTTTTAAGTGATTGACAGCCCCGACTTTAACTACAATTATCAAGAGAGTTTAAATTGTAACTGAAGAGCCAGAAGCCAGGTTCATAATTTTTGTGACTTAGCAAAATAAACTTTACGGAGTTCTTGACAAAAACAAGATACACTTAGCTAAGTTCTTTAAAAGCCTATGACTGTGTCTACACATGCCCCCTTCTTTTGGAGGGGGGGTATATTAATGAGCCAGTTTGGAAGATGCTAATTACATGCTGAAATGAATATGTAGCACCTCATTAACATAATGGCAGGCACATGTGATTCAAAAGTGCCACTTTCAGAAAGCCTCCGCCCATGTAGACTGTGGCCTTTCAAAAGTGGCCTTTTAGGAAGAAGGGGCTTTCAAAGTCAGGGGTCCTTTCAAAAAGCCCCCGCGTACAGGGGCGGTGTTCTGAAAGCAGCACTTTCAAATCTTGTGTGGCTGCCATTATGTTAATGAGGTGCTACATATTCATTTTGGCTCCTTATTAGCATCTTCCAAAGTACCTCATTAACATGCCCCCTCCAAAAGGAGGGGGCACATTTAGACACAGCTTATGAGTTAGGCTTAAATCTTTAAAAGGCAGCCTTTGATCTTTATTAAGGCTTTTCTCTTTCTCAATGGACCATCTTTTTGAAGGGAGATATGAAAATTTTACTTATCCCTATTGCCTTTGTTTTCAGAAAATTAGTTTGGAAAATGCAGAAGGCTATTTAAGGATAATGTCAAGGACAGGGAACAAGAGGAGTTTCTATTTTGAAAGCAAATAACTGAAACACTGATCGGTGAGGCCACAGTAAGAGTATTGTTTACAATGCACGTAAGTTATTGACTGATGTTTCCTTCTCTAACAAAGATGAGAACATCTTGGCTAGTTTACCTGATGAAAAATACAAGTCCACATAGAAGGAAACTATTCCAATCCAGTTTCTGTCTTCTTTCAATAAACTTTTTTTTTTGTGAATATTATTGTTGTATGGGTAACTTCATATGAATATGCTCAAAGAAAAATAGATCTGTAACCATTAAATTACTGTAGGGTAAGTAGTTTCTTGTGACTACACATAGTCCCAGTTATGCCTGACAGTCACGGTCAAAGAGGACCTGTTCCACTGATTTGTTGCTTATAAGGCTGAGGCAGAAAGATATACACGGAGAAGCTAAAAGAGAAAGGAGGAGATGAGC
Source organism: Carettochelys insculpta (assembly GCF_033958435.1). Classification (NCBI taxonomy): domain Eukaryota; kingdom Metazoa; phylum Chordata; order Testudines; family Carettochelyidae; genus Carettochelys; species Carettochelys insculpta. The sequence goes on along the minus strand of NC_134138.1, from coordinate 35,700,269 downwards.
TGTTGATCTAAATCAAACAATCCTGCACTGTCCTCCAATGTATCTTTTCCATTGGCAATTTTGTTAGACTGCGTGAAGTATGTGGAAACATCTGTATTATTTTTGTTTATTATGAATATGCTTCACTCACACCTCCCCAAGAAAGGATGGCAAAAGTTTCATATAATTGGCCATCTACCGATATTCACAGAAAATTATTGGACTCTTCAGTGGTCTAACATTGTTTCTGATATGTTCATCAGACAAGTTTGGCAAGGAGTATGTGATTCCCGACTAGTGGTTACAGAGGAAAAAAGTCTTCCCGGTTTTTAAAAGATGCCCCCTGGAGCTCAGGGTAGGCGTGGGAGAATGCCTGCAAGGGAGCAGGCAGCAATCTGTTTTGGAATCGCTCTAGAGGCCTTATTCACTTATTCATGGTCCTCAGAAGCATGCGTGAGGAGTACCTTTAATGCGTTGGTCTCTCCTGAACTTTGGGAGAAATGTGAAACTGTAGGTAAGACAGACATTTCATTACTTTTAAAACAATAGTTCCAAACAATGGTTGTTCTTTTTGGAGAAGTGAATAATACTACTGTCATTTGAAAAGATTGGTATGAATACCCACATTTCTTCAGAGGTGACAGCTCCTATATATCCAAAACCCAGCTAGACTTGCAAAGGAATCATAGCTGGCAGACAGGGGATTGGCTGGAGATCTGGTCTGAGAGGCCGTTTCTACACAGGCCTCTTTCTTTGAAAGGGGCATGGTAATACACGGCCCAAAATATGCTAATGAGGCGCGGATGCAAATTCCCCGTGCCTCATTAACATATGGTCATGTGATTTGGAGTCTGGAAGACCATTCTTCTGGACTCCAAAATGCCATTTAGATGCGCGGCCCCTGGGGGGGTGCTCTTCTTGAAGAAAGTCCTTTTTCTGGAGGCCCCTTCTTCCCAAAAATTTTCAGGAAGAAGGGGCCTCCAGAAGAAGGACTTCCTTCCTGAAGCTCCCCCGGGGCCGCGCTTCTACACGGCATTTTGGAGTCCGGAAGAAAGGTCTTCTGGACTCCAAATCACATGACCGTATGCTAATGAGGCACAGGAAATTTGCATCTGTGCCTCATTAGCATATTTTGGGCCATGTATTACCATGCCACTTTCAAAGAAAGTGGCCTGTGTAGAAACGGCCAGAGTGACAAAGACAAGATTCTACATCAGGGAGGTAAAGGTTTGAGACCTAAGCCCTCAGGGTGGCATGCACTCTAGAAAGACCAATGATGGGTCAAAGGAGAAGCCAAACTTCCAAATGTGACTGGGCAATTCCTAAACAAAAATGGAGTACCTACTCTAAAGATTAGGTCTAATGAGTCCATAATGACTTTATTTTCTTCAGAGTATAGTTTTAAATGTTGAAGGAATTGAGTCTATAGTTAGAGTGTAATTTTTATGGAAAATGTAAAATCAGAGAATCAACCAATTTTCTAAATATCTAACATCTGGTCTGCCAGTACACATAAATAACTATCTTGTGTTAGGGCAAACAAACTGGGGCTCAAGCACGTCAAAGTTGATCCCCACTCTGACGCTTTGAGTACAGAAGGTGGGGGCATGCAAGAGACCTTCAAAATATCTTGCCTCTACAGCTTCTGCTTAAAAGCTTCCCAAGGTCACAGCTTTCCTAGCTTTGGGAGGTAGCTGCCACTATCCAAGTGAAAAAAACCCTCTCTAAAACCCAGGCAGATACGCATGGGATGGCTCCCTGTGGGGTAACCTCAAGCTCTTACCTCCACCTGAGGACAGAGTTTGAAAATAAAGAGGAAGAAGTTAAGCTGCAATCTGATAGCTGATCTTTTGTAGTAGTCATGAATATACACAGATTCTTCTCTTGGACACAGGAATCTAATTATTGCTTTTTAAAAACGTGATTTATTAGCAAAACAAAATATTTAAGTGATGAAATATACTTGGTTGCTAGGAGTTAAACTTTAAAAAAAAAGAAAAAAAAAGAGGTAGGTTAAAGCACAAAGAATTACTTTCCTGGGACTTAGTTTAAAAATTACAGTGTTGTCTCTGATTGTCATCTGTAGTCATTCATAGCTTTAAAAGTATTAACATACATAGATGTATGTATTTAGAAAATGTCACAGGAGGCAGATGAAACAGCTAATAAAATACCAAAATTTCAGAGCTGCCGCATGCTGAGCAACCACTTTACGTTTTTTAAAAGAAATTTATGTGTAAAATCTTTAGTCAAACTTTCTGAACACTTAGTAAAAATGTTTTCATTGTATTCAAAGAAGAGTTCCTAAGATGAAAAAGGCATCACTGCCTAAACAGGAGGCTCCTAAATGAAGATAGGAGTTCTATGACAGTGGCAAAAATTGAGGTTCAATCTGCATTTCTGTATAATTGCAATCTTCAGAAATGTAGGCTCAAAAGACCACAGCCTTTAAAATTGTGGATCCACAGCAGTGGGCATCCATGGAATAAAATACAATAAAAAAAATAGTGAGTTCATAAAAGTCCCTGAAAAAATGCTCTGATAACTGTATTGTGTACCTGAGCCTCAGTTAACTGAGAAAGGGAGTGCACATTGGATTTTTAATCATTCCATCGTTGAAGAATCAATAAGTCTATAGACTATTTTATTCAGCCTCATGAATCATTAACTAAATTCCAGCTATAGACTAATACCCAAGTCTTTATTTTATGTGAGATAAAAAGCAATTCAACACAGCTTGGAATTCCAGATACCATCCAGAGTTTACAGTTTTAGAAGCTAAAAGGAAATTTAGTTTGTCACTTGTACATTCAGGCTACTGTGAGAGAAGGAGGAAGAGATCCCTTCCAATTTAATTTCACTAAAAATCTTACAAGTGTTAATCTTCAGTTATCTTGGGTTTTCATATCTCAACAAAATGGGAGCATGCATTGTCTGGCAAAGCCAGATTTAAACATTAGGAATACCCCTGCCCCATACTTGATTTAATACAATAGTCTGCAACCTACAGCTCTGGAACCACATGCAGCTCTTTAAGGACTATATTTGCAAAAAACAACACAAAACAAAACAAAACAAAAAACCTCCTGATTATTTTGGATAGATGGTGAATGTCCTACGATAAACGTGTATTTCATTACAAATCATTGTGCGTGCGGTGTGCTTAAAATAGGGGTCGCAAATAGTATGGTTTGATATTTCATATTCTTGTGCATTTTGGCTCTTGAATTATTGAGCTTTTTAATGAATTAAAAAAAAAACTGATCTTCTTGCTCTTGTGGTTGCTGACCCCTGATTTAGAAGGACCAAAGCATAGACAGTATTCAGTCTGAGCGGATACAGATCTAGACTTTTCTCCTTTCAACTGCTTGTGGGGTGAAAACTGAATGATGAACACACAAACAGTGCACAAGAGCAGCTTTGGTCCATCAGGCCTGGTTTACACTACCACAGTAAATCAACCTAACCTACGCAGTTTCAATTATGTGAGTAACATAACTGAAGGTGATGCTTTTAGATCCACATACCGAAGCGACTCCACTGCCCAGCGTCAATGGAAAAGCACCTCCCGTCCACTTCTCTTATACTTCCTGGGGAGATGGCGTACACAATAATCAATGGGAGAGTACTCTCTGGTTGATTTAGCAGCTCTTCCACAGACCTACTAGAATTGACACTCACTGCATCCATGGAACCATGCCAATCTACAAGCAAGTGTGAGTCTGTTAGGAAGCACATCTCTGCCACAGATATGCAGATATTTGAAATTCACATACACACTTTTTTTTATTTTAAGGAAGAATACTGGTTGTTTTTAAGTGGAAGTATTTAAGGAAGAGGGACTGGTAGAAGTAATCCAGCCATTTAATTGATATATATGGTAGGGCACAATTTCAGACTCTGGTAGAGTTTTATTTTTATTTAAATTTTTTCAGTTTTAGGTTATTTTTGGCAAATAACAAAAACATTAGCTGACAGAAGCACTGTATCCCTTCTGTCTGCAGTGTAGTTACTTTCCAGAAGGCTCTTAAACACAACACTTCAGTTGCAGTCCTCTCAGGAGAATATTTAAAAGCAAACAGCAAGAAAATTCCAGACTTTTAATCAAAACAAAAAGCAGTCAAGTAGCACTTTAAAGATGAGAAAAATAATTTATTAGGTGAGCTTTCATGGGCTGAAGAAGTTGATCTGTCCCACGAAAGTTCACCTAATAAATTATTTTGCTAGTCTTTAAAGTGCTACTTGACTGCTTTTTCTTTTGATAGTATATAGACTAGCACAGCTCCCTCTGTGTTACAGATTTTTAATGTAATCCTTCTGTCAGGTGAAGCAGGCAGCAACTGGGGCCAGTCCAATATCTAGAGGACCCTTTTCAGCAAACAGGGTTAATAAAGCTCCTGTTGTCACCTCTGTAGGTCACTCTTGGCTATTTCTTTATCTCTCAGCAGGCTGGGCAGAAACACTGCCCTACCACAAAACAAAAAGCAGTCAAGTAGCACTTTAAAGACTAGCAAAATCGTTTATTGGGTGAGCTTTCGTGGGACAGACCCACTTCTTCAGACCACAGGCAGACCAGAACAGACTCAATATTTAAGGCACAGAGAACCAAAAACAGTAAGCAAGGAGGACAAATCAGGAAAAGATAATCAAGGTGAGCAAATCAGAGAGTGGAGGGGTGGGGGGGGAGGTCAAGAATTAGATTAAGCCAAGTATGCAGACGAGCCCCTATAGTGACTCAGAAAGTTCCCGTCCTGGTTTAAACCATGTGTTAATGCGCTGAATTTGAATATAAAAGCCAGCTTGGCTGCTTCCCTTTGAAGAATGGTGCAAAAATTCTTTTTCAGTAACACACATATCTTTAGATACATTGATGACATCTTTATGATTTGGACCCATGGTACAGAGACTCTAGAAGAATTCCACAGAGACTTTAACAATCTACACCCCACCATCAACTTATTCCTTGATTACAACACGCAAGAGATACATGCTGCTGCCGGCAGAAAACAAGTCAGGTAGATGTGGTTCTGCCAGCAAAAATCCAGTTTGTCAGCAACCCTTTATGCCTGATTTTTTCCAGGCATGAGGTGCTGCTGACAAAGGGCTTTTTTACCAGCGAAACCATGTCTACATGGCTTGCTTTCTGCCGGCAGCAGCCTCTGCCAACAGGGTGATCTCTATGCAAATTATCTGTGTGAGTATGCAAATGTACAACTATTTGCATTTTTGAGACTGTTCCTTTGCATTACACTGCTGGCAGTAAGACTCCATGTAGACACAGCCTTATTGACATCAGCATTTCCATGCATAGATATTAATGCACATAATAGCTGTCTTTCTGATAAATTCTCATTGTGCCAGTTTACTTTTATCAGAATTTCCAGATCTGATGAAGTGCATCTGTCCCACAAAAGCTCATCACCTAATAAATCATGTTGTTAGTCTTTAAAATGCCACAGAACTGCTTTTTTTGTTTTGTGAAGGTACAGACTAACACAGGTACCTCTCTGGGTGCATCTACACTTGCATTCCTCTTTCGAAAAAGGTAAGCAAATGACGTATATATTTGCATATTTGGCACTTCATTTGCATATTCCTCTTTAGAAAGAGCTTCTTTCAAAAGAAGAAAGCCAGTGTAGATGCTGCTCTTTCGAAAGTAAACGCATCTTCGAAAGAATACTTCTTCCCTTTATTTAAGGGGAAGAAGGATTCTTTCAAAGATGGGGTTTACTTTTGAAAGAGCAGCGTCTACACTGGCTTTCTTCTTTTGAAAGAAGCTCTTTCAGAATTAGAATATTCAAATGAGGTACCAAATACGCAAAATTATACTTTATTTGCATTTTCAATTTACCTCATTTGCATACCTCTTTCGAAACAGGAATGCAAGTGTCAATGCACCCTCTGTGACTATTCACAATAAATATACACTTCATACTTAAATACTGGGGCCATTCTATCTAAGGGAACTAGGTGAGATGCTCACATATTGGCTATGTCTACACTAGCACATTACGTCGAAGTAGCCTATTTCGAAGTAAGAGCATCGAAATAGGCTACTTCGATGATTATCGTCTACACATCCTCCAGGGCTGGCAACATCGACATTCAACATCAAAGTAGCAACGGGGAACGTCGAAAGGAGCCGCCCTGGAAGGAAATGCAGAACGTCCACACACACAAGCACCCTCTTTCGAAATAAGGGGCCAGGACAGACCGCGGACTGGGTCACAGAGCACACTAGCCCTTCCGGGGCAGTTGCAAGCCGCTCCTTTAAAGGGCCCCTCCCAGACACACCCGGCCTGCACAGCACGAGGTCTGCAGAGCAGTAGCCACTCTCTCGCAGACCAAGTCACAGCAGATATGGACGCCCAGCAGCAGCAGCAGGAAGCGGAGGCCCTCCAGGTAGTCATCCAGGGGGCAAGCACCCTGCTAGGTGCTGTCCGGGAGGCTGCCCAGTGGCTCCTGCCAGAGAAGCCCACCCCGGAGGCAGACGGAGATACCCCTGACCACCGGGCTCCCCTCTTCCTCCCTCACCGGCTGCTCCCCCACCTCTGGAGCTACCCCACCAGCTCCGAGTGGTGGGAGCAGCTCGTCACGCGGGACTGGGACGACGATATGTGGCTCCAGAACTTCTGCATGCGCCAGCAGACCTTTCTTGAGCTCTGCCAGTGGCTCACCCCAGCACTGAGGCACCATGCCACCTGGATGTGGCACACCCTCTTCGTCGAGAGGAGGGTCACAATAGCTGTCTGAAAGCTAGCCACTCCAGACAGCTATCACCCCGTGGGACACCAGTTTGGAGTGGGAAAGGCCACGGTCAGGGTCGTTGTCATGGAGGAAAGGAGACCTGGGCATGCACCACTGGGGGGCGGGGGGGCCGGGTGTGGGCTTGGGGAGGGAAGGAGGGAGAGGCTGGGTGTGGGGCTGGAAAGGGACGGGTACTGGGGAGGGACGGGCTGGGCAAGTGGGGTACCCAGGGAGGTGTCTGGGAGGGGGGCCTGGGGGAAGGGCCCCGGGGCACCCTGCACAGCTTCACGGGCACCTGTGTTTCCTCCCAACAGGTGGTCTGTGAGCTTAACGCCATGTTGCTCCAGAGGGTCATCTGACTCAGGGACCTGGACGCAGCCGTTGCCGGATTTGCCTCCATGAGGTTCCCCAACTGCTTCAGGGCCCTGGGTGGGACCCACTTCCCCATCTGCACCCAGGACCACAGCGGAGGAAGATACATAAACCACAGGGGCTACCACTCTGTGGTCCTGCAGGCCACGGTGGACAGTCGGGGCCACTTCCAGGACATGTATGTGGGCTGGCCTGGCTGCACACATGATGTCCGTGTTTTTAGGAACTCGGGCCTGTGCCGCCGGCTGGAGGCGGGGACCTACATCCCCCAGAGAGAGATCCCTCTGGGCAACACCACCATGCCCCTTTGCCTTGTGGCGGACGCGGCCTACCCCCTCCAGCCCTGGCTCATGCGCCCGTACACCAGCCACCTCAACGCCAGCCAGAAGTGGTTCAATGCCCACCTGAACCATGCCTGCCAGGTGGTGGAGAAAACATTTGGCCGTCTGAAGGGCTGCTGGAGGTGCATCCTTGCCCACCTGGACGTCAGCCTCCAAAACATCCCCCAGGTTGTGGGTGCGTGCTGCACACTCCAAAACATCGTTGAGAGCAAGGGGGAGGCTTTCATCCAGGGGTGGGGGGTCGACGCTGGCATGGGCTTCCCCTAGCTGGCCACTGCACCCAGCCGCTAGGCCCACCATGAGGGGGTATGGGTCTGTGAGGCCCTGCGGGCTCATTTCAATCAGGGAGACCCCTGAGCACCTCCCTGGCCTTCCCCAGAAGACCCCCCCACCACAGCCCGCAATGCTTGCACACCGCCCCCAACACCTGCATGCCACCCCGCCCCCCAACAAGCACACGCCTCCAGCTTTTTGGAAATAAAACCTTTTTTTTTTAAACTGGATAACTTGTGTGATTCAACAAAGAAACTGCAACTAGTCTACAAAAAGGGGGACAACTATATACAAAAAGGGGGTCAACAGCCAAGCCGTCTGCTGGGCCTCCATCAGTCCGGGGTGGGGGTAGAGGGGCATGAGCCCCTGCGGGTACGGCTCGCAACTCCCCCCCGCCCCCCTGTGTCCATGGTCCCCAGCGTCACCAGCTGGGGGCTGGGAGGACCGGCAGGTAGGGCCGGGATGCCTCCGCTGGCCAGTCTTCAGCCCCAGTGGGCTCTGTAGAGCTTGGTGGTGGTGAGGCAGGTGGGGCGGCAGGTGGGGCAGCAGGTGGCAAGGCGGGTGGGGTGGCAGGTGGGGCAGCAGGTGGCGAGGCAGGTGGAGTGGTAGGTGGGGCAGCAGGTGGTGAGGTGGGTGGAGCGGCAGGGAGGGAGGCCCGGGGGGCAGTGGGGTGCAGGAGCTGGGCGACGGCCTCCCGGATCAAGCTAGCTATGTCCCTGAAAGCCCCCATAAAGTCCTCTCATGCCACCCACCGCTGGGTGGACTCCTCCCGCTCAAAACGGAGCCTTTCCTCCGCCACCTCCATCTGCTGCCGGAGAGCTGCCAGGAGCTGAGGGTCCACCGGGGCCATCCCCAGAGTCTGGCGGTGGCGGGACCGTCCCGCTGGCTTTGGGGGTGTCTCCGGGCGCTGGCGGTGGCTGACCTCCGGTGGGCTGTCAGGGACAACAGAGGGTGTCTGGCTGCCTGGGGCATCGGATGCTGCGGCTGGAGAGAGGGAGAGAAGGAGGGGAAGGCTGTTAGTACAGTGCCCTGGCCCGTGGCCCGTTCTCCCTGCCCCCTCTTGGGTGCTGGGTCTCCGTCCCCATCAGTGGGTTTGATGTCCCTGTTGGCTGTCGCCATGGCATTGTCCCCCCGCCCCCGGGGTCAGGACTGAGTTCTGTCCATGGGTACGGGTGCTCATGGGCGCTGATGGCCGTGCCACCGTCCTGGGACTGTACTGTGGCTGGGCATTCGTGGGTTGGGGTCCACTGGGGTTGTGTGAGGCTCTCAGTCGTGGGTGGTGCCCCTGCCCTGTGGCCCATGGGTGTGTGCTCTGTGGGGTACGTACCTGACCGTCCATTGCCGTGGTCGGGAGAAGCCCGGTGGGCGGATGCCCGGCTGGTGCTCTGGGAGGGGAGAGCAATGAGGAGCACCTCTCCTTGCTGCTGGACCCCTCCTCCGCTGTCCCGAGATGGGGCTCCTGGGGTGGGCCCCAGGATGTGGGGCTGGCCTCCGGGCCGGACTCTGGCTCTGAGGCTTGCTGGGGCTCGTTGGCCATGGTGTCAAGTGTGGCCAGGGGGGACGAGGTGTCCCAGGGGCCCAGGATGGCCCTGAGCTCCCTGTAATAGGGGCTAGTGGTGGGGGCAGCCCCAGACCGGCTGGCCGAGTCCCAGGCCAGGCGTACCCCTGCTGCAGCTCCTTCACTTTACTCTGGACATGATCCGGAGTGCGGGTGGGGTGACCCCAGGTGGCCAGGCCCTCGGCCAGTTGGGCAAATGCTTCTGCATTCTGACGCTTGCTCCCCATCACGTGGAGCACCTCCTCCTCGCCCCAGAGCCCCAGCAGGTCTCGGAGCTCAGCCTCTGACCTGGAGGGGCCCCGCTTCCTTTTGGCCCCCCACCTGGCTGCTGCGGGTGCCTGGGTCCCCTCAGGAGGGGAGCCCTGGGGGCGCTCGGGGGGCTGCCTTGAGGCCATGGATAAAGGCAGTGGGGATCAGGGCCTCTGAGAAGCATGCAGGGCTAGCATATGCCTGTGCTGGTGCCTGCATGCTCTCAGCTTCCTGCCACAGGAAATCCAGGTCGGTGGTGCCTTTAAGGCTGCTGCATGGTGATCACAGAGCCCCACAGGGGCTTGAGAGAGCGTCTCTCAACCCCTCAGTTGATGGCCGCCATTGACGTTGAACGTCGATGTAGGGTGCTGTTCCCATCTGAGGATGGGAATAGCGACTTCGACATCTCGCTGCCTAACATCGATTTCAACGTCGAAATAGCACCCGGCGCGTGTAGACATGACGGGTGCTATTTTGACGTTGTGCTGGCTACTTCGAAGTAGCCGGCTAGTGTAGACGCACCCATTATGTTGTTGGGACCACATAAATACCCCGAGTAGAATAAGAACTTCTTTATACTTCTTGTCTCCCTTCCCTGGGTTCTGACACCTTATTTTTACCTGGGCCCATCAAATCTCTCTCTTTGCTTCATGAAACCTTGGTTAGAAGGGTTCACTGTATTTCTTCAGTCCTATGTATTCTCTCTTTAACACTACTCCACCCTCTGCAGAAGGATTCTTGTGTTACAGGCAATTACCAGACCCTTCTTTTCTCAGTCACCACACCTCTGTTTGTAAACAAAGTGCTGACATTGCCCATAGAAAACCTCTCCTGTGCAGATCTCACATTCCACACTAACGCCAATACTGTGCCTGGGAGTACACTTGCTCTATGAAACTCAGTGTGCATGTGTGGGGGGTGGGAAAGGAAGCTGCAGCCTTCCCTAAATGGCACCCTGAAAGATGCACAAAACCTAGTGCTTTTTTCCTAGGAAAAAAAAGATAGCAGAACTTAAGCCACAAACCACCCCCCTCACCCCATCCCAAGGTCCAACACCCCATCTGGCAGCTTAACTCCCCAACGTGGGGCCCAAACCTCTCCTAGCATGGCTTAACCACCCCCCCATGGGGCCCAAACTGCCCGCCAGGAAGCTTAGCATCCTGTGTGAGGCCCAAGCCTCCCCAGGCAGGGCCCAAGCTGCCCCCGGTGGCTTAACTGCCTGCCAGTGGGGCCTGAGTTACCCCCCAGTGGCTTGACCAACCTTCAGTGAGGCCTCACCACCCCCCTGTTCATGGCCCATGCTACCCCCATGCGGCCCCAAGCCACCCCCCAGTTGGCTTAACCCACAGTGCAGGCCCAACCCACCCTCCCAGCTTAAACCTCACATTCTCCCAAGCCAATCCCCCCACTTCACACACTACCTCTGGTGGGTTGCCACCTCCACTTCCTCCATATGGCTCCACCCTGCTGGCATTTCAGCACAGCAGGCAGGGTGGGGAAGGAGCGGAGGAAGAATCAGCTGGAGGCAGCAGCATCTGAATCTGCAAATCTCTCTTAAACAGCCACATGTGGAGTGGATAGAGCTGCCCAGCTGGGTTTAAAAATGGTGCCACTGCTGCCTTAAGTGTAGCCTGAAAAAAGGTGCTGGAATGCTGTTGTGGTGCTTTCTGGAAAAAAAAAAAAGTGCCAAAACCCTATTTATATCCCTTGTCTCTGGAAAGTTTCAACTCACATTTCTGGACTACTCCTGTGCTTGTGCCAATGAGAACAGGTTCTGATCCTTTGTGGCCAGGCAAGGCAGTGAAGACTTAATGATAACACTGTTAGAAGCAAGTGCCAGCTACTTCCTGTCACCTACATTTCCAGCTAACGAACGTTACAATTCAAAATAAAGCAATACATCCCATCAAACAACTCTTCCTGTCAAGCAATTTTCAACATATATTTGTGACCAGACAGCAGCTGAAAAATAAATCATTCCAGCTCTGCCAACGTAATTGAAATCAGCAGTGAATAACTCAGGACCTGCATATTTCTGCCTGTTTGATTACATAGAAAATATGTTGTTTTTCAGATGCAGCTGGAGTTCCAGATTTGCTGGTGGCCCACAATGCACCTGCTGGGTTTGCTGCCCAATTGCTTTCCAAAGACTGTTAGTTAAAAAAGAAAAACAACCTCTTTTTTCTATGATACTGACAATTGTATAAAAAACGGATTTTGTTTTTCCTCTAACATTGCCTTCTTAACATCACATCCGTTTGACCTGTATGCAGTGAGCTCTACAGGATATGGGCAAGTCTGCTAAAGGCAGCTCAGTGATTAAGCCTATTGCTGAGGTCCTGCAGAGTGACTTCCACTGACCTGTGAAGCAATGACAATGCTATAGGAACAGAATACATTTTTAATTTGTTCTAGTGCAACTGTTATTTGCAATCACTAGATTGCACTATTTATCCCCCAATGTGCCAAACATACCTAATACAGCTGTCCATTTGAAGTGTTGTTCATTATGTAATTCTTTCTGATGCAATATGAGAATAACAATACAGATTTAGATTGATTTCCTAATGGCTGTTATGAAAATAACCTCATCCATTACAATGGACGGTGTGATTGACGCTGTTTACATCTGGTGATATTTAGGAGTCAGAGTAAATGACAAGTTTAATTATACAGGCCCATAGTCTGCAAAATGATGTACTAATTCAGACAGCTATTAACATTAATTGAAGTCTGTGGGTACTCTGCATGGACGCAGGAGGGTTCTGCACGGATACATGGGAGCACATTAATATACCCATTCCTGGGGTAGGATAGGTGCCATAATAAGTAAGCAATATCCTATTATTTTGGAAAACATTTTTGTCTGATTAATGTACAGAGGAAATCAAATTAAAATGTTATAAATCATTTAAAAATACCTACCTGTAAGGATTTGGCTAATGTATAGTAAAAACTCTAGACTGCTATCAAGGCCAGCTGTCTACCTTTCCTAGTTAGTTTTTGTCATTCTCTATTGAGCTATTATCTTTCCCTTCAGCGACATTCAAATTAGCTTCTAATTAAAAGTGCCAAGAGCTTTCTCTGTGTCAGCTAACTTTTGTGCAGACCACCAGAAAGTTAAGTAAGGTTTTCAGAGAGAAACTGAATGACTGAGGTAGCTCCTTTGTAGCAAATGGAAGAGGCAGCTAGAAAGAATATTTTGGAATATTTTAAAAAGTGTTTATATGAAAATAAGAGGCAATTGGTTGATTTAAAATTACACTTCAGCAAATACATCTGAGCCAGTCTCTGCATTATTTTCTCCTTTTTAAAGTCCACCAGCGTCTGTTGGTGGGTTAGTTTGCAGGGACACATTTTATACACATCTATATTTCGAGTTGAAACCATGCTATCACCATTTTTCTGGCTAGAGTAAATGGGGGGATTAATGGGGATGTGAAATAGTTTAAAGAAATGTATTTAGTCTATAAAAAATGTTCGATCATCTTTATGCTGGTTAAAAGCATATGCTAACAGAAAGATCTGTACTTTAACACACTTCAGTTGGATGGAATTATGGCCAAGCCTAGACTCATCATCATTAAAATCAATAATGGGGGGCTCAGCGCCCAATGATGTCTGATGCCTCTCTCACTATTTCCTTCCATCTTTCCCTGTCCAGTGCGGAGTGGCTTTGTTTCTGCAGACTAGCTCCGCACCATCTACTATATTATCTATCCATTCTCTGTGGGGTTTGCCTCTCCTATTCAAACTGTCTATTATGCCGAATACAAGGGTCTTGATTTTTCATTTGTTGTTCATTCTGCAAATATGCCCAAATAGTTGTAGCTTCCATTTTATAACCTTCTGCAGAAGGTTCTCTTTCAGCTGTATCTTCCGATAGAATTCCTCATTGGTGACCTTCTGCATCCATCCTATTCTCAGAATCTTTCTATAACAACTCCTTTTGAACGCCAATATTCTTCTCTTCAAATCTTTTGTTATCACTCATGTCGCACATCTGTACAACATGCTGCTGAATACATACATTTTCAAGATGCTCAGTTTTGTTCTTAAGCTAATCGCTTTGCTTTTCCAGATCTTATCCATCACCTTCAAACTGGCTCTTGCTTTCGCTATTCTAGTCACTATTTCCTCCTTACAGTCTAGATCATACATTATGTTGCTCCCCAGATATGTGAACTTCTCTACATTTTCTAGTTCAATACCATCAACGCTGATTTTCCTTCCTATTTCCTTATCTCCATATACCATTGTTTTTGTTTTACTGATGTTCATAATCAGTCTGTACCGCCTCCCTTCTTCATTTAACACCTGCACCATTTTTGCTAGCTTCTCTTCATCTTCGTCAGTGATAAGCATATCATCTGCAAACCTCAAGTTGTTAAATCTTTTCCCACGCACAGATATCCCTTCAACCTCTTCCTTGATCTTGTCTATCGCTCTTTCCAGATGTGCGATGAAGACACTTGGCAACATTGGATCTCCTTGTCTCGCACCTCTACTTGTTTTATACCAACTTTCAAACTCCCCTCATATTCTCACTGCTGCCTCCGCATTGTCATTGATATATTTCAACAACCATATCAGTCTGCTGTCCACTCTGTACGACTCCAACACTGCACAAGTCAGTTTCTGATCTATACTGTCAAATGTCTTCTGAAAATTGACGAGGCAAGTGTATATGTTCTTGTTCTTTCATTGAGCTTTTTCTTCTATCAGCCTTAGTGCCAGTTTCTGCGTATGGTACTTCTATCTTTTCTGAACGCTGCTTGCTTCTCTGCTATATGTTCTTCTATCTGTGACATTAGTCTCTCAGTCAGTATCATCATCAGCACCTTACCTAGATGACTCGTTAGGGAAATCGTTCTGTAGTTCTTGCACTCCAATGTACTTCCTTTCTAGGGTATTGTCACTAGCACAGATCTCGTCTATTCCTTTAACACCTTCGCTTCTTTCCATGCTATATTACGTAGTCGGTGTATTTCCTGAATCATACTTTCTCTGCTGTATTTGATCATCTCTCCCATAGTCTTATCATTTCCAGGGCTCTTGTTCTTCTTAAGTCATTTCACTGCTTTTTCTACTTCCTCCTTTGAAATATCAGTTTCACTCTCGACGCTCAGTGGAGATACCTCTTCCAGTTCTTCAATCAGTCCCTCTGAGACACTCGAGTCCAACTGTGCTGTGTATAGATCGGTACAATATTACGTCCATTGCTGCACAATCTTCTCCCTGTTCATGAACACTTCTTCGTCCTCATCTTTGATCACCATCTGCTTTGGTTGCCATTTCCTACTAACATTCCTAATTGTCTTATACACCTCCCAAGTCTTACATTTGCCGTAATATCTCTCTATAGCCGTGTCTACACGTGCATGCTACTTCGAAGTAGCGGCACTAACTTCGAAATAGCGCCCGTCACGGCTACATGTGTCGGGCGCTATTTCGATGTTAACATCAATGTTAGGCGGCGAGACGTCGAAGCCGCTAACCCCATGAGGGGATGGGAATAGCGCCCTACTTTGAAGTTGAACATCGAAGTAGGGCACGTGTAGACGATCCGCGTCCCGCAACATCGAAATAGCGGGGTCCGCCATGGTGGCCATCAGCTGAGGGGTTGAGAGACGCTCTCTCTCCAGCCCCTGCGGGGCTCTATGGTCACCGTGGGCAGCAGCCCTTAGCCCAGGGCTTCTGGCTGCTGCTGCTGCAGCTGGGGATCCATGCTGCATGCACAGGGTCTGCAACCAGTTGTCGGCTCTGTGGATCGTGTGTTGTTTAGTGCAACTGTGTCTGGGAGGGGCCCTTTAAGGGAGCGGCTTGCTGTTGAGTCCGCCCTGTGACCCTGTCTGCAGCTGTTCCTGGCACCCTTATTTCGATGTGTGCTACTTTGGCGTGTAGATGTTCCCTCGCAGCGCCTATTTCGATGTGGTGCTGAGCAACGTCGATGTTGAACGTCGACGTTGCCAGCCCTGGAGGACGTGTAGACGTTATTCATCGAAATAGCCTATTTCGATGTCACTACATCGAAATAAGCTACTTCGATGTAGGCTTCACGTGTAGACGTAGCTTATATCTTCACATGCTCCTCTAACCATTTCTCCTTATCCTTTCTGGCTGCTTTCCTTACCTCATTGCATTTCACCCTATATTGCTGTTCTGCCGTCTCAGAGACATCTCTTCTGGTCTTCAATGCTCTCTTCCTTGAACCAACTTCAATGTTTCCTGGGTAATCCACTTCTTATTGATCTTTTCTTCTTCTGGAACAGCCTGCTCAATTGCCTCTTCTATAGCAATGGCTATCCCTGCAACTCTCTTATCTAGGTCTTTCTCTGTAGCAATATCCTAAATCTTCTCTTTGAACATTGTTCTGTATGCATTCCCTCTTTCTTCCTCACATGGACTCTCCACGTCTCTTCTTTTCTTAAACATTTTCTTTTGAGTTTTATCTTCATGTTTGCGATCACTAGACTGTGGTCTGAGTATACATCCGCTCCTTGGAAAGTTGGCACTGCTGTACTGATGTTATCCCTCTTCTTCTTATCAAAATCATATCTATCATATTCTCAGACTTCCCTTTATTCAATCATCACATCCAATCCCTACAGTTCTTTTGTTGGAATCTTGTGTTGCAGATCACCATCTCATGCTCTGTAGGAAACTCTAATCATTTCTCACCTTGTTCTTTTCTTTCTCCATATGCAAACCTTCCCATGACTCTCTCTCAACATTCTTTATCTGTTCCAACCTTCGTATTCCAATCTCCTCTGATGATCAACACATCTTTCCTTAGTACCTTTTCTACCATCTCTGTCAAGTCTTTATAGAATAGCCCAATCTCTTCCTCCGTACTGTCCGACATGGGTGCATACACCAGAATGACTGAGATGTTGAACGGTTTTGCTTCGAATTTCACTATTCTCACTCTTGCACTCACCGGTTTCTATTCTAATAATGCTCTTCTAGCTGTTCTGCTAAGAGGGAATCCAACTCCTGCTTCATGCTTCCTTTCATTTCCTGATCAAATGACTTTGCAACCATTTATGTCTCCTCATGCTATCCAATGCATTTCTGCCAATCCAAGTACATCACATCTGTATCTCTCCACCTCCTTCCAAAGCAGCTTTAATTTTCTAGGTGCCCACAGTGTTCGGACGTTCCATGTTCCAATGGATAGCATTTGTGTTAGCTGTAATTTTCTTTCGGTATCCAATTTATCGACCCTACCCCGATCATTCAATTGGTATAGTGGACCTTGTTTATCCGGGTTGACATCTGAGTCGGCATCTTTTATCATTTAGTTGTACTGGCGTCAGATTTCATTTGTGTTGTTATTTGACGTTCAGTGCATGGACACACATCTGACCAACCCTCCTCCTTCATCTGGGCTTGGGACTGGCATGGAGCTCATAGAGGCTTCATGGTGGAGTTAAGCCTAGAATCCTTCATGTCATTTACTGATCCCCATTTGATCCCCCCCACATTTCCAGTCCCTGTTAGTAGTCTACATCATCATTCTTGGGTGTTGGCTTATTTATCTTTGGAGACAGTAAAAGAAGAAAAGCATGCAGAACTCAATCTGAAGTAGCTTGTAAACACACCCAAAATGAAAGACTGTGAAATATCAACTGGGGAGGATCAAAACACATTTTCATGGTATGCTGATTATTCACCACATAACAGAGTGCCCAGGCACCTTTAGCACCCCTCTTCAGGTGTAGACTTGAGAAAGTAGCTCTCAAAGCATTGGATTGCCCCTTCTGCTCTCTGTTCCCACTGCAATAGTTTCAGTTGTAGTAACTAGGCTTTCTGGCCCAGGCACCATTTAGTTCACCCTTCCACAGTTCATCCAGGACCTCTCCTGATACCCATGAGCTTTTAAAGACAATTGCTAAAGGCTCTGCAATGACATTTGCCAACTCCTTCAGTACCCTTGCACGCATTAAATCTGGATCCATGGATTTGTATGCATCTAGCTTTTCTAAACCTGTTCTTTTCCCACCGAAGGCTGCCTGCCTCCTTCCCATGCTGCATTGCCTATTGCAGTAGTCTGGGAGCTGACATTGTCCGTGAAGAGAGAGACAAAAAAAAAGCATTGAGTACTTCAGGCTTCCACACATCCTCTGTCACCAGGTTACCTTCCTCATCCAGTAATGGCCCCACTCCGTCCCTGATCACCCTCTTATTGGTAACATGCCTGTAGAAAACCTTCGTTCCCGTTCACATTCTTTGCTAGCTTCAGTTCTAATTGTGCTGTTGCCTTCCTGATTACTCCCCAGCATTCTCCAGAAATATATTTGTACCCCTCTTTAGTCATCTGTCCAGGTTTCCACTTCTTATATTCATTCTTTTTGAATTTATTCTCACCGAAGATTTCCCTGATAAACCAAGCTGGTTGCCTAGCATATCTGCTTTTGTTACTGCACACCTGGATGGTTTGTTCCTGTGCCTTCAATAAGGCTTCTTTAAAATACAGCCAGTTCTCTTGAACTGAACTTGTTGATTCTATCAGGGCTGGTGTGAAGTACACAGACAACCACATACTAGCAAACTTTCCACGACTGACATAGTCAAGTACTGATGTCTGCATGTTTCTTTTTCTTTCTTCACAACCTAAATGGCTGTTGACCAGAATTCCAGCTCTTCCAGTTAGTATCTCTTCAGGTGAGTGTACATCATGTTTCTGCAACTTTAAAATTCCCTTTTTATTCTACTGGGTATTGTGTCGTTAGCTTGTTGTATTTGTTGCTAAATTATTTTGTTCACCCTTCTATACATAAATAAAGCTGCATTTAAAATTTACTCAACCCAATCATGTATGTTGCATCATTTTTTTTCTCCAGGTACCTTAATTTCCTTTGAATCTCATGCTTTCCCTTGAAGGCAAAGCCTTGTGTGTCTCTCTGATGGTGAAATACACAAAAGGTGTGCATTAAAACAGACTCTGTTTTTCAGATTTTCCTTCAGAATGTTGGTGCCTTTCAAAGGAATCCCCAACTGCTCTTCTGTACTTTAGAAACCATCTTCCTTTGGAACAGTTTCTTCCAAGTTTATTAATAACTTCCCCAACAGAGTCTCTCTTACCTGGCTGAATAGAGGATTAATAATTAATGTTAACTCAACAGTTTATATAAGGCCAACACACTGCTACAAAGAAACTGCTTACATGAAATGTAAGTTACTATCTGAAACTGGGATTAAGAATTTGGTTTTAAATCTTCTTTTATATAGAACTTTGTGTGCTCTTGCTACTTTGCAGGACAATATATTATGGAGGCATGCTAATCAGGTGGACACTCTTTTAGTCTCAAATATATTAGAAAGCTATTGTTTCAGAATGAATCAAATATAATAAATCAACTAAGAAATACTTCAATTATTGTACTGTGCTCTTATTTATTTAGACTGGTATAGTCTACTGTAATGCTTAGGTGTGATGTAGCATTATGCAGCCATATATTTAAAAGTTCTCCAGAAAGCATGTAACTATCATTATCTGCATTTTACAGATTGGATGACTGAAGCCCAGGCAAGTGTTGAAAGGTGCCATATATCTCCCAGAAATTCAGCTGCAGATGTTAGAATGGAATCAGACCCTTAAATCCTATTCTAATGACCTACCCACTAGGAAATATGCATTAACTTATTCTTTCGTAAACACACAAGGCCAAATATAATTTCAGTTCTCTGTTCAAAAGGCTGCTGTGAGAACACAATAATGGAATTAAAATAACAATTGCACATGGGCCCCAGCAGTGCTGGGGTGGATTCACTATCCTCTCACAGCAACGAAGGGTCCTGTGGCACCTTATAGACTAACAGAAAAGTTTAGAGCATGAGCTTTCGTGAGTTAACTCACTTCTTCAGGTGCTGGTCCTGGAAATCTGCAAGGCCAGGTATAAATAGGCCAGAGCAAGGCTGGGGATAACGAGGTTAGCTCAGTCAGGCAGGCTGAGTTGTATTGTCATCAGTAGATCTGGAGGTGTGAACTCCAAGAGAGGGGAAGCTGCTTTTGTATTTAGCCAGCCATTCACAGTCTTTGTTTAATCCTGAGCTGAGGGTATTGAATTTGCAGATGAATTGTAGCTTAGCAATTTCTCTTTGGAGTCTGTTCTTGAAATTTCTTTGCTGCAGGATAGCTTCTTTTAAATCTGCTACTGTGTGTCCTGGGAGATTGAAGTGCTCTCCTATGGGTTTTTGTATATTGCCATTTCTGATGTCTGATTTGTGTGCATTTATTCTCTTACGTAGAGAAACAACATTGTTTGCCTCACAACCTCAGTCGTGCAGAACACAATGCCATCCACAGCCTCAGAAGCAACCCTGACATTATAATCAAAGAGGCAGATAAAGGAGGAGCTACTGTCATCATGGACAGGTCTGACTACCAGAAGTAGGCTTCCAGAGAACTCTGCAATACCAGATTTTACAGGCTGCTTTCCTCAGACCCCACCGAGGAATACACTAAAAAACTACACCGTCTGCTCAGGACACTCCCTAAACAAGCACAAGAACAGATCTACACCAACACACCTCTAGAGCCCCTTCCAGGGTTATTCTACTTACTACCCAAGATCCACAAGCCTGGAAATCCTGGACGCCCCATCATCTCCAGTATTGGCACTCTCACTGAAGGACTGTCTGGTTATGTGGACTCTCTCCTCAGACCCTATGTCACCAACACCCCCAGCTACCTCCGCGACACCACTGACTTCCTGAGAAGACTGCAATACGTTGGTGACCTACCAGAAAACACTATCCTAGCAACCATGGATGTAGAGGCTCTGTATACCAACATCCCACACAAAGATGGAATAAATGCTGTCCGGAACAGTATCCCTGATGATGCTACAGCACATCTGGCGGCGGAGCTCTGCAACTTTATATTCACACACAACTATTTCAGATTCGGTGACAATATATACCTTCAAATCAGCAACATAGCTATGGGTACCCGCATGGCCCCTCAATATGCCAATATTTTCATGGCTGACCTAGAACAACGCTTCCTCAACTCTCGTCCACTAACACCCCGGCTCTATTTACGCTACATTGACGACATCTTCATCATCTGGACCCATGGGAAGGAGACTCTGGAGGAATTCCACCAGGACTTCAACGACTTCCACCCCAACATCAAGCTCAGCCTGGACAAATCTACACAGGAGATCCACTTCCTTGACACTACCGTGCTTATACACAATGGACACGTCAGTACCACCCTGTACCGTAAACCCACTAACCGCTACGCCTACCTTCATGCCTCCAGCTTCCATCCCAGACACACCACACGATCCATCGTTTACAGCCAAGCACTTAGATATAACCGCATTTGTTCCAACCCCTCCGACAGAGACAAACACCTACAGGATCTGCACCACGCATTCTTGAGACTTCAATACCCACCTGAGGAAGTGAGAAAACAAATCAACAGAGCCAGATGTGTGCCATGAAGCCTCCTACTACAGGACAAGCCCAAGAGAGAAACCAACAGAACACCACTAGCCATCACCTACAGTCCTCAGCTAAAACCTCTTCAGCGCATCATCAGGGATCTACAACCCATCCTGGACAATGATCCCACACTTTCAAAGGCCTTGGGAGGCAGACCTATCATTGCTTACAGACAACCTGCCAACCTAAAACAAATCCTAACAAGCAACTATACACCGCACCACAGTCACTCTATCTCAGGGACCCATCCATGCAACACACCTCGTTGCCAGCTCTGCCCACATATACACACCAGCAACATCATTACAGGACCTAACCGGATCAGCCACACCATCGTGGGCTCATTCAGCTGCACATCTACCAATGTAATTTATGCCATCATGTGCCAGCAATGCCCCTCTGCTATATACATCGGACAAACTGGACAGTCTCTACGTAAAAGAATAAATGCACACAAATCAGACATCAGAAATGGCAATATACAAAAACCCATAGGAGAGCACTTCAATCTCCCAGGACACACAGTAGCAGATTTAAAAGAAGCTATCCTGCAGCAAAGAAATTTCAAGAACAGACTCCAAAGAGAAATTGCTGAGCTACAATTCATCTGCAAATTCAATACCCTCAGCTCAGGATTAAGCAAAGACTGTGAATGGCTGGCTAAATACAAAAGCAGCTTCCCCTCTCTTGGAGTTCACACCTCCAGATCTACTGATGACAATACAACTCAGCCTGCCTGACTGAGCTAACCTCGTTATCCCCAGCCTTGCTCTGGCCTATTTATACCTGGCCTTGCAGATTTCCAGGACCAGCACCTGAAGAAGTGAGTTAACTCACGAAAGCTCATGCTCTAAACTTTTGTTAGTCTATAAGGTGCCACAGGACCCTTCGTTGCTGCTACAGATCCAGACTAACACGGCTACCCCTCTGATACTATCCTCTCACAGTATCAGAGAGGTAGCCGTGTTAGCCTGTAGCTTCGAGAACAACAAGAAGTCTTGTGGCACCTTATAGACTAACAGATATTTTGGAGCGTAAGCTTTCATGGGCAAAGACACACTTCATCAGATGCATCTAACCCAGCATCCTATCGTCCAACAGTGGGCAATGGCAGATGATTCAGAGGGAAGGAACAAAACTGGCAATCATTGAGTGACCCATCCCCTATCAGGCAACCCAAGCTCCTGATGAAGTTTGCTGCAAACAATAAAGGTGTGAGGAAAGGTCATACTAATCCTTTACAATGAAATGTGTTAGACAACCCAAGTATGAGTCATGCTACCAGCTCCCACAATGTTGAGGAAGACCAGGAATGGTGTTCTTAACATCGGTTTGCCAGAAGCTGGGAATAGGCAGCAGGAGATGGATCACTTGATGACTTCCTGTTCTGTTCTTTTCCTCTGATGCATCTGGCTATTTCTGAGAGACAGGATACTGGGCTAAGTGGGCCTTTGTTCTGACCCAGTGTGACCGTTCTTATTATCTTTACGGATGTGTCAACGTGGCATAAACCCCACCTCCCATCAAAAAAACTGGCAGCATGTCTCACAGCCTGGTTTGATAACTTGGATGCATAGGGTTTGCCTTAGGAAGCTAAACATATTTCTGTAGGTGTTCCTACTTGGGCAGAAGGCTGGGCTCTGAGACCTTCCCCTCTCAGTGGGTTTCTCAACCTGGGATCTGGCCTGAGTGGGACCCACAGGGCTATTTTTGCCCCCTCAGCCGAGCCTGACTTATTTGACTGAGACTCTGGGAGTGATCACAGGTTGGTGTGTGGTATTTTGCTGTAATTTCTGCCCCTCCTCGGTCCCCCCAGATGTAGATGTATCTAGTGGCATCTCTATCCCAGGGTAGTGCTGCTACCCAGACCAGTCTATGGTGTCCTCTCCACCCGATTGCTTTTGCTACTTACTGCAACACATATTACACACATCCCCAGGTCTTTCCAATTACCCCCATTTATGTCAATGCACCTAACTGGGATAATCTTCATACAAGTGGATTTCTTCCATTTTAAACTGGGATCAGATTGCATAACTCCACATATGTACAGTCTCTAACAGAGATTAGGTTCAAGAAAAACATAACATTCAAATGTTTCCAGATGAATCTACCACACTAAGACTATGTCTCAGCTCTACCACAGTGGTTTTAAAATGTAGCTTTGATGTTCTTTCTATGAAGCTTCAAGCTGTTTCATTACTCTCTTTCCTTAAATATTCTTGTGTTACAGTTAATGCCTACAAGAATAACGAACTTATGATTTCCAATCTATCTTTTCACAGTAAACACTCAATTTAACAGACTAATGGGGGAAGGGGTGTCCATTAATGCTGAAATCTGTTACACTGGAATGGTTATAATGTATAATGATGCTCTGACCTTCCC
Source organism: Carettochelys insculpta (assembly GCF_033958435.1). NCBI lineage: Eukaryota > Metazoa > Chordata > Testudines > Carettochelyidae > Carettochelys > Carettochelys insculpta. The sequence goes on along the minus strand of NC_134138.1, from coordinate 35,676,905 downwards.
AGTCCATCACTCACTCTTGTCCTCTGCCCACTTTTCCTGTCCAATTCTTCCCCTCACACCTCCATCTTCCAATTACCTGGACAGGAGCTGCATGCCAGCCTGGCTCCTCCCACCTCCTATGGCTTCTCCAGCCCTGGCAGTCCGAGCCATGGTGGTGGCACCTCCGGCCCCACGATCCCATCCTCAATGGTAGCTCATCCAGCCCTGGAAGCTCCAGCAGGGGTGGCAGACAGCATCCATTTTTTCTAAAGTCTGTTAAATTGGGGTATGTTAAATCAAGGGTTTACTGTATATAGAAAGCCTACATACTTCCACTCAAAGAATATTAGGTTATATTTATCTAGTCAGTAACACTTCCTCTATTTTTAATATTCTTTGAGTCACTAATTTTACATTAATATTGTTGTAGAATTTTAGACAAAACATTTCACATGACATTTTCAAAGAACAGTGATGATCCTTCACCAACTAGCCTGTAAGAAAAACACACGTGGATCTGATGGTATGGCTTTGACAAGCTAAGCAATCACCTCATCTCCTGTTTGCTTTTACTTTGATCTGTAATCTATAAATGGATATTCTTTGCTATGTCTATCATCTTCTGCTTTTCCAAATTATGGTCTCTAAGTCCATGAGACTGAATTCTGCTCTCAACTTCAGCAAAGCTCTTCTGATGGAAGACAGGCAAATTTTGGACTTCTGATTTGCTCAGGAAAAAACTTTATGGAGCTAATAAATTATGAACAGCAAATAGATCTGTGATAGTATTGCAGATTTTTTTGTTTAGATGGCAATTTATGTATTCTCTGTATTTTGTAAAATAATCATTTAGTAGCTCCAGTCATTATATTAATGCAATACTGAAAGTGTAATAATCATTTTTACATTGACATTTCTTCACTGCCACTTCATCTGCTAAATTGCCTAAAAGTTGCTATAAAAGACCATCATTATGAAATAGTTTGAAAAGATGCAGAAGTAACAGCTGGAACTGATCAAAATATTGGTAAGTTTTTGTTTTCAGTTATCTTAACTCCTTTCAAATTTTTAATCATTCATAAGATGCTCATGATTTTTAATAAATTGTTGGTTAGCCAGTATTTGATTAACAGCTTTTCATCAGAAAGGGACAGGATTGGATCCATAAAGATACTTAGGCTCCCAATTTCCATTGACTTCAGTGGGCCCTAAGTATTTTTGTGGATCTGAGTCAAAATGTCCCACATTTTTCATGGCAGTGTATTTATCTTACTTTTTAGAATGACATGAGCGGAGCACACTACCAGAAAGCTTAAGACTGCTTTCTCACCAGAATTTATCGTCCGCTTTCTTTTTCATTTTTATATGCACAGCACAGGTGAAAGAATAAAAAGCTGATCCTTTGAGATGCAGCATTACTGCTGTGGCAAATAGTTCAGAACATCTGTCTGACTTTCACTCTGGATAGCTAAAGACATTCTCCTAGAAAGCTGCTTGGTATTAGGTGAAAGGCTCATTGATCATTGCCACTACCTCCAGGGAAGTTTCAACCCTAGAAGACAGCATATGTTTCCATCACTCCTGTCATAGTGTAAGGGGGGAGGTTTAAACTGTACTAGTTCCTCACAGGAGCTCTGAAAACAGTTGTTACTATGGCTACACCATTATCATACATCACTGGCCCATTTTGGGGTTGCACTCCCATGTTGTCCATTCTCTCCATGCCTGTACCACGTACAAACAATCTTCCTCTCAAGAGGGCCATTCTGCAGCTCAGTCATCTTTCTCTATCCATATTGACTTCTTCCAATTTGCTTTCATGAAATCAGAATCCCTTGTATCACTACGATCTGCCAAACCAGTCTTTTAATATAGAGAAGTCCTGTAAGTGGTCCTCCATTCTGATTCCCTCCCACTTTTTTTGACCAAAATGTTGGTAAGTATGCCTAAATCCACTAGAGCTTTTGGACCCTTGGTAGATGGCTATCCCATTTTGAAAATGGAGAAGAGTGAGCAAAAATTGATGAAAAGCCAACAAGAGTCACTCTTTTACACACGGAAATACCTGCCATTATAAATATTTTTATAAAAATCCAAGATCTGTTCTCTGAAATGCTAGGTGAAGCAACAGCCACACAGTTCCTACCCTATGCAACCATCTATGTCCCCTAAGAGAAAATCTTAGGCCGCATCTACATGTGCACGCTACTTTGAAGTAGCGGTGCCAACTTCAAAATAGCGCCTGTCACGGCTACACGTGTTGGGCACTATTTCGAAGTTGAAATTGACGTTAGGCGGCGAGATGTCGAAGTCGCTAACCCCATGAGGGGATGGGAATAGCGCCCTACTTCGAAGTTGAACGTCGAAGTAGGGCACATGTAGCCGATCCGTGTCCCGCAACAGCAAAATAGTGGGGTCCGCTATGGCGGCCATCAGCTGAGGGGTTGAGAGACGCTCTCTCTCCAGCCCCTGCGGGGCTCTATGGTCACCGTGTGCAGCAGCCCTTAGCCCAGGGCTTCTGGCTGCTGCTGCCGCAGCTGGGGATTCATGCTGCATGCACAGGGTCTGCAACCAGTTGTCGGCTCTGTGGATCTTGTGTTGTTTAGTGCAACTGTGTCTGGGAGGGGCCCTTTAAGGGAGCGGCTTGCTGTTGAGTCCGCCCTGTGACCCTGTCTGCAGGTGTTCCTGGCACCCTTATTTCGATGTGTGCTACTTTGGCGTGTAGACGTTCCCTCGCAGTGCCTATTTCGATGTGGTGCTGCCCAACGTCGAAGTTGAACGTCGACGTTGCCAGCCCTGGAGGACGTGTAGACGTTATTCATCGAAATAGACTATTTCGATGTCGCTACGTCGAAATAAGCTATTTCGATGTAGTGTGCACGTGTAGACGTAGCCTTACACAGCAGCAATATTATCAAAACAAAAAAGCAGTCCAGTAGCACTTTAAAGACGAACAACATAATTTATCAGGTGGTGAGCTTTCATGGGAGAGACACACTTCTTAAGAACAGACTATGGTTTGAAGAAGTGGGTCTGTCCCATGGAAGCTCACCACCTAATAAATAATTCTATTAGTCTTTAAAGTGCTACTGAACTGCTTTTTTGTTTTGATAGTATATAGACTAACACGGCTCTCTCTCTGTTACTAGCAACAATGTTATAATTCTTATGCTGGTTTGTTGACACTGCAGCTGGGAGAGCCTGGATAACCCTCCTCCTGTAGAACAGTGAATATATATTACATATCTTTTCCCCATTCATGCCTGGACTTCTGTGCTCAGATTGTTTGGCATTAAGTTATCAGGTTTGTTGTCAATGGGGCTGCACTTTACACAATGGGTGCATCTACACTTGCATTCATCTTTCGAAAGAGGTATGCAAATCGAAAATGCAAATAAGATATAAATATTCATATTTGGCACCTCATTTGCATATCCTAATTTCAAAAGAGCTTTCAAAAGAAGAAAGCCAGTGTAGACGCTACTCTTTCAAAAGTAAACCACATCTTCAAAAGAATCCTTCTTCCCATTAAATAAAGGGAAGAAGGATTCTTTCGAAGATGGGTTTACTTTCAAAAGAGCAGCATCTACACTGGCTTTCTTTTTTTGAAAGAAGCTCTTTTGAAATTAGAATATGCAAATGAAGTGCCAAATATGCAACTATATAACTCATTTGCATTTTGATGTACCTCATTTGCATATTTTTTTCGAAAGAGGAATGCAAGTGTAGATAACCCAATATGTTTATCAAGAATTTCTTGTTGGTCAAATTAGCCCTGATAGATCTTAACAAAAACTTTGCTGAGAATAACTATTCTCTCCCAACACTATTACCTGCTAACATGTGCCTTAACAAACATGCTTCACTTAGAATGAGCTTACAAGCTTAACCAGATTCCCCAGGAGATGCAACATCAGGAAGGAGCAGTCAGTTTTGACAAAGAAAGAAGAAAATGTGTGCAAGCACATCTGAAACATCATCAAAACTCTAGAGAAGATTCGTAGACACACCAGCTACATCTACACTAGCCAAAAACTTCGAAATGGCCATGCAAATGGCCATTTTGAAGTTTACTAATGAAGCGCTGAAATACATATTCAGCACCTCATTAGCACGTGGGTGGCCGCGGCGCTTCGAAATTGACGCAGATCGCCGCGCAGCTCGTCCAGATGGGTCTCCTTTTCGAAAGGACCCCGGCAACTTCAAAGTCCCCTTATTCCTATGAGCTGATGGGAATAAGGGGACTTCGAAGTAGCCTGGGTCCTTTCAAAAACAAGTCCCGTCTGGACGAGCCACGCGGAGGCGAGCCATGTCAATTTCGAAGTGCCGCGGCCACCTGCATGCTAATGAGGCACTTAATATGTATTTCAGCGCTTCATTAGAAAACTTTGAAATGGCCATTTCGAAGTTTTTGGCTGGTGTAAATGGCCATTTCAAAGTTTTTGGCTGGTGTAGACATGGCCACCATGTTTCAAACAAAAGGAATACAGCTATCAAAAGTCTTCAGGCAAATGAATCATATGCTCCAAAAATCAGTTTATTACTGAGATAGAACAAGAGTTGGCAGGAGTCAATAGCTTTGTCCTCTGATTTTTTTCCTGTATGTTTTTAATAGAGTTCTGACTTTTGAATAATTTTTACCCTATGTTTCCTGATATTTCACATGCAGTGAAATGGGTACTGCAAAAATATTGCCCCACATATTAAAGACTTGTACGTAGGTTGACCATCCATCCCATCTTTGGCAGGATGGTCCTGTATTTTTGGGCCTGCCCCACCACTGACCTTTTCCAAAGCAGCTGTGAAGGAGCAGGTGCTGGCCAGAGAGCAGGTAGGTCACTTCCACAAGCCTCAAGGAAATGAGGGGAGCATGGGTGGCTGCCACGTCCCTGCTGCTTTCTCTGGGCTCCTGAGACGGGATGTCAGCTATCGCTTCCCCAGGGATCCGGGACAGCACCGGTGGCTGCCACTTCCCCAGGGTTCCACCACCTCCTTCCTGGCTCCCTAGGGCTTGGTGGAGCCAGGAGGAGCTGCCCCTCTCCCTCCATGTTTCTTTGTCCCATATTTGGGACAGGGCGTTATGGTCACCCTACTTGTGCAATGTCTTATGGTTTGGAGCTACAGTCCATTTTAACAATTTTATTATCACTGTCTTTTACAAATCATCATTCTCCTTTTCAGATACTTACATCTGAAAGACCATGGTGCTATAACTGTGGGGGTCCCAACCCAAAAGAAGCTGGCAGTGGGGGGCCCCAGTACCACCACACTAACATCTGCTGTGCTGCTGACAGAGGACCACCCTCAGAGCTGGGCGCAAAGAGGGAGGCAAGATCTGCAGACATGAGGGTCACATAGTAAGTGGGAGGGAGCATCACTTTTTCCGGGACAAGTTGGAGTCATCCTTATGTGTAAGTGACTGCCCAGAGCCTTTTGGTTGGGAGGGCCCTGTGCTCCCCTCACCATCTATTACAAGATCTTTTTAACTCTTGTATAATGGGCCATGTCTCCATTTTTTAATTTGGGCCTCGTGTTGGGGGGGGAGGTGCAGACAACTTTCTAGCCCTCCCTAGACTGTAAGTCTCAATTAGGTGTGGCATAGCACCAGCAGGGCCTGCATTTCACTTGGGCGGAGTTAATAATGGTGCCACTTCAAAGTATGTCCATGTTAAAAAGTAATGAGGCTTCCCCCAACCTTGGTTCTGATGCCCTTGGCTAATGAGGTCCCAGCAAAGCACTTCTACCATGAGCTGGGCTCCAGCTGCAAGTCCCAGCCTGGTTGAGGAGGGACAGAACTTCCTCTTCTTCTGAAGGGAACACTTGCGGGGCTGGGTCAGACAAGGAAGCTCCATGGCTACTTCCTGCACCACAGTCCCACTCCCAGTGGCTGAAGAGCATTGAGCAGGAAGCAGGGCATGGTTGCAGAAATTTGTGCAGGTGAAGGACATTCTCAGAGTGGGTCCAGCCTTGCCAACAGATCTGGTCCTGCAGAAGAGGGAGTCCCATCCCTTACCATCTGTGCTAGGATTGGAGACAGCAGCCTGGTGCATGATAGGAGCCACAGATGGGTGGCTGTCCTGCCCAAAAGGACCAGATTTCATGGTCTTTGCCACATTTTTGTGGCCATTAATTTGATATGGCTATAGCTGTGGTACATATTGCTTCATTCTTCATATAAATGTTGTTTTGTAGCTTCCTATATCAGTAATCTTCAATGAATCACAATAGAAATCACTGCATCTTTCAGAACAAATGTTATACCTTTCCAGCAGCAGAAGAATTTGTGTTACAAAATGTACTGCTAACAAGCATCTTTCTGAAGATCTACAGAAAAGCCAGTGGTAGGTCATCTGTTTGGGATGCAGACCTGCAAAAAATAAAACATCACAATTTTAGCCATTCATCCCTAATACACCAAAAATGGAAAAAAAAATCAGCAAAACAAACAAAGAAAAAAAAACCTGACCATGCAAAATCTATAGCAGCAGTGGAAAAAAAAATAGAAATGACTCAAAACAGGGTTATGTATTTCTGTCACTGTCGAATGTTCCTCAACTAACATCATATACGCCATCATGTGCCAACAATGCCCACATGCCTTGTATATTGGACAGACTTCAAACTCTCTTAGACAAAGAGTTAATGGGCACAAAACAGACATAAAAACACTCCTGATCCACAAACCTGTTAGCCGGCATTCTAATGGAGTGGGCCATTTTGTTAATGACTTAAGAGTTTGCGTGTTACTGAAGAGAAATTTTCACAACACTCTTGAAAGAGAGGCTGCTGAACTCTCTCTTATTGTCAAATGTGACTCATTAAGATGTGGTTTGAACCGGGATGGGAATTTTCTGGGAGACTGTAAGGGCTTGTTTGCACACTTGGCTTAATCTGATTCTTGACTCTCTCCCCCAGCCCTTCTGTTCCTCTACTCTGGGGGACTTCAACTATCCAGATATATGTTGGGAAACTAATGCGGTGGGGCACAGACTATCCAGTAAGCTCTAGGATTGTATTGGAGACAATTTTTTATTCCAAAAGGTTGAAAAAGCTACCAGAGGGAAGCTGTTTTAGATCTGATTTTAACAAATAGGGAGGAACTGGTAGAGAACTTGAAGGTGGAAGGCAGCTTGGGTGAAAGTGATCATGAAATCATAGCGTTCACAATCCTAAAGAAGGGCAGAACAGAACACCGCAAAATAGAAATAATGGATTTCAGGAGGGCAGATTTTGGTAAACTCAGAGAGCTGGTAGGTAGGGTTCCATGGGAAGCAAAGTGTAGCCAGACAGAGTCTCCCCCTTACAAGCCAGCTTGCTCGTTGCCCCCCCCCGCACTGAGGAGCACACAGGGCATGGAAATGGCTGCTGACAGCACAGTCTTTGATGCCCTCATTGAGGCCCAGATATGCTGGCTTATCGTGACCCTGAGAAGCAGAAAGTACAGCTAGAAGGCTAACAGGCCAGACTGTCAACATGAGAGGGGGGGTGAACCCTCAAGAAATCACCCCAGCTGGCATTGATCAATATGATGCACACACACAATCACTCAGAAGGGGACGTGCCCCGCCCACACAAAAGAATGTCCTGTACTCCTAAATTGTTTATCTCTTGTCTTACAAGTGCAAACTAAGTAGAAATGCCCTTGTAACAAACTGGAGTCACAAAGACAGACCAGTATGATCTGGCACCATAGATAAGAAAGAATACGTAACCCAAAAGGGGGTATAAAAGATGGGTCCAGCAGAACTCTAACTTTGAGTGCATTCGACCAACTACCTGCTGGTCGGGTCAGGTGATTGCCTCCCGAGGTCCACAGCTGGGGACGCCCAACCTCGTATTCGTCTTTCCGTCGGAATTGAGTGACCGATCCGGCTTGGCTACGCTGGTATCGAGAGACGCAGAGAGGGTAAGATACACCCATGCTAGGTCTCTGACTTTTTTTTTGTGCACAGCTAAAGAATTAGAGCTCTGTAACTAGTGCCAAGGTATCATTGTGTTAGATGATAACAGATATCTTTGTATTGGATTGTAACGTAACTTGTAAACACCTGTATTTTGCTAGCATATAAGAAGTAAACAATAGCCTTTTGTAACCGCACGCTTATAACTGTAGCTTAAATAAACTTGTAACTAGTTAAGATCCAAGCCTAACTATTTTGTTAACCCTTTTGTCACTGCAACACAGCCGGCACAACAAAAGAACTTTAACCGTTTGGTTACTACAGCCTGGCTGTGGGTGAGTGTGCTAGGAGCTGCCTGCTCTAACAGTAAAAAACTGGGTTGCTTAGGACCCAGGGGAGTCCGTCAGCCTGTCTTGGCTGCTTGCAGCGACGAGCTCTCTGCTCTTGTAGTTTTAAACTTGGATGATAACAAGGGCATAGTTGGTACCTCACCGCACATTACCTGGCCACCGGCTAACACAAAGCTGAGGGGAAAAACAGCTGAGGAGAGTTGGCAGTTTTTCAAAGGGACATTATTAAGGGCCCAAAAGCAAGCTATCCCACTGTGTAGGAAAGATAGAAAATATGGAAAAAGACTGCCTTGGCTTAACCAGGAGATCTTGCACTATCTTAAATAAAAAAGGAATTGTATAAAAAATGGAAACAAGGAAAAATTACAAAGGGTGAATATAAGCAAACAACACGAGCATGCAGGAGAAAGATTAGAAAGGTTAAGGCACAAAATGAGCTCAAACTAGCTGCAGGCAAAAAGGGAAACAAGAAAGCTTTTTATAAATATATCAGAAACGAGAGGAAGAACAGGGACAGGGTAGGGCCATTGCTCAGTGAGGAGGGAGAAACAGTAACAGGGAACTTGGAAATGGCAGAGATGCTCAATGATTTCTTTGTTTCAGTCTTCACTGAGAAGTCTGATGAAAGAATGCCCAACATAGTGAATGCTAGTGGGAAAGGGGTAGGGTTAGAAGTTGAAATGAAAAAATAATAAGTTAAAAATCACTTAGGAAAATTAGATGTCTGCAAGTCACCAGGGCCTGATGAAATGCATCCTAGAATACTCAAGGAGCTGACAGAGGAGGTATCTGAGCCTTTATCTATCATCTTTGGAAAATCATGGGAGACAGGAGAGATTCCAGAAGACTGGAAAAGGACAAATATAGTGCCCATCTATAAAAAGGGGAATAAGTATAACCCAGGAAACTACAGGCCAGTCAGCTTAACTTCAGTGCCAGGAAAGATAATGGAGCAGGTAATTAAAGAAATCATCTGCAAGCACTTGGAAGGTGGTAAGGTGATAGGGAACAGCCAGCATGGATTTCTAAAGAATAAATCTTGTCAAACTAATCTGATAGCTTTCTTTGATAGGATAATGAGCCTTGCGGATAGGGGAGAAGCGGTAGATGTGGTCTACCTAGACTTTAGTAAAGCATTTGATACGGTCTCTCATGATATTCTTACCAAAAAAACTAGGCAAATACAATTTAGATGAGGCTACTATAAGGTGGGTGAACAACTGGCTGGATAACCGTACCCAGAGAGTAGTTCTTAATGGTTCTCAATCCTGCCAGAAAAGTATAACAAGTGGGATTCCACAGGGGTCTGTGTTAGGACCGGTTCTGTTCAATGTCTTCATCAATGATTTAGATATTGGCATAGAAAGTACACTTATTAAGTTTGCATAGGATACCAAGTTGGGAGGGGTTGTGACTACTTTTGAGGATAGGCTCATAATTCAAAATGATCTGGATAAATTGGAGAAATGGTCTGAGGTAAACAGGATGAAGTTTAATAAGGACAAATGCAAAATTCTCCACTTGGGAAGGAACAATCAATTTCACACATACAGAATGGGGAGAGACTGTCTGGGAATGACTACAGCAGAAAGGGATCTAGGGATTATAGTGGACCACAAGCTAAATATGAGTCAACAGTGTGATGCTGTTGCAAAAAAAGCAAACATGATTCTGGGATGCATTAACAGGTGTGTTGTGAACGAGACATGAGAAGTCATTCTTCCGCTCTACTCTGCACTAGTTAGGCCTCAGCTGGAGTATTGTGTCCAGTTCTGGGCACCGCAATTCAAAAAAGATGTGGAGAAACTAGAGAGGGTCCAGAAAAGAGCGACAAGAATGATTAAAGGTCTAGAGAATGTGACCTATGAAAAAAGGTTGAAAGAATTGGGCTTGTTTAGTTTGGAAAAGAGAAGATTGAGGGGAGACATGATAGCGGTTTTCAGGTATCTAAAAGGGAGTCATAAGGAGGAGGAAGAAAACTTATTCTTCTTCACCTCTGAGGATAGAACAAGAGACAACGGGCTTAAACTGCAGCAAGGGAGGTTTAGGTTTCACATTAGGAAAAGGTTCCTAACTGTCAGGGCGGTCAAACAGTGGAATACATTTCCAGGGGAGGTTGCGGAATCTCCATTCGCTGGAGATATTTAAGAACAGGTTAGACAGATGTCTATCAGGGATGGTTTAGATAGTACTTGGTCCTGCCATTGGGGCAGGGGGCTGGACGATTTGGCCTCTCGAGGTCCCTTCCAGGCCTTGTGTTCTATGATTCTATGAGTCTACTCTCTGATTTGCTCACCTGGATAATTTTTTTTTTCTGATTTCTCCTCCTTGATTGCCGTTTTTAGTTCTCTGTGCCTTAAATATTGAGTGTGTTCTGGTCTGGCTATGGTCTAAAGAAGTGGGTCTGTCCCACGAAAGCTCACTTAATAAATTATTTGGTTAGTCTTTAAAGTGCTACTTGACTGCTTTTTTGTTCCAGCATTTGTCTTTGGTTACTTTGCAAGTGGGGAGCAGGAATGTGCAAAGCAACAGGGGGCATGAGAAAAGAGCAGAGGAGTAAAAGAGATCAGAAGCTGTCAGATCTCCGCCCTCACTGCAGGAGGCTTATGTGTCTCTTGGGAGCAAGGGAAGTAACTGTTACCTAATCAACCCTGCCTAATTCCTTTACTGTCTCCTACTTGCAGTTTGCAGCAGGGCCCCCCTGGGGCAGCCATAGGAGGGAGAAAGCAGTCATCTGTGCAAAGGAAAAGAAAGCATCAACAGCCCTTCATTAGCTAGGAAAGTGGCATCAGAGTCCTAGGGTTTGGGAGAAGAGGAGTGGTGCACAGGCAGCAGGGACTTTAAGGAAGGCATGAGGCAGCATTACAAAGAATTAGGGCTGAACAGAGGCAGTTAATATGGTCGTGTGTTTTGAATGAGTGGCAACAGAAACAAAGTGGGAATGGGGTAAAATTAAAAACTGTATATGGAAGAATCTCTGACTTTGTGTGGGGAGCTTCCTCCACAGTGTTACATCCCTACAACCTGTGTAATAGACATGGTAGCTCATAAGAACATAAGAATGGCCATACTGGGTCAGACCAAAGGTCCATCCAGCCCAGTATTCCATCTGCTGACAGTGGCCAATGCCAGGTGCCCCAGAGAAGGAGAACAGAAGACAATGATCAAGTGATTTATCTCCTGCCATTCATCTCCTGCCCTTGAACTGAAGGCTAGGGCACCATACTTTACCCCTGGCTAATAGCCATTTATGGACCTAACCTGCAAAAATTTATCAAGCTCTTTTTTAAACCCTAATAGAGTCCTGGCCTTCATAGCCTCCTCCGGCAAGGAGTTCCACAGGTTGACTGTGCGCTGTGTGAAGAAAAATTTCCTTTTATTACTTTTGAACCTACTACCCATCAATTTCATTTGGTGTCCCCTAGTTCTTGTATTATGGGAAAAGGTAAATAATTTTTCTACATTCACTTTCTCCACACCATTCATGATTTTACATACCTCTATCATATCGCCCCTCAATCACCTCTTTTCCAGATTGAAAAGTCCCAGTCTCTCTAGCCTCTCCCCATATGGGACCCGTTCCAAACCCCTAATCATCTTAGTCGCCCTTTTCTGAACCTTTTCTAATGCCAATATATCTTTTTTGATGTGAGGAGACCACATCTGCACGCAGTACTCAAGACCGGCCCTTTTTTGAAAGAGTGAAGTGAGTGTCTACACATACCATGCACTCTTTCAATGTGAAATCCAAGGAATGCAGCCCAGACAGTGAAAGCTGGACCCCGATCCTGCATGGGAAAAGCACCACCCATTGAAAAATAACATCGAAAGAAGGCATGTGTAGATGTGCCACGGCCCGCTCTTTCGAAAGAGGAGTCCTCCAGAACAGCGCCCAGTCCGAGTGTGGAGACGCCCTGCTCCACCAAGCAGAGCTCTATGACCTGCACGTCTGGCCGCTCTTAAAGCCAGACGGACCCATAAACCCCGTGGCAGGAAGCTGAGAGCGGGCAAGCTGCGAAAGCACGAGCTCCAGGCAGCACGCCCTCTCAGCTGCACCCGACCACAGAGACAGGCACATGGCCAGAGCCCGGCACTCCCCCGAGCCCCAGGGTCCCCCCTCAGAGCCCTCACAGGGCTTCCAGGGGTCTGTCCCCGAAAAGAAGAAAAGGGGCCCCTCCTGGACGGACCGTGAACTGAGAGACCTCCTGGGCCTCTGGAGGGAGGAGGAGGTCCTCCGGGAGATAGGGGTAAAGCGGAGGAATGCCACTGCCTTCACTCGCCTTGCCTGGGGACTGACCAGCCAAGGCCACCCAGAGTGGACCCCGGAGCAAGTCTGGAGCAAAGTTAAAGAGCAGTGTGCCTGGGAAATTTAACAGAGGCCAGCAGAGCTCCCAGCTACTGTTGCTCCACAAATGCCCTGTTTGCCCCATGGCAAGCCTCTATACACAGTTAATCACAGGATCAGGAACTAACGGTGTATATCCATGGTTCTCAACCTGCAGCCCACAAGCCGTTTACAACCCAACATCACACATCTGCAGCCCTTGTGATGTGACATTTACAGAACTATATAGATTGTATATATATACAGTGTGGATGTGGCCCACATAGGCTACGTCTACACGTGCACACTACATCGAAATAGCTTATTTCGATGTTGCGACATCGAAATAGTCTATTTCGATGAATAACGTCTACACGTCCTCCAGGGCTGGCAACGTCGATGTTCAACTTCGACGTTGCTCAGCCCAACATCGAAATAGGCGCAGCGAGGGAACGTCTACACGTCAAAGTAGCACACATCGAAATAGGGATGCCAGGCACAGCTGCAGACAGGGTCACAGGGCGGACTCAACAGCCAGCCGCTCCCTTAAAGGGCCCCTCCCAGACACAGTTGCACTAAACAACACAAGATACACAGAGCTGACAACTGGTTGCAGACCCTGTGCCTGCAGCATAGATCCCCAGCTGCCGCAGAAGCAGCCAGAAGCCCTGGGCTAAGGGCTGCTGCCCACGGTGACCATAGAGCCCCGCAGGGGCTGGAGAGAGAGCATCTCTCAACCCCCCAGCTGATGGACGCCATGGAGGACCCAGCAATTTCGACATTGCGGGACGCGGATCGTCTACACGGTCCCTACTTCGACGTTGAACGTCGAAGTAGGGTGCTATTCCTATCTCCTCATGAGGTTAGCGACTTCGACGTCTCACCGCCTAACGTCGAAGTTGGTGCCGCTACTTCGAAGTAGCGTGCACGTGTAGACGCAGCTATAATGAGCAACATATGCACCCCTGGTTATAGGTACGTTGAGAAGCAATGGTCTATATGTACTAAAATAATTCACAAATGTACACTAGTAATGACGACTCACTAAGTTAATAAAAACCATCTTCAGCAATTTTTTACATATATGTTTGAATTGTTCCAGGTCCTTCTACATATCATGGTTTACGCTTCCTGCAAATACACAAAATCCAGGGTAGGACGAAAGGGGAAAAGAGTAGCTACAGAACCAAAAAAGCCCCTCTTAACTCAGGAATTTTTCTTTTCACTATCCATAATTCATAACACCCACTTTCCCTACAGAAAATATGCTTCTGTTAGAGGCTTCGAACCACAGTGACTTTGGGTCTCAGTGTTGAAGTGGGTGAAATAGGTATTGATCAATGTGAGAGAGAGTTACATATATAATCAGAATGAAAGCACAAAAATGAAAGGAATTTTAGATTAAATTAAACAACTAATGCTGTAACCATAGCTACCAGTTTCCAGAAAAAAACACACCCCTTCTTTTAATAATACAGTACACAGAAAACTGAATCACCAGAGGAAATAAACAAATCTGAACAAAAAGTAAGAGTATCTTTTCATACAAAATGAGAAGCAAACCACTAAACAAAACAACTTATGAATCATCATCAGAATGACTGGCTGCCTTGGAGAAATAAGGCAATTTAAATCGGGTGCCAGCCGAAACCATTATATACAATTCTGCCCTACAAAACAACAAAATTCTAGGAAAATTACACAGACTAACTCAGACTTTTGTTGTGAAATGTAACACAGTAAAACTATGTTTAACGAAAACCAAAAAATTTACAAATGGATACCTTTGCAACCACAGCCAGGAAGCAAAAAGTTACAACTTTCTGCCTGTGACAATAACAATTTCCAAAACCAAATGGTGCATCTTCTCAGCAACACCACAGGGTAAGTTTTAATTATGATGCTCAGGAAATTAGCTGTGAGATTTCTGTTGCTTTTAATGGGAGTTGAGCAATAAAATCCTCATAATAAACCTTGAGAGCGTATCTATGTATTGAATGTTCAACATACCCACCTTCGTACAGATGGAGAAAAACTGCCTTAAGTAAAGAGATCTTTGAAGAAATATAGCTAAATATGTTGTTGGAAAAACTGATAAAGCCTATAGAAAATTACATTGCATTAATTTGATAGCAAGAATATTGTTCTATTTATCAGACATTTTAAATTAAATATTTATATTTCTATGTTTTATATAATTTTAATGTATCAGATGAGCACAGTTCAGCAGTACCTGCATTTCTCTTCCAGTTACTCTGTTGTACTTTGTATGGTTATCAGTTCCCTTTGCTGATATGGATTGTATCTTACCCTCCTGGAGTGATTATTTGTAATTTATGTGAAGGGTTTTGCAAAAAAAGATTCTGGCTTAGCACAAACTGATTTTAGCTTAACAGAGATTTTTAACTATATTTTCCCAATAATATTTCACTAACAGAAATCTTAAACTAAGCAAACGAGGCTGTATCTATATTTTCAAGAATCCTTAGCTCTTTTGCCTGGACAAATCCACCTGTTTGCTGGGGTAGTTCTTCTGTAAATTTCTGAGTTTTAGTAGCTGCATCTACATCTAAGTGCTAGCTAGAAGCGGCTTCCTGGCAGCACTTTTAAGCCTTGTTTGGAATTAAGCACTTAAATTCCAGCCCTGTCTTGTCTTAGTGTTACCTCTGGAGTCCCTTCCCTTCAGAGACCCAAAATATTTTTACCTCCCCACCCCGAGTCTATAGAAGTACATTGAAATGCTGACAAAACAAAACAGCAGTCAATTAGCACTTTAAAGAATAACAAAATGATTTGTTAGGTGATGAGCTTTTGTGTGACAGACCCACTTCTATGATCTGAAGAAGTGGGTCTGTCCCATGAAAGTTCATCACCTAATAAATTATTTTGTTAGTCTTTAAAGTGCTACTGGCCTGCTTTTTTGTTTTGTATGGCTATCTCTCTGTCACTATACAAATGCTGAGTGCTTTAAGGCTGGAGTCTCTGCTTCTTTCTATTTCCAGCATGGAATGCTAGGATTTCAAATAATTGGGTATCACAGAGGCAAGCTCAGCAATTTTTGCTTGGAGACTAGCTTGTTTTTTTAAGGAGTTAAATCAATTAATTTACATAGATCTGTTAATTTACACAGAACTGCATTTTTTTTTGTTTTCTTGGGTTTTCATTTTCTTTGCTTTTGCAGAACAATAACAATTCTGTTATAGAAATGTGGGCTATACAAGGCAACTATTAAAAGAAAGTTTTCTCATACTAATCCTTGCTGTGGTACTTGTCTGTTTAAAAAATGTGTAGGGACTTTTTTTAAGGCATTATAATTTTACTTCATTGACTCACAGCTATTGCAGTATATTGCTTCAGTGACTAGATGGGAACTTTGGTCTATAGAGATTTGCATGTTACACTGTAGCCCAAAGTCTTAATTCAGCAAGACACTTATTAAAATGTACTTGCACATGTGCATAATTTAAAACATGTGAGTAGTCCCATAAGGGAAATGCATGGAAGTTAAACAGACAAATCTACCTTTCTGAACTGGGGCCTGAATCCACATAAAGAACCCCTACTAAACATTTGGTGAAATGTTCATTTAATAGTAGTTCACAGTAAACTGCATTTAATAGTCTCAGTCAACATTTTTCCTTTTTAATGCGCCAGCTGACTTAGGCCCCAGTCCTGAAAATGCTTATGCAAACCCTAACTTTCAGCCTGGGGGCTGTTTAGGGTGACCATCCATCCCATTTTTGCCAGGACTGTCCCTTATTTAAGCTGTTTCGCAGGTGTCATGACTTTTTTTTAAGAAAATGGGTAAATTGTCCAGTATTTTGTGGGTCTCTGTTTCTTGGCACCCAGCGTCTCAGGATGGCAGCCTCTGCTGCCAAAGAGCCCCACTGCAGAACTGCTGCCCAGTTCCCTGGCACCCTGTGCCTTGGGGCAGCATCCCCGCTGCCAGGGAGCCGCTCTGTGGGGAGGCTGCTCTGTTACCCGGTGCCCTGAGCGTTGGGGGAACAGCTCTTGTTGCAGGAGAGCTCCTCCATGAGGAAGCTGCCCCATTACCTGGCACCCCATGATGTCATCTTCTGATGCCAGCAAGTTCTGCCATGCGCCAATTGCCTCATTCCCTGGCACCTCGTGCCTTGGTAAGGCAGCTCCTGCTGCAGAAAAACTCATGTGTGGGGTGGCTGCCCTGTTCCCTGCTGTCCCCTGCCCCCATTCTCAGCACACACACCCTGCCAAGAAGTTGATGAGCCCCAGTCCTCTGCTCCCCCTCAACAGGAGGCCATGGAGCCCCCATCCCCAGTGCCTCACCAGGGGGCAGCAGCCTTTTTCGGCAAGGAGCTGTAACATGGGAGAGCATATCTGGAGGCTAGTGTCCTGTATTTGCCATGCGGCAATGCGATCACCCTACAGCTGTTCTGCTGAAATCCATGAAACTACTTAAATGTTTGAATTTAAGCATTTGTTAGAATGCTTCCAGAAATGAGGCTGTAGGTCCATATTCTGCCCTGATTTCCATGTAGGTGGACCGTGGTGTTTGCCCAGAGCTGTACTGACCTCAGTGGATGTGTTTGAGGATGAAGAAATCTACCTGTGTTGAACTTATAACAGGGCTCTAAACTGGAGCAGGATCTGGCCTTAAATAAAAAGGATGTAAGTATCCAAAATATTCATGATCTGTGAAATTGTTGTAAATATACAATAAAGTAATAGCAATTGCATTTGTGAATAAAAACACTGACAGCGCCCCCTGTAAGGGAGTATAAGAGGTATCTTAAAACATTCTTTGGTGTATTTCTGTTCTATTATCTTTAATAAGGTCAAATCATTTTTGTTTGAAACCATATTTGAAATACAATTTTGGTTTCAGACAAATACCTTTTTAAATAACAAATAAATAAATTTGGATATGTTTTATAGCCAAATAAACCCTTTAAATCTGAAGTTATAAAAGGTATATTTAAAGACCTTTCCACGGAGTGGTGATAGTACTGATGCCCATGTTCTCTATATTAAAAGGGAACTTCATATAGTGCATAATAGCTGGAATAATTCCCATCTAACTGCTGAATAACCTTTTTCACACTAACATTACTTGACATGGATAGTGAAATATTTTATTTAGTTTGGTTGTCATTCATTCCCTTCTAATAGTCTTTTTATAGTCTTTGCCATCATAGTAAATTATGCATCCTGCATATGAACTTTGATTTGTATAGCAATTTCTTTTTGACTTTGATAACTTTGGCAGTAATACATGGCATTATTCAAGGCAGAATTTTTACTGAATCAGGCTTTGTCAGGTAGCTTCTCAATTTCTCAGTTTCACATTAATGATTAGTAGTGTGTACACTGAAATGCCATGCTAAAAGCAATATAATAGAGACTAAGATGAAAATTGGAATTGCAACCTAGAAGTTCTAGAGACAGATGTAACTGGAAATCATTTTAAAAGATAAAAGACTGAAAGTTGATTGACTGTTCTTTCTAAAGTTCAAAGTATTTCAGTTGTTCTTCCTTCTTTTTAAGGACTAAAAGCCCAGAAAGTATTCTGCCTGCCTGCCATGCTATAGAGATAGACTGGTAGTTGCTATCTATCTATCTATCGCAAGCATGCATTTGCACACGCACAGATAGCTAGGTTCACAAAAAGACGTATGTGTGTCAATGCTCAGCATCACTTGCATATAACTGAAAATTGCCTAAAAAATCATTCTGATTCATAAAGCTTGAGTTAAGCATATAGGTTCCTCATCCAATATATGGGGAGACAAATGCACCTGCGAATGGGATTCACAAAAGCCAGGATGCGAGGTGGGGATGATCTAAGCTTTCCAATGGGAGATTCTGAGAAGAAACATATGTCTTAAGCTCCATTCTTCTCAGGGAGTTATGCTACAGGTCCTCCTCCCGTCAATCCTCAAGGCACCAATTTCTTGCAAAAACAATATAGGCATCTGGTACCAGAGAGGGTTTCCAAATGAGAATCCCAAGCAAAAGGAGGTGCCTAATTCCAGGTTGCAGAGTGGTACTTGTTTCTGCTTCATATCCCAGTTACAAGCCCTTTCTTGGGCACTAGGTGCTGTGGCAGGGTATCCCTGGGTTTTGCTGGGGTCCCACTCCTCTCCCTTCTGCTGGAGAGGTCAGACTGTGCCCACCTCTGCCAGTCTGGGAGGGCTAGTCAGTCTATTTCCCCTTGCCCACAGTCAGGGCTTCAGTCTCACGCGGGGAGGGGAGCACAGCCACTCTCCCCCAGGCTACTGTGTCTCCCTCCACCTCTTATAGATGTTGTTTGTTCTCCTTATCTCTTGTCTTATCTCCACTTCCCTACCTTGTGCACCTCCTCTCTTACTCTCTCTCTGCCTTCCCTTGGCTTGGATTGCTTTTTAAATTCTAAAGACTAACAAAATGATTTATTTCGTGATGAGCTTTCGTGGGACAGATCCCCTTCATGAAAGCTCATCACTGAATAAATCATTTTGTTAGTCTTTAAAGTGCTACATTTCTGCTGCTTTGTTTTGTTGGAGTACAGACGAACATGGCTACCTCTCTGGTACTTTTTAAAGTCTGCCAGCACTCCAGCAGTGAGGTCAGCTGGCTCTCACTGATTACCTGCTGCCTCCAGCTGGGAGTTTGGTTAGCTCTTTTTGTTACTCCCCTAGTCCAGGCTGCATCCTGAGCTGCCTTTCATTCATCCAGCTCGGGTCTGTTGGCCTGACCCTGTTACTGTGCTTAATCTGTGCAGCGGACCTGGGGGCGCTGATGTGACATCCAAATGGCAACATCTGAGGGATACAGTTTACAACACGGCCTTGTCGGTGTTTGGAAGAAGAGCTAGAAATACAAACAACTGGTTCGAAGCTAACTCCGATGAGATGATTCCAGTCATTGAAAAGAAGCGTGCTGCACTCCTGGAGTACAAACGCTCACCGAGCCAGGGTACCCAGCAAGCACTTACAGTGGCCAGAAGAACAGTACAGCAGACAGCCAGGCGCTGTGCCAACAACCACTGGCTCCAGCTATGCAGCAGCATCCAGACCTTTGCCGACTTTGGTAATCTCAGAGGAATATACGAGGGTACGAAGAAGGCATTAGGACCCACCCAGAACAAGATGGCACCTCTGAAATCCAAATCTGATGAAGTCATCGCTGACAAAGCCAAACAGATGGAACTCTGGGTTGAGCACTACTCTGAGCTGTACTCACGCGAGAATGTTGTGGTGGACGCGGCCCTCAATGTCGTCGAGCTCCTACCAGTAATGGACGAACTGGATCAGGAACCGACTGTGGATGAACTGAAGAGAGCCATCGACAGCATTGCAGCAGGAAAGGCCCCTGGCCAGGATGGTATACCACCAGAGGTAATCAAGTGTGCCGCAGACACACTCCTGGAACCCCTACATGAGCTACTGTGCCTGTGCTGGAAAGAGGGTGAGGTTCCACAGGATATGCGCGACGCTAACATTGTAGCCTTGTATAAGAACAAAGGAGACAGAAGCGACTGCAACAACTACCGTGGAATCTCCCTCCTGAGCGTCACTGGTAAACTGTTCGCTCACGTCATCCTTGGCAGACTCCAGAAGATTGCTGAAAGGGTGTACCCCAAATCGCAGTGTGGATTCCGTGCAGAGAGGTCTACCGTTGACATGGTCTTCTCTCTAAGGCAGCTGCAGGAGAAGTGCAGGGAGCAGAGAAAGCCACTCTACATAGCCTTCATTGACCTGACCAAGGCTTTTGATTTGGTGAGCAGGGACGGTCTGTTCACACTGCTCCACAAGATAGGTTGTCCTCCACGGTTACTCAAGATGATCCAGTCGTTCCACGAAGACATGTGAGGAACCATCCAATATGACGGCACATTATCGGATGCTTTCAGAATCAGGAGCAGCATCAAACAAGGATGCGTGCTTGCTCTGACATTGTTTGGGATCTTCTTCGCACTCCTCCTGAAGCATGCCTTTGGATCTTCAACAGAGGGCATCTTGCTGCACGCAGGATCTGATGGGAAACTGTTTAACCTTGCAAGGCTGAAAGCTAAGTCTAAGGTGCGGGAAGTCCTCATAAGAGACATGCTGTTCACAGACGATGCTGCTGTAGTGTCTCACACAGAAGACCAGCTTCAAAAACTGCTGGATCAGTTCTCCAAAGCGTGCAAGGACTTTGGGCTTACCATCAGCCTAAAGAAGACAAATGTATTGGTCAGGATGTTGCTGAATCCCCATCAATCAGCATTGACAACTATACATTAGAGGTCGTCCACGAGTTCGTTTACCTCAGGTCCACCATCACTGACACCCTGTCGTTGGACACTGAGCTAAATAGGAGGATCGGAAAAGTGGCCACAACTCTGTCCAGACTCAGCAAGAGAGTGTGGAATAACAACAAGCTGTACACTCACACCAAAATGCAAGTCTACAGAGCCTGCATCCTCAGCACCCTCCTTTATGGCAGCGAGACTTGGACCCTGTATGCTCGCCAGGAAAAGAGGCTGAACGTCTTCCACTTGCGCTGCCTTAGGCGCATCCTTGGAATATCATGGAAGGACAGAGTGACCAACACCGCCGTCCTGGAGCAAGCTGGAATCCCAGCCATGCACACCCTCCTCAGGCAGCGTCAGCTCCGCTGGCTTGGCCACGTCCACAGGGTGAATGATGGAAGGATTCCAAAAGACATCCTGTATGGTGAGCTAGCCTCTGGCAAAAGACCCCCCGGATGCCCCCAGTTGCACTACAAAGATGTCTGCAAGAGAGACCTCAGAGATGTAGACATCGAGCTGGACAACTGGGAAGAACTAGCAGACGACCACAGCAGACGGAGGGAGGGGTTACACAAGGGCTTTCGGAAGGGCGAGATGAGGATCAAACAGCTAGCAGAGGAGAAGTGAGAGCACAGAAAGCACACTAAGGACTTGCCAGACACCCACCACATCTGCAAGAGATGCAGCAAGGACTGTCACTCTTGTGTGGGTCTTCATCGTCACAGTAGACGCTGTAAATGAAGTCCTCAATTGAAACTACAAAGGGCGCGATCCATAGTCTATGCAGACTGAAGGATGCCTACTACTACTAATTTTAGCCCGTTGGCTAAAGCACTGACTCTGGAACATGGAAGACTCCCACTTCAAGTCCCCCCCTACAAGAGAGACAGAAGGGATTTGACCAGCAATCTGCCACTTTTTGAGGCAAATGCCACAGTCATTTGACTATTGTGTGGTCTGATGTAGGGGCTCCCTCAGTCTCTCCTGCTGAAACTATTCCATGGTGGATAAATAATTTTAAAAGTCACAGGATAAGATGGGACCCATTTCTGGGTCTCCCACCTCCTTGTAAGTGCTGACAACACCAAGCCAGAATCATTCTCCTGCTTGCTCTCTCTTTTTCACCCATGGACTTTTTCATTATTTGTCTATAGAAGAACAATTCCAGACAAGAAACTGGACCCTACCAGGGAATCTTAGGGCTGGAAGATGTAGAGTCCAGGCATTGCCAGACACTCCTCACAACCTGACCACCATTGGGCAGGTCATCCAGAACTACTGGAAGTGACATGCCAGGAGAACTCTGGCCCTTCCCAGAGAAGGATGAGTATCCCATGAGAATCCTGACTAGGAAAGATGACAGCAGCATGGATTGGCTGGACTGTACTATTTAAACCAGGAGGAGACAAAGAAGCAACCAAGAGATTTCCTAGCTGGCTGCTGCACTGGACCTGGCTTTTGTTCAATCCCTGAATTATGATTTTGGCTGTGATCCCTGGCTTGGTTTCTGGACTCTGACTGCTAGCTTGGACTCTGGCTCTGGCCATGAGGCCTGATGACCCCCACTCTGACTATGAATCCAGATTCCCAACATCTGGATCCTGCTAGAGGGGACCTTTGGAAGTCATGAAGTCTAGTCCCCTGTACTGAGGCAGGACCAAGTGAACCTAGAGCACCCCTGGCAGGTGTTTATCCAATCTCTTTTTAAAAACCTCCAATGATGGAGATTCTACAACATCCCTTGAAAACCTATTCCAGAGCTTAACTACCCTTACAGTTAAAAAACATTTCCTAATATCTAATCTAAATCTCATTTGCTCCTGATTAAATCCATTATTTCTTATCCTACTTCAGTGAACTTGGAAAATAATTGATCCTCCTCCTCCACCTGATCACCCTCCTTAACATATATGAAGACCAGTATTTGTTTTCTTTCCCATGAACTTACTTTTCTCAGGATTAACATGCTTTTTAACCAGTTTTTTTAACAGTTTTAAACAGACCTAATTTTATAACTTTTTAATAGCTTTATTTTTGCACCAGCTTGTCCACATATTTCTTAAAATGAGGCACCCAGAAGAGACCACAGTACTCCAGCAGAGGTCTTACCAGTGGTGAATAAAATGACACAATTCACTCTCAGACCTTTCATATGCCACTCCTATTGATATACCTCAGAATAATATTAGGCTTTTTTTTGCAGCTGTGTCACTTTGCTGATTCCTCACCAGTTTGTGATTCAGTATAACTCCCAGATCCTTTTCAGCAGTACTACTGTTGGTTATACCACAATTTGTAGTTATGCATTTGATTATTGCCTTCCTAAGTGAAGTGCTCTGTACTTATTTTACTGCATTTTATCGTGTTGACTTCAGACCAGTTCTCCAGTTTAGTCAAGGTTGTTTTGAATACTAACTCTGTCCCACAAAATGCTTCCAGGCCCTCTAAGCTTGGTGTCACTTGAAAATTTTATAAGTATACTCTCCGCTCTATTATCAAACTGTTTAATGAGAAATCTGAATTGTCCCAGACCCAAGTCTCACCTCTGTGGAATCTGACTTAATAACCCCTCCCAGTCTGAAAACAAATAATTTATTAAAATCTCCTTGAGTAGTGACTTTCATCCAGTTGTCCATTAACTGTATAGTAATTTCATCTAGAACATATTTCCCCCATTTGCTTATTAGATTGTCAAGTGGAAATGTCAGAAATCCATACTAAAATCATGATATATCACATCAACTGCTTCCCCCATCCAGTATTTCAGCAATCCTGTCAAAAAAGGAAATTGATTTGGTTTGGCATAGTTTGTTCTTGACAAATCCAGGCTAGGGTATTTTAATTGTATTGTCCTATGGGTGTTTAGAAATTGATTGTTTAATAATTTATTCTTGTACCTTTCCAGGTATTGAAGTTATATTGTCCGGTCTATGATTTTCCAGATCCTCTTTGTTCCCTTTTTAGAGGGAGATAGATATTACGTTTGCCCTTTTCCAGTTCCTCACCTGTCCTCTATGTTTTCTCAAAAATAATAACTAATAATTCCATGAATGCTTCAACAAGTTGCTTAAGTATCTTTAAGGTGAATTTTATCAGGACTTGCTGATTGGAATAAATCTAACATACTTCAATATTTTTTAACTTGTTCTTTCTCCCTCGTTTTTAATATTGTGTTGTGCATCTGGTCAACTTTTACCTTTATAGTGAAGACTGTAGCAAAATAGAGATTAAACTTCTCACCCTTCTTGATGTCATTAGTTATTACCTCCCTTTCCCTAGGTTAAGGATCTGTACTTACCTTCATCTTTCGCTTTTTCCTAATGTATTTAAAGAACTTCTTATCGTGTTTTATATCTCTTGCTAGGTACAACTTATTTTTGTGCCTTAGCCTTTTTGATTTTTGTCACTATGTGCCTCTGGTGTTTTGAACTCATCTGTAGCAATTC
The DNA here is from genome assembly GCF_033958435.1 of Carettochelys insculpta. NCBI lineage: Eukaryota > Metazoa > Chordata > Testudines > Carettochelyidae > Carettochelys > Carettochelys insculpta. Next base: position 35,652,654 of record NC_134138.1, on the reverse strand, counting down.
ATTCATGCTTCCATTTTATTGATCTTGCAAACCTATGGTTTGGGTACTCATAACAGAGGTAGAAGGTTTCAGTTTAGATCGTTTGCCCGCAGAGTAGTGTGGGACTTAAACCAGGGCTCTTCCACATGAAAGTGAGACCCTTAACCACTGAGATAATTGATATGACAGAGATGGTCCTCCTTTCCCCTTGTGGCTGTTTTCCATAACCTTGCAAAAGAACATCTGAACATGCCCAATGTATTGGGCCCCTCTGTCAGCATTCCTCTGCTTGCATAAAGTGAGTTATCATACTGTCTGATATTTTCCAGACATGTCTGGGCCATAGAAGAGAGAAGAATGCTGCGAAGGTCCATCTGCCCACTTGCTTACAAAAGACTGATATGCATTGGCCTCATGAGGTGTCCAAATACCTGTACTGCAGGGGGCCCACATGGACAACCACATAATATGAGGCACATGTACATGATAATGGTCACATCGATTATAGGAGGTGAGAAGAGAACTTTTGCATGAACTTGCTCCAGGTTCATTCAGCAGGCAAAGAAAGTTCTGACACTGGTAGAGACTGTCACTTTAGTATTCATACTTTCTCTGCCACCACAGAAAAATAACCAAACTAGGTCTGTAGGCTTTGGAGGTGATTTCTGGAAAATGACATTACATGTATACAAGAAGCCATGTGATCTAACATAGAAAGACAGACCTTGACTGTAGTTTGAGGTCTACGAGTGACCTGTTTTACCAGGCTAATCCTAGTCCAGAGTCTGTCCGTAGAAATGCAGGCCTCTACTGAGTCAAGGGTGACTCTTATACATCTATGTGGAAAGCCGGGGAGACTCATCTGTGTTTATGCAAATTGCCAAAGGTGTTGTTAGGTGCTTATTATTTTGGTACTGTTGGATCCTTGCTCCTACGGACCTTGACCTCATGGTCTGGATGCTTCAATGTGCCTAAGTCATTAGAACCCAAGTGTGAGGATTTGCCTGATTTGGAAGGAGTCACGGAAGGATCTTTTCTATTGGAAAATCTGGAAGGGAGTATGTTCTTTTGTCTGACAGAGCCCTTACTCTCAAGAGAAGCATAATACAATGGGACTCAATATTACCCCTAATTTCTTCCATCCATGTATGGATATTTTCCATCCATGTGCAGAAGAAAATGTGTATGTGCGCCAAGGCATGATGAATGTGCACCACCAACAGAAACACAAAACTGAGCTATAGGAGCTCAGCTGTGTGACATTTTAATTTCTCCTGAGTGGCTGAACAAATGCACAACTTACAGGGAACACTGATGTGACTGTAGATTTAGCCTCTGTTCCAGAGCTGGTGCTTGGAAGGGAGTTCCTTGAGAACTGATGTTGATGTATGGGTGGTGATGGGGGTCTCCCCGGCATGGGTGCGAGTAGGGTCTCATGGTATTCTTTTGAAGACGCATCTCAGTTGAAGCTGTTATTCTGCTTGGCTCCAAAGAGGGCAGGTATGTCAGATGTTGACTTGAAAGAGACAGACGGTAAATGCAGAGCTGGTGATCAATGCTGACTGAGAAGAAGCGAGGGTACAGTGCAGTTCTTAAACCCTGTATCCCTGGGAATAGTCTTTCTTCTGAAGGAGCAATAGACAGATACTAACTATAAGACTACAAAAAAGATGTACAGTAATATTTACAAATAAGAGGCTGTGTGAAGATGGTTTGTACACAGAGGATTCTGACTCAGGTTGTTGGTCTCCGCCACCCTTAATATTCTGATTGATGAGTCTGAGGTGGTACATGGCACACATGCAGACCAATGGACCTTACTTGCAAGATTTTCCAGTCCTGAGTGCGTGGTACACTTGCAAATCCACATGTAGAATATACCTACGGAGCAGCACTTGAAAATGAAATAAGTGTTTTAGAGGGTTAAAGAATAAATGTAGTAGATTTGTATTCCCTTGTTCCAAAAAAAGAAAAAAAATCACTTTTAACGTTTCTAAGTGGCAATGCTAGTTGTATTGTATAATTTTATATTATGTTTGTTTTACATCATTTGTTCCACCTTGGCTTATGGCAAAGCATCATTCGTTCTGCTTCCTAGTGTACTTCATCATTTGAAATCAATAGCAACCCTGGATAAGAACCTGTTCTCCATTGTCTGGCTTTTGTTGATGATGATGATAAAAAAGCAGGCAGCAATGAACAGTGAACCTTGCTGTCAGGACACTCATTTTATCTTTGGAATAATTCTCCAACACAGTGAATCTCATAAGGAGCTCTTCTAGTTTGCTTCTTAAAAAAACAAGTTTTCTCCAGATTGATATTAAAATAATTCTTCCTAAAGAGGCTCCTGAAAAGCAGTATGATCTTAAAATATCCACTTCATGAAATAACAAACTCCTACAGTTTGCCATTTCTAATCAAACACTTACTGCATCTATAAATATCTTCCTCTCCTTCCATGTTTGCTAAGCAGATTCCCTTAGAAAGAATACCTAAGCAGACATGATGTATAAAATCATTGCGGTTTGTTTTTCTTTCTTTGCTATTATAGCGGTGTGACAGATAGCTAGATCTGATTATAGCTTTTCACTCAGCTTCTGACCCTTTACATCATTTCTATAGACTAGATTGTGCTTGAAAAACACAGCACTGCATTGGTGGTACAGCAGAGCTGTCCCGCCCACCCCCAGGGGAACTAAGAGAGGTAGTGGACTTCCTTCCCTGTCTCCTGCTGTCAAGCTATGACTAGGTTACAGCACTTTGTTGATAGATGTTTTATCAGAAGATATCTTCCGGCAAAACTTCACTCAACATCATACCCAAATTGTCAAGAGGATCGCAAGAGCAATTTGCCCTATTGACAGAGAGCCATGAGACTGCCCTGAGGCTCTCTCGACAAAATGGTCAACCAGAAGCACAGTAGATAGAGCTGCCCGGGGTCCTGGAAACCCTGTCTGTTGAGACAGCACCCCCCAGAATGTCTGAACTGGTTTTCTGTTGATAGATCTGTTTCAAAAGAAGTGTTATGCCTTGTGGAGAGTGGAATAAGACTCTTGACAAAAGTACTGAGTTCTGTCAATTTCCTGTCAACAGAATGCCTTGGGAAAATGGAGGCTCCTCCGGTTTTGTCAAAAAATGCCAGTTTTGTCTACAAAACCATCTAGTGTAGACATACTACACACATACTCTGTGTCTTCCTTGTCCCCTCCCATTACTTCTCCCACTCAGCTTTGTGTTCTTTCTGCTGCTTCCTATAGCTGTGTCTACACGTGCACGCTACTTCGAAGTAGTGGCACTAACTTCGAAATAGCGCCCGTCACGGCTACATGCGTCGGGCGCTATTTCGAAGTTAACTTCGATGTTAGGCGGCGAGACGTCGAAGTCGCTAACCCCATGAGGGGATAGGAATAGTGCCCTACTTCGACGTTCAACGTCGAAGTAGGGACCGTGTAGTCGTTGCGCGTCCTGCAACGTCGAAATTGCCGGGTCCTCCATGGCGGCCATCAGCTGAGGGGTTGAGAGATGCTCTCTCCAGCCCCTCAGCTCAATGGTGGCCGCATGGAGCGGCCCCTTAAAGGTCCCCTCCCCCTCCCTTCCTGTGCAGGAAGCTGAGGGAACGTGCAGGCGGCAGCCCAGACACGCGGCCAGCCTGCACGTCCCTCAGCCAGCACAGCCACCCACCCAGCTGCGATGGCTGCCCGGTAGCCCCCCAGCGCCCCCAGGGGACCCCCCCCCAAGGGGAGCCATGGCAGCCAGCCCAGCCAGAAGGGCAGCCAGGCTGGCAAGCGGCAGCAGGGCCCCTCCTGGACGGAGGCTGAGCTGCGGGACCTGCTGGGGCTCTGGAGCGAGGAGGAGGTGCTCCAGGTAATGGGGAGCAAGAGGCGGAACGCGGATGCGTTCGCTCGGCTGGCCGACGGCCTGGCTGCCCGGGGTCACCCTGCCCGCACTCCTGATCACGTCAGGAGTAAGGTGAAGGAGCTGCAGCAGGGTTACTCCCGGGCCCGGGATGCGGCCAGCCGATCTGGGGCCGCCCCCGTCACGTGCCCCTTTTAGAGGGAGCTCAGGGACATCCTGGGCCCCCGGCACACCTCCTCCCCTCCGGCCACCCTTGATACTTCGGCCGACGAGCCCCAGCAGGCCCTGCAGCCGGAGTCCACCCCGGAGGTAAGCCCTGCACCCCGGCCCCCCCCCCCCGAGCCCACCCCCGGGACATCGCGGCAGGAGGAGGAGGAAGAGGAGGAGGGGGGCTCCTCCTCTGCAGAATCCGGGCTGCAGATCCTACTCCTGCCGTCCCAGAGCAGCAGCCGGGCCTCCGCCCCCCGGGGATCTCCAGACCATGGGAGTGGACTGACAGGTATGTACCCGCCTCTGGTGTACACCCCTGGGCTTGAGGGGCGGGGGGTAATAGATATGCGTCCAGGGCCCCCCACATGCTCACATGGCCATGGCCCCAAGGACAGCAGGGCCATGGCCCTCACAGCAGTGCATCAGCCCCTGCCCCCCCCCACCCCGCACGACAGTGCCATGCCCCATCCCCGGGGCAGGGGAGAGCGGAACCTCGAGGGCCCCCCGGGAGGAGGGGGTGGGACACCCCGCAGCAGCAGCAGCAGCAACAGCAGCAGCATGTGATGGAGTGGGGGGAGTGCAAAAGGGAGACTCAGACTACATATGAGCAACAAGAGCTGAATAGCTCCCAGGGGCAAAGGATGATCCTAGGGCTACAGCTGGCAGGTGACACCTCTGCCCTGAACAAAGAGGAAGGAGGAGCCGAGCTGGCTTGGAACTGGGGGGGGAGGGCGGGGGCCACAGGTAGAGGCTAGGGGAAGGGAGAGCTGGAAGGCAGCCAGCCTGAGGAGGGGGAAAACTGCATCCCCGAGGGGCACCCCTTGGGGTCTTCTCCCCACGACGGGTTGGAAGGACTGTCTCTTCTGACAGCTGGTGCTGTCACTCCTGCCAGAAACTGTCCATCTGTGGCCTAAGAAACCTCTCCTGCTGTCAGACCCTGCAGAGTGAAGTGAGAGTCGCTCCCACCAGGGGGCGGGGTGCAGGGCAGGGGGACCCCTGAACCCCATCCATCACAGCAGCATCTCCCGGGGACGGGGATGGGGAACCTGCAGCACAGGGCTGGGGGACAAAGGCCACGGCTCGGGGCCCACACTAACGCCTGTTTCCATTCTTCTTCCCCCCTCCTCTCCTGTGTCCCGCACCTGCACCATCAGAAGGACCGGAAGAGAGCGCCGGCGAGGCATCAGTGGGCCCGGAGAGCCATCCGGGACCATCGCTCCAGGCCAGTCCCTCGGCCGAGGACTGACTGGCCCCACGGCGGGCTAGACGGCGGACCCCGTGCCACCAACAGGCGACGGCGATGGACCCCCAGCTGCTGGCCATCCACCGACGGCAGCTGGAGGTTGCGGAGCAGCACCTGCAGCTGCAGGAGCAGGCGCTGGCCTGGCGCCAAGAGGCTGTTGCCCCGGAAGCGCTAGTCCACCCTGTGACCCTGTCTGCAGCTGTGCCTGGCATCCCTATTTCGATGTGTGCTACTTTGGTGTGTAGACGTTCCCTCGCTGCGCCTATTTCGATGTGGTGCTGCGCAACGTCGAAGTTGAACATCGACGTTGCCAGCCCTGGAGGACGTGTAGACGTTATTCATCGAAATAGCCTATTTCGATGTCGCTACATCGAAATAAGCTATTTCGATGTAGGCTTCACGTGTAGACGTAGCCTATATGTACAAGAGTCTCCCACTCCTCAATTTCCAAGCACCTCCTGTCTTCCTTCAAATTTATCTTTATAATCTGCTTCTACCATGAATTCTTCTCCTGAACAGCCATTTCAAAATTTACCTGTATGATGGACAATATTGAGCCTGTACCTATGAAATTCTTGCCTATATTTCTCTTTACCTGTATATTTCTCTCATCTTGAAGCTGTCAACTAAAAAGCTGCGCAAACACTCTGGAGGGACCCTTTTATTGACAGAGTGGATCAAAAGATCGATCTGCTTTTATGTTTAGATGCAATCGGTTGCCAGAAGTTTTGTTGGAACATCTCTTCTGAGATCAACTTCCATAGACAGATGTTTCTAGGGTAGATGTAGCCTATATGTATGTTTATATGAGGTATCAAGTGGACTCAGTTCTGTACAAACCCTATTCTCAGTCTCTTTGAAAGTCATGAACATTTTATCATATCAGTACCTTGATAAGTCTGTTAGATCCATTTCATAATTTGGCATTTTGAGTCCACAGTTCACATTGCCCCTGGTTAAAATCAAATTATTTTTGATTACAGTATCTTAAATGGGCTGCAAGCTGTGTTTCTAATATGATTCTGTAATATGCAAGTTGTTAGTACAAGTTCCTAATTTGCTCCTGCTGAAACAATAGATGAATGGATGGGAAGGTCTCTCCAGATTTCATTCAATATATAGTACATGCATGGGAAGAATCTGGAAAGTAGAAACCAGCCTGTGGATGTAAGTGCCCAGTAAAAGTGAAAATGCATTTTCTTTTCCCTCAATTTCAATTATAAATATAGTAATTGAACATCATTATATTCTATACTGCTATTTCAAAAACTAAATGTCATTCTTGCATAACACCAAATCAGAATTGTTGGTGCCTGTTAATTCTGCTTTATGATATATTTCATAAGAAAAAAATCACCTATGTAATAGAAAGTTGTTATGTAGCTATAAGAATTTTGAAAAGTTGGACAAAGAGTCACACTTTTGTACAAAAAATTTAGATTTCTAAATTTGTTTTGGTTGTGTTTGTATGACACAAATATTTTCTGAGCAAAAACCCCATAATGACAAAGAGAAGTGTTGAGAGGTAATTTTTTTTAATATTGGCAATTGTCACACAGAGCTAGTCTTCAATTCATAGGCAAGTTTAGTCCCTCCAGACTTGATTCCAAGACTCATATTCAATCATAGGACAGAAACATTCCTTCTGAGGGCTTTGTCCCGTCAAATCTAATTGACACAGTTTGAATTTTGAGCATTTAAAACTTGCAACAAAATGCTAATGGCCCAGATCTTCAAAGACTTATGAATGTGTTTAATTTTCTGCATGCAAGTAGTCCAGTTGAAACTTAAATCACATTAAGGGAGCCCCACTTAAATCCACGTGACTAAGGTATAATATATGTAACATAAAGGCTACGTCTACACTAGCCAAACTTCGAAATGACCATGCAAATGGCCATTTCGAAGTTTACTAATGAAGCACTGAAATACATATTCAGCACCTCATTAGCATGCAGGCGGCTACGGCACTTCGAAATTGAAGCGGCTTGCCGCCGCACAGCTCTTCCAGACAGGGTTCCTTTTCGAAAGGACCCCACCTACTTCGAAGTCCCCTTATTCCCATCTGCTCATAGGAATAAGGGGACTTCAAAGAAGGCGGGGTCCTTTCGAAAAGGAACCCCGTCTCAATGAGCTGTGTTGTGGCGAGCCGTGTCAATTTCAAAGTGCCACGGCCGCCCACATGCCAATGAGGCACTGAATATGTATTTCAGCCCTTCATTAGTAAACTTCGAAATGGCCATTTGCATGGCCATTTCAAAGTTTTTGGCTAGTGTAGACACGGCCAAATACGGGTAATATCTAACCCTTTGACCTTAGTCCAGCAAAGACTTTTTCAGTAGACAGTCAAGAGCAGTCCCTTTGAATGTAACAGAACCTATCTCTGAAATTATCTAGCAAAGAATTTTAAACAGCAAATCCTAATTGGTGTGCTGATGGTTCATGAATGAAAACACAAAATATGCTGAATAAATGATTTGCTGTGAATTATTTGCTCTCTTCAAGATTTGATAGTTGTAATTAAAACTTCTTAACTAAACCATGTGTTTAACAAGCTAGAGCAGTAGTCAATAACAAAGGGCTCACTTATCAAGAGGTAAATGTGTTTTTTAAAAGTGAGTGAGAAATAATCACGGGGTGAGGAATAATGATTTAGCTTATTAAACATACTAGAAGAAATAAATCCAGGCTAAACTGCAACTCAAAGGCTGCAGAAATTAGAATTTATGATAAGTTCCTAGAAAAAGAATTTTGAAAATTGGCATTAGAGTGCATGTTGTTATAACACAACAGTGCTTAACAGCCTCAGTCATGGGCCAGGAGCCCATTACGCTAGACATAATATAAACAGAAATCAAATGATGGTCCCTGCCATAAAATCTCACAATTTAAGTATAATTAAATATACAAGATAATATATGGGTGCAGGCAGACCAGAGGAGAAGGGAGTACAAGAAAATAATGAGGCATCATGATAAGTAGTGGTATCAACACTCCAGCATCCTAACAGTTGTCCAGATTTTTGTAAGCATCTTGGCATAGTTTCATGGAGGATTTCAGCTGAGTTTCCACAAAATATGCAGGACAACATCGGAGAAAACACGAAGATGCTTGCTTGAAAACTTGAGAAGTGGGCATCGGTGTTGGCATCACAAGCCAACTGGATGTGGGAATCCACCCCACTAAACTGCAAATCAGAATGAGTCATAATAGGTAGGATCATGACTGACGCAGGTAGCTCATTTTTGATACAACAGAGCAAAGGAAGTCAGTGAAAGGATGCAAAGGGAGGGGTGACAAGGTCCAAGCAACAGGCTAGAAAACTAAATGTTAGGATATAAATATTCAGGCCTTTGCTTTATGAATTTAGGTATACTGTTACCATTTTGCTAATTGCAGGGGTGTAAAAACAAAGAATCAACATCACAATCTATCTGTATATGACAGTTTGAGGCACTGTTCTTAAGATAAGACTTTTGGCTGAGAAGCTAGGCTTCTGTAAGCTGGGAAATGTACCGTCATGTCCTGACACATTCCAAACCTGTCACACTGAAATAAGGCAAACTGAGGCTGTTAGAAAAGTGAGCCAGGCTGTGTCCTCCAGGTAAAGGGAAGAGCCTTAAAAAAAACTTAGGTCAATAGCTTTCTGTCTGCAAGCACCCACTTGTCAGTTGCTGAAGTTGTGAAATCTTTATTGTTTTGTTATTATGCTCACCATGTCTATTGTTTATCTCTAGGGTCCCTGTCTGGTGCTTTGATTGTTTCTGTATGCTGTATAATTAATTTTGCTGGGTGTAAATCAATCAAGGTTATGGGATGTAATTGGTTTAATTAACCAATCCTACCATGTCACAATATGGTAGGATTGGTTAATTAAATTTCAGTAGAAGGATTGGTTAACGTATACCTGAAAATATTACTGTATACATTGAGGGCAAACAGGAAAGAAATGGGGAAAGAAAGGGAAAAACTAGGTAAAAAAAAAAAAGGAAGCTTTCATGCTTGCTGGAAGCTAACCCCAATAAACATCAAATTGTTTGCAACTTCAAACTTTTGGTATTGCTGTTCTCTGTTCATGTGAGAAGTACCAGGGAAGTGGTGGTATGAAGGGATAAGCTCTTAACAGTAATCTATACATCAGCATTTTGAATGGATGAGTGCTGCTGGAATAAAGGTTGTTGCTATAAATCAAAATATGAAAAGAGAGTCTCGATGCATTGGATAGCTATGAAAGGCCACTTCTTAGATGTGTTATTGCAGAAAGAATTAGCCGAGATGGTAAAACTATGAGAGAAGTCAGAATAAAAATGCTGTCCAGGTTTCAGGCCTGAGCAGTAGCAGATTGGTGGTGTTGTCCGAAGTGTTAACTATTAATCCCTGACCTGACCTTGAAAAGTGTAAAGTTATGTATAAAATATAATTTATTTGCTAAGCATACTTAGCTTCAATTATTATTTCTCTTTAAACTATAACTGTTTTTTAGGGTTTTTCTGTATTAATGCATGCAATATTAAAGGCAATTGAGGACTAAAAATAATACATTATGGCTACTTCTACACAAGCCCCTCCCTTTTGGAAGGGGCATGTAAATGAAGTGGATCAAACATGCTAATGAGGCACTGATATGAACATTCAGTGCCTCATTTGTATTATGGCGCCCACCCAGAATGTCGAAAGTGCTGGTTTCGAGTTGCAAACTAGCCACGTAGATGGGGTTCCTTTGAAAGAAACCCCAGTTTTGAAAGCATCCTTCTTCAGTGCTTTCGAAGTTGGGGTTTCCTTTTGAAGGAACCCCATCCACACAGCTAGTTTGCAATTTGAAAGTATCACTTTTGACATTCTGGGTGGCTGTCATAATACTGAATGTTCATATCAGTGCCTCATTAGCATTTTCAACCCACTTCATTTGCATGCCCCTTCGGAAAGGGGGCAGGGGGGCATGTGTAAATCTATCCACTGGTAGGAGTGTGCAGATGTGGCGGGAAAAAAGGCCACCAACTCTAACCCCAGATCACACATCCTGTGTTCTCTAAGTGACCACAAACTAATGTACATGCAATGTTGCCACAATTATTTTTGACTAAGGGGTTCCTGGGGACTTTTTTCCAATTGTGTAGCATAGGTGTGACACAAGGAACTGAACACAACACAACCTTCCTTCAAATACCACAATTTGGGGTTACTAGGTGAGTAATCATAGGAGCTGTGTCTACACTAGCATTCCTCTTTCAAAACAGATATGCAAATGAAGGAAATTGAAAATGCAAATGAAGTGCAGATTTACATATCTGACACTTCATTTGCGTATTCCTCTTTTGAAAGGGCTTCTTTCAAAAGAAGCAAAGCAGTGTAGAAGTTGCTTTTTCAAAAGTAAACCCCATTGTCGAAAGAATCCTTCTTCCCATAAAAAAGGGGAAGAAGGATTCTTTCAAAGATGGGGTTTACTTTCAAAAGAGCACATTGACATATATAATTTATTGACACAAATGGCTATGCCAGAGGTTGGAAGTTTAACTGTGGTTAGTTGGAATACCCTGAGTGGTTAGAGTCTGACACTTTATCACATATGTCCCTGTATATGTGTGGGTGGTATGTGAAAAGTTGTATGGAAGATCTGGTTTCCAGCCTGTTGGGATTTTGAGGTTGATAACATTTTTTACTCACTTTTCCTATTCCACCCCACTCCCACAGCCATAATTACGTTTTGTTGATTGTTTAAGAATAAAAGAACTAATGGGCATCTGGCACAAACAACCGAGGAGTTAAATTTACAGTCACGCTTTGATAATCTGAATGAATGTCAATTATGGCAGTGTTCTCCAAAGCAGGAAGTAGAGTGACAACTGTCTACCCAATCTTGGTTTTTAGAAAAGGTTTCAAATAACAGCTTGCTTTAATGACAGCACATCTAATTTCCCCAACAATTATAACTTACGCAGTTATAGTTGCTATTCAATATTGTCACATCATGTTAGAGGTTCCTCTTTTGTTTGTACCTTTTCTTGGATTGCTTTGAAATTATTTGGGCAATTGGCCCTTCTGACTAATTTTACTTATCATTCCCATTTATCCAGCTACAGACAAGAGTGATCATCTCCCACACATCACATTTGCATACATACCATACCTCCTGGCAGCGCAAAAGGCATTATGCAGTGTTTTCCACATCTGGGTGTCATACTGAAATCCTGCCAGAAGGCAAGCTCAGTTGTTCTTTGAAGGTGTCATCTTTGAGTTGACCTGATGTTTGAAGAGCAGTATATTTATTAAATGAACCTGTAAAGATTAAACATTGAGGCCGTGTCTACACTAGGCCAAAACTTCAAAATGGCCAAGCAAATGTCCATTTCGAAGTTTTGGGCTAGTGTAGATGTAGTCTGACAGTAAAGCAAGGTGTGACACAAGGAACTGAACACAACACAACTTTCCTTCAAATACCACAATTTGGGGTTACTAGGTGAGTAGTCATAGAAGCTGTGTCTACACTAGCACTCCTCTTTCAAAACAGATATGCAAATGAAGGAAATTGAAAATGCAAATGAAGTGCAGATTTACATATCTGACACTTCATTTGCATATTCCTCTTTTGAAAGGGCTTCTTTCAAAAGAAGCAAAGCAGTGTAGACATTGCTTTTTCAAAAGTAAATCCCATTGTCGAAAGAATCCTTCCCATAAAAAAAAGGAAGAAGGATTCTTTCAAAGATGGGGTTTACTTTCAAAAGAGCAGCATCTGCACTGCTTTTCTTCTTTTGAAAGAAGCTCTTTCTAAAGAGGAATATGCAAGTGAGGTTCCAAGTATGTAAATCTGCACTTCCTTTGCATTTTCGATTTCTCTCATTTACATGCCTCTTTCGAAAAAGGAATGCAAGTGTAGAAACACCCAGACTGTCCTGCTCTTTGTTGACAGAACAGCTGACTTGAAAGTTCTGCAAACAGGGCTGCCCCATGAACCAGAAGCCCTCTCTGTCGACAGAAATGTCCGCACTGCACTTCTGTTAACAGAACTCTGTTGACAGAGTGTTATGTCTCAAATTTTTGAGGGATAACTCTCACCAGGCAAAAGCAGAGTTCTGATGAGACTTTGTCTACAGAAGGCTTTCTGTATGTAGATGTTCCCTGAGTTCTGTCAACAGAAGGCCCCTTCTGTCAATAGACAACTCCAGTGTAGACACAACCATAGATCCCAAACACTTAGCCTAAATAAGTGTGTGTGGTAGAATGCCAAGATATCCAGGTTTTCCTCTCGATCTTACAGAGAACATATTGAAAATAATCAGTTTAATATCTGTTACAGTCTATTAATATTAGACATTTTAAATCATTAATGATTCCAGTGACTGTATCTAATACATTCACTGCAAACAGAATAAATAATTGTTACCTTCATAAATAATTGTTACTTTTATGCTAGCCATTTTTGTCACTGATAGGGCAAATCTCTATTGACAAAATATATGCAAGAAAAGACTAATACTTTTAAAACAGAATATGTCTTATTACATTTTTATGTGAAAATTTTAAATCAACTGAGGAGTAAACAAATCATTAATTAAAATTCCTAGTACTCCTGGGGCATTTTTAATATCTCAGTTTGATTATAATTTCCGAAATTGCTATGGGCTTTTTACCTTTTCCCTGAACAATGGTACCTTGTATTATATAACAGCCTGGTCTATTTTCCCAAATGAATGCCCATTCAGTGAAAAAAAACCACGATCACATTGTACTGGTCAGCCTATCTCATTAATTCAAGCAGAGAGAATCCTTACATTATTTGGAAAAGTTCCTTTAGATCAGCTATATTTTTAGCTCCTGATATCACCACCACTTCAAATAGCATAGAGGATGTGTAACTGCTGTGAAATTAAATGTTAGTTCCATGTTTTTGCTCCTTGGTTTTTATGTGGGGCAGATAAATTCTTGCGCAGCTCCAGGTCTGAAGGAAGGGTTCTAACCCCAGATCACACACATGCACAGGAGCAGCACTCCAACCTTACCTTGGGACTCATATTTGACCTTTGCAAAATTGCTTGACATCTCTGAGAATGTATCTTTTTCTGATAAAATTTAATTAGCATGATAAAACTTATATATGTCTAGTTTGTTATGATTGTCTTCATTTTTATAAACACATAAACTACTGCCATATGGTTTAATCTCCAGTGGGACCAACCATGCTCTGGTATATTATATAAAGAGAGCTTTACCTAGTTACAGGTCTCACAGTTAGCTTTTAGATTAGATAGATAGACAGAGATAGATAGATATTTCTTTTCCCTTGGTTAAATTAGGCCTTTTGTCTTTAATCTAGATTTTCCCAATTCTAGCAATTATATACGAGTGCAAATAATAGTCCAAGGACTGCAGTTGTATATTGATGTTAAAATCGTATTTGAGAGTTATTGATGTGCCATTTTGAGAGTTAAATTTGTTGTTGTTATTTTTGCTCTTCCAATCAACTTTTTGGGTGATGACTGGTCTGTTGAAAAAGCAGGAGCTAATGTAAGAGTCATTACAATTATGAGAATTAAAATATCCCAATTTAATACTGACATATACTAACTTTTAATTTATTATCCCCCTCACCTGCATGTAATAAGGAAGTGGGACTTCTGTTGAATTTTTAGCAGTATTTGAAAACAGATTTTAAATAAATGACTGAATGAGGTGGGTCTCTTTTTTGGTTGTATTTTTGATAAAATAATACCTGCAAAAATTGGTTCCACCTCAGCCATAGCAGTAGTACAGGTTGAAATGCTCTTGCCTGGCATTCTTTCATCTGGCAACATCTGTAATACAGCATGATTTTATTTTGATGGATGACCACTTATCAGGGTGTGGCCAAGTTTCCATAGTCCCATAAAATGTGTTCAAAGTCACCAGGCTTGGTTCTCAGTGTTCTGTGCTGCTATTTAGCTCTAATTTACCCCTAAATGACTTTGAAGACTCCAGGAAGCAGTAGAAGTGTTGGTAATGCTGCTAGACAATATTGACCTCCCTTGATTCAGCAAATTCTCTGATTTGGCACTGGTCAGGTCTGCAGGTTGTCAGACTAGATAGGGTCAACTTTTAAAACATTTGTTAACCTTTAAAGTGGGGGTGTGGAACATATTTTGGATCATGGACCATGCCATGAAGCTCAGCCACAGAAAAAATCACTCCCGATAGACAATCAAGTAAGACTTGAACAAAACAGAATATCTCACAGATGTGGCCCCCAGCTGATAAGTACAGGTTGCACCTCCCACAGCTGGCACTCTAGGGACCTGATACATCCCAAAAGAGGAATTTACTGGATGAAAGGAGGTCCCCAGCCTTGCCCTGCCCCCACCCCGAGCCCTAACAGCTCCCTTACCTATAGCCAATCACTGGCCCTGCTGGGCCCTTGGAAGCTGGCTCCAGCTCTCACTGGGCTGATGGTGTCAGCACCAGCAGGGGAGCTGGCAAAAGCCCTGGCAAGGGAGCTGGCACCAGGGACACAACCCCCCAGCCTCCCCTGCAGGGCTCCCAGCTGCTGATCCTTTCTCTTGCAACATCCCAGCCGTTAGCCTCTGATCCAGTAACATACATGGTCCTGCTGAACAGAGGGTGTTGCTGGATGAGTGAATTCCAGTTTTGAGAGGTGCAACATGTAGAAACAAAGACACCCACCTCACTCCTGCAGAGACAGGCTGGCATTTCAGTTTGGACAGAAGCCAAACAGACAGTCAGAGATGTGAATTGTCCACACTGAAATGGAATTTGAATTGATATGTGCAGATGAGATTACCCAGATAATAGATGTAGAGGGAGGAGCCCAAGACAGAGCCAGGATCCCCAAAGAAAAATGCAGTGGGGTAGGATAGGGATGGGAAGGATCATCTGAAGAAGCAATCTGACAAGTAAGAGGAAGACCAAGAGAAGTCAAGTAGGGCCAAGATTTCAAGATAAGTCTCTCGTAAGCTATGTCTACATTAGCCCCCCCTTTCGAAAGAGAGATGTTAATGAGACACTTCAGGATATGCTAATGAGGCACTGAAATGAATATGCAGTGCCTCCTTAGCATAATGGAAGCCGTGGCACTTTGAAAGTGCTGATTTCGATCACGTGCAGCTTGTCTATACAGGGTCCTTTGCAAAAGGACCCCACACACATCAAAATCTCCTGAGTTCTATAACCAAATAGGAATAAGGGGATTTCAATGTGTTCAGGGTCCTTTCGCAAAGGACCCCATGTAGACGAGCCACGTGCGATTGAAAGCGGCACTTTCGAAGTGCTGCGGCCACTATTATGCTAATGAGATGCTGCATATGCAACACCTCATTAGCATATTCCACAGTGTTTCATTAGTTTCTCCCTTTTGAAAGAGGGGGATTAATTGTAGACATAGTCTAAGCCAGTTTTGGATATAGATGTTTTTTAGATGAGGGGCATTATGCTTATAGAAAGTAGCATTTTTATAGATTGGAGTCAGGGAGGAGTACAGAAACATATGGGTTTATCAGAGGGACCATATTTAGACTGAGATAGTGAGATGCATTTTTCCAACTTTGCTACAGGATTTGAACATGGCAAGAAGGAAGCAGAGAAAAAATGAACCCAAATATTATTCCCAATGTTACAAATGTGCTACCAAGACACACAATGCTCAACTCACTGCCCAGGTACACAACCAATCTGCAGCATAGCAAGAAAAGAACACATAGCATGTGACTTCTGGTCCTTTACATTTGTGATTTGTGTCTGATGATAGTGAAATATTATTAGATGACAAGAATTTCTGCACTTGGCACTTCTGACAGAAAGTATAAATGATTGGTTCCCATGGAGACTTGGGCACTACAAGTAGCGTGTGAAACATTTTTTGGTAATACATGGTGAGTGGGATGGGCATTTCTTTTACATTAAAATCTAGTGTGAAGTGCTGTACTAGTCTGAAGTGTAAAGGGACCTTAGTTTAAATCAGAGCAAGGTCTCTTATTTCCAGTGGTTATATCAAATTAAAACAAGTTACACATTCATTCATACTGTTCATTTGTTACTTTTCTATATAATTAGTGTAATTGCCACAGATCATGTGTTTAGTAATCAGTGAGGGAGAAAGTGGTCAGCACAATTGTGAATGGGAGAAGTGTCTATAAGATATGATCCCTGCTGTAAATATTGCAAGATGCTATCAAGGCAGCCAGTAGCAAACAACCAAAGCAAAAATACAGTGAAATACAAGCATATGCAAATACAACTCTGAATGTCTGGCAGTATATCAGACTTTAGAAAAGAATAAACTATTTGCATTCATGATGATTAAAATGTTTTAAACAGAGCACAACACATGACTAGTCAAAATGAATTAGCAATATAAAGTGTATACACTCTATCCACATTTTTTCAGGCATAAGGAGCTGGTGACAGAAGGGGCTTTTGTCAGCAGACGCATGTCTGCATGGCCTGCTTACTGCCAGCAGCATCCTCTCCTGGCAGCAAGATCTCACGTGATTATGCTAATGAGCCATGGGAATATGCTAATGAGCAGCAGTTTGCAATTGTGGGACTGCTTATTAGCATGAAGATGCCAGCAGAACATCTCCATGTAGACCCAACCCAAGTGTTTCATTGTTGCCTTTCACATTTTGCTTGTGATCCACTATATTCCCAAATTCCCTTTCTTTGGTACTCTATCCTAGCAGTCAGTGCTCATTTTATATCTGTGCAGCTGATTATTCTTTCTTAAGTGGAATACTTTA
The DNA here is from genome assembly GCF_033958435.1 of Carettochelys insculpta. NCBI lineage: Eukaryota > Metazoa > Chordata > Testudines > Carettochelyidae > Carettochelys > Carettochelys insculpta. The sequence goes on along the minus strand of NC_134138.1, from coordinate 35,635,644 downwards.
TATTTGTCCTTATGGACTTTCTTTCTATTTTCTGCAGCTCATTTTGCCAGTTTGTCCACAGCATTTGTAATCCTTCCCAGCTTGGTATTGTCTGAAAACTTGATAAGAGTACTCTCTATACCATTATCTAGATCATTCCTGAAGATATTGAACAGAAGAGAAACAGAACCAATTCCTGCAGATGCCGCTCAATATGTCCTTCCAACTTGACCATGAACCACGGATAATGACTGTCTGGGAATGGTTTTTCTAATGAATTATGCACCTTATAGTAGCTCTGTGTAGCTTATATTTTCCTACTTTGTTTTTTGAGAAGGTCATGCAAGACCATACCAAAAACCTTACTAAAATCAAGATATACCACATCTACCACTTCCCACCTATCCACACGGTTTGTCAAAGACAGTGACTGAATTAATGTGGTGTGATTTGTTTTTGAAAAATCCATGTTAACTGTTATTTGTCCTTAGTATTGTCAGTTATTTCCAGGTTGATTGCTTGATTATGTTCAATTATCTCTCTGCACTAAAGTTAAGAGGACTGGTGAATAATTTTCATGGTTGTCCTTAATCCTCTTTTAATATATTACCACTGTTTTTCCCCTCTTTTTGTCCTCTGGAATCTTTTTTATCTTCCATGCATTTTCAAAGATAATCACTAATGGCTCAGATATCTCCTCAGTCATCTCCTTGAGTATTCTAGGAAGTATTTCATCAGTCTTTCCCAACTTGACAACATCTAACTTGCTTAAATGAAAGTTTGATGATCATTCTTTCCAGAAGGCATCTTAACAGTAGAAGCCACATAGATCAAAATTTCACTGGCATGCCCTATTACTCTGTTGTACTTAGTTACCATTCTTTGAATTTTTTAGGTTCCTCACCAGTGTTCCCTCTAATCTCTTCCAGGCACCTGTGGATCTTTTCCATGTATGTGTGGAATAATTTTATGTGCATTGATGTATGTGTGAATGTGCACCACCTCTAGAAACAAAAAACCTAGATGTGGGCCTTCTGCTAATCTTCTGGGCAGCATCTGAGTTTTCCCTGAATGGTTACACAGGTGTGCAGCTTACTGAGAATGATGATCCTCACTAACTTCAAACATTAGTTATTAAGACTGTGTTTCAGATTTCAGTTCATATCAATCATTAGTATGCATGCTATAGAGCAAGAATACTTTGCACAAGCAATGTCTAGATGCTCTGTCATTCACTGGTTTAAAATAATGGAGCAGAGGGAAGAGTAATGCACAGAGGATTGACGAGAAAAAAGATAAGGCATTTCTGCCTCACTTAACAATAAATAACACAATCCAGTGAAGCTCCTGCCATTATCCAAACATAGTCAATAATATATTCATATTATATATTGATATTAGCAAAATATATTGATGCCAGACAATGCTGTTGCAAGAAACATGATTAGGGTGACCACATTGCCTGGTGGCAAATACAGGAGACCAGTCTCTGGGATGCAGTGATGCTGTCCCATTGCAGGGCTCCTCAGCAATGGGGCCTTCTGCCCCACAGTGAGGCACCGGGGATGGGTGCTCAGCAGTCTCTCAACGAGCAGAGCAGCAGATGGGAACTCTGCCACCTTCTGGAGGGAGGTGCTGAAAAGAGGGGATTTGCAGCCTCCCAGCCTTGGGAGGGGTAGGGAACAAACCATCTGCCCCATGGAGGAGCTTCCCTACAGCAGAAGCTGCCTTCCCAAGGGATGGTATGCCAGGGAACAAGGCAGCTGCCCCATGGAGGGGTTCCCCAGCAGTGGGAGCTGCCTCCTTTAGGCATGGGGCACCAGGAAATGATGCAGCTGACCCATGGTAGAGCTCACCAGCAGGGGAACTGCAGCCATGGGGCCCAGGGAAATGGAGGAGCTTCCCCATGGAGGAGCTCCTCTGCAGCAGAAGTGGCTACGAGGCTCTGGGGAACTGGGCAGCTGCCCTGAAATGGGGCTCCCCAGCAGCAGAGGCTGTTGCCCTGAGACAACAGGTGTTGGGGAACAGGAGCCCTGCAAAATATGGGACAGTGCGCATATCCTTAAAAAAGCTGGGACACCTGTGAAACGGGTTAAATAAGGGACTGGCCGAGTAAAAATGGGATGTATGGTCACCCTGCACATGATGGGACACAATCTAGACTGCACCTTCTGGAGTCTTTATGCTGTCATTGTAGCCTCCTAATTATGAGTTATTTTTGAACCAAAATATTCCTCAGAGTATCTGATGGGCTACGTCTACACATGAAGCCTACATTGAAATAGGCTATTTCGATGAATAACATCTACACGTCCTCCAGGGCTGGCAACGTCGATGTTCAACTTCGACGTTGCGCGGCACCACATCGAAATAGGCGCTGCGAGGGAATGTCTACATGCCAAAGTAGCACACATCGAAATAAGGGTGCCAGGCACAGCTGCAGACAGTGTCACAGAGCGGACTCAACAGCAAGCCGCTCTCTTAAAGGGCCCCTCCCAGACACAGTTGCACTAAACAACACAAAATACACAGAGCCGACAACTGGTTGCAGACCCTGTGCCTGCAGCATGGATCCCCAGCTGCTGCAGCAGCAGCCAGAAGCCCTGGGCTAAGGGCTGCTGCCCACGGTGACCATAGAGCCCCACAGGGGCTGGAGAGAGAGCGTCTCTCAACCCCTCAGCTGATGGTCGCCATGGCGGACCCCGCTATTTCGAAGTTGCGGGACGTGCAACGACTACACGGTCCCTACTTCGATGTTGAACGTCGAAGTAGGGCGCTATTCCTATCCCCTCACGGGGTTAGCGACTTCGACGTCTCGCCGCCTAACGTCGAAGTTAACTTTGAAATAGCGCCCGGCGCGTGAAGCCGTGATGGGCGCTATTTCGAAGTTAGTGCCACTACTTCGAAGTAGCGTGCACGTGTAGACACGGCTATGGTGTCCAAGGGGACTGCCCAGAATCCTTATGGTACATAAAGCAGTAGACCCTCCTGGTTCCAGCTCCAGCACTGCATGGGCTGTCTAGGGATCTGAATAGTCCACCTTATAGCCATCTTGCATAAATGCCTTAGTCTGGGCAATTTTTTTGCCCTCTTCTCCTGTAATTTGGATAACCCAGAATATCTGGACCTTTGTCCTTGAGTGCATTCATTTCTGATCTTTGTCTTTTGGAATTACAACTTCGTTTGCACAAAGGAGCAAGCTTTTATTTGTATTTTGTCCTGAAGATAGCACAGTAGAAAATATCTGGTCATTATCATGGATTATTCATCAGATGGTACATTTTTATGAAGTGGTAAGGGCCATACATTGCTGTTGAGCAACATTAACATTAATATCAATGCAAGTTTAGTTTATGAAGCATTTACAGCTAATACAAATGTTAATATGGGCATATGAAGATACAGGTTGAACTTCTGTAGTCTGGCACTCTCTGGTCCAGCAACATACATGGTCTGGCATGACTTTCGTTAGCTGGATGACCACTTATCATGGGTGTGACTGAGTTTCCCATGGTCCCATAAAATTTGTTTACAGCCTCTGGTCCTGTCTCTCATTGTTCTATGCTGTAGTTCAGCTCTAATTTACCCTTAAAAATCTTCTAAGTGCCCAGTAAGCAGTGAAAGTGTTAGGAGTGCTGCTAGACATTGTTGACCACCCACTGCTCAGCAAATTATATAGTTCAGCACCAGTCACATCCTGGGGGTGCTAGACTAGAAGATTTGAGCTGTAGTATTTCCATTTTGTAGTGTAAAAGAGTGTGGCTCTCTGTACCAAGATTAGTTTCCCAGAAAAAAAAAGTCACTGTTGGAGGTTTGCTTTTTCAGGAAATATGGTCCTTCTGACCTTGTTGTCATCAGTCTTTGAAGGATGTGAAAAGACTTTTCATCTGTTCTGAGTATTACATAGAAGATATATGACCAATTTCAGACATACCATATTGTTAGGGGCACCTAGTAAACCGAGATTATTTTAGTAGCATCTAATATCTTCCCTGCACTGAAGACAAGGATTTGGTGAGTTTCCATTACATATTTAATGGTATATTTAAAGAGTTGTAATACAGTTCTTTGGAACCTCTATAACTCATCGGACTGAACCTTGGACAAGTTTTCACATTATGACCTTTTTCTCTCTTTTTTAAAAAGGTGACAAGTTGTTTAGGTATTTATAAAATAGAGCAACAATCTAGTTTAATTGATTTCAAAATATACTTTCCTGCCAAACTGAAGTAAAAGTTCCATTTAAAAATAAAATCCTTTTTTTGAGATTAGTTGTGTACAGGTGTCTCTCGTTACTTTGGGGAAATGTTTTGAGTTCATTCAAGATTTAATTCTGATCCTGGAGAGACACTGAATTCAGCGAGTCACTTCAAGTTTACACCTTTATCACACACAGGAGATTTTTGGTCTAAGGTTGCAAAAAGTTATGGATTTCAGATACATCTTGGTAAGCAGTACAAACACTCGCAGACACTTAATTTCAGTGCATAGCATTGTTGTTTTGAAGGTGTGAGATTCTGCCGGAAATTGCCCTGTTCATTCCCACCCACCTTTTCTTCTTCCTCACACTTCACTGTTCTCCTCTGGGAAAGAAAAGTATCTGCCACAAAGGAGTTTTCTTTGTTTAGTTGAAATATAGGAAAAGAATGCCTAGGAATGGGACTTAGTATCTGCTGCCACCAGTAAATTCTACAATAGACTGAAGTACAGTCAGTGATTGAGAAGTACAAGTAACAAAGTACCTCAGCCTTCTGTAGGATAGTTCATCTTTTGTATGTTCCAATCTGTAGGCTCGTATAGAAGGGTGGTGAAACTTCATCTGTGTCTGACTGAGGGATAGCTCAGTGGTTTGAGTACTAGCCTACTAAACACAGAATTGTGACTGCAATCCTGGGGGAGGCCATGTAGGGATTGGGGTAAATAGATGCCAGGGATGGTGCTTTGTCCTGCTAAAAGTGTAGGGGACTGGACTTGATGATCTCCCAAGGCTCTATGAGGTGTGTATGGATTCAGAACTAAGCTATGGCCCTGTTTTGTAGTTTGTATTCTAAAAATGAACTATTTTCTCCTGTGTGTTCATTTAGTAAAGATAATTTCATTGTTAGGTCCCTCTTGCTTTTCTAGGTTTTATTTTCTCTTTTAACATAATTTGCACAAGACATATAGTATCTTTTTCTGTTCAATGGAAATGTTCTATTTTAAAACGGAATGTTCACAAATGACAGATGAAGCAGTACATTTATTATATTTAAATTATTTACAGGGTTGACTCACTAATTTTGTAAAGAACATGTGTTCATTTCTATCTGCCAACCCTGCAGATTCAACATGAGGTCTCAAAGTTTTCTGGCTTAAGCATCCTCACAAATACAAAATTGTCTGCAAGCCAAATTCTCCATTGACATCAACTGCCCTCCCCTCTGTAAATTTGTTGTAGGGGAACCTCTTTTCTGTCTGGGCTATGATCCACAGGAAAAAATCTGTCAGGGGCTACAGAGGGTTGAAGGAAGGAAGGAAGGAATCTTACTCACCTGTAGTGGAAATGAATTCAGGGTATCAGCCTATGCTAAAGTTTGAAGTTTATGGATATCAGAACAGCATATTCAGTTGAACATGCCTCATGATTCATGTTAAAGATTGTAAACTGAAAAACCTGCTTAACAGTTTGGTTATTTATTATGCAGCCAGTTAATATCAGGTAACTGGAGATCCAAGTGTCTTTTGTCCATGCTACAACAGTGCTTTTGCTTTGCCTTTAAAATGGGAACCAGTTTGTTCTAGCAACAGCAAAACTGCTATTATTTTGTGTTTTTTTAAAGAAACATAATTGCACATGGCTTCTTAACAGACTGTCTTAGGGATATAGTAATTTTGTGAACAGAGGTCATGAGTATGATCTATCCACTTTCTTCATGTTGTAATTAGCTATATATTCTTGCCTAGCATGCTGCTTTTCTAGAAACTTTCATGACAGTTATGTGACTAAATTGCTCAAAACTTTCATTTCTATTACTGCATTGGCAAGACATTCTTGTCTTCATGAAAATTAACGTTGCTTGCCCATCACAGAATGGATAGGCTGCCCATGGGCTTACTATAATAACCATACATCTTTTCGGCCTTGCAATTGTCATGTGTGACTATAGCGGTTGTGAATATCATTAAGGACGAAAAACACTGTTTGTTAAAATCCCATACTTAATCATTCATACTTTTCTGAGCTATTCATCTTTCTGTCTAAGATTTTCAAAGCTTAGCTTTTGTCTGAAGATGTGTTTCCTCCTGTACTTTCCAAAATTATTATTTTTCAGCGAGAAGGGAAACTAAAAACGCACTCCTTTCTGTGGGAAACAAATAGAAAATAAATGTTACAAATTTTGAAATTCTCAAACAGCTAAGAGTTGTAAATTTAGAAAGGACATTGCCCTTATTGAGTATCAAGGTATGGCCCTGTCTCAGAAGAACTTTTTTTTTTAAAACTTGATAGAACATCTGAAAATCAAACACTGAAACATATTCACTTTATTTTCCAAACCTAGTTAAGTGCATTTTAAAGAAGGTTGCAGTATTTTCCTCACAGTTGCCTGGCAACAGTGGCCTTCATATTCAGAGGTTTGAGCATTAGCCTCCCAAACCCAGGGCTGTGAGCTCAGTCCTTGATGGGGCTGTTTAGGGATCTGGGGCAAATGGATTAAAAAAGGGATGGTGCTTGGTCCTGCCAGAAGGTTGAGGAGCTGCACTTGACAACCTTCTGAGGTCCCTTCCAACTGTATGAGATGTGTATCTCCATATGTTAATTACCTGCATTCTACAATTCTTCCTTAACAATAACTAATTACACTTAAGTCTCCACATACATCTTGGACCACTTTCATAAGCAATTTAATTCTCTACGAGTGTTTGGGTGTGGAATGGAGGAGGTTTATGGGAGACAGAAGGAGAACTGTGGCTCAGGATCAAATTTCTTCCCTTGCCTGCTCATATGGCAATGCAGATACTCACTGCTCCTTCCTCAAGCAGACAACAAAGAGACATTTGCATACTGAATTTATATATCATTAATACCAATAATAACGTAGGTTTTTGTGGTGCTATCGGGCAAGAGATGTTCTTGTTCATGGTTAATACAAAGAACATCTCAGAAAGAGAAAATAATGTCTAAATACTAACAGAGTCTGAAACAATAAAGATATTTTGAACCAATATGATACTAACTATAAGATATTGCATATGTATATATGTCTGTAGAAGAAAACTTCAGTGGAAAAAGGAGAAAGTATGTGATCTTGTAAAGAAAGACCATCGTAATGCTTGGCATACTAAGAAAGAGTGAAGGTTGGGTTTGTGTTTTAAATTTTGCATTTCTTGATTTCTGAGTACTTAAATTGGTGATACCAGACTCAGCTTCTGTTAGACTTCGGCATATTGATTAGTATTTGCATGTTGTCCAATTAACTTCAAACATTGAAGTGTGGCAGAATCTGGCTTTAAATATAAACCTGTTAATTTTGCAGCTGTGAAAGTTGAGCTTATGAATGTTATCATAACCTGTAACTGATCATGAGCCGTTTCAGAAAAATAATTTCTAGAAGGTGCCTAGTAACCATCATCTACTACAGTTCTTATAAGAGATGCAAAACCAATTATTGACAGGACAGAATAAGGATGCCTGTTTTCTCATTGCCTGGGGCAAGGCGGTCTCAAGAACCATCTGTAGAAATATTAAATCCACTTATAGTAAGAAAGGTTCAATGTTTCAGAAAGCTAGGGAGTCTCATTCTTAAATAAAAATCTTCAGTTATCACTGAACTAGATTGCACTTCTTGTCTGATATCAGATAAAATATATTTATGTTTCAGAGGATTCTTAATCACAACACAGCCATTTTTTTTCCAAATTCATTTGGTGTGTTTGCTGTAAGTATGCATCTTTTTTCCCATTTACTGACATTGATTCTAAAGACAATTTGGATTGATTTAGCAAGCAGATCTTGATATGGAAGAACCTTAGTAAGCTATGGTTGTTGGGTAAGTGATATAATTTCAAGATAAAATTATACAGAAGATCAGAAATGGGAGACAAGAACAAACTTATTCAAGTAGAACTTAACACTTTAAAATATGCACAACAGTAATCAGAAGTACCTGATTTTTCACTTTTTATGGGCTCATTTCTATATCCAATGTGATCATTTACAAAGCTGCAGTTGACATGAGGAATGCAAGATCAGGACCTTTTATTCTGAAGTAACTTAATTGACTTCTGAGGAATTGCTTCTGATTTATGCTAGTGAGAGGAGAATAAGGCCCTGAGATTTTATCTTTATTATCACAGTTATATAGATCTGAATAGTAACAGAGAGGAAGCCGTGCTAGTCTATACACTATCAAAACAAAAAGCAGTCAAGTAGCACTTTAAAGACTAGCAAAATAGTTTATTAGGTGAGCTTTCGTGGGAAGTGGGTCTGTCCCACGAAAGCTCATATAGATCTGATTTTGAATTTCTGTAGATGTTGGAATATCATAGATTATGTGGCCTACACTGAAATAAATAGTAGTCCCAAAGGCTATGTCTGCACTAGAGTTTTGTAGACAAAATTAGGTTTTTGTCAAAAAAACTCACAGAGCATCTACACACAAAAGCTATGTCTACATGGGATGCTGCTGCAAATAAGGAATAAGGGTCTATCTACAAAGTGGGTTTTGGTCTACAGAACCCCAGCTACACGGCTTGTTTTTTGATGACAGAAGCCTCTGCCAGGACAGCGATCTGATATGACTATACAAATGAGGTGCGTGGCTATGGAAATGAGCAGCCATTTGCATTGTCAAGTGCCTTCATTTGCATGACCCTGCCAGCAGCCAGGCCCCATGTAGACATAGCCAAAATGCATTTGTCAACAGAAACTGTCAACAAAAAAGCCTTGTAGATGCTCTCAGGTCCCTTTTGTACACAGAGTGGATCAAAAGATCAATCTGCTTTTATGTGTAGACATGATCCGTTAACCAAAAGTTTTGTCAGACCATCTCTTCTGCGAGTAACTTTTTTAGACAGATGATTCTAGTATTCTAGTATAGACACAGCCAAATAGTATTGGCTTTAGCTCTTGTATTAGTAAGTAAGGTCAAGTTGGTTATTGAGGAAATCCCTACAGGATGCTGCGCACTTCTGGTTTTTATAGTTTTAAATGTTGAGTTAAAGGTATTTCCATTGAAGTCAGTGAAGTCAATAGGAGTACAAACAGACCAACACACAGTGCTTTAAGAAAAAGTATCTGAAAGTAAAGTCCCAAAATTTCAAGCTTGCATGCTTAATTAGATACTTGAATACTAGTTGTAGGAGGCCAAATATCAAATGTAGTCATCTAACTTAGGTGCCAACAACAGTACATGAAACATAACTTCCACTCACCTGGCACTTTATCTCAAATCAATAAAAAAGTGATATATCAGTCCCTTAATGAATATAATTTCATATTTATGAAATATGACTCAGTATTCTGTCTTAAAATTATTCGGTGAGGTCTTAGACTCATGGCACTGAAATATTCATTATTCTTAATGTAACAGAGAATATCTTGCCGGCAATGTAAAACAGAGGACTTGTTACTCATGTTCAATCTTTCACGACATCTGGATGTCATTGACCGTCATATATTGGTGATGAGTCTGCATTTCCTTGTGAGTGGTGGTGAGTCTGCTCTTAACCTGCTGAGCCCATTTTTGGGTGGGGAGACTTGAAGAGTAACCCTCGGCCTTCTGTTACTATGCTATCCATAGGAGATTCGCCAGGATTTCCTAGTATTCCATGCACAGTGTTTCCAAGACCAGTAGAGGAGATCTAGTTGGCTGCAATGTCATCACATTACACTTAATATACAACTGTAACATCTTCTTTAATTAACCTTTTATTGTCTATGCTCAGCATTTTCATAGACACAGGTGGCTAAGAAGTAAGCCACAGAAAATTGAGATGAAATGATGTTTGTGGCTATAAAGAAGCATTTAGAGGATCTTGTTAGCTATTTGTAAATTACCATTCTCCATGGCCACCAGTAGAGCTAAATGAGGCCTTATATTGTAACAGTAGCTGAGAGTAACTTACACAGTACATGTGCCTGTTTCATACCATGACCTCACTATGGGTGTCCACATCTTTGCCACATTCGGAAATAAAATGAGAAAGATATGGTCCTTCTGCAAGTTTCCTAGTATGCTGCATCCATCACCCCACTTCATCCCAGCTGGTATTCTGTGTGGCATTTGAGGAATAGCATCAAGCAAAGTTCCCATATTCACCCAGATTTCTTTGGTCTGGTTTGTTCCTTAGGGATGCACAAAGGAAGCAGCCCCTGTGCTGTCTCCAGTCAAGACATGTCATTATTTCTGACCCTAAAATCCAACAACCTCTCACCCAGGACTGTTACACAAGGGCTAAAGACAATCTAGCCCTTAGGATGGATGACTGTAATTGCAGCTTCAGGGAACGCACAGTGTCTTCAATGGAGCTTGAGAAGAATGCCTCTTCCTTTCCCTTACTATGTGTTTGTGAATAGATACACACTCTGGCTTCAGGACATATTCCCAGGGTGCGAATACAAGGCTGCAGAGCACTTAAGGCAGAGATACACTACAAACTTTAGCCAGCATAGCTGCTATATTGGCCAAAAATGTAATTTGATTTGTGTCCAACAACTATGCCAATGAAAGTGTAGCTGCTGTTATACTGGCAAATCCGCATATTTGGTGATGTAGCTTTTTTCTTGGAGGAAATAAACTGGAATAAATTATAAGAGCAAAAGCACAAGTTTTGCTGGAATAAAATGCAGCCACAGTAGGAGTACTCTGCCAGTAAAGTAGACCAAACACCTATACTGGAAAGCCTTCCAAGTGTAAAGGTGAGTCCTTTGTTACATTCTGACATACACAGCGTAACCAAAGAGCAAATAAAAACATTGGGACACTTTTTTCTGGGAGTATGTCGTAGCTCCATGTATAAGATAGAGGCCCTACTATTGGGATACCCGATCACCTTAGATGCACACCAGAACAAGCCCCAAACCTAACAAAGTAAAGCAAGACAAGCAGGTACGTAGTTAATCAAAAGATGTGATTATATATGACCCAGTTAAGTTAGCCAGAGGGAACAAAACATAATAGTCCAAATGGCAGGTATATAGCAACAGGCTCGGAATCACTATACACACCTGATTTTATGTGTATGATCAGAAACCAGGAAAAGGGAGCAGGAAGCAATAAACAGGAAGGCAACATGCACATCCCAGTTATCACATCCTTTATAGTAAGAAAGAATAAAATTGGGCTAAATTAATCCCAGGTAGAACTTGGGTGATATATTTGGAATTTCACCAGGGATGGATGTGATTGAGTAACTGAGTGTGTTTGTTATTCTTTGACAGCCTAAAAGTGGTTTTCACAGACACCATTTTAGACATAGCATAGTATAAGATTAAGACTACAGGTTGAACCTCTCTCATCCAGCACCCTCAGAACCTGACTGACAGTAGGTCAATATTTTCTAGCACATTGCTAACATTTTCACTGCTTGCTGGGCTCTTAGAAGACATTTAGGGGTAAATTACAGTTAAATAACATCACAGAACACTGAGAGCCAGGACTGGTAGCTGTAAACAAACTTTATGGGACCACAGGAAACTAGGCCACAACTATGATAAGTGGTCTTCTGGCTAATGAAAATCATGCCAAATTATGGAGTTTGCCAGACAAGACAGTTCTGGATTAAAGAAGTTCAGCCTGTACTGTGAAAAGAGCTCATAAGGGCATTAAAATGTGATATTATAGACTATTGATCTAAAAAGATAGCCTTAATGTACAGCTGCTTGAAGCTACACTTAGTATTAGGTGACTATCACTTGAGAGAACTGAGAATCTATCTACATCTAACCACCAATGCATCATTATCTCAAACTTTTTTGAACTGACAATAACGTCTAAGGATGCAGCTGGAAAGCCAGTTCTAGCTGAAGAAGCTGTTACTTTTCTTAACAACCCCCCTTGCAGGAAATGGAAATAGTGAAGGAAACTAAACTAATTGTTTAGTGGAAGAATTTCTCTTATTCTCATTTACTACTTCCTAAGAAAGATTGTTTTAGATGTAATAAAGAAGACTGATCCCCACCAGCAGAGAAAATCCTCATGCTCAGCCTTACAATTCTGTCTTCGTCTCAGAAGGGTAACCATGCTACTCTGTATCTTTACAAAAAAGCAAGCAGTCCTGTGGAACTTTAAATACTAACATATTTATTTATTAGGTAAAGAGCTTTCGTGGGCAAGGGTCTGCCTTGGATGAATACATATAGTGGGCACAATAATGTCTTTCATAGTATGTTTTTGATGAAGCTTCTCAACCATATAATTAGCTTAAGTGAAACAGCAGTTTTAATAATCATCTGTACTTCTACACAGTTTCCTTTTAGTAAATGTAGTGAACAATTAATTTCATCCTTTTGATATCCCCAGAGAGATAGTGTGGAAGATTTAATAATTTTGCTTTAAAGGACCTATGAGGTCTGAAGAGCTATTTTTGTAATTAAGGCTTAACTGAAATTGAACATATTTCAACATATCTTTTAATTATGTACTTCAGATAAGAATTGTTTATATTATCAGTGATTATGCAGTATTACTATGTGTCATTTTGTATTTCAGCTTTCAACATGAACTTGCACTGATTATTGGAAGTAGATAAGGGAAATTGTGATCTGCATGTCAGGTAGAGTTCTAGAATACTTGGTAGCATTGCCTCCAAGAAAAACTGAAACCATCACAATGATATATCTTAACCTCCAGGACTGAAATTCTATTACTAGAATGATATAGGATGCATTCCAGGGCAACCTTTATAGAAAGGCAAGGATGCAGTTTGGATTTACAAATAGTTTTCTTCAGCAGGATGATTTAATTCTGTCTTTCATCATGTTGCTGATATAATTGTTTCCTGTATAGAATTCTTCATTTAATGCTAAATAGCATTACTTATCAAGGAGGAACTGCTTTCCTGACCTCATCTTTATTGCTGCAGAAATACACATTTCTCCATCTCTAAGGCAGAATTCATAGGCATTAATAATAGCATTGTTTTCCAAGTTAATTTTTTTCCAGGTAGAATCTCAATAGTAGAGCACTGTGAGGTGTGGAAGGATTCCCAGCATG